>NC_137241.1:27262299-28533540 GCF_051294905.1 Botryllus schlosseri | reverse complement strand
ATTGGGCTTTAAAGTTGTCAGTTCAGTTTTTGGAAACAGTGTTATTTCCGCGTGATAGATGCCTTCACGGTTTGCAGACGTATGGAAACCGCTATCGCGTCGTTTAGTGGCCTGTCCGTCCGCGTGTATGTTTCGTTTCCTGGTCTATGTCATTCCTGCATAATGATGATCTGACGATTGAATTGATGAAAAGGTATACCATCTCCCGCCAATGATATAGATCAGTAACTGTATCAGCTTATTAATAATTTCATCATATCAATTCACCACAAGATTGTGACACAATGAGAAGATAGGAAGGTGCCGAATCGACACGGAGTAGTCTTTGAAACCAGACACAACCCTGGACCATGGCGACGTACTGAAGAGACAGTCACGCTGGACGGAAGAAGTGAAGGATGGCATAAAAGGACCAGCAATGAAAACGAGGTGGCATGTGTCGATTGACGAAGTCAGTATGTCAGATCGTGGTCCCGTAATCTTGAAGGCTGACTAGCATTCGACCAGTAGAATATGCTTGTCTAATTGAATGTGGAGATGCTCGACTGTCGCATAGCTGGCGAGATACTGCTCCTCACTTGAGATACAAGAAACTTTATACACACACACATAGAGAGAGAGAGAGAGAGAGAGAGAGAGAGAGAGAGAGAGAGAGCGCATATACTTACTCAAGTCCGAGAACCGAGTCTACTCCGAAATAAATTTCAATCAATATACTATACAGTTGTATATTGAAGTTCTGTACCTCCCGAGTCTCATCTACTCAATGGCTTCGAAATATGCAATCGAGTCTAAAGACTGGTACGATAAGCGGATTCTTGTAACATTACATACTTGAGCGTATTCTGCCGTAGCCTACTTATGGCAAGCGATACTGATCTATACAATGCGATTAATTAGGCACAATGCAATGTAATGAACACTGTTATTGAATGGCTAGTCGCTAGGAGGATGTCGAAACGCATAATTTCTGTCTAATGTCTGTACATATAATATCCCCCTCTGGTGATCGTGAACTTGCCGATAATGGAACGATAATGACTTGAATGAATAATATTTCCGAAGGAACAACCTGGGATTTATCTCTCGTAACTTAGCCTTAACCTAGTGCAGGCAGGGTCTCACAAGACAGTCTTGTTTAAACTCCATGATACAATTACCCCAAAACGCGACGCTGAAAATCCGAAACCGGATGCAATGTAGCCTCTAGCCTGGTGTGCTGTGCTGGTGATCATTCGATCATACGCCCACGGCGACGTTACACTGCCATCTCGCGGTTAAATTCAAGAATTGGAAGCGATCTTCTAAATTGGTACTTATCAGTGATGAGCATCGGAACGGAGTGTATCCGGAGCGGAGTTTTGCCAATTTTGTGATACTCGGAGTGGAGCCGGAGTCGGAGTGGAGTGACGAGGATGTTGAAACCACCATGTACGGTCTATAAATCTGCAGCGTCCCCGTTACGGCGTACGAACCAATAACGAAAACGCGGCTGTGTGCCTGGGCTCAGGATGTCGTCTCTTCACGACTGCCGCCTGCTCGCGCTCGTAAAAACACCAAGCAACACAAGTCTATACGGTTATATATCGTCGCAGTGGAATCAAAGTTAACTTGTGTCCAGTTTTAAAATTTTGAAGGTCCATTTTTAAGACTTTAAAAAATCAATATTTCGAAAATTATTGAATTTTTTTCGGTCATATCTTGGCCATGGTTATGTCTGTCTCGGTTTTTCAAAGTTAATCGGGGCCAATATATGGCTGAAAGAAGATGAAAACTTCACGTAAAGTTAATTTTCTCAAAATGAGTAAAATGGACATGAGCTACTTCGAATTCTCTGGGACGATATAAGAATATATTCCATGGCACAATACTAAAACGGCGATTAACACTAAACTCATATTCTTATATTAGCGATGGACATAATCTGTTGACGGAAAACCGACGACGTACCAAAAAGAGACGTACACTGTAAATTCGAGACAACACAACCGCCCTATTTTCCGTTGGTGGCAACGGCCAATGGTGTAAACAACGCCGCGATCGAGAGAAATTTGATGTCTTCCCTTTTTTCGCGTTCACTTTTTCTCAATACTGACAACGTCATCACCTGTCGCACACAGCCATGTGGTTCTTTTGCGATACGACGTCATGACAGGTTGAGTATGCGGCTGTGCGGTGTGCGTCGATTTGAGGACTTTCTTAGCCATTACCGGTATCGCATCTCACCATATCGATAAATTGAAAGGTAAAAGCTAAAGTATTCGCCTTCCTTAGTATGTTACATCATGGTATGCTACAATATTAGTGCAATCAGGGCTTAGTTAGGCTGGTGTAGTGACATTTTGAAAGTTTGAGGAAATTTACAACATGGTCCTGGTCAGGCATTACACCATTTGCTTGCTTAATTATGAAGCACTGAAGGCTCGAAGGAGATGTGGTATAGGTGGTTGATGTCGTTTTCAGGGCCTGGCCAACTAATAGACGTTGAATGGTTTTTACATGACCATCACCTATTCGTGTTCCCCCTGAACATGCCGTGTACACGAAGTGTTAATTGGCAAACAACATATCCTATGGAGAATCTATTTCTGTAAAGTCTGTGTAGTCTACATGATAATTCAGTCGACAGTGATGATTTTATTCCTATGCTCTGATAACTCTCTCTGCTAGAAGAGTTTATATCCACTTGTAAATTCTATGTTATTCGTGGTTTGATCCATTGTAAACATTGATACGAGCTCACTTGATCACCACGAATCAGTGTTCCCTATGAACATGTTTTGTGCAAATTGTTGCGCAAAATATTAATTATTTAATCCTCATAATTGTTGCTTCGCCTTAACCTGTGTAGTGTGTACCTCATGATGTATAGTTGGCAGTGATGATGTATTCATGTACTTTCTTGGATTCAATGAATCAACAATGTAGTTGATTCGATTTATTCATGTGCTTTGATATCTCTCCTGATTGGCCGTGTGAAACCTTTCCACACTGCTTTATTATTCAGTGCATCTTGGGTGGGGTTGAAAGGTTTTACCAAATGTAATCATGAATATTAATTTGACAGATATATGCTATTAATGCAGAAATAATGCTTCGTCGATAATAAGTTCATCAAATAATGTCCCGTCTACAATCCTGTTGGCTGTGCTAATTTTTTGATAGCCCGAATAAGCTTTAAAAACTCTTGCTGAAGTGCCACAAGAATCGCCACCTGTACGGACAATCGGACATCGACGTTCTAAGATAATGCAAAAAGACAATCCTCTGTCGGGAATACTTGATCGGTTTCCTTCCTTGACTGATATCAAACTGGTGAGTGTGGGTATTACATCATGGAACCATTTTAAAATCACTTTATAGTTCATCGTACTCGTGTGGTAGACGGTAAGGCAAGGCAGACTTGGACAACAAGAAAATTATCAGCTTTTTCAAATTAGATTACAAGTCTAGCTGCTCATTTTTCCTGAATTAGACAAATTAGAAATACGGTTATGCTGCATTTTCCCAAATTATATTCCAATTGTGGCTAAAAGTATTTTTTAAATTGGATTATAAATAGATTTACTGAATTTTTGAAAACCGGACATTCAATCAAGTTGAGTTCATAACAGATCAGAGTTCAATCTCATAAGGATGGGAATAGAAAATGTTTGTTCAGCAAGATTGCCTTGGTCCGCACTATACAGTTCTTCTGTAGCTTTTTCCGGAAAACCTTGAATAAGATTAAAACTAGAACAATTGCAAACTCATTCATGGATTTTAGTCTTTTATGCAGGGTTGTAACCAAGTCACAAGGCTCCGAGTCACAAGTCAATCTCACTTTTATAGATTGACCTGAGTCAAGTCGAGTCATTTTCAATTCACCATTGAGTCAAGTCGAAGTCAGCGAGCAGATGATAGAGTCCGAGCCATGGTAATATGACTCGAGTCCGAGTCCAAGTCATTGTATTGACTGCTAAGTTTGCAGTTAAAGTCTTGTTAATCCACTTTTTATAGCTCTGCTTGGCGATATCGAATGGTTCGCATTTATAATAAACTGATTATCCTCACTTTTAGCAGTTTCTGGTCACATTTATAATACTGATACCAATATACGTAATCCCAATAGTGTGGTTACTTATCATTCCTCGAAAGTACAATGAAGTGTAGGCCCGAGTCTCGAATCATTTGACTTGGTTCGAGTTGTGCGCAATGACCCGACTCCAAGTCGAGTCAATATACAGATTGACTCGAGTCGAGTCATTTCCGTATTTTGAGAAAATGACTCGGGTCAAGTCGCGTCATCAGAAAATCGTGACTCGAGTCATTACAACCCTGCTTTTATGTGAGCACAAAATATTCCTAACATTCTCAGTGTCACATTTTTCTAGGCCTCAACATTTGTTGCGTAAAAGATTGTGGCAGCCATAGATACGGCTTACCATATCTGCTTACATATTTGGTAGTAATATGGGAAACTACAACATTAATTCCACTATAGTTATTCATAACTTCACGACTACTAGCAATTTCAGTCTGTCGAGTAAGACGTCATGACGACATGGTTAGTCCATAATTCACTGTAAATATACCATGGAAAGTTCAACGTGGGTATTTGGTGTCAAGATAGTTCATTATAACTATGCACTAAAATGCAGCCGTGGGCTACATAGGAAATCGAAACGAGGTCGTGAATAACAAAAAATGATGGCCGGTCCTGGCCTAATGTTATCAGCCATTTCTATGAGTGTTTTGTGATGATTTTACTGTTCACCTCAGATCAGAGAACAGTTCAAGAACATAATCGCGCCAACAACCATTGAAGACACGAAAAGCTGTTATCAAAATATGATAGTTATTGGATGTAATATTCCAGGTAAATTTGGACGTGCATATTGAGTGTGCTTTGGCATTAGTAATAACTATTTTATCATTCCATTTCATCAGTCCACTGAAAGGTGACAAGGATGAACTCTCCAAGCTGCTGTAACTACAAATCGGAACTCGCAGACGCCAGAATTAACTGCCGACAAAAATCGGTTTGACTGCTTTGCCAGTCCAACAGGTACATAACAAATACATAATTGCTTCTTCCATTAATATGTAATTGGAATATGTTTAGGTAGGAAAGGCTAACCTGTAAATAGATGTATTTCATGGATATCCTAACTTGACTTTGAATTTTCTCGAAGCGATTACTAAAATTCGTATGTAAGCACATGCTTCACCAGTATGTCTTGTGTTTCAGGGTCACGACATAGAGACCAAGAGTCAAAAGCATTATCCCCGCATCTAGTTGTCGCAAGACATCAGGATGGGTCAATTCAAGGCTGGATCATAGCTGTTGGGAAATCCGTCCCGTGAGGTAACGGCGGTGCAATGGTGTTCGATATTCTATCCGATATGATGGCATGTTATTATGCCTGGGATGTGTCATACCCGAAGGAATTTCAATTCCTGGCATTTATTCAGAGGGTTGTTGTCGGCGATAAAAACACCCAATATATCTCTAAAAAGTTTAATAATTTTTTTAGGAAATTTGAACATGTATTGTAAGGGCATAATAGGCCTCTTTCTTTGACTTGTGGTTATCATTGTGCAAGTTGTTAAACAGTACCTCATCCTTTGCTTGTATCTCGGCTCACGGTCTTGTTTATTTTGCAGTATTTCGTTAGTATACACATCCCATTAGCTTCGTCGACACTGGACATAGCATGCGACTTGATAGTGCATGACACATATGGGTTTAATTTATTGTCAGTGAAAAATTGAATAATTTCTTCAACAACAATTTTGAGCACATACTGTAAGGTCCTGATAGGCCCACTAATTTGACTTGGTTATTGCTGTGCAAGTAGTTCATACTCTACTTTTATCTTGGGACACTGTTTTGCTTTCTTTTGCAATATTTCGTTTATATATTTCAGTCCAGTAGATCCGTGGGCATGAGCGTGTGACTGGATAGCTTGGTACTCTTCAGCATTCTTGTTGAATCCACTTTTTTCAACTCTGGTTGGTGACATCGAATGATTGCATTCATGTTATACCAATTTTCCTCACTTTAGCAGTTTCTGGTCACATTTTCAAGTACCAGTACCAATAGACGAAATATCAATAGTGTGGTCACTTTACTATTCTTCGAAATCACAATGAAATGTTGGTCTTGGCCGCCTGAGTCTCGAGTCATATGGCTTGGTACGAGTCATGCGCAATGACTCGAGTCCAAGTTGAGTCGATATACATAGATTGATTTGAGTCGAGTCATTTCCGTGTTTTGAGAAAATGACTCGAGTCATCAGAAAATCCTGAATCGAGTCATTAGAACCCTGGCGATTCGGGTGCGTTGAGTAAGATGACATGAATAGAGAGATTAGTCCATAGCCCACTGAAAATAGACCATGGACATTTTAACAGGGGTATTTGGCACCTAGTTAGTTCCTTGCAACTATGCACTGGAATGCGGCCGTAGGCTACATAGATAATCAAAATGCTGACGTGAATAGCATTGACGTGAATAGCAAAAAGGCCCTCTTATTTTATCAGCCACCTCTATCAGTGTTTCGTGTCGGTATTACTTTTTGTCTCAGGTCAGAGAAGATTTCAAGAGCATAATTGCGGCAACAATCATTGACGACATGAGAAGCAATAATCAACAAATATTGAATATATTGGATAAGATTTTTCAGGTAAAGTGGAACCTAAAATTCATCTTGATTCAGCATTAGTAGTGACCGTTATATCATTCAATTTCATTAGTCCAGTGGAGGTGACAGGGATGAGCTGACCAAACTGCTGGAATTACAGTCGTAACTTTCGGATGCCTAAATTAACTGCCGACAAAAGAGGGATTTATCTGCGCTGGTGGTTCCACAGGTGCATAATGAATACCGAATTGCTACTTCCATTAATATATGATGAGAAAACATTACTGTATAGCAGTGGTTCTCAACCTTTTTTTAGACACGCCCCCCTATTTGATAGTGACAAATTTCGCGCCCCCCTTATCATCATATCACAAAATCCAACTGGGATGCTAGCAACCCCAACAGATTGTTTGGTGGTATGGACGATTATGAAGGTTGATGAGAGAATAAATATATATAATATTGGGCCTATATGTAGAGAAACACGCGTGCATTGTAGGTCAATCGTGCGTGGCGCGAAAAAAATTTTCAGGTGACCGCTTCTTCGCGCCCCCCCCAGGTTGAGAATCCCTGCTGTATAGGATGGGAAAGCATAACGGAATAGAAAGAAACCTATTAATGGGTCTATTTCATGGATGTCCTTACCTGATGATTTCAGATTTTTTTCAAGCGATTTCCAAAATTCGCATGTAGGTGTACACTTGAACATGTGTCTGTGTTTCAGGCCCTCGACATAGAGACCAAGAGTCAGAAGCATGATACTTCACATTTAGTCGTCTCAAGACATCAGGATGGTTCGATCCAAGGCTGGATTCTAGCTGTGGGGGAATCGATTCCTTGCGGTGATAAAGACGCGACGGTTTTAGATGTTTTAATTGATATGATGGCATGTTATTATGCCTGGGATGTGTCATGCCCCAAGGAATTTCAAATCCTGGCATTTGGTAAGAGGCTTGTTGTTGGCGACAGAAACACCCAATATATCTCCGAAAAATCGAGTAATTTCTTTGGGAAATTTGAACACATGTGAAGTGTGAACACATGCAGTAAGGGCATAATAAGCCCCTTTCTTTGGTTGGTTAGTACTGTCCAAGATTTTTACAGTAGTTCATACTGAACTTTTATCTTGTCACACTGTCTTCTTTTATTTTGCAGTATTTCGCTAATGTAATACATCATTCCAGTAGATCAGTGGAGATATAAGCATGTCCCGTGATATCCTTTGACACTTTAGCATATGGGTTGAATTCTGCCCTATGCTGGGTATAATCGTTACATTTAGGGGTAGATAAGGGTCAGTTTGATTATATGTAATGGTTAATTTGAGGGTCGGGTTAAGTTCGGGGGTTATTAAGTCATATGCGGCAGTTCATTATGCTTAGTTACCGCATGCTCTAAAATGGCTTCAATCTAATTATTTCATGCTGTGCCACAATTCTTTATTTGTACTATAGCAACAGTACTGTTTCATTGTGCATAACTTGCATTTAGCATTGCTTAAGGCTTATTACTGTCGCTGATTTTGTGCAGAACTTGCATTTAGCATTGCTTAATGCTTATTACTGTCGTTGATTTTTAATATGACGGTTTCATTGCAAACTATGGAATGATTTTTATGCTGCGTTACAAGCGGCGGGGTGTGTGCCTAGTATGCCAGAACATTTAGTAATTCATTTTAATCACTGCGGGGAGAGGTCGTGCACGCCAGATTGTTTAGTAATCAATTTGAACAGCTACAGAGGGTGATTTAGGCCTGATTATTGGGGTTCATGCACGGTGTAGAAAACTCCTATATGAGACAACACATCTTTTGACACCGGGTATATGGCACAACACAGTATTTGACAACGCCAAACCAAAACGCGAAACATCTTTTCAGGTGTTTAGTTTTTTTACACAAAACGCGTTCTTTTTGGTGTCGTCACCAACGGTAAAAAATTTACAGTGTACACACAGCAATCGAACTTGACGCAAACCACATTCTAACATCAGCAGCAGCCTTACCATTCACACGCGCAGTGGCGGCTCGTGACAATATCGGGTGGTGGGGCAAGGGGTACATGCGATGTTAATAATCTAAATGATATCACAATAGTGCACTCTGACGTGAAAATGTGACTTCGTGGTCGTCACACACAGTTTGTATGGTGTATAGATATTAGGCATGGTTAACTAGGCTTACGAATTTCAAATTTTAATAATATATTCATGACAGAAATATATTAAGACCCGAAGCTTTTCGACCTGACACTCTTCAAATTATTCGGAAGAAAATATGAAGTACAGTAGTTCATACCTGCATATTTTAACGTTTGTATCAGTAGCAGTGATGAGCGGATTTGAAATTTCTATGTCCCAATCCAATCCAAATCCGAATCCTAATCCATAACTTTTTCATATTCAAGTCCATGTCCAATCCTAATCCGATTCCAACTGGAAATTCAGAAAAAATACCAATTTATGCAATGGAGGGATTCGAAAATTTTCTTTCACGACCAACGATTCACTTGATTCAAGATACCTTAGTAACCATAAGTACATTGATAACTGATCTGAATAAAGTTTGTCGCCATTCGCCACACGACATTTCAATCTCCCAGGAAATAGGTAAATCCAATCCAAATCTTAATCCGTTCTGAAAAAAATGTCTAATCCAAATTCAATCCAAATCCGACAAAATTTCACAAATCCTGTTTTTTCAAAACCTAATCCAAATCCATGCTCATCTCTGATCAGTAGGCGTATTGCGCGCGGCGTGATTTCATAGTTGCAAGATGTTCAATGACGAATTCATTGAAATCTGGAATACCCATAATGGCAGCGCTGAGAATCCTGAGTAGGCCTACATCTACTATAACTCATCGAGCCTATATCTGTACACATCCCGATTCTAGGAGAAGTCTCGATGCGTTTTAATGTGCTTAAACCACGCTTGAATTCTTCGGATGAAATCGAAGTGGTTAATATGATATTAAAAAATCCAGTTACTGCAGCAAAGTTGATAGAAAGCTATTTTTAACTATAGGAATTTTGGAAGTTCACCACTGCTCTACTGGTCACTACTTCGAAAAAAAAGATGCATTGGAATCAGACATGGGGTAATCGCGATTAGTAATCGTAATCGATTACGACGATTACAGCATTTTCAAGTAATCGTAATCGCAATCGATTACATTCGAAAAAAATCCGAAGTAATCGTAATCGTAATCGACTACTTCACATATTTAATCGATTTCTTTGTGAAAGAACGATTACTTTTTATTTGTATACAAGGACTATGATATAAACTGGACATTAGTTAGCAAGGAAGAGATGTTATCCCTGGTTTATTGATTTGATTTTCAAACGCCACTGCTCATTATTACGTCAGAAGTCCTAGCGTTGCTCGTCATTGCGTAACAAGCATCCACACATAGATATTCGATGTACAATTGTATTGTACACGTACGTAGTAGCGTGATTGTAAGAAAACCCGCCATGCAGACGCCACTTCTCGCAGCAGGAAAATCATCACCACTCAGTCTCATTTCCAATAGTAACTTATATGTTTGGTTATGCTTATAGTTAAACGTAGTTTGACCGTTGTTGCTTGGCGAGCAGCAGTAGGCCTGTACGTACGTACACCGGACAAAGATGAAAATTTTTGTATTCGTCAAATGAAACATTACGATTTTCACAATGAAGCATTAGAAAAACTAACAGCTGCTATATCATAACCTAGCCGTTCATTGCCTTTTCTCGTAATGGCAGCATCTGTGTTAAGTGGAAGGCAGAATTTTATGTTTACTTTATCTTTTTCTCATATGACTCTACGGGCCCCAATCGTTTTATCGCGATCCCTTACTTGACATTTGGACCTACCACCATAGCCATCCACTTATACATCACGTTAGCGTGGATTGTAGCTAGATTCAGGACCAAAACCTCAGCTATTTATCTCACACTTCAAACGTTGGTGGTCAATTTTCAGGTTGGTGACTGAATTCCGTCACTAATATTGGTGATTGCAATATATTACTGTCGGGGCCTACGATATTCGCGTATCGTAGGCCCCGTTACTATTCATTTTTAATCCTCTACCAGCCCCCGATGTTCAGATTTACCGGTACGGCTGGGAGCACGTAATTCTCAATTATTTATGACATCTGATATGTTGCTATAATTACTTTTTTATGGTATGTTAATTCGTGACCTCCGTCTGTTGTATAATATCAAAAAATGTAGTCGCCAAAATGTAGCATACTAAAACTTTCGTGAAACTCACACACAAATCATCATGCCTTCATTCCTCGGTGGGTGCCCCCGGTGGCATTTGTAATGTGGGGCTCAGATTGGTCTGGCAGGACTATTCGTCACGCCCGTCCATCGCGGCTATTTACAATGAACACTTACTCGAAGTTTCGGCCTAGGTCTTTTTATGGTTGCACACTTCGTGGAGTCGCATGTTGACTGAGTCTGCTTCTGTATTTTGGTGTGTCGTGGCGCGGCAATGACCGGCACCGAAATGCGAAATGTCTATGTCTATATTGTATTAGGCCTGTCTTTTTTATGGGAGGACGTAGGCCCTTATGCATTTGAAAATCAAGTTATATAGATATATTAAATCACGAGGCTCGAAGAAAATTTTCAAGTTAATTATATCTCTCAAAAATAGTAATTTATGTTGATTTACGAAATACTTTTGAGTCGCCTACGAGCTAGCCCCGCAACCTATTGGGGAGTTTGGGGTGCGGCAGTTACGGACATGGCAAGAATGCAAATCGGTGGGTGCGATAAATCGTCCTCTATAAAGTTGGGCAATGGGTAAATTATGACGCAACATGCAAATGACGCATCATTTATAAAGAAAGTTGTTATCTCATTAGGCCTTTTCATCACAATCCATATATTGACTTTCAATATAGCTTCTAAGAGTAGTTTCAAGAAGCAAACTAAATGTAATCGTGAGTAATCGTGATTACTTTGCAAATGTAATAGTAATCGTAATCGACTACTCGCTGATTTTGCTGTAATCGTAATCGTAATCGTAATCGCGTGATTGAGAAGTAATCGTAATCGCAATCGATTACATTCATGAAGTAATCACCCCATGTCTGATTGGAATATAAGCCAGTCAATTCTAACCGAGTAATGTCGACGATCAGGTAATATCGAGACACCGTTTGCAGTAGAGACCACATGATTCAGATCACGATACCCAATTTCGTTCCAACTAGATAGACTGCCTCTGGCACCAGCAGTGTAAAAGTGTATAACAAGGCGTCCTTATCCTCGCTTACACCTCAGCCCTTCATTTTTATCGAAATATGTTGGGAAAAAGGTATGAGTGCGCTTTCCTCCCGCGTGCAATTAGATCAATGGACAATTTTTAGGCTGATAAGGATCGTGTCTCTTTACCTCTAATTATTGCTCTGAAGGAAACTGCATAAACGGCGTAAGGAGCAGAAATTCAACACGATTCATGTTCGCAATTGACCGCTGGCTAACGATCTGCAGACATAAGACTATAACAGTGGTTCCCAAACGGTGGGGAATTTCGGGATTTCTGGTGGGGAATAGGACTCACTTTTGAAAAAAAACTTTACAGTTCTCCTTTAATAAATTTCGTTTAAAAATGCCGATCGATATCTCTAATATTTATTAGCTCGATCATTCACAATTCATAGATTCATGTTATCAGTGCCTCCAAGTCGCAAGAATCGCCTGGATAGCAACAAATGATGTCCAGCAACTGTTTTTATTCATTTGTACACCCTCATCGGTCACGAAACGTAGTGACAGAAATATCCTGATTCGTTGTAATAAGAGCTCATATTGCTGAACATGTACTCGAGGGAAATCATGGACTCGCTAATTAATAGCACATCCAGACTCGTTACAAATGAAATTAGATATTTATTTAGTTTCAAGTACTTTTAATAGCATGCGAAAGTGAAGTTTACGGCAGCTTATATGTATATCAAACGCATGAGCTCGTCAACACCAGGAAGTTTATCTGACCGGTGACCCATGTATTATTCGGCATTTACGTATGTAAATTGATGCTACCCCGCAACATTTACAAGATTTTCAAGCCCCTCCTATTTTTCTGTTGGCTGCGCGCCAGGGTGGATACCTATTTTTACGGAGTCGCGTTTACGGTTACCATTTTACGGCTGTGTAATTATCAATTCCGGGGATCTTAACAATCCCCAATATATCTCGTATTTACTAAGCAAAGTCTTGCAAAATTTTATAAGAGGTAGCATATTTAAAAGGTTGATATACAGATGTTAGGTGGGGAATAAAGGCTCGGAATAATTCGGAAGTGGGGAATTAAGATAAAAAGGTTGGGAACCACTGGACTATAACCTTTATAGCCTCACCGGAAAGGTCAACGAGTTCATACACAAACGTCATTGTTATCTCATAGATTGGACCTGCCATATTGAATCCAACACATCATTTTAAATTTGAAGTAAGACGAAGGCAGCCTCGGAAGAACACAGGAGATTTTGGCCTTCAAACTGGAGACTGTGACCTATATTCCCTCTAATCTTTTACGAGCCTGCGCACACTCACCAACTCACTGCGCAGACCAGTGGCGGCTCGTCCTATAGGGCAACTGGGGCATTGCCCCACCTAAAATTCTGTTCAATAACAATTCTTTACCATTTATAGACGCACATCAATCTATATATACCGAAATCACAGCGAAAATCGTATTCTTCTTGTCCTCTCGCTTGTAAATGCCCAATGGGATTGCCCATATATAGCGAAGTCTCTGCGAAAATCGAATTCTCTTCTGTGTTTTCGCTTTGCGAATGCCTAGCCGGGGCATGCTCCGGTAGCGCTCATAACAAGCTTTCACTGTCTATTCTCTCAAAGCCGCGCACAATAAAGAAACGGTGATTTACTCTCTCCTAGTCATAAAATTACCGAGCAACCGGGGCACAATCGCTCTTTGCCCCTAAGGTGTGGTGTAACAATCGTATCTATAGTTGAACTCGGTTACCGTCATATGCGTTTAGTCGACCTTTGCTGGTATAGGTCAATTTTGATGGTGTTTCACACCATGAAAACTCTTGAAACTTGGTATGTCATGTCTAAAATGGTGGTATTTAACAATGCCCCAAGTTTCAGGGTTTCTACTTAAAGTTTAGGGTAGTAATTCCGTTTCCGAAGTTGAGTGTGTGCTGATCCGTCATGTATCGCAAACATATTTTACTCAAAAGCCGGTATTGGTATCCATTGATTTTGACGATGTTCAATACTGAGATCGGTTATGACATTTGGCACGGTAAGTCTTAATGTTAGTATCGGACGCTGTGCCAAGTTTTAAGTTTGTCACTGAACTGTGTTAGTGGTAATTTCGTTTTCTAATTCGAGTGAGAGCTGACTCGTCATTTATCGCTAACAGATTATACGCAAAGCCGGTATTGGTCTCTATTGATTTTAACGATGCTCCTTACCTAGATCCGTCATAAGCTTTTGTACGGTATGTCTTGATTTTAGTATCGAACGCTGTGCCAAGTCTCAAGGTTGACACTCAATGATTAGGGCAGTAATTTCGGTATCAAGGTCGAGTATGGTAGTGATGTGCTCCGATCTGACACTTTGGCCTACAACGGATTGCGGATTTCACGCAAAAGCCGGTGTATCTGCGGTAACGTTAACTGATATGATGATTTCATTCTCAGTTTGCATTCAAATATTTACTTTGATATTATATTCTCCAATGTCAATTTCACCGTGAAATTGTGACCTTCAAGCCATTTGCTTACAACCCCCTGTCAAGCGCGATAGCTATTTCGTTTTCGATGGCGGCTAACAGCTGATCACTTGATCAGCCTATTCCTCAGTAAATTTTACGCAAAATTCGGTGTTGGTCTGTTCACATTAATTTTGACAGTGTACCATACCGAAAAGGGCCATGAGGCCACTTCTCGATGATGTCATGTAACAGCGTACTTTAAGTTAAGTTTAAGTTTAAGTTTAAGGCTTTCATCCACGTATTTATTCGGTAATATATTTTCCAAAGGCGATTTCGCAGCAGACCTATAGACAGTAATCAAGCCGTATGTGTCGTGTTACAGTCTCCAGTTTCAAGGCCAAAATCTCCTATGCTGTACCGAGACCGAATTTCCGAGGCTGCTATTCTTAGTTCTTCAGAATGATGTTTTGGATTCAATATGACAGGCCCAATCTATGAGATAACAATTGCGTATCTGTCCGAACTCGTTGACCTTTCCAATTTGGCTTACGCTATCTCTCGAGTTATAGTCATTTCCATTTCTGCAGATAATTAGTCAGGTCTAGTGCGAACATGAACCCTGTTGAATCTTTGTTCCGTACGCCGTTTACGCAGTTACCACACTTCAAGTCACAGCTCACCGGCGGTCCTCTCGTGGCACATACGTTGAAATCACTGTTGCCGGGAAATTCATGTTACCGTACCATCATTAAGTTACTTGTTTACGTTGGAAAACGCCATTGTGACGTTATCTTGATAAAAAGTTGCTTGCAGCCCTTGCCCCACCACCCGATATTGTCACGAGCCGCCACTGGCGCAGACCCTTGGTCAACAGTGCGTAACGACTAAAAAAAGGTCATCACTTCGGAATTTTCGTGCGCAACTTAGATTTTCTGTGCGCAGAGCGAGTGTCAGCACTGCGCGTTTGCGCACGTGCGCAGCTTAGAGGGAACATTGCTCGGGACCTATATTGACTTGGTTACAACCCTGCCTAAACCCTACACATTCTGCACGGGCTATGGATAATATCTCGTCTGAAGAGCCATGTTGGCTCTACATTTTCCATTTTAACCCCCAAAGAGCAATACATATCAATCTATTGTTACGTCACAACTGAAATTTCGTGACGTCTTGGTAGCACTAATTCGAACTCACTACATGGAGTTCGTTGTGGGCGCCATATGTTATCTAAAAAAACTCGTAGGCTACTAATCATCCTGCGATGGTGAAATTCATCGTAAATAGCTCATAATTTGTAATTACTGATACTAATCTAGTATAACTATAGCACTGATTCCGAAAATCTAAATATTGATCGACTTATCAATTCTTGAAGTATTCGGCGGTAACATAAGCGTTGCACTACACGCCCAGCCCACATTTTAACAGCAGTAGGCTAATGAAAAGCTACTTACCACAACGTAAAACGTGGATAGTGAAGCGTTGCTTGTAATTTGGATTTGTAATTGGAACGTCACTTCCACGGCAGTTGATTTCTCGGCGTAGATCAGGAAGACATTGTGTATTTGGAAACAAGATTGTAGGCTTCCCCATGTCTGCTATTCTCTTTGATCAACCAACGTACGGTGCAATCCAAGATTATGCAGTGTGCGATGTCGCGTACATCGAATTCGCAAGTTATACTGCTCGTTTGTCGCTACAGCAACTTTAATTTGAGGATTTTGTAAAGGAGTCCGAGCCCTTAGCCCTGGATATGCCACTGTCTTGACCGCTTAAATACATGTTGTTACGAGAATAATTATTATGGCCGTTATGAAAATTTACTAACAAGTCGCGGCAATATCGATAAAACCAAGTACAAAATTAAAAATATACCAAATAGCCATATCTCATGCCCAAAAGAGCCATATGTGGCTCGCGAGCCATAGGTTCCCGACCGTTGTTATACGAGCTCACAAGCTACAGCTTTACAGATGTAGTTGATAGTCTCAAAGCAATTCTTTCCCTATCCAAGGCAATAGTCTGTCTTGCATGCATAACATGCACTTAATTCGTACAGTTTGGTTTCGCCGCGGTTTTGTCCGAATTAAGCGGAAAGTCAATTGTTCGCTTCATAGTCACGCGTCAAGGCACACAGCGCATTAGAAATACCGTATTGTTGGGTAATAAATGACTTTCAGCTGCACTATACTGCATTAATTAGCAGAAATCGCATAAAGCGTACAATGGATATACTTTCAGGTTATAGTTGTATAGTACAGTATTTTTTTAAAATCAAACGATTCAACAAAATACCAGGGATGGTGTGAACCTCTAAAAAGTTCAGGCTCCTGTGAACGCGAACCTTTTTGAAATGTTCTGTGTGAACGTGAACCTCATGACGTAACCCCAATAGAAGCGATTTGGTTCTTATGGTACAATAAACATATGAAGTCGCAAAACCATCAAGGACAAAAATAAACTACGTCCTTGCCTAAGTCAAGATTGACCCCGTACGCCTGGTAGATTTTTTACATCAGCCAACGATATCAATTTCATTGATTGGTTGAATAAGCATCATTCGCTGACTACCTACCTACATGTAGTATATTTCGCTCTTGATGTTGTGTGATTGCGGGTCGAGCTCACAGCAGAGAGTCACTACATATTGACAGACGGAAAGCTTGATATTTAGAGAAAACTTTTGTAAAAAAGCAAGTATCGATTTTGAGATTGTCATTGATTGCTCGATTGGTGTTGATTTTTTAAGCTTCCTGTGCCATGCATAGAGTAGCCTGCAGTTGAAATGCAATAAATTTCAACCAGAGATGTTATATTGAAGTGAAAATTGCAATATATAAAAAAGGATAACAGTGCAGAACCTATACCAAGGTCCGTTTGTAAACGTGAACCTTTAAATTTCTGAGGTTCACACACAGAACGCGAACGTGAACTTCACGTTCACGCCATCCCTACAAAATACTGTATACCAGGGGTGCCAAACATACGGCCCGCGGGCCGCATCCGGCCCCCCAGACCGTTTCTGGATAATTGAAGAAGACGCATGCTCAGATTGCTCAGTTTTAGCAATGGTTTGTATTTATCATATAACATTACGAAGGCAATCAGTCAGACGCGTTGTAGCGCGTTGCTCTCAATTGTTACGTATGGATGCTGCTAATCCGCAGGAATGAACAGTACACATGCAGTTGTATGCAAATTCGAGTGACTGGCATCTGCCGGATGGTAATATGATACGCTTGTTATTGACATCGCATCTCGCTGGTAATAGACACAAGTGACGACCGAACGAAATTACATTTTTAGTTTGCGAGCTCCTATCTCAGCGTGGGGCACTGGAGATTGTAACGACATGACGACAGTCATATTCCTAACCGACCCAGTTATTATTACATCACGATATTCGTGGCAAGGAAATTAACATTCTGAAAATTAGAAAAATAGAACAGTGGATACCGATGGCCGAATATTCAAACAAAATTGGGCCGAGGGTTTTTTATTCATAGAGGTGGACGCGAAACCAGTATGCTTGGTTTGTAATCAGCAAGTTTCTGTCCTCAAAGAACATAATATTCGACGCCACTACGAGACTCACCATAAAAAGAAATACGGAGATTTCAAAGGACGTTCACGAAGTGACGAAATAAAATAACTTAGGGCCGATCCAGCAATCCACATTTACCCGCCGCCGGGATATAGCTGAAGGATCTGTGATGGCAAGCTACCTTATGAGATGGTTCGATGGAGAGGTAGTAAAAACGTGCATGTTGAAGGCTGCGGAGGTAATGTGCGCTGGAAAGCGGCACGCATTTGCCAATATCAGCCTTTCAAGAAACACGGTCGCAAATAGAATAGCTGACCTATCAAATGACTTGGAAAGCGAATTAAAAGACAGAATTAAATCATTAATCGCATTTTCAGTGGCGATCGATGAGAGCATCGATGTCACAGATGTTGCCCAACTGGCCATATTTATTAGGCGTGTTGATCCGTCGTTACAAATTACTGAGGAATTGCTTCAATTCGTGCCCATGATAGTGCGGAGCATGGACCGGAGCCGGATTGGATTTCCGGCCGGATTTTTACAATTTTGACCGGACCGGATCGGAGCCGGATCAGTACTTTTTCTGTTACGGCCGGAGCCGGATCGGAGCCTGATCACTACTTTTTTGATCCGGCCAGAATCTTTATGGATAAGCATAACTTTTATAACTATATAACTACCAACCAACCACACGTAAATAGCCACCAAGCCAGTGTGAACATAAACGAGGCATATTTATCAATTCACGGAACCTCCGTACCGAGTAGGGCCGGATTTCCGGCCGGACTTTTTCATTTTTGGCCGGAATCGGATTGGAGCCGGATCAGTACTTTACCTGATGCGGCCGGAGCTGGATCGGAGCCGGGCCAGAGAATTTGTCGATCCGCTCCGCACTAGCCCATGACCGACACTACAGCAGCGAGTGATATTTTCATCGCACTCGTTGGAGCGCTTGACGGGGCGGGAGTAGACTGGTCCCGTGCGATCAGCCTGGCTACTGACGATGCGCCGTCGATGGTCGGAAATAAGACTGCCGTGGCCACGAAATTTCGGGAGAACGTACGTACCATCGCGAACGGCGAACAAGACGTATATTCGAGGGGTAGCTTATCCCCGTAACGTAAGTATGTTATGTGTGTGCAATAAGCTAGTAACTCGATATTTATGTGTGTTAAGACACATTTTACTGATCCGGCCCGCGACCCGAATTGAGTTTGACACCCCCGCCGTTAAAACACAAATATTACTTCTTGCTATCCCCGCAAACGCAACTAACTGTCGAATTGTCAAACTATCAAAGGAAACGTCTTTCCCTTTTCTTCGTTTACCTTAGTGAGCAATTTTACTCTTTCGGCTAAACTTATCTGTACCAATCTGTTCTACATGATGCAATCAATTGTACCAAAGTAAAAGCGACTATGAAGCTGGCACGGCCATATACCAATTTAATGTCGATTGTTTCTTTATAATCACTCATCTAGTGCTAAAACGAATGAAGTGCTGTTTATTGTGTCATAACCTAGCAATACGAATTATGAGCCTATGTCCAAATTGAGAATTATCCGAATTAACCGTGTTTAACTGAATTAACGAGTTTTCGTGCGTGCAATTTGTACTTTTGTTCTGTTTTTAAGCATTTTGGCCGAAGAAGGCGGTTGTCCGGGTTATGCGGTGTTAAAATTATGCGCATTCGACTGTATATATTTATATGTATGGCGCGAAACACTATACGGTTGTCTTCATGCTGGACTTTACGGACTTACTTAGAAATATTCCACAGTAAATAACTTCTCCGTTCATACCGCCTATAATAAGTCACGGGAATGTTCACGGAAAACGCCCTCACGAATATCCTAGTCCTTCACATTAAGATTGCTAACTGAATCGGTTGTACATCTCCTCACCTGTATGTGTAATGTGTCATAGCTTCTCTTATGGACGCTGTAATATCTGCCCTTGAAATCGGCGAGCACTGAGCTTAGCAGCGCAAACTTACTATAGTGTCTTTGCGTCTGTCGACAATCACAAGGTATGGAAATACGTCCGGATGAAATCAATCGAATATTGTCACAAATATAATAGCCAATTAGTGCTGTTACACGTGCATATATACAACAGTTACGGTGATTTACGAATTTCATTTATTTGGTTTGACCGGAAATTAATTGCTATACACTACAATGATGATTTCACTGGAGTAGGACTTTGTGACGATCGAACATTCGTAAATCAACCAAGGTAATATGGAATGGCCAATTCGTGGGGATGACATTAATTAAATCACCGTAGAACAGGAGTGTCAACCATGCGGTCCACGGCCCGCCTGAGTGTTTTATCCGGCCCGCGACGCGATTCCGAAAATGACTACATCATTAAGCACATTTCTTACAAATGTTGAGATTTTAGTACGAAATATACTGTCATTAAATAGTCCCTCTGAACAGCAAATGCTGGGTATGTTCATTGGCCACATTTTAACCATCCGGCAGTGATGTTGCAGTTACACTGTCGACCAGCGGTTACCAAACTTTTTGAGCCACCGACCCCTGGACAACAAATAAAGCTCCAACGCCCCCCGACCCCCCACTACATTAAAATGAAAATGCGAAAGCTGTTCTGCATATGTTACCATTAACAATAAGACATATGAAGCTGCTGCCTGTGTCATCATCCTTATCATTATATTGGGTTTGATATTTTATAAGAATAATCTGAAATATCCACGTCCGGCTATGTGAAGTAGGTTTCTGCTGTGAGTCAGAAGATTTGTCACGGCGATGAAAGCACGTTTTAATAAATATAAACCAGGAGGGGCAATGAGTAAAAATTTATCCCGACTCCAGGGAGAGTATTTCTATAATATATGATTCAATTGTGTATCCAGAGCGATATGGTAGTAGAGATGTTGAACTTTGGTGTGAGCGCACAAATGTTCTGCAATGTAGACGGCTTTTAAATCATTTCGTGCTCGGAAATTTCACGGAATGTACTGATTATCCTGAAACGAACTTCTGATTGGAATATATCCTGAAATAAAATCACCAAGGAGGACCGCTATCAAGCCATTTCCAAAAAAAAGGATAAATTCGACTCATAAAACTTGACGAATAGCCTATCTCCGTCAATTATAAGCGATGTCTTTTCTCGCAACCAGAACTATTGTCGGACTGGGTCTCATCAGTGTGAAAATTTTACGACCAGTTAAAACGGTAAATTTTCGGGAGGCGGTTTTTCTTAAAGCCATCGCACCTAACTGTGCATCAATATAAGTGTTCAAATACATCGTAGTTCTCATCACACAATATACCACGCTTCCCGGTGATTCTGCCGACTGCTGAATCAGCCCATTGATGGGCAGGATATATACTGTTAAGTCACAATAAAATTTTCCGGTACTGCCGCTTGAACAGACCGACGCCTGGATCTACCATAAATTGCCTTGACGTAACCGATTTTACTGTTTTATTCTCCAATCGTTTCAAAACTACACAGCAGGTGCCCTCTAAACCTCCACCGCTCCCATTTTCTCTCACCGCCCCCTACCACCCAATTTGTAACCAACGCCCCCCAGTCGGCCATTTCGTCACCAGCGCCCCTTCACGCTCACCAACGCTTCCCAGGGGGGCGCGGGCGCCCACTTTGGGAACCACTGATGTGTGCTGGCTATAGTCTCCACCAGCAACAAGTCGATGTCATTGACACCCAATTCAGATAAGGAAAAAAAGTACACATTGAGTTCACAGTTTTACGGAAAATGAACCAAAAAGTAGTTATTCGCCGAAGTGAAAACGTCAGTTAGAAACCGGTTTATGCAAGCTACACGAGAATACAATTATGACACAAAAATACAATATGAATATCTGTGGCTGGACTCTTTTTTTCGCTTATGACGTGACGGGTCATCGGCCTCCAGAAAATCCGAGTTGCGATATAAAAATAATGGACCAATTTCAACGTCTACGTCTAATGTTAAATCGCTTATATTCCTGTTCCTCACAATGCATATTGCATACACAGGACTGTTGTATATTGTCAGATTACGACTATATAGCAAAGCAATCATAGCAATTTGCCATTGCATATAGTAGGTAAAGCCCAAAGATATCTAGAGTTCTAAAGCCGCTGTTTTAGCAGTTTATATAACTATTCAACATTCAACCGGCCAATCATCGCAATTTAGTCAATTCCATTGTTTGCGAATTAAGGTGGTGGTAGAATAGAACCCTAAGGTCCGTGATATACCGTAACTCATAACATATTATTACGTATATAGGCTTGATAAATGAATAGCCAAGTGAAAAACAAGGGCATGGATTTTGAGGCAACATTCTGGTATCATTGGACTGGTCCAGCCTGCGAGTGCTTTGGAGGTTTGAATCCGGCCCGCGACGCAAGTTGAATTTGACACCCCTGGACAAAAAAGTAACGTATTTGTCTGCATCGATACAAGGGCTGGTATAGGACTTGCGATCATACTGATACAGGGGTTGGCAAATATTTTTCTCGGCGGGCCAAGTGAGAAGCAAAAAATACGTTGGCGGGCCGGGTCAAAAAATTTGGCCGTATTCTCCAGCGCATTAATTTTGTTTCCAAATAGAAAGCAGTGAATTACACTGGCAATAAATTCTGCTCAGTGGATGTGTTGATATTTTGTTATTGTTAGGAATGAGAAAATGACGCTTAATTGCCAAAACAATAATATTTATTTGCCGACGTATTTCGAAACAATGTTAAACATGATACATTTTGAACTCTCCTTAAACATCTATTCGCGTTTTTCTATCAAGACAAAATGTATTTGGGAGACAACAGAGATTATTGTCTTGGTCGCTGCCTGCCGCGCATTGTACAGCTTGGCGAAATTGTGAGCGAAGTTTGCAGTTCTTCTGAAATTCGTTCCGATTAGACCGAGTGTATGTCTTCGTTTTTAGTTTTTATTAAACCGACTTAAATTACACTTTTTAGACAGGAGGACTAGCTCGGTACTAACTACCCCTGACTCCAGTAAAGAAACATTTGGTGCTTCAAACCTTCTTTTAATTTCAGCTTTCAGATTTCTTTTTTGACATGCCCGTTCATCCTTTATGGGTGATTACGACTCACAGTGATCCCGGCCCTGATCGACTTGTTTTAGGAATTGGGTGTTTGAAAACATATCACGCAACAATGTGAAGCATACATAGACCGTGTAATGCGTAATGTCACAATGACAACGAAGAAGGCTTGGTGACTCCTTGTGACTTTAATTGTTATGGCATAATGTGCTGCATTCACTTTATTTTGAATCGGGATTACGCATGCGGGGTACGTATAGGCTGCATCTGCGTATTCGCGGCATATTATTGAACAGGCTTCAAAGTAAACGAATTTTCGGTCCAGTTTATCCAGGTTATGGTATCAGTCCAAGCAGCAACATTAACAAGTAAGTTTTATGTTTAGAATTCCAAGCAACTTTTCGCGGGCCGTTCAGAATTGCTCCACGGGCGGCACTTTGCCCAGGTCTGTACTGGTGTGTAATCAACGTATCCGACGATTCATCACGCGCATGACCAAACAAGGAAAGTCACCATACTCACTACTTGCTGACGGGTACTCCTCACGAGGGTCAGCTATAAATATTCGGGTTCATTTCAATATGAATATACTATTCAACTGTAAATTGAAGTTCTGCACCCCCCAAAAGAAACCCGTCAGAATTCACACGAGAAACACGATGAATTGAATTGGAGTCCATAGCCGTTATGCATTTTCATTCCGATTGGTTGAATTTCTGCGGGATCTCCATTTCACCTACCTTTAGAATAGACATTATATCAATGGAATCATTTACGGTGTGGATATAGAAATCTCAAACAAACATTCATTTCAAGCTGCTGAATAGCGAGTGCCTTTCCGATGTTGGGTCGGGTTGCATTGATCAGTCGGTCAGAAATTCCGTTCAAATAATCCTCGCTGCATCCAGGTTAATGATCAACCATTTTGCTTAGTGGACCTAGGCATTACTTCTATTCTTTTCACGGCCCACATAGTCAACAATTCCAAAAAGCTGCATTGCCGTTTGCCGTTGTTCAGAAATTTCAACCAGAGATTTAGCAAGAACTTTACGCCAACGCTTACAAAGCCGGAAGACATATATTTACACCCTATCCTGTGAACAAGGCCATGGGAAGCAATAGAGTGGGGTTGGTCACTGCGGCAGTATTGGTGGTGTGCATTTTCTGTTTTACCGTCCTAAAACAAAAGAATGAGGGTGCGATAAAGGATGAAAGATCAAAGGATCAATGTAAGTCATTACCTGTGATCAGACTTGGATAACTGAATAATTCTAGAGGTATAATTCGACTAATTAGAACGAAATGCCAGTGATCTAATTCTAATCTATTTTGTGAAATGTTTCTACGTTTCAATTATAATTCTGATCTAATTTCAGTTTTTTCTGAGAATGCTACAGGAGACCGTAACGTGCGGAACGAACGTGCGAAACGATCCCAGCTTGCTGTACAGACATTTGCCGTTTTCACGTTCATGACAACGATCTATGATTTAATATTAACTGAACATTCCAATTTCAATTTTCAATTTCCAGTAATTCAAATTCTAATCTAATTTGAAAAAGCCTTGGTAGCTATAATTCTAATTCTACTCTAATTTGGAATAATAGCTATAATTCTAATTGTCATTCAATTTGGAAAATGTGTAGCTATCATTTTCTAGTCTAATTTGGAATAAGCTCTGTAGCTATTGTGAATATAATTTTAATCTAATTTGGATAAAACATAAAATTTATTGTTTTCCAACTCTGCCCGTGATAGACCGACACGCATGTATAAATAGACATTTGGGCTAACATATGCATCCAGTTAACCGCGAGCTTGAGTATCCAGAACGACCAAATATTGGACTAGCCGGCTTTGATATGGAAACATACATAGAATATTTCCAAACTGTTTAGCTGAAGGAAAAACGAAAGTCTACATGACATTTGATGATTGGGTATCCGGGAAATTCAGTGCTAAAAGCTTTTACCCGCGTTGGGAGAAGGGAAGCCAATACAGCAAGTTGGAGGAAGACCATTCCATATCTCTCGTAAACGCAGACGGCACAAGAAGTACACTACTGGATAGCAGCGCATGGGTGCGATTTCCGGATACCTGTTCATAACACCTGTTTTCCAAATTTACTGGCTACTCGATAAAATTGTTAGGTTGCCCAACAAAACACCGCACACTAATTTTGGCTCAATTCCAACCAATAAGAGTTTCAGATTTATTAAATAAAAATAAATATAAAATTGTTACGTTGTGACGCGTAACAAATTTGGCATATTTCCGCATCAATAGATCAGAATTCATCGATGTTCAAAATTTAAGATTTCAAATCCTAGTATTTACAGTGGGTAGATGTAAAATAAATATGACTAAAGAATTAGCCATCTTAATAGGCTACTATTTATTTTAAATCCAAAATTTCGTACTCTAATAACTTTGCTTCTGCTAGTTGGAATTGAGCCAAAGGGGTTGTGCATCGTTTTTTCAGGCAGCATAACGCTTTCATGGGGCATCCAGTAAAATTTGACAAAATTTTATATTTATTTTCATTAAATAAATCCAAATATATTTTCTCATTTAGAAAAGCCTCAATAGGATGGAATTGAGCCAAAATCAGTGCTGGGCACCGTTTTGTTAGGCAACCCAACAATTTTATCAACTAGCCAGTTAAATTTGAAAGAACAGCCCTACTGTCTAGTTGTCGATCCTAATACAGTATTAATTTTAGAACACCTTGTCAAATCCATCGGAATATTATATATCTGCAGATCAGGAGTATGTAGCCATCACCTACAACGCAACGACATATGTAAGTGAATATGAAACAATTGAAAATAAATAAGAGATCTCCTAATGATATAGCGCGCGAAATTGAATCACATCTTCACACACGTACGATTTGGCTAGGAAATGCTGTTTGTAACGACTGAAGTTGTGTCCATCCTTCCTTATTCAACTGCTTTTGGTATATTTTCTTACAGGTCAATGCTCACGACCGTGAGTTCTATGACGTGGCGGTATTTCGAGCTTCAGATTCGTGAGTAACCGTCGAATCATTGGCAATTCGAGCTTTAAGATTATATATTCACCAACTTCATGATGCAGATCTCTGGTCACAATTGCAGGAACGGCATTAGATAATATTCGGAAATTGAAGTGGGATCCAACTGGACATAAAATGGCGTTTGTCAAATATTTTGATGTCTATGTAACGGTAGGACTTGATCATGTGATGCGACTGGACATTTTGATTTAGGCAAATCTATTGTTTTCCCTCTATAGGACTTGGTTTCCAAAACAAAACAGGTAACAAGTGACGGCGACAGAAAATTAATATTTAACGGCGCATCGGACTGGATGTATGAAGCCGAAATCGAAGCAGATGACACCTTACTGTGGTGGTCCTCGGATGCGGAGTATCTCGCATATGCAACGTTGGTATAGCCAATATAACGATTTTTCTCGCAGAAGATGTCCTTCGACCGCCTTTGCACAAGAATGAGATGTACAAAACTGTATTATGTGATTTTGGAAAATAGATGCATCAAGTGCTGAAAGTCATAATATAGATATGTAAATATATGCCCATATTCAGGGGCTGTTGCGTATTCCGGCGATCTCAATTTATGGCTGGGGTCATTAACACGCGACTTGTGGGCCGCATGTGGCTCTCGAGGTCATATTTCGCCGCCCGCGAGCTTATTTGAGATTTTTGAAGAACGTTAAGTAAATCATTTTGCAATTATGAAATTTTGTTTCAAAAATTGTTTCAAAATAAGCTATACTCCCGTGTCTAACATCACTAATCCTCACTAGCTGAAATGATTTCGGCGATGGAAACAGCATTCCATCGATGGAGACACAGCTGATATGAATGGGCAACTTCGCATATTGCCTTGACGTACAATGGCCCATGCATTGCCAAGACCGAGACGCTTATACAACCGCTTAGGGCTTCACCATAAGATCAAGCTTTACGAGATAGTCATTCAGCTACTGCAGTATCTCTCTAGCCCCAATATCGATTCCTTAGTCGCTGTCAGATATCGTGCGCAGTTCATAGTTCACAATAAAAGGAAGTTAATGATCACGAATGATATCCTGCTGTGTTTCTTTAATATAATATTACTTATATTGTGGTAACCATGCCAGTCGCCCATATGTTAGAGAGTAAAAGCGTTGTACCAACGTAAAGTTTGACAAACTTGATTGCGAACTATATGGCCTATTTGGTCTCAGTATTGCATTCTTGCGGCCCGTGACCTATTTGAAAAGCGGCCCGCGACCCGTTTTGAGTTGGCGACCCTTGATTTTTTGCATCGCTTTAAAAGCTCGGATTCGATATCTTAAAGTTAACTGATCCGAGAGAATGGTAATCGCGTGATTAGTTTTGCCAGATTGGCTCTAGAAAAGTAGATAATTTACCCATAAAAAGCTTAAAATCACCGTATTTACCCTTGAATATTTCATTTGGTAGGAAGTAAATCTTGGATTTTTCTACTTTTATACTGCGCATAATTGACTATGATGAACACTCATGTCGTTCTCAGTTATTCCATCAATATTAACATGAACTGATGCGAGAACTTTGTTTGTGAAAAAAGAAGTTTGTCAAGTCTAAAAATTGTACTTTGGCACCATGGAAATATATTTTCTTTTGTACCAACTGGTCATCCTACCAAGATGAAAGAGGAGTATATAGCTATCAAGTTTGTCCCTTGAAAGCTTAACTAAAATACTGATATGCGTCTCATCTCTTTTCACTTGTAAATGGATGATTTTCCATCAATTCAAAAAAGTGGCTATATACCTAGTATCCGTTTCAAACGAGAATATTAAATCTGGAATCTTTGATGGATCTCAGATTCGAATACGGACTAAGGATCACAAATTCATATTAAGAACGGTGCTCACTGCATGAATAATTCGTTGATTGTCCAATTTTTGAGTGAAGCCATTACCTATGAGACAATCGTCATGATCATTAGCGGAAATATTTCTGATTAGGAATTTTACGTAGTGTACAGTTCGTACAGGTTTGCTAAATTATGAGATTATAAATGTAACTGGATCGACTTTATGCACAGAGATCAACCGGGTTTCTTAATTATGCATTGTTAAATCCTGATGAATGACATAACATATTCTTTGATCATTCCAACTTTATAATATCCTCCCTTAGAGCTCATGACTGAATATTCACAGCATTAACGAGACCAGCGTTGAAAATTTCGATTTCGTGCGATTCATTGGTGGCACATATCCGGACCGCGTCGGGTTCCCGATTCCGAAACCGGGGACGCCAATTCCCATCACCAAGATATTTTTATACGACACGACATTGGATGCAGCCGCATCAGAACTGGTGCCAAGTGCTGTAAGTAATTGAAGATTATCAACGGCGGTGGTCGTTGAGTAGCAACGCTGACTGCTTCGACCACCTCTTATTTCAGTATTATCAATGTAATTAGAATATTTCACGAAGTTAAGTTCGTATACAGAAAGTCATTGGTTGGGGAGATTATTACCTGAGCTCGGCAACCTGGAGAGACAACGCCACTTTCATTCCAACTTGGAAAAATCGATTTCAAAATGAAGCTATAACCGAATATTGCAAGAACGTTTCTACGGGTTGGGTTTGCGATCACGGTACAAATATTAGCTAGCGTTTCAGTAGTATATTTATAATGACGTTAACCCTGAACGCTTAGTGGACGTAATGGAAAGTGTTAGCAACTTCGGATGGCTTGGTAATTACAAAGTTACCGACCCGGTGCCCTTGCCGGCTGGCAACGAATATCTGACAGCTCTCACTAATGATGACGGCTTTTTACACTTGGTGCTAGTGGACACTGATGCAAACACCAAAGAATGGCTTACAACTGGAAGCTTCGAGGTGGAGTCCGGCCTTTTTCGTTGACATTATACAATATATTCTCCGATTACACATGTTGGTTTAGCTCGCAAATATTGGATTCCGCGACGGCTCAATTTATCACTATGATATTTCGAACGACTGGGTTTACTTTACCAGCACTGAAAACCCCGAGAAACCCGGGACTGGACTACCTCGAATTCGCCACATGTGGAGAGTGAAGGGTTAGTGACGTTTTTCATATTAATAATGACAAGATCATTTGGCAACTGCGGCCAGACTTGCACAAACTAACTATATATAGTTAGTTCTTAGTTACTTGTTTTTTGAATAGTTTTTTTTTAAATTCAATTTATTGCTAAAATTTCCATCATTTCAATACACCACAAGACTGTGATACAATTAAAGATAGGAAGGTGTCGGAACGACTTGGAGTAGTCCTTGGAATCAGGGACCACTAACATCGGCGTATACCCAAGGTGGGTTTTTGGGGTCGAAACCTCGCATATTTCAAACCAGAAACCCCGACCTTTCAAATGCCGAATGATGTTCATATGCAAAGCGTATCCCATTCAGACAAAGTCAAAATTAATGAGTTGATGCTTCGATATTTAAAGGTCATTAGTTCCAGTTCTGGTTGCGAGTTTTGAAAGCCCAGCAAAATACATGTTTTTAAAGTCGTCAATGCACAACGTGGACACCGTAACAACAGCGCTAATATAATAAATGATTTCGGTATCAAATTATGAACCTTTCAAGAATATTGCGCTATTGATTCAGGGCACGACACCGACAAGTCCAGACAATGTATTACATGCGAATCGAACAACGCAGGAGATACTATGCATCGTTGCAACTGGGTATAGAACCTTCGTTCAGCCCCGATGGCTCGTTGGTGTTCATCAATTGTGGTGGAACATCGAATGGTATCATATCTGTAGATCAAGTGCTTCCTCATGTTTCAATGTAACTGATTTAAAAGGTGCGCCCATTACTACAAGGCACGAAATAGATTCATCTGGAAATGTAGCAGCAGCGAACGTAATTGAAAACAATGAAGATTTATTGTCGAATCTAAACAGTAAGCGCTTCTAATCTTATTGTATTTTGTAAAGGAGGATCACGCCATCTACACAACTATTGTCTGCGCGCATGCCAAGAGACTCCTAATAATGAATTCTAATCAGTTAATTCATCTTCAGCTCATCACTTCAGGAAATGTGAATTCGGGGAAATCAATTTAACGGACGATCCCGATGAAATCTATTACTACACAATGCACAAGCCACCCAATTTCGACGAGACGAAATCGTACGCTATGCTTTTGCAGGCTTATTCAGGTGAGCGTCGTATCATTGGGAGTTCATAATCATCTGCCCTAGAATATATGTCATTTATTGTGATGCTTTCAATCTTCACTGTGATCGCCAATTCGGATATTGAGTTCCTCGTGTCTAGAATGCCTATAACTACATAACCGCATGATCAAATGGCTTGCGACTGAATAGGTGAATATTGTACATTAGGACCAGGATGGCAGCAGACCACAGATTCATATTATGCTGATTGGGGAAGAGGCTATATAGCGAGCAGCAATTTAGATATCATCGTGGTTACGTTTGATGGGAGAGGTACAGGATATCGAGGGAACGACATCAGACACCATGTTAGTATGCTTTAATCTGATCCGTCACGCAACATCTTTACCGTGACATAAATGTAAATTTCCGTGTTATTTTGGATAAGGTTACATCTCACAAGGTTTTTCGATTTCACACCTGGCCGATATATTTTTTTAATGAATCCTGACTTGGCCGGTCATCACATCTTATACTAGCGAAATACTCCACGACCCAATTGTAGAGTGCTGGGCCGTGGCACATGTGTATCTGTACCAATCTTGCAGCGTGACAGTAATGGCCTGTGTGACAATAATAATGTATCTCAATATTTTAATTTCGCTATTTAAAAAGCATATATTCACAACACAGGCATTCAAGAGACTCGGTAAATACGAACCAATAGATCAGATCGATGCAGCAAAGCAAATTTCGCAACAGCACGACTACATTGACAAAGATCGAATAGCTATATGGGGCCGAGGTTATGGAGGGTAAGGGTATCATGTTCACAGAGATAAATGTATTAGTGAATTATACTACTATTTCGTATGCTGTCATACTTTGAATTCATGGAGCTTGAGCAGTGGACATTCCAGTTGCTGTCACGTCCAAAACGTACGGAAGCAATATTTGCTTCTTTACTACTACCACCGACACATGCAACAGCGTCGTGTCCATCCCAGATTCGCCTAGGGCCCTAGGTCAAGGTGGGTGTCTGATTTCAAAGACTATACTTCAAGTCGTTTCGACATATTCCTATCTTTTCACTGTACCGCAATTTTTTGTGGTGTATTGAACCGATAAAAAATTGATAATAAACCGAACCGAAGATAATGCGGAATGGAACCCGATTAAGAAGCATCGTCCCATTAAATACTAGTCACTACAATGTCCTTTGTCGATTAGCCATAATCGCACACCACCATATAGGCACTGTTTCTGCGATTAGTATGTACAATACAGTTACGACTATATTTTGAATTGTTTTAGATATGTGGTCGCTCGAGCTATGGGAGAGGACAATAGTGACGTTTTCAAATGTGGATTAGCAGTCAGTCCAATAACAAATTGGGTGTCATATGCCAGTATTTTCACCGAGAAATATATGAGGCTGCCGAGTATCGACGATAATGAGGTATATACTCCATGCGTTAACATCACCGGAGAAACCCATACCGACCATTTTCCAGATGGGATATAACGAATCGACGGCCATTCAAAAGTTGCATAACTTTGGCACGCACTACTTTGTGTTGGTGCACGCAACGAGTGACGCCAATGTGAATTTTCTACTAAGTGCATCGGTTATTGCGGAATTTTCAGATATTATCCATAGCCCGTGCACAATGTGTAGGGTTTAGGCAGGGTTGTAACCAAGTCAATATAGGTCCCGAGCAATGTTCCCTCTAAGATGCGCACGTGCGCAAATGCGCAGTGCTGACACTCACTCTGCGCACAGAAAATCTAAGTTGCGCACAAAAAATCCGTAGTGATGACCTTTTTTTAGTCGTTACGCACTGTTGTCCAAGGGTCTGCGCAGTTGGTGAGTGTGCGCAGACTCGTGAAAAATAGAGGGAACGTTGGTCCCGAGTCACAAGTCAATTTGACTTTTATAGTTTTGTCTCGAGTCAAGTCGAGTCATTTTCAATTCTCCACAGACTGAAGTGCGAGTCCAAGCTAGGGAGCCACGGGTCGATGCCAAGTCATAGTGTTCATGCAGTATCGTCAATTTCAGCTCGGTTCTGAGAAACTATTATTGGGTGATATCGGTGGCCGCGAATTCGTTATAAACTAATTTTTCTCACTCGAGACATGTTTATTCAAACATATAAAAAGACAGTCTCTGGGCATATTCTCCAATTTTCGGTATTGATATGCAAGACTTCAATAAGTCAAATAGAATTTGTCAACTGCACAATAACTCGAGTACAAATCGAGTCCATACACAAATTGACTCCAGTCAAGTCAACGAAATATTGCGATTAGAGTCGAGTCATTACAACCCCGGCTTTAGGTATGTTGTGTAAGGTTGTCGTGGTTGTTTCATCACTAGGGTGCTTTTTCGACATGTTAAAAAAAGTCAAAATTGTAGTGTAGACGGCCCATTATCTGGTCATTGTGAATCATAAACATTCATACGAAACAAATAGGTTGACATGGTGTTATGCTCAATAGGGGTGTTCAAAAATGACTTTTTCCTCAAATTGTACTGGCTACTCGATAAAATTGTTAGGTTTCCAAGCCTGCACACTAAATTTCGTTCAATTCCAACAAGTAGCCGCATTGCTACAGGAGAGGAAAGTTTTTTATCTATTATTTAAAAATAAATGAAAAAATTCCAAGATTTTCCATTCCCCCCAAGAAAATTTTTGGTTGTCTATAGAAATAGGAGTTATTGTGGTGGAAAATTTTTGGATTTGAATAATATAGTATTTACGGTGGCCAATTCTTTAATTCATTATTATAAGTGTGTCCACCGTAAATACTGTTTTATTCAAATCCAAATTTTTCGACGGCAATAACTCCTCTTCCCCCGGTTGGAATTGAGCCAAATTTGGTGAGCATCGTTGCTGTAGATAACCTAACAATTTCACGGGGTGAACGGAAAATTTTGGATTTTTTATTTATTTATTTTTAGATAATAAATAAATAAACTTTCTTCTCCTGTAGCAATGCGACTACTGGTTGGAATTGTGTGTGCGGACTTCAATTAGGAAACCTAATTATCAAGTAGCCAGTTCAATTTGAGAAGAAAAAAAGTCATTTTTAAACACCCCTAATGCTCAACGTACCGCAATATCTCAACTGAGGCAAGACTGCGTGGGCATTGCATGGTTCTTATATCAAGAAGCGCATGATGAAAAATTGTGATGTAGACACCATTGTCAGAATGAAGCAACACGGTTTGTCACAAGCAGTGTGGGCACAACTTCAGTATTGTCAGCCAGCAACTGCTGCTGTTGAACGTTCTTTCTCCATTCTTGGCAAGCTACTTAGTAAGGACAGATACTTTCTACCCGATAATGTAGGAAAGTATCTTTCGTCGTACTACAACAGATTTGAATTTTTTCTACCATAGTACGTGATGTAACTGCTTGAATTCTTCATAGGGCCAGATTTAGTTAAAATATAGTTTGTTCATGTAAAAATCTGTCAGCTTTTGTGGCAAATTTTTTTCAGGCCAAACTACTTTGTAAGTTTCAACCAGAAATGAAGTCAAGTAGTTGGTTGGTTGGTTTTGAGGCATTCATGGTGTTTGTCGACTACTATGGTCATTTACACCAGGCCGATAATCTTCATTTTTATTCCGTAACTGCCGACTTATAGCACGGCCCACTTCTAGGCTTTTTGTAAGACACCGCTTACGCCAAGTAGTAAAATTCTAACATTATGTGGGAAAACACCTAATTTGCATACGTTAGGTCAAAAATCGTCCGTTGTTCAGGTCAAAAAAATCGCCTTATTCATCGCAAATCACAACTGACATTTGCTGTGCTCAAAACTCATTCCATACTTACAGAATAGTGCAAGATTATCAAAGGCATTGATTCAAGAAGGAGTCGATTTTGGCGCGTATTTTTCTGCGGATGAAAACATCGGATTTACAAGATATCCCAACTCGTACGCGCATCATTATAAGTACCTAACGCGTCATGTCCGCACGTGTTTCGGCATATAGTGACTGGAACCAGTGTTATGAACTTATTGCGATGAAAGCTAATGTCAAGAATTGGGAGTTTCATAGCGTCGATGGATCGTTGTTTACGGAAAAGAATTACCATGTTGCATATCAATTAAGGGTTTCCAACTACCCGACTGATCCTAGAAGTTACGCCCTTGGCTACAATAATATATACCGTAATTTTCCAAGTATAGTACGCCCCCATGTATAATACGCACCCCTAAAATAGCGTGTAAATTCTGGGAAAAAGCCTGTACCCATGTATGGTACGCACCCTGCATTTGAGTACATGAATAGTTCCGATTTCGTATACGATGTCATTCTGTTTTGCGATGTGCCCCTTGAACAATCATTACACAACGATCGCTAATCATTATACAATTAGCGGGATTGTCTTTAAACGATAGTAGATAGCAGCCAAAGCCTGCGAGACGGGCTGCGCTATAGTTCGGGCTAGCGACACGACATCTTGAGCACGAGGAGACCTTTTACAGATGCGATTGCTAATCATTATACAATTAACGGTATTGTCTCTAAACGATAGTAGATAGCAGCCAAAGCCTGCGAGGCCGGCGGCGAGTTAGTTTAGGCCAACGAACCGACATCTTGCGCACGATGCCTATTACGGATGTGATTGCGCCTAGGCTAACGGTTATGTCATGCGCAACAGGTCTGTTGGAGATGCGACTGATTACGCAAGTGATTACATCTTGCGCACATGGCCTCTTGTATATGTAGAAATTGCATATGCGATTGTTCGGGCCTGTCGTTGAAGCGATGAATTGACGAGAATTGCCGCGCGCGAGTGTCTATTAGTGACCTAATTTTGCTCGCATACAAACGGCAAACCAACTTGGAAGGAGATAGCGTGCTTGTTCATACGACTCTCGTTAATTGGCAACACGGTTTTCGTTAATTAGCAGAGCGTTACACTCTATAATACGAATTACTACGCGCGCTGGCTGAAAGTGATGCGCGATTGGAAACAAACATGAAGATAGGTGTGATTTCAAGTTTTTTATCGAGGAAATTTTTTTTCAAGGCTTGTTGTACCCATGTTTAATACGCACCCCCCCTATTTCAGGGCAAAAAATCGTGAAAATTTTGCAGATTATACATGGAAAATTACGTATATCGAACGGTGTCCTCTGCGGGCGGCCGCACGTAATCTAATAAATAATTGGCCACAAGCTGTTATACAGAATTAGTAGCAAAATCACGACTTAAGTCCGTCATTTCCTGAAAATTTTAAACGAAGAGCTATGCTGAGTTCTGTTGACTTCATAGTTCATAGGATGTTTTTCCGATAGTTTTGTTTGTTTTGTATTCAAGGAGTTATATAAAACGTCCAGTCCGATTCAAATGAAGATAGCTGACTCGTAGAACACCAACAGCAACATACAACCGAATGAAGATAGCCGGCACGCAGTACACCCAAAAGCAGCATACAATCGAAATGAAGATGGCTGACAAGTAGTACAGCAACAGCAACATACAATTGCATGAAGATAGCAGACACGTAGTACAGCAACATACAATCGAATTAACGTATGATGGAAGTAAGGAACGTAAAAGTAAGATTTACAATTAATTTTGGGGCACTTAGTTAAACGTTCAGCTACTCTAAAAGTGACGAGAATAAATCACTCTGAATGTGCCTAGAGTAGGGTTACCATATTTCTGTGACCCAAATTCTGGACACTCTTTAGCGCCCACAAGCGGATTTCAAAATGAGTTATGACGTAGCAAAGTTTTGTTCATGGACCAGAGGTGGTCGCGATCCGGTTCAGGAATATGTTGCTGTGTGTTGTGTAACCGGGACCGAAACCACATTTTCAGCCCCTTTTCGCCCAAATAAACAATGATTTTGAGCCCACCATAGGGTAATCGATGCCACTTTTGGGTCTTGCTATATGAATGTGGTTTTTATATGCATCTGGTCGTTAAATTTTTTGAATGAAGTCTGACAACAATATTGGTTGCTCCATATATTACTATATAGTTACTACTCTCCGCCCACATGATCAGAGTTAGCGGTAAAGCTGGTGGAAGATGATGAGTGCGAAAATAAAGGGAGCGTAAATGTACATTAAGTCATGTTCATGTCCCACCGATAAGATTGTTTATCAGCCTTACACCGGTGCGCACCACGGAGCTTTATAAACACCACACATCCAGTGGTTTCCAACCTTTTATGGTCGCGAGTCCATCTCCAAATTGAAAATGTTTCGTGGCCCGGATTAAATTTGATGAGCTGATTTCTAAAAGCAGTCAGCACCTTTGCCCAGACTTACTCACGGGCCGATGACGTTCAACATATTTGCGAACCCCAGAATAATGGCAAACGACCGCCACGTTTGGAACCACTATCTTTGAATAAAGCTTTAAACGGCCTTAACCATCTCTAGGAGTATACCGTACTCCTATGATTGCGATGACAATTAGGCTTATTCCAGTGAACGGTGTTTTTATTTATATTTTATTGCAGTTTTTGCGACGGTGGTAGTCCCCATATTAAAACCAATAGATGTGATGGTAAATTGCGCGCAGTGCGGAGAACAATCTCAAGCATTAGCATAAATATTCCCAAAAATAATGCTTTAATGTTGATTTACGAAAAAAATAAGAGCCTACGTCAAGTCTTCAAAATTACGGACATTTGGCATATTTTCGAAATTCCTCCCGGACGCTAGTTTGAACAGAAAAATTCCGGACATGTCCGGGAAATTCCGTACGTATGGCAACCCAAGCCTAGAGATTTGAACGCGACTCCAACTTGAATAGTTTCATCGAAGCGAGTGGTGATGACTCGATGTCGGCGGAATCGATTCACAATCTCGATAATCCGTCACCATTGGAGAAGCTGAAACAATCTTAGATGCGTCCCTGCAACGCGCAAAACTCGTAATCAATATAAGCGGGATAAAAACAATATATCGGGCTTTACTTGGAAGAATTTCTTCGGAATGTCGAATTCTACTTTCGATGCGAGGTGTTTGAAATAAGCGGACGATGTGCGACAATATAATGGAGGAACGGTAGCCAGGGCGAAAATGAGAGACTCCCGCGAGAATTGAATGACCGCGCAAAGAATTGTTTTAAATCAGGGGTGGCCAAATTACGGCCCGCAACAACGTCAACGCCATCGAAAGGCGTATTAAAAATATTGTTAAAGTACGTAATAAAAATATAATTACTACAGCGACTCGATTAAACTTTGTCTTATTATATTTCCCAACGATAATTATATGTTACCGTATATTCTTAATTTTGTATATTTTTATTTCATTACTGGCACGATTGCCCGACCTCAAGACCCACACATTTTAAAACTTTTCCACTGCTAAGCATAACAGAAAGTCAAAACGGGAATGAATTTCGGATCACGAGTGTCATTTTACATTGGCCGCTCCAGCAAGTTTATTACTTTTAGTGCTGTACTTGGAAAAACCGATTAGCACATGTGTTAGGTCAGTGGTTCTCAACCGGGGATCTGCGAAGCATTTTCAGGGGGTCCGCGAGACCTCTAAATTGGCAAAAGGATTGATAACCCAATTTGAAATTTTTAAAATCGGGGAAATCACGAGGAAGGTGTGCTTCATAATGAAACTTCCGGACTTACATCATCAGGAATATTGCCTGATATGAAATATCCCACCGAGCAAACGCATTTTAATTTTCAATTCGCCCATAGCCCGCTGAAACAGGCACAAAAACGTTTTGTTGGGGATTTTGGAAAGAATAAAAATGTATAGTGAGGTCAATTAGGTTGACTTCGAGATGTTTGCAAAACACAATGCGATGTCATGAACAGATAGGAGGATCTTGAACGACACGCATCCGTAGCGATCCTTTTAATCTAACATCCACCTCGGCCTGGAGTGCCCGATGTCACAGTTCTTTTCGATGTTGATCTTTTTGAAGTCGCGGCCTTTATACTAGTTCTTTCCATTCCCTGTGAGTGCTTTCTTTCGTCGGGTCTTCTTCTGGGCTTTTTTGTCGCCGTAAGAACAGCAACGGCGGGGGAAGAGAAGCCCAGATAAACCTCCGACGGGAATCGAACCGAGTCCGTCAGACTGGTGGGTGCTTATCGTTACCACTACGCTATCTCCCCAGCCATATATGCTGCGATCATGCCGAAAGGTGTCGTTGGAAGCGTTACGCGCAATTATACTAGCTCGGGCTAACTCCTATCTTTTTATGAATTCGAAGGCGGAAATTTTCAAGACAGGACCATGTATTTCAAGAAATGCAGCTGCAGACTTTGCTTTGAAATGATAAAAGTCTACCCAATTTCTACATATATAGTAAAATGTTGTTTTCAGGACAAGTCAGTTTGTTGGTGTTTATCACTAGCCTACAGTTAATATTCGCACAGGAAAGATGAATGTTACGCGATAATTGAGATGAATTCGCACTAAAACCTGACGGGGTCCGCGAAGACGAAAAGGTTGAGTACCACTGTGTAAGGTAGATTTGTCCTCTGCGTGTGCAGAAGAATTTATATTAATCACGCTGTCAGCATTGTCTGACCTGGAGTTGATCCAAAAGCAGAATGAGTAAATCTATAAATAAATCTCTGCTCACAGACCAAAATCTCCATCCTGTCCTAAGAATCGGGACAACCGACTTTCATCCCTAGTTTTCAAAATTCGTTATTAAGGTTGACCAGTTTATGAAATATCACCAATGTTTCTGGCGCGTGTACGATATCATCAAATCAAGGGTTCGTTTGTTTTAAATAAATATTTCTATTATTTCCATATCCTCACTATCACTATGTAATCAAATACCAATACTACGTTTTGGTTTATAATCCCGATTTTATATAGTGCAGCCCACGAATGGATTGGAGATGTAGAATGCAGCCCGCGAGCTAAACAGTTTGCCCACCCCTGTTCTAATTCGACCCTCTGCTACATTGAATGTCCGCCCGCCTCATCGTCTAGTGGTTTTTCACTGGAGTTCTCGATCATCTTCACTCAGGATCTCAGGCCGTTCCTGTTGCAAAGAAGTCATACAACACTGAATCTACGTCTTCGCCGGTTTCAAGCCACGGACTAATCTTCCGCATGCAACGTTTGTGCATCTTTGTCGGCAACTGTGACTCTAGCACGAGGCAATATGGCCCCCAGTGATATCATCTGGGGAGTGAACAATATACTCTCATGACAGTTGCACTGACATCTTTGCAATGATCCTGACAGTGGCAGCCAGTATGCGACTTCATGCCAAACGGACAATGCTGTAAGACAAGATTACCGCATTGTCGAAATACGGAAATCGAACTAACGGAATGAAACTGAGCTCTGGATCTTCGAACGGTGAACATAGACTGTGGAACCATCGCAATCGTCCGCTCCATCCAAGAGAAAACTCTCACTTGAATGTAAAGAACATTCGGAGGAAGTCTTCGTAGATTGGCGCCAAGTGATTGGAAATTGGTGATCCAAATGAACTAAAAATTGCAGTCGAATCGATCGTAAATTGCAGTCAAAATAATTGTAAATTGGAGTCGAATTAATTGTAAATTGTTTCTGGCTCTGCCGAACATAGGCGCAGGACTACTATGTATATGTCGACTGCACTGCTTATTATGTACGGTCGTTAACACCAGGTCAATTTTCTTCATTTTCATTCCGTAGCTGCCGACTGGTAACACGGCCCACTTGTATAGGTTTTTATCAGACACCGATGACACGGATCCAATGACGAGTAGGAGCCCTAGATAAGCCTCCAACACTTAGGGACTCTGGAGACGACATCAGTCACTGAGCGAAGTCGCCTGAGCGTTACGTCACCTGAGAGAAATGAAATTAATGAACTCGGGATGAGTTTAACTTGTGCCGCAACTTCCAAGACTCGACAGCGGCAATAATCCTAAATATAATGAGATTTTAAATGTCATAGTAGCGTCGTACCATCCATACACCGATGCTAGATTTTGACTGATACCGGACCTTGCACCGATCAGAAGATGTCTTTGAATGCGGGTTAGCTGGTAAAGGCGTGTAGATGTTCGCTGATGGTCTGTGTGTCCAGTGTTGGGATCAAGTCACTACCTTCGAGTCACGAGTCATCTCGAGTCATTGCACATTTTGACTCGAGTCAAGTCAAGTCAATCGATTTTCAAAGGTGACTCGAGTCAAGTCAAGTCACTCGTTTTTTGGAGGTGACTCGAGTCAAGTCAAGTCAAGTCAAGTCAAGTCACGAGTCAAGTCAAAATTCAAGTCAAATTGAATTTTCGAAGTATGAGTGATCATTCAAATTCATTATATTTTACTAGCTGTGTTAAAGAGATCAATTGGTCATTTATCTTGAATCAAATAACGAATATAAAGTTAAATATACATGCAAAAATGCGTTGTATCGGTCACGCACACGTAGAACTCCTAATAAAATAAATTAGTAACTGAATAGCTACATCAGGGGTGTCAAACGTACGACCCGCCAAATGATTTCATTCGGCCCGCGAAGAAATTCTGAGTATATGTTGAAATTGCGTGATTTTATCCAACGCATTTCTCGAATTTGTAGTAAGAAATATAACTAATAAATATTCCTTCAGGATAGCAAATTTCGATTATTGTTCAGTTCATAGGCCACATTATAACCACCCGACAGCGGAGTTGTGATTGTAGTCATCGTCAGGAGAAAATCGCTGACATTGACACCCAATTCCGAGAATGCCAAAAAGTGCATATATATTGAGTTAAGAGTTAGTAACATTTTGGAATCATTTGACTGGTGCGGCCCGAGAGTGATCTGGATATTTGACTTCAACCCGCGACGTCATTCGAGTTTGACAACTCTGAACTACATGCTACATTCTCTGATTATCAGCCAAATAAAGGATCGAATGCGAAGCCTCGGGAATATGAAAGAAATTGATATGGTACAATACACTAGCCATCTATGCACAAGCACATCTGTGAGGATATGCATGCATAAAATCTGTTTGATCTAAATCATACAAGTTGGTAAAGGTGAGCGCCGTGCAATATAAGGACAGAACCGTCCAATAAACAGCGATACGTTGCTATAATCTTCTACTACGACAATGCAAGCTGTGATCATTTCGTTTGCGGTTAGTGTTGTGATGTAACAATGTAGGATCAGTGAAACGTACAATCAGTGAATGACTGGTTGGTCTCACAAGTTACAACGGCATATCGTGAATAATCCGAACATGCACAAATACATTGATTTTGTCGACACCGTTTACTTGATGACTTGAAATTGACTCGTAAATTTTGCTCCGAGTCACGAGTCAATCCACATTTTTGAAGCGCCGAGTCAAGTCAAGTCAAGTCATTTTTGCAAAGTGACTCGAGTCAAGTCAAGTCATTCGAAAAAGTTGTCTCGAGTCTGACTCGAGTCAAGTCATGACTCGAGTCATCCCAACACTGGACTGTCAAGCTTCTCTGCAGAGTGCGTAGAAAGAAAGAAAGTTACGGAGGAATAAGATATTTGCTTACAAAGTCATGTCATATGCCATGTATAATATGACTTTGGAATCTAAGAGCAAAGATTATAATTGAAGTAGTTCAGAATGACGATATAGCCCAAAACTGAAGCGCGCAATATGGCAGTCAAAAAGTAAGCAATTGAATTATTCTCATGCGGAGCACCCGAAACCCGAAGAGAAAAATTGTTTGTCCCGTGAAGAAGTGCCAAGTTGGAATAGGGTACGGCTCGGTCCGGTTTTTGACTTAGCTTATGGTCACTGGTCAGGTACGTTTGAGTCAAGCCTGAGTCAGAAATTAGGAGAAACTAGACACAAAGACCTCACATGATTGTTTTGGACAAAATATCCAACTGAAAGGTGTTTCGCGCATCGCGCGATTGGCGCCCATCTCACGGCGTCCATGCCATGAAATTGTGCGTTGGGATTGCAAGCATTCTGGCTGCTGTTTTGAATATTTTCGATATGACGATAAAGGGGCGTGTCTAAAAGAGTTTGAGAACCACTGATCTAGCAGCTATCAGATTCTTACAAAATGGGCATTACGGGAAGGTATATTACACCATTGTGTAATGCAGTGTATTGCCATGCAAATTGCGTACACAACAAAATATAAAACTTATCAACAAACTAGGAAAAACCCGGGGAACATCATGCCAGCAAAGTCAATTGCAGCACTGCACGACAGTCGACGATACTCGAGCCCGTTCCACCGTATCATACGGACGGACTGGTTTTTCCGTGAGCCACCTTTCAGTGTGGCAGTACAGTATCCAGTATCATTACTTTTTCTTATCTAGTTTAATGTTTCATTATTTCTCAAGATTAGCTGAACGAATAGCTCGTAAAATTGTGATGGAGCTCAACCTTGATCAGAGACATGTGTGATATCAGGTATAGCGAATAAAATGATTATATATAGTGAATGTGTGGTGAGATATATGTACATTTCGACCGCATGAATACAGAATAGTCAGAGGTGGACTGGATCAAGCGATTGCCTAAAAATTGTGTGGATGGTATTGAAGACGCAACTCAGCACCCATGGCATCGCATCAGCATTTTATGTCCCCCATAGTATTTACCTGATCGCAGACAATCAACAACAGCGAACGAGAAGTAACTCAAAAGTGACATTTCTTGGAGATTCTAATTGATTACTACCGATGACTTCGTATAGAATGCACAGGTAAATATAGCATTAGGTTGCGGGAATGTTGCTCATACACCCTGCTGGCATTATGTTTACTTAGTAAACTCGTTATTGTATGCAGAGCAAGCACCCTATAGTCAATACGCTGGCGTGCATCCGATGAGCCATTGACAAATATTTTGCTCGGATATGGTATTCGTTACGAAATCGCATACCGTAAGTGCTTTTAGGTACAGGCAAGGTAGATTTACTATCTGCTTTTTGGTTGTTCCAGAAATAGAAAATGTCTCGATTTCGAGTCTGGGCAGTGTTTTCGGTTGCTCTTCTAGTATGTCTGCTATGCGGTGCTGTATGGAAATTTCAAGATCGACGCACTATTCGTAAAGAGGAGAGATCAAGACAGGAGCGTGAGTGACCTCCCAGAAGCAATTTTTACTAGTTCATATTTCGAGTACTTTACCCCACCTAAATCCATCTAAAACACGTACCGGTAGTTTTGATGTGTTGGAAACGTGCCCGGTCTGCGACTGCATCCACGTCACTTTCAGACAATTAGGGCCATACGGCATATGGGAATTTGGAGGCGAAACATTTGCTCATGTTGAAATGAGGAATCACAAACCATCGACGCTAGTTCAATCGTACAATTTACTGGTTACATCAAGGGCGGCCGACCCGTGGCCGCGAGGTAATTTTCGAGATCCGTAATGTTATCAAAAATGGATTGCCCAGATTGTGAACTTGCAAGGCTAATCAAAATCTGATTAGCCTGGACGCAACACTCGGGATGTAACAAGTAAAATATCAGTTCCAACGCATTGGCAGATCCATGGGACACTCACATTTTTGGTAGATCTTCGTACATTACAATAAAGCAGAATATTCTGTGGTAGATTTAGCTATAGTAAAAATTTTCTTCCCGCTTCCCGCAATATGTTGTCAATCGATTACTTGCTGTTAATATTGTTACCCCCTCCTGAAAATGAAACACCTGATGTACCAGATTAAGTCTAACTATATTCGCAATGACGAGAGAAAGTGTCGTCCAATATGTGACCTTGTGTTTGCGCTCGCACAAATACGGTCCACGATGAAACCTAGGCATAAAATGATTGACGCAGCATGTTGGCCAAAGCTTTTGATATCGATATGTCCAGACGCTGAATAGTCCAGTCCTTGCAAACTGAGCCCAGCGATACACAGCAGATCCGCAATATTCTCAAGTAACAATATTATTGACCTAAACTTCGAAATATTTTCGCGCTTGTCGCGGCTGGCGTCCCGCGCAATTATTCGTCAATTGAATATGCCCCTTTGGCCGAAAAGGTTGGCCACCCATGGGTTACATTGTGCCAATTCGTCGCATAATATGGAAACAACGCGTTTGCTGGTGCATGAGCAACACATTTCGAGATGTGGCGTATCTAAAAATCAGACTTCCTATCTTTGTGAATCGATGTCTGTGGTTTCGTCGTAACATGAGATCGCTTCAGCTGTATCCACAGCATTTACCAGAGATGAGCGGATTTGTAATTTCTATGTCCCAATCCAATCGAAATCATAAGTTTCAAGTCCTAATCCAAATCTTAATCAAGGACTTTTGTATATAAAAATTTGCGTCCAATCCTAACCCGATTCTAATTTGAACTTAAAAAAAAAAGTTTATTTATGCAAGGGAGGAATTGGAAATTTTTCTTTCTCAACCAACAATTCTCTTGATTTCAGATAACTTAGCATATGGCTGCACCTCTCACGTTCATTGGCACCGGGTGTACCATAGTGTTGTATACCATAAGCACATTAATAACTCATCTCAACAAATTTTGTCGCCATTCGCCACGCGACATATCAATCTCCCAGAAAATCGGTAAATCCAATCCAAATCCTAATCCGTTCAGAAAAAATCTTTAATCCTAATCCAAACCTAAGCCGACAAAATTTGACAAATCTGTTTTTTTCAAATCCTAATCCATGCACATCTTTGGTATTTACCTCGGCACATGAAATTCGTTCAACAGCAAAAGATACGAAGATATACATGTCATACGACGACTGGGTCACGGGTTCGTTCAGATCGAGGAGAGTGTCTCCGCGATGGTTTAACGGTACGTCTCGACGCGATTAATCATTGCCCGCAGCGATTATAGAAAAAATGCTGATACAGGCGATCAATACAGCAGTAAAGAAAGCGACAACTCAATCGTACTCGTCAGCAAAGATGGTACTAATACTACTTTGCTTGCCGGTAGCGCTTGGGTATATTATTTTCATACTAGAACTCATTTCGGGTATTTATTCAATTTCTATTTCCATCATTTCCAGGATAGTTTAACGGATCCAGCAAGTTACTACATATCCGCGGACCAGCAGTATGTTGCTATCACATACGGAGAGACCTATGTAAGCTGACACCGTCATTATCACTCTGCACGAAAATCTGTCAGATATCACAAAATAGTTAACCAACACGGCAAATAGTTTACGAAGCTTATCACAGATATACGTCCACGATTACGAACGCAGTGTAGAGTTAAAAAGTCTTGAAGTCTTTTTCAAACAAACAATTTCGTCCGTGTCTATTGGAACTTATATCATTATTTTAATGATATGAATAACTAATAGCAAATTATTATCAAATCTACCTCTAATGGGTTAGCCGTCACACGCACACATAGACCCCAGGCCATGATTCACCTATAGGGCTGTTGAAAAAAACCTTTTCTTCAGACTTCACTTGCTACGTGATAAGATTATTGTGTTGGCTAAAAAAACGCTGCACACCAAATTTGGATCAATTCAAAACTAGTTGAAGCGAAGTTCTTGCAGTAGAAAGTTCTGTATTTATTATATAAAAAATAAATGAAATGAAATCAAAATTTTCTGCCGATCCCACAAAATTGTTAGGCTGTCAGTAGAGACGATGTACACCAAATTTGGCTCAATTCCAACCACTAGAAGCGAAGTTATTGCAGTACAAAAATTGGAATTTTGAATAAAATAGTATTTACGGTGACTAACTCCTTCATTATTTATTATCAAATCGTAGAATTAAAAATTTAGCTATTGCAATAACTTAGCTTCTAGTGGTTGGAATTTAGCCGAATTTAGTGTGACTCATCTCTACTTGCAGCCTAACAATTTTATGGAGCCAGACAAAAAAATTTAAAATTTTATTTTTCATTTTTTCAAATATTTGAATAGTATATTCATATTGAAATAAACCCGATTATTTTCGGCTGACACTCGTCAGGGGTAATCGTCAGTAACTAGTAGAGAATTGGAAAGAACCTTGTATATTCGGGTTTATTTCGATATGAATGTACTATTCAATTGTATATTGAAGTTCTGTACCTCCAAGTAGCTCTTCAAATTTTTTAAATAATAAATTCAAAACTTTTTACTGCAGGAGCGTCGCTTCTTTAAGTTCGAATTGAGCGAAATCTGGTGTGCAGCGTTTTCTTAGCCAACCTATCAATTTTATCACGTAGCCAGTGAAATCTGCAGAAAAAGTCTTTTTCTGAACAGCCATATTATACTACAGCCTTAGTGGCGTGAATTTGAGATTTAACGTAACGTGAAGATATGATGCCATGTCTACAGAGATGCCATTCCAGAGTTCAGTAATTATATACCCTGGTACGGCCTATGCCCTGTAGGTGTTTCAAACCTTGTCGCGCGAGCCACGAGCCGTTTTTTGCGACCCGTGAACACTAGCAGTTCTTCACACATTGCGTTTCACGGCGAAATTGTAAATTTCTTGACCCCTGTCACATGATTTCTAACTGCACTCTTAGAACCACATTCCGTAAGGGGTTAGGTCTACTCATTTTTCAATCACCTAAAACTGGAAAAGTGCTTTCACAATTGGGTTTGTTACTGGACTTGTAGCCAGTTTTAATTCTTGAGCGTTCTGTGTATATAGATCGTTCTGTGCCTTGAGAAAATCAGCATAAGGATGGTTTTTGGATGCTATTAAGCGAAAAGCCGCGTACTGGCTTCAATGATTTTGAGCTCAAAACATGCTGCATGGTCCGCAAGATATTTGTGATAGCAGCTTTTCAGGTATTACGTGACGAATAAAACAGCGGAGTTTTTGTAGGCCCAGCCGAATCACAAAAAAGTCATGGAACCACGGAAATCCAATTTGATATTGTCTAAATAATGAACATCAATAACAAATGAATTTATATACTGCTATGGTCTGTTTCAATGTCCCTCATTACCAGAAAATTGAGTCTCAAATAACTTATAACATGCTTAACGTTCAGTTTGTTTTCAGGGATATGCCCACTACATGACATTTTACTCAGTGGCCGTGTTTCAAACTTCAGATTCGTAAGCATACCAATTCCAGAGTTAGACCGTGTCCCACCCAGACTTAAATGTTGTTCGTCACAGCTCGCAAATCGTCGTAACAGGCGAAGCATTGGATAATGTTCAAAAAATAAAGTGGGATCCGGTAGGCCATATGATGGCGTTCGTCAAAAACTTCAATGTCTACGTCACGGTAATACTTTCCATGTAGTTTGCGTTTTTGAATGGTCTAATCACACATGTCCTCATTTAAAGGATTTGGAATCTGCTGCAGACCAGGTTACCGATGATGGGGAGGAAAATGTGATATTCAATGGGATTACAGATTGGCTGTATTATGTGGAGATCACGGACGATGACGCTCTGCTTTGGTGGTCACCGGACGCAACATTCCTCGCATACGCAACGTCTGTATTATCATTGAAAAATTCGAAATTTTATATATATTATCAATCATTACATTTGGGTTGCTTTAAAAGCCTGAAACTTAGTGTTCCATTATTTTGAACATACGAATATGATAATGCTGTTAATTGGGTTTGGGAAATGTTGCGCACAATGCAACCAGCTAAGGTTTGAGGTTTATTGTAGCACCCTATATCATTGGTTCTCAAAATTTTTCGGACACGCACCCTTGGCGGCACTGAAAAATTCCGTGACTCCCTTATCATCATATCACAAAATATTTAAAAGTGCAACCAGAATGTTTGCTATCCCGCTCCATTGTTTAGTAGCATGGAATGCGTTATGGCTCTCAAGACTTCTCAGATATTGAATTAGGATGATACACAGACAAATAATTGTGAGCTGAAGGTAAAACGCGCGAAGCTAAAAAATTTCCGGTTTAATATTTTGTTCAAAATAATCATGTGCAATGGTAGCACGTAGCACATAGATGTTTTGGCGATGCAATTATGACACTTCAAGTCGAAATATAATTAGGTATATTGGCATTGTTGGAACTTGGGAGTATCAGCACCAATTGAACTCATTCCGAGTTCAAGAAACATCATTTCTCTCAGCCGGTTTGCGCTTCCCCTCAGATGGTTTCATGCCCCCCCCCCTAAGAGGTGCGCCTCCCAGATTGAGAACCACTGCCCTGTGTTGTTCTAATAACGCTCATGAAGAATTGTAACCGTGATATCCATTTAGAGAATGGAGTTAAGCGATTGCGTGGGAAACCGCAAGATCGTTTTGCCAGCAAAAGATTCCATAAAGTGATTGATGAGATATGCGTAAAACAGACATTATTGAATAGTATATTCATATTGAAATGAACCCGAATATTCTAGGCTGACACTCGTCGGGGGGGGGGGGGGGTAGGCTAATCGTTAGCAACTAGTAGAGAATTCAAAAGAACATCGTATATCAACAATCGTATCATAAAATATGACGTCACCAGCATGAAATGTGGAATACGAGAGCGTTTAATGTACTATATTTTTAGATGGTACACGAACTCTTTTTGATGACACAGTTGGCATTTCATGCTGGTGACGGCATATTTTGTCATACGATTGTTGATATACGATGTTCCTGTGAATTCTCTACTAGTTGCTGACGATTACTCCTGACTTGTCAGCCGGAAATATTCGGGTTCATTTCAATATGAATACAATTCAATTGTATATTAAAGTTCCGTACCTCCAAGGAGCTGTTCAAAACCGATATTCTACATGTAACACTACTGTTGACAATAACGAGTTGTTTCGAGATTGAGATGTTGATGTTTGACCTGCGATTGTCAATATTCTTGACATTTCAGGATAGATCAGCGAAATGGAGTGGAAAATTTCGAATTCGCCAGATTCGATGGAGGAAACTATCCGAACATGATTAGTTTCCCCTATCCGAAACCAGGGACCCCAATACCCGAAATTAAAACCTATTTGTTTGATACTACTTTGAAAGGGGATGCAGTGGAGCTGGTTCCAAGTACTGTAAGTTCCTGTGATACCGGAGAAACCAGTGACGGATGTCAACTAAATCATATCTTACGGTCATGCAGACGATTACCAATTGGGGTGATTACTATCTCAACTCAGCAATATGGAGACACGACATCTTCACACCGACATGGAAGAATCGGTTAGAAAACGAGGCGATGGTTGAATCTTGCAAAAACGATACCACGGGCTGGACGTGTGATCACGGTGAATCATTATCATTCTTAACTACATGCGTTACGTCACATTAGGGCAACCTGTATTATTTTCTCAAAGTCTCGGAGATGGAAAGCGTGAGCGATTCGGGCTGGTTAGGTATATACAAACCAGCCACCTTGATGGCTATGCCTCTCAGCAACGAATATCTGACAGTAATGAGCGATGACACAGGATTTTTGCATTTGGTATTGGTGGACACCGACGCAAACACCAGGAATTGGCGCACTAGCGGAAATTTCGAGGTTGGAATGCACCATACGGCTGAGTTTTCAAAGGCTGATTGTAATTTTTTAAAATTTAGGTAGCGGATACTGGGTCGGGTGACGACGCCATTTACTTTTACGATTCTACTAACGATTGGGTCTACTATACTAGCACCGAAGACCCAAGTAAAACAGATGGGTCAGGTTTGCCAAGGATTCGTCATTTGTGGAGAGTTAAAGGCAAGTTACCTGATTGAAGCAATGTAAAATCAGATATTCTCCTTCGAGGACCGATCGAGTTGTGTTTAATGGGCATTCAAAACAAACATCGTTTTTTATTAGTTCGACCCATTCTTATCGTTTCGCCTATAATATTGAGTCGAGATGACAATATGAAAGAAATATATGTATCTGCCATTAGAGGTAACTAATATCGCCGATTTTCGTGATGTCACAGAAGGGTAATAGGGAGTCAGAGAACTGAAATCTAAACTAGACTGGGAATAATGATCTAGTTCTTAAAGCTTTCATCCGTCCAAATGTAGCATTTCTAGTTATTTCATGTCCACGCATTACAATGGCTGCAACGATGTTCTAATATATGTTTTGGAGTTTGGAAACGCGGCTTGAGCAAGATGCCATGTCTTTTGATGATCGACTGAATACGGTATCTCGTGGTTATTGGTGAATGTAGTAGTTCTTGGATTTATCGGCATTGGGTCTAACCCCCAATATCGGTCAGGCTATAATTATGATGACATGCTCTACTAAACGTACACCCCCGTGTCGCATTCAGCTCATGGCGAGGACACTGGAAGAGAATGCATTACCTGTGGATTGAATGACGCTGGGGATACAATGAACCGTTGCAATTGGGTGTCTCCTTCCTTCAGTCCCGACGGGTCTGTGGTGATCGTCAACTGCGGAGGGACAGCAAATCGTAAAAACATTGATAACCATATACTCAATTTTATACGGATAACGTTCAACTCAGACTACCGCAGATGCTCCCATATCCACGAGACATGAAATAGATGGTTCTGGAATCGTGGGAGAGGGAACAGTGGTGGAGAACAATGATGATTTACTGGCAAACCTAGAAGGTAATCAATCACCCGCTATCAAACTCATTACGCGCAATTGTACTCGGATCCGCAATCTTGAAATTACTCGTATGGACTCAGGCTTGATGTTACCGCCAAGTTTTCTTGAAAACACTCCGCATTACGAGTTGGGTCCGGGAAAAATCGAGTACTTGGAGGCAATGTTCCCCCTAAGCTGCGCACGTGCGCCAATGCGCAGTGTTGACACGGTCTCTGCGCACAGAAAATCCAAGTTGCCTACAAAGAATCCGAAGTGATGTTCTATTTTTTAGTCGTTACGCAGTATGCGCACTATTGTCCAAGGGTCGGCGCAGTAAATTGGTGAGTGTGCGCAGAATCGTCAGAAATTAGAGGGAACATTGCTTGAAGGGTTGATTCTGAATCCACGTATTATACCTCGAATCGTGTATTCCAGTATTACTAATTATGGCCACACAACCGTGCGAATGATGTGGAAAGTAAAATATGTACCTTTTATCCCACCACAACGAATTAATTGCCACTCCCACTATTACAGAGATAATGAGATATCTTTTCGACCATATATTCCATTACATTTTGTGGCAATTTATTGGGTTCATCATGACTTCGCATAAATGATATTTCCGCGAAAGTGTGTAGCTTTGCATATCTCATGTTTCGTATGTTGCGATAGGACAGATCGAGATTTACGGTATTGGAAAGTGAAAAAAAGCGTCGATCCTAATTCTCGTTGATATAGTAAAACTTGGTTGCAAGGAGCGTATAATTTCACTACTCCGATCCGATTATCGAAGCAGTAGGATTACGAGACGCCTTTGCGACTAATATATGTATCAAGAAGCATTCTTTCGGCTGAGAGATTTGATAATGTGGAGGGGGCCTAGCAGCGGGATCCAACAATGCAATAATAGCACTCGAACATAATCGGCGACCTCTTAATTCTCGAATCCTAGTACAATCAGTCAGGTATAGTCGGGTTAGTACAACAATAAAGACTACGAATCTGGTGCAACTGTCGTCTCAAACTTACTTGAGTTCACCGAATCAGTAATTTATACCACGAATTTCAGCATTCCACTTCAGAACAAGCGAGTTTGGAGAAATTACGTTACCTGACCTGCCCGATGAGGTCTTCTACTACACTCTTCACAAACCTCCTAATTTCGATGCGACCAAATCGTACCCGATGCTGGTGCAGGTTTACTCCGGTAAGGTTCGAACTTCGTCTATTTACGGTCATTACTTGTACAAGTCTACATAAGTCAGTGTCTTGCTAGTGTCTCAATATCGCTACCCTCGAGGGAAAAGTATCTTTCGTTTTAAGAATTCTACTATAATGTGGGGCAGGGTTAACATATTTTAAGATCTGAACTAGAGGTCGACCGATTATCGGCATGGCCGATTATCGGCGCCGATATTTGGAACTTTCTCGAATATCGGTATCGGCCAATCTAGGCCGATATTTTACATCTAACTACAATCTACCTTTTCTGAACTGATCTGCAATTCTGTATCATGTTTTGATATTCGGGTTATCCCAAATTTCAACGAATGTTCACAATTAAGCAATAAGTCATTTCGATTTCAGTTTTCTTGTTTGTTGTTCACCTTTCTGTGGCATGAACAAGTGCCACCTTGCCTAATATATAATATTTTTGGCGAAATATTTCTCTGCTCCTTCCATATTAATATCGGCCTATGATATCGGTTATCGGCCTTGTGAGCGTCGAAATATCGGTATCGGTATCGGCCTGTAAAAATCAATATCGGTCGACCTCTAATCTGAACACGAGAACACTTTTTCAATAGGATGAATAAGTATGGGAAATTTATACAGAAGATGCAGATCTCCCTGTAGGCTGACTAAAATAAAAATAAAAATTCAACTATCCGCGTCGGTACCTTATATCCGGGTTGGACCTTTTCCAGCAAAAGTCGATTTTCACGTGTACTTCTAAAAACAAAAGAACACGGTTTGCAAAAAAGAGGACATTTGGGCGTCTGTGGTATTAAAAAAACGAAAGCAAATCCTCTTATGATATCCCTACTATAATGTACATTGAAGATTCATTACAACAGAATTATGGCGGGCTGAACTAAGCCGATTGTATTTTATTATTCGAAATTATTATGAAAAAGAAATTGCGAAAAATATAGCCGTTGCAACTAGCTTCGTTTTACAGGGCCTGCATTCCAATACACAACCGACTCCTTTTACGCCGATTGGGCGAGAGGGTACATTGCCAGTAGTGACCTCGATGTTATTGTGGTAACATTCGACGGTAGAGGTACAGGATTTCGCGGAGATAACATTAGGCACCAGGTGAAACTAAATTGGCGAATGATACTTTGGGACTGTCATTATGTTTGTCTGTTATGCTCAAGCACTGCAACACTATTTATATAATTGTAGGTGTACCGTCAACTCGGGAAATACGAATCGATTGATCAGATCGAGGCTGCGAAGCAAATTTCTGAGATGCACGACTACATCGACAACGATAGAATTGCTATTTGGGGACGATCGTACGGCGGGTAAGAGATACGCCAATAAAGCCTTGGTTCTGAACGTGTGATAATCGAAATCTTTTCAGGTAGTACGTTGTAAATGCATTTGTTTTTAAGTAAAATTACAGTTTTAACAAAACGTTAGCCGATTTTTGTTTACATCGAATGTATATAGATATATACTAAATGGTTCATTTAACTCAGTGGCAAATCGCCGCGAGGTCGACTCCACAATTCCTACCTAAGTGTTGGAGGTCTATCTAGGCTCCTCCTCGCCATGTCATCCGCGTAAGCGGTGTCTTAAAAAAGCCCAGAACGAGGCCTACGATATCCGATATCGTGGGTCACGATCAGAAGTTGGACGTGCTACAAGTAAGCAGCTACGGAATAGAAATGAAGAAAATCGGCCTGGTGTAAATGACCATAGTAGTCGACAAACACCATGACAAAACAGCAACCCCGCCTACATCAGCTTGCAATTACAACCATTACATAAGATTTGCCTTGTTAGTGTGTGTTGGCGCTTGAACCCCATTTGCTTCGGAATTTACGGGTTGACTTCTGTGCTAATATCCTCATGTCAATAATGCTATATAGCCTACATTTCGAGTAAAGTTGAGTTTTTCGTGAATTTGTTTGTACGCATTAAAATCATCGGACCTCGAGATGACACGCGGTAAGGAAAAAAGGTGCGAACCACTGCAATAAAGTAATCAGTAAAGTAATTTGATTTTCTGTCCTAATTTCCTTTTGTGGTTGCATATCAATGTTTCTCAACATGCAGAATTTCGTTAATACCAAACAATACTATTTCGTCAAAGGTATGCCACGTCTCGGACAATCGGCGAAGACGCGAACAGCATTTTCAAATGCGGCTTCTCCGTTGCACCCGTCACCGATTGGCTTACGTATCACACTATCTATACCGAGAGATACATGCGTTTACCCGACGAAAGCGACAATAAGGTGATAATCAAGGCGATTATTCTTTGACATTGCAAAAAAGGCAAAATTTCGTAAAATTTGTAGTGTTATGACAAAAAATTGATAAAATTATACACAAAGTCAAATTTTTTCGAGTACCTGAATCATTTTGCACAGTCCTATACTCATAACCCTATATAGAGAAGTCCCCATCGTAGTGACGTAGAATCTCAATGGGCTGTATGTCTGTCTCTTCACAGGTCGGCTACAATGAATCGACTGCGATACAGAAATTTGAAAATTTCGGTAAACATTATTTTGCCTTGATTCACGGCACCAGCGACGAAAACGTACATTTCCTGGTAAGAGCATTTTAGCTTACAATACAGTAGCTCGTCCAAATCCAGAGAGAAATCATTAACATATAATATTTTCATGTTGCCGAAAAGAATTTAAATTTCCATGCTCAAATTTACAGAAATAAATTTCGCGAAGTGATTAGATGTGATCGAAGAGTCAGGGTTGCTACTCAATTAGAAGTAGAAGTAATGCCGCAAATTTCTACTCAATGCCAAGTAGAAGTAGCTATTTTCAAGCATTTCAGAAGTACTTCAAGTGGGCGTAGATCATGGAAGGTCTGAAAGGCCCTCAAGTGATTTTTGAAAGGAGATTGTTCGCGACGTGTCACAATTTTATAGTCAGTCGGAGATAGCTTCTTTCCAAATTACAAAAATCATCTTCGCGACTAGCCCAAACTGACTGATCACACTCAAATCACGAAAATACGACCAACGAAAAGGTATTCGGTTACCATGATACAGGGTCTGGTTGTTATAACAATTCCACTCAAGAAACGCAATCAAATTCATCCCAAACTACTGTCTCCGTCTCAACGTCCAAAAGTGTAAAAATTCAGTCGTTTCACATCACGAACTGATGAGCAGAAGTGGAGTTAGTACAGCAAACATAACCGCTTAAATACTCCAAAAAGTAGAAGTAATTCCTTCCTGACCAACCCTGTAAAAGATATTGCAAAAATCGAAACAAATTCCTGAGAACCGTGCGTTTTTTCCAACAGAACAGCGCAAGATTATCGAAGGCCTTGATCGAAGCAGACGTTGATTTCAGCGCATATTTCGCTGCCGACGAGACGCACAGCTTCAACCGATACCCGAACGGATACGCCCATCACTACAAGCTCCTGACCAATCACCTCAAGAGGTGTTTCAACCTCTGATGAGAGTTGTGACTATTCTCCAACAACATCCGTACTGGATCAGGGCGAAAATCTTTCGATTTGAATATACGCTCAATAATTGACAAATATTACCGATATACATGACCAGACCAGTAACAATTATACTTTACAAATGCAATAGATGGTAGCATAGCTGATACTTTCAACGATCTATTGAACTCGCCAAGGACTGCGTTAGATATATAGAACCAGATACGTAAGACGAATCCAAGCATTGTTACAGTCTCGGACAACTAAATAAGTTTCAGGTTTTCCAAATTAGATTAGCATTATAGCTACACATTTTTTTCCGAATTAGACTAATAGAATTAGGATTATAGCAACACATTTGTTCTCGAAGTTGGAATATAATTTGAGCTACTGGCTTCGCGAAAACTTGGACATTGAAGCAAGTTCAGTTCATATCAGATCATAGATCACTCGCATTAAGCATGAGAATAGCAAATGGCTGTAGGCCCCTACAGTAAGCTTGTCTCGTTTCGCACCATTCAGTTATCCTGTATCATGTGCAGGAAAACGAGCAATAGGACCAGAGAATATATGCATATGGAATGAATAGAAGCATTTTACAAATTATAATAGAATTAGATATAGAACAAAGAAACATTTCACAAATTATATTATAATTAGATTACAGGCATTACACTCTAATTCAGTGTTTCCCAACCTTTTCCCAACCACGTACCATTTCGAGGTTTTATGCAGTGCTCGCGTACCACCTACTACGCGCGCCGAAGGCGGTCAAAAATGTTTCCACCATTTATTACGTCATAAGCACGTATTTGACTAATGCGAGATGCAGACTTGTACAAACTACTGAATTTTCAAAAAGCGCAACTAGAATTATAACTAGAACTACTCAATTTTTAAGACTCGCAACTACAACTATAACTAGAACTACTCAATTTTCAAAACTCGCAACTATAACTAGAACTAGAACTAACGCAATTTAAATATCGGCAACTAACTAACTAAAACACAACTAACTAAATTTAATTCTCAATCAACTCATTCTTTTTTATTTTATTCGAATTCGGCGTTCCAGACTTCCACCAGAGATGAGCATGGATTAGGATTAGGTTTTGAAAAAACAGGATTTGTGAAATTTTGTCGGATTTGGATTAGATATTTTTTTCAGAACGGATTAGGATTTGGATTGGATTTACCTATTTTCTGGGAGATTGAAATGTCGTGCGGCGAATGGCGACAAACTTTTTTCAGATCAGTTATTAATGTACTTATGGTTACTAGGTTATCTTGAATCAAGTGAATCGTTGGTTGTGAAAGAAAATTTTCGAATCCCTCCACTGCATAAATTAGTTTTTTTTCTCTGAATTTCCAGTTGGAATCGGATTAGGATTGGACATGGACTTGAATATGAAAAAAATATGGATTCGGATTCGGATTTGGATTTGAAGGTTTGGATTTGGATTGGATTAGGACATAGAAATTTCAAATTCGCTCATCTCTGACTTCCACATGAACGTCGGTACAGCGAAATTACTAAAAAATCAGACATACAGAACTTTTCTGTAATCAGTACGGAATAAACTAAACCATTTTCTGCAGCGGTTATACTGATTGCAGCGAATCAACATAAGTCGCGAAAATGTTTTTCCGTTGAATTTTGCCCTCTTTGGGGAATACAAAATCCCAGCATGCGAGAAAGCCCTTCCACTGGGCGCAGATGTCGCAGTCATCCCAAGAAAATCTTTCGCCAAGTTCCGTAATTCTGGCAAGTCGGTCATATTCCGCCAACAGTTTAGCACATTCTGACTCAGGAGTAGTCGCTGTTCCCTGGCATACTTTTTCATCTCATACGGGCCGGATTTAACTTCAAGCGGACGACACTGACTTGGAGATAGAAAGTTGAAGAGTGAGATTTTCGGTTACTTGTGAGTTGGAGAGCCAGGAGGAGACGACCTAGGCAATTTCTGCAATTTCCTTTGTAAAGATACCTTGGGCGAATCCAAGATCGTCTTCTCTTTGTGCCTGGGCAGGCGTGGTCGGCATCATCATCACGAATCAAATCTCGTAAGTTTAACAGACGCGACAGCTTAGTTCCGAGATAATACTCGCCAGCGCACAGCGGGAGATCACTAGTTCACATTCCAATTAGTAAACAACCTCAGCGGGAGATCGCGTGTCCCTGCGCACTGTCGATTGTTGTAAATTTGCCAAGTTATCAGTGAACTCGGCATTATCAATGTATTAACTATGATCCAACAATGAGCATTTGATCCTTTGTCATGATCACATTAGTAACCCTCAGTAACCTCACTTGTCACGCGAGGAGAGTTCTCCTCGCGCAGGGCAGGACACACGAGTGTTTTCTAGTTGTTCGGCAACTAATATTTTTTTGACATGCACAACTAAAACTAGAACTAGAACTACGGATTTTTCAAAATCTGCAACTACAACTAGAACTAGAACTACGGAATTTTCAAAATCCGCAACTACAACTAGAACTAGAACTACGGAATTTTCAAAATCTGCAACTACTAGAACTAGAACTACTCAAAAAACTGTTAATTAGTTGACCGTCAACTAACTAAATGTTTAGTTTGTACAAGTCTGGCGAGATGCAATAACAAATTCTATTACACTATGCATTATCAATCAGGGCTGATGGGATGCATGGAATTGTTTTTTCACCACCAGTCACAAGAAGACAGACATGGGGTGATTACTTCATGAATGTAATCGATTGCGATTACGATTACTTCCGAATGACGCGATTACGATTACGATTACGATTACAGCAAAATCAGGAAGTAGTCGATTACGATTACGATTACATTGGAAAAGTAATCACGATTACTCACGATTACATTTATTTTGCATCTTAGAAGCTATGATGGAACACAATATATGGATTGCGCTGAAAAGGCCTAATGAGATAACAACCTCCCTTTAAAAAAGATGCGTCATTTGTTTGTTACGTCATAATGTATCCATTGCCCATTTTCATAGAGGTCAATTTATCGCGCCCAACGATTTGCATTCTTGCCAGGGCCATAACTGCCGCACCCCAAATTTTCCAATAGGGTGGAGAACGAGCTCGAAGGGGACTCAAAAAGTATTTCGTAAACCAACATAAGTTATAGAGTATTTTCGAGAGATCTAATTAACTTGAAAATCCTCTCTAGATCAATGATTGCCAACCGCGGGTCCGAGAGCTGCATGCGGCTCTCAGCTAGCCAACTTGCGACTCTCCTTGATGTTGGAAAATCCGACAAAAATAATAAAAAATCAATCTATAACCAAAAAAATTGATATTTAAAATTTTTTCTTGGAATCTGGAGTTTATAATTTAGGGTGAAGACCAATTCCTTTGATGTCGAGTAGCGATTCTCTACTCAGCAACGATTTCGTAACTCAACTCACGTCAAAAAGTATGCTCGCACTGAAATGCGTCTGGATCGGCACTCAAATTTAAGTCTACTCATCACCAGACTTAATTAAGTGCAGGTGATGTTACAACACGTTTTACAACACCATCTGACCAGCAAACCAATGGATTATTTGATTTGATTGTTAAGTTCAACGGCCGCATTGAATGAATGCTTTTTAACCATGATGAAATGTTTTCAAATCATATTGTAGCCACTGACCCTATAAGGCCTATAATAATTTACAACTTGAGTTGCTAGACATGCAGTCAGATATAAAGACGTGACAATTTGTTTATGCGTCTCACGAAAGTTTTCGTTTAGTCTGCTACGTTTGAGCCACTACTATATCTTTTGATTATATAACAAACCGGAGGTCACGAATTAAGAACATACACTAAAGTAATTATAACAAGAAACCAGAGGTCATACTTATGAATTACGTTGCCCCAGCTCTACAGCTAGGTAGACTAATTGTGTGGCGAGATAGCGCAGTGGTATAATCCACGGCTGCAACACCAATGGGTTGCGGGTTCGAGTCTGAACGAGGTCGACTGACAAACACCATGATTACCTCAAACAAATAAACTCTACAGGTATGTCTGACCATCGCGGGCTGAGAGAGGATTAAAAACTAATAGTAATATATTGCAATTACTAAATTTCTTGACGGAATTCAGTCTTCAACTTGAGATTACCACCCTACGGGGGCCAAAGACCAACGTTTGGACTGGGGGACGAATTGCTGTTTTGGTCCTGGTTCCAGCTAGAACCCACGCTAACGTGATATATAAGCTCATGGCCATGGCGGCAGGTCCCAATGTTGAACAAAGAATTATGAAATAACGATAGGCACCCGTTTCAAGTAGAGTCATATGAGAATAAGACTATAGAAATTAAACATGGAACGGCAACGACCGATTTTGCAGCTTCGTTCCGCTTCGCCGAGGCTGGAGTGGAGAATTGTTTTGCGTAAGCGACTGTAGGATTTCTGGCAATCCAAAAGCTATCTTCCCGAGCGCAGAAATTATTGAATCTGGTCTTGATCGAAAGCTACTGTTGCACCGATTCCGAAAATATAAATTTAAATAATGATCAGGCACTGATCCACCTAGAATCCGTCCTCCAAGTCTGAAATATCGGCATTGTTCGAACAATCGGAGAGTCGCATCGGGCCATTGTGTTGCGGTTACCTGATTGTTCTGAACAATACCGATATTTCAGACTTGGAGGACAGATTCTAGGTGGATCAGTGCCTGATCATTATTTTAATTTATATTTTCGGAATCGGTGCAACAGTAGCTTTCGATCAAGACCAGATTGAATAATTTCTGCACTCGGGAAGATAGCTTTTGGATTGCCAGAAATCCTACAGTCGCTTACGCAAAACAATTCTCCACTCCAGCCTCGGCGAAGCGGAACGAAGCTGCAAAATCAGTCGTTGCCGTTCCATGTTTAATTTCTATAATAAGACGAAGCGAACATAAAATTCGGCATTCAACCTAATACAGATATTGTACTGCAAGCTGTCATTTCGAGAAATGGCAAAACGGCTCACTTATGATATATATATCACCAGCTGTTGATTTTTTTACTGTTTCGTTGTGGAAACCGCAATGTTTTATTTGACGATTAGGCCTACAAAATTTCAAATCTTTGTCCGGTGTACGTACGTACTGGATAGGCCTACTGCTCGCCAAGCAGCAACGGTCAAACTGCGTTTAACTAAACATAAGCATAACCAAACATCAACACATAAGTTACTATTTTAAACTATAGGCAGAGCGGAGATAAATTATACTGCTGCGGGGTAGGGGCGTGTGGAACGCGTTGATAACCTGATATACAGCACGGCGGGTGTTCTTACAATCAGACTAATGAACGACGTAGGTACATCGAATATCTATTTACTGTGGACACTTCTTACACAATGACGCGCTTCTGACGTAATAATGAGCAGTGGCGTTTGAAAATCAGACGTTTATGCTGTCACCAACCTGGTATAACATATTTTCTTTGTTCACGAATGTTCACATTGTTCAGTTTATGTTATAGTCCTTGTACAAATAAAAAGTAATCGTTCTTTCACAGAGAAATCGATTAGATTTGAGAAGTAGTCGATTACGATTACGATTACTTCGGAATTTTTTCGAATGTAATCGATTGCGATTACGATTACTTGAAAATGCTGTAATCGTCGTAATCGATTACGATTACTAATCACGATTACCCCATGTCTGCAAGAAGAACAGCCTAATGAATTAACAACAAACAACAAAAGTCGATTTATTCAATGCGATGGCTGCATTTGTTTATTTTCCAATAGCAAGGGGCGGCTAACCTTATCGACCAAAGGGCACATGAGATTTGCGAACCATTGCGCGGGCCACTTGAATGTTGATGACCTTTTTTTGCCACCCAATAGGAGCGAACCGGATTAGGTAATGATGAAAACACGACTTATATTACTACGCATCAAAATCGGTAACAATTATGCCATGAAAAGTGAGTGTGCATAGTGCACTCATGAAGTAACCGCGCGAAGCGCAAAAGCTTTTCATAGTTAGTGAATGAGTTAGGCCAATACTAATGTCACTTGCATATATTGTGGGTCATGTCTGTATACCACTGCCGGGCTCACTTGGCAAACACAGGATTATTCGAACATATTAATATTGACGATTTCGGTGTGAACACGCGTCTATCATTTTGTGCAAAAGTTTCATCGCCGATCATCTTCATCTCTGCGACTGTAGACGCGAAGTCGGATGTTATACGGCACGTTTTCTCATAATTGCCAGTATAGCCTAGTGAATTAAGTAGATTGGGAGTACTTTTATATTCAGGAAGGGCTACAGAAAGCAACAAATTGAGTGACAATAAATCGCGCGAAGTGCTAAGAATAATATCAAGTCAAATAAATCTACCACGAAATATTCTACTTTATGGTCATATAGGAAGATCTACGAAATATCTTGCTGGCCCCTTGCTACCCCAGTGCGTCGGAACTGGTATATAAGTCATCAACCTCCCAAATTTCGGGGTCAGACTAATCAAGTTTTAGGTTGGCCTTGGAAGTTCACAGTAAATTACCTTCGGAGTAATTTATTATTTGATATTATAACTAATTTCGAGAATTATATCGTGGGCCACATTTGACCCGCGGGCCACGGGCTGGCCGTCCCTGCGCTAGCTGGTCGATGCGTGGCATACGTTTACTCAAAGCGCATCGAAAGTCATGCATGGGCGCAACAAGTCGGTTTCGTTTCTTCGACTTGATAGTCATATAGGAATAGAAATCCTTGCTCGCACTCCCACGTAGAAAGGAAAATTAACAGCTGGGAAATAGCGTGACAAGCTAGCGTCGAATACGAGGAGGCGATGCTATAAAATACCTCAAAATCAACCCACCTGCACTAATAACTCTCTTCGGTCGAAAAAAAAACAGAATCTACGCGCGTACCACCTGGAAGACCTTCGCGTACCACTAGTGGTACGCGTACCACAGGTTGGGAACCACTGCTCTAATTAGATAACTAGAATTATCTACCGTAGTTGTCCAAGTCTGCCATGTTATGTTTCGACACCATTCAGCAATGGTAGACTGAGATGACGCGAATACCATTCTCAATCTGAAATTAATTACACAAGCAGGTTATAATTCGGCTCGAGTATGTGGCAGTTACGTTCCAACAACAGCAATGAAATCATCCGCAAGTGAGAATATCAATCGTCGTCTCGCTGTCTCTCCGTGAGAAAACGGTGGTTCAACTGAAACCGGTGTACAGGTGTGCAACAGCACACTCTACACCAGTGGTTCTCAACCTTTTTCGCCTCGCGGACCGGTAAAATTTCAAAAAATGTCTGGCGGACCGGTGAACTGTCAAAATTGAAATGAAGCCAAAATGTAAAGTATGCAACCGTTTTTGGCAATTATATGATGCTAGAGAGTGACATTTGGAGGGTTTTGATCGTATTTAATAATATTCATGATGGCATCCATGTGATTTTATGGTAGTGAGTGTGCCAAGTCGAGGTAAAATTGCCTTGTCCAGATAAACGTGCTACCGCGCTGAGAGTCGTTTACAGTCTTTCGCGCCAAAGGCCGTGGGTTTAAACGGCCACGCCAACTCAATACCGACCGACAATATCAAGAGAAGAGGCGTATCGGAGTCGAACCAAGCACCTTGTCGTGCTACCTTGCTCGTTGCCCACTGCCACCAGACGCAGGCTACTCCGGCAACTGCGAATACAGTGCGTGCCGCAAGAAAACACATTGCAGCAGCTATACCTGCCATCCGCAAATCCGGGCCGAAAAAGCACTTCGTCAGCCCACCCCCAAAAACGACAAGGCGATAAGCAAAATTTCAGGGGGCTTCGCCCCAAGACCCTACACTTGGGTGGATGTTTTCACCTGTACTTGTGATCACATCCATTCTACTCAGCGTAGCAGAGAGTTTACGTAGCTTATCGCGACAATGGCGACAATTTTCGATCATTCACGACTGAAGCGCTTTTCTCGCGGTCGAATTTTAGGCCCAAATTTCGGAGTCCCATGTTAACATAAACTTCATTATGTGTGGATACGTCGTGGTGCGGCAATGGCTAACGCCGAAATGCCTGTAAATCATGCGTATTTCTCGGAGAAGGGCACCTAATAAGCAAGACAAATAGGGACACTAAATCGTGCAAAGCCCGAAAAGAAATTGAAAAATGTTGGAAAAACTTTCAAATAACACGCTATGATTTATATTCATTTGCGAAATAATTTTGGGCCCTTCTCAAGCTCGGCCCTCTCCAACCGTATTTGGGGTGCCCCAGTTACGGTCCTGCACAAAATAAATGAATCGAAAACCAATGATCAAACTGCGCTGCTTAGCGATGAGTGAGCTCATATCTGTTCTGTATTTGTCGCTCGCATGCCGTCAAATGAAACGTCTTGTACTTTAAGTAAAATCGAACATGTTTCTAGCCCTAGTGTTACCTTACAAAATTTTGAATCAGTTTTAAATTAGATGTTTTATTTATTTTATCAAAGGACAAGCCTTCAACATTGCATCTTGAAATTAAAGTATAAAATTGTAATATTCCTCGCGGACCGGCAGGAATGTCGTCGCGGACCGGCACCGGTCCGCGGACCGGCGGTTGAGAACCACTGCTCTACACCACAACCCTGTTGGCGAGAGTTACTACACTCTATCATTTTGCGAGTTCTTATGTAGATGAAGCATTCTAGCTACCAATGGACTTATTCAATCGTGTGAGATTAATATGTTATGGACGAAATCGAAATGATATGATGCATAGCGATTTATTTATGAATCTGAGTCCGGCGTCGTATACATTGTGATAATGCAAGGTTCTCATACAGGCTTGCGGGCTCCACGACCATGTTGTTGTGACAGGTATCGGGAGAGAGGGAGAGGAGGAGGATAGACTCTTCCCGATCTCAAAATTTCGGAAGGAACGAACTCTATTGTTATATTGGCAGTCTTTCTGTGGAAACCACATGAGCATCATTACGCTATGTAGAATAATGAAAGTTGAAGGTTTCATGTAGAACGGTGCGTTACCTTCCGAGCAGAATTACATAGCGAATGAACAATCAGGCTCAAAATCCACGAGTCGCGTTAGCTACCGACATTTTCCATGTAGATTGTGTTCAATAGACGGCGATTCCGACACCACAATGCATCAAAATAAACTGGGCGTATATATTAATCGGTTAGACGCTTCGTCGGCGATCATCAAAAGTCCAAGCTACTCTCCAAACAAACGCATAACGTAACAGCATATGTACCAATCACCGTACCTTTATGTTTTATGATTACAAGCGCAGAAAGATGCGGGATTCTAACTTAAACGCATCTCATTTCGCTGCTTTGCACAGCACACGCTGGGGAATTACCATGAACACCAGAGGATTCTTAGTGACGTCATTAATTGCAATTGCATCGGTTGTGTTGATGGTAAATTCCGGCAACCAGAAGGACAGCGCAGAACGCAAGATTGCTTACGGTAAGAATCTAATTATATTTTTATAAAGATCTTTTCAATGGATAGCGATATCAATCTACAATTACTATCCATAACCTGAAGAGAGAGATCATCGTCTAACATATTAAAATGTTCATTTAACGCGGAGGTGGGGAACCTTTTTGCTATTCACGGCCACATTTCGATTATTTATGTAGCATATGGCCGCATTCCAGTGCATAATCCGTAATGAACTAACTGGGCGTCAAATACCCATTCAAACTATCCATGTCTATTTTCGGAGAACTCCAGACTAGTCTACTTTCTCATATCAATTGAATAGTATATTCATATTAAAATGAACCCGAATATTTTCGGCTGACACTCGTCAGGGGTAATCGTCAACAACTAGTAGAGAATTCGAAAGAACAGCGTATATCAACAATCGTAACACAAAATATGACGTCACCAGCACGAAATGTCGAATACGAGAGCGTTCAATGTACTATTTTTAGATGATACACGAACTCTTTTTGTTGACACAGCCTTGGCTGGTGTATTTTGATAAAAGTCGACTCCAAGGCGCACAAATGAAAGTGTGAGCGACCCTTTCCGAGTATGCGAAATCTGTCGTCTCGATAATTTTTCGCACAGGCGGGATTATCCAACAAGTGTTTGCCAATTGCAGAATTCATGGCCTTTGATTGTTCCGCATCCATATCAGCTCACCATACACACCGAAATCGCGAGTGGCCATGTTTTGAATAATCACTGGAAAACGTTATAGTCGCGCCAAGAGCGAAATTTTTTCAGATTCACAAATGAATTTCGTGACAATCAGCCTATGTGATCAGATTCACGGGTGGAGTTGATGGAGATATAGAGTCTTCGGAAATTTAGGGCAAGTTGCACATGATGATGCCTCTTTGGGTGGACCAATTGTTATTAGTCACTTTGTTGAATGCTATTATTTCTTGACCTCCCATCAGCATTGTCGGTATCCTACAGTGAAAATATATTGGATTCGCATAAACCAGTGGTTACCAACCTTATAGGCTGCCGGAACGCCATTTCAAACTTCAGAGTACGAATGGAGCAACATGAAAACAATCGAGTATATGCCACTGATACCGAAAAATTAAGGGTAACTAGCCTACCTCTGCTCTGACCATCCAGCTAATTAAAAAGTTGCCCATATTGCACATGGACTTCTATAGACTCTATATCGGTTATTGTAGCATTGCTACAAGGAAATTGTCGAGTATACTATTATGTCGTGATGTGATAGGACTTCATAAATTCCTGCTCTTAATGCACAAGTTTGCGGGTAATTATACGCTGAGCAATGTTGGACTTGACGCAATTTATATACTTGACTATGAGCCATTATTTTAATGTTAGCAAAATTGTGTCGAAATTTACTCTTCACAGAGACGATATATAAAGGTCTATGACCAGCAGAACTCAAGATACATCTTTGGGTATTCAATCATGCGTTTGACGCTAGTCTGCAAGAATTTTATTTCCGGGTATTCACAAGCGGCCTTGGACGGCTTTAAACATATCTAATATCCCTCATTTTATTATTTATATACAGATATTGCCTATAGCTATTCAGAGAAACAATTGTTTCAAGCAACAACTTTTGTCTATTATATTTTTGTGGCATATTTGGAGGTCAATCAGAGCCGCAAGAAAGCGGTTGGGAATCACTGGCATAAACGTACCAAAACAAATTACTTTCGTGAGAAGCACTCTATTCTAAGTTGGTATTTCTATATGGGGCGCATCATTTTTATCTGCTGTTCGCGTCTGTACTTTGGGGGCTCAGATTGCAAAGGGCGCTACTATGAAGACAATTTCAAAATTAGGCAAAATTCAATTATTCAAACATTCAATTTGCCTGTCGACGGCCGCCAACACATAGTAATTAAATTACGTGTCACGGCCGCACAGATTTCCTTCTACGGCCGCACCTGCTATATATCGTTACTTGTTAAGCAATCGTATGCGGTTCTGTACTCGAAGAGGCGTTGTTTAGGCTTGCCAGAATACAGCGCAACCATACATCACGCTGAGACCAAGTATATAACCAAAGTCGATATTTTCATTCTCTGGAACGGAGTCCAGCGGCTGAAGGGAACTATAAACGGTATCTGAGCTATGATAATTGGATCGATGGAAAATTTGAAGCCAAGTCATTTAACCCAAAATGGGTTTCGGGTACGAATTACGGAGTTATTGTCGTATCCTTTGTTACCTCGTGTTTTCGGCCAGCGCAACTATTGACCTTTACCATCTTACGTTACAGCTAGGACTGGGCATAATGATTGGAGTACCCCAATATGAATCAAGTTTTAACTCTAGTGATCCGAGTCGAATATTGGGAGATGAATTTTTCGATTACTGAAATTATACTCTCCATTACTTTACGAGTAAATTTATCAAACGAGAATTATATAGTTTCTGAACTATTTTACACTCTGGACGGCTGGGAACCTGGATTGCAGCATACGAAACATGGAGTACAAAGCTACGCACTCTATGGAAATGACATGTCTATAAAGTCGTCATCAACACACAGTAGGGTTGTTCGAAAATAAACGATTTTCCGGATCCCGGAGATTCACGGGATAAATTGCGGTAGTTTGCCTAAAAAATGCTGCACGCCAAATTTGGCTCAATTCCGACCAATGGAATCCGACGCAGAGCCTATTGAAATTTATTATTTATTATAAAAAATGAAAATTTCTATTTCAAACATTACTGTAAAACTTAAGAAATTGTTAAGTTGTCCACGGAAAAGATGCAAAACAATTTTGACGCAAATCTAGCCCATAGAAGCGAAGATAAATGAGTTTCTCATTATTAATTCTGAGTTTTGTCACCGTCAATGCTATGTTTACAAATTTAAAACTTCGAACTGCGATAACTTCGCTTCTACCGGTTGGAATCGAGCAAAAATTGTTATGCATCGTTCTTTAAGGCAACTTAACAGTTTTACACATATGTGAACTTTCCGTCACTTGATTCGACTCGTAGCCTGATTCAGAATCGAATCACTCAGGTATACTCGATTTTTCTCACCCCTATACTCAAAGCACGTCCATTGAGTTTCTGGATTTTCGCCGACACCTTTCACAAAAAATGGCAGCGTGCAAAGATATTCTCATTAAATTGATATTCCAGTCAGGACTAGATTTGCTAGCAATAATCTGCTGTCTGATCATCATTAGGTCTATCCAAAAATAATTACGATGATAATGACAGATCAGGAGCACGCTGTACGAAAAACTGACGGATCGATAGTGAAAGTTGACATCAAGTCAGAGAGCGAGGCCGCACTGCTAAGAGCTTCAGCTTGGGTATAGGGAGATATGGATATTATCAAAATATTGCATATTATACATAGTAACTCTTTCAGAAATTTTTGAAAGGCCCGCAAGATTTTCACTTCTCTGCGGATCTAAATTTCGTCGCTATATAGACTATAGAGTGTGACCGCATAAAAGTAAGTTACGTTTAATGACAACTATACACTCAGTATCACAGTGATTCCAGAACATTTTCAGCTCACGGCACACTAGAAAAATTATAAAACACTCGCTGCACACCTACAATAAAGTAAATATTGCTTCAAGGGCATTTTGAAGTCCGAATGCGACATGGGTGTGGTAGTTTACACGAACATTTTTGACAAAAACAATGTTGTTCAAGATTTATAAGCAGACAGTCCAAAGTCATTGATTTTTTTGAGAAACAGGATTTTAAAAATAGGTTTTTCTTCTGCCAAAATATTGCTTCATTCATTGCTCCCACATCGAACAAAAACCCATATTAAGTTGGCTACAGCAAATTATGGAATTAAATGTTGTAGTGGAAGCTAAAGTACGGACAGTGTGAACTTGCGGAATCATTTCCTGATTATGAACTGATTCATTAAGAGCAGGAAAGGCATCAAAAACTTTACCTTGGTTTTCTACAGTGTTAACTTTTCGTCTGATTGTCGTAGTTCTGACGTTGCTGTATAGAGTAATAATTAGGGCAAGTTTTTGTTGCACTAAAATCGCGAGAAAGTTGCATGTATTTTTAACAAAAGTTGCAGTAAAAAGTTGCATTGATAATTTTTGTTGAATTATTAGGGTATGAGGTACTCGAAAGGTTCCGTTGTATAAACTAGTCGCTGCCGAGCTGTCAAATTTGTTACTTTATTGTCATTTACTGCACGGTCTGGCGAAACGGCCAAAAATTACATTTTTACCGGCACATAGCGAGAAAATTACGCAATGCGGGAATAATTTCCCCGGAAAGACAAACAGCATAGCTACAACCCCTCCCCCTAAAACAAGTCAAATACCGCACCCCAAATCCCCTAGGTCTGCAAACTTCACCCAAGGCGTTGCAGAGAAACTAACTCTTGGCGACTTTAACAAAATCTAGAGCCTGAATAAGGTGACCCAGCGAAAATGCATTTTTCGGGGGTCCCGCCTGGGCGTTCGTGAAATGGGAAACTACCTCAAATTTAAACGACAGCATCAATAAAGCAATCTGTTTACATATTGTTCGACAGAGTTGCAAAAAGTTGCAATAAAAAATCCCTCCAAACAGCGTGAAATATCATAGTACATAGATTCTGAGTATCTAGGAAGCTGTAAAAAAAGTTGCAAAAGTTGCGAAAACTTGGTCTGGTAATAATATTATCACTGAAACCTAGAAGACTATAATTCAATGTGCTCAGTTAACCAAACAAGTTCGAAAGAAGACAGAGTAAAAGGTCTTATAGGCTACAGTTCTTTAAAATATTTCCAAAATATTGGCGGCACATCTGATAACACTGGTAAACCCAACTTTTGTTGACTTTTGACTAACTTTTGACTTTGACAAACTTTTGGGTGCTGAATTAAAAAAAAGACTTTCGTTTTTCTCTATCACGCCAAGTCTTTGGGGTAGGCACCCACCCCATTTTCTCATAACCCACATAAAAGTAATACTTTTAATGTTTTGTGTTCATTGTCTAAAACGTTTCAAAACCACAAACAGTCGAAAGCAAATCAGCAGACTCCAAGTAAACATTTGCTCTGATTTATGTGGTTGGTTTGAATATTTTTGATATGACGATAAGGGGGCGTGTCTAAAAGAGTTTGAGAACCACTGCTCTAGCAGCTATCCGATTCTTACAAAATGAGCCCTACGGAAAGGTATATTACACCATTGTATCTAGCAGTGTATTACCATGCTCATTGCGTACACAACAAAATATAATAATTATCAACAAACTGGGAAGAACATGGGAAATATCATACCTGCAAAGTCAATTGCAGCACTGCACGACAGTCGACGATACTCAAGCCTGTGAGCCCGTTCAACCGTATCCTACGGACGGACTGGTTTTGCCGTGAGCCCCCTTACAGTGTGGCAGTATGCAGTATCATTACTTTTTCTTATCTAGTTGAATGTTTCATTATTTCCTAAGATTATCTGAACGAAGAGCTCGCAAAATTGTGAAGGAGCTCAACCTTGATCAGAGACATGTGTGATATCAGGTATAGGGAAAAAAATGATTATATAGTGAATGTGCGGTGAGATATATATGTACATTTCGACCACATGAATACAGAATACCGGTAGTCGTAGTTAAAGGTGGAATGGATCAAGCAATTGCCTAAAAATTGTGCGGATGTAATTGAAGACGCCACTCAGCACCCATGGCATCGCATCAGCATTTTAGGTCCCCATAGTATTCACCTGACCGCAGACAATCAACAACAGCGAACGAGAAGTAACTCAAAAGTGACATTTCTTTGAAATTCTAATTGACTACCACCGATGACTTCGTTTAGAATGCATAGGAAAATATATAATTTAGGTCACGTGAACGTTGTTCATACACCTTGCTGGCATTATGGTTACTTAGTAAACTCGCCATTGTATGCAGAGCAAGCACCCTATAGTCAAGACGCTGGCGTGCATCCGATGAGCCATTGATAAATAATTTGCTCGGATATGGTATTCGTTACGAAATAGCACAAGTGCATTTAGATACAGGCAAGGTAGATTTACTATCTGCTTTTTGGTTGTTACAGAAATAGAAAATGTCTCGATTTCGAGTCTGGGCAGTGTTTTCGGTTGCTCTTCTAGTATGTCTGCTATGCGGTGCTGTATGGAAATTTCAAGATCGACGCACTATTCGTAAAGAGGAGAAATCAAGCCAGGAACGTGAGTGACCTCCCAGAAGCAATTTTTCCTAGTTCATATTTCGAGGACTTTCCCCCGCCTAAATCTATCTAAAACACGTACCCGGTAGTTTTGATGTGTTGGAAACGTGCCCTGTCTCATCATCATCATCATCATCATCAATTTTATCAGTTCAATACACCACACAAAATGCGATACAATGAAAAGAAAGGAAGATGTCGAAGCGACTAGGAGTTGTCTATGGAATCGGACACCCATCTTGGCCTAGGCGATGTAAAGAGGAGGCATGCACACTGAATGAAAGTAAAGAAGATAGTATATAGAAAATGGAAGCGACAAGAAATAGGGTGTCATGTCATGGGAAGCGAGATCGATAGGTCAGTCGTGGTCCGGTAATCTTGAGGATGAACTGTATTTATTTAGTAGTAATTGCTTGTATTTCGACTTGAATGTGGACATGCTCGTCGACTGCCGGATGGCCGGCGGGATACTGTTCCACACATCAGGTCCGGCATATTTGATAGGGCGATGATCTTTTCGGTCGATCATATGATATTTGGACGACGTGGACGCGCGTGTGTTGTGCGCTTTTGATTCAGAGGTAAAGAAGTCATTGAAGTATTCGGGGCAACGACCGCAGTGTAACTGATACATAAACTTGGCGATTATTAGTTTCCGCATATCTTCTATGGTTAGGACGCCGAATCTCTTCAGCAGCGACTTATTGGATGGGCAGCCAGGCCCCTTTTGGGCCCTAGCTATGATTCGGAGTACTTTATGCTGTAGTTTCTGCAGTGGCTTGAGTGCAGTTTTACTGGCAGCTCCCCAACAGAGGATGCCATAATGTAACTTCGATTGGATTAAGGATTTAAAGAGTATAAGAAGAACCCATGCTGTCATGAAGCGCCCAAGGCTGTAGAACAGGCCGCACTTCAGTGATAATTTAGTTTCTAGGGACTGAATTTGACTCTTTCAGGACATGTTCGAGTCCAGTAAAACCCCGAGATATTTGGCATTATCTGTGTTGGAAACGGGCTGATCAGCGATATTAACGGTTAGGTTATTTTTTGAATTTACTGTCAGCAATTGGGTTTTCGAGGCGTTTATGCAAAGGTTGTTCTGATGGGCCGTCCACTCATGGACTTTAGGCATTTGATCACCAGTCAGGGCATCCAGCTCTGCCGTCGAAGGTGTGACTGCATCCACGTCACTTTCAGACAATTAGGCCATGCGGTATATGGGAATTTGGGGGCGAAACATTTGCTCATGTCAAAATGATGAATCATGAACCATCGACGCTAATCCTCCAATTTACTGGTTACATCAAGGGCGGCAAACCCGTGGCCCGCGAGGCAATTTTTGAAATGAGCAATATTATCAAAAATTGATTGCCCATCTGCAGATTGTAAACCTGCAAGGCCAACCAAAATTTGATTAGTCTGGCCGCAACACTCGAGATGTAACGAGTAAAATATCAGTACCAACGCATTGGCAGATCCATTGGCCACTCACATTTTTCGGTAGATCTTTGTACATTACAATAAAGCAGAACATTCTGTGGTAGATTTAGCTATAGTAAAAATTTTCTTCCCGCTTCCCGCAATATGTTTGTCAATCGATTACTTGCTTTTAATACTGTTTCCCCCTCCTGAAAATGAAAGAACGCCCGATGTACCAGATTGAGTCTAACTATATTCGCAATTAGGAGAGAAAGTGTCGTCCAACATGTGACCTTGAGTTTGCGGTCGCAGAAAGAACGTCGACGATGAATCTATAGAAATTAAACATGGAACGGCAACGACCGATTTTGCAGCTTCATTCCGCTTCGCCGAGGCTTGAGTGGAGAATTGTTTTGCTCAAGTGTCTGTAGGATTTCTGGCAATCCAAAAGCTATCTTCCCGAGCGCATAAATTATTGAATCTAGCTTTTGGATTGCCAGAAATCCTACAGTCGCTTACGCAAAACAATTCTCCACTCCAGCCTCGGCGAAGCGGAACGAGGCTGCAAAATCGGTCGTTGCCGTTCCATGTTAATTTCTATAATGAAACCTAGGCACAAAATGATTGGTGCAGCATGTTGGCCGAAGCTTTTGATACCGATATGTCCAGACACCGAATAGTCCAGTCCTTGCAAACTGAGCCCAGCGATACACAGCAGACCCGCAATATACTCAAGTAACAATATTATTGACCTGACCTATAAACTCCGTAAAATTCTTGCGCTTGTTGCGGCTAGCGGCCCGCGCCATTGTTCGTAATTGAATGTGCCCCTTTGGCCGAAAAGGTTGGCCACCCATGGGTTACATGGTGCCAATTCGTCGCATGATATGGAAGCAACGCGTTTGCTGATGCATGAGCAACGCATTTTGAGATATAGCGTATCTAAAAATCAGATTTATCATCTTCGGTTTCGTCGTAACATAATATCGCCTCAGTTGCATCTCTACACTGTTTTTACCAGAGATGAGCGGCTTTGGAATTTCTATGTCCTAATCCAATCCAAATCTGAAGCTACAAGTCCTAATCCAAATCCTAATCCAGAACTTTTGTATATACAAATGCATGTCCAATCCTAATCCGATTCTAACTTGAAATTCAGATAAAATGTTTATTTATGCGAGGGAGGAATTGGAAATTTTTCTTTCTCAACCAACAATTCTCTTGATTTAAGATAACTTAGCATATGGCTGCACCTCTCACGTTCATTGGCACCGAGTGTACCATAGTGTAGTATACCATAAGTACATTAATAACTGCTCTGAATACATTTTGTCGCCATTCGCCATTCAATTCCTAATCCATGCTCATCTTTGGTATTTACCTCGGCATATGAAATTCGTTCAACAGCAAAAGATACAAAAATATACATGTCATACGACGACTGGGTTACGGGCTCGTTCAGATCGAGGAAAGTATCTCCGCGATGGTTTAACGGTACGTCTCGACTCGATTAATCATTGTCCGCAGCGATCATAGAAAAACTGTTGATACAGGCGATCAATACAGCAGTAAAGAAAGCGACAACTCAATCGTGCTCGTCAGCAAAGATGGTACTAATACTACTTTGCTTGCCGGTAGCGCTTGGGTATATGTTATTTTCATGTTAGAACTCATTTCGGGTATTTATTCAATATCTATTACGATCATTTCCAGGATAGTTTAACGGATCCATCAAGTTACTACATATCCGCGGACCAGCAGTATGTTGCTATCACATACGGAGACACCTATGTAAGCTGACACTGTCTATTATCACTCTGCATGAAAATCTGTCAGATATCATAAAATAGTTAACCATCCAGCTTATCACAGATATACGTCCACGATTACGAACGCAGTGTAGTGTTAAAAAGTCTTGAAGTGTTTTTCAAACAAACAATTTCTTCCGTGTATATTGGAATTTATATCATTATTTTTAATAATATGAATACCTAATTGCAAATTATTATCAAATGTACCTCTAATGGGTGAGCAGTCACACGTTCACATGGACCCCAAGCCTCGATTCGCAATCTTATACTACAGCCTTTTTAGTGGGGTGAATGAGATTCCACGCAATGTGAAGGTACGATATGCATATAGAGACGCCATTCGTCAGATCCTTTGCATGTGAATCCCATACCACGGTCCAATAATTATTAGTTTTTGTTGCAATGAAATCCGTGGAAAATTGCAGTAAAAAGTTGCATTTAATTTTTCACAAAAGTTGCACTAAAAGACCACATTTTGCACGGTTTACTAAAGAAAAGGTCAACTTCATAGTTCCACTCTTAAAATACAGTTTTACATCGGCATTCTCTATTGATTGACTAAAAAAAGGTTAACTTTCCGGCTCAGCTCCCTAAATACCCACAAGAGCGTTGCTTCAGTGCTGATTTACGGTATTTCCGTCGAATTTGGCCGTGTATTTACCAAAATCAAAAATACTTTCATGAAAAATGTTGCAAAAAGTTGCATGAAAAAAATGGACAAAAGTTGCAAAAAGTTGCACTATAAGATTCCTTCAAACAGCTTAAAACAGCATTCTACATATCTTACGCGTATTTAGGAAGCTGCCGGAAGCTGTAAAAAAAGTTGCAAATGTTGCCAAGACTTGCCCTAGTAATTATATAGCCTGGATACGGCCTATGCCATGAAACTAGGTGTTCCAAATGTCGCGCGAGTCACGAGCCGTTTTTGGCGACCCGCGAACACTAGCAGTTTTGCACACATTGCGATTCACCGCAAAACTGTAAATTTCTCAATCCCTGTCAAATTATTTCTAACTGCGCTCTTGGAACCACATTCTGATAGGCCTACTCATTTTTCAATCACCTGTAACTGAAAAAGGGTTTTCACAATTAGATTTGTTACTGGACTTGTAGCCCATTATTATTCATGAGCCTTTTGTGTATAGATTGGTCTGTGTCTTGATAAAATCAGCGTAACGAAGGCTTTTGGATGCTATTAAGCCAGTGGTTCTCAACCTTTTCGACCTCACGACACACTTTGAAAATGAAAAATAGTTCGCGGCACACCAGCGACACAGGTAAACTACCAGAAAACGTATAGCAGCACCCTACAGAGCTGGTCACTGACGAAGTACTCCTACTTTTTCGGAGCACTCAAGTAGGCTTTCATCTGCTTCAAATAATAAATTAAGTTTTCCTTTATCTCTGCGGACATATGTCACAAATACGCCTACGAATGGTATCATTTATAATGGGAATCGTTTTCAATTCTTCCCAAATATTTTTTCACATTTCTAGTGGAGGCCGGAAGAAGAACTGTCTCCGCTTCCGTGTGACGTTTTGAATTATCAGATATTTTTTATAGTATCAGATAAACTTCGGGCTGAGATTAGTTTCATGAGATTGGCTTATGACAAGGAAATCCGCCCACTATCGGATTGTCAATATAATTAACCGTCGCATCGAAGAGTCCAATCACGATCGCCAGTAACAAATACGGAGGCGTAGAGGCGTATACATGGATGTTAAACTCATCTCCACGCATATCATGTAATATAACCTGTGAGGATAGCAATACCTCGATAGTGTTACTGGCAGCCACCCGCAGTTCAATTTATAGTTCCAACAAACCGGGATAATAAATATCAGGGATTAATTATCGGGAAAATTTGTTAACTAATATAATTTGAGCAACTTTGCTTCTCAATTCTCAAATTCGTCGCCTGCAAAATAACGTTGCACCACGAGCTTTCATTTTACCTGCAGTGTCGACACGCTAACTAACAATAATCGCAATGCGAATGTCTATGTTGGCAATTCAAATTTGTAAACGTGAACATCACTTCTAAATTAGTTTATTTCTCGATCGTGGGAATGCTTTCCTGGGTGTTTGAGGTTTATATAGGCTCGTACTCGTCCTCCGATCTGCAGAAGCAGTGTCTAACAAAATGTGGGCCTTGCTATAAGTTGGCATCTCAATAATCAAAATAAGCAATATCGGTATTAAATAAAATTATTATCGATGACGAAGACTCGGCAAGAATAGGACTACGAATAGCAACAGAAAAAGGCCATCAACCTGCGTCATGTCGCTGTTCAGCCTCCGGTTCTGAGGAGAGTGACTAGTAAAAAGTGAAGACCTTCGGCCACACCTCAACATCACGGTCCAACTGCGCGAGTTCAGTTAGCATCGTCATAAATGCTACTATATGTTAACTCACTGGCGTGTCACACCCATTGATGGTAGAGGCCCCAGTTTGATTCATGGCAGCGCAGTAAAAAATGTTACGAAGCGTCACAGATTTATGACATTTTCCGCTCCTGCGTTGCTGTGCTCCGAGTATCTTTGCAATAAAAAGTCTAGATAAAGACATAATCCATTACCTAATGGGGATGCCAGATTGAGTTAATAGATTGAGACACCGTAAATATGGTCGTCTCGACATCCTTGTACAATATCGGGTAAATTCAATAGAACCACCAACAATGACACACTCATAAATTTGGATTCTTTTACTTTTGTCATACTTCGACCATAGTTAACGCATTTCCTCGCGGCACACATGAGCAGCCCAATTGACACACTAGTGTGCCGCGGTACACCGGTTGAGAACCGCTGTAAAAGCCGTTTACCGACTTAAATGATTTTGCGCTCAAAACATGCTGCATGGTGCGTAAGATATTTGTGATAGCATTTTATCAGGTATGAAGCGACGAATAATACAGCGGAGTTATTGTAGGCCCAGGCGAATCACAAAACAAGTAATGAAGCCACGGAAATCAAATTTGATATTGTCTAAATAATGAACAGCAATAACAATTAAATTCTTGTACTGCTATGGTATGTTTCAATGTCCCTCACTACCAGAAAATCGAGACTCAAATAACCGATAACACACATAATGTCGAGTTTGTTTTCAGGGATATGCCCACTACATGACATTTTACTCAGTGGCCGTGTTTCGAACTTCAAATTCGTAAGCATAACAATTCCAGAGTTAGACTGTGTCCCACCCAGACTTAAATATTGTTCGTCACAGATCGCAAATCGTCGTAACAGGCGAAGCGTTGGATAATGTTCAAAAAATAAAGTGGGATCCGGTAGGCCATAAGATGGCGTTTGTCAAAAACTTCAATGTCTACGTCACGGTAATACTTTCCATGTAGTTTGCGTTTTTGAATGGTCTAATCACACATGTCCTCATTTAAAGGATTTGGCATCTGCTGCAGACCAGGTTACCGACGATGGGGAGGAAAATGTGATATTCAATGGGATTACAGATTATCTTTATTATACGGAGATCACGGACGATGACGCTCTGCTTTGGTGGTCACCGGACGCAACATACCTCGCCTACGCAACGTCTGTATTATCATTGAAAAATTCGAAATTTTATATATTTTATCAATCATTACATTTGGGTTTCTATAAAAGCCTGAAACTTAGTGTTCCGCTATTTTAAACATATACGAATATGATAAAACTGTTAATTAGATTTGGGAAATGTTGGGCACAATGGAACTAGTTAAGGTTTGAGGTTTATTGTAGCACCCTATATCAGTGGTTCTCAAACTTTTTCGGACACGTCCTCTTGGTGATGATGAAAAATTCCGAGACAACCTTATCATCATATCCCAAAATAATTAAAATTGCAACCAGAATGCTTGCCATCCCGCTGCATTGTTTAGTAGCATGGAATGTGTTATGACTCTTAAGACTTCTCATATATGGAATTAGGATGATACACATACCAATCAATAATTGTAAGGTGGGGGTAAAACGGGCAAAGCGGGAAAATTTTTTCTGTTCAATATTTTGTTAAAAATAATCCTGTGCAATGGTAGCACGTAGCACATAGATGTCTTAGCGACGCAATTATGACATTTTAAGTCGAAATATAATTAGGTATATTGGCATTGTTGGAACTTGGGAGTTTCAGCATAAACTGAACTCATTCCGAATTCAAGAAATATCATTTCTCTCAGCCGGCTTCGCGCTTACCCCCAGATGCTTTCATGCCCTCCAAGAGGTGCGCCTCCAGATTGAGAACCACTGCCACATATTATTCTAATAACGTTAATGAAGAAATGTAACGTAATATCCAGTTAGAGAATGGATTTAGGTGATCGCGTGGGAAACCACGAGATCGTTTTGATAGCAAAACATTCTATGAGGTGATTGATGATATATGCGTAAAACCGAATAGTATATTCATATTGAAATGAACCCAAATATTCTCTGCTGACACTCTTCGGGGTAATCGTCAGCAACTAGCAGAGAATTCAAAAGAACATCGTTTATCAACAATCGTATCATAAAATATGACGTCACCAGCATGAAATATCGAATACGAGAGCGTTCAATGTACTATTTGTAGATGATGGACGAACCCTTTTTGATGACACAGTTGGCAATTCATGCTGGTGACGTCATATTTTGTGATACGATTGCAGATATACGATGTTCTTTTGAATTCTCGACTAGTTGCTGACGATTACCCTTGACGTGTCAGCCGGAAATATTCGGGTTCATTTCAATATGAATACAATTCAATTGTATAGTGAAGTTCCGTTCCTCCAAGAAGCTGTTCAAAACCGATATTCTACATGAAACACAACTGTTGACAATAACGAGTTGTTTCGAGATTGAGATGTTCATGTCTGACCTGCGATTGTCAATATTTTTGATATTTCAGGATAGATCAGCGAAATGGAGTGGAAAATTTTGAATTCGCCAGATTCGATGGAGGAAACTATCCGAACACGATTAGTTTCCCTTATCCGAAACCAGGGACCCCAATACCCGAAATTAAAATCTATTTGTTTGATACTGTTTTGAAAGGGGAGGCAGTGGAGCTGGTTCCAAGTACTGTAAGTTCCTATGATACCAGAGAAACCAGTGACGGATTTCAACTAAACTATATCTTACTGTCATGCAGACGGTTACCAATTGGGGTGATTATTATCTCAACTCAGCAATATGGAGACACGACATTTTCACACCGACATGGAAGAATCGCTTAGAAAACGAGGCAATGGTTGAATCTTGCAAAAACGATACCACGGGCTGGACATGTGATCACGGTGAATCATCATCATTATTAAGTACATGCTTTACGTAACATTCGGGCAACCAGAATTCTTTTCTCGAAGTCTCGGAGATGGAAAGCGTGAGCGATTCGGGCTGGTTAGGTATGTACAAACCAGCCACCTTGATGGCTATGCCTCTCAGCAACGAATATCTGACAGTAATGAGCGATGGCACAGGATTTTTGCATTTGGTATTGGTGGACACCGACGCAAACACCAGGAATTGGCGCACTAGCGGAAATTTCGAGGTTGCAATGCACCATACGGCTGATTTTTCAAAGGCTGATTGTCATTTTTTTAATGTAGGTAGTGGATACTTGGTTGGGTGACGACGCCATTTACTTCTACGATTCTACTAACGATTGGGTCTACTATACTAGCACCGAAGACCCAAGCAAAACAGATGGGTCAGGTTTGCCAAGGATTCGTCATTTGTGGAGAGTTAAAGGCAAGTTACCTGATTGAAGCAATGTATACTCAGATATTCTCCTTCGAAGACCGACCGAGTTGTGTTTAATGGTCGTTCAAAACAAATATGGTTTTTGATTAGCCTGACCCATTCCTAACGATTAGCCTATAATATTGAGTCGATATCACAATATGAAAAAAATATTGGTATCTGCCATTAGAGGTAAATAATATCGCCAATTTTCGTGACGTCACAACATGTCGGAGCACTGAAACTTAGACTAGACTTGGAATAATGATCTAGTTCTTGTAGCTTTCATCCGTGCAGATGCAGCATTTCTAGTTATTTCATTTCCACGCATTACAGTGGCTGTAACGCTGTTTTAATATATGCTTTATAGAGTTTGGAAACGCGGCTTAATCAAGATGCCATGTCTTTTGATTATCGACTGAATACGGCATATCGTGGTTATTGGTGAATGAAGTAGTTATTGGTTTTATCGGCATTGGGTCTAACACCCAATATCGGCCGGGCAATAATTATGATGACATGCACTACTAAACGTACACTCCCGTGTCCCATTCAGCTCATGGTGAGAACACAGGAAGAGAATGCATTACCTGTGGATTGAATGACGCTGGGGATACAATGAATCGATGCAATTGGGTGTCTCCTTCCTTCAGTCCCGACGGGTCTGTGGTGATCGTAAACTGCGGAGGAACGGCAAATCGTAAACTATTGACAACCATAATCGATTTTATACGGATAACATTCAACTCACACTACCGCAGATGCTCCCATATCCACAAGACATGAAATAGATGATTCTGGAATCGTGGGAGACGGAATTGTGGTGGAGAACAATGATGATTTACTAACAAACCTAGAAGGTAATCACTAGGGACAGGGCCGTAACAGCACTTTGTCAGACCCCCAATAAAACGTTGGTCTTGGCCACCCATAGGGTGATAAACCGAACTTCTATGGGCTTCGTCCCCAGACCCCCTGGCTATACGCTGTTTACCGCCGCTCATCATCTGTGTTGAGCGTTCATTTAGTGGGGCAGCTTTTCTTCGCGTAAAAAATTTCAAAATTCATGATAAAATCGGTCAATATGATCGGAAATTGAATATATGTTGTTATCAATTTTTATCCTCTCTCTGCCCACGTAATCAGATTTACCGGTAAAGCTGATTGAGGTGTGTTTAAAATGGTAGGACCCCTCAATAATAATTAAGCATCTTCGGGCGCATACCCGTTCGCAGGAACGAAACAGCACTTGGCCATCCCCCCAATAAAACTTAGGTCTTGGGCTCACATAGGGTGATAAACCGACCCCCCTCCCATCACGTTGTTCGCTTTTGTCACGAAATAAGGGCAACAGATTAGTGAGCTAGCGCCCAGCGCGAAAATTTTCGATAATTTTGATAAAATCGGTCAATAATATTGGGAATTGCATATATATTGCTATCAATTTCTTGTTCTCTCTGTCGCATGATACATGTCCTAAAACCTCAAATGTCTCGCCGATATGTCAATTTCGATAAATCGTGCGTATTTTGTCATGGGGGAGAGTAGGCTGCCAAATATTTAAGAAACTTGGCAACTTGAAATCGCGCAATGCGCGAACAATTTTTGAAAAAGTTGCATAAATTTATGAAAAATACTCTATAATTTATGCTAATTCGAGAAATAATTTTAGGCCCCCTTCGAGCTCGCCCCCCAATTGGGGGGTTTGGGGTGCGGCAGTTACGGTCCTGACCAGGGATGGTGTGAACGTTAGGTTCGCGTTCCGGTTTGGTTCGTGAACTTCCAAAATTTGAAGGTTCGCGTTCGCAAAGGAACCTTGGTAGGTTCTGCACTGTCAGCATTTTCATTTTTCACGTCATTAAGACATCTCTGGATGAGATTATTTCCATATAACCATAGGAACACTCTCTGGATGGTGCTGGCCGCGTGAAAAGAAATCCAACACTAAACGAGCGTGCACTTCACCCATTACAAAAAAATATTTGCTGTGTTAGATAAGTTTCCTCGAAATATTCAGCTTTCCATTTGTGAATATTCAGTGACTCTTAGCTGTGAGTTTGGCCCGAAATAACAATTATTATTAACGATTGACATCAACGAAATTGATATATAAAGAAGGCATCGTTGTCGAATCTAAAACACATAGTACACGTTGTGGATCTATATCTTCAGTTGATATGTTTATTGTATCATAAAAACACTTAATGTATAACTTACATTTGAGGCAATAGCTGTAGCAAGTTTAGAAACCGGTATTCCACTCTGATCAATAGCAATGTAAGATCAGCCTGCTGCTTTGGAAATACATTGTCCGGTCTAACCTACACGGCACAGGCGTAACCATACGTATTTCTTTGCAAGTCCTCGTCAAAATTCGAGGTAAAGCGACTGAAAATTTTGATTTCATGGAATAACCATTTGATTATTGATACATTTGGTGATGCTTAATGCGTAACGCTTCTGACGACAGCTGTTTGTTGGTGTTCGTTTTTAATAAACATATCACGTTCAGCCTACAGTCATTTCTATCTAGCATCTCATAATGAAGTTATTTAGTGGTCAAACGGCTATCCAGTGATTTGCTGAGTCTCACAACTCCGAACTGTTTGCCTGTTTGACCTTGCTGTCTCGAACATTTCATTTTTCCACAAACCCGCACAAAACATCTCTAAACAGCAATAAGTTTGCATCGGCAGGCTATTGGCAATTTGAAAATTAAAATGAGTTTGCCCAGTCAAATAGTTATCTCAAACGACCATTTCAATGATGTGAGTTTTAACGTTTTAGCTATTATGAAGCAAAACAGGCCAATGCTTTTCCTAATTAAAATATTGGGTTGTCAATAATTTTACAAATTTATAGGCTTCGCGGACCCCCTGGAAATGCTTCACGAACCCCGGTTGAGAACCACTGATTTAGATCGTTTGGACATATGACTTAGCCATGTACAAGGTAGCGTTAAGATAGCGTAAAGCGACAATATAGCATAGTGGTGAATTGTGGCTTCTTGGTCGGTAGGTCGTTGGTTCGATGCCTGGCCGGGTCAGACCAAAGACCTGATTAGTGACATGGTATCCGTAACTTTCCAGATTGGCGCAATGGGATAGCATGGATGGGTAGTGCAAGACTTAGAAAGCCGTACAAGACTATATCTGTACCTTCCTTGTCCAGCGGCATATGTACATCATGCACTCATGCATTGTGTGCATATGCACTTATGCAGTCATGCACAGATCGTGTGTGTGTGTGTGTGTCCATGAGTCGGTGTTATATGCCGCAAAACCATCAACTCTGACCATATATAGTAATATATGGAAGAACCAATGATATTAAAACAATTCATTCAAATCGTTTAACGACCAGACGCATATAGTAAGCCCTCAGAAGTTGCACCGATTACCCTACGGTGGGCTCAAGATCAGTGTTTCCTTGGGCGGGAGAGGGCTGAAAAATGTGGCTTCGGCCCTGGTTACAACTTGCATCACACAACCACGCACTCCACCTCTAGTCGATAGACAAACATTTGCTGGTGTGACGTCACATTGATCCACAATGTGCTCGTACCTCATTTTGAAATCCGCTAAGGGGCGCTAAAGAGCGTCCGGAATTTGTGTTACAAAAATATGGTAACCCTAATATCGAACCTTCGAAAAAGGTTTGCGTTCACACGAACCGGAACTTTTCAGCGGTTCGCACCATCATTTGTAATCAAATCACCTGCCAATCAAACTAATTATGTTCAATTATACTAAAATCGAAATGCCTGGATTTTCCAGCTTCCTTGAAAACACTCCGCATTATGAGTAGGGATGGGAGAAATTGAGTATCTGAGTGATTGATTCGGGATGGAGCTTTGGACTTAGAGTGGACTATTCGAGTAATATGACGCCAAATCAGTGTAAATGATGCGAAGAGTAAATTAGGTATGGTCGAGCTTTTATGCAACCATAGAGAATAAACTGTCACTTTCACTATTAGAGATAATTTGGTAGTTTTTCGACCATATAGTCCATTATACTTCGTGACAATCTATTGCGTTGATCATGACTTCGCAGAGATCATATTTCCACTAACGTAGTCCGTATAGCTCTGTACCACATGTTTCGTATGTTGCGATAGGACAGACTGAAATTTATGGCGGGGAAAAAGGTATCAAAACTAACTCTCGTTGATATAGTAGCACTGGGTGTCAAGAAGCGTTAAATTTTCCTACTCGAAAAAATCATCCATGCTCAGTCCGAATTATGAGTGGGAGACTCGAATCCGATCAGAGTATCGAACCATTGAGATTACGAGACGCCTTTGCGACTAATATATGTATCAAGAAGTATCCTTTCGGTTGAGACCTTCCATAATGTCGAGCGGGCCGAGCTGCTGGGTGATCGTGAAATAACTAATAAATTGAAAACACGCAGAACGAGGCGACAATGTTCAACGTGTAACCATATTGATGTGAGGTGGCAGTCAACTTACAGCACATGTAAAAAGCTTTACATCATAAATTTCAGGTAACAACTATTTGCTTTTGATGTGTAGTTATGATCATCTTGGTTTGCGTCGCATAAAATTTGAGAGAACGTTTTGTGGAAAAACAGAACATTCGGACGTCCTCAGTGGGGGATATTTCAGTTTTATTGAAAAAAGGGACAAATCCTCCTAAAAGAAGTCATATGGTATCCCTAAATAATGAGAACTGGAAAATATCGAATCGACCACTTAATATTTCCCAATTGCGATCTAATCAGTCAGGTAGTCTAATTTCCTCATCAATAAATCAGTATATATACCATGAATTTCAGCTTTCCACTTCAGAACAAGCGAGTTTGGAGAAATAACGTTACCTGACTTTGCCGATGAGATTTTCTACTACACTCTACACAAACCTCCTAATTTCGATGCGACCAAATCGTACCCGATGCTGGTAGCGGTTTACTCCGGTAAGGCTAGAAATAACGGTAATCAATTTACGCTCCTTAATACTTAGATACTTATACAAGTGGCCTAAATACATCAGTCAGTGTCTTGCTAGTGTTTCAATATCGCTACCCTCGAGGGAAAAGTAACTTCGTTTTGCAGGGCCTGCAACTCAATACACAACCGACTCCTTTTACGCCGATTGGGCGAGAGGGTACATCGCCAGCAACCTCGATGTTATTGTGGTAACATTCGACGGTAGAGGTACAGGATTTCGCGGAGACAACATAAGGCACCAGGTGAAACTAAATTCGCTAATGATGCTTTGGGATTGTCATTATGTTTTTCTGTTATGTTCAAGCACAGCAACACTATTTATATAATTGTAGGTGTACCGTCAATTTGGGAAATACGAACCGATTGATCAGATCGAGGCTGCGAAGCAAATTTCTGAGATGCACGACTACATCGACAACGACAGAATTGCTATTTGGGGAGAATCGTACGGCGGGTAAGAGACAATGCCATTAAAGCCGTGGTTCTGAACGTGTGATACTCGAAATCTTTTCAGGTAGTACGTTCAAAAAGCATTTGTTTTTAGGTAAAATTACAGTTTTCACAAAACGTTAACCTAGTCTTGTTTACATCGAATGCATATAGATATATACTATATGTGTCATTCAACTCAGTGGCAACCCGCCAACGAGGTCGACTCTGAGTGTTGGAGGTCTTTTAGGCTCCTCCTCGCCATGTCATCCGCGTAAGCGGTGTCTTAAAAAAGCCCAGAACGAGGCCTACGATATCCGGTATGGCGGGCCCCGACCAGAAGTTGGACGTGCTACAAGTAAGCAGCTACGGAATAGAAATGAAGAAAATCGGCCTGGTGTAAATGACAAACACCATGACAAACAACAACTCCGCCTACATCAGCTTGCAGAGAAGAAGCAATTACAACCATTACATAAACTTTGCCTTGTTAGTGTGTGTTAGCGCTTCCGCCCCATTTGCTTCGGAATTTACGGGTTGACTTCTTTGCTAATATCCTCATGTCAATAATGCTATATATAGCCTACATTTCGATTAAAGTTGAGTTTCGTTAATTTGTTTGTACGCATTAAAATCACCGGACCTCGAGATGACACGCGGTAAGGTAAAAAGGCGAGAACCACTGCAATAAAGTAATCAGTATAGCAATTTGATTTGATGTCCTAATTTCCTTCTGTGTGTGCATATCAATGTTTTTCAACATAGAACATTTTGTTGAAAATGAACAATTCTATCTCGTCAAAGGTATGCCACGTCTCGGACAATCGGCGAAGACGCGAACAGTATTTTCAAATGCGGCTTCTCCGTTGCACCCGTCACCGATTGGCTTACGTATCTCACTATCTATACCGAGAGATACATGCGCTTACCCGACGAAAGCGACAATAAGGTGATAAGCAGGGCGATTATATTCTTTGACATTGCAAAAAAGGCAAAATTTCGTAAAAATCTTTGCGTTAGGTCAAAGAATTGTCAAAATTGTATACAAAGTCAAATTTTTTCGAGTATTTGAATCATTGAGCATAGCCCCATACGCATAACGATATATAGGGAAGTACCGAGCGTAGGGACGTAGAATCTCAATGGGCTGCATGTCTGTCTCTTCACAGGTCGGCTACAATGAATCGACTGCGATACAGAAATTTGAAAATTACGGTAAACATTATTTTGCCTTGATACACGGCACCGGTGACGAAAACGTTCATTTCCTGGTAAGAGCATTTTAGTTTAGAATACAGTAGCTCGTCTATCGCCAGAGAGAGAGATCATGAACATATAATATTTTTACGCTGCCGAAAATAATTTAAATTTTCATGCTGAAATTTACAGAAATAATTTTCACGAAGTGATCAGATGTCATCCAATTAGTCAGCGTTGATACTCAAGTAAAAGTTGAAATAATGTCGCAAATTTGTACTCAATTTCAAGTAGAAGTAGTATAGCTATTTCCAAGCACTTTCAGAACTACTTCAAGTGGGCGTGGAACATGAAAGGTCTGAAAGTACTTCAAGTATAGTTTTTGAAAGTAGATTGTTCGCGACGTTGTACAATATTATAGCCAGTCGGAGATAGTATCTTTCCGAATTACTAAATTCATCTTCACGACCAGCGGAAAATGACTGACCACACTACAAATAGGTGCGATTTACGAAATGATATTCGGTTACCATGAGACAGGTTCTGGTTGTTATGACAATTCCACTCATGAAACGGAATAAAATACATCCCAAGCTACTGTCTACGTCTCAACGTCCAAAAGTGTACAATTTCAGTCGTTTCACATAACAAACTGTGAAGTACAAGTGGAGGTAGTATAACAAACATAACCACTAGATTAAAAGATGCAAATATAGTAGGGTTACCATATTTTGGAAATCTGAAAAGAGGACAGTTTTTACGAATTTTCGGATTTGCAGCACCGGAGGAAAATCCTGAAAAAATGGTATATTTTTCGCAGTTCGTGTTCGGTTGACTGAAAAAGGGTTGACTGAAAAAGGGTCAACTGTCCGGCCCAGCTCCCGAAATAGCCGCCGCAGAGTTACTACAGTGCTGATTTATTGTATCTCAGTCGAATTTTGCCCTATATTTAACCAAAATTCTCAAAAAAGAGGACATTTGGGCGTCCTTCGAGGACACTTTCAAAAAAGTAAAAAGAAAGAGGACGTATGGTAACCCTAAAATATAGCAAAACGTTCTTGAAGACCCCAAAAAGTAGAAGTAATTCCTTAGTGATCAACCCCCAAAAAGATATTGCTAAAATCGAAACAAATTCCTGAGAACTGTGCGGTTTCTTCATCAACAGAACAGCGCAAGGTTATCGAAGGCCTTGATCGAAGCAGACGTTGATTTCAGCGCATATTTCGCTGCCGACGAGACGCACAGCTTCGACCGATACCCGAACGGATACGCTCATCACTACAAGCTTCTGACCAATCACCTCAAGAGGTGTTTCAACCTCTGAAGAGAGTTGTGACTATACTCCAACAACATCCATACTGAATAAGGGCGAATATCTTTCGATTTGAATATACGCTCCATAATTGACAACTATTACGGACATGCATGAGCAGACCAATAACAATTACTTTACAAATGCAATAAATGGCAGTATAGCCAATACCTTCAACTATCTATTGAACTCGTCAAGGAGTGTGTTAGATACCTAGAACCAGATGCGTAAGCCGAATCAAAGCATTGTTACAGTCTTGGACAACTAGAAAAGTTTCATACATTCCAAATTAGGTAAGCATTATAGCTACAATGTTTTTATTCCAAATTAGACTGGAAATCTAATTATAGCAACACATTTGTTCTCCAAATTAAAATAGAATTTGAATTCCTGACTTCGCTAAAACTTGGATATTCAATCGCGTTCAGTTCATATCTAATCATAGTTGATTCCCATTCCCATGAGAATATAGCAAATGTCTGTACAAACATGAACAATGTACAGCGGTGGTCGGCAACCTTTTTCGACCGAAGAGCCATATTGACCAAATATTTTCAATCGCAACTCCCGAAGAGCCATACATGACAATCAACTGTTACGTCACAATTGAAAATTCGTGACGTATTGGTAGCAACAATATCAGGGATTCGTAGTGTGCGCCATATTTTTCTTCTCACATGCGTAGGTGGATCCAAACACGGTCAATACAGCAGCACATACCCACAGCAGGGTGTGATCCGTCAGTGACGTGGAGTAAGGGGAGGCAAGTGAGGCGGTGCCTCACATGTCCTCAAGGATGAATGAAGAAAAATTGTCAAAACTTCAAAGAATTGGTATTTTCTATCGATTTTCATGAAGGACTAGATTTTGAAAATTTTTACTCCCAAAATCACGAAATTTTCATATTTATTGCTCGAAGATAAAGCGAGAAAGGAAAGGTAAGGCACAGGTGTGGGACAGACAGGCCAAGCATTACCTGTGATAGCGCAACCAATCGTAAATAGCTTAGAATTTATAATCACTGATATTAATCGAATGTAACTGTCGCGCTGATTCCGAAAATCTAAATATTCATCGGCTTCGACAGTATATTAGGCATAGCATAACGTTGCGCTACACACCAAAAGTTTTAAGGCGGTGCTAGAAAGCTACTTGCCAATCAAGGAAATGGATTAATGTGTCGTGCAATCCAACATTTCGAGGAGCGCAATGTCGGGTAGAACGAATTCGCGACACCAACCTAAATTTTGGGATTTTGAAAAGGGTATACAAGCCCTTAACTCTGGATACCCCGTTTTCTTGACTTCTCAAAGACATGCTTATGCTCCCACGAGAATAATTATACTGGCCATTCCGAAAATTTACTTACAAGTTACTGCAATATTGATAAATTATTTACAAAATTAAAATTTGTCAAAGAGCCGTATCTTCTACCAAAAAGAGTCATTTATGACTCGCGAGCCATAGGTTCCCAACCACTGGTGTACAGTAAGCTTGGCTCGTTTCGCACTGTTTAGTTCTCCGGTGGAGAATATATGCATATTAGGGTTGTTCAGAATTGACCGACTTTCAAAAAGTCCAGGTTTTCAGTCTGATTCCCATGCCTTATACCTTAAAAACATATTCTGGCTACTTTTTTTGTAACTCGTCCCCTGCATCCGTGTGCACATTGAGCTGGAAGAATAGCAGCTGAAAATAGGGGATTCCCCTAAAATCTGAGTGTCACGATTTTACCTAGCCTAGTTAAAGTGACATATAACATGGATTTATGCAGCTGTTGCGGTTTGGAGTGCTGCAAAACCTCACTATATAAGGCATTGCTAGTTCAGGATATCATTTCCATGTCCCACACTGCCTTAGAACTGCTCAAAACTACCTAAAACTGATAGTCATTTTGTTGGATTACCTATCCTACACCCCTCAAACCTACCCGGCACTGTTCATCAATTTCCTGGATCCCAATGTGCAAGAATACAACTGTAAATGTAACATACACTCACAGCCACATAATAAACATCACAGGAAACGAAAAATTAAGGCAAAGAAAGAGATAAACTTTGCAAAATATTACATAAATCAGGTGGATGAAATGGTTGCTTTCGAAAAATCTGCATATCTGTTCCGGTGATCTTCCACAGTTTGTAGGAGGCTCGCTCGCTGTTTTTTGTCATCCGTTATGAACGCAGCATAGTCGAAAAGTGCTACAGGAAAGGCACAGGCTGATGCATCATTTGAACTGCTGGAACTTTGGAATTTAACAAAATCTGTTAGAGCTCTTGTGTTTGACACAACATATCCTCAAACACTGGTAAAAACAAAGGTGCGGTTCCGTTACTTGAAGAATTGATTAACAGGAAAGTTTTCTACAACGCCTGTCGCCATCATATTTACGAACTGGTCATTCGAGAGGTTTGGAAGTGTTTGTTTGGATCGACAACCACAGGCCCTGAAAACAGGATTTTAATACCTTCAAGAAGAAGTGGAAACATATTGATAAATCAAGAAGCTATAAAACGCTGAAGTTTATTGAAGGCAGCTGGTTGGCGATGAAAGCTAATGAAGCAAAGCAAGAAATTATTCCACTGATGAAGCCCAATGATGGAAAGCAGAAAAAAGTCTTGATAAGAGATGACTCCAGAGAATGTGCAACAGGCACCTTGGCGATTTTGGATGACAAATGTTGATCATCGTTTTCGCAAGCCTGGTGCTACTCATAGCGCTAGATGGATGAGTCAAGTCCGGTACTGCCAAAAAATGTTCATGTGGAGTGAGCAAATGGACTATTCTGAAGAGTTCATTGAAAAGTTGGAACGAATCAATACATTCAATGCTTTGTTCTATGTTCCAGCTTGGTTGAAAACTGGTATTGCATGTGACGCACCTTGGAATGATCTCAAATTCCTTCATGACATGAAAAACTTTTCATTATGCGATCTCACTGTTGCTGATGTGGCATACAAGAAATTGCGAAAACATCATTGGTATCTAACTGAGGAAATGGTGGTATTTACCATGTTCTCGGCTAATCCAAAGATTCCTGACAAACTGAAGGAAGCGATGGCTGCTGAATTGCTGAAAATGCCAATCCCTGGAAAATTTCGCAGAGGTATGCCTCTCAGTCTGATCTCTGTCTCTTCTCTGAGTCAATGAGTATGGTCGATTTGATTGGGCCAGAATCGTGGTTTCTATTTGATGCTATACATGTGGAACATGATTGGTTGAGTCTTCCAGTTTCGGAATGGCATACTGATCCGGATTTCATGACTGCTCAAGAATTTGTGAATACTGTTGAAGTAGTTAATGATGCAGCACAGCGTATGGTAAAATTGAAAACCGACTATGCTACGTTCATAACGGATGACAAAAAACAGCGAGCGAGCCTCCTACAAGCTGTGGAAGATCACCGGAACAGATATGCAGATTTCTCGAAAGCAACCATTTCATCCACCTGATTTATGTAATATTTTGCCAAGTTGATCTCTTTCTTTGCCTTAATTTTTCGTTTCCTGTGATGTTTATTATGTGGCTGTGAGTGAATGTTACATTTACAGTTGTATTCTTGCACATTGGGATCCAGGAAATTGATGAACAGTGCCGGGTAGGTTTGAGGGGTGTAGGATATGTGATCCAACAAAATGACTATCAGTTTTAGGTAGTTTTGAGCAGTTCTAAGGCAGTGTGGGACATGGAAATGATATCCTGAACTAGCAATGCCTTATATAATGGGGTTTTGTAGCACTCCAAACCGCAACAGCTGCATAAATCCATGTTATATGTCACTTTAACTAGGCTAGGTAAAATCGTGACACTCAGATTTTAGGGGAATCCCCTATTTTCAGCTGCTATTCTTCCAGCTCAATGTGCACACGGATGCAGGGGACGAGTTACAAAAAAAGTAGCCAGAATATGTTTTTAAGGTATAAGGCATGGGAATCGGACTGAAAACCTGGACTTTTTGAAAGTCGGTCAATTCTGAACAACCCTAATGCATATGCAAAAGAACATTTCAAAAATTAGATTATAATTAGATTATCTGACCGGCATTGCAGTCGAATTAGACAACTAGAATTAGTTATTTGACCAAATCTGCCATGTTATGTTTCGACACCAGTCAGCGATGGTAGACTGACACGACGCGAATACCATTCTCAATCTGAAATCAATTACAAAAGCAGGTTATAATTCGACTGGAGTATATGACAGTTATGTTCTAGCAACAGCAATGAAATCCTCCGTAAATGAGGGGATCAATCACTGTCCGTCGCTGTCTCTCTGTGAGAAAACTAAGGTTCATCTGCGACCGGTGTATAGGTGTGAAACAGTACACACTACACAACACATTGTTGGGCGAGAGTTGCTATATTCTATCATTTTGCCATATCTTATATGTATGAAGCATTCTAGTTACCAATGGAGTTAAACATAGCTCATGTGAGCCTAATATGTTATGAACGAAATCGAAATGATATGATGCGTAGCGATTTATATATGAATCTGATTCAGGGGTCGTATATATTGTGATAAAGCAGGGTTCTCATATAGCCTTGCGGACTTCATGACCATGTTACTGTGAGAGGTATCGATAGAGAGGGTGAAGAGGAGGATAAACTCTTCCCGATCTTAACATTTCGAAAGGAACGAACTCTATTGTTGTATTGGCAGTCTTTCTGTGGTAATCACATGAGCATCATTAGGCTATGTAGAATAATGAAAGTTGAATGGTTCATGTAGAACGGTGCGTTACCTTCCGAGCAGAATTAAATAGCGAATCAACAATCAGGTTCAAAATCAACGAGTCGCGTCAGTTGCTGACATTTTCCATGTAGATTGTGTACAATACACGGCGATTCCGACACCACAGTGCATAAAAATAAACTGGACGTTATTGACCGGTCCGACGCTTCGTCGACGATCATCAAAAGTCCAAGCTACTCTCCAAACAAACGCATAATGTAACAGCATGTGTACCAATCGCCATACCTTTATGTTTTATCATTAGACGCGCAGAAAGCTGCGGGATTCAAACGTGAACGCATCTCATTTCGCTGCTTTTCACAGCTCACGCTGGAGTATTACCATGAATACTAGAGGCGTGTTATTGACGTTGTCATTAATTGCAATTGGATCGGTTGTGTTGATGCTAAATTCTGGTAACCAGAAGGACAGCGCAGAACGCAAGATTGCTTACGGTAAGAAGCTAATTATATTCTGATAAAGATCTTTTCAATAGATAGCGATATTAATCTACAATTAGCCTACTATCCACAACGTGAAGAGAGAAATCCACGTCTAACATATTAAAATGTTCATTTAACGCAGCGGTGGGCTACCTTTTTGCTATTCACGGCCGGATTTCGATTTCTTATGTAGCCTATAGCCGCATTCTGGTGCCTAATCCGTAATGAACTAACTGGGCGTCAAATACCCATTCAAACTATCCATGTCCAATGTCCATTTCCGGAGAACTCCAGACTAGTCTACTTTCTCATATCAGCTCACTGTACACACCGAAATCGCGGGCGGCCATGTTTTGAATATAATTACTGGGAAACGTTAAGGTCGCGCCAAGCGGTGATTATAGCATTGATACAAGCACATTGTCGAGTACTATTATGTCGTGATGTTATAGGACTTCATACATTCCTGCACTTAATGCACACGTTTGCGGGGAATTATGCACTGAGCAATATGTTGGACTTGACTATGAGCCATTACTTTATTGTTAGTAAAATTGTGTCGAAATTTACTCTGCACAGAGCCGATATATAAAGGTCTAAGACCAGCAGAACTCAAGATAGGTGGCACCTGCTATATAACGTTACTTGTTAAGCAATCGTATGCGGTTTTCTACACGGAGAGGCGTAATTTAGGCCTGCCACAATATGGCGCAACCATATCACTCTGAGACCAAGCATCTAACCAAAGTCAATATTGTAATTCTCTGGGACGGAGTCCAGTAGCCGAAGGGAACAATAAACGGTATCTGAGCTATGATGATTGGATCGCTGGAAAATTTGAAGCCGAGTCATTTAACCCAAAATGGGTTTCAGGTACGAATTACGGAGTTATTGTCGTAACCTTTGTTACCTCGTGTTTTCGGCCAGCGCGATTATTCCCCTTACCATCTTACGTTACAGCTAGGGCTGGGCATAATCATTGGAGTAGTCCAATCTGAACCGAGTGTTAATTCTACTGACCCGAGTCGAATATTGAGAGATGATTTTTTCGACTATTAAAATTTTACTATCCATGTCGTTACGAGTGGCTTTATCAAACGAGAATTATAGTTTCGCAACTATTTTCCACTGTGGAAGGCTGGGAACCTGGATTGGTGGCATCGCAGAATACGAAACATGTATTACAAAGCTACGTACGTACGAACTTTACGGAAATGGCATGTCTACAAAGTCGTGATCAACCCATAGTAGGGTTGTTCAAAAATAAACTTTTTTCCGGATCTCGGGCATTCACTGGTTAAATTGTTAGGTTGCCTTAAAAAACGCTATACGCCAAATTTGGCTCAATTCCCCCAATGGAAGCCCGACGGAAAGCCAATTGAAATTTATTATTTATTATAAAGAAAAATTTAAAGTACTTTTTAAAACATTACTGTGGAACTCAAGAAATTGTTGAGTTGTCCACGAAAACGATTCAAAACAGATTTGACGCATTTCAAACCCGTACAAGCGAAGATACATGAGTTTCTCATTATCAATTCTGGATTTTTCCACCGCCGATGCTATGTTTGCAAATTTAAAACTGTGAACTGCAATAACTTCGCTTATACCGGTCGGAATCGAGCAAAAATTGTTATGCATTGTTCTTTTAGTCAAATTAACAATTTTACACATGTGAGCTTTCCGTCACTCGATTCTTCTCGTAGCCTGATTCAGAATCCAATCACGCAGGTGTACTCGATTTCGCTCAGCACGTCTATTGAGTTTCTGGATTTTTGCCGGCACCCTTCACAAAAATAGCAGCGTGCAAAGATATTTATAATATATTGCTAGCAATAATCTGCTATGTCTGATCATCATTATCCAAAGATAATTACGATGAAAATGCAGATCAAGAGCATGCTGTACGAAAACCTGACGGATAAATAGTGAAAGTTGACATCAAGTCAGAGAGCGAGGCCGTACTGCTAAGAGCTTCAGCTTGGGTATAGGCATATATGAATATTATCAAAATATTGCATATTATACTACGCACCTCTTTCAGAACCTTTTGAAAGGCCCGCAAGATTTTCACTTCTCTGCAGATCTAAATTTCGTCGCCATAGAGTATGACCGCATAAAAGTAAGCTACGTTCAGTGGAAAATGCAACCAGTATTCCAGTGATTCCAAAACATTGTCAGCTCGCGGCTCACTAGAAAAGTTATAAAGCACTCGCGGCACATCTACGATAAAGTAAAAATTGCGTCAAACGTATTTTCCCGTCCGAATGCGATGAACGTGGTTGTTTATACGAACATTTTCGTCAAAAACAATGTTGTTTAAGATTTATAAACAGACAGTCCAAAATCATTCATTTTTTGTGAAATCAGGGTTTTAAAAATAGGGGATTTTCGCAAATATGTTATTCTGCCGAAATATAGCTTGATTCATTGCTCCCGAATCGAACAAAATCCCATATTAAGTTTGCTACAGCAAATTATGGAATTAAATGTTGTATGGTGGAAGCTATAGTCTGGACAGTGTGGAGTTGCGGAATCATTTCCTGATTATGACCTGATTCATTAAGAGCAGGCAAGGCATCAAAAATTTACCTTGGTTTTCTTCAGTGTTACCTTTTCGTCTGATTGTCGTAGTTTTGACATTGCTGAATAGTGTAATAATATTTCCACTGAAACCTAGAAGACTAGAATTCAATGTGCTCAGTTAATCAAACATGTCCGAAAGAAGACATAGTAAAAGGTCTTATACAGTTCTTAAAAATATTTTCAAAATATTGGCGGCACATATGATAATCTGTGATGGTACATAGTTTGGAGGTCACCGTACTGTTCTGTTGATAAACATCGAGACTGCGACCAGAAAATGCTTGAGAAGTTGTAGCTATTCGTAACTTAGGATATGATCTGTATCTTCGTAACAGAAACATACGATTTAATCATTCATAGTTAGCATTTTGTACCGTATGATTCAGGGCTATTCGCATTACACAACAACCTTCTCCGTCGCTATATTCGGAGTTAATGATTCGTAAGTATATCATATTTGATGTTACGCGTCAGATAGGCAAGGCCTTATTTCGTCGGTATTTTGATTTCAGGGAAAGGATAGATATTCCCGAGTTTCCCGTTGCGGGCATACAAAAATTCAAGTGGGACACGGTCGGGAGTAAATTGGCATTCGTACACAATCTCGACATTTTCGCGGCGCTGGTGAATCATTCGTTCAATTCTTTTACATATATTCACACAATTACTATTAGGTACCGTACCGTAGATAGGGTTTATGCACAATGACTTTTTCGCATGTAGTATAGCATCCATGTTTATGCAATAACCAATATCCTAACCGTTACCAGCCTATTAATTTCAATCACACTGTTGCTAGCACGTGTAAGTTTACTTAGAATTTTTCCGAGTCTCCCGTTCGCGTCACGCGGAATGGAGAGGAAAATTTACAATTCAACGGAATAGCCGACTGGGTTCACGAACAGGAGATAGAGGACGATGATGCTTTTTCATGGTGGTCCCCAAGTGGATTGCATCTAGCGTATGCAGCGTGAGTTGTGTTCATGTATACCTATAGGCGCAATTTCATCATAGGTTGCACAACCTTTTCGATACTATACGACTGAAAGCGGAAAGTGTATCTCAAGCTGAATATGAATCATGCATAACAGAGAATCAACATTACGGTCTTAAACAGTTCGTGTACTTCAGCGCAATATTGCGTTCTTAAATTTCAGTATGAAACCCATTGTTTCAATACCCGAATATAATACAATTACAGAAGGATGCATGTATATGTTTCATTTCCTCGTATCAAAATGCATTCAAACATTTACAGATTGAACCAAACGCCGGTGACGAATTTTGACTTCGCGCTATTCATCAACAAGCAGTACCCGGACATGATAAGCTACTCATACTCCAAACCCGGTACACCTATTCCAATAACTGATGTGCTCATATACAACACAGAAATTCCCAATGGTGACGTAGTGAAAGTCAATCCAAGTACTGTAAGATAAAATTATGGTTTTTTTTCCTTTCTGTATCACTTTTATTCGCCTGTAACTATATATACTGACAGAAAATCATGGATTGGGTAGATTATTACCTGAATTCTGTACTCTGGGCGAGAGATTCAATTTTGCTGCTTACTTGGCAGAACAGGTTCGGAAACGAAAGCGTCACTGATACATGCGAATTGACAGGCGGTATATGGTTATGCGACCACGGTAACTATTATCAATTCCATCCATTTAAAAAAGTGGTTCTCAAGCGCGAAAGCATCTGAAGGGGGCGAAGCTCCGGTCAACTGAAAATATTTTTCGCACCCCGTGCGATTCGCCTGTAATTCATAGTTGTTGCTCTCTGTATAGTCCGAATTTAATGTTTGAGAATTCTCTCATCAACAGTCATAACCTTCCATGCCATCAAACTATCCGCATGGATTGCTAGCACTCTGGTTGCATTTTATGACATCACGATAAGGAGGGCGCGAAATTTGTAGTTATCATAAAGGAGGCGTGTCTAAAAAAAAGTTAAAGAAACACTGCTTTAGAGAATAAGACACCTTAAACCAGTGGGGTTTGCGACGTATAGAGGTCGCGACCCAAATAGGATCGCTTGCCTATTCTCTGGGGTCGGGTAGACGGAAATTAAATACCAATTGCTATAGTCCTATAGGTCAATTACAAGAATGCCAACCAGACGGATGCTATATAGGAGGCTAATTTCTGAAAAGCTTCGTTGGTTCGATCGGTTGGAGCTTAGTTTTAAAGCGCTACGTACTATAAGGTAAGGTTTGTGTCTGGCCATCACTGTGAAGCTGAAGTGTCGGGAGCATAGAAATCAATAGGACGGCAATTTTCATTCCAGGAAAACTACATGTGACCGCTATGATAACGGTATAATGCATATACGCACGCTCGACACGGCCGAATAACTTATAGATCGTTACCTGTATTTCGTGTGACGTAGCAGTATTTGACTACTTCGATTTGAGATAGAAATCGTTCCAAAAGACCTATATACCGTTATTTACGCCCATTTCTATTCGAATCTATCCATCATCTTAGCTCTATAGCTGTAAAGAAGGACGATTAGTCAAAAAGGAGGACATTTTCATAAACCTGAAAGAGGAGGACGTATGGTAGCCCTACTATATACGCTGTTTTAGTCCCGAATGACGGAAGTTGACGAGCTCATAATTGCTATTACTGCTCTTATAGTCACCAGCTTCAGCGTATATAGGCCCCTAGGATGTTCGGCCGTAGGTGCTGACAATTTTTATAGTAATATGCACGTCGAATTGTGAGGTGAGGGCGTGGAATATTTTCAAATGAAATTCGAAGTCGTGCCCATAAAAAGATTGGAAACCCCTGCCTTAAACGAATATGACAATTTTGGTATTGTAGATCGCATTTCTCAGTAATCACTCCTTTCGTGTCGCGCAATTACTATATGCATTTCACCTTACTTTCCTCCCCCAAAATGTACCGAATTATTATTCTTATACAATCCTTGACCATAGTGCAAAAGACCGTCAGGTGATAAGCAACTAATTTCTTTTAAAACACACACACATACACCACCTATCCTCGTTATAAATCATAGTTAACGTTGTAATTTAAATCTGAATATAAAACTTGACAAATGTCTTCTGCTGCGCATAACCTATATCGCATCTTGATCGTGCGTGACGATTACCGATATATTACGCGCGCAATTCAGGTTTATTCTAATCTACATTCATCTTACCTCACCTCAGTACCTGCAATAAAGGAAATTTAAACGAGCGGCTGGCTTGGGCATTACAACCTTGCTGATCTTACTGCCACTGCATCTGACCATGAATACCTTACGGTCCTAAGTGACGACAACCGGTATCTTCATCTGGTCGTAATCAACACTGTCAATAATACAAAAGATTTTCGAACTAGTGGATACTTTGAGGTGATTACATAAATATGTGCGGTACATAGAATGTCTGCCTGTTATGTACTGCAAGGGTCACATGTTGTTAAATATCATTGACTACCGAATCTGCCTCATCTATGCCCCAACAAGATATCTATAGATTTCGATACTCTATCATTTGATTCAGTAAAAATTTTGAATAACACTCCAACACTTCACGGCTAATCAGAAAACAGTTTTGGATACAGTGCGACAAGCCTGAGTATATTTTAGAGTACATTTAATCAAATGGTTCGTCGGTTGTAAACAGTCTGACCGCCATTTAACCCGTTGGCTAATACGCGACACAACAATCTTACCGACGCCAGCGGTATGAAGGCCATCACAATATTCTATATCTTTTGATAGGTAACTGACACAAATACGGGAGACCGTGCAATCCATTTTTACGATTCCGCGAACGACTGGGTATATTTCACCAGCACCGAAAACCCACAAAATCTCTCATTTGGATTGTCAAGGATAAGACATCTCTGGAGAGTTCGAGGTGACGTGCAAACTTCGACACTGCATGTTCGATTCCATGAAATTACCGCCTTCAACAATAGGTCATGAAAGTAACAGAAACAGAGAATGCATTACCTGTAAACTGAATGACGCCTACCCCGATCGATGTAATTGGGTCCACCCCTCATTTGGACCGAGCGGGCGATTTTTGGTTGTGAATTGCGGCGGAACTGCAAATGGTAAGCTGTACAATATTTCATATGCTAAATCAATACACTATAAATAAATTAATGTTGCTGACAGGGGTCCTGATTTCCACTCTCCACGAGATAGCAGATGACGGGACAGTAATCATGCTGAAGACGGTCGACGAAAATTATGACCTGATCGGCACATTGAATGGTAATTAGGAGTAGTCTCTGAGAGCACGAAAAGTTGTCATTTTATTATACATGAAGTTTGCTTAAAATGCGGCATCCCACTTGTAATTAATGATCGGAACGCACTGTAAATGACACCCGTTGGTTTCTAGACTACCATATCCGAAAGACGAAATATGGTACCATTCAGCTTCCAGATGTGCCAGGGGAAGACTTTTACTACGGGTTGCACAAACCTCCGAAACTCGACCAGAGTAAGAAATACGCGATGCTGGTGTTTGTCTATTCACGTTTGCACGTTTTGTCAAGAAGGGATATCTAAATTTGACATAAATTATATTCAAATTCATACCAGGCCCGGCCTACCAAAACGTCGAAGACAGATACAATTTCTATTGGTCCACGGGATATATTGCCAGCAGTGATTTGGATGTTATTGTTCTTTCCTTTGATGGCAGAGGGACGGGATTCAGGGGAGACGATATCATGCACATGGTAAGATTTTCACCTGACAGCGATTTTGACAATACGTTTCAAGGCGTATATACCATCAAAACACATAAGCCCAACTCATACTACAGAAGTCACGCTGATAATATCCATTGTAAGATTTTTTGTGTGTAAATATTGTTCTAATGTTTATATTTGTTTTGACATGGTTGTTGATGCACAGTTCATTTCATAGTAATGTATTAGAGATGCAATGTGGTATATTCTTGCTTTTGAGAATGTAGGCGACAAATATGGGTTCGCCGAAGACAAGCGTAAGCGCTAAGAACCACTTTTATAGGCAGGACGTAAATACCGCAGCGATAAACCCCAATCGGGGAAGGGAAGCGAGCTCGAAAGCGGCCCAAGATTATTTCGTTTATTAACATGAATTATAAAGTTTTTTTTTGAAATTGTATGCAACATTTTTTATTTTGTTTTTAATATTGAAAAATATCTTGACTATTGGGTACCCTGCCCCCAAGGAAAAAATACGCATTATTTATAGAAATGGGCATTTCGGCGCCGGCCATTACCACGCCACGACGCACAAGACATATGAAGTTTTAGACCATGTAACATGCGACTCCGAGAAGTGTGCCAGGACGATCACCAGCTAGAAAAACTTGGCCGAAACGGACTGCCCTTATGCTGACCGAAAACGTCGATATACATAGGCTACATGTTTACTTGTGCGTGAGCGCATAAATGGCTGGCGCCGAATGTTACTGTCCTTGCAATCTGAATCACACAAGGCAAATGCCATCCCGCAGAGAAAATAATTTGCCAGTGAAGAAATAACAATTTGAAATCGTGTGCGTCTTTTAGCTTAGTATACGTTTGGGCGATTTCAATATATTTTAACATGGCAGACAGGAAGGAGGTCACGAAATAACATCATGTGACGAAGTCATTACACAAAGAGGTCCGCCTGAACATATTTAATTATTATTTACAGGCCCTGCATTTTCCAAGACACCTTACTCAGCTCTACCGGTAAATATCATTACGTGAGCAGAGAGAGGATACAAAAAATTGATAGCAATTATTCAATTCCCAATGTATTGACCGATTTAATCATACATTCTAGAAAATTTTCGCGCTTTGCGTGGTTTGCTGTTATAAGATATGCCACTAACAGCACAGAAAATCCTGTAGCGTTGAAAACGTAGAAGTTATAGGTTTCACACCCTATGGGGAGTCCAAGACCAGCGTTTTTTTTGGGGGGGGGCTGAAGAAGTGGTGTTCCGATCCTGGTTATAGGAGAACTAATATGATGCTGAAACAGTTCTGTGATCTACACACTCCACCTTCAGGTATATCGGCGACTTGGCGAACATGAGCCACAGGACCAAATTGAAGCCGCAAGACAGATATCCAACAAATTCGACTACATGGATTCTAACAGAATCGCGATATGGGGTCGGTCGTACGGAGGGTATTATTTTGTGCGTCTTGACTTCGTGTTTTGTGATAAATCAACAATAAACATTAAGGTATGTGACTGCGAGAACGATGTCGGAAGACAGTGAACAAATATTTCGTTGTGGAATATCGGTAGCACCGGTAACCGATTGGAAGACGTACAGCACTCTTTACACCGAGAGGTATATGGGATTGCCAAACGGTGATAACGAGGTAGGCGGTCTTGGTACGGATTTTGCAACTAATGATTGGATTGCCCGTGGTGCAGGGTGTAGCCGTGGCATAAGAGACGTGTGTGTGACATAATTGCCTCCTGTCCACGAAGAAAGGAGTGGAAATTGACTCGATATGCATCGTATGCCGATTCTCAAACTGTTACAATGAAATGAAATGCGATATAACGTAAATAGCGAAACCACAGCGTAAAAATGGATGGGTAATGGGTATCTGCTTCACTTTGTCAGCCTGCGGCCCGTAAGCCTAATTTGCGTATGTATACGAAACGCGATGAACGTCTGGCCTCGCGCAAATCATTTACGAATTGACAATTTCGCAGTTCCACATTACATATCTAATATGAAATAAGCTTAAATCTGGTATAATACCAACAGTTCAATTTATTGTCGAATGTCTCATGAGGCTCGGTGTATGCGTGCAAAATTGTGCAGGCAAATGTGTTATAGTTATACCTTCACCAGATCCGTTAGCACTTGAATACAGATGAACATAATAAAATAGTGGTTTACTGTATATTCTATCATCATTAGAGTGTAATACCAAAGTACGCCTTCAGGCTTACCTTCACCACTCCTCTTCTTGCCGAAATGTGATTTGCGTCGCAATGCCATTTAGCTACGCTAGACAAGATACCATAACTATATATCAACTGCGATTTTTCACGAAATAGTTAGGCTACTCGTGAAAACATACAATGACATTGTAACATGTAAAGTAGTTGCACTTGAACGAGCCCGCAAGGATCCAGGCGTTCTATGGAAGCAATTCATATTCGTCGTGCACCATCCTTGCACCTGAAGTCGCCCTAATTGAATCAAACCATGGTATCTGCTCGAGCTAGCCATGGATCTCAGGCGCATTTCTCTATTACATGAGTTGTTACGGCTAATTACATACGCCTTCGATTATTGATGCCTCATTGCTATTGGGTTATGCTCTTTAGGACGGATACAACAGATCCTCGGCGATATCAAAGCTGCACAGTGCACAACCACGGCAGACATTACTTCGCTCTCGTTCACGGAACGAGCGACGAAAACGTTCACTTTCTGGTACGTCATAATGGTAGATATGTGATAACCGAATCATGAGTTGGTGCTTTACCTCATGTTGCCAGACTTGCACTAGAAAATTTTCAGCTTTTCCAAACTAGATTAGAGTTAGGTTACTGGCATTTCGATCTAGTTTAAGTGAAATCAAAGGACTAGAATTATCTAGTCGTCCAAGTCTGCTTGTTGTTCAATAGTCCGTGTAATGTTGTGGCTACTACAGGGACGGCCGACCTGTCTATAGATAACCAACCTACGTAGGTTAGATATCTATAACCTGTCAGACTGCGTCAGAGCCTACAACGGTGCTAGAGCGTAAAACGGAGCCGTTTGTTCGTCGTGGTTCGGTTGTAGCAAATATTTCGCAAAAATTCTACGAACTTACGTTACTGTACGCGTTTCCCTCGTTCAAATTCAAACAGATTGTCACAAACACTCATAGAACACGGCCTTCAATTGCTATGCCGTTATCACAGAGTACACATTTCACAAACCATGATTTGCACTGTTCACAACACGACATTCGAGAAATTGATGCAAAATATACAATGTCATGTGTGAGCCAAAGCTTTGGGGTGGCGACCGAGAGATTAGAAACCATGACATGGTATTCCCGACGTTTAAGGGGAAAATGGTAGTGAACCTAATGGAATATTCGCCCTTAAACAGGGAGCACAATTTCGATTGAAAAGCCGCATGAAAACGGAGAACGAGTCGCTCGTCGGCCAGCCCTGGGCTGGTAGCCTGTGTAATATGATGTCATAGGCTACGCATGTATTTATGCTGCGATATATAGGAGTTCAATGACCTCAACGACAGTTGGACACAGTGGGTTGGGGGATGTCCAATGCGAGGGATAAATTACTGATCATGCCACGCAAAATATTATTGGGAACAAATCCGTTTTAGACCTTACACTGTGCTTATCGATCATTCATGCACCATACTAATTCGCTAATTCGTTTCTAGCACGCCGCGAGGTTGTCGAAAGCCCTGATCGATGCCGACATCGACTTCGCTTCATACTTCGCAGGAGATGAAAACCATCGATTCGACAAATACTCTAACGGATATTCGCATCACTAAAAATTGCTGACGAAGCACCTGCGAACCTGTTTGCATGTATAATTATAGTTTCATTGTATTCTTATGATGACATTCCGAACATTTATGATTCGAAGTCTGTGTGAATATTAGCATATTTCGGCAAATTGACCGGACTGTATGCTTAGTTCTTACAAAATTGAATAGTATATTCATATTGAAATGATCCCGAATATTTTCGGCTGACACTCGTCAGGGGTAATCGTCAGCAACTAGTAGAAAATGGAAAAGAACATCGTATACCAACAATCGTATCACAAAATATGACATCACCAGCACGAAATTTCGAATATGAGATCGTTCTATGTACTATATTTAGATGGTCCACAAACTGGTGTAGTTGACACAGCGTTGCCTGGTGTATTTTGATAAAAGTCAACTCCAAGGCACACAAATGAAAGTGTGAACGGCCCCTCCGAACGACTTAGTACTTGGTACATCAACAATATTCCATGTATTGTATATGAAATTTTATCGAATGATTTGTTTGGACGCCGAAACCTACCTGCAGTCCATTCTCGTTTTCGTATTAAATGAATTCGTTACTCTATGTTCAGTATCATGCCCAGTTGCATACCTGATCAAAGTATATGATGTATTAGACGCTCGCAAAAATTAACATGAATATTTTACAAGGTAGTTTATTAAGTCGCGCATTCATGAAGACGGCGCCTCTGTGCGTGCAATGTGACGGAGCGACGACGGGGAAAATTAAGACGGGAAATCAAGCAATTGTTGTTACTGCCATAAGTAGGCGCACAGTCGCGATAAAATTCAGTTAAACGTCCTCAATTATTCATAGTAGGCTTTTTATACAATCATGTCGCATTTGGGAACAATATCAGCAGAAACGAACGGAAATTGTCAGATACACCAGCGTCAAAACCAAACCAGTCGTTTATTGGAGGGACTGGTGACTTCTGCTCAGACATGGTCACGTTAAAAGAGGGATTGGAATTTCTTGCATTCACTCTCACGCTGGCTGCAGGGACAAGAAGTGCGTATCGTAAGTCTGTAGAACTCGAGCTTCGTAACTACCAACGTAAATCTTCAGCATTCTTTGACATTCGCATACAATTATGAGTTACAAATAACTTGGTATTTGCCATGTTCGCGTCAATTATGATAGGAATCGACCCTGGGATGTTTAAAAACCTATGTCGTTTTGAGCAATAGGTACAGTTTGAGACTTGTTACAAGTCACCCGATTATGAGTGCTACAGCATGGTTCGCAAACGCGCCATTTATATTGACTTAAGCAAAATAGACACTGGTTTATTTGGGCACGTCCTTGAATACTGTACTATGAGAGGTTGCAATTGAACTCAACCTATACTCTATAGCAGTGGTTCTCAACCGCCGGTCCGCGACGACATTCCAGTCGGTCCGCGAGGAATATTACAATATTACAATATTACAACGCTTCAGTTGTGAATGATCGAAAATTGTCGCCATTGTCGCGATAAGCTACGTAAACTCTCTGCTTACGCTGAGTAGAATGGATGTGTTCACAAGTACAGGTGAAAACATCCACCCAAGTGTAGGGTCTTGGGGCGAAGCCCCCGGAAGTTTGGCTTATCGCCCTGTGGGGTCCCCGAGATCGACGTTTTTGGGGGTGGGCTGACGAAGTGCTTTTTCGGTCCGGATTTGCGGATGGCCGGTATAGCTGCTGTAATATGTTTTCTTGCGGCACGCACTGTATTCGCAGTTGCCGGAGTAGCCTGCGTCTGGTGGCAGTGGGCAATGAGCAAGGTAGCACGACAAGGTGCTTGGTTCGACTCCGATACGCTTCTTCTCTTGATATTGTCGGTCGGTATTGAGTTGGCGTGGCCGTTTAAACCCACGGCCTTTGGCGCGAAAGACTGTAAACGACTCTCAGCGGTAGCACGTTTATCTGGCAAGGCAATTTTACCTCGACTTTGGCAGACTCATTACCATAAAATCACATGGATGCCATCATGAATATTATTAAATACGATCAAAAGCCTCTAAATGTCACTCTCTAGCATCATATAATTGCCAAAAACGGTTGCATACTTCATTTCAATTTTGACAGTTCACCGGTCCGCCAGACATTTTTTGAAATTTTACCGGTCCGCGAGGCGAAAAAGGTTGAGAACCACTGCTCTATAGCGAAGGGCCACATGAGATATACGAACCATTGCGCGGGCCACTCGAATGTTGATGACATTTTATTAGTCGTCCGATAGTAGAGAACCGGATTAGGTAACGGTGAAAACAAGACTTATCTTACTACGCATCAAAATCGATAACAATTATTTCATGAAAACTCAGCGCACGTTAATGTTCTAGCCCCGCGAAGCGTGAAAATTTCGCATAGATAATAAATGAATTCGATCAATAATATTGTTGCTTGCATATATTACGGGTTGCCACTTTAAACCGTTGGGCTGATTTGACGAGGACGGGGATATTAGGCGCTTGGTCATATCAATATCGAAGGATTCGGCGAACACGCATCTATCATTTCGCATGCCAAGATTTCATCGCCGACGATCTTTCTGCGAGTGCGCGCGCGAAGTCGCATGACGACTCGTTCTTTCATAATTGCGAATATAGTTAGACTCAAACTATGGAGAGGGTACCAAAACTAAAAGCAAGAAACTGAGCGACAATACATCGCGCGAAGTCAGAAGAGATTTCAAGTCAAATAAATCTGCTGCGTAATATTCTACTTTATGGTCACATACGAAGATCTACGAAAATGTGGCTGGCCTCTGGCTTCGCTAATGCGTCGGAACTGATATTTTATCCATCAAGATCCCAAATTTCATGTTCAGGCTAATCAAATTGTAGATAGTCAGTAGCCATATAACCTCCAAATTGTGAAGATAGACTCAGTAAAATTTAATCATTTTCTACTCACTTTTACCTTATTGTACTCTGTCAAGGATGCAGGGAACCTGAAAGGGGGATCCAATCAAATGTCGTAGTTATCGGTAATGAAGCCCACTACAACTGCAAACCAGGATACATAAAGCAAAGTGGTGATTATTTACGACAATGCATCAAACAGAGAAAATGGAGTGGGTCAGCGTTGGAATGTGTAGGTACCTGACATTGACAGTTGGAAAAAGATTATGCCGGACGTTGCAAACTGAAATCGTTTTGTGCCACAGATGGCATCAATTGCAATGGAACATTACCTTGCCTCCACGGGACATGTATTGAACTTGACCCCAGTCTGGAATGCAATTGTGCCGGAACAAAATACTTCGGAGCCCTTTGTGACGAGGGTAAGGTACTGTAGTGACTCTGTTAGACACTTTGTACTATCATAACTCTTAAATACGACTAAATTACAGTTATCATTACTATACTTGGAATGAATCAAAACGTGCCCCTTACAAATGAATTCACGTCTGTCACAGCTCACGGGAATTGGGGTCAATGGTCCGATACGGTCGAGTGCACAGCTACGTGCGATTCGGGACTTATTATTCGAAGACGAGCTTGTGATCAACCGAAGCCGACGGCAAATGGTAATATGTGCGAAGGAAGTGCGATCGAGGTAAATGTTGGTGCTTCGTATAACTCTGTTAATAAATTGGAGAGAATAAAAATAAACAGTGGATTTTCACAAATGATAGCTGGATTCATGTTGTAAGAAACCATTATGAACGTAGTCAATAAATTATACGGTTTTCTAAAAGCGGATAAAGCCAAATCCAGTAGCGGTATAACATAAATTCATAAATTAGATGCAAACATTTGATGATAAGGCTAGCATACGGTAGCTAGGATAATCATACAACTCTAAAATAAGACCATAACGGGCAGAAGTAATTCCTATCACAAATTCGGTGATAACTATTACAGACAGAAAAATGTGACGCGGAGCGATGCGACGAGAATATCTTCAAGTGGTGCGGCCAGGATAAGGACATGTGTCAGCAAAACTCAGGAAAGGGATTTTGCTCACACTATTGGGGGAAGTATAACTGTAGTTGCTTGAAAGGCGTACGAGCAGTATCCGAGCGAAAATGGAACGGTTCGTTTGTGAGATGTGAAGGTACATCGATAATTCCATCCTAACGAACATTATGCTACTAACATTCACGACTGTCATACTTGAGATATTGACGAGTGCACGGATGGTACACATACCTGCGATCGCAAGCACGGTATCTGCGTGAATGTAGACAGTCATTTCGCATGCACTTGCCCGAGTGGGTTTTCCGGTGATGGTCACAACTGCAAGGGTATAAATCTGATATGACGGGCTCTAGATGAAGGCACACTGTGCAAAATACCATAAATGATTTAGATATCGATGAGTGCACTATTGGCAACCATATATGCGATGAAAATGCGAAATGTTACAACAGGGCTGGAGGATATAACTGTGTGTGCAAGCACGGATACAGAAGTATCGCAGACGACGGAAAAGGACATAAAGGTTACTGTAAAGGTAAGAGTCTCACATCCCACTATCCAACTAACCTAAGCTATAGTAAATGAAGAATATGATATTCAGAATCGCGTCTTCTTATGCATGATCACCATGAAAATCGAACCTCGTTTTCTCTCGGAACAGGAGAGGTGGTAACAAATTTGATTGCTGTTCCGTCGGGATTTCCTCTGACGAATGGGGCGGAAAATTCATTTTGCGAATCCATTTACGTGAGTTTACCGGTAATTATTTTTAATCTTTGTAAACCGCCCAGATGAACAGTGTATATATGGGCTCGATATAAGCTTGGAAGTCATATTAATGAAAATGCCATTTTATTGCACCAATTCAAGTCCTGTAACTCTTCTGTATGTCAATGGTTCTTTAACTTTATTAACCGACGGACTGCTTACCCTAGGGCAGTGGTTCCCACCGGTGGAGAATTTCCCACTGGCGGGGAATTCCGTGGTTTCTGGTGGGGAATAGGCGCATTTGTTAAACATTATATACAGGTTAGTCTTCATATTTACGGAGACACGTGCGCGATTACCGTTACCAGTTATCTGCTCTGGAATGTAAGTATCGAAATTATAGATTGAAAGTGTCCTCGAAGGAGCCTGAATGTCCTCTATTTTTGGGAATTTGTCCTCTTTTCACCTGAAAAGGATTTCAATGCCACGAAAAATGCAAGCCCGAAGTGGCGAACGTCAGAGGTTCGAAAAAAATCTGGAGCTTTTGTTAGTCAACACAATACTATCGGTCGAAAATTCTGCAAAATAACCAGTTTTCATAAAGCTTTCAGAATTTATAAAAAATTGTCCTCTTTTTAGGACCTCAAATTAGAGTAAACCTTTTTTAAAGGGTATATAGGAGTTTCGGATTGTGGGAATGAAGACTGGAAATAAATCTGAAGTGGGAAATGAACGCAAAAAGGTTGGGAACCACTGCTCTAGGTTTACCATATTTTTTAATCGGGAAAGGGGGACACTTTTTCGAAATTTTCAGACTTACATGGAGTAAAATTCAAAAAAAAAAACGGTAAAGTTACCACGACATTGTGGTTTGTTGACTAAAACTAAAAAAGGTCGTCCCTTTCGTTCGAACCACGAATTTCCTGTTTAGCGTCATTTATGCCCATTTTCACTCGAATCTATCCATTATTATATTAGCTCTAAAAGCTGCAAAGGAAGACTAACTGCCAAAAAAGTAGGACATTTAGGCGGACGTATGGTAACCCTAACATACGCTACTCTGCAAGCTTTCGCGGAAACCTAAAATATAATATAATCAACAGAGTGGTAAAAGAACAAAGCCATTAAAATATAATTGAAGAAGCGTCGAGTGTGTGTCTCGACCTTCAAGGAACCCCTGAGGCTGACTCTTGGAATCGCTATAGTGTTGTATGAGACGCCGATTAAAACACTATGTTTATAACTTGTTGTAAACAGTTTTTTAAGAAATGCCTTTAGGAAAATTTGTTTTCATTTTCCAAAAGTCGTAGAATTTATGCCATAAATGTGTAAATACTTTCGAAAAACATGAAGTATGAGCATACCGACGATCTGCACCCGATATAGTCGACGTATATGAAATGGAATGGCTGGGAACCCTAGAAATCGTCGTCGGTTCAACAGTTATGGCAAGTAGCCTAGTTATAGATAATTGGTACAGAATGGATGTTCTGATGATGATGACCACCGACAGTAAAAATACCACATAAGGATGTAGACCCGGTAAAAAGATATTTTTGGTCCGTTTAAGACAGGGATCAGAAGCCTTTTTCGTCAAAAACAATAAAAAACATGTTTTAAGCAAGGGCCATGTTTTCAACATGTGACTTTTAAATTGATTTTAGTTTTAAATCCAACCCTATAGACACGTAAACCGGCGATACCCGTGATCGAATCAAAAGCTATCGATATGGTCGCAGGCAACGGAAAATGGAGTGATTGTCGTTACGCGGCTATCTCCAAACGCGGATAACAATCGAAGGCCTACTTTTCGAAATCCAGTGGATTTGACAGGAGCGAACAAGGACAATGTGATTGGTGGACATTTTCATAAATATATATGCGCTATCATCGCTCCGTATTGGGCCGATGCGAAGTTTGGAAGAAATAGCCAGGTATTCCTCGTCGGGTATTGGTCATGTGTGACATTTGACCAATCCTCTTTTCAATTTGAAGTTATTGAGCTACGTTTACGACGAGGAAGAATGGCCGGGGAATCGGTTAAAGAACCCGGGAAGTAAAGGTCTCGAAGCGTGGAAGATTAAAAAGTGGCATCAATACGATCGGATAAATAAGTTAATGGATGAAAATTTCATTCCGAATTTCGTAGTTGTCTTCACGTGGATCAAAATGATACCGGCTTGGAACGCGGAAGCTAACGAGGTTTGTGGAAAGTTTAAATCGGTCTCCCGAAAATTTGGTGTTGTTCATATTTGATAATGTTTATTGTTGTTTCTTACTGAGGTGTATCAGAATATACACGTATTGTTACGAAAATATAGAAAAGAAAATGACTCTGCACAACCATGAATCAGTACACTAATTTCCTACAACGTTTATTTTATTTCCTACAAAGCCAGACTTGATGCAAGTATACTGAAATCTAATCAAGGTACCACTATTAGCTCAGTTCAAGTTTCTATTTCTGAACTCTCTCCAAGTACTTTCAATTACGTTATTCTTTTTTGACCAGGAGATCACTTATCAGTCGGTAGTAGCGACTGACGGAACGGAATCATTCGTAATAAACATATACGAAGACGGGGCCATGTCATGGAGGCCAGTTTTTAATGTTCCGCAAGATACGTTGAGATATCCCGCTACGTCCGGATACGTCATATTCGGAAAAAGGATAAAGAAATTTCAACATCCGCAATCCGGAGAATATGCAGAGGGAGAATCGAATATATCATCAATATATCATTTTGATTTGGTAATTCGCTATACTAAAACGTGATTCATCGCAATGAGTCACGCTAATGCTATACCTCAGCAATGAAAGGCCATATATGTAGCCTATGTTTAATTGTAGAAGTGAATAATATACTCATATTGAAATATACCTGAATATTTACCGCTGACACTAGCGAAGGCTAATAATCAGCAACTAGTAGACTATTCCAATGAACTAAATATCTCAACAGTTAACGTTTTCTTAAATTCTCTTCTCGTTGCTGGCGAATACCCCTGTCGTGTCTCAGCCGAAAATATTCGGGTTTGTTTCAATATGAATATATTCTGCAATTGTATATGGAATTTCTGTACCTTCAAGAGTCTCTTCATTTGTCGAAATGTAATTCGGTTTTTGGAAGCTCATAAGGTGTAATAATATCGAGTGTATATTGTTTATAACAGAAAATAGAACACGGACCGTGACTAACAGTATTTAGAGCAGGCTAATAAATATTTATGCTCATGAGGCATATTCGAAATTTACATACTGTTGATCCTTTTGGACGGGTCGATCATGCATTGGCGAGTTTATAATACTATTGTTAATCCACCAAGTCGCAAGATTCGGTGTCCTAAACATAAATGATATGCGGAAACTAGAAATCGCCAAGTTATGTATCAGTTCCACTGCGGTCATTGCTCCGAATATTTCAATGACTTCTTTACCTCGGAATCAAAAGCGCACAAGTACAACACACCCGCGTCCACTTCGTCCAAATATGATACGATCGACCGGAAAGATCATCGCTCTATCAAACATGCCGGACCTGACGTGTGGAACAGTATCTCGCAGGCCATCAGTCAGTCGACGAGCATGTCCACATTCAAGTCGAAATAAAAACAATTACTACCAAGTGATTACTAGTCCATCCTCAAGATTACCGGACCACGACCTGATCTATCGATCTCGCATTCCATGATATGCCAACTATTTTGTCGCTTGCTTTATCTATACCGGTGGTTCCCAACGTGGGCGATATCGTCCCCCAGGGGGCGATTTGGCAGTCTAGGGGGGCGAAAATAACGAAGGGGGCGATAAGGGGGCAAAAACGGACGAAGGGGGCGAAAACAACGAAGGGGGCGATAGGGGGCGATGGCGCGTTAAAACGACTTTATTGGAGTCGGGACCGTAACTATCGCACCCCAAACCCCCCAATTGGGGTGGGGGGCCTGAAACCGAAGGAAGCCCAAAATTATTTCGTGAATTAACATGAATGATAGAGTAATGTTTTAGAAAGTCATACGACTTTTTCAAAAATTTTTCGCGCTGCGCGCGATTGCTAATTTGCATGTATCTTGATGTTGGAGTCCCCGTCACCTAACAAAGATACGCATGATTTATGGAAATGGGAGACTTCGGCGTCGGCCATTACTGCGCCACGACGCACCAAGACGTATGTAGTTCGAGGCCATGTAACATGCGACTCCGAGAAGTGTGCCGGAACGATCAGCAGCGAGAATACCTTGGCCGAAAAGGAATGCCCTTGTGCTGACCGAAAACTTCGATATATATAAATATATGTTTAAGTGTCCATAGGCGCCTCAATGGCTGGCGTCGAATGTTCCTGTCCTGGCGATTTTTTAAACGATTTCCATATCTTCTGACATAGCAGATATAGGAGGTCACGAAATAGCACCATGTAAAGAAGTCAATATAACAACGATCCCGACCGAAGATGTTTAATTATTATTTAGGGGTCCTGCCTTTTCCAACATACCACATCGACCATATTGACCGATTCAAACATGAATTATATAAATTTGTCGCGCTTGGCGCGTTTAGGCGAAATATGGTGAATCACCAAACAGTACACGAAATAGGCTATATAGCTGATATGTAGCGACAAAAAGCCCACTGGCTGAGGGGAGTCTGGGGTTTGGTTTATCACCCTATAGGGACAAAGACCAACGTTTTTTTCGGGGGGGGGGGGGCTGGCGAAGTGCTGTTTTTTGGTTCCCAATATTTGGGGGGCGATGATCGGTGTGGATCTTCAAAAGGGGGCGATGAGTCGAAAAAGGTTGGGAACCACTGATCTATACTATCTTCTTTTGCTTTTCATTTAGTGTGTATGCCTCCTCTTTACATCTCCTAGGCCAAGGTGGGTGTCTGAATCCATAGACTACTCCAAGTCGCTTCGACACCTTCCTATCCTTTCATTGTATCGCATTTTGTGGTGTATGGAACTGATAAAATTGCTAATAAATAGGGATGGTGTGAACGTGAGGTTCACGTTCGCGTTCTGCGTGTGAGCCTCGGAAATTTTGAGGTTCGCGTTCACAACAGAACCTTGGTAGGTTCTGCACTGTGAACCTTTTTCATATATATTACAATTTTCACTTCATTATATTTTACTTGGTTCAAATTTGTTGCATTTCAACTGCGGACAACTCTATGCATGGCACTGGCAGCATATACAATCAACACCTTGACAATTTCAAAAATTTTACTTGCTTTCTAACAAAGGTTTGCTCGAATTATCCAGCTTTCCATTTGTGAATATTTAGTGACTCTCTGCTGTGAGCTTGACCGGCAATCACACAACATCAAGAGCGAAATACACTACATCTGGATAGCGAATGATGCTTATTCAATTGATATTGTTTTCTGATGTAAAAATCTAGCAAGCTTACGTGGTCAATATTGTCTTCATATGTTTACTGTATCATAAAAACGAAATTCGTGATATTGGGGTGTAGGCTATTGTTGTATAACTTGTCAGTGGGGTAATAGCGGTAGCAAGTATAAAAACCCGTTTTACACTCTGCTCAATATCCATGTAGCAATACTCAGACGCCGAATACATTTTCCGGTCTGGCCTGGACCGTTAAGCCGTAAGCTTATATTCCCTTGCAAGTCCTCGTCGAAATTGTGGGCAAAGCGACGGAAGATATTGATTTATGGGATTATTATATCATTTGATTGCCTCCGTTGATACATATAGCGACGATTAAAACGTCAATATGTACATCAGCATTGTGCCATTATGTGGCCCTAGTCGTCGCTATGTATCGTGTACATTAATATAGGCTATCACTTCATTCAAATATAGGGCTGGCATTAGCAATATGACGTCACGTGACGTCATGAGGTTCACGTTCGCGTTCACACAGAACCTTTCAAAAAGGTTCGCGTTCACACGAACCTGAACCTTTCAGAGGTTCACACCATCCCTACTAATAAACCAATGATGATGATGATCACAACACAACGATATTTAATGTATCTTATTCTCAGGTTGCATTCAACTCAACTTCGTTCACTGGCATCGACTCCTATTCCATGACCGGAAACCAGACCGTAACTAACAAAACGTTGTGCTACAAGTGGTATCTCGACCAAAACGAACCAAAAATCGAAACGCAAGCTATCGCAGAAGCTTGTCCCCAAACGATTGGCCACATGCGTATAGTTGAAGGGATACTGTGGAGGTTAACAATCAATATGGATGATGTTAAATGCTACGAATGGGCTTTCACACTACCTGGAGGTGCGTATCATATTATTGATTATGAAAAGTATAATGCCATTACGAGTATAGCCCACGGTAACCATAATAGTCACAGAAACCATAGCCTTATTACTCACAATCTTCGACTTATAGCCTAAATCTCCTAATTAAGTCCGTAGACCTTGGCTAATATAATAGGGTTACAATATTTTGGAAATGTGAAAAGAGGACAGTTTTTCAAAATTTTCAGACTTACAGACTTACTTTTGTTGAATTCTCCGTTGGTTGACTTAAAAAAAGGTTCAACTTTACTGCTCGGCTCCCGAAATAGCGCCCGAGCGTTACTTCAGTGTTGATTTACTGTCAGTCGAATTTAACTCTATATTTACCCCAAATTTTCAAAAAAAAAAAAAAATCTCAAAAAATACGACATTTAGCGTCCTCCGAGGACACTTTCAAAAAAATGCCTAAATCCTCTTAAGAAAACGTATGGTAACCCTATAATATAATTAATATATGTCTTACTTTTGAAACAAGCCCTGGCATATTCTTCTACTGGCCTTACTGGAGTCTCGAACAAGTATGTCGTCGAGCCTAAACCGCTGTGCAGACCTGTACACTTCTTATAGCCGAGCCCGGGTATATTTAAGCAATACTTGCCATGCACTGTTATACCCTTTGACATCATTTACTGGGATATCCACGCTGACCTTGACGTAAATTTAGCAAAAGGACCTACAAATATTCTTAGATGAGGGACGAATCGACTGTTGCTACAGTATTACCGACACCATCTTTGATTCTCCCATAATATCTGGCATGCGCGATTGGGATTTCGGAGGCTTTTACCACCACGACCGGCAACTGGACGAAAAGATGAGGGAGGTGTGCTGCAGAGAAACTCGGAGGCAGTATTTCTGTGACTTATTTTCGAGAGTGAGGCCGTCCAGTAATTCACGAAATTACGTTCATCCGTTCGTTGGTGAGTGAGCGCTTGTTATGTGAATCACTGTGGAGCAGTGGTTCTTAACCTTGCCTCCAGCGCCCCCCAGGGGGCGGAAACGCTCAGGCGGCGATATGGGGGGCGCTGGAGAAAAATGGCTTCGCAGTAGATGATGTGGTGGTAGGACATATCCTTAATGAGTATTCAGAGCAAATTAACACCGAAAACTTCGTTATATATAGCCTATAAAAGACATATAGGTTTATTTGTCCATGGGCGCCTAAATGACTGGCACCGAATGTTCCAGTCTTGGCAATCTGAACCCCAGAAGACGAATTCCATCTGGCGGGGAAAAATTATTTGCCAGTGAAGAAATACCAATTTGAAATCGTATGCGTCTTTTAGTTTAGTACGATTGGGCGACAGGGATATCTAAAGATTCCTGTTGGGCGATATCCTTGTTGGGCGATTCTATATTTTTTGATATAGCAGACAGGAGGTCACGAAATATAACATCATGAAACGAAGTCATACCAATGGGTTCGCCCGCCCAAATATGTTTAATTATTAGTTACGGGCCCTACAGTTTCCAAGACACCTCACAATGTTCACTCTACATTTTGACGAGTCTGCGCACACTCAACAACTCACTGCGCAGACCCTTGGACAACAGTGCGTAACGATTAAAAAAAGGTCATAACTTCGAATTTGTTGTGCGCAACGTAGATTTTCTATGCGCCGAGACCGTGTCAGCACTGCGCACTGCGCAGCTTAGAGGGAACATTCCACCTCACTCAGCTCTACCGGTAAATCTGGTAACGTGAGCAGAGAGGGACAAGAAATTGATAGCAATATATATGCAATTCCCGATCATATTGACCAATTCAATCATTTATTATTGACAGTTTTCGCGCTTCGCGCGTCTAGATGAGTATAGCTGGCTCAGTACATGGACACCCAATGTAGATGACTAATATCAGAAAATAGCGGATAGCCGAAGGGGGGTCTGGGGGCGAAGCCCCCCGGAAGTTTGGTTTATCACCCGATGGGGGGCCCAAGACCAAGGTTTTTTTAGGGGCTGACGAAGTGCTGTTACGTCCCTGGTAACGAATTAATTGTACCTACGGGCACGCCCGAATATGTTTAATTATTAATTACGTGCCCTTTATTTTCCCATACAACATCTCACTCAGCGCTACTGGTAAATCTGATTTCGTGGGCTGAGAGGATAAAAAGTTTATAGCGACTTATATATGTAACTACCACCTATTCATTCATGCATTATAGAACATTTTGGTACCTAGGGCGACCAGGCCACACAAACTTTGCTGGCCATCGAAATCATGCTACGGGGTTCTTGGGAGCGAAGTCCTCAGAAGTTTGGTTTATCACGCTATGAGTACGCAAGGTAATCGTTGTTAGGGGGTTGACAAAGTGCTGTTACGGCCCTCCCTCTGACTCATTGTCTGTATTACATTCCTTACAATATGAGGTTGGGGGCGCTGGAAAACGATTATTTTTGAAAGGGGGCGCTGGAGGAAAAAAGGTTAAGAACCACTGCTATAGAGCATTGACATGTGCTGATCTTGGTAATTTAAGGTATCTTCCGACATTGGGTTTTGAAGTAGATTATTGAAGACATGATATTTGATGCTGTACAAGAATCGTGAAATCCCATTCTTAACGGTGTCTGGTCAATACCGAAAATGCTATTACCGAGAATGCTATTACCGAGAAGGACAATACCGAGAATGGACATTACCGAGAATGGACACCACCGAGAGTGGACATTACCGAGAATGCAATAAATGCAATGCAGGCATGTTATGCATATAAACAGGCCGTGTGTGTGCATCACGGCGTTGCCACATTCGGTATCGATTTTCAGGTATAAATTTCTCGAGAACGTCCGTTACAATAAGCTAGATTTTTGGCATTGGCCATTCTCGGTAATGTCCATTCTCGGTAATGTCCATTCTCGGTAATGTCCATTCTCGGTAATGTCCGCTCTCGGTAATGTCCATTATCGGTAATAGCATTCTCGGTAAGGTCCGTCTCGGTAATAGCATTCTCCGTAATAGTTTGGAACCATTCTTTACAACCTAAAGCCAACGTCAATTAACTAATTTCACTATCGAACAATTGGACAGAGGTCGGGTTGCATTTCAAACAAAAATCAATTTAAAACAAACATGTTTAAAAGATGTTTTTCATTGTTTTTTGTTTGTTTTGTTTTAAGCATGACATCGCGAATATTCAATTGTGGCGTCATATTGGATTGTCATTGACAATTGAAAATATAGGGACAATATAGCGGTTTTGACTAAATATCTGTACTATTGCTGTTGAATCGACTATTTTGAGGGTTCCAACCATCCCATATCGATAAAAGTCGGCTATATCGGGCGGTTATTGTCCGTAGGCTCATACAACATGTTTTTCGGAAAGTATTTATACAATTATGGCATAATTTTACAACTTCAAAAAACAGCTTCTTGGAGGTACAGAACTTCAATATACAATTGAATAGTATATTCATATTGAAATAAACCTGAATATTTTTGGCTGACACTCGTCAGGGGTAATCGTCAGCAACTAGTTGAGAATTCAACAACATCGCTAAGATTGTTGATATACGATGTTCTTTTGAGTTCTCTACTAGTTGCTGACGGTTACCCCTGACGAGTGTCAGCCGAAAATATTCGGGTTTATTTCAATATGAATATACTATTCAACTTCAAAAAAAAAAATTTGTTTTTTTATAAAGGTTTTTGTTTAAATCACTGTTTAGAACTTGTTTTAAACAAAGTGTTTTAAAACACCGTTTGTTTTGAATGAAACCCTAGACATAGGGTTGTAAAAACAGTTTTTTCAAATTTCAATACGATCTCGTGAAATTATTAGATTGCTTGATTAAACAAACGCTGCACGCAAAACTAATTTGACCCAATTCCAACCCTAAGAAGCGAAGCAATTAAAGGAAGGAAAATTCTGGATCTAATTCAAATTTCACTCAGAATCCCATGAATATCCTAGGTTCCTTAAACAAACGCTGCAAAAACTATTGGCTTACTTCCAATCCGTAGAAGCCAAGGTATCAGAGTAGAAAATTTTGGATTTGAAAATAGAGTCTTTCCGGTGAGAAATTTTATCGTGTGGCTATGCCGAAAAAGTTTTGCTCATCTACATGCATTGATATTTATAGTTGCTGGGAATCGAGAGATAGTGCCTTATATATTTGAAATGACTTTGACACCTACTCTATTGGAAGAAGTTTCATTTCACCAAAGAAACAACACGAGTAAATGAGTACTAAAACACTAACACCCGTAGCAACATCTGAAAACCCGGTTTCGTTGGTGTACTCGACATATCCAATATATCCAAATTCGATATATTGATATATGCTGTTTAATAATGGACATTCCTTATTTTAGCATCTGGCGTAGAGAACGGAACACACGTGTCGGTGACATCGAATATTTCTTTCGTATCCGGTACCGGATCGTATCAATTACTCCGCGTTAGGAACTCAGGAGAACCCAATTTCGATCTCATCGGATATTTCCGAGGTGCCGCTTATGCATTAATGAAATTGCTCGGGCTTTAGCCTACAACATATCCCGTTATCACAGACGGTTTGTTGGTGGAAATAGCAATGAAGTATGCAAACTACACATTCGTAGTTCAAACGGATGGGAATGCCACGATATGTATCCTGAACACCGTCCCGTGCCAGAGCTTTAAAGATGAAGTCAACTTGCAGCTGATATTAGCGGATAATCCCGACGATCAAGCGACTATTGCCATACGATCAGGTCTGAATCACCACGCTCGCTTGGCTTAAATCGAATCGAAATATCCAAACTAGAATGTTATATCAGGCATAGTCTTAAACACTACGAAAGTCGGGAGAGGATTGGCATATCAGCTGGTGTTGCCAGCAACCATGGTAAGGAATTCATCATTCACTTCTGGTTTGCTATCATCGGATCAAGAATGTTACAACATGAACGCCGACAATCAATATGAAAAAGCGCAGGCAATACCTTGTAAGTTTGCGTCCTGATTATTCTCATCGAAACTATCTGTGTCTACCCGAATATATTAGCAATTAGCTCATATGCTACAATGCTCCTAACAAACACCCATATTACTGAACAACTGAACAACAGGAATAGCTAATACCAATGGTGGCCAGAGTATTCATAATCAGTACTCGAGTAGAAGTAGAAGTAGAGTCCAGAATTTCTACTCAAATACAAGTATAAATAGCAATTTCCAAGTATTTATATTATAGGCCTACGTTTCTATATGCCTAAAACTGGAAACTCTTAGGGAGAAGTAGGGATATTCTAAAAGCATAACCATCTCAGTCTAAAACACCACACGCTCCACCATAAGTATCGCGAATCAGCTTACATATAGATCTTGCATGAGGCAGAATTTAGGTTGACGTTCCCGCTACTTTAGGCGATTTGGCAAGCGTCGCGCTACATTCCAATTCATCTCGTACCAAGGAGTATTTCTTCTTCGGGGAGTACGGAACCGAAAGTGATGATGAGCTAGTATCCGTGACAAAGGGCAACGCAACAGACTTCACTACAAACGGCATCTTTGATTCAAAAGAGATATTGGGTGAGTCAACAAATTCTGATTTAATTCGCGTTGGACAACAATGGCGTAGCGGGGATTCTACGTATTCCCAAACTAACATGTATGTGTCGGTCGCCCCTGACCAGCGAGCCACGTAATTTCGATTTTAGCTTCTCCCTGTGCGTTATTGATAAACTCGAATATTCTAATCTTTCCATATCGTCGAAATCTGCCACACCTACATGATGTTTTAGGATTATAACTCTTTATGACTCAACATATAGCATGACTTTGTTTTTCTCAACACCCCATATTCATCAAGGAGGATTTGATGTCGCGACACGAAACAAATCCTCACCCGCCGTCCATCCGTTCGTGGAAGCTATCGCGATAGGTCGTAATTTGTATCAAGTGCAATTAAACGCGATCAATTTCGAGGGAGATATCAACTTGAACGGAACGAACATGACATTGAACGACCCCGGAAACTATATCGCTGAGTGAGAATGCAATCTGAGGAGTTCTCGCCTTCCGTTCGTTACAGTGCTATTACGAAATCCCTTACTTATTTAGAATCGCGGTTAGGGAAGATCAGCGCCATGTGTTGATATCATTTACTGATCAGCATGGCAGACGAACGTCACTTCATCGACCGATTGTAACGTGCAATTGCACTGATGGCCAGGGCTCGTGCGTTTTCCCGAAGTTGCCGGAGAATGAAGAATCCGGTGGAATGATCATAGCTTCCGAGGCTGCTTGCTTATGCAGAATAGGTTTTGTCGGTACGACCTGCGCGGAAGTGGAGAATCCGTGCGCGTAAGTATGGCAACCGAAATCACTCTGTGCAGACTTGTACACTGTACGCACTACCCATTTAGTTCGGTAATGTTCTAGTTGGGGATTTTGAAAATAGAGTAGTTTTAGTTCTAGTTCTAGTCGCGGATTTTGAAAATTAAAAAAATTAAAAATAGTTGCTAAGTACTCTGAAAAGTAGTCCGTCTCTGCTTACAGGAGTCTAAATACAGTCTGTCTAGTTTATCTCACTTCCACACTTGTCGATATATGTAAATCTGTACAAAATAAGTGTTCTGAAGTTTTGGAAATGCGCTTTATGCTAGATGCCATATCATTTCGATATCGGTAGAATAGATCGGGGTTATCGAGTGAAGGTGCCAGGTCTCGGTGCTATCGGCATCGGCTCAAATACGATGTCTTGGCTGCACGCCCAGCGGGAAATACATGGGTAGCGTGGTTACAAGCCTGGCCCGACCTGTGTTCAAACCCTCTACGACCGAGATGCCAATGCGGTACTTGACCAATATCTTGACCGATAACTGGCGATATCTCGTCGGTAACTATAAATGTCAAATTTCAATTGTAAAAGCAGATTACTCCTAATGGATTCGCGAATAATTAGGCTATTAGCCTACTCGCGCTATACCTTGTACTATTTGATACAATATCATGCTTCAAATATAAACTATTAACAACTCCGCGTGCAATACGAGGTTTTGTGGCTACATAACGCACTTTGTTGGACAGTATGCTATAGCTGGTTTACAATCTTTCAGACTGTATATAACAGTGTTTCTCACACTTTTTTCGATCGCGTACCAGTAATTTGTCTATTTACTATGCTGCGTATCACCTTGGTGGTGAATCACGTATTTTTATCAAATATTTAACAGTTAATGACGTTATTACTGAATCACAAAATCAATTATTAGCAAGTAAACAATTTAATTTGGCAGATGGACTGATTCCTTTGCACGCACAAGTTTGTATATCGGCGGTATAACATACTTATATAGCACATCGGAGACTATGTCCAGGCTCGTTGGACGATTCCAGCTATCGCTAAGCAAAGCATTTTCGAATGCTAAAATTTATTTCAGTTTCAAAATATTGTTGTTGGTGTTTAAAATAAGCTATTCTCTTGCGCGCGACATCACTATTCCCACTAGATGAAGCGAATTCATCTATCCAACTACAGCAAAATACAGCAAATTTTAAAATAAATATCATTTAACACCATCGAACGTTTCGCATACCACTTTAAACGGTCTCACATACCTCTTTCATTCGAGGCGCTCGATCAATATTACATTCATTCTACCATTTCAAGATAGTCAACTACAATTCAATTCGTCCACTATATTCACAGCGAGATACCGTGCTTCGATGGTGTGATCTGCACAGAAATTTCGGGTTCAGTCAAGGAGGAGTATATCGATGGCGTTCGAACTGAAAAACGGTATCAATGCGGAGCGTGCCCGGATACCTTGGAAAAGGGGAACGGGGAAACTTGCTACCACGACAACCCATGCGTCGTGCCAGAAAGCAACAACTGCACAAACGCAAAGTGCATAAATCTCCCAAGCGGATATGACTGTGAATGCGAAAATGGGTTCACACTGTCCGATGATAAATATGTTTGTGACGGTAATAATTTACTCAAGAATAACCGGTGTGATAAATGTATAGTTCGAGTTGTTAGCCTCGCTAGTATAACGACTATACGTTGTATGATGATTGAATGAGCACATCTATTATAGGGCTTGTTAACTCGGTCGTAATATTAGCCGTACTTCTCAACTTCTCTCAAACGCTGCCTATTAAGATGCTTCCTCGAGATCGTATTAAAACTAGGTTCTCCCGTCGTGCTTACACCGACATGGTGTTTACTACAGAATTAACAAGAGTGACCTCTCTAGGCCTAGGGCCCTAGGCTAAGACATAATGCAAAGACAAAATGCAGTAATTCTACGCTACTATTACTAAATTAAATGTACTAATGCATTCAATTTGTTGAACACAAAAACGAATCCACCGTACAAATGAGTCCAGTGTCACGAAGGCAGAATGACCAGCATGCCGCATGCAGCATGGTCTTCGCCACTCGAGGTGAGGTTGAGTTGTATGGCTCATCAACAGTCGAGTAATTTCACGTTGTTAAAAAGGCACTTTTTGGTTAGGGCGAGAGGTATTGATAGATATATCGAACAAGAATGGACGCACGATCATGAAATAGACAATTTATTGCCGCGCTTATCGTAGATACTGAATATCATGATATCTCGTGATTGAACAAGGAAACAATAAAAATTCATCTACGTACTGTGGCATAATATTCCTACAATCATTTATCAAATTATGCATTCAAAGTCCTGACTAATTCATCATTTAATTTCCCTGCCGATCTAGATTACGACGAATGTGATATTGATGGAGCTGATCTCTGCAAAACGATGTTTGCAACCTGCATCAATAGCCCGGGATCGTTCTCTTGCGAATGTGAGATGGGATACGCCATGAATGTGAGCTTGATCATTCTATATGCCGTTTAATATATATTATATATACATCACATGCTGAGGTCACTATAGGCGTATGATGCGTTCGGAATATTTTGCTCTTACTGAACTCGAAGCAGTTTTATGCGAGAACGCAAGCCACTACACGGACTGTCCGCTAGATGTCTCTCAGGTTTTCGACTCGACAGAGTTATGCAAATGCTGACATGGTGACACAGAATGATTTGGAAGCCGAAACAGACATGCCCAATTATCATCCATTCGTTTCAATCGCTGCATAATGAACCACACAAAAATTCTTCATTATTACATTATCTCGCGATTGTATACACCCACTCTGTGACTCTACGCGGGCAGAGAGAATATCATTAATTATTCAAGACAGAAATTTCGAGCAAATCCGAATCAATCAGATGAGCCTCGCGTTTGGGAAGTATAAGAATCGCTTTCAATTAACCATATAATTATTCCTCTCGATATGATTGGCCCATACTATAATAATGCCACATATGGTGCGATGTTCGCCTCACATCTAGCGACGCATGCTACTGGATCAATATTCTCAAAGCAACCTCCCCAGACTGAGAGACAACTATACGATCGATAGTGGTGCAGTATGAGAGAATATTGATGACAAAACGATGCAGCAAATGTGAACCTAACTGGAAAGAGTTGGCGCGTTTACTCGCGATAAAGAAACGGTGTTAGAGACGAATTTGGATGAGCATGAGGAGTGGAATTCTGAATATTGAAAGCCAACTTAGGCCGTAGGATCCCTGAGCTCCTGTGGCCTAAAGGAGAAGGCGCCGGTCTCCTAAACCGGAGATTGCGGGTTCGAGTCCCGCCAGGAGCCGCTCTTTTAACGATTTCTAGCGTATTTCTTCCCTTTTTCTACCCTTTCAGATATCCAGCGGACTATGCGCCGATATTGACGAGTGCATCAAAGCAAATGGGGGCTGCGACAGGCGTTGCAACAACTTCGAAGGAAGTTATAACTGCAGTTGTGAGTTGGGGTACGCACTTGACGTCGACGGGAAGACATGCAAAGGTTAAAATTTGAGAATAGTTGCAGTCATGATGATGTCCCGTAGTTCTCGCAGTCTACTTTAATCTTGATAATATAGCTGAGGTATATTTTGCTATATATTTACTAATTTGTTACCATAGTGGTATTGTGTGCTTCATTGCATTTCAGGGTAGAATCCTTGCAATAATTATTTTTTGGATCACCTTCAGCCTATATACTTTATTATTGCAAGCGTCGATAAATACTTTATGTTCCTGATCAATTTGCCATCAATTAATTTTCGATATGGTGGTGATGCGTCCCTCATATTGTCATAACCAGTCCATTCTTATTTTAAAGAAGCACATTGTAAGTTGTAACCCCATGTTCACGTTATATAGAGAGATACACAAAATTATGCAGACGCATAGGCCTACATGATCTGTATACAGGTTGTCATATAAACGAATAACGCATCACTAGACCAGGGGTGGCCAACCTGCGGCCGTCGGCACGTAATTCGAAACTTATGTGTTGGCGGCCGTCGACATGCAAATTTGATTTACGAATGAAACCCCGAATTATTGACAGATTTTAATTAATCCTGAAATTTTCTTCGCGCTGCTCACCATTCATTCCGTCTTCATTTTTCGATTTTAATATAATGGCGCCCTTGCAATCTGAGCCCCACAGTACAGATGCGAACAGCAGAGGAAAATGATGCGCTTCATATAGATATACCAACTCGGAACCGTGTGCTCCTCGCCAAAGAAATTTGTTTCTGTTACATTTGGGCAATTGCACTATATTTCCACTACACCGACAATTCTGATGGAAGGTCGCGAAATAACAGCATGCAAGAAAATGACGAATAACAGTCGGCCCACCCAAAGATGCATCATCTTTTATAACTTACCCTAAATTTTCGAAGACACCCCGTCATCAACTCTACCGGTGAATCTGATCACATGGGACGAGAAAGGATATAAATGCTTGTTGGTTATATGTTAAACTACTAATATTAATGACGAAATTCATTCATGAATCTGCATGGCCTGGCCATTCACTTGCTATAACCACTCGCGATTTCGGTGCGTATAGGAAGCCGATAGGAATCATAGATTAGTCCGTAGTTCGCCAGAAATAGACATGGACTGGACAGTTTAACATGGGTCTTTGGTGCCCAGCTAGCTCATTACGACCATGCCCTGGAATGCGACCGTGGGCTACTTGATTAATCGAAATGCGGCCGTGAATAGCAAAAGGGTTGGCCACTCCTGCTCTACACAGACACACAATTGTTGATTTGACTAGGCGTTGATTACGAAGAGTAGCTTAATACTGAAAGATTTGTCGTCTACAGAAATTGACGAATGCAAAGCCTACGGCAAGGATGTTTGCGATCAGATATGTGACGACAGCGAAGTCGGCCAGCCGTTCACGTGCAGCTGCTACGAGAACTATTATCTGCATGATGACTACCGTACCTGTCGAGCCAACTTCACGACGATCGAGCAAACGGAAGGTCCGACGACACGATTTGAAACATCGACCTACAGCACAACAACAACAACAACCCACAGCACACAGTACACAACTGTATCATATACTTCAACGGTCACGCAACAGCGTACCAGTGCCCCTAGCACGCGGGCGGAGACGACTGAATCTACATCTACTGTCGCATTTACGGAAATCGTCACAAGTACGGGTGGACAACGAATTATGTATAATGAGTGTTATCGACTTAATCTTTAGGTATTTACGATATGCTTCCTGACGGATGGGGAATTATAAATGCGTCGGCGGACGAATTCACGAATACATTTCAAAGTTTGCGGATGGATCTGTATTTACAGGTGTGAGGAGTTTAATATTTGTAGATAATAACATGAAAGCTAATGCCCACTTACCAATTTATGTAGTGAATGCAGGCTATACTTTATTATCCATTCAGCACAACGAAGCATTTCACGATTGTGAGAATGTAGTGTACGCATACGATATCTGCGTGTTCGAAGGCAGTCAATATATTTCAGACTGTCTTATATGCTAATCAGATCAGAGCACCATTCCATATATCGTTTTCTTGGGTTCATTTTGTCATAATTTACCGCTATATAGGACTTTATGAAATTGTAATTTGACAGAAAATCATAGCATTTATTTCATTTTCATCTGAGCGATGGGGTTGACCAGTGACCACTTTCAACATTTCCGTAATTACGCCTAGAACCAACGTATAGTAAAAACCAATTAAATTTTTGTTTAGATGCTACGGACATCTAACTTTCGAGACAGGTCTGATGCGTCAAAGAACAGAATCGAAGAATTTATAGACGTTCTATCCCGGCTACTATCTAACCCTCAATCAGGAAGGGCGCTGGCATACCTCATTGCGGTAGATGACAGTCCGTATTACAGCATCTGGAGCAGGGAACAGCATTGCTCAATACTGCCCGATTCCCTATTGGGAAACTATGATCCAACCGAATCTACGTCGTCTGTAACAATCGCTCGAGTCATGCAAGAAAACGAGTCTAATATTAAACGAATTCTCAGCATTCACTCATTTGAGACGCTCCTCGACTCTATCACCGTGAATTTCTCAATGGTTGCACACTTGGTGGCGTTACAAGCGAGAAAAGTCGGGGTCGCTGGAATCGACATTAATTATGATTTTAAGAGCACGCTCGGTGCACGTGATGTTGACGAAATTATGCTGCAATTTCGTAGAGTGAATATCTGTAAAGATTATTCCCGTCGAGTTCGTTCGACCCCGCCTGAAACCAAAAAGACCAAGAGAGTTGAAGTCACGGTAACGGAGAGTAATCTGACTACTGGTGAGCTTACCTATGCAATGATTCATGGTGTCACCTGCACATTCACGATGTATCGACCATATCAGTGGTTCCTAACCTTGTTCCACTCACGTACCATTTGGAGGTTTTATGAAACGCTCGCGTACCACCTACGTAAGTTACGCACGCCGAAGGCGGTCAAAAACGTTTCCACCGTGTTGAGCTGCCGATGGCATAGCGAAACTGAAAATAACTGCTCATTTTAGGGCGCAGTATATGATACCTGTAGTGGATTCATTTGGAATTCTTGTGGTCAAATACATTAAAATGGAATTTGGTTAGATTAGAATCCCAATGCTTTGCGACTAGATCTCTTCCCCGTAGGCCGTCATCGGTGGGATTGCCCCTATCACCGACGACGACGGCTTCAAAAAACTCAAAATCAACCCCTCCTGAACTAATAACTCCCTTCGATCGAAAAAAAAAACAGAATCTACTCGCGTACCACCTGAGAGTCCTTCGTGCACCACTAGTGGTGCGCGTAACACAGGTTGGGAACCACTGGACTATATCAACATGATATTTTTACATCGGAATTTGCTTAGACCGTGAATCTGAATTAGGAAGTTAATTAAGGCCATAAAGTTAAATCAAGAGCAAATTATTAGTCGAAGGTGCATTTGAAAATTTGGCGAATAGATGAAGCTATTTTTGTATTACAATGGCCATACAGCCACAGATACTTCGTAACAAAGTCAGAAAAGTTGACGTTCTCACGTGTTCAATGTAGTGTATTCGATGGCTATTCTCGACGAAAAATCCATTATGTATAGGCACTCATCAGTAAGTAGTAGTATATGCAGACGTGGCTAAAATTATGAGCTAAGATTCTCAAAAGTGAAAGTAGAAGTCAAGCTGTCAATGTCTACTCAGTTATAATTAGAAGAAGCGATTTACATGACATGTTAAAAGTACTGAAACTGGAAGTAAAAAATGAGGGTATGATAAGTACTCTTCTGATTTCAAACAGAAAATTGTCAGCGGGTTCGCATATACTATCAGCAGTTAATCGAAGGTGACTGCTTCCGAAATTGAAAGTTACATCTTCACGACTAATGCAACATGTTTAATGACACAGTCAATAGGTAAAATTTACGAAAATAGGAATAGAATGAGACGTAGTATAGTCCTTGATGTTTTTGCGGCATATACACCGACTCAAGGATATACGCACACACGATCTGTGCATATGCATACCATGAGTGCATGATGTGCAATTGCGCAATGCGCATACGCCGCTGGACAAGGCAGGTACAGATTCAGCCTCGTACGGCTTATAAGTAGGGCAAGTTTTTGTTGCAGTTAAATCCGTGGAAAGATGCATTTATTTTTGAAAAAAGTTAAAAAGTTGCAGAAGTTGCATTTTGCTCGGTTGACTAGAAAAAAAAAGTCAATTTTCCGGCTCAGCTCCCGAAATACCCGTAAAAGCGTTACTTCGGTGCTGATTTACGGTGTTTCAGTCGAATTTGGCCGTGTATTTCACAAAAATCGAAAAAACTTTCATGAAAAATCGAAAAAGTTGCAAAATGTTGCAAAAAGTTGCATGAAAAAAATGGACAAAAGTTGCAAAAAGTTGCACTATAAGATTCCTTCAAACAGCTTAAAACAGCATTCTACATATCTTACGAGTATTTAGGAAGCTGCCGGAAGCTGTAAAAAAAGTTGCAAAAACTTGCCCGTATAAGTTTTCCACCACCCATGCTATCCCGGTAATGTTGAGCGCGAAGCAAGGAAGTCATGGGTACCAATGTTGCTAACCATGTCTATGGTCTGACCCGGCCGGGGACGGAACCCACGACATACCGATCAAGTAGTCGGACACTCCACCATTACGCTATCTTTTACGGTGATACATGGCTTCTTTCGCACAGTTTCTGTGACAAACTCCCTTATAACAGTGCTGCAAATATACCAAAGATCTATTTCATACTTTACATAAAACAAAGTAGATTAGTCTAAAATAACGCCGAGTAGAAGTGTAAGTAATCTATAAACAGTCACATGAGTAAAGGCTTTAAGTAGGAAAATCCTGAATATGTAGAAGTACTTCCTTACTGACCGTGATCTCCTCTGAGTATATATGTGTAGGCCTACAGTACAAGAACAATTCATTTGCAGGGCATAGCCTGGGGCTAGTGTTAACTTCGTTAATTCAATGATTATCTATTTTATGTGACCCCGCCCGCGCGGAACCTAAACCGCATAAGTCATGACCTACTTACGGTTGGTTCGATTCACACCTACCTAGGTCGCTATACTACAAGATGCCTATATACCAAATCATAGGCGCCGACTTTTATTTTTACATGGGTGGCCAGATGAAAAAAAGGAGGGGTTTAAAATTGTTTCAAATTTACCAAGCTAGCATCAATTTATTACGGTTAAGCACATGAGTAAATGCTCATAATACATGGATAGGACAATCTTCGTCGTGTTGACGACTTGACGCGCATAAGTGTGCGTAAGCTTGCCAGCGAGTCCAGCGGTTAATTAGCGATTCCTCGATCTCGCTCCAGTATCAACAATTCACCAATACGCGCGCGCGAAAAATAGAATACCCAACCTCGCTGATGACGAACAATTTCACAAATAAATACGACTGAAGTCTGCCGTGGAATCTGTTCTGTAATTGGCACCGATTTCAGGTGATTCAGGCCTGTCGTATCTTTTGATAACTCGGCATTAACACACACCTTCTGATGTTTTAGTATTGGCGCTAATCAATTACGTCCGTTCTAGTCTGTTCGTGGCCAATTGCGCAGATTCAAAGTTATTTTATTCCACGCTGTCACTCTTAAGCCAGTATGATGTAACAATCGCATAAGTAGAGATAGGCAAATCCTGCGAGGCCTGAAGCAGACCCTATAATTTAGGCCAGCGTATTTATGACGTGCGCCAGTCGTGCTGTAGACTCGATCGTTCAGGCTGGTAACGATATCAGGCCTAGCCTGATGCACCTGATAGTTCATGCCAGCGATTATATCGTGCAGGCCTGCATGAGGACGCGCTAAATCAGATAAGAGACGATAGCGCACGTCAGATGTCAATGACCCATTTTGCACACAAATGATTCTCGCTAATTTGCAGTAGGCAGCATCGATAATACGAATTAGTGAATTGACATTGCAAAAGGGCGAGATTTCTAGTTATAAATGGGAAACTCACTGGCTACGTACCTAGGGTTTTAATACCGACAACGCGCTGGTTACTTTCAGCACGGGGCCTACGTAGGTCCCGGTCAGCCAGTCGAATTTGATCGTGAAATATTGCGATTTTAATTATCCAGGTGTTATTGCAGCAAGAGCAATATGGGCGCATGCCGTAACCTTATCAATAGAAATACAAATTCTGATGGTTTGAAATTCGATCCGCGATATGGTCGCGCCCAATAGAGTCCGCCCAGCAATGAAGTTTATTGGTTCCCGCTCAAACTAATCGAATAAATTCAGAATTTGCGCCACGAGAATCTCTTGTTGCATCAATACTTAACAACGTAATTCAACGCCGTGCACTGCACAATGCGTAGTATTAATAACAAATCAAACACTGACAAGTGACATCGAGGGAATGCGAGTGCATAAAGCAGACAAGAATTAGTAGCCTAGAGATGATAGCAAACGATAAAGCGCGCATCTATCAGTAATTCCTCAACTTGCGTACATCAAAATGGGGTCCGAGTCAGACACCGCGACAATTGTTTGCTCATTATAACGACGTTTGCGCTGCATTGCTGCATTTCCCTATAAAACTTAACAAAACCTTGTTAGAGTAATGAATGTTCGCACTTAGCGCAGCAATGACTTTCAACTCGCAGGCATACACATTAGACAAACACACTGTCGTATTTCGCGCTCCAATTAAAAAGACTCACGAAACTGACTCAAAAATTATTTTTTTAACGAACATGCGCGTAAATACATTTTAATTGAGGGAAGAAGAACGTGAATTCGTTCGAAAGAGGTGACAGTGTTTCTCAGCACGCGCGCTGTCGAAATCGACGTCGTAAACGAGGTCGCTTCGATTGTATGATTGATTACTAGGGCGATTTTTTTTGACATGTCAAAAAAAGTCAAAATTAGGTCAAAATTGTAGCGTTAGGTCAAAAAATGTCAAAATTGTTTACGAAGTTGAAACTTTTTTGCAACCTGCATTTCGTTTGTATCGTAGATTTTGCACTTTCGGTGAACTTATCATTTGGCATTTTGCAGCTTGTACCCTACTTCATAGGCCTGCCGTTGTAGAAGGCTGCTCATTGGAAATCATGTTAAACATTCAAATGAAACAAATGGTGTTATGCTCAACGTACCGCAATATCCCAACTGAAGCAAGACTGCGTGGGCATTGCATGGTTCTTATATCAAGAAGCGCACAATGAAAAATTGTTATATAGACAACGTTGTCAGTATGAAGCTGTACCACTGTCACCAGCAGTGTACGCACAACTTCAGTGTTGTCATCCAACTGCTGCTGTTGAACGTTCTTTCTCCATTCTTGGAAAGCTACTTAGTAAGGACAGACACTTTCTACCCGAGAATGTAGGAAACTATCTTTCGTTGTAGTACAATTTGATTTAATTATTTCTACCATAATGCGTAATGTAACTACTGGAATTCTTCATAGGGCCAGATTTCGTTGAAATATAAGTTTTTTCATGTAAAAATTTGTCAGTTTTTGAGCCAAAAAACGTTTTTTCAGGCCAAACTACTTTGTAAGGACAGACACTTCCAACCAGAAATTAATATTAGTAGTACAATTTTAACATTATGTGGGAAAACACCTAATTTGCATACGCAAGGTCAAAATTTGGATTTTTTAGGTCAAAATCTTCCTTTTTTAAGGTCAAAAAAAATCGCCCTATTGATTACTAATCACAGATTACAATTTATTGGGTGTTTTAAGAACTATAGTTCGTCGTCGCCGACGAAGCTGCGTATTCAATTATTCGTTTACGCGATATCACGGACTAGCTAATTGACAGCACAGACGGCGGGTGTTTAAGCATTCTGTATGGGGTGGCCGCCACCCAATAATTGTGTCATGGGGTGGCTTCGCCACCCTGCCACCCCGTAACTCGGCGCCTATGTACCAAATGACAAGTGCAATAATACTGAAAAATTCGAACAGAAGAATCTACTACATCAGATGCGGAGCGAATTTATCAGCCGCCGGCGTGGCTCGTGATAACGTTGGCGATAAGTGCGATCATATTTTTTGCACTTGTGCTATGTACCACTAAGTTTTGCCTGACTTGGAAAAAGAAAAGGAAACACAGAAAGGAGAAGGAAGAAAGAAAGAAGAGACGATTAAAGTAATTTTGTGATTATTTATCGTAATCACCGGCTCAAACCGTGACAGAGCTCCATATATACTTTGTATAGCGACAAACAGATCCGGTCAAAATCATCAATAGTTTTTCTCAAATTCAAATGGAAATTCATACCCATCTTTGGTAGTAATCGGCGAGTTATTGAATGGTAGCGATTCGCCCTCCTTGGCACTCATTCTGTCAAAAAATGCCAAACCGGATATTTGAATACACCTCACGAAGCCTAAACTAGTTAAATTTTCCTCCATTTTATGATACAGGATACAAGGATAATAAATATATCTCGAGTGGCTTCAATATCAGAGGTAGCATTAGGCCATGCGTTATACGATGCGTTACGTTATACGAATAGCACTCCCATAAACTGACTCTCCTGTTCAAAATTCAACGAGCGGAAAAATATAGTTAATATGGGAATACGACTTGTAACATTAATAATGTAGCAATAGTGTGCTTGGGAGTCGACTTTTCGTCAAAATAGGCCAACGTAGTTTGTGCAAATAGAAAGAGTTTGTGTGTAATCTAAAAATAGTTCGCTTCGATCATTCAATATGAAAATGTTATTAAATTGTACACTGATATTCTGCACCTCCAAGAGTCTCTCAATGATAGTAACAATATCAACGTCTGATTCGCAGATACTATGCCTCTGGTGATACTTTGCAGGGAGATGAGGAAGTCGTGGCCGCGTTACGTGGACACAGAACAATCGGCATTCGAAGCGGATATATCTCGGAAGCTACACCTTTCTAATCATCAGCGTCGCAGCATCGCTTCTGGCGGCAGGAAAATTTCTAGCATGAAATCTAATCATGGGAGCAGAAGGTTCAAGGGGAAAACATGATGCGAATACTGTTTCGAAACATAGCGATGTCACTGCAATGCAAACTATCGGTTGAACTCGTAGTATGAATGACTCCGGGTACAGAACAATATTTCGGATTGTAACGACCTCCGCGAGTACAGTTTTAGAGAGAACCAAATGATATACTAATTAGTGTTGGATTTACCTCCTTAATGACTTATTCAAGGCTCTAAATATGACCTGCACAGCCTCCCATGATTATGGACGCGATCCAATTACCCATTTATAGTGTGTTATATCAGCGTGACGGTTTCATAATTGGTAATGCTCCATTTGCGGCGAAATTGGAGTTGCTACCAGTTTCTCATTCATCTATTTATTGCCTCGCGGCGATATATTTCAAAATAAAGTGTATTTTTCGCAATTTCCACGAGTTGGGAGTGAAATGATCACCGTATATGCAGGCTCTTGAAATTGAGCCACCAAGCATATTTACCAGTTAGTTTCGCCAAAGGAGTCAACTTGACGACCGCAGCGATCAACGCGTCTCTGCGTCGAATGAAGTAGAGGCGTGACGATACGAGGCTTCATAAAAGAGCACGTCACTAGAAATCGTGCTACCACGAAAGCACGATTGACTCTGTAATTGCAGCCGATTGTAGCGTAGTATGGAAATGGTAATGGGGCAAGAAGAATTGTGGATATGTGAGGCTATAATGGAAACTTGTTTCAGATAGTTCTGCATTCAACGAAGAAAGGATATTCGCCGGGTGTCTATAATGAATGATAGATGTAGACTTGAACCGATTCGTAAACCAGCCTATATCGGTATGAGGAACAGCGAATGTACAGTACACGCTTCAAGATATCCATCCATTTATTCCTGACAGCCCAACGGAAATCCGCTGTTTCATGCTGGTCTTATAATTAGTTTCATTTAAAGAAAATAAGGCAATGGTTGGTGGCAGGAGTTTGTATGCACTCAATCGATATTACGGACGCCCGCAAGCTTCAAACGGCCGCATTTACCAAGAAATATTAGTTACTACCAGTTCGGAAGAGTGCATGACAATACGTATCAGATTATTTTCAGATAATCAAGCCAAATAATCATATCCTAACCTACGTATGTCCTTAGTATTTTTCACTGTGCAGTTACCCTGATAACTGCCTGACGTGTGTCGATCATGCTCTCATGGATTCCTTAGAACAGGTGTCGAGGAATCTTCATTCATCACGGTGTCTCATGTTTCGGAAACATTTTGCGGCGGGCGAAATCTTTTTCATCCTCAATGTTTTATAATACTATATGCGTTACACATTCCAGAAGCCGGTAGCTTGACGTAATACCGGTGTTTCATATCAGTTATTTCAAAAGATATTCAAAATAATGATTCGATCCGGTTCAGGGGCGCATATTTTAGACCGATTCCAATCGCCCGTGATTTGAATTTTCCAAACACTACGCGAAGGGATGCTGCAGGTCCAGCATGGTAGATACAACCGTTCCAGCCAATGCAATCATTATTATTATTCTTGTCTCGTGTACCTAGGACCTATAGGTACAGTTACCATCGGTAATTCATTGTCTACAACGGCGAAGGGGTGGCGGGATAACGTCGTGATATATTCCACAGCTACAACACCAATGGGGTGTGGGTTCGAGGGCGATATGCCATAGATTACTAATACTTGTAGCTATAGTATAGCTGTACCGAGAACCTTCACAATGCCGCGGTGGCACAACCTTTGAAATCGTTTCTCGTTTTATCTATATGTAAAGAATCTGATTTCTTGTTCGATTTATATTTGAAGGATATGATTTTCTTGATTGTATTTCCCGGTAGCGATCGTGTTGGATCTCGTACCGAATTACAGAGGTAGCCCATCATCAGGTCAGTGCGTGACAGGCTTTAATCACGATGTTGGTATACGGTGCTGTCTTTGATGAGAATTATTCAGCACGATTTTTTACTAACGGTACTCATGCTTCGCTCATTATCTAATTATAGTTTCATGAAATAAGGTAGTTTGCGATGTCGCTTGCATAGGATATTTATTATCAGTATACTAGCATGGAAAAGACAACCTACAAAGTCACCATAAAGGTACGTACGCTCGGATACGTTGAGAATACATCTGTACTTAACCTTTCCTTCTAAGACCAATGGAGGTAAGCGAGAAGCTGCCACGCGGGCAAACGTATTTCTTCAGCTCGTCGGCAAAGATGGGAATGGGAGCGAATGGGAGAAATTGACTTCGATCTGGCGATGGAGATTCCGTCAGGGTTGCATTGACGATTTTGAATTGAATATAACAGATGTTGGAATGCCTGTTATGATTCGACTAAGTAAGGCGATCTGAAGTAATAGGTTTCTTAGTCTCGCAGCTAAGACGCTGATCTTCATTTTGAGAAATCGAAGACATATTTGGACGTGATGAGGTTTGGGGTTGCGACTATGTGTTAATAACATATCAAGATGACACGGAGGAATTTCCCGTTTACGACTGGATTACGGAATCGGTCGAAGCTACACCCGGAAAAGGTAAAGATTCTATGAAAGGCCGTGAAAAGGCGGTCAAGCGTGATTTATTGATTTACTGAAAAATAAGGCTGCATCATATGTCATTTTCTTCAAAGATATTTTAGCGAGGACGGGCTTAACTCTCTCACTGAATTCACTTCACATTACGGCAATTTCTAATATTGCTGTATCGCTTAAACCACGATTTCTTGTCGCGACACATTGGTGGGTCGCGAACTGTTTACAAATGGTACATTATTCTATTCAATATGTCATAGAAGGATGCTTTGATTTGATATAAAAATTGTATAGGTATAAAATAACGTGTGGTCAGAGATAAGGTGTACCTAAATTTTCGATATTTCTGGATTTTTTCAAAATATGAAATATCCTCTGAACTTCTGGCGGAACAGCGAGAGTCGGCATCTGTCTGCAGCGGGCTGCATATCTAACGAAACTGAAGCATGCGTTACTTCAGGCAAAGCGAAGGTGTCCTATCGAGCAGTGATACTAGGCCACACGCCTTGCCATATTCTTTCACAGCCTCCTATGTAAGTTTTTCATTTTTTTCGACATCTGGATCCTTTTAAGGGTAAGTTGCGTGTGAGCTTGTCTCCAATCAAGCCGATACTGGGTTCTGTTTATGTATATCACTTTTATGGGATTACTAGGAAGGTATAAATACACTCCTAAGATATATCTACCTACATAACGATTGGCGTATTTGACTCAAGAGGTGGTTCACGTTTTCCGCCATATACGGTGGAACGTTAATACTCCTTATAACATGAGAAAAATGCTTTCCACCTTGAAATTTAAGCCTCTATACGTTGTGCAATACTGCATTGCTGTATACATTGATTGATATATATTTCAGCCGTGCTTCCGCAAGATGTTGAACAGGATTTCATCACTAAGTCTCGCCAGAACGAAAGATGTAGAAGCAAGCTTCTGTATCGGTGGGACAGTAAGGACAAGATGGCAGAGCGCGATTGGACTCTACCGAGACAAATCGATGCCGACGTGTACAATGACTTGCCCACGATGTTCAAGTACGACGAGAGATTTATCGACGGAAGTAACAAGGCGAGAATCAGTGACATCCGATGGAACGCGATGATGCAAAAGGTCAAAGGTAAGTGAGTGTAATCACCCTTTCAATACTGCCAGATGCGCTCCCGTGATTCAAGTAGAATTGCTACAATTATGCGCAATATTTTGAAACACCATTCCGTGATCGCGATACCAGCGTTAAATTTCCAATTAGTTGATGAGATTCCATTTCTAAGAGTCACTCTTTCTACTCTTCCTAAGTCGAAAAGCGTAACTAATGCTGCTTGACCAGCGGCTCTTAACAACTGGGATTCACACGAACCCCGGGGGTTTGATGAGCCAGTATCAGGGATTCGCTGGAGGTCAAGACAGTAGACACCCACCCGACCCATACAGCAAACGTCGGACTGACTTGCAGTAAATATTCACATTACTTTATATCTAATGTGTGAAAATGATGTATTAATGGTTTGTTCCTTTAACAATGTTGCACAGCAGTTCAATTTGTGAAGCAGTATTAGATGTGTAATGTGGTGGAATGTTGTTCTGTGCATTTTGAATTTTGTGTTTGCCGAAGGCTTTCTGATTAGAGTAAAGGTTCGCTAAGTCAGTAAAGGTTACCACCAATGAGCTGTACCACTGGTTACCAACCTTTTTCGACTCATCGCTACCTTATCAAGCTTTACACAAATTTTTACCCCCATATTCATGGATCCGAAAAAGAGGACATTTTTTCTCACTCAACTTTGATCTCTGGTGAATTGAAAAAGGGTAATTTTTTCGAGTAGGTGCTCGGAAAACCCGTTTTCGCGTCGACTTTCCATTGAATTGACCTATTTTTCGCGTCATATGCAGAATGTGCCGTCTTCATGTGCAATTTTGACGTGGTAATCAAAATATATCTCACTGGACGGTCTAACAATTTCACTCCCATCACTCCCAGCCTCCCTTTGATATTTTCGACCCCTTGTTTCTCAAAATCGCCTACCGGTGGGCGTTATCGCCCACATTGGGAGCCACTGAGCTAGACGAATAGAACTAGAAGTTGCCGAACCAGTAGACTTCCATTCAACAAGCGCATTAAAATATTGCCATTCGCATATACGACCAGCAAAAGTATAACTGCCATGACATGACTAAAGTATCTCCCATTTTCAGGTGTCTTTTTCGGAATCAAGTCCTGTGACGATTATAATCGATTGCACGATAGATTCGCGTCAAAGTTCCTGTCTTTTCACGAAAAGTAAATACGCACATTACTGTCTATCAATCACCGAGAAAATCGAAATATACGTTATAGGTGGAAGGATGACGCGGAATTCGGTCGGCACATGCTGGACGAGAGCAGCAAATCGATTCGTCGCTGCCGCGCCTTGCCTTCTCATTGCAAAGTCAAGAATCGCCATGTTGCGAAGTTATTGGGCGGCGGTACAAGCCTCGACGAGGAGCTTGTGGTGAGACAGTCGTACTCACGATTGCAATGGTATACTTGGTATAGTCATACTGCATTTATTTGCAATTTAAAATCTGAAATTTCAATTCCCAATTATACTATACTTAGCCTCATCTATTTTAACTTGTAAATAGCAGGCCTTGGCAAAACCGAATACCGGCGTGTTTCAATTCCGAATGGACTCCAAGGCTCAAGTCGATTATTCAATTATCACTCATTACCATCCCATAAGAGTCTGGGCGATATTGAGAGTTGAAGTATGTACCTTTAAAGTTCCACATGATATAAGTATAATTTGGATTTTTCTCGACCATCACACCTATTCCATTTCACTTTGTGACAATGGTTTGGGTTGACAGCGACTTTGCATAAATGTCTACGTTTTCTGGTTGCTGCGATACGGCCGTTGAAGGTTTATATAGGCTTCCACTTTGAAAGTATTATCCAAACTATATTTATCGTGATGATATGCGTCTTAATGGAACGGGGCGTATAATTTTTGTACTCAAAATATCGTCTCTCATTATTGGGCTCGAATCCTTATCATTAATACTCGATTCGGACACGAGTATTTCAATTGTTCTGGCAAGCCATGAGAAATCAATTGAAAAACTATGCTGTCAGAGTATCCGCTGTTACAGTCCCTTGGATCTAAATTAGAAATTTGCACGAAAACTGTTGCGCCGAGCTGTATCCGAGGTTGCGTTATATGCACAACGCAAATAAACCTTTAGCAGACAGTCACGGTAGGCAGTTTTATTGGCAATCGGCCAGACCTCTCAATTCAACATGTATCGAATCGCTCTGTATATTCAAATGATTACGCTTTAAATTGATCGATCATGATAGTTTATAACCATCAATCTGCATTACTCAATGAGAACGATCCGTCAAATAGCGATATCCAGCAAATGTATTCTCAGCTGATATGATCATGATCAGTACTGAAGTATTTCTGATTTTTCATAGTATTCAAGTATGTTTCGCGTATTTACACTACTTAGACTCGAATGGTTATGGTTTAAGACTATACTTGCACTTCAAAATATAACAGGTCTTGTGCGAAACTTTTTACGTTATATATTTTGAGTTTTGTACAATGGAAATTATAGCTTAGGGAGGTGTGCATCACTACTAAGAATGAAGAGCTTCTTGGAGATACAGAACTTCAATATGCAATTAAATAGTATATTCATATTGAAATGAACTCGGATATTTTCGGTTCACATTCACCAGGGGTTATCGTCAGCAACTACAGTAGATAATTGGATTTATTATTGTATATCAACAATCGGATCACAGATGAATGAAATTTCCGTAACAACTGGTCAACATAACCCCTATATCACCGTAACTGAGCATATTTCAAGAATTGTACCTATTTGATATGCCATCAGTCATTTTGTATTAGTCTCGGAGATAAATTTTGTAATGTTCAAAGTTGCAAAATCCGATCTTTGGGTGTGAACGTACACTATTTTCGTAAGTGTGAGGAGACCGAGACCACCTCCGATACTAATGCGTTGCAGAAAGGACGCATTTACATCGTAGATCCGGGGGCTCTCACGTCTAGCGTTGCCCGAGTCAAGTACGAAGAGGAGCAGCGGCACTGTCCCGACGCGATGGCGATATTTCGTTTTTCCGACAACAAGCTGCTGCCGATCGCCATTCAGTTGAACCCGCGAGACGAGGAATCGATTTTCACCCCCGACGACGAAGAATACGACTGGATGCTGGCGAAAATGTTCTTCAAATGCGCCGAGTTCAATAATCACGAGGTAATCGTCATTGTACATTGCGTTTTGATTCTCCGTAGGGTATTTTACGTAGGCTAAGTCTTGATAGACCTTGTGACCGTGAGCTGAGCATACGCGTAGCCAGCTGTCCAAATGAGATTAGAATTACAATTACAATTACTGCATTCACAAAAAAGAATACTTGAAAGTTGAGTTAAATTGCGAATACAGTAAAATTCAAGTTCAAATCATATCACAACAGAGATCATTTTCATAAGTATTCGAATTAAACCAAGCTTGGATTGTTTCACTCCATATGGTTTTGTAGCATTTTCAGGAACACAAGGAATAAAATTACAATAAAAATTACAGCATAAAACATTCCACAAAGTAGATTAATATTAGATTGTCGACTTTCGCTCTATAATTAGTCTAATACAGTGTTCCTTTTTAGTGCTCCTCTACCGCCCGAGCTTTCATTAAAATTTCTCGTATACCGCCTCTCCGTTGGCAACGCAACTTCTTATTGTAACTGCTGGTTGCATTTAAAAAAAATCTATTATAAACAAGGCCCTTGTTTAAAGCATGTTTTTTATTGCTTTTTTAAAGCCATCACATCACGAATATTCAATTGTGGCGTCATCGTGGATTGACATTGACAATTAAAAATATAGGGTAAATATAGCTCCTTTGCCGAAATATCTGTACTATTGCTGTTGAACCGACTATTTCGTGGGTTCCGACCATCTCATATCGATGTACGTCGGCTATGTCGGGTGGTAATTGTCCGTAGGCTGATACAATATGTTTTGTGAAAGTATTTACACAATTATGGCATAATTTTACAACTTGAAAACAAAACTTTTGTTTTTTTAAAAAGCTTTGTTCAAAACACTGTTTAAAACGAAGGTATCAAACGCAAATGTTCTCGCGGGCCAATTTCCTACTTTTTGATGGCGCCGCGGGCCGCAGCACCAGTAATAGGCAGGCCGTGTTATTTTTGGCATTTCAGGAGCCAGATGCCAAAACTGCCAAAAATATAAATTTTGAAAATGCCAAAAATAAGCAATTTTTGACATATGCCCAAAATAACACGTCCTGTCTAATAGTGTATTTCGTACATGGTGTTGTGTTAACAGGACCGCGTTACAAGCGAGAAGAGCATTTGTGAAAGGCAGGTTTCCTAATCTGGGTCCAGCCTACCCATTAGGGGTGAAAGCATGGTGTCCTAAATGGTGTGGGCACAGCGAGATTGAACGGCTGACTGCATTTGGTTTACGTCATACTTTCCATTTGTCCAATGGCAATTTTGCGACCATTTTTGACCGGCTTGTCGAGACTAAATTTGATAAAACAGGTATCAATGAGAAGCTGCCGCAGTACTGATTATTAAAATATTAAATACATTCTGCTCATGGAACTGGAACTCCCAAAATCAACCACGATTTTTGCATTGTGATCGAGTTGAACGTTGTGACGCAACGAACTGTCAGGCTATTTCTGAGCTGCATAGTCTCGTTTTGCCAGACAGTCTTTTTGCGTCAATCTTCTTAAACAAGCTAACCTTCCCAGGACTCTTCCATGCGAGTTGGTAATATTAAAGCCACCTGAAGTGAAAAAATGTCCTCCGAAAATATATCGGTAGACTGAAGGAGAAATGATAGTCGGGCTACTAAATAGAATGTGTTGAGAGACAACACAGGAAACTCCTGGAAAAGGATCAGAAATTATTTTTTATTGATTATTTTATTTATTAATTATTTCCGCGATGAGATCGATGGCACTGGCGAAGTGATCTCTTTTCATGATGAATGGAAGCCGGTTCGGCCCTCCAAAGATTTTGAAGCTCTGAAAACCTTTTGTGGGTGACTGGCAACATTCTTTCCCTCAGCGGCTACTGTTGAAGCCGATATTTCCCAGATTCGCTGGGCGAGAAATGAACTTAGGAGAAACTTAGCTGACCTGAGTTTGGAAGCACTGGCACAGTGCAAACGATTTAAGTCTATTCAACAGCTGTGACAATCAGCTGTTGAGCGTGTTTGTTAGGCTTTTCTTTCTTTTTTCTGCTTATTGGCACCGATTCCGATGGATACTGCACGTTTTGTGGTTTCGTTTGATATAATTAACCAATGAAATCGTTAGGTTTTTTCTTCTCTTATTGTTTGTTGGCACTGATTATACGTGGATGCTGCACATTTTGTGGTGTCTTTTGACAAACTAGCCCAAATAAAGCGTTTTTGTGACTAATTTGAGGCTGAAACTATCTATTTAGAGGACGACGCCAAAACTGCCAAAAATATAAATCGAAAAATGCCAAAAATAAGTTTTTTTTGGCAGTTTTGGCATATGCCAAAAATAACACGGCCTGGTATAGGGTAATTCACTGTATCCAAGTAGGCCTTATTTGACGGATCCTAGCAGACTGATATTCCACACGCAACGTGAAAATGTGATTTACTAGTGTGAATTCACGCCTGTCACGAAAAAAATCACATTTTAAAATATTTGAATAAAATTGTTGCTGTATATTTAGTTGTAGACACCATGCGAGAGTACAAAAGCATCAGGACACCGTAAAAGCTGTCACCTTATAATTTTGCAGCTGGCGGACAATTGACGTGTCACAATTATAGGTAGAATATTTTACAATTTTACAAAGATTCATCTGATATCACAGCATTGGAGCAGTACAGCTTATAATCTGGGTTTCGGGCATACTTCTGATAACGAGGCTATTGATCATGTCGTGACCAAAGTTAAGTCAAATCAGCGTGATATTTGCCTTGGAATATTGGAACAGATCTATAACAAAGTGAATATAATGATTACTATTCCATAGCAATAGAAATCTCCAATCGCTGAAGAATCCATTGGTGTTCCAGCTGTGAAGCGTAGGCAAGGACTACTTTATACTCGCCACATTTAATTGGCGACAATTAAAAGGAAAAAGACACCAAGGATATGTATGTCACCTAATGGTCAGACGAAACTGTCACTTTGATTTCCACGCCCGAATGAAGATTTGTAACGTTTTATATGATAATTTTACACATATTCTTACAGACGAGAGCCTTTTAAAACAGTGAAATGTGAAACGGATGCTATACTGAGTTTTTTGGTCCTATTTATGATCCTATACGCGTATATAGTTGGATTTAAGCCACTGTCCGAAGGCGAATTTACACAATAACCATCTGGTAGCTGATCAAAATTGTGATTCAGCTGGCGACTATAAGCAACGTCCCTCTGACTAAACAAGATGCATTTCAAGAACTTCCGACTTTGCTTTTTGACTTCATAATAACTTGGTATTTATGGATGAAATTTGTTTCAAAAGATCCGGTACGCCTTGATGAGGCGAAGAAGCATTGATAGTTCTGTATAGGGATTCAATATCTATCGGTTACTGAGTGGCATGCGGTGTTTAGTAGGTTATAACGGGGTAAAAAGCCAATGGAGGTGTTTTGCCCCACCCTTGTCGCAAAACGTCAAATTAATGGACATAGATGAATGATAATAATAATTCTACATATGATAATTGATACTTGGACTTTCCAGACGATCGTGGTTGAATCTCGCGCGCAAATTCCTAAATTCAATCCGTTTCGACTAGTTTGATGGATATTATAACGCTTTCCGCTTAGGGTAGGCGCGTTGCCCCACTCTACCCTATACCTCCACCATATGTTGATGATAAAATTGATAATACCTTGCAATTATGGGTATTTTCAACAACAATACGACCTGTCGAAGACTGCAAGTCGGCAGATACGTAATAAAAAATACACAATCGACTTGGTGTAAACGACCATTGTAGCCGACAAACGCCATAAATACCACAAACAACAAAAACAACACAACTTTGATTCCAGCACGGAGCGCATTTCATGACGCACATCGTGGTCGGAACATTCGCGGTTGCTCTTTATCGCTGTCTTCCTCGCTGTCATCCGATCCACAAACTTCTACGTCCGCATCTGAACCTGGTCATGGCCGCGAACCGCAGGGGACTAGACTTTATATTTGTGACCCGCGCAGCTGAAAGGTACCGATCTCAAGGTTAGTGTGTGCAAACTATACACGGTCAAGAACCGTAGAATATTCTAGACACGAATCAATGCTCACTGCCACAAGCATTGTTGGAAAGCCTGCGGTTTGAACCAACACTTTTGTAAGAAGCTGTCTGTGGACATAATTTGTGGCATCCCAATGCTAGGGGAAGGTGGGGCAAAATGGATGTATAGGAACAATGGTACACCGTGAATATTTTTAAAACCCGGCGCCTGGTTTGCTGTCTTTGTGAGCAACTCACGGGTTCTTAATTTTGCTAACCTGCCTAAATTCCCATCACCACCTTTCGATCGTGTTGTAGGTGGGTATATCTCGGTTGTTGTGCTTGAAATTAGTACACATCTTAGTCAGAGCAGTTGTTAGTATGGCATTTCGCGCGTGGATTGCGATCGTTAAGTTTATTCGTTTTTGTTTTGCTATGAAAAAGTGGTTGGGGCAAATTGTAACAATTTGGCTGCATCACAAATGCAGGTTTGACAGAATTGGAGGACATTGAGGTTATTTTACTATTTCTTATAATCAATGTGGATCGACGAGCCGGCGGCGATCTCCGTGCAAGTTTTATTACTATTCCAAACTTCGGGAAGCAAACTGATATTGGACACCTGGTGATCCACTTTTTTCTCAGCAGTTCTGAGTTTCTTGCTAACTGATGCTGTGTTAAATTTTTTATTACTGTCCAACTTTACCACACCGCTTGTCACATTGTGCTCCACTCCTGGAGAGTGGTGAAAGACTGGCATGTCTAAATCTGCTCCTCCCGTGTCCAACGGCATATGCACATCATAAGCACTCGTATGGTATGAATATGAAAATATCGTGTTTATGTATATGGGGAGTCAGTATTAGGGCTGCCATACGTCCGGAATTTCCCGGACATGTCCTGAATTTCACTGTTCAAACTGCGTCCGGGAGGAAGTTCTAAAATATGCCTTAATGTCCGAAATTTTGAAGACGTGAAATAGGACCAATTTTTTGTAAATCTACATAAACTCTATTATTTGTTGGGCAGATTTATGTCACTGGGAATTTTTCTTCGCGCTGCGCACGATTTAGTGTCACATTCATTGATATTAATGTGTATCACCGCCCTCGAAAAAAAAATGCAATCAGAAATTAGAATAACCATCATTTACCGACATAAGTCTAATTTTAATAGCAACTATAGCGGAACGGTATATTTCGAGAGTTGGAAGGCCATGTAGATGCTTTAGTTAAAGATTGTAGCTCTGAACCTAGGGTTCGTTTGCATTTATTCTGGGGTTCGCGAAGATGTTGAACGTAATCAGCTTCCAAAATAGGCGTATGAGTAAGTCTGGGAAAAGGTGATGACCGCTCTTAAGTAATCAGCTTATCCAATTAAGAGCTGAGAGACAAAACATATTCAAAATAGAAATGGAGTCGCGACCATCAATTGTTGAATAACGCCAAATGCGCGAACTAGTGGTGCGCACCGACATTTAGGCTCATAAATAGTCTTATCCGTGTGACACGACATGACTTTACGATGTATAATTACATTCCCTGTATTTTTGAAGTCATATTCCTCCACCAGCTCTACCGCTAACTATGTTCATGTGCGTGGAGAGAGGATCAAAAGTTCATAGTAATATTTGGAAGAATCCATATTATAGACAGATTTCATTCACAAAATTTCACGACCAGGTGCATATAGAAACCAAATGTATATAGCAATCCCTCCAGAAGTTACATCGATTACCATATGGTGGGTTCAAGATCAGAGTTTATTTGGATGGGAGTGGGCTGAAAAATGTTGTTCCGGACCTGGCTACAACACACAGCCACATAAATGCACCGTCGTAACATTATAGCGGCTCCAGATGCGGGCCGTGTCTACATCTGGTCGATATGCAAAGCTTTGCTAGTGTGACGTCATGTTAACAGACAATGTGTTGTTTTGAAATCCTCTAGTGGGCGATAAAGTGTGCCCGAAATTTACCTCACCCAAATATGGTAGCCCTAGGATAGGATAAAATATACAACGATCTGTTCCTATTCCTATTCCAGTCTCGAGCGACCACATCAAAGCGATTTACGCCGATTTCACTTTCGACGACCTTAATTTTCCCGCTAAAATGGAAAGACGCGGTATGTTCTGTGACAACTTGACACTATTTCTTATCGATATTGATCTATACTCGGGCGATAGGTTTGATGGATGCTGAATCGCTGCCTCGATATCACTTCAGAGATGATGCGATGCTATACTGGAACGCGATTACAAAGTTAGCGAGCAAAATCATCGACCTCTATTATAAATCAGACGAGGTATGACAAATTCAACGCATAGAACAACTAGATAATTCTGGTTGTCCAATTAGACTAATTATTGCGAAATGTCATCAATATTAATCTTCACCATACTTCGCGACGACTCAGACCACATTTTGCCACAATGATGAAGTCGTACTGACTTTATAAACGACACCAAATGTACCAACTGAAGCAATCGCATTCTGTAATAATCTCATAAAATCAACATCTTCGGTCGCTTTGCCAACAATTCCGACGTGGAGTTGCAAGGGAGTATAAGTTTATGCCTTAACCGTCGTGGCTAGGGTTGCATTTGAAACAAAAATAAATTTAGAACAAACATGTCCAAAACAATGCCCTAATTTAAAACATGTTTTTTGTTTTTTTCATGTTTTTTAAACCATGACGTCACGATTATTCAATTATGATGTCATAGTGGATTGACATTGGCAATTGAAAATATAGCTCCTTTGACGAAATGTCTGTACTATTAATGTTGAACCGACTATTTTGAGGGTTCCAACCATATCATATCGATATACGTCAGCTGTATCGGTGGTAATTGTCCGTAGGCTCATACAACATGTTTTTAAGAAAGTATTTACGCAATTATGGCATAATTTTCACACTAAAAAAACACATTTAAAAAAGGCATTTGTTTAAAAGACCGTTTGTTTTAAATGCAACCCTACTCGAGACCAGACCGGACAATGTATACGGCGTGTGAGTATTGCTACCTTGATATTGAGCAGAGTGTAAAACGGGTTTCTATACTTGCTATCGATATTACCTCATAAAAAGTTGAACCATAGTCAACACCCCACTTGCACATATTTGGTTTTTATGATGCAATAAGCATGAAATCAAGATGGATATCGTACGCCCGCTGTATTATCTTACCTTAGACAACGACGTATTATTTATATCAATCTTAATGATTGGTTGAATATCCATCATTCGCTGGCTGCCTATACATGCAGGCTACTGTATTTCGATGTTGATGTTGTGTGATTGCGGATCAAGCTCGCAACCGATAGTCACTAAATATTCACAAACGGAAAGCTGAATATTTCGAGCTAACCTTTGTAACAAAGCGACTAAAACTTATGGGATTGGCAAGGTGAATACTTGTTTATTGATGATTTTTTAATGCTGCCAGCGTTTTGCATAGAGTGGTCCGAAGATGAGATGCAAAGAATTCAAACCACAGATGTTAAAATTACGTGAAAATTGTTATACATGAAAAAAGTTCGCAGTACAGAACCTGCAAAGGTTTGTTTGTAAGCGTGAACCTCTAAATTTTTGAGGTTCATACACAGAACGTGAACGTAAACCTCACGTTCAAACGATCCCTAATATTCACACAACATCGCCGTATTAGAATGTATGTTTACTGCAAATGTGACTGCTGCTGTCCGTCTACAGCTGCAGACTGGCTCTACGAACTCCCGGGGTTCGTTCAAACCCCGATTAAGAACCACTGATTTCGGGATAAGTTACCCAAACCCGTTCTATTGTATTGCCTCTATACTCCTCTCTTACCATTTAGGATATTCAAAACGACTTCGAATTACAAAATTGGATCAAGGAGATAGCAGTCGAAGGATTCATGTACGCCGACGGAATGAAAAGCACCTGTCCGAAAAAATTTGTGACAAAGAATGAACTTGTAAATATTTATTATTATTGATAAATAAACTAATGTTTTGGTGCTTATAACAACAAAATTGTTTGTCACCAAAAGTTAATGACTTATATTAACAAAACAACCTAATTGGTAGTTTGTAAAGATCTATAAGATATTTACCGAGCTACACGTCGTATTGATGCAACTACAAAATCGAATAGGCCTACATGTTGTAAATCGTTGGTGTCAGTAAATAAGAACAATTAGAATAGTTAATAAGAACTCGTAAATGGAAGACAATGCGAAATTGTTCCTGTTTTTATTCGTCAATTGTCATTTCAGCAACTGTTCGTTACCATGGTGATTTTCAACGCAAGCGTCTTTCACGCCGCGGCACATTTCCCTCAGTATGAAATGTACAAGTTCATCCCGAACGCTCCGGCGGGGATGAGATTGCCGATTCACAGAAAGGGAGAGGTGGGTTAGCTATTTCCTGCGAACTGCGAAATGTCAGTTTTTGGTTCCAAAAAGAACACATTATACAGGACGAGTAAAAAGTCCCGTTCTATACGCAAAGGTTGTTGAAGTATACTAATCTTTGGTTCTCAAGCAGAAGTAGAAGTACCGACCTGAATTTCTACTCGACGGCAAGAAAAAGTATACATTTCCGAATAAGCAAATAATATCGGATTGCTGTGCCTACAGTCGTTGCTGCAGATTAATGTCTGCCTCACTTTGCATTGCTACACTGCGGTGTCATTGTAAGCATCAAAACAGACATTGACATCCCTTAGCGATTGTGAAGATGTGATGATGACCTGGCATCATAAATACTCGGATTTTTCGAGACATCATTCTGTTTACACCATATTGTAAATAATGAGCTGTTTGTTATGAATTGCGCTACCACCGGTTAGGCTTGAGCTTGACTCTATCCAGTCTTATACATCGTCCCATTAAGCGATCATACTTGCAACGCAACTAATAAATATGTTTCAGGGCTCCCTGGAGAGGATTATGCAAACGCTACCGGACCTAAACATGTCGCTTACTCAGATCAGTACCTCCTACGTCGCTACTGGGCTGGACGAGGAAGAGGTAGGCGCATCATAACAAAAATAACACTGATGCGGCATTACTATGTTGCTAATGCCGCGTCATCACAGATTGTCGTTTCCATGCCACATTGGATCATTTCAAGTCATAACACTGTAGAGAATTCGAGCACCACAAAGGCGAATCCAAACATCGAATTCATCTTCATATCGTTTCAGAATACAGGCTATGTATAGTTAAGACGCAAAGATTAGTATAAAGGTTCCTCAGAAATCAATTCGTTTTCAAATCAAATCGTTATCTATGCTGAGCTCAACCCTGTGAAATTCTCATTTATAAAACCATCGTTTATACGCAGGTTCTGCTAGGACAATATCCAGTCAGATACTTTACGGAGCCAGAGACGCTGTCTATCCTCCGTGAATTTTCGGATGACATCCAACACATTGGCGATACTATCCGGCAAAGAAATGTTGATAGAGAACATCCATACGAGTACCTGCTCCCCAAAAACATCCCCGCTACAATCACCCAGTAGTCTGTTTATCTTGTCGCACATCCATAATTTCGTACAATGATTTTCCCCTTTATTATCCCGGGACACTTACGCTAATTGGCAAACCATCGATGAAAGCCACATTTTCACGAAGACACATATATACATCCAACTACACATGTAATAGCCTACGTTACTATAGATTACAGGTGCACAATATGAACTGCGCATCCACAGATTGTTCAAGGAACAAAATCATCAAAGTCTGGTTTTGATACAAAACGAAAACATGATAATAAATATTCATTGCGAATCATTCTGACTTCTGATGCTCCCTGTAGATACCAGTTCAGAAATGCGAGGCTTCACATTGAAAAGTGCACCGTATTGCTCTATCTAAACGCAACAGCGTGATACCAATTGCCTAATTGCAAATTAGTTTATAATTATTGGAAATAGAATTAGCATTTCAGAAGGACGGGGTTTCGATTTAAAACCCCAAACCTATCCTACGATCGCCACTGCCTGCACACGACGTACCACCACAATAGCCACAATCCAACAGCTGATCGGACATAATTACCTCCGACCGTTGATTTCCAAGATCTGCGTGTTATCACAAATCATACGAATCAGTTGAGTGTGTGTATTCATCTCCATTGAACCCCTGGTTAAGACAACTGATTTATTACATATGATGGCACGCATCGTTTGGATCAATAGAATATATTGAACGAATTTTCTGTATATTGTGTATGCACGACCTGGATTTCAATAATCGATTATAATTTTTCACGCAAAATTACCTTCGTTCAATTGTATCTGAAGAATAAATGTGACTTGCTGTATTTGCTATGATAAAGTGCCAATGAGTTAGGATTACATGCTCCTACCAACATTACTGGTATATCGGAATCAACAATTAATATCAGTGCGGAAAGTGCCACGCTAGCGGTGTTTAAATGTCATTCGAAACAAAATTATTGGCGTACCTTGCAGGCGAGTGTGGTGCGGTGTGCCCATTCTGATCTCCCAAGCGTTTCACCTCCCCTTATTAAGCTAATCTTTTCCTCATATACAGATAGTGTGATATCTGCTCATCCGTTTATTTACAAATAAGATTACAAAATCACACATAAGACGATATCCCGTCACATTAAGAATAGACGACGTAACAAATCTCGTAAAGTAAATAGGCTATTGTAAATATGTTTTACTTAAATTGTTTTTCATTCATTCTCACAATTCATATGTGATCGTATGGAAATTGTGCAAGAGGAAGTTGCGAATGGCAGCAATATGTTTTAGAATAACGCAATCATAGTAAATCAGCTGATGCATTGCCCATTGAAAATGGCTAGGTCTACTGGGCAAACGGGCGCTGCGGTTTCTTGTTCTCATTATTGGTGCGATAATCATCCAAGCGCTGCAGAGAATAAGTCCAGTAGACTTTTTTATCGTACGAAGCGAAATTTAGACTACGACATCCAATGCCTGTGTTCAAACTAGAACGACTAGAGTATTTTCAATATTTCCATATTAGATTATAATTAGAACTCTATCTACACAGATTTTTCCAAATTAGACTATAATTTGAATTACAACTAGGGCCGACACAACTTTTTCCAAATTACATTAGAACTATATAATTATAGGTACGCAGTTCTGTTCAAATTAGATTAGAATAAGCATTACCGAACTCGACATTGAATGGACATGGAATGAAGCTCAGGTCGGGTCTCATTCTCATAAGCACGGCAAATACGGCACACGCTGGTCTACAAAGAACAACTAGCATATGGTCAGGACGGAATACAATAAAACACGCTACTCTATCAAGTATGCCGGACTCCAATTGTGGAACGGCATCTAGCCGGCTATCCGACACACGTCGAGCATGTCCGGATTCAAGTCGAAATACAAGCAATTTCTCTTCAATGAATACTATAGTCAGCCTACAGGATTACCAGAGCACTCCTGATATCTCGATCTCGACTTCCGCCACATGCCACCTCATGTTGTCGCTTGCCTTTTATATTGTCTGCTTTACTTTTCATTCAGTGTGCCTGCCCCTTCTCTACTTCGCCTGGGTCAAAAGACTATATACTCCAAGTCGTTTCGACACATTCCTATCTATTCATTGTATCGTAGTTTTGTGGTGTTTTGTAGGGATGGTGTGAACCTCTGAAAGGTTCAGGTTCGTGTGAACGCGAACCTTTTTGAAAGGTTCTGTGTGAACACGAACGTGAACCTCGTGACGTCACTTGACGTCATGTTGCTAATTCCAACCCTACATTTCAGTAAAGTGATAGCCTATATTAATGTAAACGATGCCTAGCGACGACTCGTAATGCCACAATGCGGAAGTAGGCTACATATTGACGTTTCAAACGTCACCAAATGTATCAACTCGGGTAATCAAATGATATAATAATACCATAAAATCAATATCTTCAATCGCTTTGCCTATAATTTCGACAAGGACATACAAGGGAATATAAGCTTACACCTTACCGGTCTAGGCCAGACTTAACAATGTATTCGGCATCTGAGTATTGCTACGTTGATATTGAGAAGAGTGTAAAACAGGTTTCTATACTTGCTACCGATATTACCCCAGTTATACACAGAGGTGGTCAAAGTAGTCAAGAAAGCTACTCAAGTAGAAGTAGAAGTAGTGACGAAAAAATCTACTCAAGTACAAGTAGAAGTACTTCTTTCATAAGCAACCTAAAACTACTTGAAGTAGAAGTAGAATTGACTGACTTTAAAAGTACTCAAGTAAGTAAGTAGTTGTGAAAACGATTCTGATTGGATGGATTATAAAAAGGTGCAAATTGAGCTATGTGATAGGTGACGAGCTTGATTCATATTGATGCATATATACCCGCACTCCCGCAGGTATCCAATTTTCGATAGCATAAGCATTCGTCCACATCATGGGATGAAAATGATAGTATTGATAAGGAAATGCGATGCTAATCCTCTGTTTTCTCGAAAAGCACGTTTTGGAAAATAGCATGGTATGGCGCCATCCCCCATATTATAAGGCCCGTAGTTTAGTCGAAAAGCAATACGGAGAAGTTGTAAAGGATACGGTGTAAACACTGCGCTATTAGTAAAAGTTAATAAAAAAAATATGGTGGACCGTAAAAATGCCATATTGTGTAGCTTTATTTCCAGAAATTAAAGGCATTACTGCACTTGCTTTTATACTTCAACATGTATGCTATCCGGACAAAAGAACTGATATTAATTATAACTCAAAGTATATGATACTGGGAATTGAAAGTGAAATATATAAATACTACTTCTAAAAGCAGAATATGTATTTCATGTTTTTAGTCCAGAGAGTTTCAAAGGTGGTATGCTAAAACAGCTCTAAAACTAAAAAAGAAAGTAAAAGTCCACTCTTCCAGATTAGGACACACCATAGACATTAGGGTGGAGTGAAAATGACTTTTTTTTTCAAATCAAAAAAGGGCTTCCTCAATCCTGACAAATGACCTGAAACTTCAATAAAAAGTGACTTCAGGGTATTACCCCCATTTTCCAGCCGGCAACCCCCCAATTTCTGCGCGTGGGGGGTAAAATGGCCCATCTCGGCAACCGCTGGTCGTATAGTCATGATATATAGCTCAAAATCTGCGGAAGCATCATGTTTCGATCTGCCTTAAGGGGAAAGTTTTCTCTATTGTGAACACAAAATGAGTTATAGCCAAAAAACAATATATACGCACATTTTTGTTGAAATTCAGCATTTATTCTGGCGAATTGTGATCTGTCATCAGTTTTTTGACACTAAAAGTAACACACTGACAATACCGAATATTGGGCCCATAATACAAATATATTCACAACACAGTCCTTTTAAAATAGGTTCAAAACATCATAATGAAACACTCACATTTAACGACTTATTGGAAATGCATTTTTGTGTCAAATTTTTTCATCAGTTTACGAGACTTAATTTTTGGGCAATTGATAGGCCATCTCGTCTTTGAAATCCCGAAACTTGTGCTGATGCTTCTGTTACGAGCTTTACATGTCGTTCCACTGTTTGATTGTGGCATGGATGAAACAAAATCAGAGGCTTCTCGCGACATTCTTCCAACTCTGCATCAGTTAAGTGCTCAATCGCTGGAGGAAGTTGTTGATAAGGTTCAATATCAACCAACTCGTGGTATGCCTTTGCTTCCAAGTTCAACTTTGGGACCAGGGCTGTGGAGTCGGTAAATTTTACCACCGACTCCGGCTCCGACTCCGACTCCACAAATTTTTAATATACCGACTCCGACTCCGACTCCGACTCCGACTCCTGGGTCTTTAAACGTACCGACTCCGACTCCGACTCCCGACTCCGACTCCAGCATTATTACCAATTCACTTCGAAAATTATATGCCACTTTGTCGATTGAATGACTATCATACAACCATTAACACTAGAACGATCAAGTGGCTTTTTTGACGCATTTTCATTTTTGAAGAGCTGGCATTCAGTCATATCTTACGCTGTTCGGCTGAAACTTCTTGACTTTTATTTCTTTTATGTAGGCCACCTTACCTATGATTTTCATCACTCATCTAGTACAAATAAAAAAGTTATACACAGAACTACCTAGAACTACCGAGTGGCCTTTTTGACGTATTACAGTTTTTCTACCTGAATGCATCGCAGTTTCATATTCTTGAAAGTGGTTATGTATCTGCTAAACGCAGAAAAGTCGTTTATAACAACAAAACTTTGTTAATATCGACTTGGTCTATCTGTGTTAGCAACAACATCCCTTCTAATAGAAGGCTCTGGATCTTCCTCGTTCCTAGTCACCAAAGCTCTGTAATATTATATTTCTGAAGCTCAGCGTGTTACAGGACATGGCATTTGAAATGTACCATTAGACCAAGCCGACATATGTATTGTCCATACTAATATACTAGGGTTGTACAAGGGCAAAGGCCCTTTGCTCTGGTCTACGACATGGATCTTCGGGGGGAGAGGGAGCTATATCTTGTAAATTGAATGCATATGAGGACTGATTGCATGAGTGCATTATGTTTAGTCAGACCCTCTCGAGGAACAAGTTTATGGGAGTCATGAGCTTTTTGTTGACATAAGGAGTAAAAAAGGTGTAGACTCAATAAAGATAATATTGTTTTCGTTTATTACATGGTCGAACTGCCAGCAAATAATTGGAGTAAAATGTCAAATGGTGGACGCTGCTGCTACCAAGTATTTGTACAAGGACGTCTCATATTTAGGCAAGAATAGGACAGGACACCTCTTCTATAATCTATACATTTGCCAAGCATAGTAATGTGAAGAGTCTGATGTAATCCATCTTGAAACAATGTTACGTGAATGTGGCTGTATACGCTTGGAGACGCAAACGATGTCCCAGTTAACACTATTGTCAAAAGTTGCTTGAAGCTACCAAGGACCAGAATGAACACAGGCAGCTTCATGTAGCCACACTTTTCAAAGCTATCATCTTGTTGATAAGCGTAACGGCGAGATGCCAGTGTAGAGATCGAAGTTGTACACATATATATTGAGTTCACTCCAACCGGAGGTTACTGTTTCCTTCAGAAACAAGACAAACAAGAAACCAGTGACGGTTAAATGTTATAACAAAACCAGCGGGGTATCATTTGCCAGGTTCAAAGGCAGTATTCTATATGAGGGTACCAACAAGTCGACGATGGTCTGTGCATGTTTTCTTAGAATGTGAATTATCTTCTACTTGCAAAATGCCGATACTATAAAAATATGCAAATCGAGGATTAGTTGCGAGATTGCATTATGCAAATCTTATCTGATAAGCTTTGTGATATACCAGCAATAACCAAGAATGGTGATGGTGCTGAAGTGGATCTGAAACCTACTCCGAAATTTTAAAGAACGTGCTCAAATACCAAATGCGCACCAGAACAACACTTATATGTTACACCAAAAACGGCGATTTGTTATATAAGTATTGCAAAATATTGCACTAAGGTGTATCTAAAATATTGCAAGTAGCTGTGAGCGCAATAAACCATGGTTTCTGATGCCGTTTGTTGAGATTTGTGCTGATTTTAAGCTCCGTTGAATGCATTTAATCAAAGAAAATTCAACATGCGTCAAAAAAGCCACAAGGTAGTTCTAGGTAGTTTGAAGTTCCGGTAGTTCTAGTGTTAAACATATGCAAACATATGATTAACAGTGGCATGCTAAATTGTCTCATTGTGGAATAGCTCGAATTATCCACTATGCAATTAACATGAAAGAAAGATTTGCTAACTATCCTTCCTGTTTCAAGTTTTTATAACATGGCCTCTCTAATATCCTGAAATGTATGAATCATTCAAATATGGCTGATATCCAATCCTGTATGATAAAAATGTAGATAAAAAATCCAAGTGTAGCTCTTGTGTATGAGTCAGCAACAAATAAAGAGATTGAACTTACTAATTTTGTCATTGCACACTATCCTGATGACAAGCACACACACTCTTACTACTAATAAACATTGGTCATAATATAAATGGAATTTAGTTAAGTAGTCAAAGACCTGTCTGTGTCCAGTCTACATGTACTTGATCAAATATTCAAGGATTGGGACTTGCAGTCTTTCTTAATCATTTGTTCGACCCAAACAGCAACGCTACACTACAAATATTTTTAATTTTATCAAGTGGGAAGCATCGTTTGGTCATATTTACATAATTTTTACAATTATACAAAATCAGCTGATGCATTTGCTCTGTCACAGTATCACGGTATAATTCCAAAATATGCATCGATTTTGACTGCATCGCGAAAACGCATATTGCGATTTTCTTCCCCTGTGCAACCATGGCCTGGTGGTAGGCCTAATGGACATATATGCTAGATTACGATATGACAAGAAAATGCTAGATTGCGAAACATCAGTTTCAAACGTTATGATGAGCCATATATACTTTGATTAATTATTTCATATGGGCGAAGGGCGACAATGTGGTGTGAACGGAACCACGCCAACCTTCCACCTAAATTATATTCACCGGTACTTTCGTGAAATCATACTGGTCATTCCGTATCCACTGCGCGCGAAGCGCGACGAAAATTCTGTGCTTTACTAAACTTTTATGAAAATTAAATGTTATTACTCCGTGAAAACAGCTCCGAAATTCCTCAGGCTATCTTCCTGATTGGAAGATTGAATTACTTCTACTTGACTAACTGAAAATAGCGAAAAGTAAGTAAGTAGATCACAAAATATTAAGAAGTAGAAGTAGAAGTAGCGAAAATCAGATCTACTTGAGTAAGTACCAGAAGTAGAGGAAAACTACTTGAGTACTTCGAAAAAGTAGAAGTACTTCGTTACTGACCACCTCTGGTTATACAGCAGTATAGCCGACACCCCAATCGCACGGATTTGTTTTTTATGACACAATAAACATATGAAATCAAGATTGACCCGTGCGTCTGGTACATTTTTTACATCAGACAACCATATCAACTTCATTGATTGGTTGAATAAGCATCATTCGCTGACTACCTTTAGCTCTTGATGTAGTGTGATTGCGGGTCAAGCTCACAGCGGAGTCACTAAGTATTCGAGCGAACTTTTGTGACAAAGCAAGTAAAATCTTTTGAGATGGTCAAGGTGCATGGTCGTTTGGTGTTGATTTTTTTATGCTGCCACCATAGAGCTTCCCGCAGTTGAAATACAATAAATTTTAACCAAAGATGTTATAATAAAGTGAAAATTGTAATATCTGAAAAGGGTTCACAGTGCAGAACCTACCAAGGTTCGTTTGTGAACGTGAACCTCTAATTATCTGAGGTTCACACACAGAACGCGAACGTCAGCCTCACGTTCACACCATCCCTAGAGTTTTGTAATCATGAAAATATTAATAAACTGATGCTGAAGTATGAGAATAGTAAATGTCTGTGCAGCAAGCTTGAATCGTTTCGCATTATACTCTTGTGATGTTGCGTTTTTGGGAAAACCCGAAATTAGATTCGAATTCAAAGGAGATCATAGAAATCAGAAACCTCTCACAAATTAGATTAGAATGATAGCAGGTAACATTTCACAAAATAGCTTAGAATTAGGAGAATTAGAATTGCAAATTAGAATTACAGAAGAAGTAATATTTAGTAACGAAATACGAATACAGCAAAAAATGTCATGATACACAACGCTTTTCAGCGACTAATTAATTGATATTGGGGCTAACAAGACACGGTACTATAGCTGAAAGACTATCGTCTCGTAAAATTTGGTATTGTGGGGAGGGCATCATGCATCATGCGGGCTGCATGTTGGTGACCCCTTGTGTGCTTGCGGGTGAAGCTCACCGCCGAGAGTCACTAAATATTCACATACGGAAAGCTGATTATTACGAGCAAACTTTCGAGAAAATAATTTTTGAAATTTACAAGGTAGGCTACATCGGAAAATAATTCGACAAACGTACATCATATATCTCCAGTTTCATTTGTCATAGGCTAGTGCAGGGCATGAATAGTCCACAGACTGGATATTCGCCGTTTTTCGCCGTAGCTGATTTTTTTGTGATACTGCCGGAGTAGGGCCTACTATAGGGGCTATATCAGGGGTGGGGAAACTTTTGAGCTCGCGGGCCGCATTCAACATCTGAATCCATTCGCGGGCCGCACAATATATAATTTGGACTATAAACAAAAACGCAATATTGGTATTTGATTATATAGTGAGGACATGGGGATATTAGTTGTTGCTTATTTACAACAATCCACATATTGCTTTGATGATATCGTACAAGCCTCAGACACAGTGGCGAGATTTCATAGGCTGGTCGGCCTCAATAACCATCAATTTGTCAAAACTGTAGCGATGAAAGTCGGTTGTCCCGATTCTTAGAACAGGATTGAAATTTAAATCTCGGAGCAGCGATCTGCTCAAAGATTTACTAATTGAACTTTTGGTTCAGTTCCAGGACACACAATGCTGACAGCATCATAACCATGTTAGCTTCAAACACGCTTCTACTATGTGTAGATAAATATAAACACCCTAATTCTACGCATACATAGAACGAATCTACCTAAGACACGCGCGAATCGTTTTTATAAGTACATCACTGAAATAATTAAAACTGGAGTGGCCAATCTGAAATCACACTCGTGATCCGAATTATGTCAATCTCGTTTAGGATTTTTGTCATGTTTAGCTGATGAAACCTTCTCAAACTGCGTGGGCTGATGGTTTGATGGCATGGAAGGTTACGACTGTGGATGAGAGATTTTTAAATATGAAATTCATTCTAAATATTACGAAATAATTATGAATAGGATATAAATAGCGCGAAGCGCGAAAAAAATTTTCAGTCGAGCTCAGCTTCGGGCCCCTGCCTTAGAATTATCATGGCGAAATAGGGTAAGAAAAAGTTTAATCAAGTGTCTGCATTAATTCGATATTTAGTACGCTTTTTATCAACATTTTTATTAAGTTTCTTTATACTCTCGCGGGCCGCACAGAACAGTGTGGCGGGCCGTAGTTTGCCCACCCCTGGGCTATATGCAGGATTTAGTCAGATCCGGATGGATAACGGCAGGATATTTTTATTTTGGATCGAAGTCGGATTCCTTTTTTAAAGTAGCAGGTTCGGAGTCGGACTAGGGAATTCTACGATCCGCACCGCACTATCATAGACAGTTTCTGTTTCTATGAATATGTATTGTCAATTACAGCCTGCGATAACGACTAATAATTATGTCAAAGTTTCCCTAGCTCAGTGGTTCCCAACGTGGGCGAAAATCGACAAAGGGGGCGACAGGGGGCGAAAATAGCGAAGGGGGCGATGACGCGGTAAAACGGCTACATTGGGGTCAAGTCGGAGAAATTACCTTGTTTTTCTTAGCCAAACCACGGAAAGTTAGTTGCAAAACTGTAAAATTCGACACCGAGCCAAAAAGTTGACCTTTTTTTTAGTCAACCCGCCGATGATTACAGATTGTATACCGATTATTCGGTCCACAAAATCTGGGGGGAGATTATCGGCGTTTAGCCTGAAAAGGGGGCGATGAGTCGAAAAAGGTTGGGAACCACTGCCCTAGCTCTAGGGTCGCCAACTCGAAACGGGTCATGGGCCACTTTTCAAATTTCGTAGAGGTCGCGGGTCGCACTAATTCAATATCAATAAAAAAATGGGCCACACAGTTTAACATTCATCTAACATGGACGGCGGGCATGGTTGCCACAAAATAAATAATACAGTGATCATCATTTACATTGTTCTTTGAAGTATGAGATGCGCACGCTATCTGACAATACTTTTTAGCGACTACAGAATCGTAATTGGGGTTACCTAGACATGTAATTTACTGGTAAACTATCGCTCCAGATGAAGTTTGGTCTTGTGGGGAAACCGAAAATCGTTTTCGAAGTGTCTTGCTCTTGGCAGTTTCTGGATAATATCACGTCAAGGCGATATGCCTATTCAAATCAGCTAATTCTTCCTCCATAGAATGCTATTTCCTGCTCCGAAACATTATCAACTATAGTGAGGAATAGTGACGTTGGGCACATAGAATAGGTTTTTTGAACAACAAGAGCAATATTTCTAAACTGAAATCAATTACGGTATTTTAAAATGCTCTACCAAGCGTACCTCCGTAATATCAAATCAGGCCGCAGGCCGCAAAATATGATCTCACGGGCCACATGCGAGTCCGTGGTCCTGGTCCGTACGGGATTTTCGCTGCTGTGACACATAAATGATTGATTGATGATCGTGCGTTTCACTGAGCCACCATATTGCTCTCTCACAAATAAATTGATGGTAAACAAAGTGATCGAAGCTTACATCTTAGATTGTTGTAGACTAGTAGTAATGTAATAGAATCACAAAATGCCTATTTCTGTTCTCTGTTCTTACCTTAAACAAACCTCTTGTTTTATTGAAATTGAATTCGAATATAGTTTGTGTAGTCCTCAACCAATGGCACAGGCTCGAATTGTATCATACCAATTTTAAATGGGTAATGTATTGCATCTTATCAATTCGTTTCTTAACTCCTATTCACTTCATTATTAAGATAAGCATCCTCACATGTTCATATAGCACGATATCTGCTCTTCCGTATATTTACAAATGAGAGATTGCAAAATCACACATTAGATAGATTCGTGTCCCATTCAGAACAGATGAAGTACCATCTGGAAAAGTAAGTATCGGCTATTTAAAAACTTTTTTTACGTACATTTATTTTCATTCATTTTCACAATTCAGAATGTGATCGTTAAGAAACTGTGCAAGAGGAAGTTGAGGCTGGCAGTAACAAATTTTCAAATAACGCAGTGATAACAAATGCAAATTGCAAACTGGGCAAACGCGCGATACGGTTTCCTGCTCTCAACTAGTTGGCGCGATCATCATTAAATCACTGCGGATAATACGCTGCGTGTATTGATCTATCGAACTAAGCGAAATTAGGAGAATGGCATGGTTTCAGACTAGGACACCTAAAAAATATACAACGCTTCCAAATTAGAGTATAATATCGCAATTATAAGTACACAGCTTTTTCCAAATGAAATTAGAACTAGAATGGTAGCTACGCAGTTTCGTCAAAATTAGACAAGAATGGGAATTACTGAATTCGCGAAAACTTGGACATCGACTGAAGTTCTGGTCATATCAAATCCGAGAGAATTCTCGTGAGCATGAGAATAGCAGATATAGGTACAACATGCTTCACTCGTCTCACACTATACAGTGTTGATGTTGCGTTTTTGGGAAAACCCGAGATAAGGCCAGAATTATAAGGATGGCATAAAACATTACACCATAGGTTAGAATTAGAATTAGAGCAAAGATACATTTCACAAATTCAACTAGAATTAGATTGACGAAATTCCGTTCTGATTAGAGTCTGGTTAGACTATACTAGAATTACCTAGTTGTCCAACTCTGCCTGTGTCATGCGTATGGAATTTATGCTCGCAATGTCTAGGCAACATATATTCTATTAAACAAATGTGAATCCACTGATTTAATGATATTTGCTGTCATTATGCATCGTTGGGTACTTTTCCAAAGACTCGAAAATGCGGGACTAGAGAAGTAGTAGTACTCATATTATAAGTCTGCGCATCAGCTGTGTCGAAATATTGTGCAATCAGCATACATATAGCATCATATACGACACCGAGGAAGGCTACATTTCGGATTCTTTTGTCGAGTATCCGCCTGTGGAAGCCTCGTTGCTCTTGGAACTGTACTGGCTCTTGTCGTTACTGCTCGACAGCAATCTTTTCGGGCTGCCCTCGACCTTGAAACATCGTAACAGAGGCTGCAGCCATATATTTCTCATGCTCTCATGTCGTACGCAGGTGCACAAGAATATCAGGAATCCCTGAATGAGGCAAGCAAAATGTACAGGTCAGCTTCCCTAAGTGTAGCGGAATATAATGTTCCGATCACATTAGATTATCGTCAAAAAGGACGCGAACAAAAATAGAACATCCAAAATAGTCTATCTAACAGGAAAGGGAGATAGCTCCAGCCCAAAGAAGAGATAACAGTAATCAAAATTTTCACGACCTTTTCTCTGTGCCGATTGTGTAGTAATTCACCATCTTAAAAGCAACCATCCATTGATATCATACATAATTTGAAGATACGTGTCACGTCCCTGTTGGTTCTACATGCAATTGACATGTCCTACTGCATGTTAATTGATCATTACATGATTCGCATCAATTCAACAGCGAGGCTACGTGTCAGGCTATAACACATGATATTTTACGAAGCGTGAATCGCTCGAAAATCAACGGCGAACAGCTTACTTGCAAGGTGTTCACGACCACGAATATCCAGTTCAAAGTTGTGAGGCACGCCTGGCTCTCGCAGAGCAGCATCACGTATCCAACCACCCAGAATGCCCCGGTACTCGATAGCATAGTAAAGCTGATGAGTAAATACTCCTTGGGGCTGGTGTCCGTAGCGGTTGAATTAACCTGAGCAGCGAAAAATAACTCGTAATATCTCGAAATATTATCATGTAGAGAAATATACGCTTGGTGGCACTGGTGGGGTCTGATATAATTCCCTGTGTTGGTTGATCATCAACAGCAACGTGACGGGTAACAGTCATTTCCTTCGCCAGGACCAGAGATGAGCGGATATCGAAATCGAAATCCTGTTCCGGATTTGATACATAGACACTTTTCTATGAATTTCATGTCCAATTCAGCTGACTCTAGTCGGGAGCGACCGTAGATAGAAACGGAATGGCGTGACACCAATTGCTTAATTTCAAATGAGCTTATAAATAGTGAAAACAGAATTTGCATTTCAGAAGGACAGGTATCGATTTCGAACCCCAATCCCCGTACGCCACTGCACACGACGTGCCATCTTAACAGTGACAAATCGGCTACTAATCGAATTTAATTGCCTACAACCAATGATGGCCAAGACGGGCGAGTCATCTCAAATCATTTGTATGAGCTGAGACTGTGTTTTGACCTGCGGGAAACTTGGGACCCCGTGAACACTGGTTCAGAGCCACCGCTCGTATCTATATATCACGCCGTAGTTACCAAAGGTAGTCTGTAAAGAGGTACTTGCTCTTCTTCAAAGTACTCAGGTAGGTTTCGTCTACTTGCACTACATACTCCAGTTGTTATAATTTTGGACTGCTACTACTTTTACGTCACAGTTTCTGTTTTTTTGGCACAACAACCCCCAGTATAAACTACTGAACATACATGCTTACTTTCAAATCTCCACTTTTACTTATGCATGAGTAGAAATCTATGTTGCTACATTCACTTCTACTTGAGTACCAACGAGAACGACTTTGAACGACTCTACTTACTCCTCACATCTCATGACAACAAAGCCGAATAACAGCCCCCTCTCGCGCTCATATTCGGTCACTCATTCGAACAATGAACTCACCGACTTATTTCGCTTAAAAAGTACTCTGATCACAGCGATGTACACGTATACGTTAAAGATGATCATCAAGGCAACAGGAGCCAGGAATCCGACGTATAGAGAGTACTTATAAAGCCAACATACATTCTCCTGTACGTAGTGGGAGAGATTTCGCATTGTATTACACCCTGAACGAGAAACATAAAACGCGTATTATATAAGGACTAGGCGAAGAGAAATGACACAAGGTACTAGTTTCAAAAACAAGCGTAGCACTATTGACATTTGGACTGGGAATTCGCCTATGACAACCCTTGGTTGAGTAAAGCACTTTCGCTTGGCGCCGACTTTGATTACGCACTTGCAACGCTTTTCGGATAGCTACATCCCGAAATTTTCTGGCACAAACTATCTTACCTGCTATTCACCGATACCGTGTTTCTCCAAAGGTATTTAGTTGATATTTAGATTAATTTAATTAATGAAATTGTTTATATAGCTCAGCGGATTTATCCCGCAATTCTTCATAAAAAACTATCTTACCTGCTATGCACCAATGGCGTCTTTTTCCGACGGTATTATTTAGTTGACATTTAATAATTATTGATTTAATGAATTCAGTAATTCGAGTCTTAATCACGCTGTAGACTGGGTATTATTTTAAAGATAAGGAATGTGCATATTATTCTCAAAATTGAAAACAGATCTTCAATTAAGGGTAGGTCATATTTTATTAGAAACATAGTAGCAATCAAGTTTATAGAACTACGATTATACTTGCTTAATTTTATACTTGTCATTTCCAACTATTGCTTGTGCGAGGGTGTGGTGAATTATCAGGTTATTTCCATAGCCTATACTTCAATAACATGAATAGCACATTTGACCACCCCTTACACGTGGATCAGTGTACACTGTACAGTCAACTGTTGCCACACGGAATTCCTACAAGCCAGCAGTAATACGAGCGCTTCATACCTGATATTAATTATCATTTGGTATTAATTCCTATGCTGTCGTCAGAAGTTTCGTTATCGCACATTTAATTTACATGTTGGAAAAGACCTTCGCCGAATATTTCCTATCGTCCTGTGTGACCTACAGGGCAATAGCTGATGAGTACTCACAAACCCACCATTAGTACTTTCATTCCGTGGATCAAGGTATCCTACTGTTAATCCAACGTTCAGGGCTGTAATCAATAGCGGCAACCCGTAGCCGAATAGCGCGCATCTCATCATATAATGAGATCTTCCAGATCTGAATACCTGTACATGAAAGCCAGGTTTGTATGTGCGTAATTTGTATAGTTGGAATAGCGTTCATACCAGCACGAACGCTCGGTACATATCGAACGCGTAAATGGTCATCCAGGTAAAGCTAGCGAGAAAGAAGTACTGCATTGTCGCAGCAATGGCGGTACACCATCCCCGGTGATTTTTCTTATCAATACCGAACACGAAGACCACGTTGCAAATGATTATGGTCGCGCAGATATGAAACAAGATCTGGGTGGGGCGACGTTTTCTCACATCTCTGAAAACATGTACATTAGTTAACGGTAAAATCTAGCGATTATCTGAGATCACCAACAGTATGAATGATGCGGAAAGTTCGAATATCTACATTTTACGTGACCACAAAATTACTATGCTTGTTCTACATTACATTAAAGATAACTTGGTATTTTTTCTACCGTGCCTACTTCATCGCAGTTTTTGACTATATGCTGTGTGGTGATCACGATCATGACTTCACAGATATGTCGATTCGGTGTGCATATCTTTGTGCTATACATGTTTCGTATTTGTACGACTAGGGTTGTATTTAAAGCAAATGGTTACTTAAACATTGATTGATTTAAACAAAAGCATTTAAAAAATGTATTGTAAGTTGTATAATTATGACATAATTGTGTGAATACATTCCCAAAACATGTTGTATGAGCCTTGCGGACGACGATTACCACCCGATATAGACGACGTATACGATATGGGATGGTTGAAATACTAGGAATAATGGATTCAACAGCTATAGTAAATAGATATTGAACATTGAAACGGAATGAATGCTGTGCTGATGATGACCTTCGACCGTAAAAATGCTGCATGACGCTGTAGTCCTGGTTAAAGATATATTAGGTCTGTATATGACATGGGTTGGAAGCCTATTCGTCAAGAGAGCTACATTTACCCTGTTTGTTTTACATTTATTTTTCTTTTAAATGCAGCCCTGGATACGACTAATCGAGGTTTACAACGTTTCATTTTGGAATTTCACTTTGGAAAATTGTATCGATACTACAGTTCTCGCTGATAAATACATTATTAATGATTCGGAACGTATAAATTCAGTAATCGGAAAAAATCATATTTCGTTGATCGACACGAATTATTGAAACTCTTGCTCGATCCGGATTCGAGAACTCGATTTTTTGTACCTAGTGCTCGTAAATGCCATGCTGTTCAAACGCAAACTGAATAATAGTAGTACTGACTCATAGTATGAGCCCTCTGCCATAGTATTCAGCAGAGTGTGTTGAGCTTGACTTTCAGTTTGAAATGAAAATTCAAGAGACATGAGCTACGTGCTTTTAACAACATACGGCCAATTCGTCGTACAATATTAAACGCTATATCAGAGAGGCGCTGATAATGACTAATTAACTATAAATTATGATTGTCAATAGAGTACAGTCTTTCAAATAAATCAACAGAACACTTATTACTTACTCTCTAACAGCATGGATTGTAATAGTCAGCAGCAGACCGAGTATGGATAGGGACAATCCCACCACGCTGACGGTATCCAAAGCTATATTTGGCTTCAATCTGTCCTGTATCTGTTAATACATATATACGCAGTTCTACATACAACTATCAAGGGATAGGAATAAGAATAACTTCACCAACCACAAGCTTAGCAAAATTTGTCAGATGATTACACAGGCAAACGGTACGATTTTCGTTGCTTTCTGCCATAAAGCATCCGTCGAAACTCCATTTGTCTGATTGATTGTTCCAATAGCCGCACTTATTGCAGCTGATGTTACCCTGAAAATTAGGCGGATTCGGTGATTTTGGCCACGTTTCGACAAGATTGGGAATTGTGAAATATATTTGAAAGTTTTGACGCGCCTTAGAAATCGCTGCTTTACGTCTTTACATCTACTTCTACTTGAGTAGCGACGCCGAATACTTTGACCACATCCGCTGTTATAAAAATTACTTTCTGCGATTTAACGCGCAGCCTTTCATTATTTACTGTTTTATTTTATCTTGCAGAAACATATAGACATAGCCTAACCTGCATGTATATATACGTTGATAGCGTATATTATATATCTCTATCATATCGTATAATTGCCATAATACCAGTTTTTGATTTGGGACTCTGACCACCCACTGTATAGTTGCTCCATTCGAATTTGGTGGGTGATTGAGAATGATATCAAAATGCCATGACTCTCAGTAAGAAACATGATATTCATAACAAACGTATGTATATTGTTCATGGAAGTGACATTATTCACTCTCGTGGCATCATGAGTAAACCCACACGACCACCACAATTTGCAGAACTATTCTATGCATGGTGATGGAACTCAACACGCGATGATTAGTACTACTTATGGCATTCAAATTGTAACAGTAAGAGGTTTGTGGAAAATCGTAGCAGAACTTAGATCAGTGGTTCTTAACCGGTGTTCCATGGATCACTGGAGGCTCCATGAGTCTCAGGGTTTATATGGGCGTCAAGACACGCACTCAAGTCACGCACTATTGGTCCATCGTTGGTTGCAGCCAATTAGGGCCGACCAGTAGTCGAATTGTGACTGTGTTTTGGTACGTCGTGTGCACTGGCGTACTCAGAGGAGGGGAGGTCTCGAAATCGGAGCTCCGTCCTTCTGAAATGCCAATTATATCGCCAATATTTATAGGCTAGTAGGTAATTAGCAATCACGATCGGTATCACCCCATCACGGTATCGCGTTTCTACCGAACAATACGATGACACTTTCCAAGGTGAAGCCTCGCCTTTCTGATCTGGTAACTGAATGGCAACAGCAGAAGCCACACTGATGTTCAATAGATATTTATTATCATGTTTTCGTTTTGTGAAAAACTTGCAATTGAGTGGCTTTGTTATTTTAACACTGGTGATGCAAAGCTAATCTTGTGCAGCAGTAATAGATTGTAATGTATAGTTGGATGTGTATATTGCGGTATATTTTTTATGACTTATTGACAAGTTGCAGTTTTTGCGCATTAGCGTAAGTGTTCTGCGACTTATTAGAAGTTGAAAAATACTGATTTATATCATGGTTTGAACTTACTATGTTTGTTAGCTGTTTTTGGGGTATTCATGATGTTTGTCGACAACAACGGTCATTTAGACCAAGGCCGATTTTCTGCATTTTCCATTCAGTATCTGCCGACTAGTAGCACGCCCCACTTCTAGGCTTTGCTGTAAGACACCGCTTACGCGGATGATGTGGCGAGGAGGAGCCTAGATAAACCTCCAACACTTAGGTAGGAATTCTGAAATCGACCTCGGTCGGACTCGAACCCGCAACGCATTGGTGTTGCAACCGTGGATTATACCACTGCGCTATCTCGCCGCGATGAACTTACTATGAACTTTGAATTATTAGTGAAATTCGCGTGTTTCTTTTCTTTTGATTCATCCAATGTTGGATAATGTGTAATATTCACGTGACCTTCAAAATCTGCGATAGGCTCCGAGCCGTGACCGATATGGACTCCTACGATCTGTTGAATAAAGTAAAAATGTAATCAGCGCCGAAGTAAACACTCGGCTGAAAATGGAGGCTGTTTTGATCACTCAATGCGTTAGTCCAGTGGTTTCCAACGTGCGCGATATCGTCCCCAATGGCCGAATTTAAGAAAAAAGGGGGCGGTGCGACAGGGGGCGAAAATGATAGAATGTCTAGTGAGATATATTTAACTAACACGGCCAGCTTATTCTGCATATGACGCGAGAAAATTTGTCTAGAGCTTGATAAGAGGGCGATGAGTCGGAAAAGGTTGGGATCCAGATACAAGCATTTCAACATTGTTACTCATAGGTACCACACGATAGATTACTCACTTCCATTGTCATTATACGTGACACACGGAGATTTGTAGCGAACCCCTTATCTATCAAGAGTCAACGGCTCAATAAAGAAAGAGAAATATCAATTTACAACGAAAACTAATAGAAAACGGTAGATTCCGTAATATTTGTATTAAGTATAATCACCAGAAACATAAAATTACTGTAATACTCCACATAACTCGCGGAAGTGAGTGTAAATTGCGTGCGAGGAAAAAGCTTCTACCAGCATGCAATTACCAGTCAGTGCCATTGTATCATTCGAACCACGTATAGCTAACCGTTCCAAGACATATTCGGAATTCCCGGATACACCGGTTGGCTCGCAGGTTACCAAAGGTATTATCATTGGATATCATATTCAAGCTTGACGCTTCGAAAATGCAGGTGGTTATGATGTTTTTCTGACAACAGAACGACAATATTCCCTGCAGTCGTTAAGCTTCCATATATCTAGTTTACGGAAGCGATGACCAATAGTTGATGACCAAATAGCTGCATCAATGGATTTGAATTGGCAAATCTCCTGGCGAGTGGGCTACATCTCAGATCAATGATGTATTTTTGAAGTGGCAGATTAACGTGAACCGATATAATTAACCTAAACATTAACTTACCAGACCAGGCGTGGCGGCGTTTTCGGCAGGAAACAAATCCTTTGTAAAGTATAAAATGAACGATATTCGTTTGTTCGACCCGATAGCAGATGAGGGCACTGTTACGTCCAATGGTCTGTATGTATCTGACTTGTTTAGGTCTTGAGACTTGTTTTGACTTTGATATTCACCAGTTTCTTTCACAAGAACTGGTTCAAATGTCGATTCCTTTTCCCCTGACACTCTTTGGATCTGATCAAAATAAAAATTAGTCCTCAGAGCACATAGAAGATATAGAAATGTCATTATCCTTTTTTGTATTTGGCGAAAGTTACCATTACAACATTACACGCAATTACCTCCGACACGACGTTCTTTGAGTATATCTTTATGGCTATAGTTGAATTGTAGGGTAATTCGATGAACTGAGAAATGTTGGTTAGACTCGTCAATAATTGTCTTTTCACAGCAGTTGCATTGTATTGAAGAGATAGATTTGTTGTGAATGAATGGGATGTGATCAAGTTGTTAACAATGTTGACGGCATTCCGGTAGACGCTGATGTTGGCCTGAATACAAAAAGTTTCAAACCAATCGTATCATTGTATAATAATCCACCCAAAGCTACGCGAAATTTGTTTTAGTCTAATACTCCATTTTATTTCATTCGTGGGATGCATTCGAAAAGCTAAAGAATCTGTTTTGAAACATGACCTGTTCTGTACGGCGCGTCTCTATACTGACGGATTGAAGATTACAGACATATATGATCGTAATATATTTAACATAAACGACTATTCTGAAACAATTTGACGCTTGACTTGAACAGGAATGTATACTTTGAATATTATTCGAGACGAGAAAACACTCACATAGCCTGCTGCATTACACAGGGGTGGGCAATGATGTTTCCCATGGGGATAAATGAGCAGAGGGGGTCAGCAACGAAGTAATTCTACTTTTTAAGATTACTTAAGTAGTTTTCCGCTAATTGGGTAGTCACTCAAGTAGATCTAATTTCCCGCTACTTCTACTTGTACTTCGTAATATTTTGTGATTTACTTACCTACTTTTCACTATTTTCAGATTGTCTAGTAGAAGTAGTTTAAACCTCCAATCGGAAAGATAGGCTAAGACTTTTCGGGGTTGTTTTCATGGAGTATCAACATTTAATTTTCACAATTATTAAGTAAAGCCCAGAATTCTCGTCTCGCTTCGCTCATAGTAGATATGGAGTGATCAATAAGATTTCACGAAAGTATCGGTGAATATCATTTAGGTAGCGGGTGGCGTGGTTCCGTTCACACCGCATTGTCGCCCATATAAAATATTTCATAGCAGTATATATGGCTCATCATAACATTTGAAACTGATGTTTCGCAATCTGCAGTTACTTGTCCTTGGCGTGTTCTAATCTGGAAAAGTGGATTCTGACATTTATTTTTAGCTATAGGCCTGTTTTAGCATACCACCGTTGAAACTTTCCGAACTAAAGACATGAAATTCATATTTCGCTTTTAGTAGTATTTATATTTCTCTTTCAATGCCCAGTATGAGGGTTTGAATTCTGATTAGTTTAAGTTCTTTTGTCTGGAGAAATACATGTTGAAGTATAAAATTAATTTCCGGAAATAAAGCTACACATGGTATTTTTACGATCCACCATATTTTAATAACGTTTAATAATCGCGCAAAATGTTTACACCGTATCCAATACAACTTCTCCGTATTGCTCTTCGACTAAACTACGTCCTTTTTATATGGGGGAGGGCGCCATATCAAATATTTTCTTAAACGGGCTGTTCGAGTAAACCTAGAATTAGTATCGCATTTCCATATCAATACTATCATTTTCATCCCATGATGAAATGACGAATGCTTATGCTGTCGAAAATTTGATACCTCCTGGCAGGGCTTTGGAGCCGGTGCTGGAGCCCGGAGCCGGAGCCCCGGAGCCGTGCATTTTCACCGGAGCTGGAGCCGGAGCTGGAGCTCCACATAAAATTCAGCCGGAGCCGGAGCCGGAGCTGGAGCCCGTTATTTGAGGAGTAGCTCCGGCTCCAACCTATTTCATAAGATGCCATTATATATAGGCAACAACCACATCTGCTGATTTATCATAATTGAACAGCAGGCCTGAATTTTAATGCTGTGCACATCAATGGAATAGAGTAAAGTGCGTTCTAGTGCAATTACGATGTTGCCGACAATTGACAAGTATTCAGTATGGCGTCACAAACCGGCACGGCGGAACCTATATGTCTTCGTTGCTACATCGGATGTTACTGATGGCTGACAGACTCTAGATTACTATAGATAACTAACATATGGGTAGATTAGTGATCTATGTAGACCAGGAATGGCCAACCTTTTCGGCTAAAGGGGCACATGCAATTGACGAACGAGTGTACGGTCCACTAGCTGCGCCAAGCGGGAAAAATTTTGTAAGTTCATTAATGAACTAGGTCAATAATAATATTACTTGAGTATTGCGGGTCTATTGTATACCGCCCGCTAGGCTCAGTTTGCAAGGACACGACTATTCGGCGTCTGGTCACATCGATATCGAAGGTATCCGATAATCACAATCATGTTGCGCCTACATTTCACCGTCGACGATCTTTATGACAGCGCAAACGCGAAAAGACTTTCTTCCGTAATTGCGAATACAATTAGACTTAATCGGGTTGATTAGGCGTTTTTTTTCATTTTCAGTAGGGGGTAGGCTACCAAGCAATAAAGAGTGCGGCAATTAAACAGGCAAAGCGTGAAGAAAAATTTCGCTACTATTTTAGTTTATTGTAATGTACGACGATTTACTGAAAATGTGACTGGACCCTGGTTCTGCCAATGCGTCGGAACTGATATTTTAGTCATCAACATAGGGTCGCAGCCAGAATTGTAACTTTTGGTTGGCATTGCAAGTTCACAATCTGAGATAATAGGAAATTACCTCGCGGGTCACGCAAAACCCCCTCGTGGGCCACATTTGACCCGTGGGTTGGCCCCCATGATTTAGACATGCCCATTCGATAATTTCAGAGCCGGAGCCGGAGCTGGAGCCGGAGCAGTGGTAATAATGCAGCTCCGGAGCTGGATCCGGAGCTAATGTATGATAAAAGAGAGCTCCGGAGCCGGAGCCGGAGCAGTTTAAATTTACGGCTGCTCCAAAGCCCTGCCTCCTGGGAGGCATCAATATGAATCAAACGCTGCATCTTTCGCATAGCTCAATTTGCAGCTTTAATCAGTCCATGCGAACGAAGTTCTCACAACTGCTCACTTACTTGAGTGGATTTAAATTCAGTCAATTCTATTTCCACTTAAGGTAGTTTTACGTTGCTTATAAAAGAATTACTTCTACTAGTACTTGAGTAGATGTTTTCGTCGCTACTTCTACTTGAGATGCTTTCTTGACTACTTTGACCACCTCTGTAAATGCGAAACAGAAAGTATTGTGGCATGCCATAATTTTAAACTATATTGTGCAGCGCATTAATACTACTTTTAAATCAGCGGTTCCCAACCGGTGGGAAATTCCCCACTTGTGGTCAATTCAATAGTTTCTGGTGGGGAATAGATGCATTTGGTAAACATTATATACCCTACACATGCGTGATTACCATTACCAGTTACCTGCTATGGTATGCATGTAGCGGAAAATATATTAGGGGAGATGTCGTACCGATGGATCAAAAATTGGAAAATGGTCACTGGCCCCAAAATGTTCAGCCGAAAACAGCAGATCTTTTGCTGGCTGAGCACTTTGATACAAGCTCTACCTATCGCGCACATACACATGAATATCCGTCTTTTCGAAAAATATTTATGGACGTTTAAAATTTGTTGCTCGAACGTGTCATCGGTCCCCACCCGGTGGGTCCAATGGCACACGACCCGGGGACCTATATGACACATATACCCTGAAAAACTCAGATGTGACAACTTTTCTTGCTCAGTATTATAATCTGAGCTACAGCAAGCCAAAGAAGAATTTTCGGTCGCAACCGTCAAAAAATAGATTAAATATTAACTCAAATGTTGTCATAAAATCACGTTTCGATTTAGGCTCGGACTTATAAATTTGACGGTACATACACATTCCCCGAAAATCGACGGTGTGACTTCCAAATACCTCGTTATAGCGATAAAACATCATATGCAATTATTACATAAAGATTTTCTGTACGTAGTCATGTTTCATTTGTTTCATGATTAGTATGCTTGATTATTTTGTTTGATTTGGCTATTGTATCATCGGTCCCCACCCTACTAATTTTGTACATGAATCGAAAAAAATTCCACTCAAGGAAAGTACTGAAAAAAATAATAGGTTCCATTATATAGCCTGATACAAGCTCTAGACTTCACAATAAAACTGATTGCGGGTTTGTTCGTGTTGAAGGTTACAAAGAAAAATGTATATGTCGATCTAAATTTAGTTTACACCCCCCAAAACAAAAAACATCTGTGAGAGACCCCAGAGTTCGCGCACGTCGAATTTTTTTGTATGTGAGGAAAGATGTTGCCAGCATGCAATTGTAGACAAGTTCACGGAGTGTAATCATAGAATTATCATAGAGAATTTTCAAAGTATTTTCGGTCCCAGTAATCCATTGGTACCACATCTCCCCTACTTGCTGTTCACAAAAAATAAATTCTGGATAACCAATGATGTCGTCAAAAATGCATCCAGCACGACCAGTATGACGTGAAAAAACGTTTCCGTTAAATTTTAAGGGTTACCGGTATCGACTCAAAATACGTTTTATGTAGGGTTACCATATTTTGGAAATCTAAAAAGAGGACACCACATTGTCGGGTGGTTGACTAAAAAAAAAGGTCAACTTTCCGCTCACCTCCCGAAATAACCGTCGGGGCGTCACTTCGGTGCTGATGTACGCCATCTCAGACGGTTTTGCTATAGATATGACCAAAACTCTCAAAAAAGAGGACAAAATCTCAAAAAATAGGACAAAAGGGCGTCCTCCGATGACACTTTCAAAAAAGTCAAAAATAGGACGTATGGTAACCTTAGTTATATATCGCAGTAATAGGCGATTGTCTTGCATACTGGTTTACATTGGTGTGTCTTGTGTACTCAAACAACAGATAGCTGCTCCGTAATGACAAATGTTTTGGGTAGTGGCGAATGAAGACTCGGAATATATCTTAAGTTGGAGATGAAGACAAGAAGGTTGGGAACCACTGTTCTAAATTGACAGCAGCGATTGACACTGTTTGCAAAAGCAGCAAAAAGGTTATGAGAAAGTGAGGGTTCATTAACAAAACAAAAATATTTATTCAGATCAATGGTAAAAAAAAGTAACTTTTTCAACTCTTCTTTATTCACATTAACCTCCAAAACTGGTTTCTGTTATCCAAAAATGATAAACACCGTTACATTGCGGTTGTCATACCACCGAACTGTGCTGACAACACTATACGAAAACTGTTCTGAGGTTGAAAGTTGCAATTATTGAAGTTGACCAAACCAAGGTTAGTCAATTAGTCATGTTAAATTTTGTTTTTATCTGTAACTTGGAATTCTCACATTACTGTAGATTCATACGTTTTTATGTATGTATTTGTCATATTCAGCTCCAGCCCAACTGTGTCCGCATAATATAGTTCAAGGGCTCATTGGTGTTATTGCACTGTATAGATTTAATAAATTTTAACTTAAATCGTTTCAGCATGCTCTGTCAAATCGGTTATATTGTGACTACGGATTGCGCATATTACATAGACTACGTCGGTGATATGCACAAACTTTTGCGTTAGATTATACAGCCTGTGATTTTATTCTGCGCATTAATATTTATGGCTCATTATATTGTCTGAATTATAATCAACCTTTTGGGGGCATCGTATTAGTCAGGTCCGAGCCGAATTCGACCAACAGACCATAACATCCCCAGTTCTGGCTTAACTGAACTTCTATCGAATACCACGCCATAGAGTTAAAGTCTCGAGTCTCCGCGGCACTGATCAGTTGTGATCGCTAGTAGCATGATTTAAAATTACATATACCCATATGGAAATAACAGATAATGAAGAATCAATCAATACGTATCATATTCAATTTTAAATTACCTTTGCCATGCCAATTGCTTTAGACACGTTTACCATACAGTCTGCGGTACGGGTAACCGATGTCCAAGGCGCGGTCTCTCCTGATGTCGCGAGTTGCAAAACATCAGTTATATTCTTCAAGTCTTCCGCCGAAACATCCTCTGGAACGGTAACCTGTAATGGAACATTTTGGTCATAAAGAATTATACGATTACCAGTGGAATGATTCTCACATCCTGTATAATTTCGTCCACGGGTTTACTGCATGAATGTGACTCATAAACAAATTCATCCCACACGCCTCCAGTTTTACACTCCATGGAGGCCTTGGCACGTCTATAATGACCTGAAATGATTCCAAATTTCCAGAGTTAAAAACTGGCACGATGAAATAAAGACTGGCGTGGTATATGCTTTGAAAAGAAGAATAACGCGCATACGTAGGTAAATGCAATAATGTGAATTTGTGCATTGTCAGGCACAACAAATTAGACGTACTTCTACAGCACACCTCTGCACCATAGCTTACGCTGCGAATCGACATTTTTGACACGACATGTTGATTTCACACACCTTCCAATGAGCCAAAGACAACAAGCCACACGGTGACGACAATCCACACGGAGGTGAATCGATTTTGTTTTCATGAGCCCCCTTTAGGTTCTGGTGATACGTAGTTTTTCGTAAATGGTAAAATACAAATTGATTGAATTATGAAGTTAAATGAGTCCGATCAAAATATCCTATTTACGAAACAGCAAGAAAATCGGCATTCATTTTGGGCTGCTTTAACTGTGCAGTGGGCTAGTCAGGTAAAAAGGTATGTATAGGTAATAGCTTATAAGTTATAACCGTATGTGAATTAGACAAATACAATTAGGTTCTACATAAACTCTTTCCCTATAGTAGGGTTTCTTAATCTGGGGTCCATGAACCCTTTTGGGTCCGCCAGCTAGTTCTAAGGGGTCAACCATATAATTTCATTGTCTTATAACATCTGTCCTGATGTCCTTATATCTAGGGATTGTGTGAACGTGAGGTTCACGTTCGCGTTCTGTGTGTGAGCCTGCCAAATTGAGAGGTTCACGTCCCCAAACGAACCTTGATAAGGTCTGTACTGTGAACCTTTTTCATATATTACAATTTTCATGTCATTATAACAGCTTTGGTTGAAATTTACTGCATTTCAACTGCGGGTCACTCTATGCATGGCGCTGGCAGCACAAGACTAGACGAGCATGCACATTGACAATCTGAAAAATCGTATCGTTTTGTTACAGAAGTTTGCTCGAAATATCCCGCTTTCTGTTTGTGAATATCTAGTGAATCTCTGCTGTGAGCTTAACGCGCAATCACATCACCTCAGAGCGATATACGCAACATGTATTGTAAGTAGTCAGCGAATGATGCTAAATTCAACCAATCAATGAAATTGATAGCGTTGTCTGATGTCCATCTCGATTTCATATGATTATTGTATCATAAAAACCAAATCCGTGCGATTGGGGTGTTGGCTACTGTTGTATAATTAGTGAATCCGTTCTACACTCTGCTCAACATCAGCGTAGCAACACTCGGACGCCGGATACATTGTCCGGTCTGTTCTAGACCGTTAAGGCCTAAGCTTATATTCCCTTGCAAGTCCTCGTTGGAATAGTTGGCGAAGCGGGCAAAGCGACGAAAGATATTCATTTTATGGGGGTATCATATCATTTGATTGCTTCAGTTGATACATTTGGCGACGTTTAAAAAGTCAGTATATGTACTTCAGCATTGTGGATTATGTATCCCAAGTCGTCGCTAGGTATCGTGTATACCTGCACAATATCTCTTCACTGAAATGCACGGTTGGAATTAGCAATGTGACGTCACGTGACGTCATGAGATTCACATACGCGTTCACGCAGAACCTTTCAAAAAGGTTCGGGTTCACACGAAACTGAACCTTTCAAAGGTTCACACTATCCCTACTTATACCCTTATTTTGTTTCATTCGGTTAACATCATCCGTGAGCTTTGTAAGCAACCCTCGGCCAGATATACCGATATGATATATAAGCGATGACATTTTCCAAGTCAGGAAAGGAGAGAACGTAGTTTATTTTTATCCTTGAAGTTTATTCGGCATATACACCGACTCATAATATATATACACACGATCGGTGCATATGCACAGTGGTGGATTTTGGGGTGGGCGAGGTGGGCGGTCGCCCCCCCCCTGGTCGAAGTGGACCCCCTCATTGGTTTACGTGCTTTTTTCAAGGATAATAGCACATGCATTAAGGATAATCAAGGATAATAGCACATGCAATAATAGAAATGGCCGAATTCAGCATCTGGCCAAACCTTGCCATGGTGAAAGATACATAATAATAACAGATGCGAAAGGGGGGTCTGGGGGGCGGCCCGTTAGTAGGGCCACCACTGCATATGCATACCATGAGTGCATGATGTGTATATGCCGCTGGACAAGGACGGTACAGATATTGCCGTGTAAGGCTTTCTAAGTCTTGCACCACCCCTCCATGCTATGCCAATAATGCATGAGCGCCAAGCGCGGTGTCATGAACAAGTAACTACCTTCGAGTCAAAGGTCATATTGAGTCATTGCACATTTTGACTCTAGTCAAGTCAAGTCACTTGAAACGAAATGATATGATGCGATACGCAATCCATTTACACATCCATAAGAAAATTTTTTAGCCAACATCATTTGAAATTGACTCAAAAATTTAGATCGCAGTCACGGGTCAATCCACATTTCCCACATGCCGAGTTCGTGACAGGTCAAGTCTTTTTGCGAAGTGACACAAGTCAACTTAGATTAGGTGCTGCATCAGTTTTAGAAATTGCGAGGTTATGGAGGCCAGGCCACAACCAAGTACATTATAGGATCCGCGTTTGATAACGGCTAAGAAGCATTGCTCAGAAGAAGACTAGGAATTGTAAGGTTCGCGTCCAATCCTTCGCACATTGCATTAATCAACAATTAGGAATCTTAGGACTTTACATACTGCATTTTTCCGTGGAATAAGCTTTTGTTCCAACGACGGTTTCATCAAAGTTTAATGTTTCGTTGTTCCATTCTCGCGTGGTTTTACCGCAATGCCCTGAAATGGGGATAGTTCGGAATTCACTCGACGATTCAAATATCCTTCGAAATTTCCAAGGTCATACGTAGGCAGCCTTCGTTCGGATCACCGTGCAGACCATTCTGGCACTTGCATTCTTCACTTTGGTCGCGGTCCTTGCGTGTCTCGGCACCGAGCGCTATGCAGACCTTTGGTGCTATACAAATCACACGCTCAATTTTCCTTCATTCGTAAAGGTGGCGTATATAGTCTATGTTATATGTTGGATATATTATTAAACAATTCGGATGACGCAAAACCGTGAAAGGACCCGGTTCGTATAAACCGGTATTTATAAATCCCAGCATGTGACATCGCATCAACATGAATGCAATTTCTAAATATATTTATACATACGCGGTCAAAGTATAGTCATTGATAGTATTCGAGGCCTAGCTTTGCCTAAAAAAACTGAAAATTGCGAAGTAGAAGTGCTTTAATATCTAAAGCACTCGAGTAATTAGTGCAAGGCGAAACCAATTTCTATCTGCAGGAGCTTCATCAATCTAAAATGGATATCATAGTCCTGAAACAACCGAAGACTCCAGCTAGATGCTCCTGAATTCGCGTGCGAGTGACCCGGCTTACACCACCGAACATACATAAGAATATGAAGGGGTCCGTGACAATAAAAAAAATTGAGAAACACTGATTTACATTGACTGGTCTTACAATCTTGGCCGTGCGTTATCGGAATTAGCAAAAACTCTAATTGAATTGTAACGAAATCGCTCTGGCCTTACTTTCCATACACGATTCTATTTTGGATAATGTCAATAGTAGTCATAAATCGGAGTACATACTTAGTAGCAAGAAGCGACTCATAGCGATGTGACTTATTGTCGGATATTCTAGCAAATTGTCAGGCACGTGAAGGAGAAACGGACGAGCGTGTCAACACTCGCTTAGTGACACGTCTGCCGACAAGAAGGAAAATCCCAACAACGCCTTATTAGTCATTGGAACACATCATCACCAAACTATCGACGGGTATCTGGAACTTCATATTATCTAAAATGAACATCACAGTCCTGAAGCAACCTAAGACTATTGCTGGATGCTCCTGAATTCGCGTGCGAGTAACCCGGCCAACGCGACCGAACATACATAAGAATGTGAATGCATTCGTTCAATTTGAGATCAGCCTCAAGAACATGAGATGCTGTTTTTGTCAGCGAATTGATTGCGCATTAAAAAAAAGTTATTATAGCTCTTCCCTCAAATTCGTGAGATAAGTGAAGCCCTGGTAACAGCTTTAAGCGGTAGAACAGTAGGCACGATCACATGATGGGGTAAATCGGCGAATCAGGAATCGACTGACTATCGAGGAATGGTAATTCGCTCGCGCCTCTGCGTCATACCATTCGATTCCAATGAGGCCACTGTTAGTTTCTGCAGCCGCGCGGGTCAGATCAAACATGTTCTGGAGGTTTCCAAAGTAATCACGTTATATATGAGTCGAGAAAGGTACCACTGCGTCCATTAAACCAGTGCTTCCCAGCCAGTGGGTCATAAAGCATTTATTAATTTTACATAGTTTTCAATTCAACATGTCATGGAAAGCAGCTTTTCGTTATTACGGAATGTCCGTAACCTTCTAATTCATGGTATAGAAATTTTGTAGGTTCAAATAAAAAATAAAAACAAGTGTCCCTCAATTTTCGGTATTTCGGGATATTTTCCAAGCAAAAAAAATAAAGCAAATCAAGCATAGACTTGGTCTGATGTTATCGAATATGCTAGTTCAACTTCCGCATTGAGAGTAAATTTCATGCGGTAATTTGCTTTTCATTCGTTTGATCCCATGTCATTGTGTGTCGCACAATAAACCTTGCGCTGTAAGTGGGTCGCCATCCGAAACAGGTTGTGAAGCGCTTCATCACACATTTAGGCCTACTTATGTTTGTGAGCAATACGAAAATATCTGTCTAATTGACGCGGAACTATATGCGGGATCCTTATTCTATACCCGGATGTCCTGAAAGGGAAGCGAAAATGCAACCACACACTATAGACCATGAAATGCGGGAGGGCGTATCTAAACTTGATCACCATAGTGCCTCATGAGTCGCGGACCGTCTGCGACTGAGGACTGCGGCCGGGCAATGAGTATGAGTATATGAGTTCCGAGCACCATACACTATTGACAGCACGAATATGTGGACCTTAAGGATGTCAAGCCTCATGTTTTTTGCGGATGTGATCACTGATCAGTCATGAGCTGCTCCTAGTATTTCGAAGTATTCAAGTAGGGTTATCCTAGTTGTGCTATACTTACTGACGTGGTTATCTTTCTTAACTGTTTCCACTTCTACTAGGAGAAACAACCCACATTTTAGATAAATGGTAAATTAGGTAAAGTAGAATTCTGTTCGGGGATATATTTCCATTACTTTACGAGTGAAATTGTCACGACCACTGAATGAAATAGCCCCGGTATCACCCCATCACGGTAACTGACTATATTTTCGATAATGGCCCACAATTTGTGGTATGGATTTATTCAATTTACATTAGTGGTGAAGATACACTCTGCAATATTTATAGTAGCCATCTTCGATTGACTACAAAAGGTATGCGATGTCTCAACCAAATCGACTATACCAAACTACTTGAGAACTTTCAAAATTTTCATTTCCTAGTACTTCATAGTCAGGGCTCGGAAATTTATGTATTTCTACTAGTAATTGAGTGGAAATTGACGGCGTTACTTCTGCTACTATACTTGAGCGCAAACGGTGACTGCTTTGGCAGCCTTCGATTGTCTGGTTCTAAGACATTAATATACCACCTTTTTATGGAAGAGAAGTCGAACGAAGATATTGATAATATTAATAAAGATTGTGACTTCTAAAAGCTAGGCGAAATCGACACCGGCTGAAGGTTGGAATAAAATCACAGAAGATAAGCCTATATTGAACCCTATAGACCAGTGATTCTCAACCGCGGCTCTCCGAGCCGCATGCGGCTCTCGACTGCTCTCCGTGCGGCTCTCACTAACGATGTGAAATCATTGATGCTTCTACGGAAATTCTAATTATTCATGATCATAAATAAATCGCGCCTTCAACACAACAAATGTACGTTTATGTTCACGTTTACTGACGCGAAGGTCATTCCCTGATCACAATAGAATCCTACGTAATACAAGTTGTACGGGTTGTGACGTAACATTACCGATAGTAATTTCGGTAGGCTTTAAATCCGAACCTTTACTGCTTTACTGAAGGCTCTGACCGTCTGACCTAAGCCTAATCAGGTGTCTGTAATGAGACGGGCGAAGTTTATTTCGCTCGAGACGGCGGCTCATATTAGAATACGGGTGACAAGAGACTCGGTCAATAAGACAATCAACGTTTGGGGTAACTGCAGGTACTTTATTTTCTTACTCTTTGCTTTGATCTTGATAGCGTTAGAAAGGTTGCCAGTAAACTCGCCCCAAAGTAAATTCGGCCCGTCGAATTCGGCCCTCGGTCACTTTGGCCGTCGGTGAATTCGGCCGTCGGTAAATTCGGCCCTCGGTAAATTCGGCCAGGGCCAGAGTAACAATAACAGTTACAATACCATTACCTAACCTGAACCCTAACCCTAATCCTAACCTAACTCTAATCCTAACCTAACCATAATCCTAACCTAATCCTAACCCTAATCTTAACCTAACCCTAATCCTAACCTAACCCTAATCCTAACCTAACCCTAACCTAACCTAATCCTAACCCTAACGCTAATCCTAACCCTAAACCTACCCCCTAACCTCCAAATCACTTGATAATATTATAATTATGTAATATAATACACATTATTAGTTATTAGTTATTAGTAGGTTTAGGGTTAGGATTAGCGTTAGGGTTAGGATTAGGTTAGGGTTAGGATTAGGGTTAGGTTAGGTTAGGTTAGGATTAGGGTTAGGTTAGGTTTAGGGTTAGGTTAGGATTAGGGTTAGGGTTAGGTAAGGATTAGGGTTAGGTTAGAATTAGGGTTAGGATTAGTGTTAGGGTTCAGGTTAGATAATATTATAATTATGTAATATAATACACATTATTAGTTCGTAATACAATTTCACACAATGTTCTCCGAGGGCCGAATATACCGATTGAAGTCGGCTGTCGGTAAATTCGGCCCCATAAACATCGGCATAAATATATACATATATGTATTTATACGCATACCCTGTTCTCCAAATCACTTGATAATAATATAATTATGAACTTAATTCACAATAATAGTTGGTAATACATTTTTATAAAAAATTCTCCGAGGGCAGAATTGACCGAGTAACCAGTGAATTGACCGGTGAATTCGGCCGTCGGTAAATTCGGTCCCCGTGAATATCCGCGCTATCTCCCGTGATTACGCGATCTACGCATACCCTGACATCCAAATCACTTAATAATAGTATAATTATGTAATTAATTCATGTTAACGGTTGGTAATACATTTTAATACAATATTCTCGGTGGGCCGAATTTACTGATGTAATGGCCGAATTTGCCTGGGCCGAATTTACTTTGGGGCGAGTTTACTGGCAACCGTTAGAAAATATCGGAGACTTTGGTTCAATGATAATGTCAGGTTCAGATCAACCTGCAAAGAAATCTCGCACCCTTGTGCAAGAAAATCGGGCCTTTCAAAGTGAATGGGAAGAGGCGTATTTTCAAATTGAGGAAAACGGCAAAGCGAAATGCCTTCTGTGCCCTATAATAATAAACGGTGTAAAATCTTTCAACGTTAAGAGGCATTATAAAACACATGCGGGAAAATACGACGTCTATCAAGGTGAATCAAGGAAACGGAAGTTAGAATGTCTGAAAGCAGAGCGTAGCAAACAAGGAAAAATGTTTTTAAAAAAAAAAGAACCCGAAGAGGTAACAATAACATCATATAAGATCAGTCATCTATTGGCCAGCAATATGAAGCCATATTCTGATGGCGAAATTACGAAGCAGGCTATTGTTTTGTTTACCGAAGACAATTGTTCTCCTGCCATTCAGCAGAAAGCTAAAAAATTGCAGCTTAGCAATGATACAGTAACGCGTCGTGTCGATTGCATATCCCAAGATCTGCATGAGCAACTTATTCACAAGTCGCAAGATTTTTCTTACTACTCGCTTGCTCTTGACAGCACTAACGACATTACCGACATAGAGCAATTAGCTGTATTCATCCGGGGAGTCATGCCAGATTTCAAGATTTGCGAGGAGTTTCTTACTTTGCGATCTATTCATGGCACAACGAAGGGAACCGACATGTTTCGTGAATTTCATGCTACTCTTCAAGAAGCGCATTTAGACCCATCGAAATTATATTCATTGGCGACAGATGGCTGCCCAGCAATGCTCGGCAAAAATCTAGGTCTTCAAGGACTCGTCAACAAATGGCGTGCTGAACAGAATCTTGACGCTGTGACTTGGCAACACTGCATTATACACCAGGAAAGTCTTGTTGCTAAATCATTAAAGATGTCCAATGTGACAGATATAGTAATATCGACCGTAAATTGGATTCGAGCAAACGCACTTAACCATCGAAAATTCAAGGCTTTTCTCACCGATATTGATGCTGACCATGGAGACTTGATCATGTTCACCGCTGTACGATGGCTAAGCCGAGCTGCATGCCTCAAAAGATTTTACGCGCTACTTCCTGAGATTAAAATATTTGTCGAAGGAAAGAAAGACATCCCTCAGTTGGGAAACGAACACTGGGTTGCTGACTTGGCGTTCATGGTGGATATTACCTCACACCTGTCGTCACTAAATCGGAACTTACAAGGAAATAACAAGCTCTGTCACGCCTGGTACGGGACAGTGTCTGGTTTCATTGAGAAATTGTGTCTTTGGAGAAAGCACCTAGAGGAGGGTGTTACGACACATTTTGTAACGCTTTCAAACCACCGACAGAATGGATCATTCAAAACATATGACCAGGTTATTAGTACCTTGATTGACGGGTTTAAACGTCGAATAGAGGGAATGCATCATTCCGTACCCCTGATGAATATATTTTCAAACCCAATGGCAGTAGATGCCGCCACTGCCCCTGATATTTTTCAGATGGAACTGCTGGACTTGCAGTCCGATATAGAATTGCGACTGTTGTTTCAAAGCAATGGACTCCTTGAATTTTGGGGTGCTGTTCCTGAAGAAAAATACCCCAACCTGATAGCTAACGCATCGAAGAATGCCTGCATGTTCGGTTCAACCTATGTATGTGAAGCCCTTTTCAGCAAATTAGTGAGGATCAAAAGCAAATATCGCAACCGATTGACTGATCGTCATCTGAAACAGCTCTTGTGCACAGCTTCCTCCACGATGAAACCTCGTTATGACAAACTTGTGAAAAATCAAATTCAATTTCAAGTTTCGCACTAAGTTGCAAAATAGATAGTGATCACCACAGATTTAGCGTCACGCCTTGTTCATCCAAACTCAATTCACATGCTCTCGGAACTCAGAAAGATTGTGGATTAAGTCTCAATAAACATGTTGTGACGCTAAATCTGTGGTGATCACTATCTATTTACTATCTGGAAGAATGTAAATTGTAAATCATCCGCAATCGGCTTCAACGGTGAAGGGTATACCTCGGTATACCATCGGTGAAGGGACGTGGCTGGGTAACGTCGTTTCGGAAGTTGTCCGTATGGGGAGTGCCCGCTGTCACAGTGTCGTCTGGGGAAATTGTCGTATTTGTTTTGGCCGTCGCTGTTTGAGCCAATCGCGGTTTTGGCCGTCGCTGTTATGGCCGTCGCTGTTGTGGCCAGTCGGTGTTTTGGCCGTCGCTATTAAGGCCGTCGCTATTTTAGCCGTACACCATTTCGTTGATACCATTTTTGATGATATTTTTCTATTCTCAATAAATTACGTTATTCGTGCCATCATGCGGCTCCCGACAGAGTTGAGGTTCATAAAATGGCTCCCACAGTGAAAAAGCTTGAGAACCACTGCTATAGACCAGTGGTTCCCAACTCTCAAGGTGGGCGATATCACCCCCAGTGGTCGATGTTCTGAGGTGAATGGTAGGTGATAGGGTAGCAAAAATGTTAAAACGGCCAGTCAGATATATTTAATTGAAACGGCCCAAAATACTCGTGATAATGGCGTATTCTTCATATGACGCGAAAGTTTACCAAAGAAAAAGGTCAACCCAACGTAAATTGACGCGGAAACTGGTTTCCCGAACACCTACTTGGTAAGACAAACTTTCATTTAGTCAGTTCACCAGCGATCAGAGTTAGGTGAATAAATGTCCCTTATTATATACCCTTTTTCGGATCCGTAACTATGGTTGGCGAGCTTGATAAGGGGGCGATGAGTCGGAAAAGGCTGCGAACCACCGCTACAGCCATTGCTGTATAATTGGCAATTCATACCTGTGGTTACTTTTCTATTGGAAGTCAATCTGTCTCCATTCTTATTAAAGAATACATATTCGACGCTGTACTCTTCGTTTGCCCGAAGATCAGACGCCAATATCACGCCGTTCCGTTCATTAAACTCTTGTTCATTGCCTTCCATGTCCGAAATCGAAACGGTGTAGTTACCGCCCGTTGAAGCTGCAACCCCCGTTAAGTCTATTGAGAACCCACTGTCTGTGGTGTATATCGGCTTAAAGGCGTCGGACTTGGCAACTGAATCTGCAGAATAACAAAGAAGCTATAGTCGGCCATGGTAGTTAATAATAATATTTAGACATTGGTGAATGTATAATTAACCATTAGTAAATAATATTATGGATTGATACTCTTCTACACACCAAATAGCCTACCCAAGGGGTTCCTAACTAAAGGTCCACAGACCCCTTGGGGTATGAACCATCAAATCAGGGTTACGAGATGCATTGTGACACTTGGCCTATACGCAATCGAGAACCCAGAATTATGTTGCAAACCAACGAAGAGCGGAGTATTGTCTCGTCTTCTATCAACCCATAGTTTTTCCTCCCGCTAGGCGATAGTCAATTTGATTTTAATATGGGTATTATCAGAGGTTGTGTTGAAAATGGACAGAGGGCGCGAGAAATTTTGATAAAAGTCTGAAGGGGTGCGAGCGAAAAAAAAGGTTAAGAAACACTGGCCTACACTCTATACATCATGGTAATGTAATATCACACAACATGTGCCAACTAAATCACTCTCATGACCAATGGATATATGCCCTTATTAGGTCAAAATATGGTAACTTGACGATGGTGTAATAGATGCACCCAGAAACAGAGATAGCGTTATTGTATATAGTTAGATGCAATTAACTATGACGCATAAGTTCCTACCAATTTCGAGCTAACGCATACGTTCACCAATGATGAATAGTGATGGCAGGCACGAATTCATTGAGACATAATTCGCAGTCAATTAAAGAAGAAGAATTCTGTAGATTACGCCCTCCCCTCAATCGTGGACCACGTCCCGGGTGCCAGACATTAACACACTGATAACCGGGTTGAATAGAAGCATAATTGTATGAAACAAGAAAAGTAAATACAGTCTATTAGATGTTACGCTGTTCATTCGATACTTACCTACATAGTCCACCCATGCCTTACTAACGTTACCATCGGGAATGGTAAAAGAATGCATGTTGGTGATATTGGAATCGAAATTACCACTGAGATACAGAGGAGATGGCAACACAAATCTCCCTGTTTCCTCCACGCCAGACAATTGATTCAAAAGCGTTGTCGCACTTACTGCATAAAAAGAGAAACAAATATTAAATTGAGTTAGCAAGGGTATAGGAGGAGATGTAAGACCGATGGATCAAAAATAGTAAAACGCTCTCTGACCCCCAAACTTCAGTCGAAAGAAGCACATCTTATGCTGTATCAACACCTTCTTCCTAGCTCTACATATCGCGTATTTATGAGATACAACCTCTCTGTATGTAGGCTACTATGTAGTTTTTTTCTGTTGTTACATGGTTATTGAGGTAATCCGACTATTGTGCTCGATTTGGATATCGTGTATCATTGGTTCCCACTCTATAGATTTTGTAAGTGAATTTAAAAATATCGACCTCTCTCAAAATGCACCAGCCAAGGCTGTGTCGACAAAAGAAGTTCCTGTATCATCTAAAAATTGAACATATTTTGTGATACGATTGTTGATTCAAAATGCTCTTCCCAATTCTCTACTTGTTGCTGATGATTACCCAATTGTATATTGAAGTTCTGTACCTCCTAAAAAGGATGGCATTAAATAAAAATATGCGCCGTAAAATAGCATGATACAAGCCCTACACTTCACATTAAAATTGATTGCTTCTTTGTTCGTGGTGAAGGTTACAAAGAAAACGTATACGTTAATCGAGCTTTTTACATCCCGCAAAACTAAAAATATCTCTCACGGACCCCATAACTCGTGCAAGTCGGAGTAAATTGCATTTGGGGAAACATTCTGCCAACACGCAGTGATAAACTAATTCACGGAATGTAATCTTGAGATTATCATAAATAATACTGGTGTACAAATTTCGAAAAAAATTCTATGATTGAATTAGGCTAATTTAAGGTCGATGAATTCGATTTGTCACATTTTTTCCATATGAATTTTTCTCATTTTCATAAAGTAATCAGGTTTCGGCTTTCATTCGTGACATCACAGTGAGCATACGACAGCAACAGATCAAATATTGTTATTGAAATAATCTATCATGAAACCTGGGTTGATGTAGTAGAGAACGAGTGAGTTTTCGGTGAACTTGAATCCTGTAATTCTCTATCTTCGTTTAATCAGAAGCTCTTTTCGACCCATAAAATTACACTGGTCTACATATTTAAAATAATGGCTCAAAGTTTATTGATTGATTGAGGCTAATTTTAGGTTGCTGAATGCGATTTTATCGTCATAATTTCTCTATCCCTTCAGATTTTTTCGATACGTATTTTTCTCATTTTCATAAATTATTCAAATTTCGGATTTCGTTAGTGACCTTACCGTCAGCGAACAACAGCAACAGATCAAATATTGTTATTGAGATCATCTATAATGATGAAACCTGGGTTTCTGTAGAACAGAATAACTGAGTTTTCGGTGAGCTTGAATCCAATGGTTCTCTATCTTCTTTCGATCAGGACCTCTTTTCGATCCATAAATTTATATGTGGATGCAACTATTTTTAGTCGGCAGCAGGTATCATCTTTATATACCACGCTTCGTTAAAAGATTGTGATTGGTAGCTTCGTACCTAATTTAGTTCCATACGTTATCTATCTTTATACATCCGTCCTGCAGACTTAATTAGTCAATGCATTTTTGGGCAACTCACTGTTCTTTCCTAAAACGTAAGTTTGCAAACAATAAACCTTGTCTTGTTGGTATATTATGTAGAAGAGAATTGTGCACTCTGGTACATGACCAGAATATGTGGTCCTTTAAGCTTGTTTTGAAACATTAAAAGAAACAGGATGTCTGCTTTTTCAAAGAAAAAAGTGCTTATCATGATAATTTGAAATAATTTATCATCATTAATCTCCACCTGTACGTATCATGCTAATTCTTCGTCTCCAGTTTCTATATATTGTCACATTTTAACGGAATCGAGGAAAGCTGTTTCTTAACTGTTTTTCTTTTGGTTTATTGCCATGATATGAAGGGCTTCTTATGCATTGTCTATTATAGACAACATGATTAATGAAGACTGCTTACTAACAGCTCAACACGAAACCTGAAGTGCGGGTTACTTCACAATAGAAATAGATATGCAACGTTCTAGGACAGTCGATCCCTCTCGGCATAGGACATTATGTGGCTTACACCAAATACCACGTGTTCTATGCTGGAACAGAGCCAGAGACGAGCATTGGCTAATTTCGAGGCTTTTTGTTTGTGTTTTGAATGATTAAACGACAGCTTTAAGAAGCTTTACATTTTTGGTGGTTTCTGATTTGCCGTAGTATTTTCCTATGAACTTGGGTCGGTCGAAGTGATCAGTGTTGCTACTCACGTAGCACAAGTAACGCCCTATATTCCTACTCAATTACAAGTAGAAGTAGCCATTTCTAAGACATGCACAAAACTACTTCAAGTGGATGACGAAATGGAAGGTCTGAGAATTACTGAAAGTCAGTAAATATCAAAGTATATTTGGTCGGGGGATGGTGGTCTCATACTTTCAACAGTTAGTCAGAGGTGGCTTCATGCGAAATCGCAAGATGTATCGCCTAATGTAACGCAAAATGACTATAATGACACCACCCATGGTTTTTCGAAAAAATATACTCAGTTACCGTGATTCAGAGACTATTTTACGCGTTTCTTATGACAATTTAACTCAAGATAGTGGTGCGATATTATCCCCGAACTACTTTCTACTTAACAAAATCCAAATTGCAAAAGTAATTAGTTCATCGAGAATACTGTTCTGGTAGATGTTGAAGTAGTTGTAAAAATACATTATCACTTCAGTTAGTACCGCAAGTAGCCCGAGAAAGTCGAAATATTCTACATATAGAATATCTCAAAAACGTGAAGTGATGGAGCAAAAATATAGTCAGATTCGTATTCAGGGACCCCAAATTAAGTATAGTTGACCCAAAGAAGTCGTGGCGCAAAAGTCGTGTAGATCAGTGTTTTCAAGTATTTTCTGTCTCCCTACTATATAGGCCACAACTAGTGTTGTAGTCGAATCGCGCGCTTTCTTGCCTTGGTGGGTATACCACAACCAACTAGCCTACTGTCCGCTGACAAACGAAAAGTAGCAAGCGTAAACATAAATACGATTTCAGTTTACCAGACGTAGCGCTGATTTGGAATCCTTTTTCGTTGTTGGTTCTGTCAGATATCACTTCCGCAGTAAGATTGTCAGGGACCGAAGAGTCGTTGGAATATAATGTTACAATGAAGCTCTGAGTATTATTATCAACAAAAACGATAAATTGCGATGGTCCTTCGAGCTGAAAAGGATCATAGTTTTTAAACACGGTCCACGACACCATAATTTACAGCGATTTCGCGTATAAAATAGAAAGGCTTACTGCTATATTTCGACAGCGTTAACTGTAGGCTACTCTATTGGTCATCAACGTCCGTAAGTACTGGATGTGTCGCACACTAGCCTGTTCTAAAAATAGCTCAAATATCAGTATTTAACGGTGAGATTTTCTCACATGAACTTCATAAAAAACAAAACAGTCCACGGCGATTTACCTCAAAAGACTCACTCAGTATTGCAGTGGCACGTTACACACCGGAGTACCATACATTAGTTTTTTTTTATTTGAGAGTTGACTTTTGCATTTTACATGAGGTATTATTTGTACAACCTCGTGTTGTAAAGTAATTCATGATATTTTTTATATAATGCTAGTGGCTGTAGCTCTATAGTTAAAATGTGGCATTGTGTATTCCCAAGTCTGTCACGGAATTCTTAGTGATCATTTGAAAATGTTCGATTTGAAAAATTATGAAAATATAGTGTTGCAAATAAATAATTTTCTGTTTCCATATATATATTTATTGTGAAATATCTTAAAGACGATTAGTTTTTAGACGAAGATAAATATTAATTATTCCTAATAACAATTATAGAACATTGAAGAGTAAGTCTTTCTCCATATTGCCATACAATAGGAGATTTCTCTCGGTCGACGAATCTCTTGCTGGTTATTAACACTCACCTTCAGATAGTCTTGCCACATTTCCATAGCAAAATCACTGATATTGAGCTGGATAAATCTCGCGGTTTCCGGAAGCAATGTTAGGGTACAGCTAACGTTGTTTGGATAGAATGCGGGCCAGCACGGGGATCTGATTTCCGAACCATTGGCAAACCCCAAAGTTGACTTACAAATTCCTGAAATTAGCAATATTCAAGTTTTACCGTTGATGATGATGACTAGGGAGATTTTTTTGCCTACAAAATGGAAGATTCTGACCAAACAAATCAAAACTTTGACATTAAAAAACTCCATTTTGACCAAATTTTGACCTAGCGTGTGCAAATTAGGTGTTTCCCACATAATGTTAAAATTGTACTACTTATCTTCGTTTTTCGTTGGAACTGTCTGTCCTACCGAAGTAGTTTGGCCTGAAAAACCTTTTGTAACTCAAAAACTGACAAATTGTTACATGAAAAACCTAATTTTACCGAAATCTGGACGTATAAAGAATTCCAGCTGTTACATTCTCGGGAAGAAAGTGTCTGTCCTTACTAAGTCGCTTGTCAATAATGGAGAAAGAACATTTAACAGCAGCAGTTGCTGACTGACATCACTTAAGTTGTGCGTACACTGCTGGTGACCACGCAGTGCTGCTTCATTCTGACAATGGTATCTACATCACAATTTTTCATCATGCGCATCTTGATATAAGAACCATGCAAAGCCCACGCAGTCTTGCTGCAGTTAGGGTATTGCGGTACGTTGAGCACAACACCATGCCAACCAATTTGCTTCATTTTATTGTTTATGATTCACAATGAGCAGATAATGAGCCGTATACAACGGTAGCCCTATAACAGTGATCGGAAACCTTTGTTGTCCGAAGAGCCACACTGGCCCTATTTTTTCCATCTCAACTCCCAAAGAGCCATACATGCCAATCAACGGTGACGTCACAGTTGAAAATTCGTGACGTCATGATATCACTAATTCGAACTCACCACATGGGATTCCTCGTGTGCGCCATATTTTCATGTGAAAACTGGTATTTATTGTACAAAAATAAAGCTCGCAACGAGAGATAAGGCATAAGACGGGCCAAGTCTCACCATTAATAACGTAATTCATCGTAAGTAGCGTATAATTTATTATATCTGATATCAACCGAATGTGACTGTCACACTGATTCTGAAAATCTAAATACTTATCGACTTCTCAATTCTTAAAGTATTTGGAGGTAACATAACGTTGCGCTACACACCTACATTTTATCACCGGTACTACACAGAGCTATACTTACCAATCAAGAACGTGAATAGCTATGACTAGGGATGGTGTGAACGCGAGGTTCACGTTCGCGTTCTGTGTGTGAACCTCGGGAATTTGGAGGTTCGCGTTCACAACAGAACCTTGGTAGGTTCTGCACTGTGAACCTTTCTCATATATAACAATTTTCACTTCATAATGGCATCTTTGGTTCGAATTTATTGCATTTCAACTGCGGGCCACTCTATGAGTGACGCCGGCAGCAGAAAAAAAACTCAAAACGAGCATGCAGTTTGACAATCTCAAAGATTTTACTTGCTTTGTTACATAAATTCTGCTCTAAATATCCAACTTTCCGTTTGTGAATATATAGTGACTCTCTGCTGCGAGCTGACCCGCAATCACATAACATCACGAGCGACATACATAACATGTAGAGAGCGATTCAACCAATCAATGAGATTGATATCGTTTCTTGATGTAACAAATCTAGCTAGCGTACGGGGTCTATCTTCACTTCATATGTTTACTGTATCATTAAAACCAAATCCGTGCGATTGAGGTGTTGGTCACAGCAGCATAACTTTTGGGGTAGCCTAATATCGGTAGCAAGTATAAAAACCTGTATTACACTCTGCCCAATACCAATGTAGCAATACTCATAAACCGAATACATTGCCCGTTCTGGTCAAGATCGTTAAGGCGTAAGCTTATATTCCCTGGCAACACCTCTTCAAAATTATTGGCAAAACGACGGATGATATTGATTTTATGGGAGTAATATATCATATGATTGCCCCAGTTGATACATTTAGTGACGTTTAAGTCGCCAAAATGTACTTCAGCATTATGTCATTATGTGGCCCGAGTCGTCGCTAGGTATCGTGTACATTAATATAGGCTATCACTTCATTGAAAGATAGGATTGGAATTAGCAATATGACGTCGTGTGATGTCATGAGGTTCACGTTCGCGTTCACACGAACCTGAACCTTTCAGAGGTTCACACCATCCCTAGCTATGACGTTGTTTGTAATTCGAGTTTTTAATTGTGACATCCATATCAGTTCATTCGCGCCGTGGATCAGGAAAACGATGCGTATTTGAAAACTGCGTTTTGAAATGGGCGTCTCCATGTATGCTATGATCTTTGATTAATGAACGCATCGCACAATTCAAGATTCCGAGTCGGGTGAATAGAATTTTCGAGTGATATTGGCCGCCGGCGTGACAGTAACTTAAATTTGATGATTTTGAAACGAGGGGGTCCAAGCCCCTAAACCTGAAGATGACATTGTCTTTACCTCTCAAACACATGTTTATACTGCCACGAGAATAATTATACAGGCCATGATGAAGATTTACCAACGAACCGCTGCAATATTGATCAATTCAGTACAAAAATAAATACTTATCAAAGAGCCATTCATATTATACCCAAAAGAGACATATATATGGCTCGCGAGCCATAGGTTATCGACCACTGGCCTATAGTAGGCTACAAGCTGTAAAATTCCAAATGATAAGTTACCCAACAGTGCAAAGTCTACGATACAAACGAAATGCAGGTTGTAACAAAATTCTGACTTCGTTTAAAATTTTGACATTTTTTGACCTAAAGCTACAATTTTGATATAATTTTGACTTTTTTGGCATGTCAACAAAAAATTGCCGTAATGATGACAAATTGGACTATTGTCTTTCATTGTACTGCGCACCAACATTGATCCTGGTTAATATGAGTAAAATAGTCGCGTACTGATAATAAAAGTATAAAAAGATATTGTTCACAATTATGGCATACACATACATGGGCGCCAAGATCGGTACATGTGGAAGACCGAATTTATTTATATAATGGCGTAACGCCACCGACTTTTCCTGTCATTGCTAGGCTACTATTTTGGTCGTCTAGACAGGATTGTAAGTTTGCACCAGGAGAGATTAATGCTGAGGTAGCGTTAGAACTGTGCACCCAAAGCACGCGAAAAGAATTGGAAAATACCCGAAGGTCTATGAGCTACGTCTCATACACAAAATATCTGAATAGTATCCACCTTCCTAGCAGTGTTGGAATGCGTCGAGTCACCTTTTTCGTATGACTTGACTCGAGTCACTTTGCTAAAATGACTTGACTTGACTTGACGTATCAGAAATGGGCATTGACTCGTGACTTGGATCAAAATTCACGAGTCAATTTCAAGTCATAAAGTAATCGGTGTCGATGAAAGTCACCGTATCTTGCATATGTTCGGATTGTTCGCGAATATTTTAACCCAGGGGTGGGCAAACTTTTGAGCTCGCGGGCCGCATTGAACATCTATATCCATTGGCGGGCCGCACTATATAAAATTGAGATTATGAACAAAAACGCAATATTGGTATTTGATAATATAGTGAGGACATGGAGATAATATATGTGGTTATTTAAAACAAACAAAACATTGCTTTGATGATATTGTACTCGCGTCAGAAATATAGTGGCGAGATTTCAGCGGCTGGTCGACCTCAATAACCAATTTGTCAAATCTATAGAGATTAAAGTCGGTTAGAAGCGGATTGAAATTTAAGTCTGTGAGCAGCGATCTGTTCATTGATTTACTAATTCCACTTTTGGTGCGGTTCCAGGACACACAATGCTGACAGCATCATAACCATGTTAGCTTCAAACACACTTCTACTATGTGTAGATAATATATAAATGCCCCAACTCTACGCATACCGAGAACGAATATTGTCAATTTCGGTTAGGATTTCTGTGATGTTTACCAGTTGAAACCTTTCAAACTGCGTAGGCCTTGAGATCGAGCTGTCGCGCCAGAAATTAAACATAAAAATTATAATAGGAAGTATTTACCATAGAACAGTGGTTCATCGCAAGCTTGTTAACCCTCCTACCCTTTATGATGGTGAAACGCAAACAGGATGCAAGCAAACATAACGGATAATTTGATGGCATGGAAGGTTATGACTCTGGAGGAGAGACTTCTAACTATGAAATTCATGCTAAATACAGAGCAATGATTATGAATTGGATCACTATCGCGCGGAGCGCGAAAATTTTTTTCAGTTGAGCTCAGCTTTGCGCCCCCTTTAGATGCCTTCACACCACCAAGGAGGGCGTGTACCCCAGTTTGGGGACCATTGTCTCAAAATTATAATGGTGAAATATACTAAGAAAAAGTTTAATCAAGTCCCTACATTAATTCGATATTTAGTAGGCTATATATTTTATCAATATTTTTAAAAAGTTTCTTTAGACTCTCGCGGGCCGCACATAACGGTGTTGCGGGCCGCATGCGGCCCGCGGGCCGTAGTTTGCCCACCCCTGTTTTAACCCGTGAGAGCGACCAATCATTCATTGATCGTGCGTTTTACGGAGCCTCCATTGTTATCTCACAACCAAACTGACCGCAAACGAAGTGATCGAAGCTTACAGATTACGCTGTCGTAAATTAGCAGTGAAGTAATTCAATAGCAAAATGTATATTTCTGTTATCTGTACTGACCTTAAACAACCTCCTGTTTTATTGAAATTGAATTCGAATTTATAGTCCTATACCATTGGCGCAGGCTCAAATTGTATAGTCAATTTGTAAATGGGTAATGTAGGCTATTGCATCTTATCAATTCGTTTCTCTATTCTCTATTTTGGCTGGTAACTATAAACTGCGGCTATGCAATTACTTACGTAGTTTAACAGTTTCACGTATATGTGAGCGATATAGCGCCTTATTGCGTGTATATTTAACTCTATATTCGTTCATCGGTTCGGAATCAATGACCACTCAATCTGTATTTCAGACAGCTAGCAAAATGCAATGTCGTAATCATGCCTCATACTTCGAAAAGGCAATTTGACTTGAATTGTGACTTGACTCATGACTTGACTTGACTCGAGTCATCGCAAGAAATCGATTGACTTGACTTGACTCGAGTCAAAATGTGCAATGACTCAAAATGACTCGTGACTCGAAGGTAGTGACTTGATCCCAACATTGCTTTCTAGACATTTACTGCGAATAGAAGGAGAGAGAGTCCTTTCGAATACTGAGATGAAATATCGAATTATCAAGTACCATCAAACCAGTACATAAATGAAATCTTTAAATCGAGTCCCTACGCCTGGCCTGATCCCCACATAAATAAATGCAGCCATTCGGTATTGAAAATATTCAGTTGTGAGAGTTGTTCACATTGCAGAGAAACATAAATCGTTCATACCTTGACCATCGATACACATCTGTGGATTTGGTATACCGGATGCAATATCTGCAAGAAGAAATAGATTCACCAACGCGTATATAACGCCACAATAAAGACAAGTTCCTGTATTTAGGGCTTGACAAAGTCGAGTACCTGAGCTATTCAATCCTGGATCGAGTATTAGGTTTCGATTCGGCTAATCAAGTATCACTCGTTATGACGACATAAAAGTAAGAAGGATGCGGTACGTTCAAACTTCAAATACGTAATTTTATCCTACTACAAAGAATATAATGTCAATTTTACAACACTTAATGGTAATTTGTAGCTTTGTAATACATGTTTCGTAGGGTTACCATATTTTGGAACCGAGTCGAGTCATGATTTGAGTTCATTATGATTATTGTTAAAAAACGAAAGAAGCTATAGTGACGCCTAATGTGACACGCATTTTGTAAGACACCTCCTATATGCGGGTAAGATGGCGGGCTCGAACCTGCAATACATTGGTGTTGCATCTGCGGATTATACCACTATACTAGACTTACCATATTTTGGAAATCAAAAAAGAGGACACTTTTTCAGAAATTTGCAACTTGCAAAACCGGAGTAAAATTCTCAAAAACCGGGTAATTTTTCCCACTTTGTGATCGGTTGACTAAAAAAAAAATAAAAAAGGTCATCACCTCTGCTCAGAGCTCAAAATAACGTTTTTTACTCCACATTGCCAGGTGGATGACTAAAAAAAAAGGTCATCTTTTCGCTCAGAACTAAAATCACCGTTTTTCACTCCGAAATACCCGCCGGAGCTTCACTTCTGTGCTAATATGCGGCATATCACTCGCAATTTGCTCTAAATCTGCCTAAATTTTCAAAAAAGAGGACAAAATCTCAAAAAAGAGGACACGTCCGAGGACACTTTCAAAAAAGTCAAAAAAGAGGACAAATCCTCTTGAAAGAGGACGTATGGTAAGCCTACACTATACGCTATCTCGTCGCGCAACAACTGCGCGATTTTCACATCTCTAAATAAGTGTAGGAAAATGTGAGAAAAGGGTAATCCAAATATATAACTGGAATCAAGTCATGTAGATTGTATCGACTCACATGGTGTGTGCCCGCCAGGCGCAATGACTCAAATAAAAGCAAAGTCAATCCAAAAAGTGACCCTGGTCGGGTAGAATCATTTTTCAAATTTAGGAAAAAGGAATTCTGTCACGAACATATTGCGTCTTCACAGCCCTGGGACGCTCTTTGGTCAGTGATATGATCTGATTGTGACGTTATAAATTGAGCAATAAAACATCGCTTCTTACGTAGAAACCATCTCATGTGATGCATGACTCCAGCTGACTATCATGGCCTAAAATAGAAGGTTTTCTCTCCTGTCAGAATTCACCGACCTATTTGAATGGTGATGTCAATGTGTGGTTGATTTTATTCTCTATCAAGTACAATGTCAATACCATTGTATGAAGCATACGTATTTAAAATTTATTAGTCTTACAACAAATAACCAATGAATTGATTGATATAGAAAATTTTAGAAAATTATAGCAAACCTTGTCTAGGAAACATAAGAATCTGTCCAAGAGTAATAGATACGCGACTGATGCATATCAATGCCAAGAAGTAAACTATCACTTTGCCGGCTATCATCCTCGAAAGCCGTTAAACTAAATAGACAGGCTGTGAATACAAGCACGGTTAACCCCTGAATATAGACAACAATTGAATTTCAGTAAGTCCTAATGTATTGATCTAACATATTCGAATGTCACAAGCTCAGGTATATTCATTTTATCATATGCCGCAAATGTCAAATATAGCTTATTTTAGTCATTTCCACTTATATTTTTGGCGTTATTGGCAATGTCGTGAACCAGTATTTGGAGACTTGAATAAATCATATACAAAGTTTTAGCTGGATATATTATATCAAACGGAATTCACGAAACGTGCAGTATCCACTCAGTACTGACAAACAACAATCATAAAATTCGAAATGATGACGATGTTTGGTAGAGATTTCGCTCGATACAAAATAACCGGCGACGTCTGCAATATCACATCTCAATAGCAGATACACTATGCGTGATAAAATTACCTCATACACAAAGACCACAATGTCACTTTTCATAACAATTCGAAAGGTTTGCTGTCACTTTTGGATCACACCCGTCATTGCCTAACCAATGAACACCACTTCAATTTGCGATATATTTATCAACAAATACCCCGCTTGCAAAATAATGTTTGAGAAAGTGACTGAATGTATATGCAATTGTACATATTGAGGGTTGCTTCTCGTCGACTGAGGCATTTTGCATCATTTCGGTTAATTAAAGAAATCATATGTCCACATGGGCCATCGTGACAAAGTACATCAGTTATTGAACAGTGTAAACACTATGCAATAGCGAGTATTGTATAACGAGAATGGATTCTGGTATCGATATATGCTAATTGAGCTAAATGCACTCTGCTGGGTCGCGCGTAGCGGCAACATGATGCATTCGGGACAGTGTTTTGCAGAATAATGTATAGTTGATAACAGTAGAATGCCTCGTCATGGCGCCAAATGCGCAGACTAGAATGAACAATGGGAAATGCTTTGCATATTGCAGCAAGATTCGTTCATGTCAAAGCATGAGTATACAACTGCGGTTTCACATTCTTCGTTTCTATGAACACTGCGACATATAGCCTAATGCTTGCAATGACAGCTGTTATTAGCCGTTGAATAAGTTCAATAAATCAGTGATTAAGCACACGTTTTCGATACGTTATATGTGGCACGGGCTCGCGAGAAAAGAAATATGAACGTATATACTATTGGATCTATAATAATCCTAATCCTAATCCGCTCTATAGTTTCGTGGAATGTAACAAAATCCCTAATATATAAATGACACTCCACGACGAAATGCCGAATTACCAATTCAGCGATAATGTGCCACAGGGAATAGCTGCGACGGGTTAGTAGCCAAATATGCAGTTAAATACAATGCAATACACGCAACCAGTCCTCGTTAGTATCCGCTTTTTTGCTTAAATACTCATTCATTCGTGACACACCGGGCTCGTGCTGCTTATGTTTTTAGCTTCTAACCTTTAGCGGCTGAATAGTCAGGTGGGCCCATAGGCCTACATATCTGATTCGATTCCGAGCCAAATATATCGTAATGTTGCATTCGAGAACTGGTCTATTCTAACGCTGATATTCGGTCGCAACTTGGCGGAAATGACGTTTCCGTGAAAGCGTGTTGCCTTGTGCTGTCTGCTTGGATGACGTGATAGGAAGGCTCCCTACATGAAAACAAAATATAGGCATATACGCATACAATACTTGTGTAGTGAATAGAAAAACATCATTGTTCGAAATAAATGATGAAATCTCGATAGTCAAAAATGTCATGTGCCACCACTCAACTTAAATCGTGCCAATCAACTTTCGACATGTATTCATACTTGACGAATTGTGCCAACACCCCTATGCATGTATAACAGGCGCAAGCTAATGTCAAGATATTGTTTAGCATCTGCCCAGTGTGGGTGGCGATTTGGAATCGAAAAGATGATCAGGCATCCATCATTTCGGCATGACTTTACTGTCGGACACGAGCGGGCAGAGGAATGGTTTTACTGCAGTGGAAATAAGGACATCATCATAGGCCCTAAAGTAAGATTGTACCTTGCGACGACTTATTATTCTGCTAAGATACACTAACCCCTATAATAGTCTTACTGCTTATGTCATCCAATCCGCTATGCTATCATCAGCACTGGGATATTATGATGCTTTCTCTCTGAACGCGGTATCGGCATATTTGACAAAACAAAAGCTTTCCCCCGCAGCAGGGAACAAAGTTATATAGATATTTAGTAAACGCTTCCCTGTGTCGCGCAATGTGTCAGACTTTCATCCAGTACACGGAAATATAGTGCCACTCTTTAGCCCGCTTCCTCAAACCTCGCCTTGCCTCATTTCCAACTCACCTCACGTCATTTAAAATAGATCGCAGCTTCAGCATCTGACTCAGAACAAACTTGGCGTGAAATTTCATGTTTAGGTTGCCACGATGCAAACAGCTGTCTCAATCCAGGCCCATTCGATTCTCCCCGAGTTGATTATTACATTATATCATGATTACCGACTTCATCATTTCATCGTGTTTGTTTCTCGGCATGAAAAGCACCGTAACGCAAACCACGATATCTACAGTTCCAATTGTGCTTGACCCTTGCCGTTTATTTCTGCGAATAGCCATCGTTGATATGAGCTCATAGATACATTGATGATTCCATAGAAGAATAAAACCCGATATCAAAGATTTTGCAATCAGTACCGACTCGTCAACGCACTCCAGGGTTGTAATGACTCGAGTCCGACTCGAGTCACGATTTTCTGATGACTCGACTTGACTCGGGTCATTTATTCAAAATACGGAAATGACTCGACTCGACTCGAGTCATTCTGTGTATTGAATCGACTTGGACTCGAGTCATTGCGCATGACTCGAACCAAGTCATTGACTCGAGACTCAGACGGCCAAGACCGACATTTCATTGTAATTCCGAAGCCAACACACACTATTGGGATTTCGTCTGTTGGTACTGGTACTTGGAAATGCAACCATAAACTGCTAAAAGTGAGCAAAATTGGTATATTATAAATGCGAACCATTCGATATCACCAAACAGAGTTATAAAAAGTTGGTTTACCAAGACTTCAACTGGAAACTGAGCAGTCAACACAATGACTTGGACTCGGACTCGAGTCACAATTCCATGACTCGGACTCGGCACTCTGCTCGCTGACTTGGACTCGGACTTGACTCGGTGGTGAATTGAAATGACTCTACTTGACTCCAGTCAAAACTATAAAAGTGAGATTGACTTGTGACTCGGAGCCTTGTGACCTGGTTACAACCCTGACGCACTCCAATTTGAACAATCACCTTAGGGGGATTTCGTTCCAGTCCCTTAGGCTGTTGCAGTTTATATTTTTGAACAGGTGTTGTCCATATCAGTTCAACGTCACTTTCGTATCCGATATTGTTACCGGAGAATAAAGGTTTGTCGTCAAATTCCGCGAATGAAAAATATCTGAAAACCCTTCATCGTCTCGCAGACACGCGGGTGCTGAATCACTTGTAAGACCGCCACCAGTGCTGGGATCAAGTCACTACCTTCGAGTCGCGAGCATTATCGTGTCATTGCGCATTTTGACTCGAGTCAAGTCAAGTCAAGTCACTCGATTTTTGAATGTAACTCGAGTCAAGTCATCTAATAGGATTTTTAGAGGTGACTCGAGTCCAGTCGAGTCAAGTCGAGTCAAGTCGAGTCATGTCGAGTCAGATCGAGTCAAGTCGAGTCAAGTCGAGTCAAGTCGAGTCGAGTCGAGTCGAGTCGAGTCGAGTCGAGTCGAGTCGAGTCGAGTCGAGTCGAGTCGAGTCGAGTCGAGTCGAGTCGAGTCGAGTCAAGTCGAGTCAAGTCCAGTCAAGTCGAGTCAAGTCGAGTCAAGTCGAGTCAAGTCGAGTCAAGTCGAGCCAAGTCGAGTCAAGTCGAGTCAAGTTGAGTCAAGTCGAGTCAAGTCGAGTCAAGTCGAGTCAAGTCGAGTCAAATCGAGTCAAGTCGAGTCAAGTCGAGTCGAGTCGAGTCGAGTCGAGTCGAGTCGAGTCGAGTCGAGTCGAGTCGAGTCGAGTCGAGTCGAGTCAAGTCGAGTCAAGTCCAGTCAAGTCGAGTCAAGTCGAGTCAAGTCGAGTCAAGTCGAGTCAAGTCGAGTCACGTCAAGTCGAGTCAAGTCGAGTCACGTCTGAGTCGAGTCAAGTCGAGTCGAGTCGAGTGATGTCGAGTCGAGTCAAGTGATGTCGAGTCGAGTCGTGTCGTGTCGAGTCAAGATGATGTCCCGATGAACCTTACATTCGAGCGGTTGATTGGGATGAAGATTGTATCGTCGATGCGGAGGGAAAAGATATATGCATCGTTTTTTCGGTGTCGTTAATATTCAACGTAACTCGGGATACATGATATGATTGCTGAGCATGGTTCGCATATTTGACTGTGGACATATCGCTCCAATGATATGCATACTATGCCGTTCACTGTGTCGATAGCCTTAATGATAGTCGAACGGATGACCATGATGGTAGGCTATATCCCTTGCGGTTGTTGTGGTTATTGTCGTCGTCGTCGTTGTTGTTTGTTCAACAACAAAAAATTGTCGCTTATCGCCTGACATATCCCTTGTTATTTTTCATGGAAATAAAACACGGGTTGTGAATCGACATGTTTATTTGAATATTGTCATTGGTTCTGGTTTATCGATTCAGAGTGAATATCCGGATCCGGTCACAAACTTTCTCATACAAACTGAATGATTATGAGCGGTATGCTTATACCCAATAACGATTAGCACATCATATGCCTGCGCCTTCTAATATGTATAGTGCGAACAAGAATACAACCCGGAATTGATAGCACGATGGAGGGCACGAATTCATCCATTTTCCGAAAATCATTACCGTTACCCAAGCATCAACAAGTTAACAAAATTGAGAGGGATGCTACTTCAGATATATTGATTATGGAAAATCCGAAGCACGCATCCCAACAAGTACATCATCCTCATATCGAAGCTTGTCTTATTTCCTAATTTCTAAACATACAAGCCGGTGTACAACAGAACATTGTCATTGCATGTGAATAACCGACAATGTGATGCACCCTAGAGCAAGTATATATATGCGATTACGCGAATATACTGAAATCATTTTCGATGTATATTTTGGTAATTGTTCGTTGTGATCAATATGAAACTGACAGCTATCAATACAAAAATACCAAATTGTCAGGTGCTCATGATTGTCAGAATATGATCTCCTAACGAAAATCGTATTTTTTAAATATACCCAGGGAAATGAAATATTTTACTAAACAGAAGGTTAGCACAATCTTGCGTCTTGTTCAACGCTGATGCTCCATACCGGTTATCGTTCCCGATAGTATACTATTACGCGTGGGATAAGGATTTGCACAGCTTATGCAGAGTGTTGATTTGCTTCATCGCTACAGTCAAGATATTATTGTGTGACGAAACAAGATCGTTGTCCAAATGTTAGTGTATGTATTTCGATCGCCGATTCCGTTCAACCACTCTAGCGGTATACGAGATATTAGTCTACAGTCAGTTCGTGCTGTATGTTTCGATTTGAAGCGCAACCAAGACCCACATGTAAATCGATTCGAAATATTTCAACCCCTCATGAATTCAGTCAATTCGAGTCAATTTAAAAACGGGTTCCCTGGTATGACACACACACACACTAAAATCGAAAACAGAACTCGATGATATTGATATAATAAGATTAATTCGAAAATAACAATAAATACCCTGGGTAACCTGATCTCTCTCACCTAGAAACTTCCAAAAATCAATAAAGCTCAGTCCAAACATTGGTTCTGTGGTTAGGAGGGTAATTTTTTGAATTTGCTAGTATGTGTCATGTACAATATTGTGCATGGTCATACTGATTTACCTCTGCTCTTCAATCTTTTTCGTCCTAGTATGCCCTTTTAACGTTTACTCAAAACTCGTACCCATATTACACCGATTCCATAGTAAGCCGTATTTCGATTACATATATAGCATATATCCGGCCGTATTCCATCGGAGAATCGTCATTACCTCACTGGCCTCTTTGTTAATTGGGTACTGCGAACTTTGCACCGCGGAAAGCCCTTGTGATGTTCTGTGCCGTCACTGATTTCTTGCGATAAGCCTTGCGTATAAAAGTATATAATTGTAGAAGCAGATGATCCCTGCAGGCTTACAGTATTATATGCACCAAAATCGCCAGTATAAATGGCAGAAAAAGTTCCTGGGATTGGGTCTCCAGTCGCGCCGAACGCGAAAATTTTTTAAACCTCTTTACTGAATTTCTTCGATATTATTGGCAGTTTCACGAATTACTCTAAAAGTTTAATTCATTCCCAGCCCACGTTATCGGAATAGCCGGTAGAGCTGATGGAGGGGTGTCTTTGGGCGCAAACTTCAAATTTAGGCGCAAAATTCAAGATGATGCATCAAACGGGTTGTATTAATCACTTTGTTGCATGTTGTTATTTATTGACCTTCAATCAGTATTGTCGGTATAGTCGAAATGTATATTGGAAAACCTTCATTCGTGAGAGGCACACGATCGCAACTTGGTATTCTTATGTGGCGCATCCTTGTCCTTTGCGGTTCGCATCTATCGCCTACAAGGTGGGGCTTAGATGGCACGGACACTATTATGGTAAAAACGAAAAGCACAAAGTCACCCTGAATCGCGAAAAGCGTGAAGAAATGTTTTAGGTTGAAATAAAATCTCTCAAAGATTTGGAGACCAATTAAAATTCAAATTCCATATTATCGGTCGACAACGGTCCTTGGACACTGGACTTATGAGCGTTAGAGGTGTTCAAAGTGATTTTTTGTTAAATTGTACCGGCTACTTGATAAAACTGTCAGGTTACCTAATTAAAGCCTGCACACCAAATTTTGTTCAATTTCAACCAGTAGCCGCATTGCTACAGGAGAAGAAAGTTTTTTATTTATTAGGTAAAAATAAATAATCAAATTCAAAATTTTCTGTTCAACCCATGACACTGTAGGGTCGTCTACAGAAACGACGTTCACCAGATTTGGCTTAATTCCAACCAGTGGAAGTGGATATATTGGCGTCGAAAAATTTTGATTTTAATAAAATAGTATATTTACGGTGGGCACAGATTCAATAAATAGTTAAAGAATTGAAGAGTTTATCAGACGTGTTGTAGTCTAGCCATGTGTCAATCACCACTCGAATTCGTATTAGTGGTTTGATTTTCGTAATGACAATTATTTCGACAGATGTAAATGGAATAAAAGTTTGAATCGATACTACTAATGAACAAAAACACAAAACGGTTTCACCAGATTTCGGTGTAGGATGTCTTATCGATTTCTTTGACGGTATGTGTACTACAAATAATTCCAGTATACCTAAACCAGGATGCATTTAGCAACTCACGAATTGTGTTTGTGATGGCAACGGCTTTCATTGGTTCGGTTTTGATCCCATATGTAAAAGATTGTCCAACTACGGTAATATACCATTTTGTAATACATTGGCTGATTGATCTAAACGAATTAATTTCGAATCAACTATATATCAGACATGCGAATCTGGCTTTACAAATCGATATGCTGGTAATGCTGTTTCTAAAATGTTTGAAGAGATCAAAAGACGTACAGCTCGAATTCATATTAACCAAGCGAGGTCTTCGCGTGCTTTGAGATTTGTGATGACATTTATTTTTTGTGATGACAACGTCTTTCGTGGTTTGGTTTTATGATGGTAATTATTTTATACGATTAAAGCGAACAACTTTGTGTTAATACTACAAATTAACAACAATACCGGCAGCTTTTTATATCCCGTCGCTTGCAGTGTCAGAAGAACAAACGCGCACTAGCGAGCAATCTATCTTTTTCATCGAGTTGATTGCGATCCGCCAGGCTGTCAGCTGGATTTTCATAAGTTCTCTAACCACAGAAAAATTCCTCATCTTGTCCGACTGCTCCAGTGCCATACTTTGCATTCGCGACTCTGATTTGCAACGTACGCACAGACTGATTTACGAAATTCTAGCATCACTGCTTCTTTTACGACAGCAAATGATCGACGCGGCTTTCTTGTGGATTCCAGGGCATACCGGGCAGAGATGAGTGGATTAGGAATTTCTATGACATAATCCAATCCAAATCCGAAACTGCAAATCCTAATCTTAATCCTAATCCATAACTTCTGTACATTCAAATCCGTGTCCACTCCTAATCCGATTCTAATTTTAAATTTTAAAAAAATGCTAATTTATGCAAGGAAGGAATTCGAAATTTTTCATTCACAACCAACAATCCTCTTGATTTGAGGCACCGTGTGTACCATAGTGTAGTGTACCATAAGTACAACAAGTTGTAGGGTTTTGTACAAGAACGTCCGCTAGTGCATGGGTGGTCAGCAGTGATGAGCGAATATTAATTTCTGAGAATCCGAATCCATCCGACAGCTCGAGTCTCGGAGGATCTGTCCAAATCCGAACAGTCTCATTCAAATATCCGTGCGAATCCGAAAAATCTCATCGAGAATCCGAATAGAATAACTTTTCCGATGTACAGCTGAGCCAATATACAATTTGGGCGTTGCCTTTACAAAGCCTAAGCCTACAGTTGGCCGATTTATATTTTCTTGGAACTTTGACAGCCCAAGTATAGAGTTCTACCAGTCCGATCGCAAGGAGTGCACTGTCCGTTTTGGTTGTCGAGCTGACGATTTTTTTCTTTTGACTCGAAATCAAAAGTCACGCCTGGTCAAAACTATCCCCAAATATCCGAAGCAAAGTTACAGCTGTCCGAAAATATCCGAAACAAAGTCTGCAATAGAATCGGAATCCTGTTCGAATCGCATCGCTATCCGTCCGATGCTCATCACTGATGGACAGATCTTAAGGTCTGTTCTCCACTCATATCCCAAATGCTGCGTATATTTAGCGAGTGAAAAATGGTTGCTGGCAAAAATCCTTTTTTAGAGATGACACAACGGTCCCGAAGGCTCCTGTCTATCGAAAGAATGAAAAATCCACATGTTTGTGTTAAGGCTTTTGACTGATGTCAAGCTCCAAAACGACCAAGGAGAGTAGGGAGTAGGCACATAAGAGCACGCTGATACGCTGCTCCAACTTGTTTTCTGTTACTTTTTCGATTTCCCATTTCCTGTCTCGCGAGTAAATAAGAAGAGCGACGAAATTCACGATACCGTGTGTTTGGCTCTTTAGCTCAATCTAACTTGAAAGTTTATTACTGTTCCATAACCTTAAAGCAGCTTTTTAGAATACAATTAAAATCTGAGTTTTTGTGGCATCTCGCGACCTGAGCTTTTTACGACATGTATGACATACATAACGCGCACGCCACAATTGTATCCAACACAGCTCTATACGAAACATGGATGACGCATGCGATTTCAAATTAGGGTGAATTAAATTCCTGTGCGCGTCGCATTTGTAGGCCTATTCCTGTTTACTCAGATTGCTAGAACGGGACTATTCGGTGCTAACTGCCGACAACGGAGCATATCCATATATCGAAATGTTTTTGCGACGGTCATCAATTTTGGCCAAGGTTTTGTCGCTGCTGATATTTTTGGCACCGCATTTTAGCAGCAGTATGTTGGCCAAAATTTTACATCTTCATGTGCCCCGACGCAGAAGAGGTTTGCCTCGAAACGAATGAGTCTTATAGACCTAATCTCGCTCGTTGCAAACCCCTACACTACTCCATCCTAACGGTCTTCGACCATCTTTTCCAGAAATCTGATCATGAAGTCAAACCAAAGGTCGGCAGATTCTCATGAACAAGTCATATTTGCAGCACGTCTCGCGTATTGGCTATAGTACCCAGCACTATGACCTTCGATATATAAATACTATTGCAGGATTTTTTGCAATAAGTTCAACAAATATTGCATAGTACATATTACTAGATCAGGGGCGCGAGCTGAGTTCGACTAAAATTAATTCTCGCATTTCGCGCGATATACATCGAATTCATACTTTTGGCTCTGTATTTAGTATGAATTATTAAAAATCTCTCATCCACAGTCGTAATCTTCCATGCCATCCAACTACCCGTTGAGTTTGCTAGAATCCTGGTTGCGTTTTGTTATGACGGTAAGGTGGCGCGATATCTTTCACCATCATAAGGGGGGGGGGGCTTGTCTTGAAAAGTTTGAGAGCCACTGATCTAAGGTAAATACATAATATCACAGCGGGATAGCTGCAACGAGATTGACATAATTAGGATCACGAGTGGGATTTCAGATTTGCCACTCCATTTCTAATGTGCTTGGAAAACGATTCGGGCGTGCCTTAGGTAGATTCGTTTTCTGTATGCGTAGAATCGGGGGTATTTATATTTTATCTACACTTAGTAGATGCGTGTTTGAAGCTAACATGGTTATGATGCTGTCAGCATTGTGTGTCCTGGAAATGAACCAAAAGTGGAATTGGTAAATCTATGAACAGATCGCTGCTCACAGATTTAAATTTCAATCCTGTACAAAGAATCGGGCCAACCGACTTTCATCTTTATATTTTAGACAAATTGGTTATTGAAGTCTATAAAATCTCGCCACTATATATTTCTGTTCCGACACGTGTACGATATCATCAGAGCAATGTTTGGCTTGTTTTAATCAAGCACATATATTATCTCCATGTCCTCACTAAATAATCAAATATCAATATTTCGTTTTGGTTTATAATCCCAATTTTATAGTGCGGTCCGCGAATGGATTCAGATGTTGAATGAGGCCCGCGAGCTCAAAAGTTTGCCCACCCCTGTACCAGATAGTCTTGGCACCGTGTCGACCCATAATCATACACTTTCTGGCCCATACTTTAATAACCCGTGAAGCGGGTAAAATTTGCGTTATAGTAACTAGTAACTCTGAGTTCGGAATTATGGTATATACTACTATCCTATTGGCTCGCGCTAATCCAGTGGTTCCCAACCTTATTTCACCCACGTACCATTTTGAGGTGTTATGCAGTGCTCGCGTACCACCTAAATAAATAACGTGCACTGAAAGCAGTCAAAAATGTTTCGTCATTTATGACGTCATAATGACGTACTTGACCAATGCGAGGCGTAATAGCAAATGCTAGTACACTAGGCATTATCAGCCAGGGTTAATGCGATGCATGAAATTATTTTTTTCACCACCAGTCACAAGAAGAACAACATAATGAAGTAACAACAAACGTCAATGGTTTTAATGCGATGGCTGCATTTGCTTATTTTCCACTAGCTCAGCGGTTTCAAACTTTTATAGACACGCCCCCGTTTATGATAGTGAAAAATTTCGCGCCCTCTTATCGTGATATCACAAAATGCAACCACAATGCTAGCAATTCCAACGAATAATTTGATGGTATGGAAGGTTATGACAGTTGATAAGAGAATTCTCAAATATGCAATTAGGACTATAAACAGAGCAAAAACAATGAGTTGAGGATAAATCGCGCGAAGCGCGAAAAAAAATTCAGTTGATCGCAGCTTCGCGCCATTCTTCAGATGCTCCCCCCAGTTTGAGAACCACTGCACTAGCTGGTCGATGCTTGGCATATATTTGCTCACAGCGCATCGAAAGTCCTGCATGGGCGAAACTAGTCGGTTTCGTTTCTTCGACTTGATAGTCATCAGAGATAAAAATCCTTGCTCGCACTCCCACGTATACAAGGAAAAATTAGCAGCTGGGGAATAGCGTGAGAAGCTAGAGTCGAGTACGAGGAGACCATGCTAAGCCTGAAGTTCATTGGAGAAAAATTTTTGTGTTCAACCCAACCTTCACTAATAACTACCTTTGGTCGAACAAAAAAACAGAATCTACTCGTGTACCAACCTGAACACCTTCGCGTACCAAGGTTGGGGACCACTGCGCTAATCGAACTGTTGTTACGAAAATATGATGATTGTTCAGCGAAAGAAAGCAGAAAGCCATGTTGACTATGTTTCCAGCCTGTCACCGGCAGACGGGCTGATACCCAGTACGTCTGCTACTGAACCAGCTTTAGAACCATCCTTCTAGTTAGGTAATAATATTAATTGACTACGGCTTGTGAGAGAAAAAATTATTCTCAAAGCTACGACTAGCGATGCGTCGTATAGGCCAAACAAGTTTTTACAATTGCGTCGCAACTACAAAAGTTAGGAAGGCTATGCCATGAATCTCCTATTAGGTTCATTTGAATTATTTCACGTCAGAAAAATTAACAATTATTAACGATTTTCATCCGCACTCATACGGATTTTCATTCGCACTATACGCGCCACCTTGGTCATTCGCACTGGCATTTTTTTCATCCGCACAAGTGCGTTCCATCCCACAGGTTGAAAAACACTGCAGTATTCTATCCCATACAATAATACGGCACAGCAGCACTATTCAAATCTGATGACTCTCAAGTCATTTACGATATTAGGAATATAATTTGATTTTATTATATTTGAATTTACTATAGAATGGATACTGGTATCTCGATTTTGTGAACTATCACACTTGCATGTACTGTCTATTGAGTAACAAAATTGATAGCATACCGAGAACAGTTAAATCGTAGTAAGCATGGCCGGCCGCAGGAGTGTCTTCACGTATGATAGCACGACATTTGTAAAATCCTGAATATTAATAAAAATAGGGCATAAGAACTGAAGTTTAGCATGACACTTGCCCTTTGACTACACCCAACATATACATTTTAGCATCAAAAGTATCACTATGCACTATCACGGCATCGATATTATTAGCCTATTATTTACGATAATTCAACTTGCCTGAATCGCCATGAACGATATTTTTTATGACAAGACTGTAAGGGTGTTGAAAACTGTACTTTCCGTTATCTGTGATGTTGTTTTGATAATAGATAAGCTTGTTTTGAGCCTTAGTCGATGAACCAGACGTCCACTCGAGACTAAAAGAATACAATTTCATTAACAATTTCAATACAATAGTATTATCAACGCAGTTGATAGTATCTTAGTACAGACCTGCTGATAACAAATCGTGTTTACCATAAAAAAGAAATCGAGTTAGCAAACTACCAATAGCTCCCGAATAAGCAAATGAAAATTGAAATGCCTGATATGCTAGACCAAATGGATTCCACACTAACTGTAATTAAGAGCATGAAAGGAAACCACAATCAATGTATTTGCACGCATATTCGTTTACAAAATAATTCTTGAGTTAGTTTCGTGATAGCCTTTTTAATTGGACCGCTAAATAGGACAGTGTGTTTGTGCATGTGCATGCCTGCGAATTGAAAGTCATTCCTGCGCCAAGTGCGCATATTCGATTGCAAAGAATTGTCGCGACGTCAGACTCGGAACTCCATTGTGCCATACGCAAGTTGAGGAATTACTGATTAGATGCGCGCTTTCTCGTTTGTTATCATCTCTAAGCTGCTAATTCTTGTCTGCTTTAGACACTCGTATATTCCCTCGAAGACACTTATCAGTGTTTGATCTTAACACTGTGCATTGTGCCGTGCACGGCGTTGAATTATGTTGTCAAATATTGATGCAACAAGAGATTCTCGGTGGCGGAAATTATGAATTTATTCGATTATTTTGAGCGGGAACTTTTTAAGTTTCAATAAACTCCACTGCTGGACGGACTCTATTGGACACAACTATGTCGCGGATCGAATTTCAAACCATCGGGATTTGTATTTCTATTGATAAGGTTGCGGCATTTGTTTGTTTTGGGGTATTCATGGTGTTTGTCGACTACTATGGTCATTTACACCAGGCCGATATTCTTCTTATTTTTCCGTAACTGCCGACTTCTAGCACGGCCCACCTCTAGGCTTTTGTAAGACACCGCTGACGCGGATGAGGTGGCGAGGAGGAGCCTAGGTAAACCTCCAACACTTAGGAATCGGAATTCGGAAGTCGACCTCGGTCGGACTCGAACCCGCACCCATTGGTGTTGCAGCCGCGGATTATACCACTGCGCTATCTCGCCACAAGGTTGCGGCATGTGCACTGTGCGTGTGCACTGTGCAGCCATAATGCTCTTGCAGCAATAACACCTGGATAATTAAAATCGCACCATTTCACGATCAAATTCGACTGGCTGATCGGGACTTGCGTCTGCCGTAGGTCCCGGGCTGAATAACCAGCGCGTTGTCGGTAGGCTACTAAAACCCTAGGTGCGTAGCCAGTGAGTTTCTCATTCAAAACTAGAAATCTAGTCCTTTTGAAATGCCAATTCACTAATTCGTATTATCGATGCTGCGTTCTGAAAATTAGTGAGAATCATTTGTATGCGAAATGGGTCATCGATATCTCATTGGTACTATCGGCGGTGGTATGATTTAGCGCCCCCGCATGCAGGCCTGCTACCGTCTGCAGAATCACTTTCGCCAAACAGTAACAATCTCTGAGTGTATTATTGTTAGTGTTTATGTATCTTTTTGATTAAAACTTATCCCCGCGTCGGAACAAATTGTGCTCGTTGTCATTGCCGAATCTGGGTTGACTTGCGCACCCTGTAATTGTAATTATTGAAGGTTTGCGGCATGTCTGCGATTTCGTTATCAGCGCAACCTTGCCGGCCGATTGTACAGTTCGATAAAATTGATCACTACTATGTATTTCGCACAGCGTTCTGATGCTGATTTCAGCAAACTGACGATCCTTCTCAGATCTACAAATTCGACCTCATCGCTAGAAACGTAGATTTCATCGCGCGCTCTGAGAAACACCATCTCCTATCACGATTTGTCGACCAAATATACGTTCACCTTCTACAAATTAAAGTGCATTATTTGCATCGATGAGGGTCGCAAGCCGCGTTTAAAATATTTTGTGAACCATTTTTGTGATAAATATATTCGTAGCGCAAAGTTGAACAGTGTTTTATTGTGTGTGCCTGCTAGTTGGAATTTATTCCAGTGCCCATAATATTAATCCAATTATGCTTTGCGAACGTAAATCGGGGAATGCAGCAATGCAATCAAAATCGATGTTTTAATCAGCAACCAATTGTCGCGATGTGAGCTACTTTAATACTAAGTAAAAACCCATTGCGTTGGCGGTAAGGAATAATTACTGATTGGCCGCGCGCGTTCGTAATCATCATTCTTGCCTGTCTTTCGTGTTCCAGAATTGTCGCGCCGTGTTACTGCTCAGTCCAGCAACGAATGCCGAGTGCGCGACAATCAATGACGTACTTTCGCAATCATATCGCGTCGCGTTACACTGTGTGATGCGACATGCGTGCACAGAATAATCTCGCTAATTGGGCCCGCGTAACACTGATAACACGGCTTGTTGAATTGCAACTGAATATTAGCGTCAGAATGGTCATTTCCAAAGGAAGGGGTTTTGCGTTTCAAAAGGTGGGGGTTTCGACACCCCCCTGGCTACGCGCCTGCCGCCACCCCATGCAAAAATAAAAGTCGGCGCCTATGCGTATAGTACCGTCTTACGTCAGCTGCGTGTGAGGAGTGCTAATGTGAAAAGAAATTGGTTGACAACTGAATCAGCTACCATTCTGGGTTGACAGATTTGTAAATCTGACTCAGTGCCTCACCAGCCGTGAACCTCACCGCACGTCACTGTATCCCATATACGTACATGAATTGGTACTAACGGCACAAATCCTTCATCGCATAGGCACTGGTTGCACCGTCCGATAGAGGAAAGTGAAATCCTTCGATATTTCTTCCGTCACAATATCCTAGAAACAAAACTACTATATTCATCAGTAATTGTAGAATCTTTGCATATCAATATTCCAATGCTTACGAGAGCATCCTACTGTGCCTACCGTTGCATTTAAAGCAACTGGTTGTGGTTTAAAACATGTTTTAAACAGTGTTGTAAACGAAGTGGGATGGTTGGAACCCGCGGAATAGTTGGTTCAATAGCTATTGTAAGTAGATATAGATCATTGGTACGGAATGAATGTGCTGATGATGATGACCGCCGAACGTAAAAATGTAGCCCTGGTTAAAGATATTTTTGGTTCCCATATGACAGGGGTTGATTTCGTCACAGGAGCTATTTTCACCCTATATTTTCAATTGTCAATATCAATCCAATATGACGTCACAATTGAATATGTGTGACGTCGTTAGTTAAAGAAAATATGTTTTATACAAGGGCCTTGTTTAAACATGTTTGTTTTAAATTGATTTTTGTTTTAAACACAACCCCAACTGTGCCATTACCCCGGAAGCCGACATCGCATTCACACACGCCTCGAATAAAGCCGGTTGTTGGCACATTTCGAGTTCTCTTTGCACGTGTCTTCGGTCCCGTCCAGAGTACATCAGTGTTTTATTGTAAATCCGTGATGATAAATAAATGCATCCAGACAAACGTTTTCCCGGGTATTGGTACCGTTCTTGCAGTATGACTGGGCTTATACCGGTGTGCATTTGCAGTAGTAACTGCCCCCCTCGTTCCACACAAGTGCCACCCTTGAAGCTGACCTGGTTCTTGCATGAGTTTATAAAGCTGTAAGTAGGCCTTCATATTGTGGTTACAACGCCCGTCAAATTCTTTTATGAAAACAAATTACAGGATTTTACTTGAAGGTGTTATAAACCCACAGTGTATCCAATTATGGCTAATTACCAACTAAACTATATCACTTCGTCGGCTATTATACTTGTTTTTTGACAAACTATGGATAAGCTGTGCATACCACCAGCGTCAACCCCTGAATGTAGCCATCAATGAATTTTCAAAGTTCTTTATTTATTGTTTAAAGCAGGGGTGTCAAACTCAACTTGGGTCGCGGGCCGGATTCAAGAGTTCTAATCGCTCGCGGGCCGGACTAGTCAAATAATTCCAATATTTACCTCGAAATCCATATATTTGTTTTTAAGTGGAATGCTTTAGTATTTTCAACGGTATGTAAAACAGTATTCTTCATTATATCATGGATCATGTGGGCCGAGGAATCTATTCGAGCAACACCGTTATTCGCAAACAATGGAATTGACAAAAATACGAGGATTGACCGATTGAATAAAGCTATAAGCCGCTAAAACAGTGACTCAGAGGAGAATATAAGTTGGGATATTTCTATGCTTCCCTTGTTTTAGTCGAGATGCCTCGGGCCTACGCATTTGTAGTGATGAATACAGGAGATAATGAATTGGAATTTTGTTCAATACATTTTTATTACCAAGTCACCAATCTAGTTTCTCTGGAGACTGTGGCTGGTGTCTTTTGGGTCAGAGTTACGTAAATAGCATAGCATAGCATAGCATAGCATTAAATTCTTTGTGTAGGTAATATATTATCCATATATTTTACATGTAACGGCTTCGGATTGTCGTTTACCCCTTTGTGAATAACTGTTACTTGGCCATATTTTTTCAGAAAACTCTTAATGAATGGTGTGTACTTTTTTGCCTTCTCAAACTGTAGTGTCAATGTCCTTGTCTTATTCCTAATGGTTACCGTACTTGACTGAAAACTTAAAACTGCCGACAGAAGGGTATATTGTTACCTATGAACATGCTCCACATTTGCTGTCTTGATGGATTATGTTATTTACGTAGGAGTATTTTGATTACCAAAAATATTACCTTCCGTCATAAATCTGATGGATAATGCGATAATTTTTCCATATTGTCAGAATGGCCTCGCGGGCCGGATGAAATGGTCTGGCGGGCCGGATGCGGCCCGCGGGCCGTATGTTTGACACCCCTGGTTTAAAGTCCTTTATTTACCGTTTTTCGGACCGAATTCTAGAATAACATTAAATGCCAGCCCTAAGCCATGTGGTTAATGAAAGGTTCAACAATGTATCTTTTCTGCGACCACAAGAACCATAATGCTCGCTACACGTCATCAACAATAATTTTGTATATCTTGATCATATTCAGACCAATAACTGAAAAGCCTACGTCCTGCGAGGAAGCTTTTGCAAACAAATTCAGGTATCGAATAGTAAACAAATTACTGGAATAGCATACATGTACATCGGGTGTCATCTGGTTGTGAGATGGCACCCCATGTTACATCTTCCTGACATGTCGCTCGAAATGTAGAATTTGTGAAGTTGCGGCATTGAAATGCGACTGCACATGTATCCACATTCCACAATACAACATGGAATCAACTAACCATTACGTACACTACTGAAAACACTGTTCCCAAACCCACAACAATAGCAAAAGCAGCACGAGTTCAATACAAAAACGAAACATTCAAAATGAGAGAAACGATATGGGAGTCGATGCCTCTCCATGGACAGCACAAGAAGTTAACTTCACAGCCCCATGTAGACGAGCTTTCATGGACCTGGCTATCCAGTTCTGGCCTGAAACCGGAAGGATTCATTTTCGCAGCACAAGACCAATCGCTTCCTACAAAATACTACCGCAAAGGAATTATGAAGCAAAACACGGACGGCAAATGCGGGTGCCACAACCAAAGTGAAACTGTAACACATCACATGTCAGGCTGTGGTGCACTTGCAGCTAGCGAACGCACATGGAGACACAATATAGGATTGGTCACTACATTCATCTTGAATTATGCATACATTTCAACATCACCACTTCGACAAAAAATTGGTACGATTACAGCCCAGCACCAGTGACAAAAAACGAACAAGTTAAAATTCTGTGCGAAGTATCAGTTATAACTGACTTCAGGGGTAGTGATGAATATAAGTTGAGTTTAACGAGGTGTGTTGAGTCAAAAAAAGTATCGGAATCATCGGTTAACCATATTCCAAACTTAAGCATATCCATGTATAAATGCAGTGTACTCTTGGGATGGCGATTTCCCCACCTTACAGTCAAAAAACCAAAATGAAAAAGCTATGGAAAATTGTATTTGTAACCAGCTTTCATATGATACCCTACTCCCTTGAATATACTTATAAGGTTTTGCTCAATTCGCATTCTAAATTGTGTAACGCTTGACCGATTTCAGACCATCAACCAATTTTCGCCTCAATTTAACCTTTAACACTACATCGCATGGCATTCAATACCACATGGGAATATAGACCAATATACTAGCTACTAAAAAAAAACAGTGCCAAATTTCCACTGTAATCCTACATCTGTTTAAACCTTTTCGAATTTTACATTGATAAACCTGACTGCTGCAGAGTGTGTTGAGTCAAAAAAGTATGGGAACCATCGGTTTACCATATTCCAAACTTAAGCATATCCATGTACAAATGCAGTGTGCTCTTGAGATTGCGATTACCCCACCTTACAGTCGAAAAACCAAAATGAAAAAGCTATGGAAAATTGTCTTTGTAACCAGCTTTCATATGATACCCTACTCGCTTGAATATACTTATAAGGTTTTGCTCAATTCTCATTCTAAATTGTGTAACGCTTGACCGATTTCAGACCATCGACCAAGTTTCGCCTCAATTTAACCTTTAACACTACACCGCATGGCATTCAATACCACATGGGAATATAGACCAATATACTAGCTACTCAGAAAACCCAGTGCCAAATCTCAACTGTTATCCAACATATGTTTACACCTTTTTGAATTTTACATTGATAAACCTGACTGCTGCAGATCTGAAATGAGCAGAAAATCGTCAATTTTTGAAAACGACATAACTTTTGACCCCGGCGATCAATTTTCCTCAAATAAACTTTATTGAGTTCAAAATTAACTCATCTATACATATACCAAATTTCAGAAGATTTGGGAATGTGGTGGTTCCAACTTTCGTTCTCCAGGTTGGGAATGGCCCGTGTGTATTTACCAGTTTTACTGTGAATAAAGAATACAATAATAATATTACCAGCTGCAAGTCACAATGAAAGTATGCGCTGCTGCATCTTGTGAGATCAAAGTGTTTGACGCATCTTATGTTTTACACGTCAATTCTCAATAGATTGGAGTGAGGCGGGTGCTGGCGTGTCGGGAAAGTATAATAGTAAGAAATGCAAGCAAGAAATTTTGCGACGATGTAAGACGACTGACGAGATGACGCATGACTTCGATATCACAGTGTGACCACTCCGGAAAATCAAACTCCTTTCGAGCTTAAGAAACATCATTCTCCTCAGGCGGCTTCTCGCCTCATCTCAGGTGCTTGTACCCCCTCCAGTAGGGGCGTCCCCACCAGTTTGAGATCTACTGCTCGAAACACTATGACTCGGACTCGACATTTTGCACCCTTGCTTGAACTCCTACCTTGAGACGGTAGTGAATTAAAAAAGATTTTAGACTTGACTCCAGTCCAAACTATGAAAATAAGATCAATTTGTGACTCGGACCCTTGTTACTTGGTTAAAACCCTGAGCTGTGTCCATATATAGGTGTGGCATCGGAAACACGTGTCATCGTTCCTTAACCCGTTCCCAATTTCTGACACGCTTTTATTCACTGTAGCCCCTTTCTGGACTCAACCCCCGTCTTCGCTAACCCAATTTCATTAGTAATTGCGTGGAAAATATGTGATGGGTAACTTCGCTTTCACTATGGATGCAGCAACACAGACTCTCACGGAAACTTTCCACGGCCTATACATATAAGCGTGTATAATCATTTTATCGCCATATTGACCGACGTTCGATTGTATGCCACCGGTACTGTACAGTGTGCAAATGCTTTACATGGGCAGAGAATGTCTTTGAAACTAAGAAGAATGCGCTGTCTTCTGCAGGCTATAATTGTAAAATACCAAGAATGATACAACAGCTGCTACAGAAACGTTATTGAGCGTACTACCCCCAAAGCGGCCAAATACCAGAGAGGGAGCACGAAGCATCAGCATCACTACTATAAATGTCATATACGCGATCACCGATCAGTATAGAGCATGGCTGCTACAATCGTAACCTATGTGAAAAGCCTCCTCCGTGTTGCTTTGTGTTGTCGGGAGAGACCATTCACACTTTTTGTGGGGTGCCTTGGAGTCGACTTTTATCAAAATATGCCAATCAGGAACGTGTCAACAGAAAGAGTTCGTGTACACGGAGTTCAAGTGCCGAATATTCGGGATTTCATACCGGTGACGGCCTATTTTGTGGTACGAATATATACTATAATATACTATTCAAACAAGGCTAGCACATGTAAATTTCCGATGTCATGATCGCGTCTTTAGCAGAACAAAACAAGTCACTGGTATGGCGCGCTGTGGCACGCTACCTGAGTATGGACTATACGCCGCGTTCCCTCTTAGGGTCCGCAACAGAGAGTCGGCGAATACGTTGGCCAGCACTTTATTGCACGACAGAAACATCAACGGACTAACGGTAAAACATCGGATAAAATACCAGTGTCGTTCGTGCAGCGTCAGGTAAAAAGCCAGCAGCGTTTGTCAGGTAAGAAGCGTCGGCAGCAGTCGTCAGGTATAAAAGCCGGCAGTCGTCGGGTAGAAAGGCCGTACCGAATCGGACGAATGTCTGCTTTAAATAGTCGGAGTAGAGACACGGTCGCGCACAATGATCAGCAATGATTGTTAATTGGATGATCCGTCGTCGAGAGGGTATGTGCGGTACACCAATCCGCCATAAGGGTCCCCCCGCTTGGAAAAACTTTAGGTACAGGACGAGAGCGATTCAGATCGAGGAAAAAGAAATCATTAGAACGGAGTGAAATAGCATAGCAACCAAGCATGTAATACACACATCGAATAACAATACATGTTCAGTACATACCGAAGGGTTATAAACAGTGAGACACAACAGAGCGGTAAAAAAAATTCAAATCTGCATTTCAAACACTGGTGCGAGTACAGAATTTTGCAAGTGACTGGGTGTTCTGACAACACGACCACTATTCGTAATCGATGTAGTTTGAGATTCGGGAAGGGTTGCGTTCTGAGCGGTATCATTAGATTGAGAGTTCTCAAAACACTGCAAGGGCAACCGACCCGGAATCAAACGATCAGTAGAGGCGTCATAAGGACCTTTACCAATCTCGATAGTAAAACACTTCGGAGTGCGCTTCAACACTTTGTGCGGACCAGTCTAAACGGGGTCAAGTGATCGGCGTGAGCCGTCAATCCTTAGAAAAACGTGGGTGCAAGTGGTTAAATTATTGGGAACGTGCGACTTTGAGTTACAGTGAAAATTAGTGGAGGTTTGACCAATGGCCGAAAAGAATCGTCTCATATTGCTCACGAAGGTTGGATTGTCGGTGCTATTCCTACACGGAACGGGATCAACTAATTGACCAGGCAAGCGTAATGAAGTACCATAAGTCAATTCGGAAGACGAGTACCCTAAATCCTCTTTTATTGCACAACGCAACCCCAAGAGTACTAAGCCTAAATTATGATACCAATCGGACGGACTCTCCTTTGTACGCAACGCGTCTTTTAACGTGCGATTAAATCTTTCGACCATTGAATTTTGCTCAGGTTTACGAGCTAGGGTCGTAATATGATGAATTCCAAGCAATTGCATGAGTTGTGACCATTCGCTGGACGTAAATCGGCTACCTCGATCAGTTATAAGTTTCCTGGGTGCACCGAATCTAGATATATAGCCGAGGTTAAAAGCGTCAATGACTGTCTGGGTGCGCATATCACACATGGGGATACACTCTGGCCAGCGAGAAAATCTATCAAAGTACATCAATAAATATGAAAAACCGCAACTGTTAGGCAAGGAAAGGATATCAACATTTACGGTATGAAAACGTTCAGAGGGCACTGGAAGGTTGGTTATTGGCGTTCGAGTATGTCGGGTTATCTTCGAGCGCTGACACGGAAGACACTGTCGAACAAACTCAGTTATGTGCCGCTTCATATGAGGCCATACGTACCGGTCCGTTATCAGCTTCGTAGTCGCTCTAATGCTAGGGTGAGAAATGTTGTGAAGTCCATTGGGCACTGCGTCGCGCAAAGAATGCGGTACGAACGGGCGATGTTTGCCAGGCACCGACCTGTCGAAAATAACGGGGCCATGCAACCCTTCAACTGTTACCTCCACAAGATCCAAAGAATGTTCGTCGGAGTTGGACAGTAGATCTCGCGATTCGTCGTCGTCTTTCTGGGCATCAAACAGCATCTGTGCAGAAATCGGTACGGTATCTGGAAAAACCACATTGACTTCTAATCTAGAAAGAGTGTCGGCGGCAGTGTTCAGCGATCCCTCAATGTGACGGACGTCGCTCGTAAACTCCGTGATGAACCTTAATTGTCTTGATTGGCGCGCGATGAGTCTTTCAGTAGGGTTCTGCAACGCTTTAACAAGACCTTCATTATCGGTGACTAGTTGAAATTTTCGACCCTTCAATTGAACGTGGAAATGTTTGATAGCAGAATACGCTCCTAAGAGCTCGCGATCGAATGCTGAATACGTTCGTTGGGTACGATTAAGGGTCTTCGAATAAAACCCAAGAGGTGACCATATACCTTTGTGTTGCTGTTGCAGAACTGCACCCATTCCTATTTCACTTGCATCCACGACTAGAGAGGTCCGAGTCATGAATAGGATGAACAAGTAATGCATTACCGGACAGATCAGATTTGATGCGGTCGAATGCTGACAATGCGGAGTCCGACCAGGGTTGTAACCAAGTCACAAGGCTCCGAGTCACAAGTCAATCTCACTTTTATGTTTTTGACTCGAGTCAAGTCGAGTCATTTTCAATTCCCACCGAGTCAAGTCCGAGTCCAAGTCAGCGAACAGAGGATCGAGTCCGAGTCATGGTATTATGACTCGAGTCCGAGTCCAAGTCATTGTGTTGACTGCTCAGTTTCCAGTTAAAGTCTTCCTAAACCCACTTTTTTAACTCTGTTTAGTGATATTGAATGGTTCGCATTTATAATATATTAATTTTCCTCACTTTTTAGCAGTTTCTGGTCGCATTTTCAAGCACCAGTACCAACAAACGAAATCCCAATAGTGTGTTGGCTTCGAAATTACAATGAAATGTCGGTCTTCGCCGTCTGAATCTCGAGTCAATGACTTGCTTCGAGTCATGCGCAATGACTCGAGTCCAAGTCGAGTCAATACACAGATTGACTCGAGTCGTGTCGAGTCATTTCCGTATTTTGAGAAAATGACTCGAGTCGAGTCATCCGAAAATCGTGACTCGTCTGACTCGAGTCGAGTCATGACTCGAGTCATTACAACCCTGAGTCCGACCATACAATACGTCTGCGTTTGTTGGATGATTGATTTGCTATATCGTAGAGCGGCTTCAATATAGTTGCACAGTCTTTCACAAATCGATGATAGTAACACACAAGGCCGAGAAAGGATCGAAGTTGCTTTACGTTATCTGGGCGAGGGTAATTTGTTATCACATCGACCTTTGCAGGCAGGGGACGGATTCCCTCGAAGCCAACTAAATGTCCAAGGAATTCAATCTTCTCTTTACCAAATTCGCATTTGTCGACGTTAATAACCAGACCGAACTCACGTAGCTTCGAAAACAGTGTTCTGAGCGTCGTCAAATGTTCCTGTTCAGTGCGCGTGGCGATTAAAATGTCATCTAAAAACACGAAAATATGTTCGATTCCGGATGTAACCTCGGAGATAAAACGGCTAAAAGTGCTGCATGCATTCGTCAAGCCGAACGGCATGGTAGTTGGTTGAAACAGTCCTTCGGGGCAAATAAAAGCGGCCTTCTCTTGGTCCTGGGGATGGAGAGGAATCTGACGGTACGCTTTCTGTAAATCAATCTTGCTGAATATCCTGCAACCATGCAATTCGTTAGTAAAGTCTCGTAAAAAGGGGACTGGCCAGCGATCCTTGATGTTTGATTGTTCAACTTACGATAATCGACGCAAATCCTAATATCGTCTTCACCTTTAGGAACAACGGTAATAGGTGACGCATATACGGCGATTTTGAACGGACAATGCCTCCGGACGCTAAAAGCTCGTCCAAGCGATCCCTTACCTTGCGTCTCAAATACGGCTGTAATGGGCGACAACGCGAACGCACAGGACCGCTAGTAGTCAATATCCGATGTACAGTGCCATGCTTACCACGTAGGGACGCAATCTTCGGTGTGGTCAAATCTTTGAATTCCTTCAAGATACCGGCATATGGTTGCTCATGGTGTGGTGAGTTAAGGCCAAAAACAGACGCAGGTTTCTTCCTACCTCTCACGAGAGTGTTCGAATTTGGGTCCAACATTACGTTATTTCTAATATCGACTACAAAAGAGAACTCCTCCAGGAAATCAGCTCCTATTATCGCAATTTTTGTATCAGCTACGTAGAACACAAAATCATACGTGTGCCCGTTTGAGAGTCGGATCTTGCGAGATTTCGTACCACGAGTCGGAATAGCGGTGCCGCTCGTTGCATACAGGTTTGGTCCACGGTCTTTGTTACGACGATCTTGCCATGTGCTGGGCATGAGTGAAACAGATGCGCCTGTATCTACTAAGAAATGAGTTCCAGAAATTTCGTCCTGTACATATAATAGAGACACATTATGAGAGTTGTGCGAAACAACCAATGGATCTGTACGGCGTGGACGAAATCCTACGCCGTACCTCTGTCTAAAAAAAGGACGAGCAGATCCGTAGTGTACACAACCAGGGCGACAATTTCGTGCACGATCACCAAACCGTTCGTGATAGTAGCAGAGACCGCATTCCTGACTTCGCGAAGGGCCGTCAGTACGCCAGTCATTACGAGAAACGGGATTTCGATGCCTAGAGTCGGTATGCACGTCTTCAAATCGAGGGTGGTGACGAGTCGTCGCACCAGCGGCAGAGGTCGGTCGTGGAGGCACAAGGACAGGAGGTGTATCCCGTACAGGCGGTCGAGATTGAAGCTGTCTAACTTCACGAGTCGGACTTGAAATTTCTCTTCGCATCTGATACAAGTCAACGTTACCAGGCGCTTGGTGATTAGTATGATGAGACCCACGGGCGTAGATATTGTCAGCTCGTACAGTCAATTCATCCGCGGTATCAGTTACGTGTGACGATAGAATATTGGCCAAGGAATCAGGCAAGTGGTGCAGGAAGGCTTCCCGGAGGTAGCAATCGACACCAGGCCCTCCATGGAACATTCCCGTCGCACTCCTCGGCTTCTTGAGTATCTCCGACGGTTTCAACACACGACAGCGTCCACTATATAGCTCTTGAACATGATCTCGTAGCGGGACAGTGTATTCATCTAGCAGGATTTGACGTAAAATTTCAAAGCAATCGGGGTTCTCGATGGCAGTAAGCCTCATTCGGATGGATTCAAGTTGGTTTCCACCAAGGCAGCGCAAAACGTAGTTGTACCGAGCAACATCGTCGACGACGCCATAAGACTGGAATCCAGCTTCCGCAGACACAAACCAGGACTCCGGTGCATGCGACCAAAATTGCACTACAGGCAGAGCTCCCCGCAGATGGGCGTTGAAAGGCTGGGCAGCAAGCTCCTGTCGTTCATCTTGCACGGCACGTCGTCGGCGACTTCTTGTAGACATCACGTTGAGCTATAATCGCGTCGTCTTCAAGAATGCGTTTGGATCGCGTCGGGGTCACCAAAAGTATGGCGCGCTGTGGCACGCTACCTGAGTATGGACTATACGCCGCGTTCCCTCTAGGGTCCGCAACAGAGAGTCGGCGAATACGTTGGCCAGCACTTTATTGCACGACAGAAACATCAACGGACTAACGGTAAAACATCGGATAAAATACCAGCGTCGGTCGTGCAGCGTCAGGTAAAAAGCCAGCAGCGTTTGTCAGGTAAGAAGCGTCGGCAGCAGTCGTCAGGTATAAAAGCCGGCATTCGTCAGGTAGAAAGGCCGTACCGAATCGGACGAATGTCTGCTTTAAATAGTCGGAGTAGAGACACGGTCGCGCACAATGATCAGCAATGATTGTTAATTGGATGATCCGTCGTCGAGAGGGTATGTGCGGTACACCAATCCGCCATACTGGCATTCACGGTACAAAAATGATCTCTGAATTAAACAGGAATAATCCCGCTATATACTTCTCTCGTGTTAAATATTGAGAGTTGTCACATGATTCGATTTATCGTATCAAAACAAGCATATGGTCCTGGTCCTCTATATGTAAAAAAGCTCGTTTTCAATTCCTAGGATGTATAGGTCTGTTAATTGAATTGATTGATACCGCGAACTTTTCAGTGACAAGCCCAGACTGAGAGACTACAGAATGACCGCATTTGCATCCGCATTTGCTATACTGCATCCGCTGCTGCAATAGTTCAGGTAATCACTAGTACCTATTAGCCAGTGTTTCCCATTAACATGATGGACAAGCAATGTTTAAAAGTAGGTGACAGAATTCTTGTCTGTCGCGTCATTTACGGCGGTAATTTCACCGATATAGATATCAACCTTTATACAACGGGTGTATTACACCCATGTTTATTTTCATCAGAAGTCCTCAACTAGCAAGGACGCCGACATCCGATCCAGGACAAATCTCATCGAATTGCATTTCTGATACATCTTCTTCACTCAGCACCCACTATCCCACAACCGAATATCTTTCACCAGGAAAATTTCTTCGAATACAAATGCTCAATTTACTTATTCAAGGAAAAATATTGAAAACGGTATACTAACATTCTGAAATAGGATACGTTACACATATTTACACAGTCATAAACGAAAGAATGTGCGTCGTGGAAAATCCATTGAAAAAGTGACTGAAACTTGGTAATTTGAACGATTGACTTTATACATAAGGTTATCCCTATCATCACACCGTATTTACATCACTACAATTTATGACACTACTACCTCAGTACACAACATCGCAATAAGAGCACATCAGAAGTCAGCAATATATTATATGTTATTACTTATTATTGATCGACGATAGATAGGCTTAAATCACTAATCATGTCGCACATCGATATGACATACCTAAAAAACATATTTTAAAGAATAATCATGACAATAAACGAACCTACCGAATCAATACTGCACTTGCTATAATTACAATTTCAGATTAGGAAGTGTCTGTCTCCGATGTTGGCGTACTGATTACAATTTCGAGAAAATACGTGGCGTGTCAAAGAATAGTATTATCTCTTTATTTCATAAATTATCACCAATAAATATGCATAACTTTTTTAACGTTGTCGACAAACATGGCCAAGACCTGGATTTATGATCTTGTCTAGTATTCACTGATTCATCGTCTCGTCAATAACACAAAAATCATTGTTGCACTATGCAATGTCGTTGCAAAATTAAAGTGTCCATGCTGGTAAAACGTAATAATTCGTAGCAACAAGTCACACGATTAAATATATTTGCGATAGCGGGAAGGTTAATCACGAAGTAAGTATACCGGAAAGCACACCACTGTGTCCGCGTGGGTCGTGGAATTCAAAGTCAGTCCTCGCTGTTAAGCCGAGGAAAGTCTTGGCAAATTGATCATTCCTTCCTTGTTATATGTTGCTCTCGGAAGCCATAACTTTGTAGTCGACGGTACGGATGTGCCTCCAGTCGGTGTCGATTCGGAAGCCGACGACATTATAGTCGACGGCACCGATGTGCCTCCAGTCGCTGTCGATTCGGAAGCCGACGACATTATAGTCGACGGCACCGATGTGCCTCCAGCCGCTGTCGATTCGGAAGCCGACGACATTATAGTCGACGGCACCGATGTGCCTCCAGCCGCTGTCGATTCGGAAGCCGACGACATTATAGTCGACGGCACCGATGTGCCTCCAGCCGCTGTCGATTCGGATGCCGACGACATTATAGTCAACGGCACAGATGTGCCTCCAGCCGCTGTCGATTCGGAAGCCGACGACATTATAGTCGACGGCACCGATGTGCCTCCAGCCGCTGTCGATTCGGAGGCCAACGACATTATAGTCGACGGCACCGATGTGCCTCCAGTCGGTGTCGATTCGGAAGCCGACGACATTATAGTCGACGGCACCGATGTGCCTCTAGTCGCTGTCGATTTGGAAGCCGACGACTTTGTAGTCGACGGCCACGATGTGCCTCTTGTCGCTGTAGATTCGGAAGCCGACCAATCTGTAGTCGACGGCACCGATGTGCCTTTAGTCGCTGTCGATTTGGAAGCCGACGATATTATAGTCGACGGCCACGATGTGCCTCTAGTCGCTGTCGACTCGGAAGCCGACGACTTTGTAGTCGATGGCACCGATGTGCCTTTAGTCGCTGTCGATTCGGAAGCCGACGACTTTGTAGTCGACGGCATCGATGTGCCTTTAGTCGCTGTCGATTCGGAAGCCGACGATTTTGTAGTCGACGGCATCGATGTGCCTTCAGTCGCTGTCGATACGGAAGCCGACGACTTTGTAGTCGACGGCACCGATGTGCCTCTAGTCGCTGTCGAAAACGTATTTTCCGAAGAAGACCGTGTGGTGGACTCCCGCCTCGGTTTCGTCTGTATGCCGCAGCAGCTCAATAGAGGCTGTAGCCAAATTTTTTTCATGTTCTCATTACGAACACAGGTACTCAGAAATATCACCAAGCCCTGTAAAATCGGTTGTAAAGTCAAAGGCTTGTCTATTTGGCAGCGGAGATCGAACCGAAGCGTAGGCGCAAGAATTAATGCGTAACCTCTATAACCACGTATGGCGACAACGACAAATTTAGGCCTGTATCTCGAAACGAATATTGCGAAAAGAAAAAATGACATTTTCGCTACTGCCAGGTGTAGCCTAAACGGACATAATGTAAATGATACATAGCAGGGTTGTTACAGTATTTTGTCAGCCCAGAAAAAATACGCATGCCATAGGCTCCCCATAGGGCGAACAAGTCAACTGGGCGGCTGCGTCTCAGTCCCATTCTTCGGGAAATTTCATAAACACCCTGTAATCATGCGATTGCTAAGAGCACACACTCCTTTGCGTACCGTACTAATCTAGGCATATTACTCGATTTACGAAAAAGTCGGATAGGCGACGGCGAACACAAGACTTATTGATAAATTTGATACGCCTATAGTTCGCCCGTCGAGCTTGCGGTCTCGGAATTGTTGGCAAGGGGTGCGGCAGTTACGGCCCTGATATACATTCGACGTGGTGTGAAACAGAGAACGACGACTCACTCACCCAGTGGTTTAAACCTTTTTCGACTCGTCACCCCCTTATCAATCTCGTCTCGAATTTTTCCCCCTCCCATATCTACAGATTCGTAAAAGAGAACATATAATCGAAAAATTTATTCACCTAATTCTGATCGCTTGTGAATTTACTAAGAATGCCATTTTTTCGAGGTGGTAGGTGCTCGAAAAATCGGTTTCCGCGTTTACTTTCTGTTGAGTTGACCGTTTTTCACGCCATATGCAGAATAAGACGTCTTCGCCTGCATTTTCTGGTCATGGTAATTAGATATATCTCACTGCATGGACGTTCTAACATTTTCGGCCCCATCGCCCCCCCCCCGTAGCCTACTTTTGGTATTTTCGCCCCTTCTTTCTCAAAATGGCCCACGTTGGGAACCACTGCACTAACCTGAATAGTGTTTAAAATGGCAAAAATCCAACTCATAGCGGTGAGATAGGTTGGATCTTTCGAAAGAAGCATTAAATATCCGAACACCCAGGCAATACCGGTACTTGCGATCAGGGTCACGCTTATAAAAAACTTTTCTTTCACACTTGTCTTCTTTGCTGACGATTTCACCTGAAACGATACAAATGAGTTTCATAGTTTGAGGGGTTCACTATCAATATCAGGGTTGCATTTAAGACAAATGGTTGTTTAAAACCCATTGTTTTATACAGCGGCCTCTTTAAAGAAACAAAATTGTGTTCTTTCCAGTTGTACAATTATGCCATAATTGTGTAAAGACTTTCCAAAAACATGTTTTAAGATCATCCGGACGACGATTACCACCCGATATAGCCGAGGTATACGATATGGGATGGTTTGAACCCTCGAAATAGTCCGTTCAACAGCTATAGTACGTCATTGGTATGGAATTAATGTTCAGATGATGATGACAGCCGACTTAAAAATGCTGCAAGATGATGTAGTCCTGGTTAAAGATATTTTTAGTCAGTATATGACTGAGTTAGGAAGCCTATTTCGTCAAAAGAGCTAAATTTACCTTATATTTTCAATTGAGAATATCAATCCACCATGACGTCACAATTTAATATTCATGATGTCATGACTTAGAAAGAAAGAAAAGACGTTTTATCATGGAACTTGTTTTAAAAATATTTGTTTTGAATTCATCTTTGTTCTGAGCACAACCCCCCCCTCACCCACACACACACACACAACATTAATCGTTGATCGCGCAGCTGCATATGTAATCATGCGATCTTTAACTGTAGTGTATTGCGATTTCGCAATATTCCGATGCGAGTAACTATATTACTATTCCATTTCAAGGTTCTCGAATCGCCTATAATAAAACTCGAGCAACCGATTCTTTGTCGGCAAAAGGACCGACTCTATTCTCTCCGTGTATTTCATTAGTGTTGCGTCTCTGGCTATATTATAGCTAATTTGCATTGCACAAATTGCATTTTTGCTTAACGCACTCGTTTTGTGAATTCTCTCGTTGTTGCTGTTATACCATTCTACCTATTTCATCTTTACATTTCGAATTGCAATCTCCGTATTATACTGACGGCCACTACCGACGAGGGTCAGTTGAAAAACTTATAGTGAATAAATTACGAATATGAATGTGTTGTCCGTTACAATATGTTACTACTATACGTGAGCAGTAATTTTTAATCACGAAATCGTGCTATGGACGGCTGCCGACATCTGCTATATATAAGGTCAGCGCGGGGCCTACGTAGTCCCCGGTTAGCGCATAATCACATATACCTGATAATGGCTGCAATGCAAAGTCACCGTCGTTATAATGTGACAATGCTTGCAACTAGAATTTGACCCCGCTCTAGCAGACAATTGTCGAGATTATGAATCATGAAACATATATTAAATTGCGTAATTTGACAATAATTTGATAGAGGATATATGTGCAGACTCGAATTGCAACATTGCTGATTAAAATACTACTTCAAGTTAACGATCTTGGCGATGCACGAAGTAATTACCGATTTCCCTCTTCTGTATAGGGTTCTCAACACCATGCTATATACGAAGACATTGAACGCAAGCATAATAGCGACGGGAACGAGGAAGCCCATGGAAAGAGAGTAGTTTTGGATCCAGCAGATGTTTTCCGCAACGTAGGCTGATTTGCGGCATGACACGTTGTCCAGTCTGTGATAGTTATCGGCTGAAATTCAACCATCATTAAAACCCACATCATTGCATATCGCCCGGAAGCCTATGCATTCGCACAGATCATTATTACATAGAGGTGATCGATTAGTCAGCATAGGTACTCATATACAAGTTACGCCGTAAACTTCTACTCAGTTACAATTGAAAGTAGCCATTTCTATGACATGCCAAAACTACGTCAAATCGAAGTAGAAATGAGGATATGAAAAGTACTCTACGTAAATTCTGTGGTGTAAGTCTGAGGTATAGGTTGTGGTTTCGTGCACCTAGGGGTGTATATTCACAGCCGTATATAACGCGGGGGACACGGGTGTGAATGTGAATACAGACTTGTGTTCGCTGATGGTGTACCGCATAATAACAAATGATAGTACGAATAGGTTTATTTCAGAAATATATTCAGGTACCGTGATATAGTGGCAATTGCGCGGAGGTGTTATACCATCCTGAAATTTATACAAACATCTCTCAGCACCACTTTCAACTTTAAAAAATCCAAAGTGTTAAAGTTAATTAGTTCTGCCCATAAAAGAAAACGGAGAAGACGCATGACAATAGTCTAAAAACGTAACCTCTTGAGCAGTTAAGTAGGCAACATCTACTTGCTACCTCGAAAAAGTGAAAGGACCACGTTATTGGACACTGTCACCAATGGACAGCTTTGGTTACGAGGCATGTTTTGATGCGAAAAAACACGAATACGGCCATGGAATTGCATTTGAATACTCTTCACCTGCGTCATCGAGTATATCTTATATAAACGCACGGATACAAATAAAAGGTCTCAGAAAACGATTGGCCGCAAAAAGGTACAGTTGGTTACGGTATCGATCGCCATCGCAAGCTTACATACCTTGAACATGAATGTTCGGTGGAGTTATCTTGTCCACATAGCCAACCGCTATTCCAACGTCGAGTACCGTTATCAGTAACGGCACCCCGTATCCGAATAGCGTGCACTTGGTCATATAGCGCGACATGCTCGCTCCGAATACCTATTGAACGAGTTCAGCATTGTGACAACGTTGTACAGGTACTGTAACAGCTTCACATTGGAAACGGCTTACCATGACCAGCGACCTGTACATGTCGTACGAATACACGGCCATCCAACTCCAGGTAGTCAGGTAGAAGTAATGCATAAGAATCGCGATCAAAATACAAGTGCTTTTATTCTCATTTCTTTCGATCCCAGCAACAAAGACGATGTTGGATATCAGTAGGTTGGTGCAAATGTGGAATAATATCTGTGTGGGACGTCTTTTTCTGATGTCCCTGAAATGAAGTAACAATAAGCTGCCACAAAGTATTTCGGAGCTTGACGCTGATAAACCACCCGCTGTCCAGTGTCCATAATACTCTGAGCCAAACTGGTAAATTTATGAGTAGCCTATATATCTGTAGATTGATTGCGTAAGTTGATTGCGTTGACTGTGAAAATAAATTGTCCGAAATGAAGTTGGGAAAATGAGAACACAACGTAATTGTTATGTGACCATATTCCGGGTCTGATGGCATGAGCTGTGCCTCGTACGCAGTATCGGCTCAGGCTGAAGGTTTCCAGGTCAACCAAAATACACGTAGGCTACGTGTACTCATTTAATTCAATTACTGTCATATTCTGTAGTTACAAAATATAATTATGTTATAGCATGGGTTTCAAAAACTTATTCCGGACATGCCACGTACTCTTTGATTGCGTGGATGATAATGGTGAGAAATAGACCGAGCATTGAAAGCGACAATCCGATGACGCTGGCCGTTTCCAGAGGCACGTTGGGTTCCAAGTCATTCGTTGCCTGTAACAAAAGAAGTCTTTCTGCCTACCCATATTTACATTTTACGTCTACATCGCACCCTTACACTATTGCACCAAGAAAGAGCGATTGGAGCTCGATACTATTACTGGGCGACGTCACTCGTATTACTTGACGGAAAGATTGGCCGTGATATATATGCATAATGATATTTACTATGGTTGATTTTATCGCGGTTATACGTCGGTATATTCAAGCTTAGTCAAAGCATAATCACAACCATAATTCTTTTGCGGTGCGATGCGAAGATATACTCGGCCTAAGCCTCCATACGCGATGAAAGTCAATCTGAAGGAGTGTAGGTGCATGGAGTGTAGACTTACCACAAGTAAAGCAAAGTTGGTTAGATGATTACACTGGCATCTGGTTAACTGATCCTCGCTGTCCACGACCCATTCACAACCATCGTAGCGCCACTCGCTTTCACTAACATTCCAATACCCACATCTGAAGCAATCCCTCGTTCTCTGCAAAATTGAATATATAATGGAATAATAAATTCATATTTATTACCGAAGCTTTTCGGCTGACACTCATCAGGTGATACCGTCAGAAATAATGCGAGCATTCAAATAACTACGTTTAACAACAATCAGTATCGGTAATTATGACGTCACACAGAGTAAATACAAAGTTCGAAAAACGAGAGAACTGTAGCGCAGGCACGGAGATAGCAAAACAAAACAAGGCCATGTATCCGGTGTGATTTTCGTTGCCCCCCCCCCCCCCCCCCGTCACCGCACACTGCAATATCCTCTCAATATCCGTTCAAGCTTGATGCTGAACATTGAACGGCCATAAATTCTGCCATTGGCAAACATCTGTTGGATAATACTACTTGGGCGAAAAATTATCGAGACGACAGATTTCGCGTCATCGGATGGGGCTGGTCTCACTTGCATCTGTGTGTCAAAGAGTCGACCTTTATCAAAATACATCAGACCAAGCTTTGTCTACAAAAGGAGTTAGTGTACCATCTTAAAATAATACATTAAAATAGTACATTGAACGCTCTCCTATTTGAGATTTAATGCTGGTGACGTCATATTTTGTGATGCGATCGTTGATATACAATATTTTTTCTAGGATTGCATTTAAAACAAAAATCAATTTAAAACAAACATTTTTTTTGTTTTTTTTAGGTCATGACGTCACAAATGTTCAATTGTGATGTCATAGTGGATTGACATTGACAATTGAAAATCTAGGGTAAATATAACTCCTTTGACGAAATATATGTACTATAGCTGTTGAACCGACTATTTTGAGGGTTTCAACCATCTCATATTGACATGCGTCGGCCATATCGGATGGTAATTGTCCGTAGGCTCATAAAACATGATTTTTGGAAAGTATTTACACAATTATTGCATAATTTTATAACTTAAAAAATACAGTTTTGCTTTTTTTTTTAAAGGCTTTTGTTTAAAACACTGTTCGGGTTCATTTCAACATGAATATACTATTCAATTGTATATTGAAGTTCTGTACCTCCAAGAAGCTCTTTGAATATCCTTTTGTAGTTTATAAACGTAGGTAAAGCTGTACGCAACCAAGCGGAAGAGCGGGGTTATTAACTATCGACCGCTGTTTTATTTCCTTTTGGCGCGTATTACAAACCAATCTATGTGGAGATTGTGGTTTTATCCGCTCGCATTTTTCGATTTTCTATATATACACCAAGCAACGTAGTCCTTGATGTTTCGGCGGCATATACACCGACTCATGTCACGTAACGATGCATGATATACTATACATACATACACAGCTACACATGTCATGGGAATATGCAATTATGCATACCATACCGCTGGACAAGGAAGGCGCAGAAAGAGTCCGGTAAGGCTTTATAAGTCGCCCACCATGATATCCCGGAAACGCTGAGCGCCAAGGCTTTCACAATAGGCTGAGGGGTAAATCTGTGCGCGACATGATAACAGACTGGTAATGGGGATCGTAGTTTGATCCACGCACCTATCCTATAACGACTTGTTATGCTAGTATATTGCTAAGGTTTCCACTATTATGATCAATGATCTCAACGCACCAGGCTCCGACAATACTCGCCGATTCCACTAATTATGCGGACTTATAGCACTTCGCTCATCGCATGGAATTCTCATGGATTCAGCCAAAGGCATTAAGCCCGTACCCCATAGCTGTTACGGCGGTAGGTCTAAACACGACCTCTAATGGGCTGCAGCTAAGCTTATCTACGAAGCGTGTGAGGAATATCAGTGTGCGGTTCAATTCCTCTCCGACGATATATTCCAATTAGTAGAGGCAATGGGCATACGTACGTTGAATCCCGTTCCGTATTTCTGCCCGGGCTTCTTCTTTTCGCCTGAGAAATCCATCTCAATAGGTTCTGTCAAGTTCATGATAGACACGTCATCATTGCCGACGTTGGCCGCAACAATCTGTATCGACAATAGCAATGAAACATACGAGAACTATCATAAATGACATTTGCGATATGGTATAAGCGTGGTTGTCAGAACGGTGATTAGAGTTTTGAGTCATGATGTTTCGAGAGCATAGTCATATGCAGAGTACATGTAAACTCACCAGGCCGGGACTATAGTCGTCCGACGGGAATAAAGTGCTGTCCAAGTACAGGAAGAAGGACACTCTTGACAATCCTTTGTCGTCTTTAGCCTTTTCCAACGCAGCAGTCGGTATCGATATGTTGACGGGTCGTGAACTACGTTGAGTGCGATTGTGAAGATTGACATCCGCATAAACTGGCGAGAACACAGCGGGCTTGTTCGCGGGAATCTTCGTAACCTAAGCAGAAAGATCAATGTTTATACCAGACTTGCTTGGAATGCGTTAGAACTGCCGAACCTAATCCTACTGATTCGGAAAACGACGCGAGGATTTGATTTTTCTCGGCATACGGACAGGAAAGGCATCCTGTTTTAAAATTTTACCAATGGGCCGTATAGCCAATAGGGAAAAGACGTCTGGTAACACCAGGGCAGAAAACCTTTGTCCAACCACACATCGTTTCAGCCGTTATTGGCGTTTTGGGAGTTGGCAGCGATGTGTGATTGTTTATGTAGCAAGTCAGTTATTGAACGAGCGAGGCTTGTGGATACTATGCCTTATTTCTAAAACAGCTTGGTCTCGGAGAGAACTAATATATGTTCGTTAAAATTTCACAGCAGTACTGCTACTTGGGCAACGCAAAGATCTATACTACGGCCAATGACCAACAACGCATTCAGGACGTCTATTTGACTCCAATATATTACCCATGTTACAGCAGTTCATGACGGTTTGAATATAGATTCTGTCCTTTTCAACCTGACTCTTGGTCTCACACTTACCGTCACCAGCATAGACGCTGTCGTAAAATTGACCGACGTCTCATCCTCGGGAATTTCCACGCTATTCGCCAAATTGTTCAAGGACTGTAATATTCGCCTTTTGACTTGTTTTTCTTGTTCCTTCGCTGACAATACAGGTGTGGTCGTAGTTGGGGTAGTACTGGGCCCGCTGTCACCTGGTGCGGCCGTCGCAGCGGCAGTCGGGGTTCCGGTAAGTGAGAGTGAATCAGACCGTATCAAATTGTCAACGACTTTCAACACATTCCCGAGAATATCGGTTGAAACCTGTAGACGCACAGGATCGCGATTTACAAAGACGCATAACGATGTGCTACATACAGTGTACAATTGTACAATGTACATAGCCGGTAACGATTTGAGTGCCGCCTTTAAGACTGTAAGTATAGGGGTGAGCAAAACTGACTATATGAGAGATTCGAATCCGAATCGAGGACTTGACTTCTAGTCGAGTCCTGTATCTGAATAAACTGTATTGAGTGTATCTGTGGATTGAGAATTCGCTACCAGGACAGCAGAGGACGCTGGTCAAGTTGCTGGTACAGCTCATCCCATAATATCTGGCTAGCTACCATTGTACTTCAGGGACAACAAATCCGTTCATCTCCTGCATGCCCGAAGTGAGGATCGAACACACGACCTTGAGATTATGAGACTCCCTCGGGGCACCATCCGTCATTGTCGTAGGTAGCGTAAAAGAGTCTCATATCTTGAAACCATGGAAATCAGTTTATATACTTAGTATTCAACATGCAATAATGAGAGAATATAGAAGTACGAAGTAAGTTACCGAGAAATCGTAGGACGATCACGTGGTAAATTATTAATAAGAAAGTGTTATTTTTTCCTTCATATCAGATGTATTGCGTTAAGGCAGTGGTTCCCAACCGAGGGGGATTCCCCCCTTGGGGGGAATTTTGAAATTTTTAGGGGGGAACTTGGCCTAATTTTTTAAGGGGAAATCTGGCTTTGGCATTGTATCGGAAGATGCACTGGGTTCACAAGGTTTTTAGATCTTTATGGTATAGAACTGTTAAGTTAGTTCTTTACAATTGTATGTTCTTTGGCGGATTTCAAGCTAGGTGCAGAGGTGGTCAAAGTAGTCAAGAAAGCTACTCAAGTAGAAGTAGAAGTAACGATGAAAAAATCCACTCAAGTCCGAGTAGAAGTACTTCTTACAAAAGCAACATAGAACTATTTGAAGTAGAAGTAGAATTGACTGACTTTAAATCTACTAAAGTAAGTAGTTGAGAAAACGATCGTGATTCGTTCGCATGGACTATCAAAAGCTGCGAGTGGAGCTATGCGGAAGGTGCAGAGAGCTTGATTCATATTTATGCATCCCAGGAGGTGTCAATTTTTGACAGAATAAGCAGTCGTCCACGTCATGGGATGTAAATGAAAGTATTGATATGGAAATGCGTTGCTAATTCTTTGTTTACTCGAACACCTCGTTTTAGAAAATAGCCCTCCCCCATATTATAAGGCCCCTAGTGTAGTCGAAAAGCAATACGGAGAAGTTGTGTCGGATACGGCTTTAACAATTTGCGCGACTAGTATACTTTAATTCAAAATATGGCAGACCGTAAAAATGTCATGTAGTGTATAGCTTTATTTTCGGAACATATGAGGCATTACTACACTTGCTTCTATACTTCAACATGTACGTTCTCCCGACAAAAGAACTGAAACTATAATTAGGACTCAACGTATAATACTCGTAATTGAAAGAAAAATACAAATACTACTTCTAAAAAGCGACAAATATACTTCATGTCTTTTGTCCAGAAAGTTTCAAAGGTAGTCTGCTAAAACAGGTCTAACGCTAAAAAAAGTGAAAGTCCACTTTTCCAGATTAGGTCACGTCATGGGCTGCTAGGTATAACAGGTAATTGCTAGATTGTGAAACGGTCGGGTCAAACGTTATGGGGCCATACTTACTGTGATAAAATATTTGGTATAGGCGACAATGCGGTGTGAACGGAACCACGCAACCCGGTATCTAAGTTATATTCAGCTATACTTTCGTTAAAACATATTTACCCCTCCATATCTATTGTGCGTGAAGCGCGACAACAGTTCTGGGTATTACATGACTTTTATGAAAATTAGATGTTCGTACTACGTGAAAACAGCCCCGAAGTTATTTCGGGTATCTTTCTTATTGGGTGAACAAACTACTTCTACTTGACAAACTGAAAATAGCGAAAAGTAAGTAAGTAGTGCACAAAATATTACGAAGTAGAAGTAGCAAAAAAAAGATCTAGAGTAAGTACCAGAAGTGGAGGGAAACTACTTGAGTACTTCGAAAAAGTAGAAGTACTTCGTAACTGACCACCTTTGGCTAGGTGTATGTATAAATGCCTTCCGTAGCTATTACACCCCCTGATAAAGTGAGGCTCACGAGACGATTTCGTTGGGTCCACGTTAGCCTCTCGATCAAATTGCTACTAATCAGGATAACGTCAAGCCGAATTCAGCACAAGACCGCTATATAGTGAAATTGTTTAACTTTTTAAGCCAACATATGAGCTAACGTGAAAACATACCGTACCAAATTCATCGATTCAACTCAAGTCCATAGCTAGCGGACTTGGTAATTTATTTTTCGTCAGTGGCAACCCGACCGGTCAAAAACAGGTCAAATTTGACTGTACTTTATCAAACTTTATTGCGGTCCGCATTCGCCATAGTTTGGACATCTACGAATTTTTAATTCGGACGAATTATAATAAACCGCTGCATACATGGCAACATGTTGCAAACAAGACTGGCATATATTTCGCACGTAGCGCGACGAAAAACTTCGAGATTGGACAGATTTTGTCGAATGATAATTTGCAATGAAAACTCAGGGATATAGAGAACTGTTGTTGTACTATGTCCCTACTGCACCCTCTACTGCGACGTCATTTTTCTTCAGCGCCCCCATACCGCCCCCTGAGCCCAGCGACCTCATATCGCCCCCTGAGCGTTTCCACCTCCTTCAAAAGGTTGCCAGTGAACCCGTCCCTCGGTGAACCCGTCCCTCGGTGAACCCGGCCCTCGATGAACTCGGCCCTCGGTGAATTCCGCCCTCGGGAAATTTTGAAATTAAGTGTATTAACAAGTATTAATATGAATTGTTAAACTAATAATGTTATTATCAACTGATTTGTCGATCTTGTAAGGTGGTCAGGGCATGCGTAGATCACGCAGAGACGGAGTGATCAGATCACGTGATCACGATTGCGTGGTCGGCTCATTGATGAATTGACTTGGCGAGGGGCGGACGTGCGACGTTCAACATCCTCGTATCTGTTCATGACATCGCATTGGGTCTTATCGCATTGTATATTGTGTGTGACTTGTTCAGATGAAAAATATATCCCAACGATTGTTATTGCTCACATATCAACCACGCGTGGTCTGCTCGTTATTGCAACTGTAGGTTGAGGTGGGGTGTTAGGGTTGGGTAGGGTAGGGGGGAGGGAGACATTAGGGTTCGGGGAGTGGGACATTGGGTTCGGGTAGGATACTAGGGTTGGGGGAGGTGGGATATTAGGGTTAGGGTTAGGGTATTAGGGTTGCCGGAGGTGGGATATTAGGGTTGGGGGAGGGGGGATATTAGGGATGGGGGAGGGGGGATATTAGGGTTGCCGGAGGTGGGATATTAGGGTTGGGGGAGGGGGGATATTAGGGATGGGGGAGGGGGATATTAGGGTTAGGGTTGGGGGAGGGGGGATATTAGGGTTGCCGGGGGTGGGATATTAGGGTTGCCGGGGGTAGGATATTAGGGTTGCCGGAGGTGGGATATTAGGGTGGCCGGGGGTGGGATAATAGGGTGGCCGGGGGTGGGATATTAGGGTTGCCGGGGGTGGGATATTAGGGTTGCCGGAGGTGGGATATTAGGGTTGCCGGGGGTGGGATATTAGGGTTGCCGGAGGTGGGATATTAGGGTTGCCGGAGGTGGGATATTAGGGTTGCCGGTGAATACAAAATTTCCCGAGGGCCGGGTTCACCGAGGGACGGGTTCACCGATGGACGGGTTCACGGGACGGGTTCACCGAGGGACGGGTTCACTGGTAATCCTTCAAAATCCAAAGCGCCCCTTGGGGTTGCTGGCGATAAGGTTAAGAAACACTACAATAGAGCAACACATTCATTATTAGTGACAAAATAATGCAAGACTAACCAGCATAATCGTTGACGTACGTCTCATTTCATCGCTGAATTGCGAGAAAATTTAGTCGGCTTATAAAGACGCCACACACGACACTATCCGAATCTGATATCGGTTGTATATGCTCAGTCACAAACAAGATACCATTTTCTCCCTTACGTCATGCAATCGGTTCGTATCTACAGACTTTGAACTCACTAGTTTAATAGCTAGCTAACGATTATTACCGGCGATGTATACGCTAAACTCACGAAGCATACAGACATACCGGAGACGAAGGGCATATCCGTTTGTCCGTGTCGGTGTTGGCAAATGCTATACAGTTGAAATTTTAACGTCACACACACAAAGAGAGAGTGAGAGAGATAAATTCACTCGCACCTTCTATGATTTGAAATAATTTTAAAAAATTTCTCGCGGTGACGATGTTGGTAGAGTTAACCTATCATATGTCAACGCGTAACATGAAGACTGAATGTGGCATACCCATTGCCCATCGGTGACGATTGTTTACAGGGGGATTCGTGTGTGATAGGATCATGAAGGCACCAGCTTATTTTGTTATGAATTCGGTGCGTGGAGATAAGCTGATTTGATTTTTTGGCTCCGCCCTTCAGAGTATAAACAGTACAGGAGCCTCTCTGCGACAGGATATGCCTTGCAATGCGTTGTTCTGGTCAGACCAATATGTAAATCAAGAACACGCCGTCATTATCGACCACATTGATTACAGCGTTTTCATGTGTTACGGAGATCTCAAGAATATCCTGTCATGACTTGACCTAGTCAAGTCCGAGTCCAAGTCATCGAGTAGAGGGTCGAGTCCGAGTCATAGTATTATGATTCGAGTCCGAGTCCAAGTCATTGTGTTGACTGCTCAGTACCCAGTTAAAGTCTCGTAAATCCACTTTTTATACTCTGTTCGGTGATATTGAAGGGTTTGGATTCGTAATATACTAATTTTCCTCAATTTTAGCAGTTTCTGGTCGCGTTTTCAAGTACCAGGACCAAATAGACGAAATCCCAATGGTGCGATTATTTTGCTATTCTTCGAAATTACAATGAAATGTAGTCGATCTTCGACGTCACAATCTCGAGTCATATGACTTGGTTCGAGTCATGCGCAATGACTCGAGTATAAGTCGAGTCAATACACAGATTGACTCGAGTCGAGTCGAGTCATTTCCGTATTTTGAGAAAATGACTCGAGTCAAGACGAGTCATCAGAAAATCGTGACTCGAACTGAGTCATGACTCGAGTCATTGCAACCCTGGAAATTACTCTTTACTTATCCGGGTATATTATTTCGCTCTGGGGTGGAATGTAAGTTATGTTGTCATTTAAGGCATATCTTCAGTTGAGTGTCACTACAATTTCGTCGATTCAGGACACCGCAACCTTGCGATACAATGAAAAGACGGGAATGAGTTGAAACGGCTTCGAATAGTCAATGAATCAAACACCCACCCACTCGCGATCTTATAGCCAGTGCAGAGACACGGTCATACCGTAATCAAGCTCTGCAATGTTTTAAATGGGGCTACCATTGAACGAATGCGCATAATTTCGGGAAATGACACAAACTAACCCTCTTTTCGTCCGCGGTCTTGCTGACGTCCTCCACAAAATGTGAAATTTCTTCCACCTCCGCTTCGGCTACTTTGGCGTTGCTGTTGGATGTCAGAAGTTGAATTGTAGCGGTATCTTTCTCTAAGTCATCCGAAGTTGTTTCCTGTCGATCCTCCGCCTGCAAAGCGACGTGACTTTACATTCAGCTGAAAACATGCGCTCTGGACGCTTACGATTATGATGGTCCCGAGGATAGTTTTGTCGCAAGACACGAAGGTTAAATCCACAAACTCTGCGACCCCCGCATCGGTGAATTTGCACACAGCTGTAGCTTTGGAGCGGCCATCGGCTGGAAACGAAGAAAAGTAAGGAATATATAAATCAGTGATGGAACAACCTTCGAGTCACACGAGGATAGAATCCGAAACCTCATATAGTGTTAACAAAGTTATATTATTGCTGTACCCAACCCACCTAGTGGTACCTACTCGTCCATAAGATGACTTTAACCCTGCGCCACGACGATTGCTATAAACGTATGAACCATATTCGTTCGATTCAAATCATACAAGAGCTTCGTAAGTACTGAGCAATGTGAGCCGTCTATGGAACAGAGGCATGTCGATAATTTGCTACTATAGTTTTCGCCAACGTAAATTGTGATCACTTTGCGGTCAATCAAAGTGCGATAGCACAGTGGAGGCTAAGTAAAATCTGGTTGCACTCACATGCATTCGCCAATTAACTGCATGAATGGTCGCTCTCACAGATAACACCAGAGAATTCAGCGGTTTAGTGGACACCGATTATTATTACTTGATGACATAAAATTAATCGAAAACGGCGCCTCGTGTCACGAGTCAATCCTCATTCCCTATACGTCGAAGTCATTTTTGCGAAGCGACTCGATTCTAGTCAAGTCATGTGAAAAAGTTGACTTCAGTCATCCCAACACTGATATAAAAATGCAGTTGGAATTTCCCGAATGTGAAGCATTATCTTATAGGCCATAAACATATTTCAGACCTGGCTAGGGAGCTATAGAGGCAACACGTCGACATCGACTTATATAGAGAACGTGGGTAAATCGCCATGTTCTGGTGATACACCATTATGATATATATGTACGATAATCCCATAAACTTAGAAGTATTGATACTAACGACAGGTATCGTTCGCCGCATAGGCGGTGGTTCCAACGTCCGATAATTCAAAGTAAAATGTTCCGTCTTCGTGCCAAATGTCACTTCCGATGCAATATCCTTGAAACGAATATTGTCTTCATCAGTAATCATGCAATCTTTGCAAATCAATATTTCTTACGGACGCATCCTATCGTGGCGTTACCCCGGAAGCCGGCGTCGCATTGACACACGCCGCGCTGTAACGTGTGGTCGTTAATGCACTTCGAGTTCTCTTTGCACGTGTCTTTGATCCCGTACTGAGTACACCAGTCTTCTTTAGAAGATCCATGGTGGTAAATAAAGGTAACTAAATAAGATTTACTTGAGTAAGGGTACCTGTACTGCAGTCTGGCGGAACGTACGGTGGTGAGCACACGCATTGGTAACTTTCTTCTCGTTCAACGCAAGTGCCACCGTTGAAGCATACCTTGCTCTGGCATGGGCTTTTCACTGTAAGTGGATATTGCTGTTTCAACGCTCGTCATATCACTAGCTTGCCTCAACACCGCGTCGCTTGGAGATTTTGTCAAAATTTTGTCAAACTTGTAGCGTTAGGTCAAAAAAATGTCAACATTGTTTACAAAGTCAACATTTTTTTGCAACCTGCATTTCGTTTGTATCGTAGATTTCGCACTGTCGCATTGTCGCTGAACATATCATTTGACATTTTACAGCTTGCAACCTACTTTCTAGGCCAGTGGTCGGGAACCTATAACTCGCGAGCCATATATGGCTCTTTAACAAAGTTTTAATTTTTTAATAAATTTATCAATATTGCAGCAACTTGTTATTAAATTTTCATTACGTCCCGAATAATTATTCTCGTGGCAGCCTAAAACATGTATTTGAGAGGCCGAGACAGTGGGGTTATCCAGGGTTAGGGTCTCGTATCCCCATTTTCAGAATCCTCAAATTTTCAAGTTGCTATTGCGGCGGCGACTACTTCACTCGCGAATTCGATCTAACCGACATCGCGCGCCTCGAAATTTTGGATTGATCAAAGACAATAGCAGACATGGCGATCCTTTGTAAAACACATTGTTTTCTTGATCTACGCCGAGAAATGAACAACTGCCTTGGAAGTGGCATTCAAATATAGTAATTCAAATGAAAGACAACGCCGTAACTATCAATGTTCTTGATTTGTAAGTAGTTTTCTAGTATACCGCCGTTACAATGTAACGTTTTGCTAGCCGAATACTGGAAAAGTCGATAAATATTTAGCTATTCGGAATCAGTGCGACTATTACATTCGATTAATATCAGTGAATATAAATTCCATTCGCGCTTTATTTTTGAAAAATAAATTGAAAATTTCTTGATTTTAGGAGTAAAAATGTTCAAAATCTGGTCGTTCATGAACATAAATACAAAATACCAATATTCATTGCAGGTTTCAATGTATGTACTGCTATAGTGACCATGTTTGGCCCCACCTAGGAATGTGAGACGAGAGAATATGGCGCACACTACAAATTCAATGTGTTAGTTCTGCCAATAGCCTACGTCACGAAATTTTAATTGTGACGTAATAGTTGATTGGCATTTATGACTCTTTAGGATTTAAATTTGAAAATATTGGGTCAATAGGGCTCTTCAGTCCAAAAAGGTTCCCGACCACTGTTCTAGGCCTACCGTTGCAGACGGCCCATTGTCTGCTCATTGTGAATCATAAACAATAAAATGAAATATTTAGGTTGACATGGTGTAATGCTCAACGTACCGCAATATCCTAGCAAGACTGCGTAGACATTGCATGGTTTTTATATCAAGAAGCGCATGATGAAAAATTGTGATGTAGACACCATTATCAGAATGAAGCAACACGGTATGTCACCAGCAGTGTACGCACAACTTAAGTGTTGTCAGCCAACAACTGCTCTGTATTACGTTCTTTCGCCATTATCGGCAAGCTACTTAGTAAGGACAGACACTTTCTACCTACGAATGTACAGGAAAGTATCTTTCGTTGTACTACAACAAATTTGAATTATTTCTAACGCAATAGGTGATCAAACTACTGGAATTCTTCATGGGGCAAGATTTCGTTAAAATAAGTTTTTTTCAGTTCAAAGTACTTCGTTAGGACGGACAGTTCCAACCAGAAATGAAGATAAATAGTACAATTCTAACATTATGTTAAAATTGTAAAAAAACCTAAAAACCGAAAAAATCTTCCGTTTTTAGGTTAAAAAAATCGTTCTAGTCATCACCCTACTCCATGACCACGTTGTCTTCCGATTTCGACACCGATAGCTAGTTCTCACGGTGTTCGTGATTATTTTGTACTCTTCGTGATTTTTGAATTGAAACAATACCAGATGTGGTCAGTTCCGAACAGCTACTTTGTCCTATAGTGCCCACATGCAGTGCTTAGTCATTGGTCATGTTTTTTAGCCCAATGGTTCCCAACCACTGGCCAGCGGGCCGCTGCCAGTACGTGGCACGTTTCCTGCTGGTCCGCCAATACCATTGTTTTTAAAATAAACGGTGTTTTAAACACTTCGTTTAAAACATGTTTAAACAGTGTTTTAAACAAATGCCTTTATAAAAACAAAATTGCGTTTTTTCCAGGTTGTGAAATTATGCCATAATTGTGTATATGCTTTCTAAAAACATGTTGTATGAGCCCACGGACAATATCCACCCGATTTAGAAGACGTGTATCGATATGGGATGGTTTGAACCCTCAAAATAGTCGGTTTAACAGTTGTAGTACGGATATTTCGTCCAAGGAGCTATACTTACCCTATATTTTCAATTGTCAATGCCAACCCATTATGACGTCACAACTGAATATTTGTGAGTTCATGGCTTAAAAAACAAAACAAAGAACAATGACAAACATGTTTTAAATTAGAGCCTTGTTTTAAACATGTTTGTTTTCATTTGATTTTTGTAATAAATGCAATCATATCCGCCAAATATATTAGACTGTTGTATCTCAATTTAAAAATACAAGTGGGACGCTTCACCAGATAAATATAGCATCAAGTTTTAAATTAATTTTGAAGTTTGGAACGTATTGTCCTGCATGTTGTCGTGACAGCGCTATAGTTCTAATATTCTTCACAATGGTGCAAGTGTAGTACGAAACTGTAGAAAAGTAGCCTGCAACTCGTTTCAGAGAAGTTTATATGTGAAAGCCACAGAGAATTTTATACGAAAATCATTAATAAATTCCGAAGTTGCAATTAAGCCACACTTGGCAGTAGCCTATCATAGAGGCAGTAGCTAACACACATTTCTTTCAAAGGATGCCAAACAGTCATAATCAAGTTGGTGGTCTTTAAAAGGACTTTGCAACGTTGGCCTTGCAGAAACTGCAATAGACCCACATATAAATATACAATATCAGAAAGAAGTTTCCAATATTACATTTGAGCTGAATACGTGTATTGTAATTAAATTACCGATTAATTTAAATTTTCTGAGGCTCACCGGCCCACAAGGTATGTTTTGAATTGTTGCTGGTCCGCGACGTCAAAAAGGTTGAGATCCACTGTTTTAGACTATTTACTTAAACTTAATAAGTTCTGTAGGCATTTTGCATTGGCCGCAAAGATCCGTATTGACAATTCGCAAGTAGCCATCTCAGATTCGCTGCTAAAAGTAAGCGATCCATTGATCAAAACTAGTATTTAAAATTACACATTCGAGTAGCAAATCTGACTATACGATAATTTATGAACAAGACGGAGAGAAATACCCGTGAACAGTCGACATTTATAGGCAGTAGGCACACATACTTGTCGTGACAGATATCTCGCCGGGTTCGCTTTCCACGAGTTCTTCCGAGTAAGCGGTGACAGAGCAGTCATATTTGGTGCTAGGTTGCAGATTGGCGATGGAAGCTTGAGTGCCGGTCGTCTTCGTGTCGGTTGTCTTCATCTCGACACCGAGTTTATTGCTGCATTCATACCGATATTCGGAAGCTCCCAGCACTTCATCCCAGAGAATACGAATTGTATGCTTCGAAACCGACTCTGTACGCACTTTCGGTGTTGCCAACTCTGAGAAGAAATAGAAATTAAGTATCAAAATAGTCAGAGTTGTTACTTGAATGTAGTGGGTGTATACCGCTGTCAATTTATATTCAATTATAACTACAAGTATCGATTTCGAAGACAGGTAGAAGTTACTTCAAACGGAAATAGAAATTAAGGCCCGAAAGCTATACCCAAGTAAGTCGTTTCGAGGAGTAGATGAGGTGAAGGAAGCCTCTACGTTCAGAAACTAATCGGGCGTTCCTTTTTTCGAAATTAAATTCATTTTCGTGACTTACACAAATAGTTGTAATATTCGAATATTTGTTCAATTGCAGTAACACAGGACTATTTCGTCACGTTGTGACAATTTGACTCCTAAAACTGATGTCTAAAAAAACTGTACAGTAGAAGTGGAACTAGTCAATAAGATGACCAATATGCAGGTAGTTCCAGTAGGCAAAATCCACTTGAGTACTACAGAAAAATGGGAGTACTTTGTTACTGACCCCCTATGAGAAACGGAGACAACTCACCCGTTGCAAACATCTCGCTCCAAGTCGTGGCGTGACTGTATCCTGAAGGATTTCGCGCCGTAACTGACACTCTGTATTTTATACCGGGTTCGGCGCCTGCAAAGTCTTGTCCAGATGATGCGTCCTCATACTCTTTCTCAGTCTGGCCATTCGCCAATCGCAGCAGACTGACATTGTACGAGACGTTCGGTTCAGCCGCAGTGAACCAGAGTACCTGGAACGTGCTCTCGGTCACGGCCCAAACGGATACATTTCTGACGTCGGCAGGTACTGAAAACGTTATTGTAACGAGACAGAGTTGACATATCGCTGCCCATTTACCAACTATACCAGTGGTTCTCAATGGGGGGCCGATGGGACTGTTCGGCGGTGCGCGATCAACTGAGCTAAAGGGGGTTGCCGTCGACATATCACAAAAGTTAAGTATATCCAATTTCTGAGTAGCATTTGGCATGCTATAATAATATGATCGGTAAGATGAGAGGTTCTTTTATTTTTATCCGCTCTAGATACAGAAGACACAATGCAATGCAACGGACAGATGGGGTACAAGCACAAGGGGATGCTTAGAATAAGTGCGCCCACTTATAATCTCACATTTACCTTAACCTAATGCCCGATTTAATTGTGTTTCATCATGATCTCTTACGCTGTAGTTATGGGGGGGATTATAAGGTTAGCTGATCGAGGAGAATGCTAATCATGTGATTAAAAACTCCTAATTGGGACACATTTCAGGCGAACATCATAATAAAGATAGCTGATGCGGAAGACTGCTAATCGTGTGACTGCTAATCGCGACGCATAAAGTTGGAAAAGGTTACTCGCGATGATTACTCGAGGTGCCTCGACTTTTCAATTGAGTGGTGTTATCTATTGCATCATAATGCGTACACGCGGTTTTGGCTGTCATTTGTCAATTTGTTGAATGGCAGACTGCTGATAAATATACTGCGTCTGTGAAATAGGTAGGATTATCATCATCGCGAAATGAAAGTCGTGCGTAATCACTAATTAGTACTGTAATTTACAGCAAAAAGATGGATTATAGAATATTGATCGACATATCACTCTGTAATGGTGGGTTCATAGTTCGTTGATTGTTTATTTGTTTAGCGAAGCCATTACATAGGAGACAATCCTCACGGTCATCATCGGAAATGTTTGCGCGTAGGAATGTAACGCAGTGTACGCAGTTTTTATAGATAATTATTATCTATAATTTGTTACGGTTTGTTAAATCATGAGAATAAACCTAACTTTATGCGCTGCGATCAACCGCTTTCCCTAATCCTGCTGAACACGATAATCGACTTTATCTATAATCCAACCTTGTGATCTCCGACCTAAGCTGAGTAGCCTGCTCTAGAAACATCTTACACACTCCGGAAGGTGATGCTGCCTGGAATCGAACTGGGGTCTTCGGTACTGGTACAATGCCAGCTTCCACTACGGTGATTAGGACAAGGTCATCACGGAGATGGGGCAGTGATATTGTGGCTTGGCCGAAACTGATAATCTGTTTTAGTCACCGCCATCATAATCTGGCGTTGACCAGTGATATGAGGTAGGTTGACGGCCTTTATTGTCATCAGCTTCCCAAATCTTGAGCTCGGCGTACTTGGAGTCACGAACTATTTTTTTCAGTTTCAGAGGGTGTCGCCATATAAAAAAGCTTGAGAAACACTGAACTAAACAGTCACGAGCAGAAACCAACTCACACGTCCACAGATCGGGTCCTCTCGCATTTTCCGCTTGTCCAGTCTCGTACACGGCTACCACGGACACCACGTACGCCGTCCCTGGTCTCAATCCGGTGAATTCGCTTGGCGGAGCAATTACAGACTTGCTCTATGAAATATGGATGACATTTCATCGACGTGAGTACGATATTCTGCTGAAGATTCTCGAAAATACTCGCCTGTGAATTGGATAAGTCAGATTCTTTCACGGTCACAGAGTAATAAATAGTGCCCTCGGTTGTGTCCCAAGTCAAAGCGAAACTGCTATTCGTAAGAGATTGGATCTGTATATTCCTTGCTGGAGCTATTTCTGAAATTTGAGTGTTTTTGCGGTTAGTTTAATTCTGTGCGGTTGATATGCCTATTTGAGATGAGAAACGCGTCCTTAATGATAGGCCTACGTAACTAAGAGCCGAGCTATAGGTACGTTTCACAGTATTTACAGTATTTGCTTTACTATAGGACAGGATGTTGCAGCCCCTAGTGTTTATATCTGAAATTACAACCTCTAGCTTCAGGCATCTCAAACTCAAATAGGGTTGTTGGTCGGATTCAGAAAATAGAATTGTCCACCATAGTAACGATCACGACGGTATAACTTAACTAGGCATCCACAAATGTACTTAAGTCATTGCGCATGACTCTACCAAGCCACATGACTTGAGGCAAGTATATGATAAGATTCACGTCTGGTGCATCAGGGCCGAAGCTTGAAAACAGGCCCAGACATGTTTTATCTGTTTGAATAAACACTTCATAAGTGAGAAAAATGGTTATAGTATAGGAATGCGATGCCTTCGCTATCATTCAAGAGTTCAACATGAGTGATTTGAAACTGCCTTGAACTCGATATGAACAAGTAACACTATGACTTAGACTAGGATTCTTGTCGCAGTACTGTGACTCGCACTCGACCCGTTTCTCCTTGACTTAGACTCTGGCTTGACACGGTGGTGAATTTAAAATGACTCGACTAGACATATGCCAAAACTACAAAAGTGAAATGGTCTTGTCCTTGTGACTCGGAACCTTGAGAGTTTGTTACAGCCCTGCCAACTAATGACGAACGGTGACAAGATTAAAGACGCAAGATTGCCAGTCTGGCTATTACAATGTGGCATTTCTGAACATGCTTCGTATTCGTTATCACGAGAGATTATTTACTTGGAATTATTTCACATTCAAAATCCTAACTTTTGACTGAAATATACCCTAATACTACATTTCTTCAGCATGCCATCGCGCACCGCATCCGCGAACTGTATGTTCGACACGACTGCTTTATATAGCCCATTAGGACTGCCGACTAAATCCTTAATATATACAATTATACATCCACTCAGCATTCGCGCAATCAATTATGCCAGCAATAAATTGTACTGCGTATATCCCTACTAAAAGATGTCGCACATTTTAATGTTACTGTTGCATTCGGATATTCTTACCAGTTTGTGTTTGTATAACACCAAAACTGTGGTTTGCGCCCGCATTGCTCGTTGCAATTACCACAATGTAGTATCTAGTTCCGCCCGAGAGACCACTCAGTGTCTTTTGCGTGTCGTGGAGTAACACCTCCTCTTCAGATATCACAGATCCATCGCTTGATTTATTGGCGACCACAAAGATATGAGTTGCAGCGCTAACGTGTGTCCATCCTACTGTTACCGAATTTACGGTAGTTTCTATTACTCTGACATTGTGGGCATCGCTTAACAACTCTGAATTGAAATTCGATAGAAACGGTTGAGCGTAAATCAACGTAATTAATATTCTTCAATTTACTTGTAGCGAAGTCGAATTCAGTTGGAAAACTTTTTCCGGAAGGGCTGTATGCAGTTATAGATCCATTGTAATAAGTACCGGGGATCAGATTTCGAATACTATCATTGCTTGTTGTAAAGTTGGTGCGGATGATATTACCACCGGTAGATGGGGTCAGAGTGACTTCATATTTCTCAGCGCTCCTGACGATATTCCACGATAGGTCCACCGTAGTTGTACTGATTACAGTTACTGGCGTGACCGTTACATTTGCGGGTGCTGCAACAATATATCATATATCATTACGCTAAATCTGAGTCAGACGCACGAAGACATTTCATCCAACCTGTCGCGAAGGAAACTGGTTTTGGATTTGTAGTCCAAGCTCTCACGCTAATACTGAACTTCGCTGCGATTGACACGTTGTATTGCGTCCCAGGTATTAAGGAATCAATTGTTGCTGTGAGACTTTTTGGTGTCATCGTTCGTCGTCCCCACGCAACCTTGAAATTAGACCAAGATAACATTTTGAGGTCACGTTTTGTAGACGCACCATCAATACTCAAATTCTGAAACGCTGTATAATCGATTAATTTGTAAATGAAATTTAAACGATTGAGAATAAATAATGGTGGAAAATACGATCGAGGTAGCACTCCTCCATAGTCAAGTGTTGTGGGTAAGATTGACGCATTTGCATTGCATCAAGTTGATGAATAGGCTCTATCTGGGTCTTATCTAACCCCCACACAAGATGCCGAGACTTACCCTGTATTCTATAGCACCAGCTACTTCTTCCCATGAAACCACCACTTTCGTCTGCTCCACACTTGATACAGCAAGCCCACTTGGATACGTAGGCGCTAAAGAAAGACACGTGTTACATGTGTCTGTATTAGAAATAAATGAGCTACAATTTTGATTTAATTTAAATAGCGTTTGCAATCGCTAAAATTTCTAGATTTGGGAAATGTGTCGCATGCATAGCGTATATAGGCCTACCGATGCTCCGGTAATCTGTCACTACTTAAAATTCTGCAACATTAGTGACATGTAATATATCGATATTTATCATACCTTTTGCGCCTTGAAACGGCGCTGCACACCCTTAGACTAAAAGCAGCAACATTAGGTGACACTATTACCGTTCTTAAATAATTTCGAATAAAATTACACTCATTTCTATGAATGAATGACGTTTCTTTCTAATATTCATTTTTGTATGCGGGGTTACCCATATTATTATTCAAAACATCGATAGTGACATAAAATCACGCGAATCACGCATAAATTCAAAGTCGAATCGAGTGGTAACCGAGTAACGGATCTGCATGTACCCGGAGATATGAATCAAACTAAGGATTATTAATTTGAATGAAAAGCACCAATTTCAGTAGGTCGGTTGGATACTGCAGACCATGCCGCCCACAGTATCCTGAAATATCTTACTCGTTTTTCCATGCCCAGATATCGATGCATTGTTACCAAGATTGTCAATGTACATGACCGTGACATTGAATAGAGTTCCACTCAGAAGTCCAGAGAAGTAGGCCGTATTGCCTGCTTCCGTCGTTTCACGGAGAATCCTCCCACTTTGGTCGAGAACTGTGACTTTGTGATCGACATCCGCCTCGATTTTGGTCCAGTTCACTAAGAAGCTGGTTGGCGTGTTGTTGTAAATTTGAACTGATTCGTTTAGACCCAACAATGCTGCAATTAAGATGATGAGGGTGAATAGAGAAGGCTATATTCCACTAATCAATTCACTGATATATCCACGCATATAAAAATTTAAATCAAACGAACGGTATCCCATATCACGATATTCCCACGTCTACTCTGAGCATCATAGGTCACAACAACATTCTAGGAGGTATGGTAAAGTAATCTGCATGACTATTCGAGTGGAAGTAGAAGCAGAACTGGCACCATAAATTTTCACTCAATTACAAGTGGAAGTTGATTTATTCCAAAAGTACCTCAAGTACAAGTAGAAAACAAAAGGTTAGAAAAATACTCTTGTAACAAGTTTTGACAAGTAGATATGTTCCAGGTGTCCAGCTCAATCGGACGTATGTTATATACGTTTGAGAATGCAAGAGGCATCTTGGCAACAACGTATTATGACTCCACTAATAGAGCAATGTTCGAAATTATATTCTGTGATGAAACAAATCCAAAAACTGGTTTCTGCAAGATATTACTCATTGCAGCGGTACTGCTGTCTTCGATAGTTCTTACCGGTTTGCGCAGGTATTACAAGGAAACTGCGGTTTGCGCCCGCATTGCTCGTTGCTATTACCGCAATGTCGTATCTAGTTCCGCACGAGAGGCCAGCCACTGTCGTTTGCGTGTCGTTGCCCGGCACATCCTCTTCAAATACCAGAGACCCATTGCTAGATTTCCTGGCGACCACGTAGATATGAGTTGCAGCGTTAACGGGAGTCCATTCTACCGTGACCGAATTGGCAGTAGTTTCTGTGACTCTGGCGTTGTGGTGTTCGCTTAAAAGCTCTGAATGGATTCGATAAAGCGAGCGCACATCACCGTTATTGTGATTCAACTTCCGTTACCTGTAGTGAAGTTCAGTTCGGTCGGAAAGCTCTTTCCGGAGAGACTGAATGCGGTTACAGATCCAATGTATTCTGTACCGGGGATGAGATTTTCAACTCGATCACCTTTTTTTGTAACGTTGGTTCGAATGATATCGCCTACAGTCGATGGGGTCAGAATGACTTCATATTCCTCAGCGCTCTTGACAATATTCCACGACAGGTCCGCCGTAGTTGTGCTAATTACAATAACTGTCGTGAGCGTTACATTCGCGGGTGCTGCAACGGTAACCGATGTAAAAACACGAAATCTGCACACGAAGACATTTTCTCCAACCTGTCGTGAAGGAAACTGGTCTTGGATTTGTGGTCCACGCGTCCTCGCTAATACTGTACGTAGCTGCAATTGACACGTTGTATTGCGTCCCAGGTGTTAGGGAATAAATTGTTGCTGTTGGAAGACCTTTTGTTCTCGTCGCTACGCCACCACACTCAACCTTAAAATTAGAATTGGATACCATGATGCCGCCGCGTGCCGGCGCCACCATCTGTATGTTTCGAATAAGTCGGCTGATTTATAAAGGTCATTCATACAGTTGTGACGAAAAAACTATACCTCAGTTTGATGAACAGTTGTATCATAGTGTCCTATATGGTGTCCACAGGGACAAATCTCACGGCTCAGTGAAATTGCATCACGTCACAATTTCCATTTGACTACAGGCAATTTGACGGTCATTTTTGACCGGCTTGCCGAGCATTAAATTTGGTAAAACGGGTATCAATCGAAAGCTGACTCTGCACTGATTACGAAAATGTAAATTTTATTCCGCTCGTAGCCCTGGAACTCCCACAATCAGCCTCGAATTTTTCATTGTTATGGAGATTGGCATTGGGACGCAACAATGCTGTCTGGCTCTTTTTCTCTTGAGCTACTCTCTCAAGCAATTGTTATCGAACGAATATTTCTGTCTGTTTAACAATTATCGTACTGATGTAGTTTGCGTTAAAGAAGGTAAAGTAGTATGCTTGTCTCGTCGTGCATAAGACTGACCGCATTGGAATAGCGGAAGGTTGATACATCGATTGTATCTGTTTCTTATCAAACCCACAATCACGATGATGTGACTTACCCTGTATTCTATGGCACCAGCCACATCTTTCCATGAAACCACGACTTTCGTCTGCTCCACACTTGATACGGTTAGACCGTTCGGATAGGTAGGCACTAAAAAGGCACCTGTTATGTTACATATATATGCCCCGTATATAGCAGTCTACATACCACTCTAAAAGTGCGTAATCATCTTCAATCGTATGTTCGTAAATATCACTAGACATATTTTCGTCACGGGAAGCATAGTTACCTTCCTTAGGTCAGGATTTATCACCGCCGACCTTTTTGCCGTGTGTATTTCAGTTGCTATGATGCTGGGGGAAATTACAGACTCTATTATTGTTCTGTCATAATTGCTAATACAAATAGACTTCCATAATTGCGAATACAATTAGACGCAAGCATATGTGTTTTTACATTATTCTATTCCCTTGTTTGGGAGTGCGTTTACCCATATTGATGTGGTTGCATTTAAATCAAACATCAATTTATATCAAACATGTTTAAGACAACGCTCTTGTTTACAACATGCTTTTAATGCTTTTTTAGGCAACGACGTCGAGAGTATTCAATGGTGACGTCATAGTGGATTGACATTGACAATTCATAACATAGGGTAAACTTTACTCCTTTGACGAAATATCTAGCTGTTGCAACGAATATGTTGAGGGTTCCAACCATCCCATATGGAGTACGTCGGCTATGTTGGGTGTTAATCATCCGTAGGCTCGCATGTTTTTTGCATATTTACGCAAATATGGCATACATATACAACTTTAGAAAATGCAATAATATTTGATTATTTAGGGAGATAGGTACATATGTAATTGGAAATCATTTATGTACAGTACATGATGTCCGAAAAAAGTCTTCAACTGGGATAAATCTCATAGCCGTAAATATAATGACGTTACTGTATTTTGTTTCAAAACAGTCATCAGTATATACAAATAACAAGTAGTATGCATTTCTGAACTTTATAACACCACTGAGATGTATTTTCATCAGCCCATACAACGAAAAATGAGATTTAAGTCAAAATTAGCCAGAAATTATCTTCAAGACAAAGCCAGCCAATTTGAAAAATAACAAGGTCATATTCCGAATCAGTGCTCTTCGTGACCTCCAAAACCACTCCTGCTCTGCCTGAAATAAGTGTTGATCAATGTTATTCAATATCGATAACGTGGAATTCCGAACCATTCTCAATTCCCACTCTTCAGGGGTGCATTATTTACTTCTGCGGATTAAATTCGTACCGCGGACTGAGGCTGCAGTGATAAGAACATTCGAAAATAGCAATTTCGGCGTCTGGACATATCAACATCGTAGGTTTTGTCAGACACGGTGTGGCGATTTGGGGCCAATCATTTAGCATCGCACTTCGTGAAGTATTTTGTCGGGCGGACATTGCAAGCGCCGAAATGTTAGCGTGTAATAGCCCCGCCCAAGAAAGGTTGAACACCTGTAGATTAAAATCATCCCAACGGTCGCCAACCGCCTCGGGAGATGTTGGTACCGTTTTATCCTAATTGCGAATACGATTAAAATCATTTCTGGGAATCACGCCTGTTTTTATCTTCTAATAGTTTGTTTTTGGAATGGGGTTACCAATATTTATACGTTTTTGGAATGGGGTTACCCATATTTATATAAAGAAATATCTACAGTGACATTTAATTTGCTCGAAGCGCGAAAAAATGCCCAAGTGCCATACATTTGTAAATAATGAATCAAATTCAGGATTATTAACTTGGGTGATAAGCTTTTTGCATCAGCTTCGGTAGGTCCGTTGAATAATACAGTGTAATCCGCAAACAGTATTCAGTAATTTCTTACGCGTTGTTCCATATCCAGACATCGATGCATTGTTACCAAGCTTGTCAAAATACATGACCGTGACATTGAATTCAGTTCCACTCGGAAGTCCAGAGAAGTAAGCCGAATTGCCTGTTTCCGTCGTTTTACCGTGGATCTTTCCAGTTTTGTCTAGAACTGTGATATTGTGCTTGACATCCGCCTCGATTTCGGTCCAGTTCACAAAGAAGCTTGTGGGCGTGATGTTGTAAATTTGAACCGATTCGTTCAGTCCCAACAATTCTGAAATTAAGATGAGGTTGCATAAAGTATGTTCCACCAATCTATTGACTTTATATCTGTACGTATAAATAATTAAATCAAAAGGACGGTAAACATTGAAAAATTATATATTTATAGAAATTGGATCCACCCCACAGTATATTCACAAAGCTTCTCTGAGTATACGAGATGTCATAACCTAATCAGAGGTGGTAGAAGTAATCATCATTACTACTCGTGTAGTAAAAGTATAAGTGGTACCTTACTCAATAAGTAGCTTCGAATAGTAGATGTATTTCAAGTGTCCAGTTACATCGTAAATGAGTTTCTAACCGGGACATGATTGAAATCAAGAGATTGTCTGTCGGGCAGTTACAATGTGACATACGAACATGATCCACATTGGTGATCATGGGGCAGTATTTTGTACCTGGGAGTACTTGCAATCCTAGCCTTTCATCGAAATCGACGAGATAATACCAGCAATTTTCAGTTAGTTAGGATTGTATCCCGAATCCGTCCAGTGAACTTTGTTTTTAATATGCCAGCGTTAAAATGTACTGCATTTACCCCGAGAAGAAGTTGTGAGACGGTATATCTATACCACTGTATTCGGTATAGTCCTTACCTGTTTGTGCTTGAATAGCATTAAAACTGTGGTTTGCGCCCACATTGCTCGTTGCAATTACCGCGATGTCATATCTAGTCCCGCACGAGAGGCCAGTCAGTATTTTTTTCGTGTCGTCCGGCGACACCCGCTTTTCATATACCAAAGATCCATCGCTTGATTTATTGGCGATCACGAAAATATGAGTTGCAGCGGTAACGGGAGTCCATTCTATTGTGACTGAATTGACATTAGTTTCCGTGACGCTGGCCTTATGGCTATCGTTTAAGAGCTCTGAATGGATTCGATAAAAGCGGTTTTAGCGTATATCACTCTAATTATGATTCAACCTTCATGTTACTTGTAATGAAGTTAAACTCGCTCGGAAAGCTCTTCCCGGAGAGACTGAATGCGGTTATGGATCCATTGTAATAAGTACCGGGGATGAGATTTCGAATATTATCACTGTTTGTTGTAGAGTTGGTGCGGATGATATCGCCAACGGTCGGTGCGTTCAGAAAGACTTCGTATTTCTCAGCACTCTTGATGCTATTCCACGACAGGTCGACCGCAGTTGTTCGAATTACCGTTATCGATGTGACCGTTACATTCGCGGGTGCTGCAACGCCAAACGATGTCATAACACGTGATCTGCGAAGGACGCACGAAAACATTTCATCCTACCTGTCGTGAAAGAAACTGGTTTTGGATTTGTGGTCCAGTTTCCCCCGCTAATACTGAACGTAGCTGCGATTGACACGTTGTATTGCGTCCCGGGTATTAGGGAATCAACTGTTGATATGAGACCTTTTTCTATAATCGTTCCGCGCCCCCACGCAACCTGAAAATTAAATCTGGATAACATGGTGCAGTTGTGTGCTGGGAATACCATCGTCATGTAGTGTATGCTGCGCTGCCGTCGATGGATTTGTAAAGGTCATTCAAGCAATTGTTATCGAACGAATATTTCCAACTGATTAACAGTTATCGTGCCGATGTGGTTCGCGTTAAAGAAGGTAAAGTAGTATACTCGTCTATAGTCAGCTGTCGTGCATAAGACTGACCGCATTGGAATAGTGGGAAGTTGATGCATCGATTGTATCTGTTTCTTATCAAACCCACAATCAAGATGATGAGACTTACCCTGTATTCTATGGCACCGGCCACATCTTTCCATGAAACCACCACTTTCGTCTGCTCCACACTTGATACGGTTAGACCGTTCGGATAGGTAGGCACTAAAAAGGAACATGTTATGTTACATATGTCTCTGTATTACTAATATATAATTTATAGTTACGATTTGAATAAAATAAGGTTTGTAGTCGCTTCACTTATATTTGAAATCCGAAGCGTATTTTGCCCCATATATAGCAGTCTACATACCGCTCTAAAAGTGCGTAATCATCTTCAATCGTATGTTCGTAAATATCACTAGACATATTTTCTTCACGGGAAGAATATTTACCTTCCTTAGGTCAGGATTTATCACAGCCGACCTTTTTTCCGTATGTATTTCAGTTGCTATGATGCTGGGGGAAATTGCCGACTCTATTATTGTTCTATCATGATTGCTAATACAAATAGACTTTCATAATTGCGAATACAATTAGACGCAATCATGTGTGTTTTTACATTATTGTATTTCTATGTTTGGGAGTGCGTTTACCCATATTGATGTGGTTGCATTTAAAACAAACATCAATTTAAATCAAACATGTTTAAGACAAAGCTCTTGTTTACAACATGCTTTTAATGTTTTTTAGGCAACGACATCAACAGTATTCAATGGTGACGTCATAGTGGATTGGCATTGACAATTCATAACATAGAGTAAACTTTGCTATTTTGACGAAATATCTACATACTATAGCTGTTTCAACGATTGTGTTGAGGGCTCCAACCATCCCATATGGAGTACGTCGGCTATGTTGAGTGGTAATCATCCGTAGGCTCGCATGTTTTTTGCATATTTACGCAATTATGGCATACATATACAACTTTAAAAAATGTAATATTATTTGATTATTCAGTGAGATACGCACATATGTAATTGGAGATTATTTATGTACAGCATATGATTTTCCAAAACGTCTTCAACTAGGATAAATCTCATAGCCGTAAATATAATGACGTTACTGTATTTTGTTTCAAAACAGTCATCAGTATATACAAATAACAAGTAGTATGCATTTCTGAACTTTATAACACCACTGAGATGTATCTTCATCAGTCCATACAGCGAAAAATGAGATTTAAGTCAAAATCCTCCCAAAGGTTATCTTCAAAACAAAGCCAATTTGAAAAAAAAACATGGTCATATTCCGAATCAGTGCCCTTCGTGACCCCCAAAACCACTCCTACTTTACCTAAAATAAGTGTTGACAAGTGTTATTCAATATCGATAACGTGGAACTCCCAACCATTCCAAATTCCCATTCTTCAGGGGTGCTTTATTTACTACTGCGGAATGAATTCGTACCGCGGACTGAGGCTGCAGTGATAAGAACGTTCGAACATAGCCATTTCGGCGTCTGGACATATCAACATCGTAGGTTTTGTCAGACACGGTGTGGCGATTTGGGGCCAATCATTTAGCATCGCACTTCGTGAAGTATTTTGTCGGGCGGACATGACAAGCGCCGAAATGTTAGCGTGTAATAGCCCCGCCCAAGAAAGGTTGAACACCTGTAGATTAAAATCATCCCAACGGTCGCCAACCGCCTCGGGAGATGTTGGTACCGTTTTATCCTAATTGCGAATACGATTAAAATCATTTCTGGGAATCACGCCTGTTTTTATCTTCTAATAGTTTGCTTTTGGAATGGGGTTACCAATATTTATACGTTTTTGGAATGGGGTTACCCATATTTATATAAAGAAATATCTACAGTGACATTTAATTTGCTCGAAGCGCGAAAAAATGCCCAAGTGCCATACATTTGTAAATAATGAATCAAATTCAGGATTATTAACTTGGGTGATAAGCTTTTTGCATCAGCTTCGGTAGGTCCGTTGAATAATACAGTGTAATCCGCAAACAGTATTCAGTAATTTCTTACGCGTTGTTCCATATCCAGACATCGATGCATTGTTACCAAGCTTGTCAAAATACATGACCGTGACATTGAATTCAGTTCCACTCGGAAGTCCAGAGAAGTAAGCCGAATTGCCTGTTTCCGTCGTTTTACCGTGGATCTTTCCAGTTTTGTCTAGAACTGTGATATTGTGCTTGACATCCGCCTCGATTTCGGTCCAGTTCACAAAGAAGCTTGTGGGCGTGATGTTGTAAATTTGAACCGATTCGTTCAGTCCCAACAATTCTGAAATTAAGATGAGGTTGCATAAAGTATGTTCCACCAATCTATTGACTTTATATCTGTACGTATAAATAATTAAATCAAAAGGACGGTAAACATTGAAAAATTATATATTTATAGAAATTGGATCCACCCCACAGTATATTCACAAAGCTTCTCTGAGTATACGAGATGTCATAACCTAATCAGAGGTGGTAGAAGTAATCATCATTACTACTCGTGTAGTAAAAGTATAAGTGGTACCTTACTCAATAAGTAGCTTCGAATAGTAGATGTATTTCAAGTGTCCAGTTACATCGTAAATGAGTTTCTAACCGGGACATGATTGAAATCAAGAGATTGTCTGTCGGGCAGTTACAATGTGACATACGAACATGATCCACATTGGTGATCATGGGGCAGTATTTTGTACCTGGGAGTACTTGCAATCCTAGCCTTTCATCGAAATCGACGAGATAATACCAGCAATTTTCAGTTAGTTAGGATTGTATCCCGAATCCGTCCAGTGAACTTTGTTTTTAATATGCCAGCGTTAAAATGTACTGCATTTACCCCGAGAAGAAGTTGTGAGACGGTATATCTATACCACTGTATTCGGTATAGTCCTTACCTGTTTGTGCTTGAATAGCATTAAAACTGTGGTTTGCGCCCACATTGCTCGTTGCAATTACCGCGATGTCATATCTAGTCCCGCACGAGAGGCCAGTCAGTATTTTTTTCGTGTCGTCCGGCGACACCCGCTTTTCATATACCAAAGATCCATCGCTTGATTTATTGGCGATCACGAAAATATGAGTTGCAGCGGTAACGGGAGTCCATTCTATTGTGACTGAATTGACATTAGTTTCCGTGACGCTGGCCTTAAGGCTATCGTTTAAGAGCTCTGAATGGATTCGATAAAAGCGGTTTTAGCGTATATCACTCTAATTATGATTCAACCTTCATGTTACTTGTAATGAAGTTAAACTCGCTCGGAAAGCTCTTCCCGGAGAGACTGAATGCGGTTATGGATCCATTGTAATAAGTACCGGGGATGAGATTTCGAATATTATCACTGTTTGTTGTAGAGTTGGTGCGGATGATATCGCCAACGGTCGGTGCGTTCAGAAAGACTTCGTATTTCTCAGCACTCTTGATGCTATTCCACGACAGGTCGACCGCAGTTGTTCGAATTACCGTTATCGATGTGACCGTTACATTCGCGGGTGCTGCAACGCCAAACGATGTCATAACACGTGATCTGCGAAGGACGCACGAAAACATTTCATCCTACCTGTCGTGAAAGAAACTGGTTTTGGATTTGTGGTCCAGTTTCCCCCGCTAATACTGAACGTAGCTGCGATTGACACGTTGTATTGCGTCCCGGGTATTAGGGAATCAACTGTTGATATGAGACCTTTTTCTATAATCGTTCCGCGCCCCCACGCAACCTGAAAATTAAATCTGGATAACATGGTGCAGTTGTGTGCTGGGAATACCATCGTCATGTAGTGTATGCTGCGCTGCAGTCGATGGATTTGTAAAGGTCATTCAAGCAATTGTTATCGAACGAATATTTCCAACTGATTAACAGTTATCGTGCCGATGTGGTTCGCGTTAAAGAAGGTAAAGTAGTATACTCGTCTATAGTCAGCTGTCGTGCATAAGACTGACCGCATTGGAATAGTGGGAAGTTGATGCATCGATTGTATCTGTTTCTTATCAAACCCACAATCAAGATGATGAGACTTACCCTGTATTCTATGGCACCGGCCACATCTTTCCATGAAACCACCACTTTCGTCTGCTCCACACTTGATACGGTTAGACCGTTCGGATAGGTAGGCACTAAAAAGGAACATGTTATGTTACATATGTCTCTGTATTACTAATATATAATTTATAGTTACGATTTGAATAAAATAAGGTTTGTAGTCGCTTCACTTATATTTGAAATCCGAAGCGTATTTTGCCCCATATATAGCAGTCTACATACCGCTCTAAAAGTGCGTAATCATCTTCAATCGTATGTTCGTAAATATCACTAGACATATTTTCTTCACGGGAAGAATATTTACCTTCCTTAGGTCAGGATTTATCACAGCCGACCTTTTTTCCGTATGTATTTCAGTTGCTATGATGCTGGGGGAAATTGCCGACTCTATTATTGTTCTATCATGATTGCTAATACAAATAGACTTTCATAATTGCGAATACAATTAGACGCAATCATGTGTGTTTTTACATTATTGTATTTCTATGTTTGGGAGTGCGTTTACCCATATTGATGTGGTTGCATTTAAAACAAACATCAATTTAAATCAAACATGTTTAAGACAAAGCTCTTGTTTACAACATGCTTTTAATGTTTTTTAGGCAACGACATCAACAGTATTCAATGGTGACGTCATAGTGGATTGGCATTGACAATTCATAACATAGAGTAAACTTTGCTATTTTGACGAAATATCTACATACTATAGCTGTTTCAACGATTGTGTTGAGGGCTCCAACCATCCCATATGGAGTACGTCGGCTATGTTGAGTGGTAATCATCCGTAGGCTCGCATGTTTTTTGCATATTTACGCAATTATGGCATACATATACAACTTTAAAAAATGTAATATTATTTGATTATTCAGTGAGATACGCACATATGTAATTGGAGATTATTTATGTACAGCATATGATTTTCCAAAACGTCTTCAACTAGGATAAATCTCATAGCCGTAAATATAATGACGTTACTGTATTTTGTTTCAAAACAGTCATCAGTATATACAAATAACAAGTAGTATGCATTTCTGAACTTTATAACACCACTGAGATGTATCTTCATCAGTCCATACAGCGAAAAATGAGATTTAAGTCAAAATCCTCCCAAAGGTTATCTTCAAAACAAAGCCAATTTGAAAAAAAAACATGGTCATATTCCGAATCAGTGCCCTTCGTGACCCCCAAAACCACTCCTACTTTACCTAAAATAAGTGTTGACAAGTGTTATTCAATATCGATAACGTGGAACTCCCAACCATTCCAAATTCCCATTCTTCAGGGGTGCTTTATTTACTACTGCGGAATGAATTCGTACCGCGGACTGAGGCTGCAGTGATAAGAACGTTCGAACATAGCCATTTCGGCGTCTGGACATATCAACATCGTAGGTTTTGTCAGACACGGTGTGGCGATTTGGGGCCAATCATTTAGCATCGCACTTCGTGAAGTATTTTGTCGGGCGGACATGACAAGCGCCGAAATGTTAGCGTGTAATAGCCCCGCCCAAGAAAGGTTGAACACCTGTAGATTAAAATCATCCCAACGGTCGCCAACCGCCTCGGGAGATGTTGGTACCGTTTTATCCTAATTGCGAATACGATTAAAATCATTTCTGGGAATCACGCCTGTTTTTATCTTCTAATAGTTTGCTTTTGGAATGGGGTTACCAATATTTATACGTTTTTGGAATGGGGTTACCCATATTTATATAAAGAAATATCTACAGTGACATTTAATTTGCTCGAAGCGCGAAAAAATGCCCAAGTGCCATACATTTGTAAATAATGAATCAAATTCAGGATTATTAACTTGGGTGATAAGCTTTTTGCATCAGCTTCGGTAGGTCCGTTGAATAATACAGTGTAATCCGCAAACAGTATTCAGTAATTTCTTACGCGTTGTTCCATATCCAGACATCGATGCATTGTTACCAAGCTTGTCAAAATACATGACCGTGACATTGAATTCAGTTCCACTCGGAAGTCCAGAGAAGTAAGCCGAATTGCCTGTTTCCGTCGTTTTACCGTGGATCTTTCCAGTTTTGTCTAGAACTGTGATATTGTGCTTGACATCCGCCTCGATTTCGGTCCAGTTCACAAAGAAGCTTGTGGGCGTGATGTTGTAAATTTGAACCGATTCGTTCAGTCCCAACAATTCTGAAATTAAGATGAGGTTGCATAAAGTATGTTCCACCAATCTATTGACTTTATATCTGTACGTATAAATAATTAAATCAAAAGGACGGTAAACATTGAAAAATTATATATTTATAGAAATTGGATCCACCCCACAGTATATTCACAAAGCTTCTCTGAGTATACGAGATGTCATAACCTAATCAGAGGTGGTAGAAGTAATCATCATTACTACTCGTGTAGTAAAAGTATAAGTGGTACCTTACTCAATAAGTAGCTTCGAATAGTAGATGTATTTCAAGTGTCCAGTTACATCGTAAATGAGTTTCTAACCGGGACATGATTGAAATCAAGAGATTGTCTGTCGGGCAGTTACAATGTGACATACGAACATGATCCACATTGGTGATCATGGGGCAGTATTTTGTACCTGGGAGTACTTGCAATCCTAGCCTTTCATCGAAATCGACGAGATAATACCAGCAATTTTCAGTTAGTTAGGATTGTATCCCGAATCCGTCCAGTGAACTTTGTTTTTAATATGCCAGCGTTAAAATGTACTGCATTTACCCCGAGAAGAAGTTGTGAGACGGTATATCTATACCACTGTATTCGGTATAGTCCTTACCTGTTTGTGCTTGAATAGCATTAAAACTGTGGTTTGCGCCCACATTGCTCGTTGCAATTACCGCGATGTCATATCTAGTCCCGCACGAGAGGCCAGTCAGTATTTTTTTCGTGTCGTCCGGCGACACCCGCTTTTCATATACCAAAGATCCATCGCTTGATTTATTGGCGATCACGAAAATATGAGTTGCAGCGGTAACGGGAGTCCATTCTATTGTGACTGAATTGACATTAGTTTCCGTGACGCTGGCCTTATGGCTATCGTTTAAGAGCTCTGAATGGATTCGATAAAAGCGGTTTTAGCGTATATCACTCTAATTATGATTCAACCTTCATGTTACTTGTAATGAAGTTAAACTCGCTCGGAAAGCTCTTCCCGGAGAGACTGAATGCGGTTATGGATCCATTGTAATAAGTACCGGGGATGAGATTTCGAATATTATCACTGTTTGTTGTAGAGTTGGTGCGGATGATATCGCCAACGGTCGGTGCGTTCAGAAAGACTTCGTATTTCTCAGCACTCTTGATGCTATTCCACGACAGGTCGACCGCAGTTGTTCGAATTACCGTTATCGATGTGACCGTTACATTCGCGGGTGCTGCAACGCCAAACGATGTCATAACACGTGATCTGCGAAGGACGCACGAAAACATTTCATCCTACCTGTCGTGAAAGAAACTGGTTTTGGATTTGTGGTCCAGTTTCCCCCGCTAATACTGAACGTAGCTGCGATTGACACGTTGTATTGCGTCCCGGGTATTAGGGAATCAACTGTTGATATGAGACCTTTTTCTATAATCGTTCCGCGCCCCCACGCAACCTGAAAATTAAATCTGGATAACATGGTGCAGTTGTGTGCTGGGAATACCATCGTCATGTAGTGTATGCTGCGCTGCCGTCGATGGATTTGTAAAGGTCATTCAAGCAATTGTTATCGAACGAATATTTCCAACTGATTAACAGTTATCGTGCCGATGTGGTTCGCGTTAAAGAAGGTAAAGTAGTATACTCGTCTATAGTCAGCTGTCGTGCATAAGACTGACCGCATTGGAATAGTGGGAAGTTGATGCATCGATTGTATCTGTTTCTTATCAAACCCACAATCAAGATGATGAGACTTACCCTGTATTCTATGGCACCGGCCACATCTTTCCATGAAACCACCACTTTCGTCTGCTCCACACTTGATACGGTTAGACCGTTCGGATAGGTAGGCACTAAAAAGGAACATGTTATGTTACATATGTCTCTGTATTACTAATATATAATTTATAGTTACGATTTGAATAAAATAAGGTTTGTAGTCGCTTCACTTATATTTGAAATCCGAAGCGTATTTTGCCCCATATATAGCAGTCTACATACCGCTCTAAAAGTGCGTAATCATCTTCAATCGTATGTTCGTAAATATCACTAGACATATTTTCTTCACGGGAAGAATATTTACCTTCCTTAGGTCAGGATTTATCACAGCCGACCTTTTTTCCGTATGTATTTCAGTTGCTATGATGCTGGGGGAAATTGCCGACTCTATTATTGTTCTATCATGATTGCTAATACAAATAGACTTTCATAATTGCGAATACAATTAGACGCAATCATGTGTGTTTTTACATTATTGTATTTCTATGTTTGGGAGTGCGTTTACCCATATTGATGTGGTTGCATTTAAAACAAACATCAATTTAAATCAAACATGTTTAAGACAAAGCTCTTGTTTACAACATGCTTTTAATGTTTTTTAGGCAACGACATCAACAGTATTCAATGGTGACGTCATAGTGGATTGGCATTGACAATTCATAACATAGAGTAAACTTTGCTATTTTGACGAAATATCTACATACTATAGCTGTTTCAACGATTGTGTTGAGGGCTCCAACCATCCCATATGGAGTACGTCGGCTATGTTGAGTGGTAATCATCCGTAGGCTCGCATGTTTTTTGCATATTTACGCAATTATGGCATACATATACAACTTTAAAAAATGTAATATTATTTGATTATTCAGTGAGATACGCACATATGTAATTGGAGATTATTTATGTACAGCATATGATTTTCCAAAACGTCTTCAACTAGGATAAATCTCATAGCCGTAAATATAATGACGTTACTGTATTTTGTTTCAAAACAGTCATCAGTATATACAAATAACAAGTAGTATGCATTTCTGAACTTTATAACACCACTGAGATGTATCTTCATCAGTCCATACAGCGAAAAATGAGATTTAAGTCAAAATCCTCCCAAAGGTTATCTTCAAAACAAAGCCAATTTGAAAAAAAAACATGGTCATATTCCGAATCAGTGCCCTACGTGACCCCCAAAACCACTCCTACTTTACCAAAAATAAGTGTTGACAAGTGTTATTCAATATCGATAACGTGGAACTCCCAACCATTCCAAATTCCCATTCTTCAGGGGTGCTTTATTTACTACTGCGGAATGAATTCGTACCGCGGACTGAGGCTGCAGTGATAAGAACGTTCGAACATAGCCATTTCGGCGTCTGGACATATCAACATCGTAGGTTTTGTCAGACACGGTGTGGCGATTTGGGGCCAATCATTTAGCATCGCACTTCGTGAAGTATTTTGTCGGGCGGACATGACAAGCGCCGAAATGTTAGCGTGTAATAGCCCCGCCCAAGAAAGGTTGAACACCTGTAGATTAAAATCATCCCAACGGTCGCCAACCGCCTCGGGAGATGTTGGTACCGTTTTATCCTAATTGCGAATACGATTAAAATCATTTCTGGGAATCACGCCTGTTTTTATCTTCTAATAGTTTGCTTTTGGAATGGGGTTACCAATATTTATACGTTTTTGGAATGGGGTTACCCATATTTATATAAAGAAATATCTACAGTGACATTTAATTTGCTCGAAGCGCGAAAAAATGCCCAAGTGCCATACATTTGTAAATAATGAATCAAATTCAGGATTATTAACTTGGGTGATAAGCTTTTTGCATCAGCTTCGGTAGGTCCGTTGAATAATACAGTGTAATCCGCAAACAGTATTCAGTAATTTCTTACGCGTTGTTCCATATCCAGACATCGATGCATTGTTACCAAGCTTGTCAAAATACATGACCGTGACATTGAATTCAGTTCCACTCGGAAGTCCAGAGAAGTAAGCCGAATTGCCTGTTTCCGTCGTTTTACCGTGGATCTTTCCAGTTTTGTCTAGAACTGTGATATTGTGCTTGACATCCGCCTCGATTTCGGTCCAGTTCACAAAGAAGCTTGTGGGCGTGATGTTGTAAATTTGAACCGATTCGTTCAGTCCCAACAATTCTGAAATTAAGATGAGGTTGCATAAAGTATGTTCCACCAATCTATTGACTTTATATCTGTACGTATAAATAATTAAATCAAAAGGACGGTAAACATTGAAAAATTATATATTTATAGAAATTGGATCCACCCCACAGTATATTCACAAAGCTTCTCTGAGTATACGAGATGTCATAACCTAATCAGAGGTGGTAGAAGTAATCATCATTACTACTCGTGTAGTAAAAGTATAAGTGGTACCTTACTCAATAAGTAGCTTCGAATAGTAGATGTATTTCAAGTGTCCAGTTACATCGTAAATGAGTTTCTAACCGGGACATGATTGAAATCAAGAGATTGTCTGTCGGGCAGTTACAATGTGACATACGAACATGATCCACATTGGTGATCATGGGGCAGTATTTTGTACCTGGGAGTACTTGCAATCGGTTGCCCGACATATGAGCATGCGACACAATGGAAAACGACAGTTCAGCATGGAACACATCAGCATGCGTCACTTCAGCATGTGACTGTATAACCCAAAAACTTACCCTAACCCGAAACATAGCCTAACCTAACCTAACCTAGCCTAACCTAACCTAAACCCTAACCCTAACCCAACCATAAACCTAACATAACCTACCCCTAACCCGTAATTTAACCCACATGCTCATGTGTCGCATGCCAAATTGTCGCATGCCGAAGTGTCGCTTGCTGTAATGTCGCATGCTCATATGTCCACGGACCCTTGCAATCCTAGCCTTTCATCGAAATCGACGAGATAATACCAGCAATTTTCAGTTAGTTAGGATTGTATCCCGAATCCGTCCAGTGAACTTTGTTTTTAATATGCCAGCGTTAAAATGTACTGCATTTACCCCGAGAAGAAGTTGTGAGACGGTATATCTATACCACTGTATTCGGTATAGTCCTTACCTGTTTGTGCTTGAATAGCATTAAAACTGTGGTTTGCGCCCACATTGCTCGTTGCAATTACCGCGATGTCATATCTAGTCCCGCACGAGAGGCCAGTCAGTATTTTTTTCGTGTCGTCCGGCGACACCCGCTTTTCATATACCAAAGATCCATCGCTTGATTTATTGGCGATCACGAAAATATGAGTTGCAGCGGTAACGGGAGTCCATTCTATTGTGACTGAATTGACATTAGTTTCCGTGACGCTGGCCTTATGGCTATCGTTTAAGAGCTCTGAATGGATTCGATAAAAGCGGTTTTAGCGTATATCACTCTAATTATGATTCAACCTTCATGTTACTTGTAATGAAGTTAAACTCGCTCGGAAAGCTCTTCCCGGAGAGACTGAATGCGGTTATGGATCCATTGTAATAAGTACCGGGGATGAGATTTCGAATATTATCACTGTTTGTTGTAGAGTTGGTGCGGATGATATCGCCAACGGTCGGTGCGTTCAGAAAGACTTCGTATTTCTCAGCACTCTTGATGCTATTCCACGACAGGTCGACCGCAGTTGTTCGAATTACCGTCATCGATGTGACCGTTACATTCGCGGGTGCTGCAACGCCAAACGATGTCATAACACGTGATCTGCGAAGGACGCACGAAAACATTTCATCCTACCTGTCGTGAAAGAAACTGGTTTTGGATTTGTGGTCCAGTTTCCCCCGCTAATACTGAACGTAGCTGCGATTGACACGTTGTATTGCGTCCCGGGTATTAGGGAATCAACTGTTGATATGAGACCTTTTTCTATAATCGTTCCGCGCCCCCACGCAACCTGAAAATTAAATCTGGATAACATGGTGCAGTTGTGTGCTGGGAATACCATCGTCATGTAGTGTATGCTGCGCTGCAGTCGATGGATTTGTAAAGGTCATTCAAGCAATTGTTATCGAACGAATATTTCCAACTGATTAACAGTTATCGTGCCGATGTGGTTCGCGTTAAAGAAGGTAAAGTAGTATACTCGTCTATAGTCAGCTGTCGCGCATAAGACTGACCGCATTGGAATAGTGGGAAGTTGATGCATCGATTGTATCTGTTTCTTATCAAACCCACAATCAAGATGATGAGACTTACCCTGTATTCTATGGCACCGGCCACATCTTTCCATGAAACCACCACTTTCGTCTGCTCCACACTTGATACGGTTAGACCGTTCGGATAGGTAGGCACTAAAAAGGAACATGTTATGTTACATATGTCTCTGTATTACTAATATATAATTTATAGTTACGATTTGAATAAAATAAGGTTTGTAGTCGCTTCACTTATATTTGAAATCCGAAGCGTATTTTGCCCCATATATAGCAGTCTACATACCGCTCTAAAAGTGCGTAATCATCTTCAATCGTATGTTCGTAAATATCACTAGACATATTTTCTTCACGGGAAGAATATTTACCTTCCTTAGGTCAGGATTTATCACAGCCGACCTTTTTTCCGTATGTATTTCAGTTGCTATGATGCTGGGGGAAATTGCCGACTCTATTATTGTTCTATCATGATTGCTAATACAAATAGACTTTCATAATTGCGAATACAATTAGACGCAATCATGTGTGTTTTTACATTATTGTATTTCTATGTTTGGGAGTGCGTTTACCCATATTGATGTGGTTGCATTTAAAACAAACATCAATTTAAATCAAACATGTTTAAGACAAAGCTCTTGTTTACAACATGCTTTTAATGTTTTTTAGGCAACGACATCAACAGTATTCAATGGTGACGTCATAGTGGATTGGCATTGACAATTCATAACATAGAGTAAACTTTGCTATTTTGACGAAATATCTACATACTATAGCTGTTTCAACGATTGTGTTGAGGGCTCCAACCATCCCATATGGAGTACGTCGGCTATGTTGAGTGGTAATCATCCGTAGGCTCGCATGTTTTTTGCATATTTACGCAATTATGGCATACATATACAACTTTAAAAAATGTAATATTATTTGATTATTCAGTGAGATACGCACATATGTAATTGGAGATTATTTATGTACAGCATATGATTTTCCAAAACGTCTTCAACTAGGATAAATCTCATAGCCGTAAATATAATGACGTTACTGTATTTTGTTTCAAAACAGTCATCAGTATATACAAATAACAAGTAGTATGCATTTCTGAACTTTATAACACCACTGAGATGTATCTTCATCAGTCCATACAGCGAAAAATGAGATTTAAGTCAAAATCCTCCCAAAGGTTATCTTCAAAACAAAGCCAATTTGAAAAAAAAACATGGTCATATTCCGAATCAGTGCCCTTCGTGACCCCCAAAACCACTCCTACTTTACCTAAAATAAGTGTTGACAAGTGTTATTCAATATCGATAACGTGGAACTCCCAACCATTCCAAATTCCCATTCTTCAGGGGTGCTTTATTTACTACTGCGGAATGAATTCGTACCGCGGACTGAGGCTGCAGTGATAAGAACGTTCGAACATAGCCATTTCGGCGTCTGGACATATCAACATCGTAGGTTTTGTCAGACACGGTGTGGCGATTTGGTGCCAATCATTTAGCATCGCACTTCGTGAAGTATTTTGTCGGGCGGACATGACAAGCGCCGAAATGCTAGCGTGTAATAGCCCCGCCCCAGAAAGGTTGAACACCTGTAGATTAAAATCATCCCAACGGTCGCCAACCGCCTCGGGAGATGTTGGTACCGTTTTATCTTAATTGCGAATACGATTAAAATCGTTTTTGAGAATCACGGCAGTTTTTATCTTCTAATAGTTCGTTTTTGGAATAGGGTTACCAATTAGGTTACCGATATTTATATAACGAAATATCTACAGCAGAGGTCTCAAACTCAAATGTGCTCGCGGGCCAATTTTCCAGTTTTTACGACTCCGCGGGCCGCAGCATCAATAACGGTATTCCATGTCTTTCCAAGTAGGCATTAGTTGACGGGATGAAGTTGTCTTATTGAAAGTGTACCGATACTGCAGACTGTCATTCAACACACTTCATAAAAATGGTATTTACTCTTGTATCAATTTAGGCTTGCAATGAAAAAAATCATCACATTTATATAGCTATTTGAATAGAAGTGTTGTTGCATTTGATATATATTAATTATAAGGTATAGACGCCATGTGAGCGGAAAAATATATAATGCTGTCATAAAAGCTATAACGTTATAATTTTGCAGCTACTATGAATATTGTGAATTTAACAGATTGATAATAGAGATTGATCTGATATCACAACATTTGGGGTTTAGCAGTGTTGCCCAATCTAGGATTCGGGTATAGGCCTACTCCTGATAAGTGGGTTATTAAGCTCATGGTCAATTACCTTCGAATATGAGGTAAAATAACATTATAAATATATTAATGATTGAGTGACCTTAATAACATGGTTTAGAGATCCCAAATGTGACTAATAGATTGCCAATGGTTGCTTGCTTAGTAAGCGAAATACCTCGCTGCGACCTTCTGATCTATTACTATTGCCATGACTCCGTGTCCACTCGGGTCATTTTCATTTTGCCATCGAGTCAGCCCGAGTCCGAGTAATTCTAATTCAGGTCGCGTCCAAGTTCTACTCACGAATTTCAGTCACGAATCGTCTATAAGGATAGTGTTGTAAACGACTATCGTCTAAGGGCCAGGGTTTATTATCATGAATCAGTGTTGGGATGACTCGAGTCATGACTTGACTCGAGTCAGACTCGAGTCACATTTTTCGTATGACTTGACTTGATTCGAATCACTTTGCAAAAATGACTTGACTTGACTCGGCGCATCAAAAATGTGGATTGACTCGTGACTCGTAGCAAAATTCACGAGTCAATTTCAAGTCATCAAGTAATCGGTGTCGATAAAAATCACTGTATCTTCCATATGTTCGGATTGTTCGCGAAACGCTGGTGTAACCCGTGAGAGCGACAAATCACTCAATGATCGTGTGTTTCAATGAGCCACCATTATCTCACATAAATAAAATGAACACACACGTAGTAATTGAAGCGTACAGCTTAGGTTGTCGTAAACTAGTAGTGAGGTATTTTAATAGCATAATATTCATTTCTGTTTTCTGTTCTTATACCTTAACCAAACCTCTTGTTTTATTGAAATTGAAATCGAATACTCCTCAACCATTGGTGTATAGGCTCGAATGGTATCATATCAACATGTAAATGAGTAATGTATTGCATCTTATCAATTCGTTATTCAAGTTTGGCTGGTACCTATAAACTGAGGCTATGCAATTACTTACGTAGCTGAACACTGAACAGTTATGCCTATGTGAGCGATACAGTGCCTTCTTGCGTGTATATTTAACGTTATATTCGTTCATCGGTTCAGAATCAATGACCACATCAATCTGTTAATCAGACAGCTGGCAAAATGCAATGACGTAATCATGCCTCATACTTCGAAAAGGCAATTTGACTTGAATTGTGACTTGACTCGTGACTTGACTTGACTTGACTCGACTTAATTCGAGTCACCTCCAAAAATCGAGTGACTTGACTTGACTCGAGTCACTTTCGAAAATCGATTGACTTGACTTGACTCGAGTCAAAATGTGCAATGACTCGAAATGACTTGTGACTCGAAGGTAGTGACTTGATTCCAACACTGTCATGAATTGGAAATGTGGCGAAATAGTGAATCTTCTACTGCATGGGCGCGGATAGTGAAGTTTGATGAATAGTTTCAGGCTTTCGGAGCAATAATTTAAGAGCAAATTTTCACTTTTAAACTTGAAAAGATACATGTGGCACTTATATATTGTAAAATTATTTGAAAATCTGAAAGGTCGTCGCGGGCCGCAGAAAATGATCTGGCGGGCCGCGTGTTTGAGACCTCTGATCTACAGTGACATTTAATTTGCTCGAAGCGCGAAAAAATTCTAAAGTGCCATGCATTTGTAAATAATGAATCATATTCAGGATAATTAACGGGTGATAAGCTTTTTGCATCAGCTTTGGTATAGGTCTGTTGAATAATAGCGTGTAATCCGCAAACAGTATTCAGTAATTTCTTACGCGTTGTTCCATATCCAGACGTCGATGCATTGTTACCAAGCTTGTCAAAATACATGACCGTGACATTGAATTCAGTTCCACTCGGAAGTCCAGAGAAGTAAGCCGAATTGCCTGTTTCCGTCGTTTTACCGTGTATCTTGCCGGTTTTGTCTAGAACTTTGATATTGTGCTTGACATCCGCCTCGATTTCGGTCCAGTTCACAAATAAGCTTGTGGACGTAATGTTGTAAATTTGAACCGATTCGTTCAGTCCCAGCAATTCTGAAATTAAGATGAGGTTGCATAAAGTATGTTCCACCAATCTATTGGCTGTATATCTGTACGTATAAATATTTAAATCAAAAGGACGGTAAACATTGAAAAATTATATATTTATAGAAATTGGATTCACCCCACAGTATATTCACAATGCTTCCCTGAGTATACGAGATGTCATAACCTAATCAGAGGTGGTAGAAGTAATCATCATTACTACTCATGTAGTAAAAGTATAAGTGGTACCTTACTCAATAAGTAGCATTGAATAGTAGATGTATTTCAAGTGTCCAGTTATAACGTAAATGAGTTTCTAACCGGGACATGATTGAAAACAAGAGATTGTCTGTCGGGCAGTTACAATGTAACATACGAACATGATCCACATTGGTGATCATGGGGCAGTATTTTGTACCTGGGAGTACTTGCAATCCTAGCCTTTCATCGAAATCTACGAGATAATACCAGCATTTTTCAATTAGTCAGGATTGTATCCTGAATCCGTCCAGTGAACTTTGTCTTTAATATGCCAGCGTTAAAATGTACTGCATTCACCCCGAGGAGAGGTTGTGAGGCGGTATATCTATACTACTGTCTTCGGTATAGTCCTTACCTGTTTGTGCTTGAATAGCATTAAAACTGTGGTTTGCGCCCACATTGCTCGTTGCAATTACCGCGATGTCATATCTAGTCCCGCACGAGAGGCCAGTCAGTATTTTTTTCGTGTCGTCAGGCGACACCCGCTTTTCAAATACCAAAGATCCATCGCTTGATTTATCGGCGACCACGAAGATATGAGTTGCAGCGGTAACGGGAGTCCATTCTATTGTGACTGAATTGACAGTAGTTTCCGTGACGCTGGCCTTATGGGTATCGTTTAAGAGCTCTGAATGTGTTCGATAAAAGCGGTTTTAGCGTACATCACTGTAATTATGATTCAACGTTCATGTTACTTGTAATGAAGTGAAATTCGCTCGGAAAGCTCTTCCCGGAGAGACTGAATGCGGTTATAGATCCATTGTAATAAGTACCGGGGATGAGATTTCGAATATTATCACTGTTTGTTGTAAAGTTGGTGCGGATGATATCGCGACCGGTCGGTGCGTTCAGAGTGACTTCGTATTTCTCAGCACTCTTGATGCTATTCCACGACAGGTCGACCGCAGTTGTTCCAATTACCGTTATCGGTGTGACCGTTACATTCGCCGGTGCTGCAACGACAAACGATGTCATAACACGTAATCTACTCAATACGCACGAAAACATTTCATCCTACCTGTCGTGAAGCAAACTGGTTTCGGATTTGTGGTCCAGGCTCCCCCGCTAATACTGAACGTAGCAGCGATTGACACGTTGTATTGCGTCCCGGGTATTAGGGAATCAACTGTTGATGTAAGACCTTTTTCTGTCGTCGTTCCGCGCCCCCACGCAACCTGAAAATTAAATCTTTATAACATGGTGCAGTCATGTGCTGGGGACACCATCATCATGTAGTGTGTTCTTCGCTGTGGTCGGTTGATTTGTAAAGGTCATTCACGCAGGTATTATTATTATTATTAATATTGATCAAAAGGGGAGTGACGCTTTCCGCCTGTGCGGCCAGGTACGCCACGGACTAGAACGTGCGTTCGGTACACTCGTACACCATAATGTGGGTAATAACCGATTCACAAGTATCTACTACACGCTAGAACGAGCTCTGCAACATGAGATAACATTTCGGGGGTGATCAGTAGATTTTCGAGTGTTGCATCGATTTTGAGCTCGCGCGCCCTGACGTTGAAAAGTTTCGATTAAAATCGTGGCGATGACAGTGCAGCAACAAATGCTCGACTGGTTCAGGTACTGTACAATGGTCGCATAGATCAATATCGCTACATCCAATTTTGTATAAATGCGCTTTCAGGCGGCAATGAACTTAACGAAGCCGAAATATTAATCGTTCGTAGAGCCTATGTCGATGCATGGATGGAAAGTGGCCATCAGTCAATGAATGACTTATGGAAAATTCTATGGTGAACTTCTCGCTCATTTCGTTGATATTCGCCCCAGGCCGCTCTACAGCATTGCCGTACTTTGGCTTTCGCCTCAGTGTGGCTAATTTCGTCTGGAAGTGTCTGAGAAGGGGCACTTTCGATCTCGGTCATGGCAGCTTGACAAGCCAATTTGTCGGCTAACTCATTCCCACCGATATCAGCGGGTCCCGGTATCCAGGCCAGGACAACGATGGCGTCTTTCCGAATCTATTGATTCAGCGAGCGGTCGCATTCAAGTGTAACACTCTGGGTTTGTTGTGACTGCTAGTTGGCAATAGCGGATTGTACGCTCAGACTTTCTGAGAGAATCAGATATATCTTTGATGGTTTGAGCCATTCTGGCAGATCCATTTTGGACCGTGGAGAATGGCTTGTGGTTCTATGGAGAAGATTGACTTTAGGGTTAAAAAGATTGAGAAAATTTTATCATCAGCAACGGGATAGTAAACGCTTAACCGGCTCCTTATGCCGTCAATGTATATACAGTGGCATCGCTCTAACGTTCGAATATGAAGTCCAGGACTATGGGTCTATGTGACAGAGGTGGGGGACCTTTTTTAAAGATTTTTGCAAGCTCCAAATCAATGTTTGGTGATTGCATCAGCTATGGGGGAAATCTGGAAGAGTTTTTCTTTCGAGGACAAGGTTATTCAGAGACGCAGTTGTTATCGAACAAATATTTGTTGTGCCAGTGTATTTTACGTTGAAGAAGTTAAAGTATTACTCGTGCATAAGACTGACCGCATTAGAATAGTGGGAAGTTGATGAATAGATTGTATCTGGTTTTTATCAAGCCCACAAACACAATGACGAGACTTACCAAGTATTCTATTGCACCCGCTACATGTTTCCATGAAACCACCACTGTCGTCTGCTCCACACTTGATACGGTTAGACCGTTCGGATAGGTAGCCGCTAAAAAAGACACATGTTACATATGTCTATGTATTACTAATAATCATTTATAGTTACTATTTATTAAAATAACGATTGTAGTCGCTTCACTTATATTGAAAATCCGAAGCGTATTTTCGTCCTATATATAGCAGTCTACAATCTACATAGCCTCTCTGAAAGTTCGTAACCATCTTCACTCACGTGTTCGTAAATATCACTAGACAGATTCTGGTTAGCCGTGATACAGTTGATTATATATCCATGCTGGTTTTCCTGCCCACGTGGCCATACTAGATCATTTCTATATGCTATTCAGTCAGAATCGTATCATTTCCAGGGCGAACCAGGTGGGTGGTTACTGTAAAGTGACCGGGCAGAGCCTCCCTAATCTGAACACTTCCGAACAGAAATCTAATAGAATAGACAAAGCCCATTGCTACTCAAAGGATATCGGTATCGCATAAATTTACCAGACCAAAGTAAATGGAAAACTATTTTATTATTTGCAATTCTCATTTCTTTGCGGGGTGCACTATTTACCTTCCTTGCAGCAGGATTTATCACCGCTGACTTTTTTACCGTAGCCTATATTTTGGTTACTATATATTCTTGCTATATAATATATTATGATGAGTGGAAATTGCCGACTCTACTATTGTTCTATCATAATTGCAGATACAATTAGACTCACTCATATGTGTTTTTTCATTCTTATATTTCCTCCTTAAGGAGTGGGGTTACCCATATTGATATCAAGAAATTTCGTGACATCAAATCGCACAAAGCGCGTAAAAATTCCAAGTTAAATAAAATAGTTACGGGCCTGCATGTACACAGCAATATGAGTCATATTTAGAATTATTAACTTTAGTGATAATGTTTTTGCATCGATTTCGGCAGCCGCACACATTCAGTAATTACTTACAAGTTGTTCCATATCCAGATATCGATGCATTTTTACCAAGCTTGTCAATGTACATGACCGTGATATTGAATTGAGTTCCACTCGGAAGTCCTGAGAAGTAGGCCGTAGTGCCTTTTCCCATCGTTTCACCGAGAATATTCCCACTTTGGTCGAGAACTGTGATATTGTGCTTGACCGTGGCCTCGATTTTGGTCCAGTTCGCTGAGAAGCTGGTGGGCGTGTTGTTGTAAGTTTGAACTGGGTCGGTTGCACCCACCAATGCTGGAAGTAAGATGTTTGATACCAATTTATTTACTCATATATCCGTAAGTAAAATAATTATATCAAATGAACGGTATACATTACAAAATTTTATATGCATAGAAATCCCGCATACCTTAGAACATTTTACATTCCTATTTATCACGTTTCTAAGGCGCACTCCGCGGTGTTACTTAACCCATGCTTTACCTTGCTCACTGTACAGTGTACATTGTTGTTACTCAGTAGTGGGATAAATCGAGTCAGATTCGAGTCAAAACTTTTTGTGTGTTTCGACTTGACTCGAGTCACTTTGCAAAAATTACTTGAATTAACGTGACTCGGCGATTCAGAAATTGACTTGTAACTCGGAGCAAAATTTACGACTCAAATCCAAGTAATCAAGTAATCGCTGTATCGATAATTGTTCGAATTGTCCGAGATATACGCCGGTATAACCTGCGAGGACAAGCAGACATTCAATGATTGCTCATGATTGTGCGATTTACTGAGTCCATTGTCATATCACTAATAAATTGATTGAGCACGAATTGATTAGAGCTTAGCCTCTGGATTACGTTGTCGTAAACTACTATTAATCTGATAGCAATGTATCTTTGTTCTATAGCAGTGGTCGGGAACCTATGGCTCGCGAGCCATATATGGCTCTTTTGGGTATAAGATATGGCTCTTTGCCAAATATTTATTTTTATACTGAATTGATCAATATTACAGAGACTTTTTGGTAAATTTTCATCACAGCCAAAATAATTATTCTCGTGGCAGTATAAACATGCCTTTGAGAGGTAAAGACAATGCCATCTACAGGTTTAGGGGCTCGGACCCCCTCTTTTCAAAACCTTCAAATTTAAGTTACTGACACGCCGGCGGCCAATATCACTTGCGAATTCTATGTACCCGACTCGAAATCTTGAAATGTGCAATACGTTGATTACTCAAAGAGCATAGCAGACATGGCGACGCCCATTTCAAAACGCAGATTTCAAATACACGCCACAGCTATCCACGTTCTTGATTGGTAAGTATTGTTCTGTGTAGTACTGTCGATAAAATGTAGGCGTGTAGCGCAACGTTGTGTTACCGCCGAGTACTTCGAGAATTGAGAAGTCGATATATTTTCGGAATCAGTGTGACTATCGAATGTAAACATTCGATAGTGTGACAGTCACATTCGATTAATATGAGTTATAATAAATTCTAAGCCACTTACTGTGAATTGCGTTATCAATGGCGAGGCTTGGCCCGTCTGTGCCTTACCTCTCGTTTCGAGCTTTATTTTCGAACAATAAATACCAGCTTTTACTGAGAAAATATGGCGCAAACGAGGAATCATATGCAGTGAGTTCGAATTAGTGCTACCATGACGTCACGAATTCTCAATTTTGACGTAACAGTTGATTGGCATGTATGGCTCTTTGGGAGTTGAAATGGAAAAAGTAGGGTCAATATGGCTCTTCGGACAAAAAAGGTTCCCGACCACTGTTCTATAGATTGCTGACGGTGCTCTCCGATCAGTGCCCGCGGTCATTTATATAATTCAAATCGAAGGAATATAATTTTTATATCTATATTACTCTTCAACAATTCGTGCAGGCTTACATTGCATTTTATGGATTTGTAGGTTAGTACTATATCGCACCATCGCAATATGTTTCGGCTTTCTGCGATTTCTTTTGCTATCTTACATTTTGGCCAATTATTACATACTAGGCTATACAGTGACTAATGCTACATGATTTAGCAGTTCTACGAATGGCTGAGTGATATAACGCATTTTTGTAAGTATGCCTAACTCTATATTCGTCCTCGATTCAAAATACAACTCGACTAATTCTGTATTTCAAACACATAGTAAAATGCAATGACTTTGTATCCTGCATATAGCACTTCAACAATTCAATTCGACTTGACTTCTGACCTGACTCGTGACTTGACTTGATTTAAATTTACTTGACACGAGTAACCTCGAAATATCGAGTGAGTTGGCTTGACGCGAGTTTCCTTCGAAAATCGACTGACTTGACTTGACTCGAGTCAAAATGTGCAACGACTCGAGATGACTTGTGACTCGACGGTAATGACTTTATCCGAATGTCGTTGTCACTCCACCTTTAATGTGGCGACATAGATACATTCCATAGTTGCAACATCAATGGGTTGCTAGGTCGGCTCCATTATTCATATAACTAAGTCATGGCGGTTTTTCTAGGCTCCTCCTCACCATGTGATCGGCGCAAGCGATGTCTTACAAATGAGCTAGGAAGTCGGTCTGGATATAGGTCGGCAGACAAGGAATCAGAAAATAATATCAGGTTGGTGTAAGTGACTATAGCATAGTCGAAACACCATGGATACCAAAAACAACAACTTCCCCTTTATGACATGATATCTTTACCATGACGGGGTTCGATGTGTAAATGCAATGGAAGTCAAAAATAACTAGCGCATAAGACTATAGAGAGGTATAGCGCCAACGAGCTGGACTTTATTATTCGGAGACCAGTGAAATGATTGTGCCCTTTTCCTGGAAACAAATAAAGCTGTAAGAGTTGAGTTCGCGTGTCATATGCACTCATAAGAAGGATAAATAGCCTAATCCAAATATTTACATCATATAATAGAGATGTGAAAAAAATAGCAGACCGTTAAAAAGTAACAGTTAAGCTTTTCAAGTAGCAGTAGCAGTTACCTGCTAACCCAAATCACAGTTAACGGAATAGCACTTAAGCACATAGCCTTGACATGCAATATAGCCTACATTTATCCTTGACTACCGGATGGAATAGTGGTAGTTCTCTGATATGTTTCATTATTCGAGAAAAGAGTGCCACTACAGCACAGTCTCAACCAGACCACTACATCACACTAGTGACAATAGCAGTGCTTATTTTCAACCACCACCCAATTTGACTGAATGACATCTTCGGCTGCAAAATTAAATTTGTCATGTGCATGCCTCATCTTTACATAGCCTAGGCTCAGGTGGGTGTCTGATCTTAAGACTACTCCTAGTCGTTTCGGCATCTTCCTATCATTCTTTGTATTGCAGTCTTGTGATGTTTTGAATTGATGAAATTGTATGAATAAACTTGAACGGCACAATAAGGTGTGCGGTTCCGCAAAGATACCCCCATGAATGGATTTTCTTCAAGCTCTATAGTAAGATGAGGCTAGACGACTCTGTGTGATTATGACTTCAACCATAATTAATTGTTAGATCAAAGTTGAGGTTTGATATCGTCGAGTTTAGAAGTAAACGAATACATTAGTACTTTTTCGACTAAATTTGCGGTCAATTGTGACGTAGGATTTACCTCCAATATAACTGCGAAAAAGTAGCAGTTAAAAATAACAGTTAAGATTTCGAAAGTAGCAGTTCGTAACTGCTACTGCAAAATATCGGTTAAGCCCATCTCTATCATATAACGTAATATGGATGATAAGCAAATAAAGTTGCGGAATATTTTCGCAGTAATTTATCCCTGAGTAAATAATGCATCGGTAATATACATATGCTTACCAACATATTGGGGCCACCCCTCGATGGGCGTATTAGTGTCGTTGGGTAAGTTTATTGCTAATACATCCATGGTATTGCTCATATCTGCGTCGTCATAGCTCGTGATATATAGCGGTGAGTCCATTATTTGGCTTGTGGCGTTATACGCATCCGTTAATTGAGTCAGAAGACTCTCCGCCGTCACTGCGAAAGACATAGTTTGTTAATTTCATTTCACTCGAAACATGACGAGTTAGATACAGCCAAAACATCAAAACACTATATCTGTTGCGGGTCTCGACGTTTTATGTTGGCATTAAGACTGACAAATATGATGTTCGACAGTCATTTCGTTGTCAGAAAATTTACTTGATATTTTTTGATTTATCCTAACTTTGAATAGAAATCGTTCCACTGGCCGTCTGCCCGGTCTAAGCTATTCAATCTATTTGTATAAAGTCATAATTTGGATACCTCCAACCCACAATCCGTCTTGACAATCGTCTCTTCAAACGTTTGAAATTTTACTATATCTGCCAGATAAACACTCCAGATAAATATCGGATCATCTATATTCTATACCATGGGCGGGCAACGTACGGCCCGTGGGTCGGATCCGGTTACAATCTAACTGATTTTGGCATGCAGCTTCTACGTACGACATGCAGCCGCTGACCCAAGAACTTGTTGATCGACTTTGATCGACCAGAGATATCTCATTGACTTCAACAGCTATTGAAGTAGCCTACATCACGGTAATATAGGCTAATCATTAAATACTCTTTGTTCTCTGTGCTTTAAGCGTAACTTTTACATTAAATACGATTTATTACTGGTAATGGTGGATATATACGCGATTATTGTATCGATTCGGGAAACCAGCCGCCAAGTACTTCATTTTCCGATATCAGGTCCACCGACTGCAGAAGTTACCCACCCATGCTCTATACCAGATGCAAATTGGTCCATCACTTCAGTTATGAAAATATCACAGTACCGTATACTTGAACAGGAAAAGAGTTTATTTTTCACCTAACAAAACATATCCACATTCGGCGCAGTCTCAGCAATAATGAAATTAGGGAAAATTGCATTACATTTCCATTCAACTTAACACTATCAAGAACTTTGCAGGGCGAGCCACACTCGCCGGAATATTCGTACATGTCTTGTTTTGTCTGAAATCGTGCATTTATAAACTTCAGTAATTCAAGAGTGAGTAAGCTTACCACCTAATAAGACTATATTAAGTATAGAGCACCATCGCCTCGGTCTATAATGCTGCAATTGGCAACAATTGCGCTGCTTACCTGCTGCAGCGGAGAAGTTGAATCCGGGAAAGTTTGTGTCAGCGTCCGACACAAATTCACTAAGAATCGTTTCGTTCGGATATCCAGTGACAATCACTTGATTGTTGGTCGTATTCCCGAAGAGAAGAAACTCCGTTGGTCCGGAAAGCTGTAAATGCAACTTGATTTTAACTTGGCGTATATCAGAGATGCGCAAATGCATCCATAAGCAAACGGTACAGGCGGAAAGTAATTTGCACCCAGGGTTGAGCAGTTCGCACTTTGAAAAGTTCATAGCGACATGATATAATAGAATTCGGAGTGGAGAATTACTTTGCTCAATCCATATCCTCCATGAATTAATTTAGATGTCCTGACAGACCCACATAATGTTGTCTGTGAAAGGCCGCTACTCCGGTCTGTTCGAATATGCTATCATAAACGCACTCTTTCGAACGTAAAACTATATGCAACTTTCATCTTTGTAGTCGGTGCACCATAAACCAAATTAAAAACTGTCAAATGTGTGATGCGATGAATCAAAATCACTAGCATCGTCGAAACTCAATCACTGTTTTGTGGGACGGTTCCTCGTTGACACCTTCGTGATCTCTCATAGTGAAGGATAATCATTTGCAGCATGCAACAGGAAACAAAGCGAGTGCTAGATCAATAGAATCGAAAGAATTTTTGAAATTTTCAATACGATATTGTTGCGCGTGTCGCGTTCGCAACCTCTGATACATAATTGCCCGTTTTTCCGGCATGCGGAGATCTTACGAGAGTATGAGCTCTAGGCAGATAATAAACCTTCGAATAATTATTAATATTATCTGCTAATTCCAAATGCTGATGATCGCGTGAAACTATCGTAAAACGAACGCGTACAGATGCAATTTACGTGAATCATACTATATTAATACTGGTGAGATATTTTATTTCCCTTTTGAAGGTGTTTAAATTTTGAGTCCATGTCAATGACAACTCTGTCACCAGCGCTTCATCGACCACCTAGATATAACAAAATCTCGGGAAGCTTCCGTATTCCCAGCAATGCCAAAATTGGGAAAAGCAGTCGTCACCTTGATGAAATCGTGCCACGACTCCAGATCGAATTTGTGAAATGTCATCTGCGCGAATGTTGTGTTAACTGGTATAAGCGATAGGTTGGAGAAAATACTGTTGTTGTAATTGTCTGGGCTGTTTAACGACGCGAACGACTTCTCTGCTTCCGTCAGATACGTTATCCATTCAGGGAGATACGCTACAAAGAAATGGCGGTAAAAGTTATTTCATGCAATAACAGAGGTGGTCACAGTAGTCTAGAAAGCTACTCAAGTAGAAGTAGAAATAGCGATGAAAAAAATCTACTCAAGTACGAGTAGAAGTATTTCTTCCATAAGCAACCTGAAACTACTTGAAGTAGAAGTAGAATTGACTGACTTTAAATCTACTCAAGTAAGTTAGTACCGTAATTTTCCATGTATAGTGCGCAAAATTTTACCGATTTTTTGCCCTAAAATAGGGGGTGCGTATTATACATGGGTACAGCAAGCCTTGAAAAAGAAATCCCTCGATCAAAAACTTGAAATCACACCTTTCTTCATGTTTGTTTAAATTGCGCATCACCTCTAGCCATTGGGCCCCGTAATTCGTATTATAGAGTGTAACGCGCTGCCAAATAGAGAAGCGAGTTGCCAATTAACGAAAAGCGTGTTTCTAATTAACGAGAGTCGTCTGCAAAGCACGCGATCTCTTGCTGAGTTAGTTTGCAGTATGTACGCGAGTGAAATCAGGTCGCTGATTGCTACAAGCGTGCGCGGCAATTCTTGTTGATTCATCGCGTCAACGACAGGCCTTAACCATCGCCTACACAAGAGGCCATGTGCGCAAGATATAATTGCTTGCGTAATCAGTCGCATCCAGGTCTGGTGCGCCCGACATAACCGTTGGCATGAGCAATCGCATCTGTAATTATAATAGGCCTCGTGCACAAGATAGATGTGGTGTGTCGACAGCCTGAACTATCGCGTCGCCGACCTTACAGGCTTTGGCTACTATCTACTCTCGTTTAGAGACAGTGCCGTATTGTATTGTATTGTATTGTATTATGATTAGCGATCATTATGTCATGATTGTTCGACAGTGACATCGCAAAACAGAACAACATCGTGTACTAAAACGCAACTATTCATGTACTGCGAATGCAGGGTGCGTACTATACATGGGTACAGGCTTTTTCCCAGAATATACACGTCATTTTAAGGGTGCGTATTATACATGGGGGCGCACTATATTCGGAAAATTACGGTAGTTGTGAAAACGATCTTAATTCATTCGCATGGATTGTCAAACGCTGCAAATTGAGCTATGCGAAAAGTGCAGAGTTTGATTCATATTGATGCATACGAGCAGGTATCCAATTTTCGACAGCATAAGCATTCGTCCACATCATGGGATGAAAATAATATTATTGATATGGGAATGCGATACTAATCCTCTGTTTACTCGAATAGTCCGTTTTACAAAATTCATGGTATGACTCCCTCTCACATATTATAAGGCCCGTATAGTGTAGTCGAAGATCAATACGGAGAAGTTGTATGAGATACGGTCTAAACACTTTGCACGATCAGTAAACGTTGATAAAAAATATTGTGGATCGTAAAAATATCATATTTTGTAGCTTTATGTCCGGCAATTAAAGACCTTTCTACACTTGCTTCTATACTTCAAAATGTATGTAGGCCTACTCCTGACAAAAGAACTGAAACTAATTAGAACTCAAATTTTATGATACTGGGAATTGAAAGAGAAATATAAATACTACTTCTAAAAGCGGAAAATGAATTTCATGTCTTTAGTGTTTCAAAGGTTTCAAAGCATTTAGCTACGTACTCATCTTGTATTTTCATGACATTTCTTGCTATCATTTTGAGCAAAATGTCTAAATCGCCGTGGTGCAAAAAGCCTTCGATGCGAAGAGCATCACTAAATGTTTTTATACATAATAATAATAATAACAACAACAATATGACAAGTAAATGCTAGAATGGGAAACATCAGTTTCAAACGTTGTGATGAGCCATATATGCTGTGATGAAATATTTCATATACGCGACAATGCGGTGTGAACGGAACCATACGCAACCCGTTACCTAAATTATATTCATCGATACTTTCGTGAAATCATACTGGTCACTCCATATCCACTGTATGCGAAGCGCGAGGAAAATTCTGGGTTTACTTTCAACTTTTATGAGCATTAGATGCTGATACTCCGTGAAAACAGCTACGAAATTCCTCAGCATATCTTCCCGATTGGAGGATTAAACTACCTCTACTTGACAAACTGGAAATAGCGAAAAGTAAGTATGTAGTTCACAAAATATTACGAAGTAAAAGCATAAGTACCGAAAAAAGATCTACTTGAGTAAGTACCAGAAGTAGACGAGAACTACTTGAGTACTTCGAAAAAGTAGTACTTCGTTACTGACCACCTCTGTGCAGTAACACGGTGGTTTTTATCAATATATCCGCAATAGGCCTATAACATGGCAAATATTATTTTATGTTTCCATTTTCTTACACACATGTACCGCGGTGTTAGACGTGCAAAGGCATCATGAGTAAGTCCAGCTGTAACCGCTGACGCTCCGAATATGGTTCAGTATGCTTAAATCAACATGAGGGCCTCTGGTTGCATTTAAAACAAGCGGTGTTTTAAAACATTTTGTTTAAAACATGTTTTGAACAGTGTTTTCAATAGAGGCCGCTTTAAAAAAGAAAAGTTTTTTTTTTAAGTTTTAAAATTATGCAATAATTGTATAAATACTCTCCAAAAAACATGTTGTATGAGCCTACGGATAATTACCACCAGATATGGCCGACGTGTATGGGATGGTTGGAACCCTCAAAATAGTCGGTTCAACATTAATAGAACATATATTTCGTCAATATTTTCCATTGTTAATGTCAATCCAATTTGACGTCCCAATTGAATATTCGTGACGTCATGACTTGAAAAAAAACACATGTTTTAAGTTAGGGCCTTGTTTTAAACATGTTTGTTTCAAATGAATACTATTTTGAGTGACGACAAACGAACGGACTCGAACTTTTGTAGTAGTTCGGTCACATATATTTGATTTATATTATTGGAAGACTGCAGCCTGCACACAACCGTTCAGCTTTGGCGTTTTGTCCTCTGTGGGCAGCTTTCGTTCCGTTTATTCCGTGAAACCCTGTACTCGGCATGCACGTATTGCCCTTCGTGGAAATTAGTGTCCTTATCACTGATTAGTGGGCTGACTGTAAAGGATCAAGACACAGTATATCGAACAAATGGTCACGTTTGAAATGGTCTGGGGCACAAGGACATAGCAGTTAAGCACCATTGACCCAACATACAACAACAACAACAACAACAACACAATATTTCGTAAATTCTTACACGTAGATCCATCTCCAGATATCGATCCATTATTACCGAGCTTGTCAATGTACATGACCGTGACATTGAATTGAGTTCCACTCTGAAGTCCGGTGAAGTAGGCTGTATGACCGGCTTCAATAGTTTCACCGCGAATCCTCCCACTTTGGTCGAGAACTGTGACTTTGTGACTAACAGTGGCCTCGATCTTGGTCCAGTTCACGGAGAAACTGGTGAGAGTGTTGTTGTATATTCGAACAGCTTCGGTTAGGCCCACCAATGCTGAATTCAAGATGAGGAAGCATAAAGTACATTGTATTGCGCCGCGCTATTGGTATGATATATGATATTATGGACGATCGACAAACGGAAATAATGTATGAGAATAATGTTGCGCACTATTTTCGCAATAATTTATCCCAAAGTTGACTATATCGTTACTATACATAAGCTTACCTACATACTCCGCCCACGCTTCAATAGGTGTATTGGTGTCGTTGGGTAAGTTTATTGCTAACACGTCCATAGTATTGCTCGTATCTGCGTCGTCATAGCTCGTCAAATATAGCGGCGAGTCCATTATATGGCTGCTGTCGTTATAAACATCCGTTAGTTGAGCCAGGAGATTTTCTGCCGTCACTGCGAAAGAGAGGTAGTTTGTTAAATTCATTTTTCTCGGAATATATATGACTTGTTCGATACTAAAATCGAATCAACCAATGAGGGCGAGGATCACTCGACCAAGGCATTAGGTGGTACAAATGACCAGGGTTGTAGTGACTCGATTCATGACTCGACTCGAGTCTGACTCTAGTCACGATTTTCTAATCACTTGACCCGACTTGGGTCAATCTGTGTATTGACTCGACTTGGACTCGAATCAGTGCGCATTACTCGAACCAAGTCATATGACTCGAGACTGAGAACGCCAAGACCGACATTTCATTGTAATATACGACTTTACTTCCATTTCCTCGTGAGTACCAACAATGACAACTTTCGTCACATTCGGTTACACGTTATGTAAGATAATTCCGGACCTTGAATAGATTGTAGGCCTTTTTGAGCATTTCGCGGGTGATGTCAATATACGAATACAATAAGCGTTGGTCCGTCATTAGAATCAAGAAATTTGAAATAAATGCAGTTTCGTATACTGGACCAGGACTAGAGTTTATTTCTCACCAAGCCGATCATAACTACTTTTGTCTGCTTTCGTAGCAATACCAATTATGAATTAACACGAAAAATATTCCCTGCTAACGAACACACTATGTATAAAATTGCAAGGCGCACCTCGCGGGCCAGACTAAAGTTCAAAATACGATAATATTTCCGGCGATGAAGATCATAAAAAGTCCGCATTTCTTGCTTCGTGACAAGTCGTGCATTTATAAACTGTGGATATTTACGAGTGCGATTCGTTCGAAAATCTGCCTAATAAGACAATGATATAAGTAAGGGTACACGGTTTCCGTGTATATATTGCTGCTGCTTTCATCATTTACATAGTTTACCTGTTGTAGCGGAGAAGTTAAATCCGGTAAAGTTCGTGTCAGCGTCCGAAACAAATTCACTAACCATCGTTTCGTTCGGATATCCAGTGACAATAACTTGATTGTTGGTCGCATTTCCGAAGAGAAGAAACTCTGTTGGTCCGGAAAGCTGTATATCAACTTGATTTTAACTTGGCGTATACGAGATTCATATTATATTAATACACGTGAGATATTTTGATACTGATTTTGAGTCCATGCCAATGACAACTCTGTCAACAGCGCTTTATCGACTACCTAGATATCACAAACTCTCGTGAAGCTTCCATAATTCCAGCAATGCCAAAAGTGGGAACAGCAGACGTTACCTTGATGAAATCGTGCCACGACTCCAAATCAAATTTGTGAAATGTCATCTGGACGAAGGTTGTGTTAACTGGTCTAAGCGATAGGTAGGAGAAAATGCTGTTGTTGTAATTGTCTGGACTGTTTAACGATGCGAATGACGTCTCTGCTTCCGTCAGATACGTTACCCATGCAGGGAGATACGCTACAAAGAAATGGCGGTAAATGTTATTTAATGCAATAACACAATGGTTTTGACCCACGATCACCGCAATAGGCCTATAACAGTGGTTCTCTTTTTGACCTTGTAACACCCCCTATGGAAATGAAAATTAGTTCCCGGCACACCGTCACAGTGTTTCTGAACTTGTTTGGCTTACGGCACCTGCAAACTACCAGACTACTTATTAGTAGGGATGGTGTGAACCTTTGAAAGGTTCAGGTTCGTGTGAACGCGAACCTTTTTAAAAGGCTCTGTGTGAACGCGAACGTGAACCTCATGACGTCACGTGACGTGATATTGCTAATTCCAACCCTATCTTTCAATGAAGTGATAGTCTATATCAGGGGTTCTCAACCCGCGGCCCGCGACATCTTTCATTATGAATGCAATTGCTACTGGCACGGTGTTGTCATGGAAGATCGATGTGTCATAATTGTCGAAGAACAGTTGTCGTAACGAAGCGTAGAAGCTTAAAATGTTACCACGATCGTTTCTTTTGGAGTTATACATATCACTTGATATTGAAGAAAACGTTGCTATCTCGGTGTCAAGCCAAGCAATCCATATTTCGAGACATTGTTAAAATTGTCGACGATGTTACAGATGCAGTGTTCAAAATTGCTTGGAATATCGCTAAGCCCAAGAATCTGCTAGACAAGGTGTGACTTCAATAAAACTTTCACCTACTGTGCGAATATTCGCTGTTTCCGGAACTTAGCAGCAAGGCCAACATCACCTGACAAATTTCGAAGCTACAGTTGTCTGATTCAACCGTCACCAGAAGAGTAACAGCAATGTCAGTCGATCTTTTATCGCATGTTCTGAAACACCATGCCACGTAGACTACATTAGCCTATCATAGGACTAATCCATCGACTTCACACACATTGCATAGCTAATTATCCAGCTGCGTTTTACCAGACCGGACTGTGGGCATATTTCCAGAGGAAATGCTGACGGGTTAAACGTGGGGACAGGACCAGTGAAGAACATCAACTTTGCAAAGCTAATTTCTGTAACTATTGGTGCAGGGCTGCAGCCATGGAAGAAAAGAAGAAAGGTTGATTGGTTTGCTCAGAAATGACCCCGAACGCCTGACTTCTTCTCATATCAATGAGAGTTCAAAGTGATAATGGCCTCTGTAACGAAAAAGTTACCGTAGTTTTATACTTGCTCGCTCACGCATTGAAACAGAAAGTTTGGTTCTCTGGTGGAAGGGTTTGAAGGTGCATACACCGACTCGGCGACGAATGCAATGCACGATCCAAGAAGGGATTTGCTTGCGCCGCTGAAAGATCGATATTCTCACAAAAAACAGCAAATGCAAACTTACGAAGGCTGTCCATCAATGCTTTCGAATGCGAAAAAATGTACTAAATGTCCGTATAAGACTGGCAGATAGGCTACAGTAGCCTAAATTTTATAGCAGCCAACAAACACATGGTGATAATGTTCTGCGGTCCGCAGCGTCTTTTGCTGTCAAAATGCGGCCCGTTATACGAGGGAAGTTGAGAACCCCTGATGTAAGTAATGCGATCTCGCTCCAAAATGGCAAAGAGCCATTTCGAGGAAAACAATAAATTAGATTATAACTAAAATTACAGCACATAAACATTCAACAAATTAGATTAGAATTAGTATTAGAGCATAAGAACATTTCACAAATTAGATCACAATTAGATTTCTGGCATTTCGCTATAATTTAGTGAAATTAGACAACTAGAATTATCTAGTTGTCAAGTTTGGCCCGTGAAACAATGTAGCCTACTATACTATTATCTATTTATGCACATTATAATAAAGTATTCAAGAGAAAAGCAAGGGCAGGACATAACATTTTGGGATCAGATGTCTGGTGCGGCCGGCGAGCTACTTGAAAGTTTGAATCCGGCCCGCGGCGTAATTAGGGTTTAACACCCCTGGGCTACAGGTTGCAACAACCTATACAAGATAGCATAATTCTACGTATTTGTAAAATTGATCTTTTATAATTGCTACGTTTCGAGTATATAGACATCTGACCAATGACCATGTAAAACTTATTTATAGAGAATATTCCATTCCTGTCATAGCCGATAACTTTTCCATATCGATAATAGAGAAAGATGGGCACCATCTTTTCAATTATATTTACTGGAAGTCTTGTTGTGTTAACTAAAAAAAGGTCATCACCTCTCATTTTGCGCCCCCCTAGCAGCCTGCCGCCCATGGAGCAAAGCCATAAGCGCCAAGTGACCTCTACGCCACTGCTTGTACTCTTATAGGTAGCTGGAGGAGTGACGATATTCATAAAGAGTTCAAGATTCAAGTGGTCATTTTGAATGCGCAATAGTGACAAGAATATCTGCATCCAGCAATAGCTATTTCCTTGAAAATACAAACCAACGACACAAATTCACCTGTTGTGCTGACGATTTCCATCGTCTTATAAAGAACCGCTCTTATTTCGGATTCATTAACCTCTCTGCCTCCAGATCTGTAGAAGGTAAATAATGATGCAAGATTTACTCAATTTCACTTACATTATAGATAGGATATTAATAAATTCCACAGAACTGTGTACAGTCATTAACCACCAGGGCCGTAACTTTCACTCCCATACCCCCCAAAATCATTTCGCAAATAAAAACAAAACGATAGAGTATGTTTCGCTGGAATAATTAAAACTTGTGAATTTTTTTTCGCTCTTCGTGTGATTTATTGACGATGCATTTCTTGATAAGAATATCAATTCCTCACCCTACCCAGTAGAAAACCAAATTTAATTTGTAGAAATAGGCATTTCAGGCCCACCATTTTTACGCCACGACACATATAAAGTTTCGACCAGAAGGAGACAGCACATTCGCGGCGAGAAAAGCTTGACCGATAATGACCTCCGCATGATGACCGTGACCTTCATATATGTGTATTAGGGTTGTCCTTCAAAAACGAATTTTGGAAAGTTGTTGGTCTGATCGTGCCAGATTGTTCCTTTTGGCTAAAAACACCATGTGTGAAATTTTATTGATATTGATTGATGTTTAGACGTGGTTCAATGGATCCGGAATTCTACCCAGTTGCAGTATAAAGCACACATAGTCATTTCTATAGCTGCTCTCTGATCAACGTTTTAAGTCTGGGTTCCCTTGCGTGGTTATTAGGTACTCAGTGGCTGGGGTGTCATGATGACCAATAGCAATTGCCGCTACCAAGTGAGCTCAGTTTCATGGAGTTAGGGTGAAACCAGGTTCATCCTTCCTCTAAGTAGCCTGCTATTCAAGAAAAACTTACGAAAGACGCGAGGTTATTAAATTAATTGGTGATATCTTCGTCGTTTAGGTTGAATAAAATCTTCTAGCGAATGTTTTTCAAGGTAATAATCACACGCTTTAATAATTCTTAATAGTTAATAGTAGATTCATCTCCGAATTAAATAAACAAAAGGTGTAGACTCGATAAAGATAATTTTGTTTTCATTTATTACATGGTCAAAATGCCAGAAAATAATTAGGGTAAAATGTTAGATGGTGGATTCCAGTGTTGGGATCAAGTCACTACCTTCAGGTCACGAGTCATTTCGAATCATTGCACATTTTCACTCGAGTCAAGTCAAGTCAATCGATTTTCGAAGGTGACTCGAGTCAAGTCAAGTCAGTTGAGTTTTGGAGGTGACTCGAGTCAAGTAAACTCAAGTCAAGTCAAGTTGCCTTTTCGAAGTATGAAGCATAATTACGTCATTGAATTTTGTAGCTGTCTGAGATGCAGATTGAGTGAGTGGTCATTGATTCCGATGAGTGGTCATTGATTCTGAACTGATTAAGGAATATAGAGTTAAATAAACACGCAAGAAGGTGCTTTATCGCTTATATATACGTATAACTGTCAACTGCCAACGGTTAAAATAAGGACAGTCATTTGCAGCCGCGATAAACTCGCTGCAAAAACTTTTGGCACATTTCTTGGCGTCCTATATTGGCCTAAGCCAGAGGTCTCAAACACGCGGCCCGCGAGAACATTTTCTGCGACCCGCGAAGGCATTTTGGAATTTCAATAATTTGACAATGTATTCAAGTGACATATATCTGTATTAGATTTAAGAACATAAAGATCACTCTAAAACTACTACAGAAAACTGAGATATAAACAAACATCACTTCTAAAATCTATCATGGGGTGGAAGATTGCTATTTCGTCACATTTCAGGCTCATGGTGTTAAAACATGACCCGGTGATGATTCGTGACTGAAAATTGTGATTTTGTTTGGTGCGACCTTTCGTCAAATTATACTCGATTTTGGATTGACTGGGTGATAAACTAAAAATGATTCGAGTTGAGTCAGGTCAAGCGTTAAAATCAGAGAACGACTTACGTCTCGGAATAGTGACCTGATAATCCTACGGACGCTATGAAACTGTCGTGGGGAATAGTAATATATCAAAAGCCCGTAGCCAGTGTTGCATAGGGTATATAGATTTCTAATCCGGTCTGTATGGAAACCATTGGCATTCTGTGGCCCCCGTGATGCATATTTTGTTACATCCTGGGTGTTGTTTGTTCTTTTGATCCATGTTATCATCGGTGGCCAGTAAGGTGGTGGTACGCTCCACAGCTGTAACACCATTGGATTCTTTGGCGACTGGTAATTTCGATTCCAGGGTTTTTAACCAGGGGTCCGTAGCCCCGTCGTGGTACGAAGCACCACATCAGGGGGTATGACATGCATTGTTGAAATATACCTATATGCTGTGGAATATTTTCTGGACCAATTTATTCATCTGGAAAATATTCTGCGCGCTACGCGCGATTTTATGTGAATGGGCTTCCTGATTTTATATAGGTACCATCAGAAATTGTGTTGAAAATGGACAAGGGGCACGGGGAATCTTATTGAAAGCACAAGGGGTACGATCGCTAAAACGGTTAAGAAACAATGCTATTACTATGGAACAATAATGATTATGTTTAGGTTGTTATTGATCTGTTCCAATTTTATTCGAAGAAAATCAAACGCAGGTTTCATTTGATATTATCAATGACAGTAGCAATATCCTACTTATCACGACTATATCGTAAACCCCGATTAGGCTACACCGCTCTCATGCTCTGATATCAGATCAATCCTTATAGTAAATTCTAAAATATTCTACATAAAATTGTGGCACGTCAAAGGTCCACTAGCTGCAATATTATAATGTAGCTTTTACGATGTCACCATGTGTCCTCTCGCATGATGTCTATAACTCATTATTTTAACAAATTATGCCCGACACAAAAACTATTTTATTCAATTATTTGAAAATGTGATTTTGACATGTCAAGCGTGAATAGTATAATAGTAAATTACATTTTCACGATGTTTGTGAAATGCCTGTCTGCAAGGTGCCGTCAAATATGGCCTATACTTGGAAATTATACATTGGATATCCCTATTATTGATAATGCGGCCCGCGAGGTCATCAAAATTAGGAAATTGGCCCGCGATCACATTTGAGTTTGAGACCTCTGGCCTAAACTATATCTGTTTTAGTGTGGCGTGGCGCGGTGATGGCCGACGCCGACATGTCTATTTCTACAAACCCTTAAACGCAAAATCGCGCGGAGCGCGTAGAAATGTGCCAAAAGTTGCACAATGTTTCAGAAAAATAATCTCTAATTTATGTTCATTAACGATATAATATTTTTGTCCCTTTCGAGCTCGGGCACCCCCAATTGGGGTTAGGGGTATGGTAGTTACGGTCCTGAATACTATACTATAATCTACCACAACGTCAGTTGTAATCGTTGGCCCTACATTTGCGGTCAATTGATATGCGACTGAGGTAAGTAAAACCAGGCGGCGCAATTGTTAAATGGCATGGCTGCTCACACCGAACGTATCAGAGTGTCGAATACATTGACTGGTACTGAGACTTAGTTGACACCGATTAGCCTACTTGATCTCGTGAAATTGACCAGAAAATTTTGCTTCGAGTCACAAGTCAATCCACATTTTTGAGACGCAGAGTCAAGTCAAGTCAATTCTAGCCAAGACAATTTATTTTTGCAAAGTTACTGAACGAAAGTCATCTGAAAAAGTTAACTCGAGTCCGACACTGGTCGTCACACTGTCACATATGGGAGTGAGACCAGTATCTAGTTCCTCAAGTAAGCTTGGGAATGGTCCAAATTAACGCATGGTTAAGTTTGCTTATACATAACGGGATTATTACTGAATTCGACAGTGCCATTTTCACTCCGAACAGATTTACCTCATTACCACGAAGCAGTGATAAAATCGACCCGTGTACTTCATTCGTTGTCTAGGGGAGGGTCAACTACAAAAAGTTTTGGTAACACTTAGGCAGATGGGTGAATATCCATTGTGTTACAATTATACGTTACCGGATCGATACCCCTGCCCATTATTCACCAAAAAGTAATGTATTATTCGATATGATATTCTTACTTAGATAACAGCATATATCCCATCAAAATCCGACGAGGATGACCGGTAGCTTGTACTGCAAGGTTAGGGGTGTTAGTAGTTGAAGGCCATGACGATCGAACGAATGAAGTCGGCGGTACAGAGGTCCAGTCCTGAAACAGTGTGCATGGCAATTGGATCAGTAAGAGATGATACGTGCTGCTCATAGTCACATACCAATTGATTAGATATATAGTAAAATACGGCATTGACAGAAGGATCGCCCGCCGAATAAACGCAATGAGAGTGAAATTGTAACCGAAAATCTCCTAGGTTCATGGATCCACTCCGCGTGCGGACGCTACCGCTACCATCAGCACCAAGATCCCCTACCACCTGAACGAAAGTGTTGGGGTGACAAGGACTGAGTGACTATTTGGCAGTGAATATATTACCCGTAAAGTAAATGTCAACGCTGTTCGCCGATCGTTTTCAACCCACATCATTGCATTGAAAGGATGCGAAGTTGCAGCAAGAATATTAATAGGCGAACTAGGGCTCCTGTATATATATATTATATCCAAGACAATATTACGAACAAGTCACTCCGCCTTTCTTCGAGTCAAATATAATATGAGTCAATGAGTCATGACACATTCTGACTCAAGTCAAGTCAATTCGAGATTTCGAAGTGCGAAGCATGGGAAAAGTAATACTACTTTGCAAGATAATTCAAGTAGAGCCTACGGGTTGAGTCGAATATTGGAATGCTGGTCAGAATCGCGTCAGATTTGACCCGAGGATCGTACAATGTCAAGGTCTGGTCCCTGGTGGCAATAAAACTAGATAAACGTATGATTACATACCCGTACAGCTGGTTGTACGCAACCCCGACCTCTGCGTTACTGTCAATTTGATAGTAGAGCTGTTAAATCAAACATGATGAGGTCGCTCGGTGACTCGTTGATCAAGCCATCTACTCACTTTATTGCCAGAGTCAAACATATCATTTCCACCGTCTCTGATGGAATCTTGAACAGGTCCATTGTGATCGTAAGTATAGCTGTAGAATCCGGAAACATGAGAACGAATAGTAGACTGGGATCGATTGAAGCTCTCAACTAGACGGACGACGTATACATCTGTACATTGGAATATGAAGGCTACATAAAAAGTTTTCATATAAGTCTATTGTCAAATGACAATGCAAAACTTTTTAAAAAACAATTTTAAATATATCTCTTTTACATAAAATTAGGTTCACTCCTACTGGTACGAAATACTAATGGTTTACGACAATGTTTTAGTAATAGAAATGATAGACATCAATCACTAAGATTTTGTAATTCTATAGTTTAACTTGTTATTGTTTCAGTGCCGGCTCCTTTTTAATAATGAAGAGCCTGATTATGGCACGAAAATATTGGCAAAGTCATGTAATTTAGGACTCTCAACTATATACTTTGAAAATGATACTTGGAGTATACATTGCGCATGTGTCAGGTACAGAGGTGGTCAGTAACGAAGTGCTTCTACTTTTTCGAAGTACTCAAGTAGTTTGGCTCTACTTCTGGTAATTACTCGAGTAGATCTTTTTTTCGCTACTTCTACTTCTACTTCGTAATATTTTGTGATCTACTTACTTACTTTTCGCTATTTTCAGTTTGTCTAGTAGAAGTAGTGTATTCCTCCAATAAGAAAGCTAGCCTAAGGAATTTCGGGGCTGTTTTCACGTAGTACCAACATTTAATTTTTATAAAAGTCATGTAATTCCCAAAATTTTCGTTGCGCTTCGTATTGGGTGACAGGTAAGTTTTAACGAAAGTATCGTAGAAAATAATTTAGATACCGGGTTGCGTGGCACCGATCACACCGCCTTGTTGCATATATCAAATATTTCATTGCAGTAACTATGGACCCCATAACGTTTAAAACTACCGTTTCACAATCTAGCAATTAACTATTATAACTAGCAGCCCATGACGTGTCCTAATCTGGAAAAGTGGACTTTGACTTTTTTAACGTAAGACCTGTTTCAGCAGACCACCATTGAAACTTTCTGGACAAAGGACATGAAAAATATGTTTTCCGCTTTTTATAAGTAGTATTTTTTTCCTTTCAATTACGAGTATTATAAGTTGAGTTCTAATAATAGTTTCAGTTCTTTTGTCTGGAGAACATACATGTTGAAGTATAAAAGTAAGTTTAGTAATGCCTTATATTTTCCAAAAATAAAGCTATACGCTATAGCATTTTTTATCCTCTGCCTTATTTTTAATTACCGTATACTAATGTCGCAAAGTGTTAAAGCCGCATACGTCACAACTTCTCTGTATTGCTCTTCGACTGAACTAGGGGCCTTATAATATGGGGGAGGGCGCCACACCATGATGTTCGAGTAAACAACGGATTAGTATCGCATTTCCATATCAATGCTATCATTTACATCCCATGATGTGGACGACTGCTTATTCTGTCAAAAATTGACACCTCCTGGGATGTATCATTATGAATCGAGCTCTCTACACATTCCGCATAGCTCCATTTGCAGCTTTTGACAGTCCATGCGGACGAATTACCATCGTTTTCACAACTACTTACTTACTTGAGTAGATTTAAAGTCAGCCAATTCTACTTCTACTTCAAGTAGTTTTAGGTTGCCTGTGAAAGAAGTACTTCTACTCGTACTTGAGTAGAATTTTTCGTCGCTACTTCTACTTCCACTTGAGTAGCTTTTTTGACTACTTTGGCCACCTCTGGAGGTATTTTTACGGATAAATGGACATGGAAATTATGGTATTTCAAGTGCCTTTGATAAATAAAATAAAGTTCACGCTTACTATAGTACGCAATAGTAATGGTTGACGGCGATGTTCTAGTAATGGATATGATGGAAAGCTGTAATTACATTGATATCATTATAGAGTTGTATAATAATTGTTTCAACGCCATTTTATTTTGAACAAGCCATTTGGGATATAGAACGTAAGCCATCATGAACCTGCAAAAGCCTGTTCTCAGTTGCCAGAAGGAACGCTTGTACGCTCTTCGAATGTTTCATTAATTCTCTAAGTCAGGGGTTCTCAACCCGCGGGCCGCATGCGGCCCGCAGGCGATTAATTTGCGCCCCGCGACATCTTTCATTATGAATGCAATTGCTACTGGCACGGTGTTGTCATGGAAGATCGATGTGTCATAATTGTCGAAGAGCAGTTGTCGTATAACGAAGCGTAGAAGCTAATGTTACCACGATCGTTTCTTCTGGAGTTATACATATCACTTGATATTGAAGAAAACGTTGCTATCTCGGTGTCAATCCAAGCAATCCATATTTCGAGGCATTGCTAAAATTGTCGACGATGTTGCAGACGCATTGTTCAAAATTGCTTGCAATATCGCTAAGCCCAAGAATCTGCTAGAGAAGGTGTGACTTCAATAAAACCTTCACGTACTGTGCGAATATTCGCTGTTTCCGGAACATAGCAGCAAGGCCAACATCACCTGACAAATTTCGAAGCTACAGTTGTCTGATTCAACCGTCACCAGAAGAGTAACAGCAATGTCAGTCAATCTTTTATCGCATATTCTGAAACACCTTGCCACTTAGACTACATTAGCCTATCATAGGACTAATCCATCGACTTCACGCACATTGCATAGCTAATTATCCAGTTGCGTTTTACCAGACTGGACAGTGGGTATTTCCAGAGGAAATGCTGACGGGTTAAACGTCGGGACAGGACCAGTGAAGAACATCAACTTTGCAAAGCTAATTTCTGTAACTATTGGTGCAGGGCTGCAGCCATGGAAGAAAAGAAGAAAGGTTGATTGGTTTGCTCAGAAATGACCCCGAACGCCTGACTTCTTCTCATATCAATGAGAGTTCAAAGTGATAATGACCTTTGTAACGAAAAAGTTACCGTAATTCAGGGGTCACCAACACGCGGCCCGCGAGGTCAGATTTTGCGGCCCGCGACCAGATTTTAAGAAATTTCGGTAGAACGCGTAATAAATCATTTTGAAATGCTGAAATTGCATGACTTAGACATATTGTTGTTGTTGTTTGAGTCATTCCCCTGTGCCCACTGTCACTATTCCTCACTATAGCTGATCCGGCTTCGGCCATTGTAATATCTTTCCATGGAGAAAGAATTTGCTGATATGAATGGGCATATTGCCTTGACGTGCAATGCCCCACCACTGCCAGGACTGAGGCGCTTGAAAAACGACTTCATCGGCTGTCCAAAGAACTATGGTCTACGAGGAGATAGCTTTCCAACCCAATATAGATTCTTTAGTCCACAAGGGTGGTAAATCTGCGGCAGTAGAAGGAAAATTATTCGGCCTTCGACACTTAATTCAACTAGGATGTGTTGGCAGCCGTCAATATGCAAATTGAATTTACGAATTGACTCCCTAATTAATGAGATGTTTGAATTATTCTTGAAACTTTCTTCACGTTACGCAGACTTGGACAACTAGAAAATTTTCAGCTTCTCCAAATTAGATTACTAGCATTTCGCTCTAATTTAGTGAAATTAAACAACTAGAATTATCTAGTTGTCCAAGTCTGGCGTTACGCGCGGTTCAATGCGAGATGATTTTCGATTTTAATATAGTAGTGTCCTCTGCAATCTGAGTCCCACAGTACAGATGCGAACATCAGAGGAAAATGATGCACCCCATAAAGAAATACCAATTTGTAATCGTGTTCTCCTCATCACGAAGGAATTTTTTTCTGGTATGCCTCTGAGCGGGTTTAACCCCTGTTGTACGTTGGGGCGAATCCAATATCTTTCCACTATACCAACAATCCTGATGGGAGGTCAAGAAATAACAGCATGCAGCAAAGGGGACTAATACCAATGGGCCCACCCAAAGTTGCAGCACAGAATCAATAACTTACCTAAATTTTTGAAGACACCCCCTTCATCAAATTTACCGGCGAATCTGATCACAGGGGCTGAGAAAAGATATATATATATATTTGATAGTAATATACGAAACTATACTAATATTAATGTCGAAATTCACTCATAAATGTGAAAAAAATTTCGCGCTTCGAGCGACTACAGAACGAATCCCTGTGGCTGTTCATAACATGGCTACTCACGATTTCGGTGCGCATAGTAAGCCGATATGAGTAAAAAGTTTACTCCGGAGTGTACCGGCAATGGATATGGACACTGGACAGTTTACCGTGGGTATTTGGCCTCCAGTTAGTTCGATCATTACGAATGCGAATTTGGAATGCGGCCCCAGGCTACGTAAGTAATCAAAATGCGGCCGCGAATAGCAAAAAGGTTGGCCACCCCTGTTTTAGTTGCTGCAGAGTGTTGTCAGATATCGCGCGCAGCTCATAGTTCAAAATATTATGAAATTGATTATCATGACATTTTTTGTTGTATTTGCATTTCTTCAATAAAATATTATTTATTTTGTGGTAACTATGCCCGTCGCCCATGTTAGAGTGCACAGCGCTGTACTGGCGTAGAGTTTTTAAAACGTGGTTGTTAAACTGCGTTGCCGGTTTTTATCTCGGTATTGAAGACATGCGGCCCGCGGCCTCTACAAATTTTGAAAAGTGGCCCACGACCCATTTTGAGTTGGCGACCCCTGCCGTAATTTTATACTTGCTCGCTCACGCATTGAAACAGAAAGTTTGGTTCTCTGGTGGAAGGGTTTGAAGGTGCATATACCGACTCGGCGACGAATGCAATGCACGATCCAAGAAGAGATTTGCTTGCGCCGCTGAAAGATCGATATTCCCACAAAAAACAGCAAATGCAAACTTACGAAGGCTGTCCATCAATGCTTTCGAATGCGAAAAAATTTACTAAATGCCCGTATAAGACTGGTAAATAGGCTACAGTAGCCTAAATTTAATAGCAGCCAACAAACACATGGTGATAATGTTCTGCGACTCGCAGCGTCTTTTGCTGTCAAAATGCGGCCCGTTATACGAGGGAAATTGAGAACCCCTGGTCTATATTAATGTACGCGATACCTAGCGACGACTCGGGCCACAAAATGCCACAATGCTGAAACACATATTGGCGTTTCAAGCGTCGCTAAATGTATAAACTGAGGCATTCAAAGGATATAATACTCCCATAAAATCAATATCTTCAGTCGCTTTGCCAGCAATTTCGACGAAGACTTACCAGAGAATATAAGCTTACGCCAGAACGATCCAGACCAGACCGGATAATGTATTCGGCGTCTAACTATTGCTATGTTGATATTGAGCAGAGTGTAAAACGGGTTTCTATACTTGCTACCGTGTATTTCGCTCTTGATGTTGTGTGATTGCGCGTCAAGCTCACAGCAGAGAGCCACTAAATATTGACAAACGGAAAGATGGATATTTCGAGCAAACTTTTGTAACAAAGCAAGTAAAATATTTGTGATTGTCAAGGTGCATGCTCGATTAGTGTTGATTGTTTTTTGCTGCCAGAGCCATGCATAGTGTGGCGCACAGTTGAAATGCAATAAATTCGAACCGAAGATGTTATAAGGAAGTAAAAATTGTAATATATGAAAAAGGTTCATAGTGCAGAACCTACCAAGGTTCTGTTTTGAACGCGAACCTCTTAATTTCCGAGATTCACACACAGAACGCGAACGTGAACCTCACGTTCACACCATCCCTACTTTAAAAGTAAACTTTTGAACGTAAAGCGTCCCTGATATAGCTTACTAAGTCTTAATACAAAGTCGTCGTTTTCCTCGTTCCATAATATCGTTCCTTCGTGATTACAACAAACAGGGCGTATTCAGACGAAAGTAAAGGGGGTCATTTTGATATACGACTTCAAACAACCTTCGAGCTGCCCTTAGATACCATTTCACAAGATTTGTTTGACAATAAATCTGCCCACTGCCGCATTGGGCCGAAGAGGTCAAGCACGATCGCCACTGACGAATACGGGGGCTTAGCGGCTATACCAGGCTATACAATGCATTTCCACGCAGATCGCGTAGCATGTGTGAGGATAGCCATGCCTCAATATTTTTACTGACAGCTACGCGTAGTTCAATTATATTTCCAACAAGACAAGATTAAAACCTCAGCGGCGATGTGGTTTGTGAACAGATACAATTTGATCAACATTACTTCTGAACTCTCATATTCGTCGACAGTAACACAACGTTGTGCTACTAGCCTACATTTTTACGGAAGTGCCGGCATGATACCTAACAATCGCATTGTGGATCGCCATGTTTGTGTTTCGAATTTGTGAACGCGAACGTCAATCCCAAAGAAGTTAATTTCTTGCTGGTGATCGGGGAGATAATGGGGATTGGAAAACTGCATTGTCACACAGCCGCCGTCATGTCGGCTCTTCTCTGAGATAAACCGTATTGTGCAAAACTGCATTCAGCTTTCACGGCACGCGATTAATCGGTTAAGCAATTTCGCGGGGGATATTGATTGCGGGCATAACATCAATTTTGATCTGTCAAATGTAAAAACTTCACATCAAGCTCGATTATTATTGATCGTTTGCTATGGACTAGAATTATTTTGCGCATAATTTCAAAATCCCGACGAAATTGCTCGCGGCACATTTTCGAGGCGTAAATGGTACACTGTAGTGTGCCGCAGCACACCGGTTGAGAACCACTGGCCTATAACATGGCATACATTGTTCTGTTTCCACTGTTTTACACGTACGTACCGCGGCGTTGGCCGTGCGAATGCATTGTGAGGGATAAAAGAGATTTGGGCTTTAAGCTTTAAGCGTTGACGCTTCGAATACGGTCAAGTTTGCTTAAATCACTATCAGGGTAAACGTATGGACTCGACGTTATGTAGTAGTTCGGTCAGATATATTAGATTTATATTCTTTGAGGATTGTAGCTTGCACTCAACCATTCAGCATTCGCGTTTTGCCCTCTGTGAACAGCTATCGGTCCGATTATTCCTTGAAAACCCTGCACTGAGTGACGACAAACGAACGGACTCGAACTTTTGTAGTAGTTCGGTCACATATATTTGATTTATATTATTGGAAGACTGCAGCCTGCACACAACCGTTCAGCTTTGGCGTTTTGTCCTCTGTGGGCAGCTTTCGTTCCGTTTATTCCGTGAAACCCTGTACTCGGCATGCACGTATTGCCCTTCGTGGAAATTAGTGTCCTTATCACTGATTAGTGGGCTGACTGTAAAGGATCAAGACACAGTATATCGAACAAATGGTCACGTTTGAAATGGTCTGGGGCACAAGGACATAGCAGTTAAGCACCATTGACCCAACATACAACAACAACAACAACAACAACACAATATTTCGTAAATTCTTACACGTAGATCCATCTCCAGATATCGATCCATTATTACCGAGCTTGTCAATGTACATGACCGTGACATTGAATTGAGTTCCACTCGGAAGTCCGGTGAAGTAGGCCGTATGACCGGCTTCAATAGTTTCACCGCGAATCCTCCCACTTTGGTCGAGAACTGTGACTTTGTGACTAACAGTGGCCTCGATCTTGGTCCAGTTCACGGAGAAACTGGTGAGAGTGTTGTTGTATATTCGAACAGCTTCGGTTAGGCCCACCAATGCTGAAATTAAGATGAGGAAGAATAAATTACAATGGATTGGACCGCGCTATTGGTATTATATATGATATTCTGGATGATCAACAAACGGAAATAATGTATGAAAATAATGTTGTGCACTATTATCGCATTAATTCATCCCTCAGTGTACTATATCGTTACTATACACAAGCTTACCTACATACTCCGGCCACGCTTCAATAGGTGTATCGGTGTCGTTGGGTAAGTTTATAGCTAACACGTCCATAGTATTGCTCGTATCTGCGTCGTCATAGCTCGTGATATATAGTGGGGAGTCCATTATCTGGCTGGTGGCGTTATAAACATCCGTTAATTGAGTCAGGAGATATTCTGCCGTCACTGAGAAAAATATAGTTTGTTAATTTTTCTCGGAACATTAGTAGTTCGATACTAATCGAATCAAATAATGATTTATACTAACACATGTACTTGACATTTTTCGTATTTTTAGGCAAACAGGTTTCCAGAATACTTGCTTGTTTACTTAATTTGTATATCGCTGCTTTCACTGTTACTTGGGTAAACTTTACCGACGATATTTCTACTTCTACCTGTCTACCGACAATGACTACTTTCACCGTCTTGAATACACGCCATTCAAAATAGTTTCGTATTTCTGGACCATGAGTATATAGTTTGTAGTTCTGTGCGACCATTGTGAGGGTCGATAACTGCTTGACGGAAATGTCATTCTAAGAATACAATATGGATTGGTCCGTCACTCCTGTCAGAAAATTTGAAATAAATTCAGTGTCGAATACTGGACACAGGATCATGTCTGATTTCTCATCAAAACAGAGCATAACTAAATTTGGGTGCATACTCAATAATTGTGAATTACACAAAAAAAAGATCTCCGCTAAACGTACACATTAGACATAATATTGCATGGCCCATCTCACGGGCCAGAATTTTAGTTCCGTTCGCTATCAAAAATGCAATTACGAGTACGAACCGTTCACAAATCTATCAAATAGGATTATATTGAGTATGTAGTGGCACAATGCTTCGACCTATATTTTAACCATTTCCACGTCTTTATAATTTACCTGTTGCTGCGGAGAAGTTAAATCCAGGAAAATTTGTGTCAGCGTCCGAAAGAAATTCACCAAAAATCGTTTCGTTCGGATATCCGGTGACAATGACTTGATCTTTGGTCGCATTTCCGAATAGAATAAATTCTGTTGGTCCTGAAAACTGTATATCAAGTTTCTGTTAATTTGCCGTATATTAGAGAGCAGTAAATGTTCATTTATGCGTAATATTACTTTACACCCAGCTGGTAGACTTCGAAGAGTTCTCAGCAGAATGACGCAATAGCATTCGGAGATTTATAATTATTTTAGACCAGTGCTCTTCGACCGGGGTTGTCGTACATCCCAGGGTGTACCAGAATTTGCAAAGGGTGTACCACTCGGATGGGGTGTACAGGGGTGTACCTGTACAAGATCCGAATTACAATGAGCCGATGGCTAGCTATCACAAAGGCAGGTTTATGCGTCAGTACAGATTGACGCACAGTTTAATGAGCAATATGGTACAATGTTTATCTCAAGTGTAATACAGTACACCGCTAGATTGTGATGTCATAAGCAAATATTTCTCCTATTCATTTAGCCGTTGGCAATGGACTAATGGTTTCGTTGGTGTTGGAAAGGATGCAGTTAACAATCATGTATTCAGCTAGCGATTTGTCTTTTAGTTATTCTTGTGGAAACCGCCGCGATAGCTCAGACTTCTTGAATCGGTACTTCCTACCCGACGGTGATAAATACCGCAATGTACATCAATGAAGTGACGTAGCCAGCCAGGGGCGAAACAGCTATCATGTTAAAATCGAAACCCTATTGTTTTAAAATGCCGATTTTATGTCCGATATTTCGCCATACATTTTCAATTTAGTATTTTGTTATTAGTGATGCAAATTAGCGACAATCGACTGTGTATAACGGCATACGATCTGAGGTTACTGACATCTCTTGTATATCCCGTGTGCTACTCTACTATCGACTGTGTGTGGGGCAGGCCTGACAAGCAGTAGGCTGGTGCGCCTGCTATCATCGCTGGTCTGAATTACCGCCTCTGCAGCAGGTAGCTTTACCTACTCTTTCCCCAATACTGTTACATTTAGGTTGGTTATTGTTCGTAATGTCATGCTGTTTTGGGGCAGAGACGAAATAAATTCCAATTTGCGCGGCGGGCGGACTAACTGGCTCCGAATAGACTCTGTATCCAGTACTTGATTTGAGTTATTACTTAAACATAGAGATCAGAATAGGTGTGTCAAGGGTCGCGATATCAAAAGATGGGAAATATCTGAATCATCTGAAGTGGCCAAAATTGCAGAACAGACTTGGAAATTTTGATTCGTGAAAATGATCCGCCGTCGCGGAGGTGGTGTACTTATTTGTTCGCGAAATGGAGTGATTGACAACCGCTAATGCCCAGGCCAGGGCATTGGCGAATAGTGAATACGTTGCGTGCGTATTACCGTAGATCTCGAACTCGCAAATTGACAGCGCAGCCTAGACAATTTAGGTAAAAAAACATGTACAACATATGTATTTAAAAGTGACAGAACAGAAATGTGTCGTTACGCTTTATCGATATATTAGATAGTACGGCAATCTAGAGCCCTAATAAGTATTTAACAGTTCCTATAGCTTGCTATGATAATTAGCCCCATTACCGACTTTGGTGTTTTATATGAACAGGGGGGTGTACGAGTTTTGAGCAAACGTTAAAAGGGTGCACCACGTCGAAAAAGGTTGAAGAGCACTGTTTTAGACAATACGGATCCTCCAATAACTTCATGCAAAACCCCTAAGTTTGTTGATGTAACATTTCATTGGATAGACCTGCATGCTGTGTGGAATGGTGCAGTTAAATCTTGATAATAAGCCCAGGAAAGGTCTTCCAGTCGCCTAAAATGTGCTACCATAAATTCATCGTTTCAAAAACAAAACTATGAAACTTTTATCTTTGTCCTCAGCCCGCAATGCATCAAAGCAAACATAAGCTCCGTGATGTCATCTATCAAAATCAGGAACATCATTGAAACTCAACGATTGTTTTGTGAGAACTTCCTCGATGAATCATTTGTGATCTTAATTGAGTAAGGAAAAACGATTGCAGCATAGGAAGCAAACGGGTTTCAGATCAATTGTATCAAAATATTTTTGACATGCCGTTTACTGCCACGAAATTATATCTGAAACTGCATGTTCCCCGCTCCTGGTGCATAATTACCATTTTCCCACGTGGTGGGGACCTTACGAGAGCATGGGTTTTGAGTGGATAATGAAGTTATGAATGATTGTTAACTAGATCTACTTATCGTAATTATGGAGTCTGATAATTGCGTAAAGCTATGATATATTTAAAAACGAACACGCGTATTTCGTGTTACTCAAACTACCGGGCGAGGGGACACATTTTTAAATCTCATTTTAACTCAATGCAAGTCGCGGTCGAAAACATCTCTGCCCACAGCACTTTATTGGCCACCTAGATATCACAAAACTTCGGGAAGCTTCTATAATTTGATCAATGCCAGTCGTTACCTTGATGTAATCGTGCCATGACTCCATATCGAATTTCTGAAAAGTCATCTGGGCGAACGTTGTGTTAACTGGTATGAGCGACAGGTTGCAAAAAATGCTGTTGCTGTAATTCTCCGGATTGTTTAGTGATTCAAACGACGTCCCTGCTGCCGTCAGATACTGTCCTGATTCGGGTAGATACGAACACGTCGCTGCAATGAATTGGTAGTAAATGTTACTGCAACATGTAGATGTCTAACCCACCTTTCACGAACACCTAATTTGGCATATTTATATGTTTCCATTGCTGTGCATACACGTGATGAATGATGCCATGTTCGTCCTGCGTATGCAGTGATAAATACATGAGATTTAGCCGTTAGCGCCGACGCTTCGAATGCGCTTCAATATGATTAAATACGCTTCAATACGATTAAATCTCCATTCTGATTGGTACGGGTACAAATTTGAGTCACAGGAATAAAGGTTTTTTATCCGCCGCACTAAACCAGCTTATCACACTAAAGAAAGTGGGGGTGTGACGAAATGATTTTTACAACAAATAGCAACTGTAGCATTTGACTGGTAGAATTAGAATTGATTGCTTCGCAACGCTGGGACGCATTGACTCGGAGAGATGGAGCAGTGACCACAGACATTCAATTTGTATTCTTTTAGCACTGCAACATGCATACAAGAGTTGTTATGTCCTCTGTGAGCAACAGTTATCTTTCCATTTATTCCCTGACAACCTTGCACTCACCATGACTAGTAACTTATTGTGAAAAGTCGTAAGACACAATACTAAGTAAATTCTTACACGTTGCTCCATCTCCAGATATCGATCCATTGTTACCGAGCTTGTTAATGTACATGACCGTGACATTGAATTGAGTTCCACTCGGAAGTCCAGAGAAGTAGGCTGTATGGCCTGTTTCCAGTATTTCACCGTGACTCTTCCCACTTTGGTCGAGAATTGTGACTGTGTGCTTGACAGTGGCCTCGATTTTGGTCCAATTCACTGAGAAGCTAGTGGGCGTGTTGTTGTAAATTTGAACTGATTCTGTTAGGCCCACCAATGCTGAAATTAAGATGAGGGTGCATGTATAGTATATCGTCTTCCATCATTTACTGAATAATTATATGCGCCTGTATGAATAATTATATCAAATGAACTCTATACATTTAAATATTATCGATGTATATAAATTTACAAGTCTGCTCTGAGTACGAGATGTCATAACAACGTTTTCCGAAGTGGTAAAGTAGATAATCATTATTGTTAATTAAGTAGCAGAAGTAATACCGTAAATTCTTTCTGAATTACAACCACCGATTCCAAAATCACTTCAAGTAAAAAGCATCGAAAGTAGATAATGAAGAGTCTGAAAGAAAGCTCATTTCCGGAATTAGATCTAGTTCAGGTGTCTAGGCAGGGTTGCATTAAAATCAAAAATCAATTTGAAACAAACATGTTTAAAACACGTTTTTAATATTTTTTGAGCTTTTTTTATCCATGACGTCAAGAATCTTTAATTCAGACGTCACAGTTGATTGCCATTGGCAAATGAAAATGTAGGGTAAATATGACTCCTTCGACGAAAAGGTCTTCCGACCACTGTCATAAACAGACCAAAAATATATTTAACAAGGACTGCATCGTCATACAGCATTTTTATGGTCGGTGTCCTTCATCATCAGAACATCCATTCCGTACCAACTGTTAAACCGACGACGATTTCGTGGGTTTCAGCCACCCCGCATCGTATGCGTGGACTGGGTGCAAATCTTACGTAGGCGCATACTACAGGGGCATTTGAGACACTGTTTGAAACAGGTTATGCGCAAAGTATTTTAAGTGAAAGCCTATGTCTTGCTAAGTCGTTTACTTTCGAAATTGAGAGTTGTATCTTCGCGACAACGTAAAATGACTGATGACTCCACTAACAGAGCATTGTTCGAACATATATTCCGTGATACAAGGTAATCCCAAAACTGCATCCGAATTACAGGTGGCGACTGTGTACTAATGCCTTGCGGCCCCTCGTCGTCATCCTGGTCCGTACCGGATTTTCACTGGTGTGGCAAATAAATGGTTGATTGATTGATTGAATTTACAAAAGGCATACTATAAAGTAAGGTAGAAGTGGGAAATGGCCGTGGAAGTACTCTGACAACGTAACCACACGAGTAAATATTGCAAACAGGTAAAATTCATCTTGTGTACTCTATTTCATTACAGACCACGTCAGAACTTTATCACATTTTGCCTTCCATATTATTCGAGTTTCCAAGGCGAACTTTGCCGTTATTACTTCGCATTTCCCACCACGCGCACAAACGGCATTCTATCTTTTCCTATACTGGGTCTCGACGTGTAAATGGAATGGAATTTCGAAACTCATTAGGACTATACAGTTAGTGCAAAAGAGCTTTAGTATTTGATTCTACTCGTAGTGAAATGATTGTTACGAAAAATGAGCTTTAACAGTTGATGTATTATGCTGCATATGTCATATGCACTCGCACGGAAAAATATTCTGAAATAGAAAAACTATATGAATACGTTTCACGCATTATGACGTAGTGTTCGAAACTCAAAAATTGACAGGATCCAAGGGAATGTGGATGATGAAGAAATGAAGATATTATAAAGTTGCGGAATATTTTCGCAGTGATGTATCGATATCTATGTGAAATATATATGTACTCTACATAGCTTACCGACATACTGAGACCACGCTTCAATGGGCGTGTTGGCGTCGTTGGGTAAGTTTATGGCTAATACGTCCATTGTATTGCTCGTATCTGTGTCGTCATAGCTCGTGATATATAGCGGGGAGTCCATTATTTTGCTGGTGGCGTTATAAACATCCGATAATTGAGTCAGCAGAATCTCCGCCGTCACTGCGAAAAAGGTAGTTTGTTAACATGAATCATGAGTAGTTATGCAGCTCATTTTGACCATTGGGGGGTCGATGACTACTTCACAGGATTCCCGTTGCCTCTTGCAAAATTATTTTCGATACTGCAATACGGCTAACCGAGATTTCGTGGGTCCGGTAGTGAGAATAGTGTATAGTAACCATAGGCGCGGAGAGACGGGGTGGCGGCCACCCCATACCATAAGATTAAACGCCTGCCGTCTGCAATTTAAATCATCAGCGCTGTCAATTAGCGAGTCAGTGATAGCGCGTAAATGCCAACCATTTACCATTAACCGATACGCGCGCGAATAATTGAATACGCAGCTTCGTCTTTATTAGTAATCAGTAGGGCAAGTTTTTGTTGCAGTTAAATCCGTGGAAAGTTGCATTTATTTTTGAAAAAAGTTGCAGAAGTTACATTTTGACCACATTTTGCTTGGTTGACTAAAAAAATGTCAACTTCCCATATTGACTAGAAAAAGTCAATTTTCCGACTCAGCTCCCGATATACCCGTAAAAGCGTTACTTCGGTGCTGATTTACGGTGATTCAGTCGAATTTGGCCGTGTATTTCACCAAAATCGAAAGTACTTTCATGAAAAATCGAGAAAGTTGCAAAATGTTGCAAAACGTTACATGAAAAAAATGGACAAAAGTTGCACTATAAGATTCCTTCAAACAGCTTAACAGCATTCTACATATCTTACGAGTATTTAGGAAGCTTCCGGAAGCTGTAAAAAAAAGTTGCAAAAGTTGCAAAAACTTGCCCTCGTAATCAGACAATCGAAGCAACCTCATTTACGACGTCGATTTCGACACGCTTGCGCTGAGAAACACCATCTTCTCTCTCGACCAGACGAGCGAATTCTCCTTCTCCTTCTCTCAATTAAATTGTATTTCCGCCCGCCGCCCATATTCGTTTACAAAATAATTCTCTCAGTCTCTTTAATCGGAGGCTGGGAGCGCTAAATAGGACAGTGTTTTGTTTTGTGTATGCCTGCGAATTGAAAGTCATTCCTGCGCAAAGTGCGCATATTCATTACTCTACACAAGGCTTTGCCAACTCGTATCGGGAAATTCAACAATGCAGCTTAAACGTCGTTATAATGCTCTCTCTTTTATGCTGGTGACGTCATATTTTGTGATACGATTGTTGATATACAATGTTCTTTCCAATTCTCTACTAGTTGCTGACGATTACCCCTGACGAGTGTCAGCCGAAAATATTCGGGTTCATTTCAATATGAATATACTATTCAATTGTATATTGAAGTTCTGTACCTCCAAGAAGCTCTTCGTTATAATGTGCAAACAATTGTAGCGATGTCAGACTTGGAACCCCACTGTGCTGTACGCAAGTTGAGGAATTATTGATTAGATGCACGCTTTCTCCTCGTATGCTATCATCTGTAGGCTACTAATTCTTGGCTGCTTTATACATACGCTCGTATTCCCTCGGCGTCACTTGTCAGTGTTTGATTTGTTATTAATACTGCGCATTGTGCAGTGCACGGCGCTGAATTACGTTGTCAAAATTGATGCAACACGAGATTCTCCGTGGCGCAAATTCTGAATTTATTCGATTAGTTTGAACGGGAACCTTCTATGTTCCAATAAACTCCATTGCTGGACGGACTCATCGAGCTCAACCACATCGCGGATCGAATTTCAAACCTTTGGAATATGTATTTCTGTTGATATTGATTAAAGGCGCACCATTTTACGATCAAATTCGACAGGCTGATCGGGGCCTACGGGCTGATATTAACCAGCGCGTTGTCGGCATAAAAAACAGGTGCGTAGCCAGAGAGTTTCTCATTTATAACTAGAAGTCCCGTCCTTTTTGAAATGCCAATTCACTAATTCGTATTATCGATGCTGCGTTCTGCAAATTGGCGAGAATCATTTGTATGCGAAATCGGTCATCGATGTCACATGTGCACTATCGTCGGTGGTATGATTCATCGCGTTCGCATGCAGGCTGCTACCGTCCGCAGAAACACTTTCGCCAAACAAATATTGTTTGTATTTGTGTATTTTTTTGATTAAAACTTATGCTCGCGTCTGAACAAATTGTGCTCGTTGCCATTTGCCTAATCTGGGTATTTAGGTATGACTAGCGCACCCTGTAATTGTAATTATTGCAGGTTTGCGGCATGTCTGCAATTTCGTTATCAGCGCAACTTTACCGACCGATTGCACAGTCCGATAAAATTGATCACTACTATGTATTTCGCACGGCGTACTGATGCTGATTTCAGCAAACTAACGATCCTTATTAGATGTAGAAATTCGACCTCATCGTTAGAAACGTAGATGTCACCGTGAGCTCTGAGAAACACCATCTCCTGTCGCGATTCGACGACCGAATATACGTCCACCACCTTCTACAAATTAGAGTGCATTATTTGCATCGATGAGAGCCGCAAGCCTGCTAGTTGGAATTTATTCCAGTGCCCTTATAATATTAATCGAATTATACTTTGCATGCACAGACGAATCTCGCTAATTATTCGCGGCTCCGCGTAACACTGATAACATGACTTATTGAATTGCAACTGAATATTAGCGTCAGAATGGTCATCTCAAAAGGACGGGGTCTTGCGTTTCAAAAGGAGGGGGCTTCGACACCTCTACACGCCTTCCGCTATCCCATGCAAAAATAGATGTCGGCGTCTATCATAGTAACTATGGATTTTTTTTAAATAGGAATAAGATGCTTATATTTTTGTCCTTGATGATTTACACCGACTCATGATATAACATTAACACGATATGTACATACGCATATGCATAAGATGTGCGCATTATGTGCGTATGCCGCTGGACAATAAAAGGGCATGTAAAGCCGTGCAAGGCGTTCTGAGTCTTACAGCACCCTGCATGCTATCCTGTAAAATGCTGAGCGCCAAGTGGGGAAGCCACATAAACCAGATTTACTAATCAGCCCTTTGGTCTGGCGCGGCCTATGATTGAACCCACGACCCGACGATCAAGAAGCCGCTCCACCATTACGCTATATCTTGTCGGGTAATAAAATACTACTGTTTATTTGAAGGCTTCTAGTTCCGTTACTAAGATCACTGCTCGACACGAATCATTTCAATTTATTATCAAATCGGATTCGATTAATTGCATATGTCTCTGATTTATGATTCATGAGGGAAAATATTTCCGTATACAAAATCGTGCACTCTGATGGCGAACGTGTGAGTGGGAATTGACCAGAAATCAGTGGGAAGTGAAGACACATACAAATGCAAATTGGTCTATTCAACACAATTAGTCTTCAAGACTCAATACAACTTGGTCACATATTTGCTGTGCATGTGGATTTGAATAGTGAAATTCAATGTTCGCGATGATTAATTTCCCGTACTCGATGAAATGACGTAATTCGAAAGCATATAATTCAAAGAGACGTGGCTTTTTTTCTTGGCATAGCTTTATGACCGACAACAATGACAACAATGAAATAGTGATGGAAAATTCGATCTCAATCTTGGGCATTCATTTTATGTCATTCTTTTCGTTTGAGTCACACTGTCCATTCTATTACATGCTTCTATTCTTTCTCACTCGTATTAGATATGTATACAAAAGAAGGCAGGGTTGTGTAAGCAAGTCACAAGGTTTCGAGTCACAATTCAATCTCCCTTTAACAGTATAAACTCGCGTCAGGTCAAGTCATTCTAATTCGTTACCGAGTCCAAGTGGGCGAACTGCGGCTCGAGTCTGAGTGTTGATACTTGACTCCGATTCCAAGTCATTGTGTTGACTGTTTTTACGAGTAAAAATCTGATGAAACTCACATATTACAACTCTGTTTGGTGATATTGAAAACTTTGTATTCATAATATACTAATTTTCCTCACTTCAAACAGTTTCCTGTCGCATTTTTAAGTACCAGTACAAATAGATAATGCACTAATAGTGTGGTAATTTTACAATTCATCGAAAGTACAATGAAATGCCTGTCTTGGCCGTCCGAGTCAGGCGTAATAACTAGACTACAAGTGGAGTCAATTTTTCTTCTGCAATATCTTTATAGTATAAATATAAAATATGTCTACACATATCGAGAATGAATCTACTTCACACATGAGCGAATCAGTTTTTCAAAGTGCAGCACTAAAAGTTATGAACTTCCTGTATAGTTGCCAATTTAAGTATAGGCACATGGCTTCGATCTATATTGTTGATATTTTCGACTTTCCATAGTTTACCTGTTGCTGCGTGTAAGTTGAATCCAGGAAAGTTTGTGTCAGCGTCCGAAACAAATTCACTGCGAATCGTTTCGTTCGGATATCCGGTGACAATAACTTGATTGTTGGTCGCATTTCCGAAGAAAATAAATTCTGTTGGTCCCGAAAACTGCATATCAAATTGCTTTTAACTTGGCGTATATTAGAATGGTGGAAATACATAAGCGACAGTGTATGCTTAAATTACTGTACGCCCAGGGTTGTGCACTTTGAAGAGTTCAGAGCTAAATGATACAATAGAATCCGCAGATACATAATTAATCTATTTAAACCAGAGTCGTATTAAATTCAGGCATGAGTCATACGGCTGAGTTTATTCGGGGGTTATTTGACAAAATTCATTCAATACCCTGAAAAATACCGCACTTCCCGTGATCCTCTAGCACAGGTGTGTGCAATTATTTTCACAGCGGGCCAAATGTGGAGCAGATGATATGTTGCCCGGACGACACCAATGTTTAGACTATATTTTGTGGCATGCAACATATTTTTTAATTTAAAGCAGTGAATTACGCTGTTAAAGCATGCTGCTAAGTGGATGTGTTAAGGCTAGGCTGCGGCCCTAGCTCTGTGCGGCTAGCTAAAATAGCCTTGCTGCCGCTAGCCAGCTGGGCAAAATCGAGTATCACTCATTATGACGTCATATCAGAATGCACAATATCAAAGTTCAAATATGTTACTTTTATGCCACCATAACATAATGGTGCCACAAACATAATGCCTGTTATCCGTCACATTAAAGATAATTTGGTATTTATTCGACCATACAGATTTCATTGTACTTCTTGACAATGTTGTGAGATGGTCATGACTTCGTAAATGTGCTATTTCCAGCATCGTTCGTAGCTTTGTACTACTATGACACGGCCAATCAAGGATTCAAGGCTTCCTCAGTAGAAAATAGTATCCGAACTATAAGTCTCGTTAGTAAATTAACTTTCAGCTGGTAGGAGCGCATAATGTCAGTACTCGGAAAAATCGTATTTTACTACTCGACTCGAATCATTAAAATTAATACTCGATTCAGATTCGAGTACTCGAATCATTGTGCCCAGCCCTACTAGCCAGTCCGCATCAGCCGAGTGTGTGTATTTAATTGCATGATTTTTATCATAATGTTGTCTCGAATTATATTCCTTAAACACGGAGACCTGCTCGAAGCTCATACAGTCATCATACACTAAAAAGGCCGTTTCGCGGCTGCCTTCAGTAAAAAAATATTTAGTGCTAAAAATCTTGTTGAAATGTCGGCCTTCAGCCGCATCTTTCATTGCTTGACATAACATCGCTTGTGAGTGAGGAAGACCGCTAATCACGTGCACCAATTGGATTATTTTACGAATTAGGATTTGTCAACGTATGACGTAACAAACAAAATTTGAGTTTGAATATGGAAGTATCTTGTAACTTTATTACTACGGCATACTTTGATTTATTTGCTTTATTTTGAACCTATGCCAAGTTGTTACGTAGGTTGCGTAAACAAAGCACACAATTGAACCATACGTCAGAGAAACGCATTTCCTGGTTCAGTTTGTAAAGCATATAATTCTTGTACACGCAATAGTATTGACAAATAGATTTTATAGACTAAATTCCGAGAATCTTTTCGCGGGCCGCTCAGAATCCTGTCGTGATCCGCATTTGGCCCGTGGGACGCACAACACCCAGGTCTACAGCCTAGCAAGTTCTTAGTGGGTCTTCATATGGGTTGAGATTCCTACTGAAGTCTAGAAGTCAAGATTTTTCACTCCTTCATGAGGTTGCTGTGATGTGTGCGATTCTTATCAATGGCGTGTAAGAAAATGAAACACCGCAGCAAGCTTGCAAACGAAAATGATACGAAATACTACTGATTATCCTGTCGTCCTACATTTTTCACATTGTGGCAGAATCAGTATTACCCATAATTGACATGATTATGACATGATTTTGTTCATTATTTAGTAGTAGTACCTAAATTTATTGTTTGGAAATGTCGTATTCTTTTACAAAATTTCGTCGCGTTTCGCAAGTGACCTCTTCCTGGTACATAATTTCAGTTTTTTCTAAAGAGCTGAAGAGCTCTCGAGCGCATAAGTTCTAACGCAATAATGAAGCTATGATTGTTGATTTTAACTGTTTCATTTTGGATATATTTACATATTCCGATGATTGCGTAAAAATATCATACATTTTGAGACGCACACGCGCGAAAACGTTTTACGTGACTCAGACTACGCAGGGTCACAGGTTTGAAGTGAAAGGTTGTACTCATTTTGATTGCCTGTCGATGACAACTCTATCGCCGTCGATTTACATTCAACAATCCACAAAACTTTGGGACGCTTCTACAATTCTATCAATGCCTAGAGATGGAGTCGTTACCTTCATGAAATCGTGCCATGACTCCACGTCGAATGTGTGAAATGTCATTTGGACGAACGTAGTGTTCACGGGTATAAGCGGCAGGTTGCAGAAAATGCTGCTGCTGTAATTAGCCGGCCAGTTTGGTGATTTGAACGTTCTTGATTCAGCGAGATGTGAACATGTCGCTGCAATGAAATGGTAGTAACTGTTATTTCAAACTCAATACTTCCTACTGCGAACGGTTCAGCCCACTGTTTGTTACAAAATCTTGTGTGTTACCAACCTAGAAATTTGTAGACGTAAATGGAAGATAAGTCAATCCCCAACTTCACAATATAACCGCGTAACTATACGCCCAATTTATAGCAACCGGGATGGCTGCCACTACGACAGCTCAATATTGTGCCCTACATAGTCTGGGGCTTGATTTACGCTCCACACTGCGTTGAAAAGCTTGGAAAATCTCGTAGTTATTTGGCGGTGTATATTGTTGTTTGCTATGAGGATGGGAACACTGTTCGTATAAGGGCAGAGATCATAAATTAGGATTGATTAAAGAGTCGATTGTCACGTTCATCAGGATTTTAAGAACCCAGAGTTATGGAAACCGGTTTATTGCTGCGCATAAAGTTGATGGAGCTACATTTTTAATCTGTTGGTTTAGCAAACCGGAGAAACTGTACACTGTGTTAGATTCCCACGCAGAAGTATTTCCAATAATTACCGAGACGTGCATGCGCCATTGCAGAGCTGTACATCTTATACGCTATAATCGACTGCGTCGTACGACAGACAATGACGGGTTTTCACACTCTGATGCAACAGATTACATCGCATAAATCACTTACTTGATTGGGAACTCGGAATACCTAGGGTAATCATCGCGCGTAATCTTATCCGACTTTATGAGTTCCTAACAACAATTTTAAGCAGACGATTACCATTATCCCGGACCAGTTAACTGTATGATCTGCGCTCTAATTCTAATTGTTTTCAGTGTATCCCGAGAATCCTAATTTAGTTGGTTGCAATTAGGATAGGATTAATGCTCGTCTTATTCTAATAGATGTGTCAAGTTGCTTCACTGAGCATGGAGAACATCGTCAATTCAGCATGACCGTTCTTTGCCAAAAGAATCGAAAAGCCTGGTTCGAAGCGACTTGTAGGCTATAGTACATTGCCCATTAAAACCAACGAATATATTTATCAAATTTCTTATTTTCAAAATTATATCTCGAAATTTCATGGATAATAATCTCTGAAAATGTGTGGAATTCAATTGGCCACCTACAAAAAAGCCTGGCAGTTCCAAATTTAGGAGCCAGCATGTTCATCAACTGGGACGGAGTAACTTGCGACCCGCCTAGCGAATTTGAAATGGCGTGTGGCCAACGAAATTAGTCTCTACTTTAGTTTAGCCTGTTACGTTTGCGTCTAAGCTCAAGTCGACCAGGAGAATAACATCAAAATATACATATGATGATTTTGCTCATAAGTATTTTGACAGATTTTTACAATAAACTGAATATCTCGCCGTTTTGTTTTTCATCACATGTCATGTGGCAATTTCTAACGACATAGTGGGTCTTGCCATTATTACGTGTCGCCTACGTTTAAGAAACCATGGATTACATTCTTACTACATCATTAAAATTCGTTTATACTGCTAATGTTCTTACTTTGTCCTTGAACGAGACCACCAATTTCGGACAAAAATAGTAAGGCAGTCAGTGAATTCATCAGGCCACTTTCCCGCATACCTCGCGGCATCGCTATAGCTTCAACAGAACATAGACATAAGGCTATATAGTAACACCACTGTTCTTTTTTAATATTGAGTTCAGAGGACATAGTTGGGTAATTTAATAATGGCAGAAAATAATTAGACTGGCTACGCGCCTGAGTATAGGCTACATATAGAAACTGCAACTCGAACACTGCTCTAACTTTATTGAGATGTTCAATTGTTCAATTTCAGGATTCTTAACTTTCACCACTTGCAAGTCCCTATTAGAAACAAAGCCAAAGAGCATATCAAGTGGTGGATAGGGGTTTTACGTTATGGGAATTAAGACTTGGAATAAATCGGAAGTAGGGAATAAAGAAAAAATTCCGGGAATCACTGATATAATGGGAAAACGTTGATTGTAATGAGTGAATGATCTCACCAATTCTTTATCCTGCCTATAAACCTACGCATGCAAGCTGGAGTGTTCCATAACCCATATATCTGACCAACGCTGCCACTGTTTCGTCTAAGTAAGCTAACTGCGTAATATTATAATGATGGCAGATTTGGAAGCCTATGCTCATAAAGGAACGCATTTGGAGAGGAAGCGGGAAGTGAAGTCTTGAGTCGACCATTACTCTTAGAAAGTCAATGACACAGTGGAGAGTAATTGTGAATCTGTCCGAAACGGCATAACGATGACTGGTCGAGCTGTATAATGACCCATTGACATATATATATAGACATAGATGAATGATTGACAATTGATTGTATGCATGGCTATAGCCATGGCGTTGCAACGGATAAAGTTTAGCGACTCCATCTGGCGTGGCGACTATATAGGCCTGGGTACAATGATTCGAGTACTCGAATCGGAATCGAGCATTAATTCTGATAATTCGAGTCGAGTGGTAAAAGACAAATTTTTTCGAGTACTGAAATTTTACGCTCCTTGCCACTGCAAGGTAATTCATCAACAAGAATTATAGTTTCGATAACATTTTCCACTGTGGAAGCCTTAAAACAGTGGTTCTCAACCTTTTGGACCCGCAGACTATTCTCAAGCTCGCCTATATATCCGCGGACTCAAGCATTTTATTAGCGAAAAATAGGTTTTTGATTTACATACAAGAGAGTGTAATACGGTATCAACATAAAAAAAAACAAGCACTTTTTTTCACTCAAACCACACTCAATGAGAGCCTTGTCCTTGATCTTGCTTGACAAGTTTATCGAATTCCGAAATTATGGTTGTCAATGTAGGCCGACATGTGATGTCATCTTCCGGTTGAAGTCTATGGCTATACTTCTTTTGATCATCGTCAGAGTTGAAATTCCAGATTCACACAGGTAGGCGATGTGGTCGGAAATAGCAAACGATCTGATGCAGCTTGCTAGCAAAGATCTGATAGACTTATGCTCAGGCCGTGTTATTTTTGGCATATGCCAAAACTGCCAAAAATAACTTATTTTTGGCATTTTTCGATTTTTATTTTTGGCAGTTTTGGCATCGTCCTCTAAGTAGATAGTTTCAGCCTCGAATTAGTCACAAAAACGCTTTATTTGGGCTACTTTGTCAAAAGACACCACATAATGTGCAGCATCCACGTATAATCAGTGCCAACAAACAATAAAAAGAAGAAAAAACCTAACGATTTCATAGGTTAATAATATCAAACGAAACCACAAAATGTGCAGTATCCATCGTAATCGGTGCCAATAAGCAAAAACAAAGAAAGAAAAGCCTAACAAACACGCTCAACAGCTGATTGTTACAGCTGTTGAATAGACTTAAATAGTTTGCACTGTAACAGTGCTTCCAAACTCAGGTCAGCTAAGTTTCTCCTAAATTCATTTCTCGCCCAGCGAATCTGGGAAATATCGGATTCAACAGTAGCCGTTAAGGGAAAGAATGTTGCCAGTCATCCACAAAAGGTTTTCCGAGCTTCAAAATATTTGGAGGGCCGAACCGGCTTCCATGCATCATGAAAAGAGATCACTTCGCCAGTGCCATCGATCTCATCGCGGAAAGAATTTTCTTCCCGATCCTTTTCCAGGAGTTTCTTGTGTTGTCTATCTCAACACATTCTATTTAGTAGCCCGACTATCATTTCTCCTTCAGTCTACCGTTATATTTTGGGAGGACTTATGTCACTTCAGGTGGCTTTAATATTACCAACTCGCATGGAAGAGTCCTGGGAAAGTTAGCTTATTTAAGAACATTGACGCAACAAGACTGTCTGGCAAAACGAGACTATGCAGCTCAGAAATAGCCAGACAGTTTGTTGCGTCACAATGTTCAACTCGATCAATATGCAAAAATCGTGGTTGATGTTGGGGGTTCCAGTTCCATGAGCAGAATATAATTTATATTTTAATAATCAGTACTGCGGCAGCTTCTCATCGATACCCGTTTTATCAAATTTAGCGCTCGACAAGCTGGTCAAAAATGGTCGTAAACTTGCCTTTGGACAAATGGAAAGTATTACGTAAACCAAATGCAGTCAGCCGTTCAATCTCGCTGTGCCCACACCATTTAGGACACCATGCTTTCACCCCTAATGGGTGGGCTGAACCCAGATTCAGAAACCTGCCTTTCACAAACGCTCTTCTCGCTTTTAACGCGGTCCTGTTAACACAACACCATGAACGAAATACACTATTTGGCAGGCCGTGTTATTTTTGGCATATGCCAAAAATTGCTTATTTTTGGCATTTTCAAATTTTTATTTTTGGCATCTGGCTCCTGAAATGCCAAAAATAACACGGTCTGCTTATGCTCCATCGACTGCACATTTGGCTAGAATTGAGTCAAGGAAGCCTTTTTAAACTTGTCTTTGCACATGTGTCGGCTTTGCAATTCAAGCAACAGTTCAGTAATGGAGTCCATATCTCGAGTTCTACATATAATAGACAACTATAGATTGTTTCTGTGATTAGCACATGTCGCTACGATTTATCAGTATCCAAATAATGTCTGCAAGTGAACAAGTCGCGATACTCAATTAACAATACTCAACGTATATCGCGCCGGAAACGTGTGCAATGTGCCTACGTGCAGGACCGTAACAGCACTTCGTCAGCCCCCCCCCCCCAAAAAAAAATAAAAATAAAAATAAAAAATATAAAATATAAAACATTGGTCTTGGGTAGGATTACCATACGTCCTCCTTTAAGAGGATTTGTCCTCCTTGTTCGGGTTTTGGAAAATATCCTCCGGGGACGCCGAAACGTCCTCATTTTTGAGATTCTGTCCTCTTTTTTTTAGAATTTTGGTTGAACACAGGGAAAAATTCTACCAAGACACCATAAAATAGCACTGAACTAACGCTCAGGCGGGTATTTCGGGAGCTGAGAGCGAAAGTTGACCTATTTTTAGTCAACCACCTGGTAAAGTGAAGGTAAAAACAGTATTTTGGGCGCTGAGCAAGAAAGTAGATCTTTTTTTAGTCAACCGAGTACGAAGTGGGAAAATTTTTCCAATTTTTCAGGATTTTCCACCGATATTCTAAGTTTGTAAATTTTGACAAAATGTTCTCCTTTCCTGATTCCAAAATATGGCAAACCTAGTCTTGGGTCCTCACTGGGTGATAAACCCAACTTCTGGGGGCTTCGCCCCAGGCCCCCTCTCTTCCGATACCTTTTTTCCTGCTACTTCTCAGCGAAAATTTTGTATTGTTTAGTTAGCCGGCTTTTTTCGAATAAACCGCGCGAAGCGCGAAAATATTATATGATTCATGATTGAATCGGTCAACATGATCGGGAATAGCAAATATATTGCTGTAAATTTTTTATCATGTCTCTGCTCATCTAATCAGATTTAAGCTAAGTGAAGCGTTTAGGAAAATGATATAACTCATGACTATTTTTTATTGGGGGAAGGATACCCGATAATCAAGAAATTTGACGCCATTAAATCGCGAAGATTTTTTTAAGAGCTACTTAAATTTGAAAAAATACTCTAATTTATGTTAATTCACGAAATAGTTCTGGCCCCCCCTTCGAGCTCCCCCCCCCCCCAATTAAGGGGTTAGGGTGCGGCAGTTACGGTCCTGCATACGTGTGTATGAAGAGCTGTCGTAGGGGTTTATACCTGGCATATTCGGTATGTAAACTGTGAATAGTGAATACTCAGCATTAAATTCAAGTCAATCCGACCAACATTGTAGAGTTTATGACCATGATAGAATTCCTTAAGACAATTTTAACCATAGGTTACCTCGGACATAAATATAGGGCATTTTGAAAAATTCCAGTAGCCGAAAATAGGGGTTCATACCTGATATGTTCGATATCAAACCACGAAGATGCTACAGATGCGCAAAACATACCCGTTTTGCCTGTGACACTTGCAACCAACTGGTTTGCCCAAGACACAGAAAATCTCGAAGAACGAATATTCCTTGGAATGCTGATCAATTTGTTGTAGTGCTGTTCGCACTATTCAAGTTGAGTACCGCCAGTCACATACTTGGGGCATCTATGTATTTTTATGACAGCTATTTTGGTCACTAACATTTCAAAATAGGTATTTTGCGAATCACACAGCGTAAATCTCAAATCGTAATTTGACGAAACCGGACGAGAGAGAGAGAGAGAGCATCTTTATTCGTATATGGGGCTAATGCACATTTGGACCAAAAAGCTATTTTCTTCGTTAGGCTGCAATGACTTTGGTCCGAAAGTGAACGAGCCCCGTAGGTCCGTCTATTACATGTTCCGAAATCATATTGGAAGTGGAAGAAAATTTGAAAATTATGACATCAGTATGGTCGAAAAATACATAGTATTTTCATTATGATGAATAACAGGCATTATATTTTTGTGGTGTCATAAAAGGCACCTATTTGAACTTTTACTTATTAGATTCTGGTATGTCGTGATAATGAGAGATACTCGAATACTCGACTCGACTCGAAGTATAATACTTGATTCAGAATCGAATCACTCAGGTACTCGATTTTGCCCAGGCCTAGAGGCGACCCACTGTGCGAGAAGCCTTGCAATAAACCTCTGTTCTCTTAGTTCCCTTAATGAAATTTTGTGCTAACTTTGTCATCACATAACGCTATGACATGTTTGCGCTGTGGAAAATGTTTATCTTCTATGCATTAGTAATGCGTAACCAGTTCTAATCCGCATGTATAAGTTTGGAGGTTTTTGGGTTATAGTGAAACCGCTGATCAGATCATATCAACAATACAAAAACTAAAATCTCGCGTGGTGTCGTGCTCTCTATCGCCATAAAAATTCAACTCCTCACCAAACTGTCGGACCAATCTACTATGCATTAATTAACTGTATAACACTTTTATAGGATCTTGGTTTGGGACCTGCTGCGAAAAAAGGCCTGCATAAATTGCAAGTTTTGCAAAACCGAGCCACACGAATTCTCTGCCGGAAATCTAGATATTAAAAATTGTAATAGGATGTATCGAAGCGTTGGGATATTAAAAGTGGAAGACATTTTCAAATTTCAGGGAATGAAATTTATGCATAGCTATTAACAGGGTGAACTGCCACTATTTTGATAATCTGTTTCACATACCTTCAGATATACACACCAACATCGCGCCAGATTTTCTTCTAACTTGTCTCTGTCTGTGCAACATCACTCTACCAGTCTAGTACAAAATTCAATCCGTTTTATTGGTGTCAATACTTGGAATAAGCTGCATTGCCTGCTCTCCGTCATTTAGACTCTTGTGCATTTAAAACATTTTCTGATCTCCTACTATATACCGCTAAATTGTATTTGCATTGTATTTCGAATTGTTCCATGACATTGTTTTTCTTTCGTTCCTTCGATTTTATTTTTTATTCAATTTTTATTAGTTATCAACTGTGATAATTTCTCCTGTCCTGGGTTGCTCGGCTCTGAAGACTTTGTGATATATCGAGCCTCCCGACTACCTTGCATGACTCATTGCACTGCGTTGCATTTTTGTTGCGTGATGTTGATTTGTAACTTGCACGAATAAAGACTCTCTCTCTCTTTCTTTCTTTCTCTCTGTCTCTGTCTCTCTGTCTCTATCTCTCCCTTTCTCTGAACATTTCCCAAATTGCTTACTTACTCGAGTAGAGGATGTCATGCCACACTCCGGTGTTCTGTATTACAAAGGCAACTGGAGGACTGGACGTGCTTGACAATCTGATTTGATCTTCAACAATCTTGTTAGATCTACTACAATTTTTATGATCATTTGGATCATCAGTCAATTTGGTACTTTTAAGCAGGATGTGGTATCGTATGGTATGGAATGGGAAATTTCCATACTCCATACCCGCCTCATTCGTTCCATACCATACTTACAATTTTCCGTATACCATAGCAACATTCTTCCATACCCTATTTGATACTTTTTCGTTACTTTCGCAGTTGCCCAATCTCTCGGGCAATATTATATTTTTGAAATGTGGATATCTTCCGGCGTTTGTGTTCTAATTATTTTGGATGAAATTAACCATTTAAACAGCCTTGATGCACCAATTCTATCCTCAATCTCTTGGTGTCACATGTCAGCGATGTAGGTTGCCTATTCATCGAAGACGGAACGTAAGATATATGCAAGATTATTTGGGAATCGCAACAAAAGCTCATGGCTAGTGTGGCAACGCACTACTACCAGTAATATAGATGTATCATCTAGAATAATAAACTAAACAAATGGTTTTCTTCCATTGGATTATATCTTAGAATATAATTTTACATAGGGTTACCATACGTTCTCTTTTAAGAGGACTTGTCCTCTTTTTTGACTTTTTTGAAAGTGTCCTTGGGGAAGCCCAAATTTCCTCGTTTTTGAGAATTTTGGTGGAATATATGGCAAAATCGACTTAGATACAGTAAATCAGCGATGAAGTAACGCTCCGCCGGGTATTTCGAGAGCTGGGCCGGTAAGTTGACCTTTTTTTTAGTCAACCCCCTGATTATGTGAAAGAAAAAACTAAACACTATTTTGGGCACTGAGCGAGAAAGTTGGCTTTTTTTAGTAAACCGACCACGATGTGGCGAAAATTTACCATTTTTTCAGGATTTTCCTACGGTTTTGCAAGTCGGAAAATTTTTGAAAAAGTGTCCTCTTTTCAGATTTACAACATATGGTAGCTCTAATTTTACATCGCTACAATCACCAGAGTTTTGCGATAGCAGATCAAATGTCCGATTCTCCCGTCAAACTCACCAGCTTCGTTCGGCAACATCAGGGCGTCCATTCTTTTATCAGTGATAACAAAGCTTAGAGATATAACGATGTGTGTTCGAGGCCGACATGGCGTAACGTCGCTCCAAGTGAAGCTACATATTTTTTAATTACAATGATGCTTATGCACTGGCGTAGCCAGAGAGGGGCGAAAGGGGCGATCGCTTCCCCCAAATTTTTGGAAACTTTTCGTAAAATCAATAAATATAACAGTATTTTGAGGTAGATGAATGCAACCTAATAAATTTCTTCGCGCTTCGCGCGATTTAGTGTCCATACACGTCTTGATTTTATTATCGGCGTCCCGAAAAAAATTGTTACTCAAATACCCATAATTGAATTTAGCTGCATTCTTATGAGAATACAACAGTACCAGTAGATACACGAGAGTAGCCCGAGGTCGTTGGGTTGACTGGGTCTAGGGGTGGTGTCAGTTCAGTAAGGGGGTTGGGGACTGTTAGTTCCGGCAATTTCCGTACCGGGACACATGAAGACATTTAAAGTATAGGCTACATGAGACTCCGCAAAGTCCGTTCTCAAAATGATTGACAACTATAAAACCGACGGATGTATTCCGAAGCCTTCAATATAGATTTTCGGGTGCTTAAATGGCTGGTGCCTAATGATCCTGCCCCTGCAATCAGACCCCTCCAACATAAATGCGACTGGCACACCTTCCGTTAAAAAGTGCTAATTTGGAATCGCACGCGTCTGATCAAAGGAGTTTTTTAGTTTGGTCTGTACGTAGGCTATCTGCAATTCCAATCTTTAAAGCATAGCGTCAATCTTTACCAGAGGTTGCTAAATAACCGTGCTTCAACGAAGTAATTATTAAGACCGAAATCCACTTGCTCACGCACCAATATTATTCATCAAATTCTTTCATATATCCAAAACACCTTTACGGCTATGATGGCAACATACATGGGCCAATATAACCTCCAGCCTAGTCATTTCTATCTAACAGATCATCGTGAAGTTATTCTGGAATAGCGGTCGTGTATATCATAGGAGAAAATGGATCTCTGCAAACAATTTTTTCAAAACCCCAACAAAACATCCCTAAACAGCAATATGTTAGTACGAGTAGGCTATTGCCAATTAAAATGACTTGCACAGTGGAATATTTTATCTCAGACGGCCATTCTCTGTTTATGTGATTCCTGAAGTTTTAGCAGTTATGAAGCGAAATAGCTTCGTGATTTCTCTAATTTAAAGCAAACTAAAAATTAGGTTATGAACCATTTTGCAAATTTGGAGGTTTCGCGGACCCCTAAAAAATGCTCTGCGGACCCCCAGTTGAGAACCACTGCTCTAAATAGTCTTGCCGTATGGTATAACATAGTTCAAGCATAGTGTCCTATATGGTGTCGACACAGGCAAATCTCACGCCTCAGTGAAATTGTATCACGTCACAATTTCCATTTGGCTACAGGCAATTTGACGGTCATTTTTGACCGGCTTGCCGAGCATTAAATTTGGTAAAACGGGTATCAATCGAAAGCTGACTCTGCACTGATTACGAAAATATATATTTTATTTCGCTCGTGGCCCTGGAACTCCCACAATCAGCCTCGAATTTTTCATTGTTATGGAGATTGGCATTGGGACGCAACAATGCTGTCTGACTCTTTTTCTCTTGAGCTACTCTCTCGTTTCGCCAGACAGCATTGTTGCGTCTCAATGCCAATCTCCAAAACAATGAAAAATTCGAGTCTGATTGTGGGAGTTCCAGGGCCACGAGCGAAATAAAATTTATATTTTCGTAATCAGTGCCGAGTCAGCTTTCGATTGATACCCGTTTTACCAAATTTAATGCTCGGCAAGCCGGTCAAAAATTACCGTCAAATTGCCTGTAGCCAAATGGAAATTGTGACGTGATACAATTTCACTGGGGCGTGAGATTTGTCTGTGTCGACACCATATAGGACACTATGGTTCCAGCATGCCTCCTGAATGTTCGATGACACCACTTCTATCAGCCCTATCGGTAAATCTGATAATGAAAACGTATTTGCAATATGCAAGTAACAATATAATGAACCAATTTCATTCATCACCTATAAAAAATTTTCGCGCTCCGCGCGAAAGTGATCACGCCCGAGTTATCAACAATCATTATATTATTATAGTGAATTGAAACCAATTTATGTAATACAAAGGTCGGCCCATTTTTATGTTCAAGCCAAGTTACTGTAATGACTTTTTCGCGTGTCTCGCTTTGGCCAATAGTACCCAAGACACAGTGTACTCGGAAATCTTCAAACGAGCCACCGTTCATACGAACTAACTTCACTTTATGTATGAGTGGAATATTTCCCTCAGATGTTGTGTTAATTATCCAATAAGGGCCGAAGACCATAGTTTTTAACCTATATTTTCCTTATCTTTAAAGGGGATGGGCTCATTTACGTCATCGAATTTTTCGCCCCCCCCCCCCCCCAAATATTTTTTCTGGCTACGCCCTTGTGCTTATGTCAAATAGATTTTGCGTGATGATCATTTGACCAAAGTGCAGGTTCAACAAATTGATATAAATTGCATGTAACTGTTGCATCCGCAGCCTCTACCATTGTAAAACTTCTCGAGGTAGATTACGGAGGGGAAGTTACGATGAGCGAAATGTAAGCTGTATGGCGACAGATAAATACATATCGATAAATAGATATCGACCGAAGTAGGTGGCTATGAGTCGCAATTTGAGATATGAACATGGACCTGCCAGTAAGCCATTTTCTGAAACGTATGCAATAGATTTTACAAATCGAAAGTTGGATGATTGTCAAGGCCCTGGCAACACTGGCAATGTCTAGAAGCATAGAAAAAAGTTCCATTCCATACTTGGAAATTTGCATACCATACCATACTTCGATACATTGTACATTTCCATATTCCATACCGAAATTTCGTTCCATACCATACCATGCCCTGCTTTTAACCAATATAGGACTATTGTTGCCAGATGGCGTGTTATTTCTGGGAATCTATAGAACGTTTCGGAAGGATGAAGATAGGTAACTGTGGGATCATATGGGCAGCAAAGCGATCGTGATAGTGTGTGCTGGTCCCGACTGCCACTAAAACTGCTTAACTGCTACAAAAGCATTTATTTGGTCATAACTCGTACCCATTACCCAGTGCTGCCATTAATATGATTGATATGTACTAGATAAAATGGCTTTCTTTAACCAAGTAAAAGTGAATGCATTTACCAGTGCTGCATTATGCCGGATCAGACGTTATTGCTGCTACATTCAAAGCTGTGTTACCGCGTAAAATCGGTTACAACCAAAATTACTTTCGGAAGTGGCAATGTCGACTGTAACATCACCAACATAGATATGGACTTTACAAAAACATATATATTTTAAATGCTCAACCAACTAGTACGTCGACATTCGAACCATAGGTCGCATCACATCGAATCGAATTTCTGATACCTCATGTTTCATCAGTACCAAGTTCACAAGCATATTATGTTTCATGATGAAAAATTCTCAGAAATCAATTGTTCCTGCTCATATTAGCTTCGAATCTTATATTTCAAACATGGGAATATAATTACAAGGAAGAATGATAAAATGGTATAGTGAAACTATGAAACAGGATGTGTCACATACACCTACACACTGTACACCGGCATATGCGAAGGAAAGTGCATCGTGGAAAAATCCACTTGTAAACTGACTGTAAATTTATGTGCAATGCAGACTTATTACTAATACATTAAACTAGTTAACTGTGCAAACGAGAGACTTTACAGGGTTAGAGATATAATCCTATCATATTTATATCACTGCATAACAGTACCATTGCAATACACATCATAATAAGGGCACATCCAGAAGAACGCAATTCCCACATGTAGTCTGCATCTCAGTTATAACCCACCATTTTTGTATGTATTTTATCATTGATCGCAGGTGATAAAGTTTGATCGCGAATTAGGTAATACTTCAATTATATATTACCAAATTAATTAATCATGACATTAAATCACAAAAAGGAAATTACTGAATCTGGCAAGAATCACTATATATACAGCCCTCCTTTAATCAGAATTTGAATTTTTGAACTGCACAGCCCCCGATGGTTAGCCTACGTACAGGTTAGAGAATCGGTAAAATATGAGGTGCGGTCAAAACTACTATAATATTTAAATCGGATATCAATAATCGCCAAAGTATGTGCATAATTAGGGCCTACTTGGAGCGTTCTCTGGAAACATAATGGTCCTGACTTGTCATCATGACCTTGCCTATACTGCCAATTATTCGCTGATTCACCGTCAACAGCCGTGAAATCATTGATACACTCTACTAGGAAAAATACAGTTTACTGCTGGAAGAATGTCATAATTAGAAGCAAGAAATCTAACGATTATATATTTTCAATACCGTGAGGATTAATCACGAAGAAAGTACACTGACGGACACATCACTGCGTTCGGCTGATCCGTAAAATTCAATTTCTATCCATGCGTGAAGACCAAGGAAATTCACTGCATAATGGTCTATCGGTGTGACGTCATAACACTACACATGGTATGGAGCCTTCTGTTCCTGTTACATGTTGCTTTCTGAAGCCAGAGGCTTGGTAGTCGACTGCGCCGATGTTCCCCTAGTGGCCGTCGAATATGTATTTTCCGAAGAAGACTTGGAAGTGGACTCCAGCTTATAGTTGCTCTCTCCTCCGCAGCACCTCAACAGAGGCTGTAGCCAGATGTTGCGCATCGTCTCATTACGAACGCAAGTACTCAGGAATATCACCAAGCCCTGTAAAACGATGGAAAATTCAAAGGCCTGTATCTTTGACAGCAAGGAGGGGCCATCGATTAGCTGCATACTTCTCTATGCGTAACCACGTAAATGGAGTATCAGAAATCAGAAATTGAGGACCGTGGCCCGTAACGAATACTGCGTTTCAGTTCCCGTGTCGACTTCCACCGCAATGATGATATCATGATCGAACGGCACAACACTTTAGGGACTGCCTCGAACATAAGCCTCGGAAATTAATTGTTTGGGATGCCGTGGTTATGAACCTGGTGTACATTCGGAATTGTTCTTCGAAAGATATTTTCAAGGTTTGTACGATTCACGTTCAGCTTTTTGCGGCGTCGGTGAAACAAAAAACACCGTTGGCTAACCTGAATAGTGTTCAAAATGGCAAAAACCCAGCTCATGACTGTGAGATAGGTTGCATCTTTTGATAGAAGCATTAAATATCCGAACACCCAGGCAATACCGGTACTTGCAATCAGTGTTACACTTATGAAAATTTTGTCTTTCATACTTGTCTTCTTTGCCGAGGATTGCACCTGAAACGAGACAGATCGGTGTTGTGGGTAGAGGTATTCACGATAAATAACCCCAAGTCCGCATATATCAGGGACGGACAATTTTCCCAGTCGGCGGGCCGGATATGGGAAAATGAAGTACTTGGCGGGTCGGATTCCTGAATCGATGCATTAATCGCGGACTTACCCATCTATACAAGGAAAAGATCGTATTTAACGTAAACTTGAAGTTTGAAGCATAGAGACCAAAACAGTTTTCCATGAATTTATTAACGTAATGTACATTACTCGCTGTTGAAGTCAATTAGACATCTGTGGTCGATCAAAGTTTCCAACAAGTTCTTTGAACTGTGAATGAACGTTAACATCAGTTAGATTGCAACGCACCTTTGTTTTGGTAATGTTCGTGCTCGAAAATGTTTGCTCGCAAATGTATGTAGACCCGCGGCCCACATTATCGCGCTAGTTAACGTGTCATAATTCGGATTCCGGTAACCAAGTCTCTACAATGGGTGAGCAATAATTTTGATTACATAAATTGCGCAATGAGAAGTTACCTAGACATATTAATATGAGGCACAGTTGGTCTGGAAAATTTTTAGATTTTCCAAATCAGATTAGAATTAGAATAGTAGGCTACATCCAACGTTTTGATTAACAGGTTGGATTACAATTAGATTTACTGAATTCGCAAAAACTGGGAAATGAAAATACATTCCGAAATAGAAAGACATACAAAAAATTCAAGCTCAGCAATTCATGACAAATCGGAGCCCGTTCTCATACGCATGAAAATGGCAGATTTCTGTACGCAAAGCTTTACTCCTTTACTCCTATAGCATTTTCAGGAATACCAAAAATAAAGTTGGAATTAAAATCAGAGCATGGACGCATTTTACCTATTACCTTAGCGTTAGATTACCGACGTTTCGATCTAATTACACGACTAGAATTAGCAGGTTGTCCAAATCTGATGTGTGCATATTGGGCGCATGATTTCTTAACTGATTGACAATAATGCTTGTAATCCAAAGGCACGATTGTAACGTGAACTTTATCACTCTTTATCTGATTACTGCTGAGACAGTAAATTATTAGCAAATCATGAAACACATACCACATTACGGAATATGACTGTTATCATTTTTGTAACGGGTAAACTAAACTAGGGAATTTATGGATTCAAATAGCAAGATTGCTGATGGAAATACTCCTTCAACGTCACGAGTGAACATTGCGCAGTTGTGCACGCATTTGTATTTACCGATTTTCCTCTCCGGTAAAGTGTTCTTAACACCATGCTGTATACAAATATATTGAACGCCAGCATAATAGCGACGGGAACGAGGAAGCCCATGGAAAGAGAGTATTGGTGTATCCAGCATATGTTCTCTGCGACGTAGGCTGATTGACGGCCTGTGACGTTGTTCAGTCTGTGATAGTTATCGCCTGCAATTCATACCATCATTAAAACCCCGCATCGCTACTTAGCGCTAGAAAGTAGGCATATATGTATTTGCACGAATCATTGGTACGAGCAGAGGGGATCGAAGCATACCTTTGACTATAGTAAGAGTTGTTATGCCAAGTATACTCAAGTATAGCTATAGAAGTAACACCGTATATTTCTCAGTGGTGGTCAGTCACGTGGTACTTCTGCTTTTTCTAAGTACTCAAGTAGTTTTCCACTACTTACAGTATTTACTAAAGTAAATAAAATTTCCCCCCTACTTCTACATTGTAATATTGTGTGACTTACTTATATGCTTTTCGCTATTTTCAGTTTGTCTAGTAGAAATAATATATTCCTCCAATTAAAGAGATCCTGACGAATTTCAAGGCTGTTTTCACGGAGTAGGACTACTAACAATATATTAATATTCCCAAAAGTAAAGTAAAGCCCAGCATTTTCGCCGCGCTTCTTACAAAGAAGATATGGAGTGACAAATATGTTCTCAAGAAATTACTGGTGAATATAATTAAGGTAGCGGGTTACGTGCTGGTTCCGTTCACACCCCACCGTCGCCCATACGACATGTTTCAACACAGTAAATATAGCTGCCTATCGTATCGTAATCTAGCAGCACATGGCGTGTCTCAATCTGGAATAGTGGTATCTGGATATTTTTTATCGTTAGGCCTGTTTTAGCAGACCGCCGCTGAACTTTCTGGACGAAAGACATGAAATATATTTTCCATTTTTAGAAATTGCATTTGCATTTCTCTTTTCATTCGCGATATCATTACTTCGAGTTCCGATTAATTCCAATTCATTTTTTCCGGGGAACATACATGCTGAAGTTCAAGACCAAGTTTAGTAATGTCTCTCTTTTCCGGAAATAAAATGACAATATATGGCATTTTACGAGCCGACGTATTTTTTATTCACGTATATACTAATCGCGTAAAGTGTTAACACCGTATCCGATACAACTTCTCCACATACCACATTGCTCCTCTTCCAACTGCGGATCTCATAATGAGGTGGAGTTAAGAATCACTATTCCAGCATAGAAAAACTGTCATTTGCATCTCATGATGTGGTCGACTGCTTATGCTGTCGAAATCTGATACCTCCGGGGTTGCATCAATGTGAATCAAGCTCGCTGCACCTCCGCACAGCTCAATTTGCTGCTGTTGACAGTCCATGCGATCGTATCATGACAGTTCTAGCATCCGCTTACTTGACTTGAGTAGATTTAAAGCCAGTAAATTATACTTGAAGTAGCTTAAGGTTGCTTTTAAAAGTACTCTTTCAAATCATGCTGAGTAGGGGAGATGTGCTACCGATGGATCAAAAATTGCAAAATGATCTCTGGCCCTCAAATCTTCAGCCGAGAATAGCAGATCTTTTGCTATCTCAACACTTCGATACAAGCTCTACCTATCGCGGACATTTACATGAATATCCGCCTTTTCAAAAAATATTTATAAACGTTTAAAATTTGTTGCTCGAACGTGTCATCGGTCCCCACCCGGTGGGTCCAAAGGCACACGACCATGGGACCTATGAGACATACGTTCAAAAACTCTAATTTGTTAACTTGTATTGTTGTGTACTATAAGCTAAGCTACAGGAAGCCAATGAAAACTGTTTCGTCGCGACCTTCAAGAATAAAATAGATCATATCAACACAAATGTTGGCATAAAATCATGTTTTGATTTACGCCTAAACTTACAAAATTATTGTCACATACATATTACCCGCCAATCGACATTTTGACTTTCAAATACCTCGTAATAGCGATAAAACACCACAGGTAACTATGATTTACAGCCTATATATAGGTAGGCGAGTTTCTGTTGCTAAGTGATTAGTTGGTCCATCCATTTTGCTTGATTCGACTATGGTACCGTAGGTCCCCCCCACCCCATAAATATTGCAATTGACTTGAAAATAGTCCACTTAAGGATAGCATTGATTCAAAAAATATGTGCCATTATATACGCTGATACAAGCCCTATACTTCACATCTAAAATTATGGCGGGTTTGTTAGTCTGCAAGAGGATATAGAAAAATGCAAATGTCGATCAAAATTTACTTTACACCCCCTAAAACGTAAATCAGTCGTCACAGACCCCATAACTCACGCAGGTCGAATTTTTTGCATGCGAGGAAAGATTCTGTCAGCATGTAATTGTAGACAGATTCACGGAGTGTAATCATGGAATTATCATGGAGAATTTTTCAAGTATTTTCGGTCCCAGTGATCCATCGGTACCACATCTCCCCTTTATTTTTGCGTCGATTCTTCTACTCCTACTTGAGTAGCTTTGGTGACTATTTTGACCACCACTGATATTTCTACTAACTACAAGTTGAAAGTAGGGATTTCCAAGATTTTTATAACAATTTCAGGTGGATTATTGAGGGTCTGAAACTTATCACTTATACGTTTAACTTATAGGTGTATAGTTTCAAAAGTAGCTTAGTTCGAGGAGGGACATATGTTTAGCAGTTAACGGAAGGTAGCTACTTTCTAAGTTGGACGACGTATCGTTGCGACCAATGCATAATGACAAGTGACACTATAGGCGTATTTCCGAATATATAAAGCGAGTTACCGTGATAAGCAAAGGTTACTCGATTGTTCCGTAAGGGTATAAGAACTTCTGTACGACCCACCTCTGACGACCCGAAATGTCGTAGAAGTAGAAGTAACAATTTTCAAGTGAATGAAAAATATGTATTCCATAGTGCCATATTTTTGCATATAAGATCAGTGGTTCCCAACCTTTTTTTCATTCCCGAGTCATCACTCCCCACAACCTAAAATCCCTGTACCTGTCCCTTCCAATAAAATTTGGCAAGAATTTATTCAGTGACGACTTTCTATTGGTGCAGGTTAAGACGCCCCAGGATTGATAATAACGACCCGTGTAAATAAAACCATTGACGGTTGCAGTTGCTGATAATTTGCCTGAATAAACGTGAATCCCAGGTCGAGTTAACTATGGTCCGATTTTCTTTCAACTTTAGTCATTACATGTTATCAAGCTTCAAGTTCACCAGCGGGGCATGTGGGATGTCACGGACAAGCTATTTGCTAATTTTAGTGCATCCAATATCCCTGAGACATCGCCTTTAACTGCAACATACAACATCTTGTGCATACCGGTAACTCACAAAAGTCTGCGAAAGCTTCATTGCACACCATGCTACTCGGACTAAACGTGTTTAGGACCTCAATGTTTGTGATCCGGACTCCAGAATAAGTTTTTGTCAACAACACGCCATAACATTAACAACGCATACAGTCCAGAGCAGCAGTGAGCTGTGATCGTTATTGTGGTGTTATGCCTCCGTACTGTATGTATTTATTTGACTAGTGCAGTGGTTCCCAACCGGGGAGGAATTCCCCCCCTGGGGGGAATTTTGCAATTTTTAGGGAGGAATTCCACTTTGAAATTGTAACGGATTTTCCAAATTGTTCATGTCCGAACTGTCATTTAGTCAACCAGTTAAATCCGAACGTATGCTCCTCATGGCTGTTTTTCGCTTGCTGAAAGTATGTTTAAATGCTATTTGAAATCTCTTTTTCATATACAAATTCCCCCCTTTTTTCAAACTAGTTCAGATGTGCTGCAGCTCGCAAGACAATTTTGTAGGCAAGCGACGGCCTCTCAATCAACTATATCCTAAGCGAGCAAATGTTGAGCCGAATCTGTCATAACGAGGCCTCTAGTGAAATTATTTACCTTATATTTTCAAGTCAACATTTTCAGACAGTGACAAAATATTCCAACGTCATCGATTCAAGTCAAAGAACAGCTACCCGATCAAAAAAAGACATATTAAACTTGGTGCAATGTTGCCGAAACGTAATGGGTGTCCTAAATTTCAAGGAGCTCCAGCAGGGAATCTGATCACGTGTATGTTATATATCAGGGCTGTAACTAAATCACGAGGCTCCGAGTCACAAGTCAATCTCACTTTCATAGTTTTGACTCGAGTCAAGTCGTGTCATTTTTAATTCATCATTGAGTCAAGTTCGAGTCCAAGTCACAGAGCAGAGGGTCGAGTCCGAGTAATGGTATTATGACTCGAGTCCGAGTCCAAGTCACACCCCTGTTTGGTGATATTGAATGATTTGGATTTATGATATACTAATTTTCCTCACTTTGAGCAGTTTCTTGTCGCATTGTCAAGTACCAGGATCAATAGACGAAATTCTAATAGGGTGGTCGCTGTACTGTTCTTCTAAATTACAATGAAATGTCGGTCTTTGCCGTCTTATAGCCTCGAGTCATATGGCTTGGTTCGACGAATGCTCAATGACTCAAGTCCAAGTCGACTCAATACCCCAGTCAAGTCGAGTCGTTTCCGTATTTTGAGAAAATGACTCGAGTCAAGTCGAGTCGTCAGAAAATGGAGAGTCGAGTCAGACTCGAGTCTGGTCAACCCTCCTATATACAAAAGTACCAATATTATTGGTCAAATGCATACGCAAACTTGAACTGTTCAGTCAAGCGTTCCACAATTTGTTTGATTGCGAGCAAGACCATTGTTGTTGGAGGTCTACAAAGTGTTATTACAACACTGCTAGAAACAAACACTCGGTACCGCCCGTCTTATTCACTCAGTCAACAGGTGTTTACGCGGTAAAAATGACCTTTTTTAATCGTCGGGCAGATTTATCCCAAGGGGGGAATTTTGGCTTAAATTTCGGCCAAGGGAGGCACGAGATGAAAAAGGTTGGGAACCACTGGACTAGTGCGTCTGTTCGCCACCAGAAACCTCTTGATTCCCCACAAGGGGGGAACTCCCCACCGGTTGGGAACCACCGCTTTAGGTGGAAGTCTAAAAGTCTAAAATCCTAACACTTGTGTAAGCATAGTGCAATTAGTAAAACCTGGTACAAGTCATGTTTCGATACAGAAAACACCGACACGACCATAAGATTTAATTTTATAATCTTAACTCCCGTAATGGAGTGCGCCTTGTATGAACGCACGAACAAAAAAGAAGTTTCAGAAAACAATTGGCCGTCAAAGAACTTGGGACAGCGACATCCCAAGCTTATACCTTGAACATAAATGTTCGGTGGAATGATCTTGTCCACATATCCCACCGTTATTCCAACGTCCAGTGTCATTACCAGTAACGGCACCCCGTACCCTACTAAGGTACACTTCGTCATATAACGCGACTTGCTCGCTCCGAATACCTATTGAATGAGTGCAGCATAGTGTAAACGTTGTACATGTACTGTACCAGCTTCACATAGAAAACGGCTTACCATAACCAGCGACCTGTACATATCGTACGAATAGACGGCCATCCAACACCAGGTAGTCAGGTAGAAGTAATGCATAAAACTTGCGATCAGAGTACACGTGCTTCTGTTCTCATTTCTGTCGATCCCAACAATAAATATTATGCTGGATATCAGTAAGTTAACGCATATGTGGAATAATATCTGCGTGGGCCGTCTTTTTCTGATGTCTCTGAATCGAAGTAACAAAAATACTGTCAGGTCAGAACATATTTCGGAGCAGGACTTTGAACTTTGTACGGGTCATAAGGCGTTAGTTGGGCTTGGTACATAGTGTCGCCTCAAGCTGTACGCGTCGAAGTGAACTAAAATACACTTAGTTATTGATTTAATTACCACGATGGTTTGTAGTTAAAATCATAAAGTACCAAAACACAATAAAAAATGCATTTATGAGGTTAAAACTTGTGGTCGTATAGCTGCGTAACATTTACTTCAAAAATATCTTCCGAAATAGTAACCTACTCTTTGATTGCATGGATGATAATGGTAAGCAGGAGACCCAGCATGGAAAGCGACATTCCGATTATGCTGACCGTTTCCAGGGGCACATTGGGTTCCAGGGCGTTCGTTGCCTGTAACAAATTCAGAGATCAAAAAGATTACTTTTGCACGTCCCTATCATTTACGCTTTTATAGTCAACGTATATATCACATCATTGTTGCGCAGGATTTGCCGAGGCTATCAGAGCACGTAGTACGACAAATCATTCAACAACACTGCTTGGATGACCGCAGGGTTCTGGGTAAAATCATTTTGCCCTTGATTAAAATCGATTTCAATCAATTAAATAATTCAAATAATGATTTTTTTAGTTTTTTGTGTTTTTTTACTCATAATAACAACAACACGAACAAAAGAAAATGGGATGAATGACGACCATGTCAATCAAGGTGACGAAGGATAACGATTAGCTTTAATAATGTGGGGCTGTGAATCATCATCCAGATAGCTGAAAACGTTCAACCTATGTGGTAATGATAGCTGAAAACTTTTAACTTATATTATAATGATGGGTCGCCCGAATCATTATACTGATCTGCTCTAGTAGCAATGAAACATGTTGAGTCAAATCGGGATGTTTCAATAGTAGTTGCATCTTTATCTTGATCGATGGAGTGGTTTCTGCCCGCAAACTGGATCAGAGATGAGGGAATTTTTCGAATTCGATAGAGACTCCGGATTGCGCTTCGTTTGCGGCATCCCGCCACTGCCTCGGAAATAGCAGCAGCATGTCGCATGCAATTAACTAGTATCCACAGCAAAACGCTAACATATTGATTGACTATCGCTCTTTGCTCTTTTCCCGTCTGTCTGTCAAATAGCTGAACTATACCGGTGCCGGTGACGAGATGCTATCTCAGGTTTATATAAAATGCAGATAATTGTCCGATAATAAACCAAATTCACGCATCTCGGCCGAAAATTTGAAAAACCAAAATAACCAATAAAATCAGTATGGTAAAATTAAAATCAAAAATCAACGATAACAACATGCTTTAAACCACACGAATCGTCCGCATTAAGCGGAGTTGTCTGTATAACGCGATATTTATGTTGGATGATTTATCGTGGATGTACGCTGCAATATTGATTCAAAATCAAAGTATATTCACAATCATCATTCGTTTGGGGTGGGATGTCGAATATGCATTCGATTAAAGCCTCAGCAAACATGGTATAAATTAAGTCACGCTGTAGGCGATAACGATGGAAGTGGGAGTTTACTTACCACAAGTAAAGCGAAGTTGGTTAAGTGATTACACTGGCATCTGGTCAACTTATCGTCGCTGTCCACGACCCATACACACCCGTCGTAGCGCCACTCGCTTTTACCAACATTCCAATACCCACATTTGAAGAAATCCATCGTTCTCTGGAAAACGATCACTGTTCAATACTGATCCGAAACTAAACGTTACACAGGGTGGTGTTTCCAGCTGATTGGAAATTTCTAGATAAATACACGTGATATTGGATTGGTTGTGAACGTGACACTAGCAATTGCTAGCAATTGGGAGATACCATACTTATTTCAGCGATTCTGCCTGTGTTCATGCCTCTGTAGTGGATTACAATGACACGGAGTCTTCCTGGTTTCGTGTCATTCTAACGTCTAACGTCCAATTCCATTGTACTTCCGGCCAAGCATGCAGTGCTTGATTCAACGTAATTATTGCATCGCGACATAGCACAGTATATTATAGCATTTTATGGTTTATGAACGTGGGTAGAGCTGTACGCAATCAGGAAGGCGGACGTGAGTACGGACCGAGCAGTTTTACTCCGTTTTGGTGTCCATCAACATTCAATCCTAATGGAGTTTGTGGCTTTGCTATTTCAATGTTCCCAATCTACACCAACGTATAGTTGGTTATCTCGATCATGTAGCCTACATAATCAGTTTGATCACCTCCGTTCAGATCATGTTACAATGTAAACCAGTGATCCCCAACATAGGCGCAAGCACCCTCGAGCGTCATTCATGGGGACTCCGGCAATGGGCGATTGGGGGCACCGGATATAAATTGGACGGTATGGGACACTGCTTTCAATGCCGTGACGAAGCTTTTGACGCAGCAGGCACCAACTTGACGCATCGGAACGTCGAAATTTTAGATTGTTCTTATCAACGCCCAAACCCCATATAACAATGATGATGCACAGCTTCATGTGTGTCATTGGTAGTTGTGATAAATGCAGAAAAACTTTTGTTTATTATTTATTATTTATTATTTGTTAATTTAGGCGTGGTTAGGGGTTGGGGTCCAGGGAGCGGGGGGCGCTAACTCAAAAATGTTTGAGAGACACTCGAGACAAACTATAATGGGGATTCACAGCAGCCTGAGAATAGACTATGTCCGAGATATGATTTACAGGTACATTATTGACAAAAGGTGATGTGCCTACTGCCGTCTCACCGCATTCATATGCATAGGACGACGGGTGTATGAGGCTCATTTATTTCAACTAGTACAGTGGCTCCCAAGCAATTTTAGCTCCCGAGTGGGTAGAAATTCAAAAAATATTCGGCGGACTGGTGGATATCCAAAAATTGAAATCAACACAGAATGTAAAGTGTGTAACCGTTTTCTGCAGGTATGGAATTAGGGAATGACGTTTTGCAGGCAATTAAATATGTAGATGATGTTATTCATGCAATTTTACGGTAGTCTCTCCGCACAGTCGAGGTGAAATTGTATCAGATGTAAATGACATAAACCCTTGCTATAGGCTAACACTTTACCGACCAATGTTCCCTCTAAGCTGTCGCTGCGCACAGAAAAATCTGCGCCACGCACAAGAAAAACGAAGTGATGACCTTTTTTGTCGTTACGAACTGTTGTCCAAGGAACCGCACAGTGAGTTGGTGAGTGCGCGAAGACTCGTGAAAACTTTGCTACCGACCCGCGAATTTGGGCGGGGGAGTCGTACGATTTTCATAGCCGTGAGTTTACCCACCCACAGACTCTATTTCTGATGTTTGCTGATATTTGTGAGGTTTCAAATATAGCCTACTGACCACAGTGACCAGTGACCAATGATCTCAACACAACATATGCCCACACAGTACTATCGCCGATGCCCTTCAGTATGCAGACTTGCAGCATTTTCGTCGTATTAGATAATTACGAGATATTGGATCACACTTGAGCTATCACTATTCAGTTGAAGCGGCATGGGGTATGGACAAAGGCATACTTACGTTAAAGCTCGCTCCGGATTTCTGCCCGGGCTTCTTCTTCTCCCCGGAGAAATTCATCTCAATCGGATCTTTCAAGTTTCTGATAGGCACGTCATCACTGCCGACGTTTGCTGCAACGATCTGTATTGATAAAAGCACTGAAATATGGGACTGGGACTGTCATAGAGAGCATTTGCAATATAGTATCCTATATAAGTCTACTGAGTTTATGAACCTTGTAACCTCACATGCAGGGTTGTGATGACTCGAGTCACGATTTTATGATGACTCGACAGACTCGAGTCATTTTCTCAAAATACGGAAATGACTCGACTCGACTCGAGTCAATCTGTGCATTGACTCGACTTGGACTCAGATGGCCAAGACCGACATTTCGAAGAATAGTACAGTAACCACACTGTTGGTACTGTTTCTATTGGTACTGGTACTTGAAATTGCGGTCAGAAACTACTAAAATTGAGGAAACTTAGTATATTATAAATGTGAACAATTCGATATCACCAAGCAGAGTTATAAAAAGTGGATTTAACAAGACTTTGGCTTGAAACTGGTCAGTCAACACACTGACTTGGACTCGACTCGAGTCATAATACCATGACTTGGACTCGGCCCTCCGCTTGCTGACTTGGACTCGGACTTGACTCGGTGGTGAATTGAAAATAACTCGACTTGACTCGAGTCAAAACTATAAAAGTGAAATTAATGGCCACGGTCATTCTGATTTATATGCGTTAACACAGAAACCAGCACATTAATTACACAAGTCCTATTTTGCTGTGTATTGTAGCCGACCATAGAACCCAATATATCATAATAGCAAGCGCCAGAATATCAAGAATACCCTGAACGTGTATGGTTGTGGGCGAGTCAGATGATATGTACTCCCTCCCACTCTCATGATGTCATAATGATCGCAAACTACTCGCTTCAGTGACACGACAATCAGGCCACAATGTGTCGTGATTTAAACCAGTGATTCTGAACCAGACTTGAACAACTAAATAATTCTAGTTGGCTAATTTTAATCTAATATATGAATTATACATCTCAATTCTAAAATGCACGAAGTTGGGCACTTTTTCATTAATTATAGAAATGAAACATGGAATTTTAAATTGATTTCGACTTATTGTATGATGTCGCATTAGAGAGGTGATGGTCTACTTTAGGCGTGCGTCACAATGGGGCGAGAGCTATAACAAACTTCTAAACGGTAGCCGGCAACTCGTTTCGGACAAGTTATATATTAAGCTACCGAGACTTTAAACAAAACTTCGTTAAATTCCAAAAGTGAAATTACGCGTCACTTGGCAGTATAATAGTGGCTATATAAAAATAGCAAAGTCGCATTTCTTTCAAAGGATAGCGAACAATTACAATTACTTCATCTCGAGCTTCGCCTTATGGAAACTTAAATAGAACCATGCATAGTACCATCATTTAACAGAACCACGTATATATACCTAACTACCAAAAGGCTAGATTTTGGATTTTGAAGGTTCACCGGTCCGCAACATATGTTTTGAAGTTTTACCGGTGCGTGAGTACAAAAAGGTTGAGAACCACTGAAAACTAAACCCTTGCCTATTTGGTCAACCAACGCTTCAGAATATACGACATGCCCAATATTCCCTCTAATTTTCGATGAGACTGCGCGCACTCACCAACTCACTGCGCGGTCGCTTGGACAACAGTGCATAACGACTAAAAAGAGGTCATCATTTCGGATTTTTTTTTTGTGCGCAGCTTAGATTTTCTGTGCACAGATACCGTCTCGGCACTGCGCAATTGCGCACGTGCGCAGCTTAGAGGGAACATTGGACATGCCTAAAACACAATGCCACACGAAGCGTCACCAAATTAGCGATTACCAAATTAGGTGTTTCGGCTAGGGATTTCTGTGGTCATATGCATCGTTCAATTAGTGCTACTACACAACGGATACATGGTTCGTATAGATCAGTGGTCGGGAACCTTTTTCGTCCGAAGAGCCATATTGGCCCAATTTTTCCCATTTTAACTCCCAAAGAGCCATACACGTCGATCAACTGTTACGTCACAATTGAAAATTTGTGACGTCATGGTAGCACATGGGATTCGTCGTGTGCGCCTCATTTTCTATGTAAAAAATTCGTACTAATCATGCTGGTAACCGTATTCAAGCGTGCGAAATTTGAGTTAAGAGAACGTAGCTTACTGCGACAACCCATGATCACATCCGTAAATGGAGTCAAACACGATCACTATAGCCGTATATACCCAATGTAAGGTGTGATACATCAGTGACATGGGGTCGGGGGAGGCAAGCGAGGCAGTTCGTCACCTGTCGCTACGATGAGTGAACGAAAATTGTGAAAATTTCAATTACTATTGGTATTTTCTATCGATGTTAATGAATGACTGAATTTTGAACATTTTCCTCCCAAAATTAGGCGACTTGCATATTTATTATTCGAAAATACAGCCCGATGCGATAGGTAAGGCACAGACGGGCGAAACTTCGCCATTGATACCGCAATTCATCGTAAATAGCTTAGAATTTATAATAACTGATGTGAACTGAATGTAACTGTTGCACTGATTGCGAAAATCTAAATACTGATCGACTTCTCAATTCTGAAAGTATTTGGCGAGAACATAACGTTGCGCTATACATGCCTATATTTTATCGCTGGTGTCACAAAGCGACATACCAATCAAGAACGTGGATAGCTATGGCGTTGTTTGTAATTGCGAATGTCACTTCCACGACAGTTCATTTCAGGAAAACGGAGCGTATGTATATTTGATAACTACGTTGTCATTTATGGGCATCACCATGTCTGCTATTCTCTTTGATCAATCAACGTATCGTGCAATCCAAGATTTCGAGTCGGGTACATCGAATTCGCGCGTGATATTCGTCGCCGGCGCGACAGTAACTTCAATTGGGGGATTTTGAAAAGGGCTGTCCGTGCCCCTGACCCTGAAGACGGCATTGTCTTTACCTCTCAAAGACATGTTTATACGCTCACGAGAATAATTATTGTGGTCGTGATGAAATTTTACTAACAAGTTGCTGTAATATTGATCAATTTAGTAACAAAAAATATTTATTTGGCAAAGAGCCATATCTCATACCCAAAAGAGCCATACATGGCTCGCGAGCCATAGGTTCCCGACCGCTGGTATAGATGTACATGCAGAGAGAGAGAGAGAGAGAGAGAGAGAGAGAGAGAGAGAGAGAGAATTCTTTTATTCGTCAAGCATGAAATATAGTGTAGGCAATATCCACAAACATTCACGTCTAATAGTACACATTTAAAAAAATATCTATTCCTAACTATATTCTACGCGGTATAGACTGGGAGATCCGATATGACCGAAGTCGAGTAGCACAGCAAAGAGTAACGAAATAAAAAAAAGTAAATAAAAGACAGCAACACTAGTGAAGAACGGTTATCATTGTTAACAGTATGATCAGAAAATAACATTTGACTCATGTGCACAGTGGTAATATTATTGTAACATATAAAATGAAAGAAAACAACAATCAACCGTCATATACTCACCAGACCGGGACTATACGAGTCCGATGGGAATAAAGTGCTGTCGAAGTACAGAAAGAACGACAGTTTTGCTAAGCCGTTTTTGTCTTTCGCCTTTTTCAACGCAGCAGTCGGTATCGAGATGCTGACAGGCCGTTGACTAACGCGAGTGCGATTGTGAGTAGTGACATCCGCATAAACTGGTGAGAACCAGACGGGTTGGTTTACAGGCGTCTTAGTCACCTGAGCAGAAACAGCAATGCATCGGTAATTTCAATACTCACAGCCTGAGTGAACACGAGCAAACCATATATAGCTACCGAACAATAGATGTCTGCTGACACCGGAGCAGAAAACGATTCCCAAATCACACATATTATATTCTTTGTTCGCAATTGCGGGTCAGTTGCGAAATTCAATAGTTAATTATTTCGTTAGTTATTTAGTTATCAGGTTGTTATATTAGACAACTATTGTCATGTGAGTAAAGTTGTGGTGTTGCATTGCAGCATTGAAAATAACAACGTGACCATATTCATGTCCACCTAGATTGAAGTCGAATAATATTTATGTTTTTAATCTCGACTACCCCTAGCCAATTAAATCTGTTGAAATTATCGTAAACGGCTTCAGTTATAAGTTCAGTTTATTTACAATTTGATCAGATCAATACACCTCAAGATTGCGGTACCGTGAAAAGATAGGAAGTTGTCGAAATGACTTGGAGTAGTATTAAATTATTTTTGGTAATAAATAATTTATTACGGTGCTTGGAACACTTCCTAAATTGAGTGAAATGTGTGCGATTTTGCAAATCATAAATCAACGTTTTCGAAGCACCTCCGTTGAAGCCTTCGCGACCCCCGTCTGGTTATTGGGATTTCAGTTTTCGAACGACTTCCTGGAACTATTTGCAAGAGACCAATTTTTTGATCAATGCTCGAAACAGTCTTGGTCCGTCTCGAAGAGCATATGATCGTTAAAATATCACAGCATTGGGTAACATGGATGAAGTACTTTGACCATTAACCAATTGCGCATTGAGGACGCGTATCTGGTCCTCGTTTAGTAACCAACTAGTTCACGGTATGCTTATATATTCTTGCATATCACTGTGACCCCAGATTTCAAACTTACCGTCACCAACATAGACGCTGTCGTGAAATTGACTGATGTTTCATTCTCGGGAATTTCCACGCTATTCGCCAATTTGTTAATTGACTGTAATATTCGCCTTTTTACTTGTTTTTCTTGTTCCCTCGCGGATAATACAGGTACAGCCGTAGTCGAGATAGTACTCGGTCCGCCGCTAACTGGTGGGGGCTTCGTGGTGGTAGTCGAAGTTCCGGTGATTGACAATGAATCAGATCGCACCAAATTGTCAACGATGTTAACCACATTCCCGAGAACGTCCGCAGAAACCTGCACACATGCAGAACTGGTATTTACAAAATTTACGTGCCTGAGCGTACGTAACAAATCTAAGCAACCCGGTGTATAACTATAAATTAGGCTGGGATCACCAACCTTTTTGAAACCACAAGGATAGCGTAATGTGACGGGCGCACTAGGCATCGAAGCACCAATCTTCCAGTCGAGTCCCGGAAATATTAACCAGGATTCCCTTTGAGTCTCTGCGGGGGCCAAGACGAGCAACGCCCCCAATTGAAAACCAGAGGTGGTCAGTAACGAAGTACTTCTACTTTTTCGAAGTACTCAAGTAGTTTTCCTCTACTTCTGGTACTTACTCAAGTCGATAGAGTTTTCTCTACTTCGACTTCGTAATATTTTGTGATCTACTTACTTTTCGCTATTTTCAGTTTGTCAAGTAAAAGTAGTGTAACCCTCCAATTAGAAAGAGAAACTGGGGGATTCTCGTGCTGTTTTCACGGAGTTGAAACTTTCAGTATTAAGAAAATTGAAGTCAAACCCAGAATTTCCATCGCGCTTCACACAAAGTAGATATGGAGTTACAAATATGTTTTCACGAAACTGAATATTATTCAGGTAGCAGGTTGCGTGGTACCCTTTGCACCGCATTGTCGACCATATGACATACGTCACCACAGTAATTATGACCCATCATAACGTTTGAAACTACCGTTTAACAATCTAGCATTTACCCATGCTATCGTAATGTAGCAGTCCATGGCGTGTTCCCATCTGAAAAAGTGGGCTCTGACTTTTTTGAGCGTTAGACCAGTTTTAGCAGACCACCGTTAAAATTGTCTCGACAAAAGACATGAAATACAATGGTTTACACGCGACACTCCAATCTCAATGAGTGCCGATTCGTCAGGCGTCGAATGCTCAGCTGAATATGTTTTTGGACTCTGCAAACCTTGCGTATCAGTCTTGTATTCAATCAAAATCAAGCAACTCAAATCGAATAATAAATAATGTTAACTTAGGTTTTCATTTGAGAATACTAAGATGCTCATGCCAGCGAGATTCGCAACAGTGCTCGCCCGTCCGTTGCTCGATGGAATGAAGAGCGAGATAACAGTAACGAGGGCAATTTATAGAACAAGTTAAAATATAATTCAATAGTAATCAACCAATCAAATCGACTATAAGAGAACAATTACAATGATCAGAAAAAGCGAATACAAATATTACGAATTGATTCCGCTAAAAACGTCATCAAATAAAACGATAGAAAAAACATGCGGACTCGCAAACAACATTTTCCACTTTTTTGAAGTAGTACTGTTACTTCTAGTTCAATTCGCAGTATCATTACTTAGAGTTCAAATTAGGTTCAGTTCTTTTGTCTGTAGAACATACCTGCCGAAGTATAAAAGCAAGTGTAGTAATACCTTTAATTTCCGGAAATAAAGCTACACAATATGGCATTTTTACGATCCACCATATTTTTTATTAACGTTAACTAATCGCGCAAAGTGTTTACACCCCATCTGATACAACTTCTCTGTATTGCCCTTCGACTAAACTACAGGCCTTATAATATGGGGGAGGGCACCGTACCATGATATTTCCTAAAACGGGCTGTTCGAGTAAACAGAGGATTAGCGTCGCATTTCCATATCAATACTATCATTTTCATCCCATGATGTGGAGGAATGCTTATGCTCTCGAAAATTGAATACCTCCTGGTATGCATCAATATGAATCAAGCTCTGCACCTTTCGCATAGCTCAATTTGAAATTTTGACAGTCCACGCGAACGATTTACGATCGTTTTCACAATTACTTACTTACTTGAGTAGATTTAAAGTCAGTCAATTCTACTTCTACTTCAAGTAGTTTTAGGTTGCTCATGGAATAAGTACTTCTACTCGTGCTTGAGTAGATCTTTTCGTCACTACTTCTACTTCTACTTGAGTAGCTTTCTTGACTACTTTGATCACCTCTGTTGAAAACTTGGTTCGCACGTTCCTCACAGTCAACTGATCCACGCTCAACTGCTGTTCACATGAAAACTTTCTCCACTTCGACCTTCAAAGCTATCATTTCAATATTTGCTACTACCACCAACGGCGACTCATCTTGTCCTTGCGGGTGACATGGTGCCAGCGGGCATCAGGTTGGTGGCTATACTGCGAGTAGTACTGGGCGAAATCCAATCCTTGAGCGATAGGATTCCGAATCGAGTATATTTGACGTCGGTTCCCGTATTCTGGTATCACTAATGTGACATATTTGTGTAAGTGTGTGTGTATGTGGATGTGGATGTGGATGTGTGTGTGCCCAGACGTTGCTTCATTGATCATTTGCTACCATCGTTTACTTTTTCTTTTTCTTTTCCTTTTTAAACCAACATTTTTTACAGCCAGATTGCATGAAGTCAAATGTACCTGTCTGATGCTGGTGCGATCAGACTAGATGACCTCCACGGTCGTATCGATCATTCCTATCTAATACCGAATACTGTGCATGCATATTTTGCAGAGGTTGTATCCGCAATGCACAAACACAGGGATAGCGAGATAAATATCACTCCCACAATGTTGTAAAATAGTTAGAACAGAACTGGTCGCAGCACCGATGTTGGTTTACTGGTGGTATTCTATCTTATGGCTTTCGCGTAACATGAAAATGAAATGTAGCGTACTCATCCAAGGGACGCCTGCTTACATTTGGATTCGTAACGGTGTTGGTTGCATTTAAAACAAACATGGGCCTTTTTTAAAATATGTTTTTTATGCTTTGCTTTTAGAGATGATTTCCACCAGACGATCAGTAACGTCTGCTGGATTGTCCTTGCGTTGGGTCGCAGAACTCATTCGCAAAAGAAGCGCACATCGTGGTGATCGTAATCAAACACAATGATTACTGCATTTTCTTTTTTAATGGAGATCTCAGAAATAGGACCCAGTATTCTTAATCAACTGCATCACAAATGCGATCGACGATCCAGTAAAATTACTCTTTGTACATGGGCGTATATAATTTCGCTTTCGAGGACGAGGCGACCTATGTTGTCATTGACTGAGTATCTTCAGTTTGGTGTCAATATATTGTCATCAATTCAAAGGTCCACTAAATTGTGATACAATGAAGAGATAGGAAGGAATGGACTTGGAATATCCAATTAATCAAAAAACACACATCATCTTATAGTCTGTACACTGTACAGAGGCACGACCGCGTCTGTGCATTATTAGGACAGAATCGATTACTCGAATATGAATCGAGTATTAATTGTCATGACTCTAGTCGAGAAATGGGAAATGACTTTTTGGAGTACCGAAATAATACGCCCCTTTTCACTGATATATAGTTTCATTGCGAAGAGATTTGTAGTTTCTCTACTTTTTCTAACCGTGGAATCCGTGAAGCCTCAATCATTAATAATAATAGCATCCAGCAAAGATACGCATGTTAGTGCGAATTACATTTCTGTAAGTCTATTATCGAACCACAGCATTTTCAGAAGTGCAATGATAGATAAGTTCGAAGAAATCCCGAACTTTCTTTGCCGTGGTGGAGAATTAGAATTGCTTTCTTTGTGGTCGCATATGTGAACTTCCCATGATTCAACTTTACTCGAAGTCTGAAAGTCAATTCAGAATCGCGTCTCGCAGGGGATTTGGTGGAGCCCTAATTAGAAGCGGGAGAGCAATTTAAAAAGAGGCGCCACAAACTGACCGTTTTCTGTGCTGCCGCCGCCTCACTGACGCCCTCCACGAAATCCGAAATCTTTTCCACATCCTCTTTAACTAATTTCGTCTCACTGTTGGACGTGAGAAGCTGGATTTTAGCGGTATCTGTCTTAAGCTGTTCCGACGATGCGTTGTTCGGGACTTGCTCCTGCAAAGCTAATACAAGCTTTGGCCTTCTGATCAAAATACGCGCTATTCACGCTTACAGTAGGGATGACGCTGTTGATGGTTGCGTTGCACAAAATGAAGGTAAAGTCGACAAAGTTAGCTTCTCCGGCGTCGTTGACTTTACATAGAGCAAAAGCTACATAGTGGCCATCGGCTGGAAACGAACAAAAGTTCCAAGCATAATTAAAATTTTTCCGAATACGTCACTGATATTGACAGTTTCCGAATACGTCACTGACATATGCGAAGAGAGGATCAGGTAAACGTCATTTTCAAGTACTTTCAGCACTTACTCAAGTAAATCAAATTTTCCGCAATTTTGACTTCTATTTCGCCATATGTCGTGTCTTACTTATCACTATTTGCAATTTGTCAAGCAGAAGTATTATGTTCTTCCAAGGAGATAGAGAGAGAGAGATACCGGTACTGACACGGAGTTTAGTATTCATAAAATTTGGGTTATCTATTTTTCGCTTCATGAAATTATATTTGTATTTGCATGTTATGTTCATGTACTTACCAAAATTTGGCACCAGAAATACGGATAGGTTGAATTACGCCCTATAATATGGTAGAAATTTGGTAAGCACACCTCTTTTTCACCCATGTATATTGAGTGCACCTTTTTGCACCTTCTTGAGGTGTGACACGAAAACAGAAGCTACTCCACCCCCGCGATATATATTTATAGGAATGGGTATATTTGACAGAATGAATATATTATTAAAATGTATAGATAAGTTTGCACTGTGTATATTTCATGCAGTATCCAATGTATTTTTTCTGAATTGGTACTAACGGCACTTCTTTTGCAACGAGTAGGCGGTGGTCCCAACGTCCGATAGCTCGAAGTGAAATGCGCTGACGTTATTTGCGTTACAATATCCTTGAAACGAAGATATTCTTCATCAGTAATTTTACAATCTCTGCGCACCGATATTTCAGAGCTTACGAACGCATCCTATTGTGCCATCACCCCGGAAGCCGATGTCGCAATCGCACACGCCGCGAAGTAACGTGGGGTCGTTCCTGCATTTCGAGTTTTCTTTGCAAGTGTCTTTAGTCCCGTCCATAGTACACCAATCTTTCACTGCAAAGCTATGATGGTAAGTAAACGCAACCACACGGCTGAGTATGGATACCGTTTTTGCAGTCTGGCTGGTCGTAAGCGGGTGTGCACAGGCAGTCGTAACTTTCCCCTCGTTCTTGACAAGTGCCGCCGTTAAAGCAGACCTGGTTTTCGCATGCGTTTTCGGCTGTAAGTGGATATTGTGGTTTCAATCGACACTGTATTCTTAACGAGAATAGAGTGTATTCACGCCCTAAAGGTGTTATAAGAAAACACAACCTACCTCAGAATTATACCTCGGTATAAATCAAACACAACTTAATCCAAATGATTCTTGTCAAGCACAAATGGTATATATACGAAGCAACGTATATGTAAACTTACCATTCTTTGGAATCGGGAAAGAAAGTCACTTTTATCAAGTCATAAAAGTTGGTTTAACGAAATTCAAAACAGTTGATTTTGAAAATCTTGTGTTGACTAAAAAAATATAAAAAAGGTCATCACTCCGCTTCGAATACCGAATGACCCGCTCGAACGTCCGCATTGCGTATTCCGTGTCAATTACGCCTGTTTTTTATTGTCTCTGACCATTAGCCTAGCTGTCAAAGCCGTAAAGGAGAATGAATTTCCAAAAAGGAGAACATATAGACTAGGGTCACCATATTTTGAGAATTTTTTCAGACTTACATTACCGAGTAAAATAGGGAAAAATTAGTAAATCTATTGGGAGGTTCCAGTTGGTTGACTAAAAAAGGTCATTTTTCCTATTCGACTCCAGAATTACACACTTTTATTGAACCGGGACGTAACTTGAGTACTAATTTCCTATATTTCAGTTGAAGTTTAACATACATATAACCATGATTTTCAAAAAAGAGGACTTTTAGGCATCCTCTGGGGACACTTTCAAAAATTTCGAAAAAGAGGACAAATCCTCTTAAAAGAGGACATATGGTAACCCTACCAGTAGGCACATGGGCGTAGGCAAGTAAGCACGTGTGTATACGTAAGTTACAAAACAATACTTTAATCCAATGTGGTTCGAAATCGAAACCCATCCTTTTGTAATGACAATTTTATGGCCAACATTTATTGGCTCATTGTTAATTGCATCGTGCATCATGATTCATGATGTAAAAATCAAGTTGACAGGGTGCAGTTATGGTAAGTTATCAATAATATAGGCTCTAGAGGTGGCTCTGGTGGCTCCATCGTAGGGCTACCACTGATGATTACTTTCAGCGGCGATTGGTAGTCAAATAGGCGTCTAACGGACAGTCGTCAAAGAAAAAATGTTAAGTTGGTGATCGTTACCGCAATACATTCAAACAATACATGACAATTACATTTATAAATATCGAGATAATATCTACAGTGATAGCAATAAGAACCAGCAGTGTTCAACAATAATAACGACCTGGAAAGATAAAAATGTATTTATTCTGGGTGCACGAGTAAAATGCAGGTGATTACACATCATCATCATCATTAATTATCTATTGATCATACTTAAGACCACTAACTGCCCCTGAAAAGCCCACGTCCAGCAAGAAACCGTTGATAAATATATTTAGGTGCCTATAATAGTAAACAAATGAATGAAACAACATACATTTACATCGCTTCTCATCTGGTTGTGAGATGGCACCCCACGTTGCATCTTCCTGACATGTCGCTTGAAATGTTGAAATATTGAGGTTGTGGCATTGAAATATGCGACTGCACATGTATCCACAATCTGATTGGTCGGCCGCGTCAGCCTCTTCAAAGTATGTCAGGTTGCAGTCTGCATGTGAAATGATCACGAGTTATCACATACATGTAGTACAATGCGTGATTCTGAACTTTCAAGAATGACAGTTGACAGCTATAATAGGGTTACCATTTTTTGGAATCGGGAAAGGAGGACACTTTTTCAACATTTTCAAACTTGGAATATCGAAGGTAAATCCTGAAAAATGGTAAATTGTTCCCACTTCGTGGTCGGTTGACTAAAAAGAAAAAGAAAAAAAGGTCGTCAGTATCGTTCGAGTTTCTTATTTAGCGTCATTTATGCCCATTTTCACTCGAATTTATTCACTATCTTAGCTCTAGAAGCTGTAAAGGATGACGAATTCCCAAAAAGGTGGACATTTAGGCGTTCTCGGAGGACATTTTCAAAAACCTGAAAAAGAGGGCAAATCCTCCTAAATGAGGACGTATGGTAACCCTAAGCTATAAGAACAGATAGCACTGTGTTTGTAATTCGACTGAACAGAGAGGATGGCATAATGGTAGAGTGCCCGAAATCTTGATCGGTAGGTCGTGGGTTCAATCGCCGGCCGGTCCAACCTTTTTTGCTGCTCATAGTCTACCCCGTGGTCAGGTCAGAGTCCTCTTCGTACCCCCATACAATCCCGATTGAATTTTCCAGATATATATCGTGAAATTAAATTACTTTTATATATCAATCAATCGTTAAACCGGTATTTCACACAAACAATGCAATTATCGCAAACAACAATTACAGGTCAGGTATGTTCTTTGTCCCTTATCCAAGCGATATTTATTGCTACTTCATTGATAAAAGTAGCTCAAACGATAATTCGATAGTACTCGAGGCTGAACTTTCAGTTGCAGACGATTTTTGTACTTATAATTGATATGCACCATGGTCGAAGAGCAACTACTTGCAGTAGGCTAATAAGTCATGAACAGGGAATTCAACACTGCCACTTCATAGCAACACGCACAACAACTTTTAACGTTGATTTGTCAAATAGCAGTTCCAATTATTTCATTTCCATGAAGTCTCCTTCAAATCATCATCATCAGACATCTTTGTTAAATCATCAAGAAATCGATCAATAATCCCGAAATGGAGTGATTAGCATCTCCCGATGCACTGGTTGGTAACATGCTTGGTGAATAGTGAATACGTTTCGTATTAAGGGGAGATTGCGGACTCGGTAATTGTCATCACAGTCGAACTCGCCGTTATCGTATCATAGCGTGTGATAGTATAGCTCCGTGGTACTCAAACTTTTTTAGACAATCCCCTACCCCCTTGGTTATAGTGGAAGATGTCGAACCCCCTTATCGCCATATCAAAAAAAAACTATTAAAAAACAGCTTCTTTGAGGTACAGAACTTCAATATACAATTGAATAGTATATCCAATTATTTAAATAAAAGCGACAAAAATGTTTGCATCAAACGTAACGCAAAGTTTGTTGGCATATAAGGTTATGACTCTTGAGAGACTTCTCAAATATGAAATTTGGACAATACACAGAGCAACAACTATCAGCTGGAGGTAAATGGCGCGCAGCGAGAAAATGTTTTCAGTTGATTGATTTGTCAAAAATAATCATGTGCAATGGTATAGTGCGTAGCATATACATATTTTAGCGATTATAGTGTCTAATACATTCTATTTCCTGACTTGGGCTTCGGCTCAAGCGTACCTGACGATAAGCTAAATCAAATACCAATATATGGCATGGCCTCATAGGGAAGTATTATATTTCTCCATGAAGTTGTGTCTCACTGCGTGCTCCGTGCAGATGCTTGACAGCTAAACAATAACAGCGCGAGCTAGCCCCTACTACGCGCATTCACCAGTTACTCCCAATTCGTGGACATATTCTGATCGGTGCAAGGTCCGGTATCTGTCACTATCCAGCGTCGGTATATGCATGGTACGACGCAACTATGACATTTAAAATCGTAGTATTAGTCGGATTGTGGCCGTTCTTTAAACTTGAAAGTTTCAGCACATTTAAACTCATTCCTAGTTCAACAAATAATAACGCGTTACTTTGAGACCATAAGGCTTCTTGCTAAATGAGAACAAATATTTGTATAGACCAGTGGTCGGGAACCTATATCTCGCGAGCCATATATGGCTCTCTTGGGTATAAGATATGGCTCTTTGAGAAATTTTTAATTTTGTACTTTATTCATCAATATTGCAGCAACCTATTAGTAAATTTTCATGTCTGCCAGAATAATTATTCTCGTGGCAGCATGAGCATGTCTTTGAGAGGTCAAGACACAGTGGGGTATCCACAGAGGTGGATCAGTAACGAAGTACTTCTACTTTTTGGAAGAACTCAAGTAGTTTTTCTCTACTTCGGATACTTACTCAAGTAGATCTGATTTTCTCTACTTCTACTTCTACTTCGCAATATTTAATTCTCTACTTATTTACTTTTCGCTATTTTAAGTTTGTCAAGTAGAAGTAGTTAAATCCCCAATACAAAAGATTTCGGGGCTGTTTTCACGGAGTACCAACATTTAATATTCATAAATGTGAAGTAAAGCCCATAAATTTTGTTACGCTTCGCGCGCAGCAGTTATGGAGTGACATATAAGTTTTCACGAAAGTATCAGTGAATATAATTTAGGTACCGGATTGCTTAGTTCCGTTCACACCGCATTGTCGCTTTTTAGAAGTGGTATTTGTATTTCACTTTCAATTGCAAGTATCATACTTTGAGTTCTAATTACTTACAGTTCTTTTGTCTGCAGAACATACTTGTTGAAGCATAAAAGCAAGTGTAGTGATGCCTCTATTTTCCGAAAATAAAGCTACACTAAATATAAATTTTACGATCCACAATATTTGTTATTAACGTATCGCGAGAAGTGTTGAAACCGTATCCGATACAACTTCTTCGTATTGCTCTTCGCCTAATCTTGGGGCGTTATAATATGGGGTAGGGCGCCATGCCATGATATTCTCCAAAACGGGGTTAGTATCGCATTTTCATATCAATACCATAATTTGCATCCCATATGATGCGAAAGAATGCTTATTCTACCGAAAATCGATACCTCCCGGGATGCATCAATACGCATCAAGTTCTCTGCACCTTCGGCATAGCTTAATTTGCAGCTTTTGACGGTCCATGCGAACGAATTAAGACTGTTATCAAAACTACTTACTTACTTGAGTAGATTTAAAGTCAATCAAATCTACTTCTACTTCACGTATTTTCAGGTGCCTTATGGAAGAAGTACTTCTACTGGTACTTGAGTATATTTTTTCGTCGCTACTTCTACTTCTACTTGAGTAGCTTTCTTGACTACTTTGACCACCTCTGAGTATCCAGGGTTAAGGGCTCGGACCACCCTCTTTTAAAAATTTCCAAATTTAAGTTACTATCGCGCCGGCGACTAACACCACTCGGAAATTCGATTTACCCACCATCACGCGCCTCGAAATCTTGGATTGCACGATACCTTGATTGAAAAAATATAATGGCAGACATGGCGACGCTTGTAGGACAATGCAGTTTTCAAATACACATTTTCTTGCTGATCTACGCCGAGAAATAATCTGCCTTGGAAGTAACATTCACAATTTCAAATTATAACAAAACGACATAGTTATCCATGTTCTTGATGGGTAAATAGCTTTCTAGCTCCGCGGTAAAAATGTAGGTGTGTAGCGCAGCGATACGTTACATCGAATACTTTAGAAGTCGATCAATGCTTAGATTTTCGGAATCAGTGCGACAAGTACATTTGATTAATATCGGTTAATATAAATTCTAAGATATTTACGATGAGTTGCGCTATCACAAGTAAGGCTTTGCCCGTCTATGCCTCGTCTGTGCCTTACCTCTCCTTTCGCGCTTTATTTTCGAACAATAAATATGAAAATCACGTGATTTTGGGAACAAAAAATGTTCAAAATCTAGTCATTCATAATAATCATCGATAGAAAATGCCAATAATCATCATTGAAGGTTTTACAATTGTCCTTAACTCATCCCTGACGACATCTGAGGCACTGCCTCATTTGACTCACCTAACCCCACGCCACTGACGTATCACACCCTGCAGTGGGTATGTACTGCTGTAGTGACCATGTTTGGCCCCACCTACGCCTGTGGCAGAAAAAATATGGCGCACACTATGAATACCGTATATTAGTGCTAACAAACGTCACGGATCTTCAATTGTGGCGCAACAGTTGATTGACATATATGGCTCTTTGGGAGTTACAATTGAAAATATTGGACCAATATGGCTCTTCGGTCGAAAAAGATTCCCGACCCCTAGTATGGACCTATTGTTATTTTTTCAAAGCGAAGACCGTCACGACATAATGTCATTTACAATTCCAAAATAATGCTGTGCTGTGAAATCTGTTAGAAATGCTGCTCTGTCGCCAAAAAACTTCTGGTCGGAACGGAAAACGTCTAGGGGTTTCAAGCAAACATCGACACGGGGATGGAATCCAAGAAACGAAGTCGTAGGAAGACATAGGCTTCCTCACTTCACACTGAACTGTAGAAAGTACGGGCGTCGAAGGAAAGATCTATTAGTTAACAATTGGCTCGAACCAAGGACCAAACCTCTCGCACCGCAAACACTCCAATTGAAGCTTGATGGAGCCAAAAACTATTTCTTACATCATTGTCAAGTAACTATATTTTTAGCAGATATATTCGACTTGAAATAAATATTCACACTTCGCGCTTTCTGTATCACTACATGTCATGACTTCCATCCGCTCTAATTGGGGCTGGCAAAATCGAATATCAGCGTGGTTCGATTTTGAATCAACCATCAAGCTTTGAGTGGAGTCAATAATTCGACTATCACTTGGTATGACGTCACAGCAGTATGAAAGATGTGAGACGTTCAGATAGGTGCTTTTTAAGTGACTACACTGCAAATAATGTCAGTTCAACATCTCATTAAAGATGATTTGGTATGTTATCGCCAATCTATTTCATAGTTCTCTGTGAAAAAGCTGTGGATTGATTACGACTTCATATAAATGTCATTTCCACAAACGCGTGTTGTGTAGCTTTGTATTAAACTTTTCGTATGCTGTAATACAACAATCTAGGCTTCCATCCTTCCACGGTGGAAAATAGTACCGCAAATATATACCTCCCTATACTCGTCACGAATCAATAGAATTATTACTCGAATCATAGTGCCTATAATCCCAGTTCTAATGATTAACCTGATCACATGGACTGATAGAGGATGAAATATTAATAGTAATATATGCAAGTTCCAATATTATTGATAAAATTCATTCGAGAATCTTGAAAAATATCGCAGGTTGTGAGACTAGAACACAATTGAATGGTAGATATAAATAGATAGATAAGTCCCGATTCCGCCTTTAAATATATTCCGGCTCCTTCGTGAATCGAGTAATGCCCATATACTTGGTTCGCTACGGAAACTATGCGTGTGTTTGTAATTGTATTAGAGACAGTGATGAGATTATCCAAAGAGGAAAGTGGGGATTGGGTGCGGCACCCAGCTACTTGGTGCGAATAGGGGGTCTAACTGTACCGAAAACTAACCCTCTATCTTAATATAATTAATCAGCAAGATCTAGAAGACAATGACGGGAAATGTCACTCACGTGAGTGACATTGTTCAATATCGCCAAGCTTGATTAACAACTACTAGTCCGGCAATATATTTTACGGACATGGGCGCAGAGAGGAAGGGAATTTGTGTTTTAATTAACATAAGTTAGTGTTCACGATTGTGCACAAGATGAACCTTTTATAAAGGTCGTGTTAATACGAACACGAAACTTTTAGCGGTTTACACATGTGATGTGACCAAAGGTGGTCGAAGTTGTCAAGAAAGCTACTCAAGTAGAAGTAGAAGTAGCGACGAAAAAATCTACTCAACTACGAGTAAAAGTACTTCTTCCATAAGCCATCTAAAACTACTTGAAGTAGAAGTAGAATTGACTGACTTTAGATCTACTCAAGTAAGTAAGTAGTTTTGAAAACAGTCTTAATTCGTTCGCATGGACTGTCGAAAGCTGCAAAATGACCTATGCGGAAGGTGCAGAAAGCTTTATTCGAATTGATGCATCCAAGGGGGTATGGATTTTCGACAGAATAAGCATTATTTCGCATCATGTGACTAGAAGACCCCGTTTTAGAGAATATCATTACATGGCGCCCTACCCCATATTATAAGGCCTCATGTTTAGGCGAAGAGCAATACGGAGAAGTTGGACACGGTTTCAACACTTTGCGCGATTAGCATACGGTATACTAACAAATATTGTGGATCGTAAAAGTTATATTTAGTGTAGCTTTATTTTCGGAAAATAGAGGAATTACTACGCTTGTTTTTATGCTTCAGCGTGTATGTTATGCTGACAAAAGAACTGAAAGTAATTATAGAACTCAAAGTATGATACTCGGAAGTGAAAGTGAAATGCAAATACCACTTCTAAAAAGCGGAAAATATATTTCATGTCTTTTGTCCATAAAGCTTCAAAGGTGATCTGCTAAAACAGGTGTAACGTTAAAGAAAAAGCCGGATTTTTCAGATTGGCAGGACAAGTCATGGGTTTCTAGATAACGAAATGAATGGTAATTGCTAGATTGCGAAACGGTAGTTTCAAACGGTATGGTGAGCCATAGGTACTGTGATGAAATATTTGATATGGGAGACAATGCGGTGTGAGCGGAACCAAGGATCCGGTACCTAAATTATATTCACTGATACTTTCGTGAAAACATATTTGACACTCCAACTAGTGTGCGCGAAGCGCAACAAAATTTCTGGGCCCTACTTGACTTTTATGAATATTAAATGTCGGTACTCCGTGAAAACAGCCCCGAAATTCCTCAGGCTATCTTTCGTATTGGCGGATTAAACTACCTCTACTTCACAAACTGAAAATAGTGAAAAGTAAGTAAGTAGATCGCAAAATATTGCGAAGTAGAAGTAGAAGTAGAGAAAATCAGATCTGTTTGAGTAAGTAGCAGAAGTAGAGGAAAACTACTTGAGTACTTCCAAAAAGTAGAAATACTTCGTTACTGACCACCTCTGGCATGTGACTAACCTTGGCTGGACGCACAATTTCGTGACAACGTAGAAGTTCAGACTACACACTACCAAGCTACAAATTGCCAAGCGCTAAATACTAATACTCATACTGAATTACGTGCAAACTCACATTCGACCTGAAGCGTAATGGGGTGTGAAACATCATTCAAATAACAGCCTCCACTGGTCACCGTAATCTGGAGACCGCTGTCGTTTCTATAGACTGCAGGAATCGTAATACTGTGGAGACCTGTTGAATAGCTGTAAATAAACAGAGGGAATATGTGATACTGTCATAATGAGAGTAATATTATCGGATATTAAACCTCATGATTCCACGCAGATTGTCAAATAGGTCGGTGAACCCTCCATCCACGCTTGAAAATCGACGTGCGGAAATCACAATCTGAAATAAATATCTGATTTAAAGCTGTGGAATTCACCAATACCCAGAGGTGGTCAAAGTAGTCAAGAAAGCTACTCAAGTAGAAGTAGAAGTAGCGACAAAAATCTACTCAAGTACGAGTAGAAGTACTTATTACATAAGCAACCTAAAACTACTTGAAGTAGAAGTAGAATTGACTGACTTAAAATCTACTCATGTAAGTAAGTAGTTGTGAAAACGACCGTAATTCGTTTGCATGAAATGTCAAAAGCTGCAAATGGAGCTATATACGGAAGGTGTAGAGAGCTTGATTCAATTTCATGCATCCCAGGAAGTGTCAATTTTTGACAGAATAAGCAGTCGTCCACATCATGGGATGTAAATGATATTATTGAATTATTGATATGAAAATGCGATACTAATCCTTTATTTACTCGAACACCCCGTTTTAGAAAATATCATGGCATGGCGCTCTCCCCCCATATTACAAGGCCCCTAGCTCAGTCGAAGAGCAATTCGGAGAAGTTGTGTCGGATACGGCTTTTACACTTTGCGCGATTAGTATACGCAAATTATAAATATGGCAGATCGTAAAAATGCAATATAGTGTATAGCTTTAATATCTGACAATATCAGGCATTACTACACTTGCTTTTATACTTCAACACGTATGTTCTCCAGACAAATGAACAGAACTATAACTATAATTCAACGTACAATATACTCGTAATTGAACGGAAAATACAAATACTACTGCTGAGAAGCGGGAAATATATTTCATGTCTTTTGTCCAGAAAGTTTCAACGGCGGTCTGCTAAAACAGGTCTAACATTAGAAAAAGTCAAATTCCACTTTTTCAGATTAGGACACGTCATGGTCGACTAGGTATAATAGGTAATTGCTGGATTGTGAAAAGGTAGTTTCAAACGTTATGGGGGGCCATAATTACTATGATGAAATATTTGATATAGGCGACAATGCGGTGTGAACGGAACCACGCAGCCCGGTATCTAAATTATATACATAATTCTCACTCCATATCTACTGTGCGCGAAGCGCAACGAAATTTATGCGTATTACATGACTTTTATGAAAATTAAATGCTGGTACTACGTGAAAACAGCCCCGAAATTCCTTAGGCTATCTTTCTTATTGGGGGATCAAACTTCTTCTACTTGACAAACTGAAAATAGCGAAAAGTGAGTAAGTAGGTCACAAAATATTACGAAGTAGAAGTAGAAGTAGCGTAAAAAGGATCTACTTGAGTAAGTACCAGACGTAGATGAAAACTACTTGAGTACTTTTAAAAAGTAGAAGTACTTCGTTACTGACCACCTCTGCAATACCTCTATATTTTGGAAACGTCGAAGTCAGCATTGTGTCTTTGTACTACTTTCGTGGATAAGAAGATACGCGTAAGAAAACAGAACCTCCTAGTAACAAGTGAATATGTTTTCAAAGTACTTATCACCGGTTATGGTGGTGGTTATGCTTTTAGAAAACTTTCTCTACCACAATTTTTCATATTGAATTGGATTGTACACTCACGACTGTTTTTTTTTCAGCTGGTCAGATGGTAAGTAGCTTTTTGCTGGATTCACATCATACAGCGATAGTTTGAACTTTGGCGCCATCAAATTATACTGTACGTTTTCACATACGAATGACAAACGATGGCCTGCAAAGCATCGCCTCTATCTATGCTATATAGTTATAATACTGCTTACGCGATTAGTAGTCAAACCTGACTTTTTTCGATATGCGCGCGAAGCACTCTCTTCAATCGTAACTTTTATTTGTACCCGAGTAGATATTCAAGGAAGCATTACTAATATCTACACTCGATAAATTGGGAGAGCATCATAGCGCCCAGCTGATATCACAAATGAAATCAAGAATTAATTTAGTAAATTCAAGGTGTCGTCATGTGTTGACATCTTACCACCGTGTTTCGTCGTTTCCATTGTGTCCGGCTTCACCGTCTTCAACTGGGGTCCACAGACCCCTTATTGACCAAAAATAGTTTCAGGGGCTCCGTAAAAAGGCAAAAACATATACTTGAGAATGACGTCGGGAGTAGGACCGTGACTTCCTTGTGTAGCCATTGGTTATCTTATTTTAGGCATGGACTACCCGCCTAAATAGAGTAAAGATTCATGTGATGACTAGGGCAATTTTTTGCGTTAGGTCAAAAAATTGTCAAAATTGTCAAAAGGTCAAAACTGTATTTCGTTTGAATCGTGGATTTTGCACTGTCGATGAACTTATCATTTGATATTTTACAGCTTGTAGCCTATTTTATAGGCCTATCGTTGTAGACGGCCGATTGTCTGCTCATTGTGAATCATAAACGGTCAAATGAAACAAATAGGTTGACATGGTGTTATGGCCAACTTACCGCAATATCCTAACTGAAGCAAGACTGCTTGGGCATTGCGTGGCTCTTATATCAAGAAGCGCATGATGAAAAATTTTGATGTAGACAACATTGTCAGAATGAAGCAACACGGTGTGTCACCAGCAGTGTACCAATAGCTCCAGTGTTGTAAGCCAACAACCGCTGCTGTTTAACGTTCTTTATCCATTCTTGGCAAGCTACTTAGTAAGAACAAACACTTTCTACCCGAGAATGCAGGAAAGTATCTTTCGTTGTACTAAAACAAATTTTAATTATTTCTACCATAATACGTAGTGCCCGATTTCGTTAAAATACTAGTTCGTGTAAAAATTTGTCGGTTTTTAAGTCAAAAACGCTTTTTCAGGCCAAACTACTTGGTGAGGACAGACAGTTCCAACCAGAAAGGAAGATAAGTAATACAATTTTAACACTATGTGTGAAAACACCAAATTTGCATACATTACTTCAAAATTAAGTGTTTTTTTAGTTAAAAAAGTCTATTTTGATTTTTAGGTCCAATTCTTCCGTTTTTTAGGTCGAAAACAATCTTCCTAGTGATGACATTCCAATCATCGGCACGCGCAACTGAACACAAAGCTTGTTGATGTCCGCTATCGAGAAGGTTTAGGAGCCCCTGATTGGGAATCACAAATCATTTTGGTAAACCTTCGAGTTGCAGTGACGTCGGCACTTCTAATTTCTATTTCCTACTCGATTAGGATCGGCTCCACTTCAGCCATCTCTGGCCCATAGTCTCAATTAAATGTATGTCGTAATACGTATGTGGCGATGACGCTTCTTTTGGAGGAGCAAAAGTGATCCGCTCGGTATCGAAGTCGAATTGCTCGATGCTAACACCAAATATGCCTTGATCTGGCATCCATCCGGAGTGGAATGTCGGTCTCTGTCAAGGACAAGGCACCTTATCCATTAGCGACCGAGCACTATCTATATAGTCGATGCTGAAGAGGCGACCGAACTGGGCCGTCTCTGGTTGGACCTACTGCTGACAGTACCAACAAGGAAGATTCCTAGGAAATATTCGAAGAGGGTGACACTGATCCTCCACCTTTGAGCAGGTCTAGCTAGTAGAATCAAACGCGCCTGAACGATATGGACAAACCTCTAAATAATGACTCATATTTTGTTAACGTTGAGGTTGTGGTGATTACGTTACGTTTGACTACTAGAGGATGTTTGTGCTGATTGCTTTCTCATTATACCTTTACATCGTGACTATTAATTTCATGCTGTACTAGTTGGGTGTGACATCGCTTCAGTTCGTTGTACCTGTGTTAACTATGTTTTATTGTCGTGTGGTTTGTTTTCAGATACACTAGCTTACTCTTATATTAATAAAAGCCTGGAAACCGATCGTATTGAGCTCTGTCAAAGGGTACAACAACGTCGTTGGTGCTATTGATATGTTACGATCACAGCATACTTGGCAGTCAGTGTTAGCGCGTGCGTCCGGCATTACCTTGTTCCTGTATACCTTGTGTGCCGGAAACCGGACATGTCATACGGAACCGGATATGCTTGAATCAGCCTTAACCAACATTTCCGCGGTGGACGTTAACATCTGGCTGGTGTATTTGATGGATACCTCAAGCAACTTCGCTTCCTAACTTTTGAGAAGGCGACAAATACTAATCATTGAAAGGAGCGCGCTTCTGTGACGAATTCTCACGGCTTCGTGCAGGTATATGTTCGGGAATGATCGAAACAGGAAAATTTGCTATGAAATAGTAAGAAGGGAGTTCATTTTTTCTAGATTATTCAATGTATGCATAATTGCCTACATATAACTTACCGATCCCAGTGTCCACGTGACCCGGTCGGCATTAGTAAGTAGCTCATCGGACACCGAAAGATTCAACGTAGCAGGCGCCCCATTAGCTCTCGTGTATACGTTTGGTTGGGGTGGATCCCAAGTGCATGCTGTGTATCGAGAAAACAGCGAAATATATACACAGGACATGAAATAAATTACAGACATCGTGACTATTCCAATGCTCACCGACGTATTCGAGTCTCAATACGGCTGTGTTTGATATTAGAGGCATCAAAAACATTTAGTTTTAACTTCGAAGCGACTTCTATAGTAAATTGCCTTATAGCCTACATATATTTGTTATATTTCAGATTTTCAATTTTATATCTCGAAATTTTCTGAATAATCCCTGAAATGTATACAATTGAATTAGCCAAAAACAATAAAGCAAAACGGTCCAGATTTAGGGACCACCGGGGTCATCAACCATAGCGTTTTGGCGAGCAGGTTCGTAAACTATAGTGACAGTAATTTAACAAATATATTCCATATAAACTCTCTTTATTTAAAATCAAACATAGTATATGTAGTTATATACTGGTCCCGGTCTAACGGGCGTTGTAGTACACGAGGACACAGGTTTTCAGCATTGGTAATGTCCTATAATAGTTCTCACTAATTAATTCCAAAGTACTGAAGACTTTTTTACATTAAACGCAGATTTAGTAGTGGTGCCGTTACTGGAGTTGGCCGAGACCGATATATTTCTGAAGAGACAGATGTTGGTCGGGCTCAGCTTTACACTCCAAACTTTGTCGACGCCGTATATGCCTGCTGGCTCGCTAGAGATTTCTCAAGTTGGGTGAGAATAACAAGTTGATGATCAGAAATTCATGATCAGCTGCAGTCGAAAATATAGTAGGGGAAGGTTGGGCACAATGGGCCAAAAACACAATTTTAGTCATTAATATATTTTGAAATACCAACGAACTTCTGCAAAACGATAGATGAACGTAAAACGCATATTTACAAAGAAAAATGATCTGACAATACGTAGAAATAGCGAATTGACTGCCACTTGAAAAACATATGGGACAGTATTAGAAAATAATTCCGCATCAGTTAGCAAGAAACGGAGAACTGTTGAAGAAAATGATGGATCAGCAGATGTCCAAGACCAGTTTCCCTTTACATTAAAAAGTTTTGAATCGTAATGAAACTGCCATGAATATCTCTGACGGCTCGTCGATCCACATTGATTGTCCTCCATTTATTGCGTGACCTTTCAAGATATGTTGTTTAAGGGAGTGTTGGTGACGATCTTGTTTCTGCGCACTCTTGTCTTGATTTTTATTAATTTTGTAAAATCTGCATTTGGATATCAATGGACCATTGTGCCCCAACCAAATTGTCCCAATATGACCCACCCACTTCTTCAGGGCAAAAACCAAAAAACTTAAAAATCGCAATCTTGCTCCTAATATATCATAGGGCGATAAACAATTGGTCTGACTAAACTGTGTACTAAGCACAACAAACGAGACATACCCACCTAAAACGCGATCGAAAGGAAGCGACGTAAAGTTATGCAGGTTAGCAAAATTAAGCAACTCGTCATTTTCTCACAAAGACAGCGACGCTGGCGAAATCAAACCACATCAGGATTACGGCCGATATGACACTACTGAATCATCGCAGCGATGTATATTCTTCCTGTTGGGTTTTGGAAATAGTCACGATATACCATTGTGCCCCTGTATCCATTGTGACCAACCTTTCCCTAATACTTCAATGCAGGGGTCTGCAACCTGCGGCCGGCTAAGAAATATTTTGTGGCTGAACTTTGTCTGGTACGATTGTGCCTATAAGCTCACGTGGGCTAATAAAATAAAATAAAAGTATACATATGCTAATTTTGCCCATGAATATTTGACAGCTGGTATTCAATGGGAAGAATATTTTTTGCACTTCATGTGACTCCCGTAAAGCATTTCGCGATCAGCATGTGTAGTCTGATATCGAATTTCATCATTTTTCTCATCACTGGTACTAGTTCAATTATTATAGACATATAGTGGGCCTTATTCCACTATTATATACGACCCACGTTTGACACACGGTGGCTTACCTTACCATCTGCATCATTAAAATTCGTTCACTGCTAATTTTCTTACTTTGTCCTTGCACGTGACAATGAATTTCCAATAGGAATAGTAAGGCAGTCACGGAATTCATGAGGTCACTCCCCCGCATAACTGGTGTTGTCGGCATATACATTCAGCAGAGCATATATATAACGCTATATTAATAATACTGCAAAGCACTTTCAATACTGAATTTAGCGGACGTAGCAGGGTAATGTAATGACGGCAGAAACAGTGTTTGAAAATAATATAAAGCTATAAAGTATAATCAATTTATTCCCGCAAAAGAGTAGATATGTACTCTACTCTAGTCCCACTAATTCTACACACAGCAACCAACAGTCAACTTTGCTAATGAAAAAAGGCGAGTTATTATGACATGAATTGATCAATCACTTCAAAACAACCAGCATATGGGTATGTATGAAAGAAATAGCCTATTCGTTGTCATTTGGACGCGCTTGCGCTAATTCCGACCCACACAAAAATATGTCTGTGAATCGAATTGACGGATAGCAGTATCAAATTTCCAGTAAAAGCGTTTCTCCAGTATTCATCATGCGGATTAATTTAGGCTTACCATACGTCCTCTTTTAAGAGGATTTGTCCTCTATTTTGACTTTTTTGAAAGTGCCCTCGGAGGACGCCCTTTTGTCCTCTTTTTTTTATATTTTGTCCTCTTTTTTGAAAATTTAGGTCAGATTAAGAGCAAATTGCGAGTGATATGCCGTAAATTAGCACAGAAGTGACGCTCCGGTGGGTATATCGGAGTGAAGAACGGTGATTCTAGCTCTGAGCGAAAAGATGACAAGATGACTTTTTTTTTTTTTAGTCATCCACCTGGCGATGGGGAGAGATAAACGGTATTTTGAGCTCTTAGCGGAAAGATGACCTCTTTTTTTTATTTTCAGTCAACCGATCACAAAGTGGGAAAATTCATCGGTTTTTGAGAATTCTTCTCCGGTTTTGCAAGTCTGAAATTTCTGAAAAAGTGTCCTCTTTTTGGATTTCCAAAATATGATAAGCCTAGATTAATTGCGATTCTAATATCGTGATCATAATAAAATGTTATGCGCCACATAATGAAACCAAGTTTGTCAGGGAACTACTTGGATATGAAACAACTTGCCCTGTTCGGATCTGCATACCTTGGCGACATGAACATTGACGAGACAAGGCTGCGTTTCAATATAACTGATGTTCACATCCAGGGTTGCTACATACGACATGCAGCCAGAGTTCAAAGAACTTGTTGACAACTTTGATCGACCACAGATGTCTGATTGACTTCAACAGTTAACCTACTGTTAATGCATTCATTAAATACTGTTTTGGGTCACTATGCTTCAAACTTAAACTTCACATTAAATACGATTTGTTCCTTGTATAGGTGGATGAATACTCGATTATTGTATGAATGTATATATTCTGTAATCCGGCCGTAAAGTACTTCATTAACCTATATCCGGCCCGCCGTTGTAAACGATGCCTTTCATCGACCAAAACGTAATTCTTCACAGAAGAGAAAACACCAATGCAAAACGTGAGGTGGGCGTCGTGGCGAAAGGACGTGTCCTAATCAAGGGAATTAGCTTCATCATGGAGGCTGCAGCGCGTTTGGAGAAGTCTCTTCAAGAGAACAGTCGTTTATATAACATTACCTTCCTAGTGGTCAGTGTTGTCAGAGTTCGTAGTTAATGTCTGGTAAAAAAGGAACGTAGAAGCGCTCCGCAGAAGACCAGCTCAATGGACCTGCTTCTAAAGAATCAGCTTCAAGTAACTCGGTACAAACTAGTCATTCAGTTATCGTCAAGGGTATAATTAGACAACTACGATCTTTCAATCCATTGGTCATCAATAGATATCTGTATCAGGTGTTTGGCGGTGCCCACAAAGATGTCAAAGTACTTCCTTCTGGCGACCTGTGCGTATTATACGCGAACTACTATCAGTTCACGAAACTGCTGACGTGCACTAACCTTGGTAGTACTGACAAACCAATAGAGGTACGAGCTCGGCTCGTACAAAACGAAAACACCCGAGACGCGGGGAGTTATAGGAGATGTGCCCTTGGATCTAACCAACGAAGAGATCAAAACTGAATTAGCAATGCACAAAGTCACTTTTGTGCGACGGTTATCTTACAAGTCAAACGGAGAGTCTAAACCGGGTCGATCAGTTCTGTTATGCTTCGGCTCTACCATATTACCAACTGTGGTAAAATCGGTTTCATGCAATTTCGCACGCGAGTTTATAACACACGGCCAACTAGATGTTATAACTGTAATCGGTTTGGGCACAAGTCTAAATAGTGGCGTAGCACACAATGTTGCACTAGATGCGGAGAACAGCACAAATACGAGAATTGCGACAAAGAGCCAAGATGTGTTAACTGTGGTGAGAAACACTCTGCTGGTTACGGCGGTTGTGTGCGTTACCGACTGGAAGTGAAAATTAACTCGATAATGTCACAACAGGGAATAGGTTACTGGGAAGCTAGACAACAAATACACTTGGACACAAATGCCGCCAAACACACAATCATATGATGAATTCCCGACTCTGCCGCGCCCCGCTGCAATTATCCTGCCTCATCAAAACTCGACACCTGTCGGAAACAACGCAGTACCAATGCCCACAGCCATCACTCCATTGAGAGATGCACGCACGACTGACAATGCTCCCAACGACAAAAAAAAACACAGTAACCCGGTAACCGCTAACCATAACCGTGCTGGCTACATCTCCATTGCCAAAACAGAATTCCTCCAATTTATAGCAGACGCGATGAAAAGTGCATTCATCTGCGTGAATGAAGGTACAGAAATAAACGTTGCATCCATCGTGGCCAAGTCCGCAGAAACTTTTCTTGGTATGTCTCTATACCCAATACAGCTTCGTCATTTACAGAAAACACCCCGAATCGATCGACATCAAATAAAGCCGCGTCAAACACAGAAAGCATGCCAAATCGACCGATGTCCAATGCAGCCGCGTCGAAAACAGAAACCGTGCCAAATCGATCGATTTCATCACAACGAGAACTTACAACAACGAGAACGCAGATTTTAAGCCAATCATGGATTTGAGCATGTCAGATCAAGAATTCACCATGTTGAAAACAATGCAGTGGAATTGCCGAGGGATCTATAGGAAACTGGACGAACTCAAAAAAGTACATTCTAGATTTGGATGGAAAGCAGGATATCATTGCTTTACAAGAGACGCACCTGGTACCAATACTCTCTCCAAGAATACCGGGTTATGTTATTCTGAGGAAGGACAGAAATATCCACGGTGGTGGCCTATGCATGTTTATCAAGTCGCGAATCCCATTCTTAGAAATGACAACAAAATGTGTACAGTCAATCGAGTCCCAGATCATATCAATTCAAGGCCTTACTAACAAAAAACTCACAAGGTCACTGCTGCAACGATGTTTCAGTAGATGCACAGCGAAATTCGTAATACTGGGAGATTTTAACGCGCATCATATTTTGTGGGGTAGTAGCGCGATGAATACCTGTGGAAGACACATGGGGCATATTATCGATAGCAAAGACATGGTAGTGCTGAACACCACGGTTCCAACTAGAATCGATTTGTCGTTCCCCAACCGCGGCCGGGGGTCACTGTTGTTTAACAATCACTTCAAATGATATCGCAAATAGATGCACTACCCACGTCACCGAAAATCTTTTTGGAAGCGGTCACTACGTGATTTGGAGTCGAATTGATCACAAAACTCATGTAAATGATGTGCATCTTGAAACCTGGTCTTTACGGAACGCGAACTGGAAAAATTTCAGACAGATGAGTGAACACAATATACTATCGAAAATTAGAGACGCAACAGAGCCTCTATCGCCGGAGGAAGTCACTCTCAAGCTCTCACTCAAGCAACGAAAGCTACTATTCCCCTAACAAAACCATAGAACAAACCAAACGTCCCATGGTGGAATGCAGACCATGGTGGAATGCAGAGTGTGCAAAGGTTGTACGTCTCAAACGCGCAGCCTTTCTAAAGATGAACCGGAGCTTCCAAGTAGACGATGTGGTAAACTTTAAGCGCCAACGGGCTATGGCGAGGAAGACTATCATAAATGCAAAGAGATCCTACTGGGAATCGTTTTGTAGCTCATTGAACAGAACAACGAGCGTCTCGAAGGTGTGGAGAGGTACCCGCACTATGGGGGGTAGTCAATTCTGGAATGTGATTACTGCCTTGAAAAGCGACAATCTCGTTTTCACTGACGAAAAACAGAAAGCAAACGCTCTTGGAAAGCACTTTGCATATGTATGTGGGAACCAAAACCTTGGACAAGTAGAGCAAACTAGACGCAATATGTTTGAAGTTGATAAGGTGACCCCGCTGCTACAGGAAATAGGGTCGAACACTGGAATAAACACGCCCTATACAATGGACGAACTGATGATGGTAATACGTCAAAGGAAAAGTGCGTCGCCCGGCCATGATGGAATTTTCCACCAGATGATATGAAACGTGTCCCAACAAACCGCAATTGAATATCTCCGAATGATCAACAAGTCCTGGAGCGATGGAATATGCCCGCTTTCTTGGAAACATGCAGCGGTAGTTCCGATTAACAAAAAAGCAAAACCCGCTTCTTAAGTTAGCAGTTACAGATATATACGCAGATGACATTTGTTTTTACGAGTCTGGGCTAAACATCGACACGGTCCGCAATGATAAACAGAAGACTATCACGGCGATCACAAATTGGTGCTGGAAATGGGGCTTGAAGATAAATAGCGCCAAATCTGCCGCCATTTTGTTTACGAGACGTCGCAAGTTACGTACCCTTGAAATTTTGTCTGGAAACGATCCCATACCGTTACTAAATGAATATACGTATCTGGGCATAATATTTGACTCGAGAATATCATATAAACCACATCTACAATCTGTGGTCAAAAAATGCACATCCGGGATGAACATTCTTCGTTGTTTGAGTGGAACAACATGGGGGGCCTCCAACGAATGCATGTTAACACCGTATAGGGCACTGATACGCTCGATCATCGAATATGGCATCGAGGCATATTTCGCTTCACCGAAATATGTCTCCAAAGGACTTCAGACGCTACAAAATAACGCGATGAGACACTGCAGCGGAGCAATGAGGAGCACTACGATACATGCGCTACAATTTCTCTGCAACGAGCCGCCCGTAGAAATGAGTTACAAACAGGCGTGTGCAAATTACCGGTGTATCATAAGATCATAAAGAGATCACCCCTGTACTTCGGCCATTCAGGACTCTTGGCACGAAACATTTCCAGACTCTATCCGATTTCAAACCTTTAATATGGTTTCAAAGGTTGGATGCTTAGAGGACATAGCAATAAAATGTATACAATATTCACAAATTCCTCCTTGGACGTCGGTATATAGCACTTGTGACCTTGATCTAGAAATGAAAATTCGCGAACTCAATCATCCCCAAGCTACGAATATCGAGTACTGGGAAGTGATAGTGGAGCGATACAAAAGCTATTGTGCTATTTATGCAGACGGCTCGAAAACTGACGCCGGATGTGGATCAGCATTTTATGTACCCAGTTTTGAATTTTCGTATAAAAAATCATTGAGCAGACTTCGACTATCAGATACAGTCTAACAATTGCGAACCTAAAATACAATTAGCAATTTTCTCGGACAGTAGTAGCTCAATAATAGCAATAGACAACCGATCCAAAGGGATATTCACTTACAAACCATCCATTTATCAGCAAGAGGATCAACAGTCACGTTTGTTTGGATACCCGCACACAAAGGACTTGCATATAACGAAACCGCCGATAAACTGGCAAAGGAATAAGTATCCATGGAACCCGTCGATCACCCAAACATGGATCCACTTACAGTAAAAGAATGCCAGGCCATCGTAGCAGAATATTACATGGACATACGACGTAATGCCACTCAACAAATGAACGAACTCGGAAATCAGGAGATGGAGTCACTCCAAGTAACTTTTCATAAGCAAACCCATCGGAGCCGAAGAGAGAACTCGATCTTGGCCCAATTGTACACCGGTCATTGCAGGCTAAACAAACACCTGCACAAACTCAGCTTACACGAAAGTGGACTCTGTGCGGAATGCGGTGTGCAGGACACGGTGGACCATTTCGTGCTCTTCTGTAATAAACATTCCGTAGAACAGACCCATCTGAGCAGAGTCGTACAGAAGTATCGAACCCCTTACACCAGCGCCGGCCAACCCGTGGCCCGCGGGCCACATATGGCCCGCGAGAAGGTTTTGAGTGGCCCGCGAGGTAATTTCCGAAATTAGTAATATTATCAAAAATGGATTGCACAGATTGTGTAATTGCAAGGCGAACCAAAAATTTGATTAGTCTGGCCGCAACACCTGAGATGTGATGACTATCAGTTCCGACGCATTGGCAGATCCATGAGCCAGTCAGATTTTGCTAGATCTTCGTAAACTACAATAAATCGGAATAATTTGCGATAGATTTATCAAAAGCAAAAAATTTCTACACGCTTCGCGCAACATGTTGTCACTCGATTTCTTGCTTTTAATATTGTTACCCATTTGTGAAAATGAAAGAACGCCTAATGTATCAGATTAAGTCTAACTATATTCGCGATTACGAGACAAGTGTCGTTCAACTTATGCGACCTTGCGTTTGCGCTCGCAGAAAGACCGTCGACAATGAAACCTATAGGCACAAAAGAATTGACACATGTTGGTCGAAGCTTTCGATATCGATATGTCCAGGCGCCGAATAATCCATTCCTAGCAAACTGAGACCAGCGATATACATCAGGCCCGCAATATATTCAAGTGACAATATTATTGACCTATGAACTTCGAAAAATTTTCGCGCTTGGCGCGGCTCGTGGCCCGCGCAATAGTTCGTCAATCAAATGTGGCCCTTTGGCCACCCCTGCCTTACACAGTATTTTCTCTCGATAGTTAATCGGAGAACGATTCAACTGTTAATCGACTATTTTATATTGAACGGAAGAGACATATGACAAGGGATTTAAGGAATAGGCAGTAAACACGGTTCTGGTACACAAAGTCTTAGCAGCTAAGCTGAACTCATCACAAATAACCACCCACCCACCAATGCAAAACTGTTATACGCAGTTACATGGAGAATTAAATAGTCACAAAATATAATTCAAATATTTGATGTCTCACTGCGGCATCCGTTTGGCTCAAAAAGTCCCTGGCCTCCATATGGAAACCTGTATCGCGATTTAATCCTGGTGTACCAAATTCAAACGCCCTCGTTTACAGCTGAATCTCTTGCATTCCTCAAAACGCATACCCAGGGCTAACGCCAGATTACGACTAAAACAAAGGAAGCATAGAAATATGCAAACTTGTACCGTCACTTTCAGGGATGTATAACTGTATTCAACCGGTCAATCATCCTAGTTTCGTCAATTCTATTGTTTGGGAAAGGTGTTGCTGGAATGGTGTCCCTTGATAGTAATATAATGTAATATAATATCACGTGTGTAGGCTTGGTAATAAGGTATTCAAGTGAAAAGCAAGAGCATGGATTTTGAGGTAACATTTTAAAATTATTTGACTAGTCCGGCCCGTGAGCGATCTGAAGGTTTGAATCCGGCCCGCGGCTCAAGTTGAGTTTGACACCCCTGGTCTATAAGCTAACTGCGTAGTATTCTAACGCTAGCCGATGTGGAAGCCTACAGGTACGGAGTTGGAGAGGAAGCGGGAAGTAGTGTCTTGAGTATACAGGGTGGGTGTGATTGCATAGAAAATAACGTCAATCACAGGCAAAATAAGGTCAGTCACATGCAAAATAAGGTCAGTCACATGCAAAATAAGGTCAGTCGCGACATGCAAAATAAGGTCAGTCACATGCAAAATAAGATCAGCGCTACATGTTTGTTTGTTTGTTTTTTTGGGTGTTTGTCGACTACTATTATGGTCATTTACACAAGGCCGATATTCTTCTTATTTTCCGTAACTGCCGACTTATAGCACGGCCCACCTCTAGGCTTTTTTTAAGACACCCCTGACGCGGATGAGGTGGCGAGGAGAGCGCTACATGTAAAATAAGATCAGCTCGACCTTTTTCTTGTGGAATCAATTTTTTTTTATATCAAATTAAAAATATGTTTCATATAGTAGCCTAACTATAAAATCCAAATTTTACTTTTTCATTTCAACATTGAAATTTCATATCCAACTAAAGATCTAGATCAGTGGTTTTCAAACTGGGACCCTCGGTCTTTTTGGGGTCCGCGAGACAATTTTTGGACCACGAAGCACGTTCAAAAATATCCAAACTATCCAACAAAAACAATTTATTGGAATATAACAAATTCCAGGCAACTACTTTTAAACCAACCAAACTCGATGGTGGCCCGACATTATATTGTTAATCAACATAAAGTAGAGTGTTTTGACGAAGAATTATTTAATTCTAAATTTTACCCGCTCCCGAACAAACTACGCATAATTCTATAGAAATTAAGTCGACCAGTATATTCGCAATCATGAGAGCAGCTCGCTCGAGGCCGTTGAAATACTTTCGTCAGGGGGTGCACAGCCTGCGGGTGCATCATTGGCATTTCGGCGCTGACCATTTCCGCACCTGGACACACCAAGACATATGAATGTTTGGCCAAATTGCGACGTCACGAGAAGTGTGATGCTAAAAAGTTAACTTGAGAGAATTTTCGTGACGTCACAACACGGTAGTAGGAAGTCAGAAAACTATAGTCCTTGACCGCTAGACTGGGAACATTGTTATATTTCATAGCTTATTCTTTCAAGGTGTTCTGATGCAGAAGCTTTAAGTCGAGACATCACACCTACTCTGATTAAGGCTAGTAAAGAGAACAGCACGGGGTTAGGGTAATTAGGATTGAGGGATCAAGTTACGGTAATTATGGCGGGGATATAGGGTTACTAGGGTTGGGGTAGGGGTATTTTGTGTAGGGTTAGTATAATTGTTGTTGAATGTGCGGGACCATAGCTTTGGGGTGGTTGTCATCGGGGTTGCGTGGGTTTGGATCATTCGGATTGGGGTTCTTAGCGATAGTGGCTAGGGTTTGGGGTTAGGTGCAGCAGAACTATGGTCTTTATTGTGCTCGGACTGACCTTCTTTTACATGCAATCGCTCCAACCCTCCTCTCTTGAGTTGACCATTACTTCTACAACGTCAATGAATCAGTGGAGAGTAATTGCCCAAAGCAACAACAGCATAGCAATGACGTGTCTGGTCGCGAGTGAATCTTTGCACGCGACAGTATACGCCACAGCCGAGTATTTTGTTTATTTTGAAGTACCCATGGTGTTTGTCGACTACTATGGTCATTTACACCCAGTCAATTTTCTTCATTTATATTCCGTAGCTGCCGATTTATAGCATGTCCCACTTCTAGACTTTCATAAGACACCGCTTTCACGGATGAGATGGCGAATAACAGCGTAGATAAACCTGTAACGCTTAGGTAGGAATTCTGGATGAATTGTGCGGACTTCGGAGACCTCCGCCGTGTACGGATATAGTACTTACTACATAGCAACATATAAAACTGTATGGCATTTATAATAACAAGAACGAATATTACGTAAGTAATGATATTCAAATAGGTGCAAATATTGACTCTATAGCAACCGCAAGAATTCAAATGTTTAGATTAGAACATCAGCTATATAGAGAACGAGAACGACACCGGCTGTGCAATGTTGTATGATGAGATTACAAAATATGAAGCAAAAACTATCATTGACACCCAACCCATGCTGGATATGAAGGGATCATACGGCTAATAGAACTAGATGAATATTTTTATGCCGATATTTTTAGATTTGGTCACCATGGTAACTTCATCCTCCGGGCCTCTAATTGAAGTTGTGCACCGAAAAGCTCTCCATAATTGGCCAAGACCTTGGAAATCGCAGAAAAATTTGTCGCTACGATGCCGCATTTGACTGTTGAAATATTTGTTTGTTTGTTTATTTATTGAATAGATGAACGTATTACCTGTACAAATAGCTATCAGCAGTGCCTTGGACTGTGTATGCGGCATATGCGTACAACTCCTATCGTAGCCTACCCATCCGATCGGCTGCCATATCATCTTGTACGACGGAATATCTCTTCGAATGTTGGAGCTTTGTAAGTAAGTACCTTACCCTTACCGGTACGGTTTCTCGTTCCAAACTGCGTAACCTGCCAGACATACTTACATAATTCTCACTTCGCGGTGATGTAAACACGTTTTAGTGAAAAAGTGAAATTGCCACGTCGGGAATCGTACACATGACACACGACGACATGACAACTCGAACTAGAACCACCCACTTTTCAAAACCTGCAACTAGAACTAGAACTAACGACCTTTTAAAATCCGCCACATACTATATACAACTAGCTAGATCAGTGGTTCTTGGCTGGTATTTCCGGCCGCACAATGTAAGTACTGATAGTGTATTAAATATGCAGTTAGACGTGTAATGTGGGATATTTTTGTTTTTGTGACTTACTGAAAATTCGGAGTTCGAAGGCTTACAGATTAGCATAGGGCGCCACTGAGAATTTTACGGCCCGTGGGTCAAATCCGGCCCGCGAGTCAAATCCTGGCCGCGAAAAGTTGCTTGGAATTTTGAACTATACATTTGAATGAGTACTATAATTAAAACCATGGGCTGTATAAATTGTACCGGAAGTGGGTTTACTTTGAAGGCTGCCTAATGTTTATATTCATGTACCGCGGTTGCGGTTTCGTTCGTGGTATGAGTAATCTAGATTCCAAATAAATTCTATATAACATGGGTTCATTATAGCATAAACACGCAGTCACTCGGATGAGGATGCGAGAAGGCGAATTTCGGAAAACCTGCCAGCGAAACCACCAAAACAACAAGGCTATTTCACCAAGCAAGCACCGCTCACACCGCTCACACCGCTCACACCGCTCGGGATGTATAGTGTCCAAGCGTATCCCATACATTTTGGTGTCTTAATAGAATGACGTGTCTGCAACAGTTAGCAATGTTTCTTGTTTTTGTACATTAACTCTAACTTTCCAATTGCCTAATATTAGCAAATCCACTCAGAAGCATGTGTAAACAACGTTATTCAGTGATTTCAATTTAGAAATAATTACAAATTAATGCGCCACACAATAGAGTAGCCCTACAAACTTTTGACTTGGCCTGCCAACGTATTTCCTGCTTCTCATTCTCAAAAGAATAATTGCCCACCTCTGGAAAAGGAGTTTCCAAGTCATTAAATGTCATGAACCGTACTGAACTGAATTTCATTCTCCCGGGCAACACATTAATTTTTATTTTATCGGAAATATCAAACAAAAAAATTACATTTCACAAGGACGTGGTTTTGAGTTTGACATGAGAGAAAGATTTCGACCCAAAAATCTACCCACTGGCTACGCCACTGCTAGTAGTGATGGTAGGCTTACTATATTTTGGAAATGTAAAAAGAGGACATTTTTTCAGAAATTTATAATAAATTTTTCTCACTTCGTGATCGGTTGACTAAAAAAAAAAGGTCATCACTTCCGCTCATAGCTCAAAATAACGTTTTTCTCTCCACATTGCCAGGTAGATGACTAAAAAAAAGGTCTTCTTTTCGCTCAGAGCTAAAATCCCCGCTTTTCCCTCCGAAATACCCACCGAAGCTTCACTTCTGCGCTAATTTGCGGCATATCACTCGCAATTTCCTCTAAATCTGACCTAAATTTTCAAAAAAGAGGAAAAAATCTCAAAAAAGAGGACAAGAGGCCGTCCTCCGAGGACACTTTCAAAAAAGTCAAAAAAGAGGACAAATCCTCTTAAAAGAGGACGTATGGTAACCCTAAGTGATGGTTCTGAGCTAGCAATGGCTGCACAAACATCATTCAACAGTACATCAGTATCAAGATTCACACAAACGACGAAACGTGTTGTTCGTTGTTCGGCAGCTATAATACATTTTTCAAATATGCAATTAGAACTAGAACTAGATCTACTTACTTTTCAAAATCCACAACTGAACCTATTCAAAAAACCGTTAGTCAGTTGACCATCAACTAACTAAATGGGTAGTTTGTTCAAGTCTGCTTACTAAGCTATCAGCACCATCCTCGTGTATAAGATTCCAGTTTGGCGGTCAATGAGGGTGCAGTAAAAACATTTCCAAAACTTCTTACTTACCCGAGTGGCAAGGATATTCTAATTTGGAGTTTGGAACCGTTCAGGACAGTACTACTTCTATTCTTACTCGCGTTGAATATCACGTCACTACTTTACTTCTACCTGAGTAACTTTGTTGACTACTTTAACCACATCTAGGTATATTCCACATGTGACAAATTTCCAAACTTGTATTCGTGTTAAGGTAATCACTAGGGCCATTTAAAGTCATTAAAGTCATATTTTTTTCTATGCATCAGTAGGTCGTGAAATCAATTTTAACGCATAAACCGCATCCATATGGGGTATATTAAGAAAGTTATAAAGTCATATAAAGTCATATTTTACTGGTTAGGTCATATTTGAGTTATAAAGTCATATTGTTGTATACTTTAAATAAAAAGTGCCAATTGAAGCAATTACGCACTAAGAAAGTAGGGCAATTTCTGATTGAACGAAGGCAAACTGTAAGGTTAGCCTACATAACATTACAGTCGCAGACCTACGAGGTCACATATTGCATTATGAGGTCACACATTGCATTGTGTTGCTACACAATCTGTTTTACTTCTGTGCACTGAAATGGGACGTCATTTCAACGCATGGGAAGCTCAAGGAGCGTCAAAGAGTCAGTGAACGATCCAAAGTTGACGAGTTAACAGAATTATGCCTCCACTACAACAATATTTCAACAGAAATATGCCTCCGCTACAACAATATTTCAAACTTGATACTGAAAATGGAAATTGAATAGTATATTCATATTGAAATGAACCCGAATATTTTCGGCCGACACTCGTCAGGGGTAATCGTCAGCAACTAGTAGAGAATTGGATCAACAATCGTATCACAAAATATGACGTCACCAGCATGAAGGAGAGAGCGTTCAATGTACTATTTTTAGGTGGTACACGAACTCCTTTTGTTGACAGAGTTGTTTAAGTTTAAGTTGACAAAGTGGTTTAAAATAAAAATCGATGCGTATTACTGTTATGTTGTTCATGTTTTACTCTTCAGTTCCATGAGCGACGTTGGTTACATGTAAAAATACACGATTTTCGCATAAAGTCATATAAAGTCATATTTTCCCAAAAATAAAGTCATATAATTGATTTTTTAAGGTCATATAAAAATGGCCCTAGTAATCACTACCTGATTTATAACAGATTGCTAATTACGATTTACGAATCCCCCTCGGACTATTAACCATTGTTGAAACACGATATTGAAACACGATGAATATCAAAACAACAACGGCCATGCCTGAGGCGATATTCTGGATATGGCTAGGGTTGCATTTAAAACAAATGGTTGTTTGAAACACTGTTTTCACAGGCTTTTAAAAAAACAAAATAGTTTTTTCTTTAAGTTGTAAAATTATGCTATAATTGTGTAAATACTTTCCAAAAAACATGTTGTATGTTCGGACGATTACCATCCAATATAGCCGACGTATGCGATATGGGATGGTTGAAACACTCAAAATAGTCGGTTCAACAGCTATAGAACGTATATATTTCGTCAAAGGAGCTATATTAACCCTATGTTTTCAATTGGTAATGTCATGGCGTAAAAAATATAAAACAATGAAAAACAAGGGCTTTGTTTTAAACATGATTGTTTTAAATTGATTTTTGTTTTAAAAGCAACCCTAGGTCATGTGGCGTTCTGCGTATCAAAATAGTGCCCGGCCCACCGAACGTTAATTACTGTGCTTACCAATCTTGTTTGGTCTTGAACGATCTTATTAGATCTACTACGATATTGTATGACCATCTGGATATAAGGTAAATCAATAAATTTGGTACTTTTAAGCAATATACTTAACTGCAAGATTGCCCCTGTTTATACTTCGGAGAACTTTACAAAAGGATGAACGCAGGTAGATGTGGGATCATATGGACAGCACAGCAACGCGATAGTGTGTGCTGGTCCTGACTCCTGGTACCTACCAAAAGTGCTAAACTGCTTCTAAAACAAATATTTGGTCATCACTCGTACCTATTACTAATTGTTTTCCATTAATATGATTGATATGTTTTAGATAAAATGCTTTTCGTATATTAAGTATAGGCTACCAGTGAAAGCATTTACCAGTACTGCATTATGCTGGGTAGCACGATATTGCTGCAACAGTCAAAATTACTTTCGGAAGCGGCAAGGCGAGGATGTCACCAATATAGATATAGGCCTTTGAAAAACGTATGCATTATAAATTCTCAACCAACACATCAGATCGAATCGAATGTCTGATATCTCATATTTCCTCAGTGCCGATCACACAAACGTATGTTTCGCGGTGACAATTTCTCATAAATCAAATGCTCCTACTCATATTCGCTTCGAACCTTATATTTCAAACATGGGAATCTAATTACAAGGAAAAATGATGAAACGGTATAATAAAATTATGTAACAAAATGTGTCACACACACCTACACCCTACACAACACAATGTACACCGCCATATGCGAAGGAAAGTGCATCGTGGAAAAATCCACTGGTAAACTGACTGTGACTTTGTGCAATGCATACTTATTACTAATACATCAAACTAGTTAACTATGCAAACGAGAGACTTTACAGGGTTATAGATATAATCGTATCATATTTACATCATTACATAACAGTACCATTGCAATAAACCTCATGATGAGAGCACATCCAGAAGAACGCAATTCCGACATGTAGTCTGCATCTCAGTTATAACCAACCATTTTTTATATATTTTATCATTGATCGCAGGTGATAAAGTTTGATCACGAATTAGGTAATAATTCAATTATATATTACCAAATTAATTAATCATGACATTAAATCACAAAAAATTAATTACTGAATCTGGTAAGAATCACTATATAATATACAGCCCCGCTTCCGAATCCGAATTTAAATTCTGGAACTGCACAGCCCCCGATGGTTACATACAGGTTAGAGAATCGGGAAAATATGAGGTGCGTTCAATCCTACTATAATCTTTAAATCGGATTACAATAATCGCCACAATATGGACATAATTACTTGGAGCGTTCTCTAGAACATAACGGTCTTGACTTGTCATCATGACCTTGCCTACTGCCTAGTATTCACTGATTCACCGTCAACATCCGTGAAATCATTGATATACTCTACTAGGAAAAATACAGTGTACTGCTGGAAGAATGTCATAATTCGTAGCAAGAAATCTAATGATTATATATTTTCAATACCGTGAGGATTAATCACGACGAAAGTACAACGACGGACACATCAGTGCGTTCGGCTGGCCCGTAAAATTCAATGTCTACCCATGCGTCAACACCAAGGAAATTCACTGCATAATGGTCTCTCGGTGTGACATCATAACACTACACATGTTATCGAGCCTTCTGTCCCTGTTACATGTTGCTTTCTGAAGCCAGAGGCTTAGTAGTCGATTGCACCGATGTTCCCCTCGTGGCCGTCGAATATGTATTTTCCGAAGAAGACTTCGAAGTGGACTCCAGCTTATATTTGCTGTCTCTGCCGCAGCATCTCAACAGTGGCTGTAGCCAGATGTTGCGCATCGTCTCATTACGAACGCAAGTACTCAGGAATATCACCAAGCCCTGTAAAAACGATGGAAAAATCAAAATCCTGTATCTTTGACAGGAGAGAGAGACCACCGATTAGCTGCTCACTCCCTTATGCGTAACCACGTAAATGGGGTATAAGCAGGGTTACCATCGACGTGGACCCAAAAATAAGGACAGTGGAAAAATTATATCAGCATGAAAAGGCGTTTTTGTACATACTTTGTATTTATACGAGCCGGGGCATATCAAATTCCGTACTTTTCGCCAGAAACAATCTGCTTCAGCAACTCCTTGTTATTCGAAAGTGCTTCCTGGTTCTCACGACAGCTCAGGTCAAGGTTTAACTTTACTCAGGGCCAAAACAGCACTTCGTCAGCCCGCCCCCCCCCCCAAAAAAAAACGTTTGGTTTATAGTCTTTGGCCCCCATAGAGTGATAAACCAAACTTCTTCACCTCGTTGTGATTAGAGGTGTCAATCAAGACGGAAAAGGCCGTACACCAAGTTTAGACAAAATCCCTTTTTGACGTATGGAGCAGGAACTTTAGTAACAATGCTTATAGTCTTGGTCCTGGCCGAAAAAAACTTATTTACGATGTTGGAAGCGGGGAATATTGCTTTGAACAATTGCGATGTACAATCGTTGGCGAGGAATGATTGCTAGTGTTTGATAGTATGGAATGCCCAGGTACCCTTGTGCAGCAGGTGCCTTGTAGTCTGTGGTCGTTAGTGCTGATCGAATTGTGGAAAAATTACACATCGACTGGCTCAAATTGATCATCATGACACACTTCTTGTGTTTTGGGGTACCAATGTGAGTTGAAATAGCGGTCTCTCCTATGGCGTCCAAGTTAATGTCACAATTGCAGATATTGCAATGTGCGAAACACTCGCCCTTCAAGCTTCATTGACACCTTTGAATTCTCTCTCAAAATCGTCACTAAAAACGTTTTTACGTCTGCTCATTTCAAGTAATCAGATTTCGCCTTACTATTAGCTAAAACTATATGCGCAAGTGCAACATAATTTAGATACATTTATCAATGATTCATAGCTTTAACTGTTTAACCAATGTGTCGAATGCACTGCGCATTTTTTCACTACGCAATAAATGTTGCCTTTCCCACAGCTTGAGCCTATTCTGCTGTAGACCAATCAGCAGGTACCTGGTACTGCTGTTTACTGCTAAAATGACGTCCGCTGTGGCAGCTGGGTACAGACGAAACTGCTATACCACCACTCACTGCCCTATAGCTATCTCACTACTTGGAATTCAAATCTTGTGGTGTGTACGTCACGAGAGATTTATGATGTCATGAAATCTCGACGCAAAAGCATAATTTGAGAATATTATGCAACACAGATACCAGAGGAAAACGCTCTGTAAAGATCTGTGGTGGTTGAAAATAAGACAAAATAAGGACAGTTGAGTTTTCTAAGACGTGGCCCTTCAAAATAAGGACAAATCTTAGAAATAAGGACGGCATGGCAACCCTGGGCATAAGAAATCAGAGATTAGGAACCAGGGTGGCTCGAAACGAATACTGTGTTACAGTTCCCGTGTCGACTTTCACCATAATGATGAAGTCATGGTCGATCAGCACAACACTTTTGGGACCGCCTTGAACATAGGCCTCGGACATTGACTGTTTGGGATGCCGCAGTTATGACCTGGCGTACATTCGGTATTGTTCTTCGAAAGAGATTTTCAAGGTTTGTACGATTCACGTTTTAACATTACACGGCGTGGGTGAAACAAAAAACAACGACTGACTAACCTGAATAGTGTTCAAAATGGCAAAAACCCAGCTCATGACTGTGAGATAGGTTGCATCTTTTGATAGAAGCATTAAATATCCGAACACCCAGGCAATACCGGTACTTGCAATCAGCGTTACACTTATGAAAAAATTGTCTTTGACACTTGTCTTCTTTGCAGAGGATTGCACCTGAAACATATAAGTGTTTTGGATGAGCTGTCCACAGTCCGCACATATCAGGGACGGGCAACATACGGCCCGGATCCGGCCCACGAAGGGATTCTGACCGACCCGCATAGAGTTTCCACCCTGTAAGTGAAATTCTATTCTGAAATTATTGACAAAATTTAATCGTCACAGAATGAATCCAAGTTTGCTAACCTGGACACATAACTACTTGCTCTGTTCGGGTGCACATATATTTCCTACCATGAACAGTAACGAGACAAGGCTGCGTTCCAATATAACTGATGCTCACGTGCAGTCTTTACTAAGGGTTTCCACATACGACATGCAGCCAGAATTCAAATAACTTGTTGACAACTTTGACCGACCTCAGATGTCTGAGTGACTTCAACAGCTACTGTTATTAAATTTATTAAATACTGTTTATGGTGCCTATGCTTTAAACTTAAAGTATGCATGAAATACGATTTATTCCTTGTATAGGTGGATGAATACGCGATTAATGTATATATTTTGTAATCCGTCCCGCCTAGTACTTCACTTTCCCATATCCGGCCCGCCGACCTGAGAAGTTGCCCGCCCCTGGCATATATCAATCGTCCATCATCCATTGCAACTGGGCAGAATTCGGATTTTGGTATCCAAGTCTCTACTATGAGTGAGCAATAATTTTGATTATTGAAATTGTACAATGAAAAGGCGGCGACATATTTTAATAGGAAGCAGAGTTGGACAAATTTTCAATTTTTTCAATAATATTATAATTAGAATTACAGCCTAGCTGCAGTTTCCACCCAAATTAGACTTGAATTAGAATTGATGAATTCGGAAAAACTTGAAAAGAAAATTAAATTCCAATCAGAAAGACAAGCAACAGAAATCACGCTCAGCTCATGTCAAACCAGAATTCATTCTCTGGAAAATGTCTGTACGCCAAGCTTGGCTCTTTTGGTTGCGTTCTCCTGTAGCATTTAGGTTAGGTTAGAATTACAATCAGAGCATGGACGCATTTAAATTACCTGCGTTTCGATGTAGTTAGACAACAAGAAAAATCTAGCTGCCCAAGTCTGATGGGCTAATAATTTCATAACTGATTGGAAACAATGGCTGCAATGCAAAGTCACGGTTGAAGCTAGAACTTTATCCCGCTTCAGCTGATTACTGCTGAGAGTGAATTGTTGGTAAAAGTCACATATCCCATGACAGAATTTGACTGTTACCATCTGTGAAGGGGGAAACTAGAGAATCTATACACTCGAATTGTTAAATTGCTGATGGAAATACTGCTTCAACGTCACGAGTGGTAGCGGCGTATATAGTTGCGCACGCTGTAATTACCGATTTTCCTCTCCGATAAAGTGTTCTTAACACCATGCTGTATACGAAGACATTGAACGCAAGCATAATCGCGACGGGGACGAGGAAGCCCATGTAAAGAGAGTAACTGTGGATCCAGCAGATGTTCTCCGAAACGTAGGCTGATGGGCGGCACGTTACGTTGTCCAGTCTGTGATGGTTATCGCCTGAAATTTATACCATCATCATAACTCCGCATCACCGCTTATCGGAAGTAAGGACGCGCACGTGTTAGGACGCAGCATTGTTACAAGCAGGTGTGGTCAAAGTATACTTTTGACTATGGTTAGAGTTGGTATGAATAGTAGTAATACCATATGGTTCTACTAATTACAACTGAAAGTGATCACTTACATTTTTTTAAAACTATTTCAATTGGAAGTGGAAATCAGGGTCAGGAACGTACGTATAGCAGGGATGGTGTGAACATGAGGTTCACGTTCGCATTCGGTGTGTGAACCTCAGAAATTTGGAGGTTCGCGTTCGCAAACGTACCTTGGTAGGTTCTACCTACACTGTGAACCTTTATATATAGTAAAACTTTCACGCCATTATATATACTAGTGGTTTCGAACGTGGGCGATATCGACCCCGAGGGGGTGATCTTGAGAAACAAGGGGGCGAAAATATCGAAGAAGGAGATGGGAGGCGACAATGTCAGAACGTCCAGTGAGATATATTTATTTAACACTGTCAAAAATGCACGTGAAGACGGCTTATACTCATATAACGCGAAAAAAAGGTCAACTCAATACAAAGTAGACGCGCAAACCGATTTTCGGAGCTCCGACCACCCCGAAAAAATGGACTTTCGTAAGTTAATTCTCCAACGATCTGACTTGGGTGAATAATTTTCCCGATTATATGTCCTATTTTTCGGAGCCGTAAATATTGGGGGGGGAGTGAAAATTTGTGTCGATGTTGATAAGGGGGCGATTGGTCGAAAAGGGTTGCGAACCATCTTTTCATTGTATCGCAATTTTGTGGTGTATTGAACTGATAAAACTTGCTATTAAACCGAACCGAGCCACTGATGTATACACAGAGGTGGTCAAAGTAGTCAAGAAAGCTACTCAAGTACGAGTAGAAGTACTTCTTTCATTAGCAACCTAAAACTACTTGAAGTAGAAGTAGAATTTGCTGGCTTTAAATCTACTCAAGTAAGTAAGCAGTTATGAAAACGGTCATAAATACGTTCGCATGGACTTTCATAAGCTGCAAATTGAGCTATGCGGAAGGTGCAGAGAGCTTCATGTACAATGCATATTGATGCGTCCCAGAAGGTATAAATTTCCGACAGCATGAGCATTCGGCCGCATCATGAGATGCAAATGATAGCTTTGGTATGGAAATGAGATACTAATCTTTTGTTTACTCGAACATCCCGTTTTCGAAAATGTCATGGCATGTTCCCCCACTCATATGACGGCCTTTAGTTTAGTCGAAGAGCAATACGGAGAAGTTGTATTAATACGATGTTGACACTTTGCGTGATTCGTATACGATGATAAAAAAATATGGCGTAACGTAAAAATGCCATATAGTGTAATTGCATTTTAGGAAAATAGACGGCGATGCTAAACATGCTTTTAAATTTAAGCTTAAACTTAAATCTACGTAATGATGCTGCGAATTGAACGAGAAATGCCAATACTACATCAGAAAAGCGGAAAATATCTTTTTATGTCTTTTGTCGAGACAGTTTTAACGGTGGCCTGCTAAAACAGACAGAACGCTCAAAAAGTCATAGCCCACTTTTCCATGTTAAGACACTCTAGAGCAGGGGTGGGCAAACTTTTGAGCTCGCGGGCCGCATTCAACATCTGAATCCATTTGCGGGCCGCACTATATAAAACTGGGATTATAAACCAAAACGCAATATAACGCAATTTATATAGTGAGGACATGGAGATAATAGCCGATATATGCATATTTAAAACAAACCAAGCATTGCTTTGATGACATCGTACACGCGCCAGAAACATATATATATATGTAGTACTATATTGGCGAGATTTCATAGGCTGGCGAACCTTAATCACCAATTTGTCAAAACTATACAGAGATGAAAGTCGGTAAGCCCGATTCTTAGAACAGGATTTAAATTTAAATCTGTGAGCAGCGATTTGTTCATAGATTTACAAATTCCACTTTTGGTGCAGTTCCAGGATACACAATGCTGACAGCATCATAACCGTGTTAGCTTCAAACCCGCTTCTACTATGTGTAGATAAAATATAAATAGCTCAATTCTACGCATACAGACAACTAATCTACCTAAGACACGCCCGTATCGCTTTTATAGGCACATCACTGAAATAATTAGAAAGGGATGAGTGACCAATCTGAAATCCCACTCGTGATCCAAATTATGCCAATCTCGTTGCAGCTATCCCGCTATGATATTAGGTATTTACCTTAGACCAGTGGTTCTCAAACTTTCTAAGACACGACCCCTCCCCCTTATGAAGGTGAAAGATTTCGCGCCCCCTTATCGTCATATCACAAAACGCAACCAGGATGCTAGCAAACATAACTGGTAGTTTGATGGCATGGAAGGTTACGACTGTAAATGAGAGATTTTAAAATATTTAATTCAGACTAAATACAGAACAATAACTACGAATTGGATGTAAATCGCGCAGAGCGCGAAAAATTTTTTCATTCGAGATCAGTATCGCGGCCCCTTCAGGTGCTTTCACGCCGCTAAGGGGTGCGCGCCCACCAGTTTCAGAACCACTGTTTTTGAATTATCATGGTAAAATATACTAATAAAAAGTTAATCAAGTGTCTGCATTAATTCGATTTTTAGTACGCAATTTATCAATATTTTTGAAAAGTCTCTGTAGACTCTCGCGGGCCGCACAAAACGGTGTGGAGGGCCGCATGCGGCCCGCGGGCCGTAGTTTGCCCACCCCTGCTCTAGAGTCTAGACACTCAATACACTCTAGAGGCCACTACCTCGCAGAAAGATGATAATCACCACTCCGCCTAGTTTCAAATAGTAACTTATGTATTTATGTTTGCTTATGCTTAGTTAAACGCAGTTTGACCGTAGCTGCTTGGCGAGCAGTAGGCCTATCCATGTAGTATACGTATGTATTGTACGTACACCGGACACAAAGATTTGAAATTTTGTATACGTCAAATAAAACATTACGATGGTTGCAATCAACAGCTGCTGACATAGGCGCCGACTTACGAGGTTACGAGGTGGCGCAGCCACCTCGTGACCATATTTACGAGGTGGCGGCCACCTCGTACAAAATGCTCAAACGTCTAAGTGATTTGTGACCAGTAATTAGTAATAAGGCGAATCGATGCGACCTCGTTAGAGACGTCTTCGATTTCGATACGCACGAGTGCCAGGCGCGTAGCCACGGGAGTTTCGGGGGTCTAACTTCCTTATTTGAAATGCGAAACCCCGTCATTTTGAAATTATCATTCTAACTCTAATATTCAGTTGCAATTCAATAATTGTGTAATCAGTGTTCCGCGGTCGGATTTGCGAGAAATTTGTAGTCAATTAGCGAGACGAATCTGTGATGATCTCCCGCTGACATGGTCGCGAAATTAGGTCATTCATTCCCGTGCGCGTGGCAATCGTCGCTAGCCTGATTTATCGCGTCTCGATCAAGCCTGGTTCCGCAGACTTCAACAAGCGCGTCTGCAATAGGCCCAGTTCACACTCTATCATCGCTTAACTGCGCAATCGAATCTGCATTGGCGGCTTCGGCCTGGTGGGCACGATATCATCGCTGGCCTACACAATAACATCTGCAATAGGCCTGGAGTGAAACATATCATTGCTTGCCTATGGCCTAAGCCCCTAACTATCGCGTCTCGGGCCTAGCATGCTTTGGCTCCTATCGCTCGCTGGTTTCGAGACAATGCGGTCGAGTTTACGCTATTAGTCATTGTTTTATGTCATATTGATTAAAAAGCGACTTCCCTAAACTGAATAACATCGAATCGCTACAAACAGACTTAAACGTGCGAAATTGATTCCCGCTAATACTTGAACGTAACGACCAGAAGATGTGTATCATGTCTCGAGTTCTGAAATACGACAAAGGTTTGAAATCGTGCAGTGAAGTTGGGACATTTTGATTTGCGAAAACTGTAGCCGGGACTGCGTAATACGCGCGCGTATTTAATTGTTCACCAGAGATCAGTGACTCGTTGATTGACAGCACTCCCGGACTCTTTGGCAAGCTTATCATACGCCTAAAATCGTCGATACAAAGAGATTGAATGATCGCCATTTACACATGTACTTGACCCGAATTGAATTGATGCTATATTGATAAATTTGAAGAAAATCCAAATCCCCCTAATTATTCGACTGGCTGCACGTCTAGCGTGTGCTGAGAAGCACCATCCTAGATCTCCTTTGCCGACCAGGCGCCCAAATATAAGTTCTGCTTTTCTGAAATCTAAATTATGTGCACCCATATTCGTTTACAAAACCATTCATGGGCTATAGCTAGCTTCGTGATAGGTAATCGTAGCGCGAAATTGGAGGGTGTGTTGGTGTGTTCCTGCAAATTGAAATTCATTTCTGCGCAAATTCGTTTCTCTAACAAGGCTTTGCCAGTGGCATTAATCGGGAAATGCAGCAATACAGCAATACAGCCTAAACACCGATATAATGAGAAAACAATTGTCGCGACGAAAGCTACTCAATACGGCGTCACACTCAAAATCGATTCGTGGCGATACTGATTAGATTTCACGCTTTCTCATTTGCCATCATCCATATTCCTTGTTATCCACTTGATACATTCGCACTCCGAAATTGTCGCACAAAGTCATTTTTCAGTGTTCCTTTCGTTATTAATGTGATGCATCACAAGAATATGGGTTGCACAAATTCTTATTTTATTCGATTCGTTTGAACAGGGAACCTTCTACATTCCGATAAACTTGATTGCTGGATGTACTCGTATCGAGAACAACATTATCGAATATTAAACTGTTAGGCATTAGATAGACAGTGGATTTCTATTGATACGATCGCGGCATGCGTCCGGAAGTGGAATTAATTCTAGCCCAGGGTGGCCAACCCGCGGCCGTAGACGAAATTGTGCGGCTGTCAACACGTAATTCAATCGGTATGCGTTGGCGGCCGTCGACATGCAGATTGAATTTACGAATTGACCGATGTACTCCCGAAATGCCTCGCGAACTTAAATCGGGAAATGCACCAATGTTTTAATCAGTGGCGGCTCGTGACAATATCGGGTGGTGGGGCAAGGGCTGCGAGCGACTTTTATCAACATGACGTCACAATGGCGTTTTCCAACGTAAAAAAGTAACTTTATGATGGTCACATGAATTTCCCGACAACAGTGATTTTAACGTAGGTGCCGCGAGAGGTTTGCCGGTGAGCCGTGACTTGAAGTGTGGTAACAAATGTTTTATTCATTTATTTTTAATCAAAGGATTATTTTACAAAATGTACGTGAACTAAGAATCGTCCCTATGCCACGAATCAAGTATCAGGTCATCCTTAGTAGCATGCGTTTTGATTTCGTGGTAGAGTTATAGATTACGCAAATCGATAGACCCTAAAATCCGACCGTCACCCCAAATTCGAAATCCGGATCCAGTCCGGCCAGGTAAAAAAACATTGAAATCCTGCTCCTGCTCCTGAACCGGACTGTGGCCATCTCTGGTTACGACCAGGTGATAATAGGCAACCAAAGCGGAGGCACCCGGCGTACGATTGGATCAATAGACTGGACAACTTCTAGACCTCTCATTTTCGCTCTAAAGGCAACTGCGTAAACTACGTACGGAATAAAGATTCAATACGATTCATGTTCGCACTTGACTTGACCTGACTAATTCCAATGACTAGAACTCGAGAGATTGCGTAAGCCTAACTGGAAAGGTCAACGAGTTCGGACACATACGCAATTGTTATCTCATAGATTGGGCCTGTCATATTGAATCCAGAACATCAATTTGAATGGTCTTTGAAGAACTAAGGACAGCAGCCTCGGAACTTCGGTCTCGGAACAACGTAGGACATTTTGGCCTTGAAACTGGAGACTGTGACACAACACATACGGCTTACTGTCTATAAGTCTGCTGCGAAATCGCCGTTGGAAAATATATTAATATATAAATACATGAATAAAAGTCGTAACTTAGTATACTGTTACAAGAAATCATCGAGAAGTAGCATACGCAATCTCATAACCCATTCCGGTATGGTACACTGTCAAAATCAATGCAAACAGACGAACACCGAACTTTGAGTAAAATAGATCGAGGAATAGGCTGATCGAATGATCAGCTGTTAGCCGACATCGAAAATGAAATAGCTATCGCAATTGACAGGGGATTGTAAGCAAATGGTTTGAAGGCCACAATTTCACAGTGAAATGGACATTGGCGAACATAAAATTATGCGAATACTTGAATGCAAACCGAGAATCTTGGTTAGCTGTTTCATGCGATCATCGCGATATACCATTGGAAATATCATCACCGATCTCGTTATGGAACGCAGACTATAGATTAGCACAGACCGACACCGGCTTTTGCGTGAGATCCGCAATGACGTAGGTAGGCTAAGTATCAGATCAGCGCGCATCTCTACCATACTCGACCTCGAAAACGAAATAACTGCACCTGGCACCGCGTTCGATACTAAAATCAAGACATACCGTGTGAAAGCTCATGACAGATCTAGGTATGGAACATCGTTAAAATCAATAGAGACCAATAACGGCTTTTGCGTAAATTTGTTGGCGATAAATGAAGAGTCAGCTCTTACTCGACTTTGGAAACGAAATTACCACCCACATAGTTCAGTGACAAACTTAAAACTTGTTACATCGGTCGATACTAACACTTACCGTGCCAAATGTCATGACCGATCTCGGTATAGAACATCGTCAAAATCAATGGAGACCAATACCGGCTTTTGAGTAAAATCCGTTTGCTGTACTATGTACATGATAGATCAGCACACACTGAACTTCGGAAACGGAATTACTACCATTATCTTTAAGTAGCAAGCCTGAAACTTGGAGCAGTGTTAAATACTACCTTCACGACATATCATACCAAGTTTCAAGAATTATCATGGTGCGAAACACCGTCAAAATCGACCTATACCAGCAAAGGTCGACTCAACGCATATTACGGTAACCGAGTTCAGATATAGATACGATTGTTACATCACACCTTAGGGGCGAGTAGGCATATTTGCCCCGGTTGCTCGGCCATTTTACGAATAGGAGAGAGTAAATCACCGTTTCTTTATTGTGCGCGGCTTTGAGAGAATAGATAGTGAAAGCTTGTTATGAGCGCTACCGGGGCAAGCCCCGGCTAGGCATTCACAAAGCGAAAACACAGAAGAGAATTCGATTTTCGCAGAGACTTCGCTATGTATGGGCGTTTGCAAGCGAAAGCACAAGAAGAACGCGGGTTTCGCTGTGATCTCGGTATATATTGATTGCTGTGCGTCTATAAATGGTTAAATTGTTATTGAACAGAATTTTAGGTGGGGCAATGCCCCAGTTGCCCTATAGGACGAGCCGCCACTGGTTTTAATCATCAAACAATTGCCGCGATGAGAGTTGGTCAACGCAAGAAACCGCAAGAGACAATTACTGATTGGCTGCGCGATTTCGCGTTTGTAATCATCATTATTGTCTGCTTGAAGTATTCGAGAGTTGTCGTGTAGGCCGCAGCTACACTTCAAATGATCGTACCGTTATAAGATTCCATTTAATAACTCGTCTGCATGGTTTGATATTAATGAGTGCAGGGTCGATATTAAAACGTCACGCGAATCGTTTAACTCTGCACGTATACCAGCGGCGTGCAATAAAGTGCGTTTTCGTGCGGCGACGATGACGTCATCGATATGGAACAATTACAACGTCACAAGACTTCGCCACCTCGTAAAAAAATAAAAGTCGGCGCCTATGGCTGCTGATATATATCATAACCGATGTTCCCTCTAATTTTGACGAGTCTGCGCACACTTACCAACTCACTGCGCAGACCCTTGAACAACAATGCGTAACGACTAAAAAAAAGGTCATCACTTCGGATTTTTTGTGCCCAACTTAGATTTTCGGTGCGCAGAGACCGTTTAAGCAATGCGCATTTGCGCACTTGCGCAGTTTGGAGGGAACGCTGATCATAACCGAGCCGTTCTTTGCCGTTTCTCGTAACGGCAGCTTGCAGTATCTGTATTAAGTGGAAGGTAGAATGTTAAGTTCTCTTTACCTTATTCTCTTAGGACTCTACTTGAAACGGGCGCCAATCGTTATTTCGCAATTCTTCACTCGACATTTATGCGTGTCGCCATAGCCATTCGCTTCTACGCCATGTTAGCGTGTGTTGTAGGTACAATCAGGACCAAAACAGCAATTCGTCGCCCACTCCAAACGTTGGTATTGGTAGGGTTGTAACCAAGTCACAATATTCCGAGTCACAAGTCAATCTCACTTTTATAGTTTAGACTCGAGTCAAGTCGAGGCATTTTCAATTTACCCCCGAGTCAAGTCCAAGTCCAAGTCAGCTAGTATAGGGTCGAGTCCGAGTCATAGTGTTTGATTCGAGTACGAGTCCAAGTCGTTATGTTCACAGATCAGTTTTCAGATCAATCCGGTTCAACCCACTTTTTTCAACTCTGCTCGAGTGATATAGAATGGCTCGTATTCATAATATCGTAATTTTCATCAGTTTTCATAGTTTACGGCCCTATTTCCAAGTATCAGGACTGATGGACGAAATACAAATAATGTGGTAACTTTACTATTCTTCGAAGTTACATGGAATGTCTGTCGCGGCCGTTATAGTCTCAAGTCAAAATGACTCGAGTACAAGTCGAGTCAATGCAAAAATTGACTCGAGTGGAGTCAATTTACGCATTTGAAAAAATGACTCGGGTCAAGTCTAGTCACCGAAAAATCGCAACTCGAGTCTAGTCATGGCTCGAGTCATTACAACCCTGGGTATTGGGGCGCCACAGGGTGGTCAGTTTTCAAGTTGATGACTGAATTTCGTCAATAATATTGGTATAATTGCATTATATTGCTATTCATTCAGATTTACCGGTAGAACTGGGACACGTAATTCATAATTATAGTATCTTGTATGTTGTTATAATTACTTTATTGTATGTTGTTAATTCGTGACCTGACGTCGTTTATATAATCAAAAGATACTGTAGTTGCGCAAACGTAGCCGACTAAAGGAAAAATTTCCTGAGACGCACGCATAAATTGTCATGTCTTCATTCCTCTGTGAGTGCCCCGGGTAGCATTTCCATTGTTGGGGCTCAGATTGGAAGGACAGGACTATTCGTCACGTCCACAGACCGCGGCTATACTGACAATGGACACATACCCAAGGTTTTGGCCAAGGTCATTATTTAGTAGCACACTTGTGGAGTTGCGTGTTGGCCGAAATTGCATACGTCTTTTGGAGTGTCGTGGCGGGGTGATGACCGCCACCGAAATGCCCATTCCCATAAATTATGCATGCTTTTTTCTTGAGTAGGAGAGGTATGCATTTCAAAATCAAGCTATTTAGAGACATTAAATCAGGAAGCCCGAAGAAAATTTTCATGTTAATTAACTGTCTTGAAAATACTTATGTTGATTTACGAAATACTTTTGAGTCTCCTTAGAGCTCGCCCCTGGTCGTATTTGGGAGTTTAGGGTGTGGCAGTTACGGACCTGGCAAGAATGCAAATCGTTGGGTGCGACGAATAGTCCTTATAGAGTTGGGCAATAGGTGCATTATGACGTAACAAGCAAATAACGTATGATTTATAAGGAAAGTTGTTATCTCATTAGACCTTTTCATCGCAAGCCTTATATTGTATTCCAATATCACTTCTGAAATTTCTTCTAAGGAGCAAAACAAATGTAATCGTGAGTAATCGTGATTACTTTTGAAATGTAATCGTAATCGTAATCGACTACATCCTGATTTTGCTGTAATCTTAATCGTAATCGTAAAAGCGGGATTCACAAGTAATCGTAATCGCAATCGATTACATTCGTAAAGTAATCACCCCATGTCTGACCTAAATAATATTCACTTTCGTGAAAACATATTTGTAACTCTATATTTACTTGATGTGAAGCGCGAAGGAAATTCTGGGTTTGACTTATATTTTCTTAAATTGAAAGTTATAGAACTCCGTGAAAACAGCCCGAGAATTCCCCAGTTTCTCTTTCAAATTGGAGGGTTACACTACTTCTACTTGACAAACTGAGAATAGCGAAAAGTAAGTAAGTAGATCACAAGATATTACGAAGTAGAAGTAGAAGTAGAAAATTTTCGATCTACTTGAGTAAGTACTAGAAGTAGAGGAAAACTACTTGAGTACTTCGAAAAAGTAGAAGTACTTCGTTACCAACCACTAGGGCTCTTCAAAAATGTTCTCAAATCGTACTGGCTACTAGATAAAATTGTTAGGTTACCTAATTTAATCCTACACACAAAATTAGGTTCGATTCCAGTCGGTAACCGCTTTGCTACAGGAGAAGAAAGTTTCTATTTATTATATAAAAATAAATAATAAAAAAATTGAAAATTTTCTGTTCACCCCACGAAAGGCTGTCTATAGAAACGATGCTCACCAAATTTGGTTATATTCCAACCAGTGGAAGCGGAGTTATTGCCGTCGAAAAATTTGGATTTGAATAAAATAGTATTTACGGTGAGCACAACTATAATAAATAAACAAAGAATCGGTGAAATTTTGTGTGTAGGCTTAAATTAGGTAACCTAACAATTTTATCAAGTAGCCAGTACGATTTGAGAAAAAAAGTCATATTTGAAGAGCCCTACTAACCACCTCTGTGTATACTATAACTATAGAAGTTGGTATTTCACCCTGATCAATATCAATGTAGCCATAGCATGACCCGAAAGATACATTGTCCGCCTGTCCGGTCTAGCTTAGACCGTCAAGGAGTAAGCTTATAATACCTTGCCAGTCATCAACGAAATTGCTGGCAAAGCGAAGTAAAGTATTGATTTTATGGAAATATCATGTCATTCGATTGTTCCAGTTGATATGTTTCATGATGCCAACGAAGTCAGATTTTACTTCAACATTGTGGCATAATGTGGCCTGAGTATTCGATACGTATTGTATTGATATATTACTTTACGAAAATGTAAGATTTGAATTAGCAATATGACGTCACGTGACGTCATGAGTTCACGTTTGCCGTCACATAGATCCCTTTAAAAAGGTTCGAATCAGAATCTTTCAGGGGTTAGCGCCATCCTTAGACGTAGCTTCAAATCAGATTTGATCGAGAGGTCGCGTACTTTAGGCAGTTAAACAGAGGTAGTTACTCTATCTCCTCGACTATACTGCATAATGACAAAGAAAATTACAAATATGTGTAATTTCGATATTATAATCCGCTACCATGATATAAGGCTATTTTTTGAGGTTATACTATGACGCATTCACTAAAAAACTGAGTGAAACATTTCTCAAAATTTCTTTTCACTTTTAAGAAGTAGCTTAAAATCACAACACTAATATAAGTAGTGCAAGCAGGAAAACGCGGTTTCAGGTCACGTGTTGATGAAAAAACACCAACACGATCGCGAGATTTGATTTGTATAGTTTTGACTCGCATCATCAAATATGCCTTATATAAACCCCCGCAATAAAAAAAAATATCAGAAAGCAATAGGTTGTAAAAACTTAGGTCTTCGACATCCTAAACCTATACCTTCAACATAAATGTTCGTCGGAATGATCTTGTCAAAATAGCCAACTGCTATCCCAACGTCGAGTGCCGTTATCAGTAGTGGCACCCCGTATCCGAATAAGGTGCACTTGGTCATATAGCGCGACTTGCCCGCTCCAAACACCTACAATATAAATGCAGAAGTGTCTGAGTGTTTCACACGTACTTTACCTGCTTCATATCGAAAATGGCTTACCATGACCAGTGATCTGTACATGTCGTACGAGTAGACGGCCATCCAACACCAGGTAGTCAGGTAGAAAAAATGCATAAAACTCGCAATCACGGTACACGTCATCCTGTTCTCGTTTCTTTCGATCCCAACAACAAATATTATGCTGGATATCAGTAGGTTGGTGCAAATGTGGAACAATATCTGTGTGGGCCGTCTTTTTCTGATGTCCCTGAAATGAAATATAAAATTGACTGTCAGAACGTATTCCGGAGCTTGACTTAGAACTTATAATGGATCTGAAGGCGAAAGTTGGGCTTTGCACCTACACAGCATCGGCACGGACCGAAAGCGTCGAGGTGGATAAAAGTAAACTTACATATTGATTGGATGTAATTACCACGATGATTTATTGTTAAAACGTATAGTACCAGCAACAAAATTCAAATAATATATTCGTCAAGTTACAACTTGGTCAAAGCTGCGCGACATGGAGTTCACACACGTATTACGGGTAGGGTTGCATTTAAAACAAACGATGTTTTAAAACACTTTGTTTAAAACATGTCTTAAACAGTGTTTTAAACAAGTGCCTTTTTTAAAAAATGTTTGTTTTTTTCAAACGTTGTCTAATTATGCCGTAATTGTGTGAATACGTCCGAAAAACCATGTAGCATGAGCCTACGGACGGTTTGCACCCACAATAATCGACGTAAACGATGTGGGGTGGCTGGAGCCCTCTAAATCGTCGTCGGTTGAACAGTTTCCGCATGCAGATATAGATCATTGGTATGGAATGGGTGTTCGGCTGATGATTACCGCCGACCGTAAAATTGCTGCGTAACGGTGTAGTCCCGGTTTTGGTCTGTTCATGACAGTGGTCGGAAGACCTTTTCGTCGAAAGAGCCATATTTATCCTATATTTTCAATTGTCAATGTCAATTCACTGTGACGTCACAATTACATAGTGACGCTCTGGCTAAAAAAATAATGTTTTAAACATGTTTGTTTTAAATTTATTTTGTTTCAAATGCAACCCTAATTACGGGCATATGCAACCTACTCTTTGACTGCGTGGATGATAATGGTCAGCACGAGACCCAGCATTGAAAGTGACAATCCGATGACGCTGGCCGTCTCCAGTGGCACGTTAGGATCCAGATTAGTAGTTGCCTGTAACAAATTCAGAAATCGAAAATATTACGTTTACACTTACATATAGTCAACCCCGAAATCGCATCCTTGCAATAATTGCAGCAGGTGGCAACCCCTTGTAATGTAAGCCAAATGGTAGCTGCGCCACTCATATTACTTGGGTTGACTGTTTTTTATAATGGTTGATTTTATCGTGGGTTTACGCGGGTATATTCAGCCAAAGCACAATCATTGCGGTCGAATATATATATACAGAAGTCTCGACAAGCGTGCTGAAAAGTCAAGCTGTGGCTATGTAAGTACCTGCGTACTGTGCACTGCAGAGTGTATGTAGACTTACCACAAGTAAGGCGAAGTTGGTTAGGTGATCACACTGGCATCTGGTTAGCTTTTCTTGGCCGTCCACGACCCATCTACAGCCATCGTAGCTCCACTCGCTTTTAGTAACATTCCAATAGCCACATTTGAAGCAATCCCTCTTTCTCTGAAAGATGATAATTGTTTGAAACTGACGCGTTAGCAGCAGTCACACAAACACAATCTAGCTATCGGACGATGTCAGAATGATGGTTTCAGCTGATTGAAAGTTTCTGAATCAATACGAGTGATTTCGGATTGCTTGCTATAGCGACACTCCAAGCAATTGCTAGCGATTGGAATATATTAAATCCCCATTTAAGTGATTCTGGCTGTTCACTGTTCAGTGTTCATGCTTCTGTTGCCGAATATAATGATGCTGCAGTTTTGCGGGTTCTGTGTCATTCTAGCGCTGAATTCCATTGCACTTCCGGCCTCTCATGCAGCGTTTGAATATACACGTCATTCTTTTTATCTTAGCGTATTGTCCCACGTCACCGCAAAGAACTATAGCATTCTATGGCATATAATGTGTGTAAAGCTGTACGCAATTATGAAAGCGGAAGTGAGTAAAGACTCCGCAGTTTCACTCCCTCTTGCTGTGTTCAATCCTAATGGAGAATGTGACTCTATCACTTGGCTATTTCCCATTTTACATATCTACACGAAAGAACTTGGTTATTTCAGTCATTTTGAATCTTTTCAATCACTTTGAGCAAGGTCATCTAGTCTGCATATGAACCTCATGGCTTCAGTATTCGTGATGCAAACCTGCTGCCCATGTGTTGCGGCAGTGGATCAAACTACAATCTCGCTATTTCCTCTATGGATTATTGATAAACGTATCTACTAAGTTGGCGAATAGAAGTGTGTGGTTACATTGCCTTACCACTATTTATTTTAAGTGGTATTGCCAAGGGCATACTTACGTCAAAACGCAGTCCAGATTTCACCCCGGGCTTCTTCTTCTCGCCAGAGAAATTCATCTCAATCGGATCTTTCAAGTTTCTAATCGGGACACTATCATTGCCGACGTTGGCTGCAACGATCTGTATTGACAATGTCGGTGAAACATAGGACTGGGATGGTCACGGAGAATATTTACTATATGGTAGCCTTAGGGATCGTAACTGCCACACCCCAAAATTGGAGGGCGAGCTCGAATGGGTCGAAAATTATTTCGTAAAAAAGCATAAATTATGGAGTATTCTTTGGTAGAATTAGTAAACCTTCTACGAGCTTCACGCGATTTAACCACCCCCTCTGCCCCCATTGTATCCTGCCTACTCCATTTCATAATGGCCGCAAACTCCTCGATCCTGTGACGCAACAATGACGTCAACATGGGTCGTGATTTCACTAACCTCTTTTTGTCTATTTGGTCATTTGGTCAACCAACACTTGGAAATATGTGGCAGCCTAAAATGCAATGTCACGCGTCAATCCGTTCGCGATAACCGAATCAGTCATTTGCAGGCCTGTTTATTTTTGGATATTGGGTTTTATTTTTGGAGATTCTCCAAAAATAAGATTTGAAAACATCCAAAAATAAGATTTTTTTGCATGATGTTTTTTCAAGTTTTTTAGTGAAATGCACGAGTCAGAGCAGTGTAAATACTGTTGAAACAACCAGCAAACTCACAAACACACACAAAAACAGCATGTGTGAGTGGGAGGGGGTCTTCGAAACGCTCACTGGAAGGATCAGAGGCGACACGACAAGGGTTGAAGAGGCGGCATGGTATGAAATGGTGCGAGTGTGGTGCCGGTGGGACCTTGTAACGCAGGCCAAATACCGCCACCTCTACAACAATAACTTCGTCTAACACGATGATGGGACTGAATGGTTACCTCCAACGGCAACAGGACTTGATCCAGGAAAAGAAAAGTATGTGTCCCAAGTTTGTAGACACATGTTGGTTGTCAATTAAGAAGATGACCGCTTGGTTGACTAGACACCGTGTCAAACTCCTCGGGGTTATAAACGATAGAAGTCTGGCCTGTGTATCCCTCCGCTGCAGTAGTGGATCCAACTAATCGTCCTCGAGCGCATGGCCACAGAGGTGAGCACCACCGTCACAAAGATTCAGGGATTTGGCCATCTGATCGTGGAGCATCAGGATGAGCTCCATCGCATGGTCGAACGCCTTCGAGCTCGGTGCCCAGCTGAGGACTGGGACAATGACACCTGCGGCAAGGAAGCTCCTTTGGTCAGAAGGTGCTAGGCTCTCAAGTTCACTGAGTCACGCAATTTCGTGGAGGATCAGAGTGTGCACTGTGCAGTCCTCGACCTTCTCGAGAATATCGACTAAGAAGAGAAGCAGTCCACGTTCGAGGCAGCCTGGAGCCTTATAGCAGGGCTCATCGACGGCATAAAGAAAATTGAAGTTGCCGACAATGAAAGGGTTCTGCCCTGTCTACCACACCAAGTGGTGCAACCTCGTAGGCATGACAGAACAAACACTTCTTGCTCTTTTAGATTCTAATAATATAAACAACAGTGATACATATATGTAAGCTACTCTATTTGCAGCTCAGTGAATTGATCGACAAACGCCGGGGTGGGCTGTCGAACAACTGGACACCTGAGTAGATAAAGAATATCGAAGACCAATTCCAATCCATGTCTGTCCGATACCAAATGGACGTCACTTTCAAGCGCATTATTGACGAGCGTCAGTTCTTTGGACCCACATGGCTCGATGTTTCCCACAACTGCGACGGTCGAAGCTGATTTCTCGAAAATCAATTGGGAGAAAGGTCTCTTCCGGGCGTCACCCACTGATTTTTATTTGGAGGGCATTCTCCAGGCCAAAGACTTTGTGACGAAAGTATCAGAAAGATAGATCAAGATCACTGATGATCTCGATGTGTTGAAGAACATGAATACATGATAATAACATACTTTCAGTGAAGTTTTCTATGTAGTATTAGGGCTAAAAACACCTTCATTTCTTATTTTTGGAGATTCTCCAAAAATAAAATTTGAAAACATCCAAAACTAAGCTATTGTTGTTATTTTTGGAGAAATCCAAAAATAAACAGGCCTGGTCATTTGGCTATGGATATGGTTGACTTATGCAGCGTTCAATTATTGCTACTTACACCACGGATGCGAAGTTCGCAGAAGCGCATGCGTACATACTCACCAGGCCAGGACTATAGGTGTCCGACGGGAATAAAGTGCTGTCCAAGTAGAGGAAGAAGGACACTCTTGATAACCCATTAGCGTCTTTCGCCTTTTCCAATGCAGCAGTCGGTATGGATATGTTGACGGGCCGTTCACTAACTTCAGTGCGATTGTGAGTAGTGACGTCCGCATAAACTGGTGAGAACCAGGCTGTTTGGTTCACAGGTGTCTTCGTCACCTATGCAGTAAAGGCAATTCATAAATTCTAAGCTACTAAGAAAGAGACATCTGGTAACACCGGACCAGAAAACTGCTCTCAAGTTATCACGCATATTTTAGCTTTTGTTGGCGATTGCGAATTTGCTGCGGTGTGCGGTGTAGAAATTTCATGCTCATGAAGCGGATTAATTATTATATCAGACAATGAGGCTTGTCAGGGAAGCTGTGATGTTGCAGCATTCTATATATATATGGTAAGCCCGTTTATGACTACCTATAGGTTGAAGTCAAATAACTTATTAAATGTTTCGAAATTCGACTACTCCTAGCTAATTAGGGCTATTGAAAACATGGTAAAGGGCTTCCAGTTTTGACAGAAATTCTCCAGATGCAATGTGCATGCTGCGCTGTGCAGTGTGCATGTACTACTATCATAATGACACGACTCGTAATCCCGCCTTGTATAATCTATTTCGGCAGCTCTATTCTAATACGATGGTTATATTTTACCTTAATTGAGTGGAATATGTATGATTTTGAAAATCACAAATCATGGTTTTGAAGCACCTCCGTTGATCATACTTGGGCGGGCGGCTATCTGATCACAGTTTAGTAACCAACAGTTAACGGTACACATATATATTCTTACATATAACCCTGACCATTGATCTCAAACTTACCGTCACCAACATAGACGCTGTTGTGAAATTGACTGAAGTCTCATTCTCGGGAATTTCGACGTTATTCGCCAAATTGTTCACTGACTGCAATATTCGCCTTTTCACTTGTTTTTCCTGTTCCCTCGCGGACAATACAGGTGTAGTCGAAGCCGTAGTCGAGACAGTCGATGAGCCACTAGGTGGGGCCTCCGTGGTGGTAGTCGAGGTTCCGGTGAGTGACAGTGAATTAGATCGTATCAAATTGTCAACGACGTTCACCACATTCCCGAGAACGTCTGTTGAAATCTGCAGACGCGCGAAACCGCGATTTACAAAAACTCGTGTGCATATCCGACAGCGTACATTGTACATAGTCTGGTATAGATTAGAGTGAAACCAGAAGGCGAGAAACATCCATCCAGTTCAAATATCGGGACGCTACTACGCCACTGACACGCCCACACTGACTGTTCAGTGTTCATGTGATATGATAGATAACTAACCGACGGACAGTTATAAACAGCACGCAGCTAGCAATATTCAAGTAATTTATGGTGTTTCTCCGGAAACAGATATGGTAATGTGATATCTTGTCACCCGAACGAAAGCTACTGTCACACTCCGTCCGAAGAACCACTCCGAAACACCCCTTAAAATTGGCATTGGTTTGAACAATAGCAGTGCCGCAATACAATAACACTGACAATGAGCTATCCTGGCGCTTCGATCGTTCGCAAACATGCCGGTTTCCGGAGAGATCTACCTGACCGACCGTACAGTCACGTGTTGAGGATCTGATTATAGTTTAGTTATCTATTATTGAAATATTTGAACAGCTTCTTGGAGGTACAAAACTTAAATATCCAATTAAATAGTATAGTCATTGAAATGAGACCGAATATTTTCGGCTGACAATCGTCAGGGGTAATCGTCAGCAACTAGTAGAGGCTACGTGGGAAGAACGTCTAAGCGTTTGCAGGAACGCATAAACCAGCATGTCCCTAGATTTATTAGAACACGCGCGTCACGCTTGGCGAAAAGCTCACCCATGACACGTCCGCTCAAGGTTGATGCGGAACAATCAAAGGCCATAAATTCTGCATTTGGCAAACACTTGTTGGATAATCCCGCATGTGTGAAACATTATCGAGACGTCAGATTTCGCGTCATCAGAAGGGGCCGGTCACACTTTCATTTATGTGCCTTTATCAAAATACACCAGCCAAGGCTGAGTCAACAAAACGAGTTCGTGTACCATCTAAAATATTACATTGCACGCTCTCGTATTCGACATTTCATGCTGGTGACGTCATATTTTTTGATACGATTGTTGATATACGATGTTCTTTTGAATTCTCTACTAGTCGCTGACGATTACCCCTGACGAGTGTCAGCCGAAAATATTCGGGTTCATTTCAATATGAATTTACTATTTAAAAAAAACTTCAGCAGTTGACCTCCGCTTCGCGCCCCCTTCAGAGTTAAAAGAAAGCGCCGCGTTTCAAAAACGCTACAAACTTACCGTTTTCTGTGCGGTCGCCGCCTCGCTGACGCCAGCCACGTATTCTGAAATCTTTTTCACCTCCTCTTTGGCTACTGTCTTCTCGCTGTTGGACGTTACAAGCTGGAGTTTAGCGGTATCTGTCTTTAGCTGTTCCGACGATGTGTTTGAGACTGGCCCCTGCAAAGCGACGTGCGTTGACAATCTGTTGAGAATACGCGCTCTTTCACGCTTACAGTCGGGATGACGCTTGCGATAGATTTGCTGCAAGAGACGTTGGTAAAATCCACAAAGTTTGCTGCACCTGTGTCGTTGACTTTACATACGGCTGAAGCTTCGTAGCGGCCACTCTCAGCTGGAAACGTGCAAAAGTACGGAGTATATGAATATACAAGCTACAATTTCCGCATACTCTACGTTGTCGCCAACGCATACGTAAAGCGTACACTGTAAATCCGTGGGTTGAAAAGCGGTGACTTTAGAAGATTTTCATCATATCGCAGGATGTCAATCATAGATTGAGCTGGTCATTATGGACTACTACAAAATTCTCGGATTTTCCACATTAGATTAGAATTAGATTTACAGCAACACATTTTCTTCCAAATTTGAATGAATTTAGAATTATAGCTATGCAATTTTCCAATTTAGAGTAAAATTATAATTATTGAATTCGCGAAAACTTGGAAATTGAATAGAGTTCAGTTCATATCAAATGACAGGTGGTTCGCATAAGTATGAGAGAGACACATGTTTGTACGGCAAGCTTGGCTCGTTGCGGAATATACAATTCTGCAACTTTTTCAGGACAACCCGAAATTAGATTACAATAAAAATTAGAGCATAAAAAGATCCCCAGATTGTATTATAATTAGAGCAAAGAAACATTTCACAAATTAGAATAAAATTAAATTACTGGTATTTCGCTCTTATTCAGTCTAATCGGGCAACTAGAATTACTAGTTGTCCAAGTCTGCTTCCAGATTCCGAATTATGCTTCATCACCCGTTCCAAGGATTGAAAACGAGTCAAATGCATCAATCCTTATGGAGATATACCCCAGGAATGGAGTGGGTGATGCTAACGCTTGCCACCTTTTTGCAACTCGAGGTGGGAACGAAAGCAGAACCCACTTCACACCCGTACCGTGTATTCATGAGAATTGGTGTATTTGATCGCTCTCAGCCATCATCGGAATACGAGTGAATACGGGTTATAATATATTTACATAATGAATATATCATTTAAACGTATATCAAAGTGTCTGCTGTATATATTTCATACGATATCCCCTATAAATTACGAATTGATACTGACGGCACTTATTTTGCAGCGAGTAGGCGGTGGCCCCAACGTCGGTTAGATCAAAGTGAAATCCTTCGAGGTTGTTTGCGTCACAGTATCCTTCAAATGAAAATCTTCTTCATCATAATTTTTTTCATATTTACGCACCGATATTTCAAAACTTACGAACACATCCTACTGTGCCATTACCGCGGAAGCCGGCTTGGCATTCGCACACGCCGCGAAGCAATATGGGGTCGTTCCTGCATTCCGAGTTTTCTTTGCAAGTGTCTTTGGTGCCACGTGAAGTACACCAATCCGTTACTGCAAATTCAAGAGGGTAAGTAAAAGATGCCAGACAGCGTTTCTCCGAGTATGCATACCGTTTTTGCAGTCTTGCGTGTCGTACGCTTGTGGGCATTGGCATTTGTAACCTTGCCCTTGTTCTTGGCAAGTGCCGCCGTTGAAGCAGACCGGGTTGTCGCATGGATTTACAGCTGTAAGTAAATATTTTGGTTGCCACGTACGTCATATGCTTATACCGACACTACACGTTTATCGAAAAGAGTGTGTTTTCACGCAATAAAGGGGATACATGGGAGCAGAACATTCCTCTGAGTTATATAACCGCAATATAAATCAAACACAACATTATAATCCAAATGATGCTTGGCAAACTGGAACAAATACAAATTCAATACGAAGGAACGTATAGGCACCAAGAAATGCGCTCCCATGACGATTGACGGTGATAAAATCGACGCATGATTGCCGAAGCCTTCGATATTGATGTCCAGGTGCCAATACGACTGGCGCCGAATAAAGTCATGTCCTTGCAATCTTACCTTCGCAGTAGGAATGCGACTCGCACATAAAAATGTTTCCCCCATAAAAGAGTGCGAATGTGAAATAGCACGAGTCTGACCAAAGAGTCTTTTTGTTTGGCCTGCTTCATGTGAGCTATTCCAATATTTTCAGAATAGCGACAATCTTAGCCAGCGGTCCCTACATATAGCAACGTGCTTTGAGGAAGCAATTACTAACAATGGACCCAGCCCAAGTCAACCTGCTCAACCCCATGAATAGTCTTAACCGCGTGTGGCGTGTACATTGCGCAAGATTTATATTTAGATACCCTAAGCTTTGGGAGACGCCACTTGATCAATTATCATCTGCAATTTATGCATGTACTAACATTATTGAGAAAATTCTTCATTCACGTCAAAAACTTTTCTATGGTTTCTCATGTAATACAGGATTTAGTTCGTTACGGAAGGGTGCGCGTGAGTCTATGAATCGTGTGTACCAGGTAGTGACGAAATCGCCAATTAAATGATGGGTAGATATGAGGGGGTATTTCCGCTAAATTCTTCAAAAAAATTTGCCACTTCCCCCTTCCCGATTTTTTTCCTGGCTGCGCCCTTGAACGATGTAAATTCGTATATGTACAATACTTGATAAACTATATTTATACAGTAGTTTCTCAAAGAAAAGATTATCAGACAATTAATTCATCCAAAATCGTCATTGAGCCCATTAACTTCCCCTGGCTGCATAGCAATAGACGCATACAACGATGTGCACACGTAGTAAAATCAATAGATATTATAATCTTGAGTCGGCTTTACCAAATATAGCAAAAAACGGACTTATTGTTTCGAGTTGTATCGCTGTTTTTTCGAAGGAGTGGTAAAATTGCAATACGCCACCTTTCCCGCGGCCCTATCTCTTCGACAGGTGTTGTCAACCTTTTCTACAACTTGACTCCCTTTTAAAAAATTTAAAATTCAATGACCGTATTTTTCAAACCTTGAAAAAATAAGAAACGTCATTTACATTGCATAAACTGGTCTGCACGGCTCTGGGAACCCCTGCATTTTAAGATATTTTCTCGCTGCTAGTCAATAATCATAATGTGATTGGTGCCATTAGTAACATGGGTCATACCGATATTACTGCTCGCGTATATGTATTATAACCTAATGTTAAGGACTATTCAGTAGTTGTTCTTAACTGATCCATGGATCAGTAATGGTTCCGTGAGCCCGTCTCGGGAATTCCGCTGGAGGTCAAGATACACTCTCCGCTCACGGCGCTCATATACATATCATTTGTGATGATATGGCCGAAGGCCATCGAATGTACCTGGTAATTATACACGCCAGACCAGTAGTCGAATTGCGATTGTTATCGTGGTACGTCGTGTGCAGTCGCGAATATATGCGGGGGAGGCTGGGTTCGACATCTAAACCTTGTCCTTCTGAAATGCCCATACTATAAGCTCATTTGTAATTTGGCGATTGGTATCACGCTATTATGTTGCTACCAAACAATTTTATGACACTGTTCAAGGTGAAGCTTCGCATTTCTAAACTGGTATCGGAAAGGAAACAGGAAAAGTCCCACTGATATACAATCAATATTCATTATGTTTTCGTTTTGTGTGAAAATTATATTTTAAAATGTTGTTGTTCTTTTAACGCTCTGTTAATGCACAGTTCATTTTGTGCACAAGGAATCCACGGTAATGCATTAAATGTGCTGTTAGGTGTGTATTGTGGTGGATTTTTATGACTCAGCGAAAATTCTGGGTTCCGCGAAGGCTTGTACATTATCGTAAGTTTTCCGTGGGCTAGTAAACGTCAATAATCACTGGTATAAACTATAACTCGTTGGTAGCATGACAGACGTGCGTTTTGGGCGGATGAAAAATAATAAAAACTGCTCGTTGATGGATCGGCATCTCGTCTTCCCGGTCTCGGCTCTCGTTCGTACCCTTTGCGATTTTGAATTAAAACAAGACAAGACTTTCGCGTGAACAATCAACATCTATAAGCGCACGTACCGGTTGTAACAGATATCTTGCCAGGTACGCTTGCCACGCCATCGTCCGAGTACGCGGTGACGTTACAGTGATATTCTGTGCTGGGTTCGAGACCGACGATGAGTTTGTAGGTCGTCTTCGTATCTTCAATGGCTTTATTGCCGCATTTATACCGATATCCGGACGCTCCATTCACTTCGTCCCACAGAATACGAAATTGACGCTTCGAAACCGACTCGTTCCGCACTTTTGGCGATGACAACGCTGAAAAGCAATATAAATTAAGCGGGACGTCATGACAAACAGTAGAGTTGGTCAAAGTTCTCTGCGTTGGTACTAAAGTAGTTGTAACGTCGTTACTTTCTACTCAATTACAATCTGAAGTAGCGAAATCGGAAGACTGTAAATTTTTTAAATTGTAAGACTGTAAATTATTTCACGAGAGTTATGCCAGTCCTATGTAAATTTTAAACTTTTGTATATATCGACCTTTGCTAAAAATAGGCGTACTGGTACGCTCCTCAGCCACAACACCATGAGTCCCAACCGAAGCGTTGGAGGTTCATCTAGGCTCGCCATCAGCATCTGATCCGCGTCAGCAGTATTTTAATACACGCCTAAATCGAAAACGGGCCGTGCTGCAAGTCAGCAGATACGGGATCGTAATGAAATATATCATCCCCGTGTAAGACGAATGATGTTGTCGAAATACCGTGGATATCAAAATTAACAACTGCTTCAAGTCGAAATGAAACATGAGGCTCTATAACGCACTCATGTGAGCGCTTTCAAGAATCCGATTCAGTCGAGGGGTCGCCAACTATCAGCAGTTAATAGGAGGTGGCCTCTTACGAAATTACATGGTGCATCTTCATGACTGACGAAAATGGCTAATGATATTACAAATACAGGTGTGATTTTCGAAAACACGTTCAGTCACTATGCTAAGGGTTCTTTTTCGCAAAATTGCTGTACAATTTCACCCCTAAAAGTGCCGTAAATCGACGGTTCGGTAATCATAAAAGATGATATCGGTCAAATGTGAAAATGATCATTGATGTCGAAAAACCACGAGTTCCAAAAAACAACATCAAATCCTAAAAGTGTCCCTACCTATCCCAAAAATACGTTATGCTTTACAAACCTAAAATCGTAAGAAGTACGTAGTTTTGTCTAACAAAAACTGTACCGTGGATGTGTAAGTAGTCAGAAAAAGATAGCCAATGGCTGACGACTCCGTTGATAGGGAAATTTACGAAAATATATTTTCATATAATGATACAGCAGCTATTTCGTATCGGCATCACTCATACAAGTGATACAAACTAATCCCCAAACTACTTTCAACTTCACTGTAATCTGTAAAGGTAATAAGTATGATGTGGAAGTGGATAGCCGCACGAGTAAGCAGCGCATGTATAGGAAAATCCTACTCGAGTACCCCGAAACAATAAAAGCACCAGCCTGTTGACAGTCTCTAAGAAACTTAATCAACTCACCCGTTTCAAACATCTCGCTCACAGTGGCGCCTTGGCTCTCTCCTGAAGGATTTCGCGCCTTTACAGACAGTCTGTATTTTCTGCCGGGTATGGCGCCTGTAAACTCTTGTCCCGACGATGCGTCCTCGTACTCTTTCTCGGTCTGGCCGCTCGTGATTCGTAGCAGACTGACGGTGTACGTAACGTTCGGTTCAATCGCCTCAAACCAAAGCGCCTCAAATGTGCTTTCGGTCACGGCCCGAACGGATAGATTTGTGACGTCGGCAGGTACTGAAAAGATTTGTTACGACGCGTTAAAGTTGACGTATCGATACCGCTTCACTAGCTACACCAATGGTTCCTAATATTTATCAGCTGGTGGTGAACTCAGAGTTGTAATGACTCGAGTCATTGTGCATGACTCGACCAAGTAATGTGACACGGCGGTCGGTGGATATATGAGCTTGAGCATGCGACATTATAGCAAGCGACACTTCGGAATGCGACAATTGGCCATGCGACACATGAGCATGTGACTTAAATTACGAGTTAAGGTTGGGTTACAGTTGAATTTAGTCTCAGGTTCGGGCAGTGGTTCCTAACCGGTGGGGAATTTCCCACTGGTGGGGAATTCAATGGTTTCTGGTGGGGAATAAACGCATTTGGTAAACATTATATAGAGGATAGTCTACATATTTACGGAGATACATGCGCATTGCGCAATTACCGTTACCAGTTAATTGTTCTGGAATGTATGCATCGAAAATTATAAATTGAAAGTGTCCTCAGAGGAAGCTTTTTTTATGAATTAGTCCTCTTTTTCTCTGAAAAGTATTTAACTGCCACGAAAAATGTGACTCCGACGCAGCGAACGTCAACGTTTCGTAAAAATTCGGGAGCCGAGTCAAAATGATGACCTTTTTTAGTCAACACGAAACTATCGGCAGAAATTTTTCAAAATCATCAGTTTTTTTCGAGCTTTCGGGATTTACGAAAAGTGTCCTCTTTTTAGTATCTCAAAATAGTGTAACCCTATTTTAAAGGGTATATATATATGAAGGAGCTTTGGATAGTGGGGAATAAACGCTCCGAATAAATCTGAAGTGGGGAATGATGACAAAAAGGTCGGGAACCACTAGGTTAGGGTAAGGGTTGGGGTTGGTATATATATAGCGGTTAATTTCAGGGTTGTGTTTCGGGTTGGGGTTAGTTTTGGGGTTATAAAGTCACATGTTGAAGTGACGCATGATTAAGTGTTCCATGCTCAACTGTCGTGTTCCATTGTGTCGCATGCTCATACGTCGGGCATCCGACACGACACATTGTATATGACTGATTCGAGTCTCGTGAATCACGGCGGATGTAAATAAAATATATGCCCATAAACTGTCTTTTATATGTTTGAATAAACATAAACATACTCAGAGTGAAAAAAAAACATGATTTTCAGATAAGTGTGTTGAACCTGACTTGAACTATGGATACAGAACAGTAAATACCATGAATTGGACTCGGACTCAAGTCTTTAACACTACGACTCTGACTCGGCCCGTTGTTTCCTCACTTGGACTCGGACTTGATTCGCGGGTGAATTGAAAATGACTCGACGTGACTCGAGTCAAAACTATAAAAGTCAAATTTACTGATGACCTGGGTAAACTAGACAACTCGTACAAATATCGCGGCATGCTCACACGATAAAAAGTTGCGTCAAAAATGTCTTTCACGTGTTAATACTATAGATGTTGTTGTTAATACGAAAATCACATGCACGAATGAAACGAGATGGTGTCGTTGACAAACATATCCGCATTATTCGTCATTTTCAAACAAGTCGCTTTCGTTAACACGTTTTATAATTTCAGTCGAAACAAATAATGCACATTCGCATAGGTAGGCTAATAACTATAAAATTATGTTTGCTTTTGCACCGATCATGGATGCGGATGTGGAAGAGGGGGTTTTGGAAAACAGGTCGCTCGTAAATCAGCGAGCTGTTCTTCTTCTTTCGCAGATATATTGTATGATTCCTTGAGTTCAAATGGATAAACTACCGATCAAAGGTTGATGACAGATAATTCAATGTAATAATCCACTTCCATAATTGTTCTTTAATATACAACTGAATTATATATTCATATTTTCGGCAGGGGTAATCGTCAGCGATTAGTAGAGAAGTTCTGTACCTCCAAGAAACTTTCATACTTGTTTTCGTCATCACGTGGGCTTATTGATCGGCTATTGAAGCATCTAGAGCGCTTCAAGTTTGGTAAGCTTGTCTATATATGCCGTGTATTTGAAATATTTATAGAGATACTTTCAAAATTCGAAAAAGATTCTCGGGCGCGCCTGATAATCCGTAGCGGCAAACGGTTTGGGAATCACTGGACTATACAGTCGGGACCAGCAATCAACTCACGCGTCCACAGATCCCGCGCTGTCGCATTCTCTTGTCCGGTCTCGTACACGGCTGTCACGGACACTTCGTGGGACTTTCCTGGCAACAATCCGGTGAATTCCGTCGGCGGCGAGATCACGGACTTAGTCTATAATATATGGACCAAATTTTGTCGACGTAAGCATGACATTCTGATGAAGATTCTCTGAAATACTCGCCTGCGGGTTGGACGAGTCTGATTCTTTTACGATCACACTGTAATTGATTGCACCCTTGGTTGTGTCCCAATTCAGAGCGAAACTGCTATTCGTAGGAGATTCGATTCGTATGTTGCTTGGGGCAGTCATTTCTGAAATTGAGTTTGTCGCTTGTTTGTGTGCTAATGCAGAGGTTTTCGGATGTTTGAGAAGATAAACACGTACGCAAGAATATACACATGCATAGAGCCGAGATATAGCCACATAACGCTGTAGCGTTTCAAGGTGAGATCACACTCTCTACATCGAGCATGTCAAACTCAATTTGGGTGGAGGGATAGATTCAAACGTTGGAATTGATAAAAATACAATGATTGGCCGACTGAATACGGTTATCAAGCACTAACACTGGTTCACTAGGTCAAGGCAAATGTTACGGAAACGCCGCACTAAATCAGATTATCACACAAAAGAAAGTGTGAGCTGAACAAAACTATTTTTACCTCAAATGAAATGGACGGAAGCAGAATAAATCGCTCTGCAACACTGGGACGTATATTGACACGAAGTTATGTAGCATTGTTCACTAGATTGATTGTCGCCATATGGCCTGTGACATACTGGGCCGTGTGTACCAACACTGAACACGTTCAAGTCTGAACTTATGATCACTCGAACACAGCTCCAGCGAAACAGCAGTTCAAAGGATCTCACGATGTACCATCAATATTTGAATGTCGTTGATGAGAGTCCCATCATCGGTGACTGAATTTAGCGCCGTAGAACAACAGGTCATGATCATTATGTCGATGGTTCATCGAAAATGACTATAGAACTTCCGTTTCAGTGCCTGTTCGTCTTCGAATCATGTTGGTGCATATGGCCAATAAACCTGTTCAATATTTGTTCTCGTGGTGGACCATGTACTCCAGAGTATTCCTCATCAAAAATTTTCCAACGGAAAGTATACAGGTTTTCTTACTGGTTTGTGTCTGTATAACATTAAAAGTGTGGTTTGCGCCCGCATTGCTCGTTGCAATTACGGCAATGACATATTTAGTTCCACTCGAGAGGTTGCTCAGTGTCTTTTGCGTGATGTCAGGCGACACCCGCTCTTCAGATATCAAAGATGAGTCGCTTGATTTCCTGACGTCCACGAAGATGTGAGTTGCGGTGTCAACCGAAGTCCAACTTACTGTGACTGAATTGACAGTCGTTTCTGTGACGGTGGCGGTGTGGGTATCGCTTAAGAGCTCTGAATGGATTCGATAGAAGCGGTTGAACGTACATCACTGTAATTATGTAATTTTCATTTTACTTGTAGTGAAGTTAAATTCGCTCGGAAAGCTCTTCCCGGAGAGACTGAATGCGGTTATAGATCCATTGTAATAAGTACCGGGGATGAGATTTGCAACACTATCACTAATCGTTGTATAGTTGGTGCGGATGGTATCGCCTGGGGTTGCTGGGGTCAGAATGACTTCGTATTTCTCAGCACCCTGGACTCTTGTCCACGATAGGTCGACTGTAGTTGTTCCAATTACCGTTATCGGCGAGACAGTTACATTCGCGGGTGCTGCAACGATATAGCCGATGTCATAACGCTAGATCTGTGCAATACGCACGGACACATTTGATCCAACCTGTCGTGAAGGAAACTCGCTGTGGATTTGTAGTCCAAGTACCCCCGCTAGTGCTGAAAGTCGCGGCGATTGACGCGTTGTATTGCGTCCCGGGTGTTAGAGAATCAATTGTTACTGTGAGGTCTTTCGTTGTCATCGTATCCGTTCCCCAATCAACCTTAAAATTCGATCAGGCTATCGTACTGTGGTCGTGATAGTTCGTACACCCCGAGCACCCAAAATGTGATACACGAAAACGGAACCTACACCTCTGAATTATACCGTGGTATAAGTCAAACTCAACATTTGAATTCAAATGATGCTGGATAAATTTTACCAAGCGCAAATGAAGTAGGAAGGACGGCATGAACGTAGGCACGTAAGATTTATCAAAACGCCTTTCCCGCAAAATAACCAAAATAATGAAATTAAACGATTGGATATATATACTGAGAAGGATAAACGACGATTGATGATGACTCTTGCATCAAACGGTGCAATAACAAAATTGAAACACACAGTGAGACAGATAAAGGTACTGCTTTTCTGCCGCTGACGATTATGGTGAGATATTCGATCGGCACCCCTAAAGGTAGTTTCTGAATTCTGAGGTAGGTTCTGTCTGTCACTTTTTGTGTGTGAATAGACATACACACTCATTTCGCTAAGATTGTACCGATGTACTTTGCGTACAGAGAATGCAAAAACGACCGTTATCGCATTAGGATAGTGGTCAGTTGATCGATAGGCTGTATCAGCATGCTATCAAATCAGATTGTAAATCCAAGGTTGATAAACAGTTGTATATATTAGATTTCCCCCATAATGTTGGTTGTAATCGAGTGATCGTCACTTTCAGACGCAGGGATATTTATATCTCTAGTTCTAGATATCACTGTTTCAGACCAAATCGGATTTTCACATACATTCCGATTGGTAGAGAATAGTCACTTGGAGCAATCCGTATGGAGATACATCTACCCTATGCGTAGTGGGCTCTCTCTATGTGTACACTGTACAACTTTTCAAAGATTTCCCAAACGAAAACAAAACCCGCCCACACCCACTGGAAGAACATATGAAATCACATTTTTGCACTTAAAAGTATCATTCACTCGATTTACTTCCTACACAATATGGTGTAAATCGGCGAAATCCACGATTTTGCTATGCAGCGCACTAAGCAAGATTGTGGCATACCCTGTAATTTGTAGCGCCGGCTAATTCTTCCCATGAAGCCACCGCTTTTGTCTGTTCCACGCCGGAGACGGCAAGCCCGCTTGGGTACGTAGAGGCTGAATAAAGAAACACGTTACATGTCTCTGTATTAGCAATATATGATTTGAAGATACTCTTGGAGGTACAGTTGAATAATATATTCAAAATATATGATTGAAGTATAATTAAAATAACGCTGACAATCGCTTGGTAATCTGGTTATTGTTTAATATGCATACATTGGATATCCGAGCCGAGTTTTTCGTCACATACATTGCATTGTGCCGGCGGTACATTCTTCGTATATCTAACCATGGTGATGTCATGTTCCACTACTCATGTTTCCGCTACATTGATTAATTAATTACGCGTGGTGGGAGCACCTGAACGGTTCTGGTTCGTGTGAACGCGAGATTCTGTATAGAATGATCATTATGAACATGAACCTATGACGTCACATTGCTGATTATTCCAAACGATTCCACATTTCCATTCTACTCCCGGGTAATACTGTCTCTCTAAAACTGCTGTGATCACATTTAATCACACTCTCAGTAGCCATAGATCAGTTTTAAATGTTACTCAGTTTGCAGAGTCATATCCCATGTAGGGAGAATTAAATGGGTGTTTTTGGTAATCTCATCGGGAATATGAACGCATTCTAAGAACTTGCCGCTACCGTTCTGAAAATCCGTACGCGGAAATTAAACAACTAATTAGCTAACTTGAATGATCGGCACTGTGCATCAACTTGGCCAGGTCGGCTGGATAACAAAGATCATGACACGCACAGTATAGTCAGTAATTTCTTACACGTCGATCCATTTGCAGATATCGAGCCATTGTATCCGAGCTTGTCAAGGTACATGACCGTGACAGTAAATTGAGTCCCACTCGGAAGTCCAGAGAAGTGGGCCGAGAGACCTGTTTCAAATATTTCACCGTGACTCGTGCCAGTTTGGTCTAGAACCGTGACTTTGTGCCTGATGGTAGCCTCGATTCTGGTCCAGTTCACCGAGAAGCTGGTGGGCGTGTTGTTGTAAATGGAAACTGATTCGGTAAGTCCGACCAACGCTGAAAAAAGGAATTTACTCACAATAGTGATACAAACTAATCTTAAAACAACATTCTACTTTACAAATAGTGACGCGTAAAAAGTGAGATTTCACGTAGTAGGTGGAGTAGTCTGGAATCGCTCGTAAAAGTAGTGGATGTAGGCAACATCTGCATGATTACTCCGGAAAAGTAGTAATTCGTTATTGAATACCTCTGAACATTTTATACATATAACGATAATCAAATTGTTCGCGGCTTCAGGGCAGTGCTGAAGAGCGAAACCTTACGATTCGGAGCGCAGTGAAATGATGGAAATACACAAAATGAGCCGTAGAAGTGGAGGCATTATGACGGGAGCCGGGTGTCATATGCAAACATACAAAAGAAACGAATCTATGAGAGAAAATCTAAATGAGTAAGATTCACGCATTATGACGTACTGGGATAAATTTAAATATCGACATGCTTTATGAAAATACGGATAAACAAACGAATACAGGTAATGAAAATATAAGTTCGGAATATTTTCGGAGTAATTAATCCCAAATTGCGGTATATCAATTCTAAGGATAGTCTTACCGACATACTGGGGCCACGCCTCAATAGGTGTGCTGGTGTCGTTGGGTAAGTTTATGGCTAACACGTCCATGGTATTGCTCGTATCTGCGTCGTCGTAGCTCGTGATATATAGAGGGGAGTCCATTATTTGGCTGGTGGCGTTATAAATGTCCGTCAATTGAGTCAAAAGATTTTGCGCCGTCACTGCGAAAGAGATAGTTTGTTAATTTCTTCTCACTTGACAAAGAAATGAATCAGGAAGGTTTCGAAACTATACTAGAATCATCGAACGATAGGGGTGATCATGAAACCAGGCATTTTGTACCAGAACCGACCTAACTATACAAAAACAACTATAGCTGAGCAAAATCCAGTACCTTGGTGATTCGATTTCGACTAGAGAAAGTTGATTTATTCGAGAACTGAAATTATACGGTCCTCGCCGCTATATTTTAGTGGTCGCATAAAAAATACATATTTGCGCTTTCCACATCATTCGCACTGTTGTGGCAATGACACAAGCTACACATCTATCTAAAACACTGCCGTAATACTGTACCAAGACGTTTTTGTAGCGCAAAGTGGTGACAGGCTTCTATGCATGGACTGCACTCAATACCCGTATTATTGTAAAGATGACATCAAGCCCGGTACTGTAGGCGTTTTATGTTATACTGCGAATGTTTTGTCGTGTAATAGTTGAATATATATCTTGTGCTGTATCCAAATTGAACAAATTTTGCCATATATTACTCGTAGTCTAGTCTAGTGCAGCCTATTTATTTATTTGCAGTGTAATGAGTCGACACGGTGCGTACTCCTCTCATAGTTGGCGACTCTGTACCAAGGCACCGTGGCATCTCGTCATCATCCTTGTGTGACAAACACAATGATCAATCTATCTATCTTAGTGACCAATTTGAGGGTCTATCATTATAGATGGCCGTGATCGAGCACACGTCAGACAATTTCGTCACCGCTTTGTTGTGAGTCGACAGTTTATACGGATTAGCAACATAGATGTATTGGTCTGATTGCGTACATGGTCGAGGACTATTTATATCAAACAAACAACACAATAGTGAAATTCAATATTCGCTATGATTGCTGTCCCTGACTCAATAAAGCGCACGGGTGCAAAAGCATATAGACCTACCTCAACGTGACGTTTACTTGGTGGGACTATATGAATCGTGATGACCATAACATATGGCGAATTGAGGTCAGCATCAGGTATTTATTCCAAATCATTCTTTTCGGCTGATTCACAATACACATTCTATTGCTTGCTTCTATCCTTTCACGTCCATACACCATGCGATGACATCACGCATGCGACCAGCGCTAGTCATGTCATACTCGTAGCATATTGCGCAGTGGATTGTTAATAATATACACTGTCTAAGTCAGTCATGTCAAACTAAACTTCGGTCGGAGGTCGGATCCAGACCTTTCATCGTTTGCTGGTCAGACTAGTCAAATGATGCCCAACTGTTACCTACAAATCAATTCCTTTAATCTTCCTTAGGATGCTTCGTTACCAAGCCTATATACATGATAACATTGTGGATCATACGGCTCTATTGTAGTAGTTCGTAACAGGGGTTGACATGGATTCCAGGGTCTCGCTGAGCTAGTCTCAGGGGTTCGCCGGAGGCCAAAACTCCCACCCGACTCATGCAACAGACTCATAGAGCAGAAGACATGTTTTATTGGCGTTTGTTCTTTTAACACTGTTGTTGATGCACAGTTCATTCTGAGGACCCGCAATCTATAGCAATGTAGTAGATCAATAGTGTGGTACAATGTGGATATAGCAGGATTGTTCCGTGGCTATACACACGCAGTCAAGAAATTGAAATAAACTCAGTGTAGCATACTTCAACGGGATGATATTTGATTTCTCTCCAAATGGAGCACATCTTCATTTGATTACGCTTAGGGTTGCATTTAAAACAAACGGTTGTTTAAAACACTTAGTTTAAAACATGTTTTAAACATTGTTTTAAACAAATGCCATTTAGAAAAAAACAAAATTGTGTTTTTTTTTCCAAAATTTTATAATTATATCGTAACCTGTCATGATATTTTCAAAAATCATATAGCATGAACCCTCGGACGATTTGCACACAAAATCGTCGACGCATACAATATGGTAGGAATGCCAATTACAGCCAATTACATTGAGCCACACCAATTCGTGTCGTGGATTTTGGATCCAAGAGCGCGGGAATGCGGCTTAAATCGGTCAGGGAGACGGAAGATAAAAGACCTTGCTCTTCAACTATTCAATGATTTGTATCCTTTGCGATCGACTTCTCACGAATTTGTCAAGCAATGGATGGCCTATGATATGAAAACAGGTGTCTTTCATGGAGATAGCTCATTTTGGGCACCCTGCATTACAACAAATCCCACGATCTTTTGGAGTGACGTACATGAGGATGCACCGGGTATTTCTATGTTAGCCAAGACCTTACTATCATGCTCACCGCACGTGGCCTCGTGTGAACGACTATGGTCAGCAGCAGCTGCCACCGTTACCAAGTCAAGACATATGCTAAGTTGCGGAAGACTAGAAATGATTCTGAAGATTAAAAGTCACCATTCGCTTGGAGAGTCTGACTGTCAGAAATCGAAAGACTTATTAAGGAAGTTTAATAGAATACTTGCGGAGTAAGAAGAATCTGAGAAGGTTATCGATGAAATCAGAGAAGCCGAGGAAGTGCGCAGCGGAACTGACGATGATGATACACACCCTACGACTCTTTTGAGTAGTGTAAATGGTATATTCAGTCGACTTGAAGGGCGGGACGATTTCATAACTCCGTCCATGATGCAGGATGACTTATTTATGGACAATATTGACGATGATGTCGTAAAAGTAAAGCAGTTGTGGCTCTATATGCTGCTCAGTGTGCCGTGGAAGCCACTCAGTAATTTTTTTTCAATAAAATATTCGTTGAATACAAGAATTTTCTTCGAGCATTCCATGCCGTGCAGTCGCAGTAATCACTGTATCGTCATTTTAGAAGGTATTCGTAATCATTAGGATATAATGGGTAGAAAAAAACAAATAAAACAATAAAAAACATGTTTTAAACAAGGGCCATGTTTTAAACATGTGTGTTTTAAATTGATTTTTGTTTTAAACACAACCCTAATTACGCTACAGCGATACAGCAACTCCGTCAAACGTACGCTACATTTAGAAAATTATCAAAAACTTTTCCAGCGACGGAGATCAAATATAATTCTCATATCCTGCTTTGTCACAAGTGCATTTATAAGCTGTAATAAGTTACGAGTACAAACGTTTCATTATGCCTAATAAGTTGGGGGATTTTGTTTTTTGATATGTCACAAAAAGTCAAAATTTTGGTAAATTCATAGCGTTAGGTCAAAAATTTCTTACGACCTTCATTTCGTTGGCATCATATAAATGTTTGCACTGCCAGTGAACTTATCATTTGACATTTTACAACATGTAGCCTAGTTTATAGGCCTATACCGTTGTAGACGGCCCATTGTCTGCTCTGTGTGAATCATAAACGGTCAAATACAACAAATAGGTTGACGTGGTGTTGGGCTGAACGCACCGCAATATCCTAACTGAAGCAAGACTTCGTGGGCATTGGTCCTTATATCAAGAAGAACATGATGAAAAGTAGGGATGTAGACAACATTGCCAGAATGAAGCAACACGGTGTGTCACCAGCAGTGTATGCACAACTTCAGTGTTGTCAGTCAACAACTGCTGCTGTTCAAGGTTCTTTCTCCATTCTTGGCACGAGCTACTTAGTAAGGACAGACACTTTCTACCCGAGAATGTAGGCTAGTAACTTTCGTGGTACTACAGCAAATTTTAACTATGTCACAGCTGGAATTATTCATAAGTTCAGATTTCGTTAGAAAAAAAGTTTTTTTATGGAAAATTTATCAGTTTTTTAGTCCAAAAAGTTTTTCCCGGCCAAACTACTTCGTAAGGACAGACAGTTCCAACCAGAAATGAAGATATATTGAAAGACTATATTGAATAGAGACACATCGCTTCGGTATATATATGGTTCTCAACCTGGGGGCGTGAAAGCATCTGAAGGGGGGCCGCGAAGAAACGGTCAATTGGACATTTGTTTCGCGTTCGACGCGAGATAGTGTAATGGTGATGCGTCCGGCTTCTCGATCGGTAGGTCGATCCCCGGCCAGGTCATACCAAAGACTCGAAAATCGGTATCCGCAGCTATCCTGCTGGGCGCTCAGCAATCACGGATAGCATGGAGGAGAAAAAACGGGGTCGCAGGCTAGATGACCTCACGGCCGTATCGCAACTCCGTCGTCAAAGCATCTCGATGGTGCAGGCGAAAAGAATATCATCTCTCTCTCTCTCTCCCTCTCCCTTTCTCTCTCTCTGCGCGATTTACCTCTAATTCGCGCGCGTTTCACTACATATAGAACGAATTTCATATTTTGAATCCTCTCATCAGCAGTCATAACTAGGGCAAGTTTTTGCAACTTTTACAACTTTTTTACAGCTTCTGGAAGCTTCGTAAATACTCATAATGTATGTAGTATGGTGTTTTAATCTGTTTGGAGGAGTTTTACGTTGCAACTTTTTGCAACTTTTGTCTATATTTTCCATGCAACTTTTATCAAGTATTGCGCAAAATATGCTATAAAACTATAATAAAGATTAAATTAATGGATTTCAAGTGACAATGCGGCCCACCATAGGCGCCGGACGCAGCAGTATACCTGTTTATGCCGTGTTTACCTAGCAATTTTTTCGGGTGTGCGGCATACCCACTATTCCGTTAGTCATGAGACTACCTGAACTAACTGGTAAATTGTGCGAACCCTATGTAAATAAAAATGTAACCATGATCGATTGAATAGCGAAGGAAGAAACGGAACAAGCAGACACCATGCAAATTTTATACTGCTGGAACCTTTCGAGTATCTCATACCTCATGATTTCAAAAAATTGTATTAATGTAACTTCTGCAACTTCTGTTAAAATTAAAAAAATAAATGCAACTTTCTCAGGTTTTTAGTGCAACAAAAACTTGCCCTAGTCATAACATTCCATGCCATCACACAATATGTTGGGGTTGCTAGCATCCCGGTTGGATTTTGTGATATGACGATAAGGGGGCGCGAAATTTTTCACTATCATAAAGGGGGCGTGTCTATAAAAAGTTGAGAACCACTGGTCGATATTATTTCAATCTTTCACGTTTCCATAGTTTACCTGTTGCTGCGGAGAAGGTGAATCCGGAAAAGTTTGTGTCAGCGTCCGACACAAATTCGCTGAGAATCGTTTCGTTCGGATATCCGGTGACGATAACTTGATTGTTGGTCGCATTTCCGAAGAGGATGAACTCCGTTGGTCCTGAAAACTGTAAATCGACTTGTTTTTAACGTGTAAGATGTAAAAACATTCATAAGCAACCGTGGTTTCTCTCAGCCACCCAAATCTAGTCAGCTCGTTATTATGGTTATAAAATAAGTTAAGACCGTTATATGTTTTTTTCTGTATAGTGCCCCGACTCATGAACGCTTGAAATAATAATTTACACTCGGGATCTTACGCTTGGAAGAGTTCTCAGCTGAATGATACATTGATACAGTGGCATTCGCACAGAGGCATAAACATTTTATTGAATTGTCTGGGTAACATTTCAAAGCCTACATAATGCTGTCTAGGATGGTTAAACCTTGATTAGAAGCAGGGCGGAAAGTCCAAGGGACTGCCAGGCAGGACAGTGCTATCATAAATGTATCGTTTTGAAAGCGCGCGACCTGCACCAAAGCCAACAGAGAGCTCTGTGACGTCAAAAATTAAAATCACGAACATCATGAAAACTCAATGGTTGACCCGATTTGTGACCATATACTAGTAAATATTTTAACGTTTGATTGGTCGTCGAGTGGTCGACCCAAATTTGAACCCAAATATTTTAACAGGTCGACGCCGAACCCGGAAAGACCAATCCTTCTCCGACATCTGCTCGGAGGAATCACTTCAGTCCAGTTTATTAATCCGTAGCTGAGTGCTGAGGGGTGATTTGACAACATCCATTGAATACCATGACAAAATACATCGCACTTCACGCGATTCTCAGTGGATTTTCATGACGGTTATTGATTTCTGATGAAATTGTCCGCTGCATGTATTACACCGGTCAACAAAATGAAAATAAAATATTTTGGCAGAACTTCTGGGGTTTTCGAGGTTGCTGATTACTAGGGCGGTTTTTTTTTGACCTTAAAAAAAGTAAATTTTGACCTAAAAATTCAAAATTTTGACTTTTTTTGACCTAAAAAAACTGAATTTTGACCAAATTTTGACCTAACGTATGCAAATTAGGTGTTTTCCCAAATAATGTCAAAATTGTACCAGTTATCTACATTCCCGGTTGTAACTGGCTGTCCCAACGTAGTAGTTTGGCCTGAAAAAACGCTTTTGGCTTAATAACAGGCAACTTTGTACATATAAAAAACAATATTTTAACGAAATCTGGCTCTATGAAGAATTCCTGTGGTTGCAATACGTATTATGGTGGAAATAATTTTTAAAAATTGTAGTACAACGAGAGATACTTTCCTATATTCTTGGGTAAAAAGTGCATGTCCTTACTTGCCAAGGACGTTCAACAGCAGCAGTTGTTGGCTTACAACACTCAAGTTGTGCAATGTGCATACACTACTGGTGACGCACCATGTTGCTTCATTCTGACAATGTTGTCTATTGCAATTTTTCATCATGCGCTTCTCAATATAAGAATGATGCCCCAGTTAGGATATTGCGGTACGTTGACCATTGACCGTTGATGATTCAGTATGAGCAGACAATGCGCCGTTTACAACAGTAGGCCTATAAAGTAGACTACAAGCTGTAAAATATCAAATGATACGTTCACAGACAGTGCAAAATCTACGATACAAACGAAATAAAGACGTCAAAAAAATTTTGACTTTATGAACAATTTTGACAAATTTTGACCTAACGCTACAATTTTGACAAAATTTTGACAAATTTTGACATGTCAAAAAAAAAACGCCCTACTGATTACAAATATCACATTAGTTTTGCCAAATGGGCTCTTGTCCAGACGATATTTATACCCCTAAAAAAGCCCAAAATAACTGTATTCACCCTTGAATATTTCACTTGGTAGGAAGAAAATTTCTAATTTTATACTGCGCATAAATGGATAATTGACTCTGAAGATCCCTCGTGTCGTTCTTAGTCAATCTATCAACATTAACATTACCTGATGCGAATAATTTGTTTGTCAAAAAAGCAGTTTGCAAGCCTAAAAAGTATACTTTTGCACAACGGAAATACATATTCTCCTGTATCAATTGGTCATTCTACCAAGATTGAGGAAGAATTAAAAGCTATATAAAGCTTAACTACTATACTCATATGCGTCTCATTACTTTTGACTCGTAAATGGATAATTTTCCGCTGAGTCAACAAAGTAGGTTTACCTATAGTATTCCTATCAAACGAGATGCTTAAATCTGGTATCTTCCAAATATTTCAGATTTAAATACGGATGAAAGACTCCAATCTCATATCAGGAAGAAGTTCACTACATGGTATTTATCCTAAGATGTAATTAAATAGTATATTCATATTGAAATGAACCCGAATATTTTCGGCTGACACTCGTCAGGGGTAATCGTCAGCAACTAGTAGAGAATTGGAAAGAACATTGTATATCAACAATCGTATCACAAAATATGACGTCACCAGCATGAAATTTCGAATGAGAGAGCGTTCAATGTACTATTTTTAGGTGATACACGAACTCCTTTTGTTGACAGAGTTTTGGTTGGTGTATTTTGATAAAAGTTGATTCCAAGGCACACAAATGGAATTGTGAACGGCCTCGGCCTACGATTCGGAATCGGTCGTCTCGATAATTATTCGCACAAATCGGATTATCCAACAGATGTTTGCCGATGGCAGAATTAATGGCTTTTGATCGATCAGCATCAATCTTGAGTGGATGAGTTAAGGGTGAGCTTTTCACATCGCGTGACGCACGTGTTCTGATAAATCTGGGGACATGTTGGTTTATGCGGTCCTGCAGACGTCTTGACGTTCTTCCCACGTAGCCACAATCACAGTGGCACCTATATTCGTACACTACATTACTTTGTTGAAGTGCAGGAAGCACGTCTTTGCGTGTTGAAGGGAGCAGTTGTGTTGTTGTAAAAATCACATTGGTTTTGACTGTATCGTAACATTTACCGACAGCAGAAATCAATTGTTTTTCAAAGCGGGTGGAAATGGGGCCAATCCAAGGTAGATGGATATAAACATCTTTTATTGTTCGTGCGGTGGGCTCTGTTCGTTTTTCTGCGTTGAATTGCGTTAATTTCCTCTCCATGCCGCGGCTGATGACGTGTTCAGGGTAACCGTTATCAAGTAAGATTTTTCGGATGTAGTCAAGTTCTAAACTCAGTTTGTTACCCGAACATATCATCAGCGCTCTATGCACGAGTGTGCCTATGAGGTTAATTTTTCTGCGCCGAGGACTAAATGAATTCCAGCGAAGGTATTGGCCAGTGAATGTCGGTTTTCTGAAAACAGACGTTTCAAATTTGTTGGTATTGCGCTTTTCAACTAATACGTCCAGAAATGATAATGAGTTATTGCGTTCTTTTTCTATTGTGAATTGCAAGGCCGGGTGAAGCGAGTTTAAGCGAATGAGAAATTGGTCACACTCCGATTCATTCCTGAAAATGACAAATGTATCATCTACGTATCGGCGGTACAATAGTGGTTTGGCGGACTCACGCTGGGACAGAAGCTCGCCCTCGTAATACCCTACGAAAATGTTGGCCAAAATAGGTCCCAGGGGACTTCCCATGGCTAAGCCGTCTATTTGGCGAGGTCATGTTTCGCACCTATTTTGGCCAACATTTTCGTAGGGTATTACGAGGGCGAGCTTCTGTCCCAGCGTGAGTCCGCCAAACCACTATTGTACCGCCGATACGTAGATGATACATTTGTCATTTTCAGGAATGAATCGGAGTGTGACCAATTTCTCATTCGCTTAAACTCGCTTCACCCGGCCTTGCAATTCACAATAGAAAAAGAACGCAATAACTCATTATCATTTCTGGACGTATTAGTTGAAAAGCGCAATACCAACAAATTTGAAACGTCTGTTTTCAGAAAACCGACATTCACTGGCCAATACCTTCGCTGGAATTCATTTAGTCCTCGGCGCAGAAAAATTAACCTCATAGGCACACTCGTGCATAGAGCGCTGATGATATGTTCGGGTAACAAACTGAGTTTAGAACTTGACTACATCCGAAAAATCTTACTTGATAACGGTTACCCTGAACACGTCATCAGCCGCGGCATGGAGAGGAAATTAACGCAATTCAACGCAGAAAAACGAACAGAGCCCACCGCACGAACAATAAAAGATGTTTATATCCATCTACCTTGGATTGGCCCCATTTCCACCCGCTTTGAAAAACAATTGATTTCTGCTGTCGGTAAATGTTACGATACAGTCAAAACCAATGTGATTTTTACAACAACACAACTGCTCCCTTCAACACGCAAAGACGTGCTTCCTGCACTTCAACAAAGTAATGTAGTGTACGAATATAGGTGCCACTGTGATTGTGGCTACGTGGGAAGAACGTCAAGACGTCTGCAGGACCGCATAAACCAACATGTCCCCAGATTTATCAGAACACGTGCGTCACGCGATGTGAAAAGCTCACCCTTAACTCATCCACTCAAGATTGATGCTGATCGATCAAAAGCCATTAATTCTGCCATCGGCAAACATCTGTTGGATAATCCGATTTGTGCGAATAATTATCGAGACGACCGATTCCGAATCGTAGGCCGAGGCCGTTCACAATTCCATTTGTGTGCCTTGGAATCAACTTTTATCAAAATACACCAACCAAAACTCTGTCAACAAAAGGAGTTCGTGTATCACCTAAAAATAGTACATTGAACGCTCTCTCATTCGAAATTTCATGCTGGTGACGTCATATTTTGTGATACGATTGTTGATATACAATGTTCTTTCCAATTCTCTACTAGTTGCTGACGATTACCCCTGACGAGTGTCAGCCGAAAATATTCGGGTTCATTTCAATATGAATATACTATTTAATTGTATATTGAAGTTCTGTACCTCCAAGAAGCTATCCTAAGATGTAGTAAATAAAACTTTTCAGATGATCACAAAGCACCCAACCACAAACAGTTGGTCCGAAAATTCGTATCTGTATATTGAAAACTAGGAACAAACATGAGCACAAAAGTCTACTTCCTGTTCTCCGTCATCTTGATAGATTTCCTGGTGATCTTGTTGATTAGCAAGTCGAGAGGTTCCACCAAGACATCAAAACAACGAAAGGAAGATATTCGGGCAGATGATATTAATATATTATGGCGGACCATTGCTGGAACCTTTCGAGAAATTGCACTAGATTGCTTACAGGTGGAAATCGTACAAAAAAAAACAATTATGCTTCAAATAAAATTAATAATAATATGTTCCAACTGATTATTACAAACTTACAATAGGTGGTTGACGTAAAACTGATTGAATTAATGCCACGTTATTTGAGAATCTAGGTATATACTGCGAGCAAAAACGTTAAGCGCAGTGGGCGAATTTGAGAAACAGGGGTCGAAAATAACAAAGGGGGCGATCGGGGAGCGAAAGCATATGGAGGCAAAAACGTATGAATTAACCGCCAAATCGGATGACGGATGCCAAATCAAAGTGCACGTCAAAAATGGGTTGTACTAGTACTGCTGCGAAAGTTGATTAAAAAAGTGGAACTCGCCACAAATTATCCTCAAATACTGGGATTATAAGGGATCGCAGTGAAATTTGACCTTTTTTAGTCAATTTATCAGGGATCAGAGTTAGCTGTATAAATACTCCGTTTATATGCCCTCTTTCGCGGATCCGAAAATATGGCGGCGATAAATATATGTCGAGCTTGATAAGGGGGGAACTAGTTTAGCGTGGCACACGCTGAACGGGGAAGCGAGTCATTTTAAATCACAAATTGAAGGTGTCCTCATTCAGAGCCCCCTTTGGTGGGAATTCTATCCATAGAAATTCATTGACTACCTACATGTCACATAACTTCCGGAGGTTTCCATAATTCGACTGATGCCTAAGGGAAGGGCAGTCGTTACCTTGATGTAATCGTGCCATGACTCCACATCGAATTTCTGAAAAGTCATCTGGGTGAACGTTGTGTTTACTGGTATCAGCGACAGGTTGCAGAAAATGCTGTTGCTGTAATCGGCTGGACTGAGTGGTGATTCGAACTGCGTTCCTACTTCTGTCAGACTAGCTCCTGCTTCAGGGGGATAGGAACATTTCTCTGAAATGAAATGGTGTTTAGTAATAATATTCAAAACATTCCTTTGTAATACTGTATAGGACAGTTTAGACCAGCGGTTGCTAAAAAGAGGTTCACGGACCCCTGGGGGTAGGAAGCACCGAAGTAGGGAGTGCGAGATGCGGTGTGATATTACACGTTATTCAATTATGCATATTATTTTGCAAATTAACATAAAGTGGGACATTATTGGCCGGATTTCGTCAACTCGGAAATTTTCTTCGCGCTTCCGTTTCAAGAGCATTCTCACTTTAGCTTTGGGTATGCCACTCCCTCCGACAAAATAATGGTTGGCTTTTAATACATAATTCAACATACGTTTCATAAATGAGTCTAGACTTTATCGCAATTATGAGAGAATGATGCCTTGAAGCCGTTAGGGTCCTTTAGTCGAGGGGAGTGACACCTGCTGAGGCGGGACTATCACACTCCTACATTTCTGCGCTGGTCTTAACTTCTCCCGATGACACGCCAAGACCTGTCACATTTCGATGAATCGGCGGCAGCGATTTACATTTGGACCAGAAAAAATGTATGTAAGATGAATTTCATGTACTTTTAGATCGTCAATTCCCCGTTAACACTGCCGTTACGCTTGCTAGGGTCATTTAAAAAAAACATTCGAACTAGGTACGGTATCTTGCATCGCATAGCGTGTGGAAATCGAAGGAAGAGGCACTCTACGTCACTTTTGAGAGCTAGAGATCCTTGTACATTAAATATGCTTTGAAGCTTTGTGGACAATATGATTAAATAGATATAGGCCTACTTGTATTTGAGAGCTACAAAATGAAATCGTCAACATGATTCTTTATCGTATCATAAAATATGACACTATTTAGTGTTGCGGTCCACAATCTCACATGAGCGTTATATTATATGAGTTGCTTTGTTTGGAATACATTCAAGATACAATAAACAACTGGATGCAGTACTAAATTCAATGTGAGCAAATATCTCCAACACATTCTCTGTTGACTTACTAGTCACACAAGGCACTAAAACAAAACCCAATACAATTAAGTTCCCCGTATTGCCAATCGCAGATGGGAATTCGGGATGTGTAGACCAACATCGGGTTCGAACATTACGGTATGCGCCCGTACCCGATAGTTGTTCTAACAACCTTGATTTGACCCCAAGTTTACCATTTATTATTATTATATCGTTTATTAGTCGAGTGGTCCTCGGGCGCGATTGAAGCGCGAAATATTTCCGAAGGGAAAGTCTCAACCCGAAAATACCGACCGGACTTCGAAATTTTACCAGGAGATCGTAACTGCCGCACTCCATCATTTTTTGGTAATTTATGCAACTTCATGAGAAAAATTCGCGAATTTCCCCACGAAAAAATACACATGATTTATATGTCATAGAAGTAGGCATTTCGGCGTCGGCCATTACCACCCCATAATGCACGAAGACATGTAGAGTTTGGGCCAATGTGGGACTCCGAGAAGTGTGCCAAAAGATTTTCAGCGAGAAAACTTTAGCCGAAGTACTGTTACGGTCATGCCTCCTACCCATTGTTTATATTACAGTCCTTAGAATATGGGGTGGGGGCGCTGGAGCACGGCGATTTTTGAAAAGGGGCGCTGGAGGAAAGAAGGTGAAGAACCACTGGCTTACACGAATCCTCATGGCGTGGTGGCTTTTGCTTACGCGTTCAACTGTTTCTCTTATTTACACCAGCTGATAGAACGGGTGTGAAAGCAGAACGTTGTACCGGAAAGTGATGGTAGGTTGTCCGTTGTTCTGCTCACTTAAAGCAGTCTAACCAAGGCTTTTCCAGCATGCTTCTATTCTAACGAAAAGGACAGCGATATCTCGCACTTGCGGTTACCCCGCTCAGCTCATCAACTCTTTTGTGGTAAATTATGTGCTGCGTTTACAGCAAGTACCAGTATTGATGTTGTTTGGTATTCGTGCTGTTTCGAATCCAGTGGTCATTTACAGCAGGTCGATATTGCATATTATGGTTCCGGAGCTATCGACTTGTAGCACAGCCCACTTTCGTTATCTGCTTTTCTAAAACACCGCTTATGCGGATACCGGTATTGACCAACAAATGGTGCCTTATAAATTACCTGTGTTATCGCGGATATCAATTAGTGACTGAACGACTGAGAGGATGCCTATTGTATCCGCCGGCCGCATATGGTTTTAACATTTGAGAGACCCTGCTTGGTTGATTTCTGGTGCTCTAACCGAATGCTGTAGTGCTATATAATCCAAGTCGGCTGCTCAGGATTACACACAACATTAGGGCCTGCTGGTGTAAAATGATCACTGATATCGACTCGCCATGCATCCAAATCCTTTATCGTTGGGCTTGGTCAAAACTATGAGCTCTACACGAGTTGTCGCAACAGGAAAGGACTGATCGCAGCCATGGCATATACACAGAGAAAGAATTCCGACTTACAACTGGTAAATAGAGGGTGTTATTCTACAAATAGCCTATGTAACCATACCGTGTACAATCTGTACATTCGCAATTTTGTGGATGTGATTTAGGATTATACTTATAACAATGTAACTACCGGTGGCTGCGTTACCGCACTACGTGACATACCAATTTTCCGCGACGCGAACGCGTATTCTAAATAGCTTTCTCTTCCGACTTCCTGGATTATCGAAACAATCTGGCAATAGAGCGATTTAAATGCAGTGTCGGTGAGCCCGTCGCCATGATTCATTGCGATTCGGGCCATCAACGTGTAAAGCATGAATGCGCGATGCAGCCTTAACGTATACAATGCTAATGCTATTGTGTAGCAAGCGCGGACACCATTCATCTCGAACACGTTCTCGCTGGCAAACATGATCGTGACGAATATGATCATGAAGTATAGGAGCACACGGAAGTAACGTTCTGGTTTATAACAGAACATGGTTGTATGGTATATGTTATAACTCGGTCTGCCACCCTTCGTTTTTATCGAAATTTGACCCGACTCCCACGCAGCCAAATCGGCCACATATTCACGCAAAATCCCGTAGTTTCAGAGATGACTCGCATAATCATCATTCTTTCGCCCTCGTAGGACTAGAACAGAGATATTTCATGACTTGGAGCTGGTGTGTATTTCGTAACAGGTCATACGTTTGACCGTGCGCCACTGTATATAACGATTAGGGCGATCTTTTTTTTGACATGTCAAAATAAGTCGAAATTTCGTCAGAACTGTAGCAGCGTTGGGTCAAAATTTATCAGCATTGTTTATAAAGTCAAAAACATTTGACCTCTGCATTTCGTTTGTATAATAGATTTTGCACTGTCGGTGAACTTATCATTTGATGTTTTACAGCTTGTAGCCCACTTTATAGGCCTACCGTTGTAGACGGCCCATTGTCTGCTCATTATGAATCATAAACGTTCAAATGAAACAAATAGACAGACATGGTCAACGTACCGCAATATCCTAAGTGAAGAAAGACTGCTTGGGCATTGCAGGGTGCATATATCAAAAAGTACATGGAAAATTGTGATGTAGACCAGTGGTTCTCAACCGCCGGTCCGCGACGACATTCATGCCGGTCATGCCAGGCATATTACAATTTTGTACCTAAATTCCAAGAAGCAATATGTTGAAGCCTTGTCATTTCATAAAATAAATAAAACAACAAATTTTAAACTGATTTAGAACTTCTTGGGGTAACATTAGGTCTGGAAACATGTTCGATTTCACTTGAAGTTCAAGCCGTGTCATTTGACGACATGCGGTTGACGAGTACGAGCCGACTCGCAAAATCACGCAGTTTTCACGATCATTCGTTTTCTATTCATTCATTTTGTGCAGGACCGTAACTGCCGCAGCCCAAACCCCCAATTGGAAGGGGCTGAGCTTACAGGGGGCCCAAATTATTTTGTGAATGAACATAAATTATACAGTTATTTTAAACTTTATCTCACTGTTGTCATTTTTTTCGCGCTTTGCGAGATTTAGTGACACGAAATATCTTGATTATTGGGTACCATTCCCTCAAGAGATACGCATGATTTATAGCAATAGGCATGCAGCGAAGTAATTATTGCAAAAGGTCCGCTCGAATGTGTTTAATTATGATTAATTTAATTAATAATTACGTGCCCTAAATTTTTCAGGACGACTCCTCACTCAGATTTATCGGAAAATCTAATAATTCTGAGAGGAAAAATATTCGTAGCAATAATATTTATGCAATTACCAATATTATTGACCGATTCAGCTATAAATTATAGGAAATTTCTGCGCCTCGCGCGATTATGCTACACTACAACGGTGATGTCTGGGGCACAAGACCAAAGTTTTGGGTTGGTGGGCTGACGAAGTGCTTTTGCGGCTCTGAATTTGTGGACGGCCAGGTATAGCTGTTGTCAGATATTTTCGTGCGGTACATTGTTTTGGCAGTAGCGTAGCCTGAGTAGCCTATACGTCTGGTGGTAGCGGGCAACAATCAGAGTAGCACGCCAAGATGCTTAGTTTGAGTCCAAAACGCTTCTTCTCTCGATATTGTCGAAGAGAAGAATAATATTCGAGTTGGCGTGGTCGCGGTTAAATTCACGGCTTTCGGCGCGAAAGACTGTAAACGACTCTCGGTGGTAGCACGACTATCTGCGCAAGGCAATTTTACGTCGACTCAGCAGACTCACTACCGTAAAATCACATGGATGGCATCATGAATATACCAAATTACGATCAAAACTCTCGAAATGTCACTCTCTAGCACCATATACCCGCAAAAAACGGTTGCATACTTTACATGTTAGGTTGATTTTAATTTTTGAAAGTCGACCGGTCCGCTAAATATTTTTTGAAATTTTACCAGTCCGCGAGGTGAAAAAGGTTGAGAACACCGGGTGTAGATAACATTGTCCGAATGAAGCAACACGGTTTGTCACCAGCAGTGTACGCACAACTTCAGTGTTGTCAGCCAACAACTGCTGCTGTTGAACGTTCTTTCTCCATTCTTGGCAAGCTACTTACTAAGGACAGACACTTTCTACCCGAGAATGTAGGAAAGTATCCTTCGTTGTTTTAATTTTAATTATTTCTACCATAATACGTGATGTAACTACTGGAATTCTTCATTGGGCCAGATTTCGTTAAAATACTAGTTTTCTCATGTAAAAATGTGTCTGTTTCAAGTCAAAAACGTTTTTTCAGGCCAAACTATACTTCTTAAGGACAGACAGTTCCAGCCAGAAATGAAGATAAGTAGTACAATTTTAACAATATGTGCGAAAACACCTAATTTGCATACGTGAGGTCAATATCGCCCTAATAATAATACGTCTTCATCTATAAACAGTCTGATGTATAAGCAGTGGAGCTGGGCACAATTATTCGAGTACTCGAATCTGAATGGAGTAATAATTTTAATGATTCGAGTTGAGTAGTAAACGACGATCTTTTCGAGTACTTAAATTATACGCTCCTCGCCACTGAAAGTTTTTTATCGACGAGAATTATTATTTCGGTACTATTTTCCACTGTGCAATCCGTGGAACCTTAATTGGCCGTATCGCAGCATACGAAACATATAGTACAAAGCTACTCTAACGTTACTGGAAATAACACAGCATTTCCGAAGTCCTGACCATCCCACAACATTGTCACAAAGTGCCATGACATCGGTATGGTCGAAAAAATACCTAAGTATCTTTAATGTGATGGATAACAGGCATTATATTCCTTCGGGTAACCAGAAAGGTACATATTTGAATTTGCCATCTTCCATTCTGTTATGACGTCATAATGAGTGTTACTCGAATACTCGACTCGAAGCATAATGCGTGATTCAGAATCGAATCACTCAGGTACTCGATTTTGCCCAGCCATAATAAACAATCATGTACTTGAAGATTAAGATATATAGTAGTTCAAGTTTAAAACTGCGTTATTAGTGTTTCACGAGTAATACAATCTCGCACTTCAAATCGGTCTTAGTTGAGATCCGATATGTTCGCACGACCGAAATTTATCATACCTGGTTACTTACTATATTGAAATAACAAATTTCTCTGCAAGTTGCCATTGATGAACGATTCAATAGTTACAAATCGAAATGTAAGACATATTTGTAGAAGGTCCATACTTACTGTCATCAACTGTAGGCGCAATCGCATGGGAAGTCTTTCGTCCCAAAAGGGCCAAGCTTGAGCAGATAAACAAAATCCAGTACATCTTCAAATTACTTGATAACAGACGAGCCTATCTGTGAAACTACGTTATACTTTTTCCTCGGATGGTTCAACTTAGATAACTGTGAAAAAGATTCTTGCTTCAGTATACTAAATATATAATAATAATAATGCTAATAATTCAGTCGTCTGTAAAGTCAATCAATCGCTAGCTCGCCATTCATTCGGATGTGATCGTGAATGCCGAGCAAAAACGTGTACTTGTAATCGGGATTCGCCCCAGTAATTAATGTAGACGAATTCAGCTTTTCAAAGTAATCTAAATCGGCTGCATTCGAAGATATCCAAATTAGCCTTAATCGTAATCGATTAACATTCGATTTCTTCATAAAAAGACGATTGCTCGACACTTTACTTTTACGAGGACCATATGAAATGGCTTCAGCTGACCATTTGTCAACAAGGAATAGTTTGTTGCATCAAGTTAATGCCAGTAGGAACTCCACTGCTCATTATTACACCAAAAGTATGTCTATCGTGTGCTGGGCACAATGATTCACATATTCGATTCCGAGTGGAATAGAAATTGCAATGACTTTTTGCGAGTAACGAAAACACAAGCATTCGCACGAAGAGTCATATTTTAATAAACGAAAAATATCGCTTCATTACTTCATTTCCACCGCTGCAGTCTCGATACCTCTGTATCGCGAAATATATCGCAAAAGGCAGTTCTATCGAGTATAGTGATCGAGCCTCACTATGATAATAGAGCACTACGATATAGTCGTGGTTCGGAGATAGGAAATTATTTTGGATGACGTGTAACTGGAACGTTTTTCGTGTTGTCGCAAGAAGATACCAAGTCATTATTACTGTTATGACGTCGCCACAGAGAGTGTCCGAATACTCAACTCTACTCGGAGCTCAATACTTGATTCAGAGTCACCCAACTCAGTTTTATCATTCACAAATAGTCGGTAGATATTCGATGTATTAGTATGATTGATAAAACCACCGTCAAGACTTATACATGGCTAGTGTGTACTGTGTAGTCACGCCGTAAAGTTGGTACACGAGAGCGGAACCTACCTTCGAATTCTACAGCAAAACATTTTAATCCAAATGATGCTTGACAAACTAGACTAGAATAAGAACAAATGAAGCACGAAGGAACGCAGGCACATAGGTACGTTTCATGGTATACGTAGGCATGTAGGATATATGACAATGCCTTAGACCTCGAATCAATCACAACCATCTCTTCGACGAAGGAACCAGAAGAACTAACTGGAGATTGAATATACCATATACAGTGAAAGAAAAACGCTCATTGATAATGATGATTCGCTCAAATTGGCTCAAAATTGAAACACACATTTAAGGCAAGGCTGAGCAAACGCTAGCAAATGAAGTGAAATATTCGGTCAGACACTCTGATAACGGAGATTCTTAATTCTCAGGTAGGTTGTATTGGTGTGCCACATTTGGGGTGGTAACACGCAATAGCTCACCGGAAGGAAGGTGATAGACACTCTTCTAAGATTCAAATACTACCATAATTTTGATGTTGGGTGTTTGGTTATGCTTAAACGCCGAAGCGTCGTGAATTGGCAGGACGCTGCTAAAGATATTGACATCATGCCTGAGATAATCCTTGGCTATTGTTTGTGCATGGCTTGCATTAACACTGTGTCGCTGACCATAAACCTCCAACATACGACTATACGGCTACCAATACGGATATTCTACTAAGATCAGGCTACCGATGCACACTTTGCCATTTGTGCTACCAATCATCTGCTTTACAGACTTGCTGCAACATTTCATTTTCAACTAAAAAAAGCCTGTGATGATACATGCCAAAAGCGGATGGTGTAACGATATCTCGAATCTAAGCTCAGGGTTCGTAGAGTCATTGATAGCTATGACAATAGTGGGTTTTGACAGTAGATAATATATTAGTTCATCTCTACCGGGTGAACGAAAGTGGACTCTCGATATTGACAATATAACGTGACTGTGCGCACAAGCACATGTATCAATAACCAGTACTAACTAGTCAACCGAGCCTCCATAATGCAGCGTTTCCTACGTGGTGCTCGCGTGCACGAGTGTCAGCCGCACATTAACCTATAAGTTATACAGGAAAGGGGACATCAAATGATCATGCGAAAAACTAATTAACTCTCTCTGGTCCTATACGATATCGTAGTCCCCGGCTCTACCTTATTACGTGACACAAGAATCCGTCAACACCAGACCACAGCAACTGTATATAATTCTTGATGTCTAATTGGACAAATTAGAACGAAATGCCAGTAATCGAATTTGAATCTAATTTGTGAAATGTGTCTATGCTTTAATTTCTGATTTTCCTGAAAATGCTACAGAGAAAGGTATAGCGCCGGACAAGACAAGTTTGGTATGCCATTCCCGTGCGTATGAGAATGCGTGAACTCTGATGTGATGTAATATGAACTGAACTTATTTTTGTTAATGTATTTCTTTCTAATTGGGAATTTCATTCAAGTTCCGAGTTTTTTCTAATTCTAATATAATCAGCAAATGCAACAACTTGGTGCCTTAAGTCTTAGAGTACATTTTATATCTATTGAAATGCGCTGGTATCGGAGTTTTCGGTATACCAAACTAAAAACATCGATTGTTTTGGTGAAGTGTTGTCTAAAAAGCAGGGCTGTTTCTAAGTCACAAGGTTCCGAGTCACAAGTCAATCTCACTTTCGTAGTTTCGACTCGAGTCAAGTTAATTCATTTTCAATTCACCACCGAGTCACATCCGAGTCAAGTCAGTGAGTAGAGGGTCGAGTCCGAGTCATAGTATTGTGACTCGAGTCCAAGTCCCACTGTTCAGTTTTGAGTTAAATCCTGTGCAACCCCCATTTTTCCACTCTGCTCGAGTGATAGAGAATGGCTCGCATTCATAATATCGTAATTTTCCACAGTCTTAACAGTTTATGGCCCTATTTTCCAAGTATCAGGACTGACAGACGAAATACCAATAACGTGGTGACTTAATTACTATTCTTCGAAGTTACAATGAAATGTCTGTCTTGGCCGCTCTCGTCTCGAGTCATATGATTGCCTCGAGTCGCGTCATTTACCGCATTTGGAAAAATACTCGAGTCAAATCGAAAAAATCGTGACTCGGGTCATTACAGCCCTGCTAAAACGCACATGAGGGGATAATATAACCGCTCTGAAGAAGATGACATCTGTTGAAAGTTTCATATTTATGCACGTGGTAGAGGAATCAGGCTTGTGCAGACTTGGGTGAGTCACAATTCCTTACCTGACCGATTACCAAGAATCGATCAACAGCGATGCACACTTGGACAACTAGACAATTTTCAGCTTATCCAAATTAGATTCGAATTAGAACTAGTGCTACACAGTTTTTTTTTTTCGAATTAGATTAGAATTAGAGCTACGCATTTTTTTTTCAAATTAGATTAGAATTAATATCACTGAATTCGCAAAAACTCGGAAATGGACTGAAATTATGAATAAGAAAGTAATACAGCAAAAATCAAGTTTGGTTCATATCAAATCACAGTGCATACCCATAAGCATGAGAATGGTTAACGTCTGTCCTAGGTTAGCTAGATTGCGCTATACCAGGCGTAACCAACACGCGACCAGTGCAGTCATGTTTTGCGGCTCGTGATCTGATTTTTGATTTTAGAAGAACGCGAAGTAAAGAAATTGAAATGCTGAAATTGATTTCGGTTTCAAATTATTATTATTATTGTTGTTGTTGTTTTCAAAATAGGCTGTTCGCCCGTGCTCAACAGCATTATACCTCACTAGCTGAAAGAGTTTCAACGATATCAACAGTAGTCCGTGGACAAATGCGCATGCAAGATAAAAGCAAGCGACACTTGAGTATGCGAGAGTTACGCATGGCGACTTTTTGTAATAGCGACGCGTGTGCATAGAGACACAGTAGCATGGGGACACATCAGCATGGGGACACATGAGCGTATAGGCACACATGGCCAATTGGACATGCGACACTTACACACGGCGGCTTTTAATCATGAAGGCACGTGAGCATTTTGTCGCGTGCTCAAATATCGGGCAATCATCAACAGTATTCCATCGATGGAGGGTCAGCTGATATGAATGGATGAGCACATTACCTTGACATGCAATGGCCCAGTCACTGCCAAGACCGGCCTAGGTTTTCCCACAAGATATCCATCTTTAGGATGTGCTAGTGACATGTCTGGAAATCCCCAATATCGATTCATTAGTCCATGAAAAGCGCCAAGTATCGTGCGCAACTCATAGTTCAAAATGAAATGGAGTTTATGATCAGGATATTTCTTGTTGTAGGCTATTTGTACTTCTTTAATGAAATATTACTTCTTCTGTGGTAACCATGCCCATCGCCCATGTTAGTGAGCGCTGCGTTTCGCTAACGTAAACTTATAAAAACGAGGTTTATCAACTGCGGGGCCTATTTTGTCACGACATTGCATTCTGCGGCCCGCGGCCTCTACGAAATTTGAAAAGTGCGCCCCCTGCACTACACAGTTCTCATGCATGGCTGAAAATTCTCGAGCAGCGGCTTTCAGATGAGGAAAACCATTTCTCTTTTCCAGTAACTCAAAACATCACAGTCCATGCTGTCACGCTCTGCTGCGAAACATCCTTCCACTTCATCCTCTAATATATTTTCTTTGGTTAGATCTGAAGCAATCATCTTATTTCGTGATGTATAGTTGAAGGCTTAAAAGAGAACAAGCCTGTGTTAACCAATTTACTTACTATGCCGCAATTATTTACCCCTGTCGCTGAGTTTATTATTTCATGTAACTTGTATATATAGTTTGTAAGATATTATAAACCTATGTCCCAGAGCACGAAAATTCGATCCCTGATAACATATTTTGTCCGTGGTGCACAACGCCGGAAACGAATAATAATAATAACATTGTTTCTAATAATGAGGGCAAATAGATATTTTTTGTTAAACCGCCACTTTCTCATTACCTAACATCAACACATTCACTGAACAGCATTTATTAGGCTTACCATACGTCCTCTTTTAAGAGGATTTGTCCTCTTTTTTGACTTTTTTGAAAGTGTCCTCGGAGGACGCCCTTTTGTCCTCTTTTTTGAGATTTTGTCCTCTTTTTTGAAAATTTAGGTCAGATTTAGAGCAAATTGCGTGTGATATGCCGCAAATTAGCACAGAAGTGACGCTTCGGCGGGTATTTCGGAGTGAAAAACGGTGATTTTAGTTCTGAGTGAAAAGATGACTTTTTTTTTTTTAGTCATCCACCTGGCAATGTGGAGAGAAAAACGATATTTTGAGCTCTGAGAGAAAAAGATGACCTTTTTTCTTAGTCAACCGCTCGCAAAGTGGGAAAAATTCACCGGTTTTTGAGAATTCTACTCCGGTTTCGCAAGTTGCAAATTTCTGAAAAAGTGTCCTCTTTTTAGATTTCCAAAATATGGTAAGCCTACATTTATTAACAATGTAATTTCGAAATGAAATTAAAATACGCTGGAGAATATACCTAAAAAAATTTAGTCGGCCCACCAACGTATTTTCTACTTCTCAATTTGAAATAATTGCCAACCCCTGGTGTACAGTATACACTATCACACCGACACCTTCCTCATATAAATATACTGCTCACGATGTATGACGTCACCACAAACGCGATCGCAATTTCTTTGTGACGTTGATAATGATACTACGAGTAACTCGATGACCCGTTGACGTGACATAGGGTCAATGATACTGATGCTGTTACGCTTTCTGACCAGACTGCTCCAGGTCCTAACTGTTAAACTTGCACCTCTTCTAACTCATAATCCGATCCTGCTACAGAATTGACATCCTGGATGATTAATTGCGCTTGTGAGCAACGTGTGGGCCTATCAGTTAGTCATACAACTCCAGTTAAATATAAACATTAAACATTCATAGACACACAAATCACTTCTGGGATTCATATATGCAGATGTGAAGCATAGATATGCGACGCGGTAGGTATAGTGAAATCATTTAGTTATGCTTTTTGTCATCCATCGCGAGACCTACATCGTGGACATCTAATAAAGCGATAGAATTTCAATCAATTTTCGGTCCGTGTACTGTACACTCAGCACACAGTACAATTGTATTCGTGCGATAATTGGCGAAGGCCAATAACCCGCAATACGTATAGGCCTGATAAATTTATGTACCTTGGAAACTTATAAATTTCTGCCAACCGTACAATGACTACAAATGATAACGGGTCATGTTTCGGTAGAGAAGGATGTGGAAATCACGATGAAAATTATTTTCCCGCATTGAATGAGTGGTGGAAAGTTTCCGTTTATGACTAGAGCAAATATTGGGGGCGAGTGGCATATACCTTTGATCTAGTATCCAGAATTTGTCGGATAAGCAGAAATCAATGAGCATTGCTGTTTTGATTTCCACGTCACAATATATTTCAATTATATTATATCGCGGTCATAAATTCTACGTCTCTACGTGCATGCATAATTTGGATTAAAATGTTGTACACGATTTATACCGCGGTATAAATCGGAGGAAGGTTCTAGTTTCGGGTGTTATGGGTGTATATTCACACCCGTATATCAGTGATGGTACACGAGTGTAAATACACATTCTTTTCGTTAGCATTGTGCTTACAATACTGTATCAGCAAAACATATGTTCGATGAATACGCTAGATACCGCAACCGGGTTGCTCGGGGTTTGCGCCAGATTACTCTTCTAGAATCGACCAGGCTAAAACTTCGTGAAGACGCAAGCAATTTTACAAGACCCAATTTTGCATGGATATACCAGCATTATTCTCAACTCTCGATAATTAATATACCACCTCCAATCACACCTGGGTTCTTGCATGCCGCTGACTCTGCAGGAATAGCACACAACTGTTACCGATTGTACAACGAGGACGAGGAAGTGCACAAATACTCTGACTCACAGCTGTGAGTCACAACACTTTTAATTGTCCAAAAGCGCAGGAAATCTTCCTCGTTTATATGATGCACACGGCGTTATAGTTTGGGTGTAGTTATTTCATATTCGGGTCTCTTCTTCCTTTCCCCAGTCATCGGCATCGTCATGAAATGAGTTGCTGGAGCCTATAAATGATATAGATGGAATAGCAGACATCGGACGCTATGTTTCATACCCATTTCTATTTTTATGCCAACGCTTGGGAGCATTTTCTACCTTTCGGGGATTTTCCGGTTATTCTTATGGAATTCGTAATACTTGAAACTTTTTTGTACTTAGTGTCATTTTTCCCCGTCGGGGCAATGCTCTTGTAACACAATTTCAAGTCACTTGTATCAATATTATTATTAGTGTTATTTATTCCAAGGCTGCTGTTTTATGCCGTAGCCTACGTAATCTAAATCTGTGGCTCTAAAATGGGATTCCCATGAACCCCAGTGACTCCCCGAGTCAGTCTCAGGGGTTCACCGATAGCCAAGAAACACACCCGATGCATACAGCTATAAAGTCTCACTAAGTTGGAGTAACTATTCATTATAATTTTTAGTTTTGATTCAAAATCATGTTTTTTTATGATTTCGGCGATTCACAGGTCATTTTTTGCACCGTGGTTGTAGCGTGGTTTTGGTTTTGGTATCGCGGTCTTGTGATTTTGGAAATGGTGAAAGTCTATCAGGGATATCTAGAACTAGATAGTAGTTCTAGATATCCCTGATATCCCCGATACCCCTGATATCCCTGATATCCTAGATAGTAATTCTAGATATCCCTGAATTCTACGAAATTACTTGAACTTGATAATGCGCATATGCAAATGTGGTCGGGATGAACAATAGCACCAGACCTTTTTATACGCAGACGAGAATTTGCGACAATATCTGTCGCGACCAAGCCTACTCTTTATTTTCCTTGGTTTTTCGCTCGGCAAATTCAGACGTAACCTCGTGGTGGGATAGCGCAGTGGTATAATCCGCGGCTGCAGCACCCTTGGTTCGCGAATTCGAGTCCGACCGAGGTCGACTTCGGAATTCCTATACCTAAGTGTTGGAGGTTTATCTACGCTCCTACTCGCCACCTCATCCGCGTAAGGGGTGTCTTCCAAGAAGCGTAGAAGTGGGCCGTGGTATAAGTCGGCAGTAATGGAATGAAAATGAAGAATAGCGGCCTGGTTTAATTGACCGCAGTAGTTGACAAACACCATGAATACCTCAAAACAAACAAACAAACTGAACCGCGTGATACAATTACCATGACGGGCACAATGATTCGAGTACTGTGGAAGCCTTGAAACCTTGATTGGTCGTGTCGCAGCATACTAAACATGCAGCAGAAAGCTAGGCGCGTTGGTGGAAATGACATATCTGTGGAGTCGTGATTAACCAACAGCCTTGTCATAAAGTCCAATGAAATAAGCAAAGGTGGTCAGTAACGAAGTACTTCTACTTTTTGGAAGCACTCAAGTAGTTTTCCTCTACTTTTGGTACTTACTCAAGTAGATCTGGTTTATATACTTCTACTTCGTAATATTTTGTGATCTACTTACTTACTTTTCGCTATTTTCAGTTTGTCAAGTAGAAGTAGTTTATTCTCCCAATACGAAAGATGGCCTGAGGAATTTCGGGACTGTTTTCACGGAGTACCAACATGTAATATTCATAAAAGTCAAGTAAAGACCAGAAATTTTTTGCTCTTCGCGCACAATAGTTATGGAGTGACAAATGTGTTTTCACGAAAGTATCAGTGAATATAAGTTAGGTGCCGGATGGCTTGGTTCCGCTCACACCGCATTGTTGCCCATATCAAATATTTCATCACAGTAAATATGACTCACCATAACGTATGAAACTACCGTTTCGCAATCTGGCAATTAAGCCTACCTCTCATATCGTAATCTATCAGCCCCAGGACGTGTCCTGCTAATCTGGAAAATCCGGCTTTTTTAACGTTACACCTGTTTTAGGAGATCATCTTTGAAACTTTATGGACAAAAGACATGGACTATATTTTCCACTTTTAGAAGTGGTATTTGCATATCTCTTTCAATTCCGAGTATCATACATTGAGTTCTAATTACGTTCAGTTCTTTTGTCTGCGGAGCTACACTAAATATAATTTTTACGATCCACACAATATTTGTTATTAACGTATACCAATCGTGCAAAGTGTTGAAACCGTATCCGATACAACCCGTTCTCTCTTCGCCTAAACTTGGGGCCTTATAATATGGGGTAGGGCACCATGCCATGATATTCTCTAAAAATGGGTCTTCTAGTAAACAAACGGTTGGTATCGCATTTTCATATCAATACTCAATACGCAATATCAATATCAATAATTTGCATGCCATGATGCGGGCAAATGCTTATTCTGTCGAAAATCGATACCTTCCGCATAGCTCAATTTTCAGCTTTTGACAGTCCATGCGAACGAATTAAGACTGTTTTTAAAACTACTTACTTACGTGAGTATAGATTTAAAGTCAGTCGATTCTACTTCTACTTCAAGTAGTTTCAGGTGGCTTATTGAAGAAGTACTTTTACTTGTACTTGAGTAGATTTTTTTCGTCGCTTCTTCTACTTCTACTTGAGTAGCTTTCTTGACCACTTTGACCACCTCTGGAAATAAGTATAGTCGAAAATATACCAAATTATTTTTGATTCGATGTAAAACCGGCATTGTTTCTTTGTGGTCGCACAGCAAGTACACATTTGAACTTTTCACATCATTCATACTGCTCATCATCGTCATCATCATTTTATTAAATTTTTGAACAGATCAATGCACCACAAGATTACGATATAATGAAAAGATAGGAGAATTTAGAAACGACTTGAAGTAGTCTTTCAATCAGACACGCACCTTGGCCTACACTTTACGGCATGTAAATAAGAGGCATGTACACTGAATTTGAGAGGCGAGATAGCTATAGTGGTATAATCCGCAGCTTCAACACCAATGGGTTGCGAGTTCGAGTCCGACCGTGGTCGACTCCGGAATTCCTAACTGAGTGTTGAAGGTTTATCTAGGCTCCTATAGTCGCCATATCATCCGCGTAAGCGGTGTCTTATAAAAGCCTTGATGTTGGCTGTGCTATAAGCATGCAGCTACCGAATAGAAAGGGTAGAAAATTGACCTGGTGTAAATGACCATAGTAGTCAACAAGCATCATGAATACCACAAACAGCAATCCCGACACTGGATTTAAGAAAAGATAACATAAAAAGGAAGCGACGAAAATGAATGCTGCATGTGTCGGTAGGCGAGGTCGTTGCCAGATTGCGGTCTGGTATTCATGACGGCTGACTAGTATTGATTCTGGAAAATAGCTTGTATTTCGGTTTCAATGTGGACACGCTGGGCGGCTGTCGGATAGCCGGCGAGATGCTGTTCCACACTTCCACACGACTTCAACAAAATCGAAAACCTGAAAGAATTGACCCAGCGAAAATATAATTTTTGGTGGTCGAGCCTGAATGTACATCAAACCAGGAAAGGACCTCAAATTCTATTGACAGTGAAATATTCAAGCGATATATTCAAAATATTTGTGCCAAATATTTCAAGTAAAAGTTAGTTGCATGAAAACTCGAAAAAATGTAGAAAAGTTACAATATAAGATTCCTCCAAACAGCTTAAAACACCATATTACGTAACTTCTGAGTATTTAGAAAGCTGCCATAAGCTGTAATAAAGTTGCAAAAGTTGCAAAATTTTGCCCTAGTAATGACTAGCGATACTTGAGTACCCGACTTGAAGCCTAATGCTGGATTCATAATCGAATAACTCAATTACACTATTTTACCTAGCTCTAAAAATTAATCGATGAGCGTAATACCGCGTGGTCCATCCCATTATTTCCAAATGGCCTTCACAAGGATTTCGAGATTCGTTTTGCAGCGGAAAGTGAATTCTATGTTACCCAGTCGTATCCATGGAAAATCGTGTCATCAACAGCATTTCGTCACTTCCTTAAATCGCAGGATTCCTGCCGATGCGGTTGCTTTGACTTATTACTAGATGACTTTCGGTTTTTCTGCGTTCATCGTTGAGTTCCACGGATGTAAGCGAACGTGCCTACAATATCCCGTGTCATGAAATGATGACGGACTATTCCACAGAGTTGTACTTTTCTTGCTGATGACGGCTACCGACTTTCTATGATACGAAGTCATGGAGAATGGCTTCTATCGGGAGTAATGGCACGATTTTGACGGATATATCAGTGGTCCTTAAACGTTTTTGAATCATAGCCCGTTATCAAGCTCGACATATCTTCATCGCTCCCCTACAAGTCAGACGTCATCAGTAACGTAGGGAATTTACCTTTCTGGAGTACTTAAATTGATTTTATATATACTTGCTCAACTTCCTCAAGTAGTTTCATTTTTATACTGCTTCTACATCAACAGTTTTGATGCTGAAGTCATGATTTTTACATAGCTAATTTGTCAAATGAAAAGCAGTGAAAAATGAGACTAGGCCGCGTTACGTTATATCGTTCTAATATCTGACTGTCTACTGAAAATGTGGTGCTATCAAAATGGATGGGAACCTATCGCGTGCAGAAGGACATGCAGTGCCACACAAGGGAATGGTAGGTACCATTGTGAAAACTAACCTCGAATCAGTTATAAAATGACGTGAGGCGTTGAATAATACCTGGTGTAATACATTCTGGTGAAAGATATTATTGGCGACAGACAAGTCATAAAATTTGAAAAATGGAAGGGATAGGCAGTCTCGACACTTGGTTTTGGGAGAGGTGTTCGAGTAGGCCAACACCGTTTGTGTTGTGCAGGAGTGATGGTCAACATGGTTGTGGGGTCAATTTATCACGGTGACGGGGGAAAAAAAGTTCACGGATAAGGGTGGAATGCTGGTTTATTTTGGTAATTTTCACCTACTCCACCAAGCTATACTGTGAACCGCGGGATAATGTCATCACTCTGGTCGTGGTAATGCATTGATATTGTTTTCGGGCCTCGTTCTAATTTTCGAAAGGATGAATATAAGGATGAGTAATTCTGTGAATAATATTTGCGTGATAGCTATGGATAATTGGAATATATAATATATTATAGGCCGCGTTAATGTAGCTGTCCAATGAAAAGATCACAGGTATACCACCGGCCATAACAATGAAAATAAAATCGATTATGTGAAAATAATAATTGAATGCGGTAATAGGCCTATTCAACACTTTGATGTTTAAATTAGTTTTAGTCCCATAGATGTCAGCATTTTCACAAAAGTTAACACGAATGGTTTTGCAGGTCATGTTGTTGAAACCACTGATACCGTTGGACAAAATAGTTACAGAAAGTTTACTGATCCAGTGCAATGTAGTTTTGGCCGCTAGTAATGAAGAATGTTGACAATGTAATGATGAAATGCAAGTCCCTGATTATTTATGTCCGCCTTATACTGTTATTATTTTGATGGCAGCTTATTGCAAATTGAGATGGAGGAGCGGAACCTGTTGAGATGACCCGTCGAATCTCAACGACATATACGTAATCATAATCATAATCAGCGCTTCTGTTATTTGCATCCGCTCAAGACGAACAGCAGATACGTTACGTATCAAGCCCGGCGTATTGTAGAATGTCTTCGGTGGTTTGCGAAGCGTAAACTCCTTCTGTATCGATGACCCTTCTCAACAATAGGTCGAATCGCTTGTCGAGTTTAGTGTTCGGCGCAGTGTTGAACGCTCTCTCTTCACAGAGCTATCGAAAGATGTCGAAATACGCGTCTCAAGAAAAATCAGCTGCGTATAGATGTCCTAATTGAATATTCTCAAGTTCGTATAATATGCAAAAACATTTCGAGATGAAGCTTTTGATTTGTATTCTATGCAGCTTAGCAGCAGCACATTTGTCCTTATCCTGCACGACCGATGGTAAGGGGCAATTCTGCTTCCAGGTGCAGTGATATAACCATAATACTTTGCTGCGCAGATGACATTCTGATCGACATCATTTTCGTCGTCGACGGGTCTGCCTCGATAGGAAGAGATCATTTCGACGTTGTGAAGGCATGGCTCACAAACGCCACCACCATGATGTTCAATAGATTCGGGAGGCGGGCTCAATTTGAGGTTTTAGAATATTCCAACAAAGAGGCCGCAATCTTTGGGTGAGGTATCGATCCTATCGTGATATAAGCTATACTACGGTTCCACCAACTGCTGAATTGCTAAACACAGGAGTTTAGCTCTCGTGTTATGTACTTGGTAATGCTGTTTACCAGGCATTGCGAAAACTACTTTTGCTCATTACAAATATATATGGATATTACATCGTAACAAAATTATTTTTCACCTTTCATGAGTCCAGCCTGGTAGTGATTTAGCGCAGTAAGCATACAATCAACGGCTATTATGCGTTCATGAATACAGTTTATGGGTAGCGCACATATATATGAACGGGCTGCCTTTGTAGACAAAGCGTTACCTCGTAGATGGAAGGGCAGTAAGTACAGGAATGGCATATCGATAACAACGTACACATAAGGTCTCAGGACAGCTCAATTAACTAACAGAAAGCAGTGTACAATGGGCGACAATTCCGCAACGGTACTGTTAATACAGTGCAGCCTATTCCCGTGCCCATTACCTCGAGTGTTTTGATATGGATATCAAATCTCGAGACCTAATGCCAACCAAATTCATTTCTAATTTCAGTAACTATATAGGAGTGTTTTCAGCAAGGTTCGTAACAAGCGGTCAATGTAATAGCCTACTATACGGCACTCACGAAGCAGCAGACTTGGTTTTGCGGATACTTTGTTTAACTGGAATGTGAAAAATGTTGTCTGAACCAGACGAAACCATATTCATGTAAAATAGAACTTCTAACGAAACGTACCAGTTACCGATCCTTGCCTATGTATAAGACTGCCTATTCAATTCCAATAGCATGAAGGAACCCTTCTCCGAGGGTAAAACGCGATGGAGTGCATGAGTTCTGTTTTCATCTGAAAGGGGAAGTTTATTTATTTTTCCCTAAGACTCCATTGAATTCAGCTAAACTTTGCCGCAATATGACTTTTTCGTACGCCCCATTGACATGCAATCGTGCACCCACACTATTAGATAGATTTCAATGTAAACTAATCTCAGTGCATCAATATAGCAAGAAGTGAAATTCATATGCCGTTTCTTATGGCGCATTCTTCATTAACACTTTTCATGAGTACCCAATTTCACAAACCATAGCTATGTTTAGATTTCAAGAGCACATCTATATACTGTGCTATAGAACGTGTTCTTGACACGAGGTAGAACAGTTCGTACATTATTCTGGAATAATCGAAAAGCGATCTCATTGATTGATAGAAGCATAGAACGATTTCAATTATTGCAGTTATATTATCGACCATTGTACAATGTTGAAAGTGTCATATGAGGTACTGTTTGGGTTATTCCTGAGCATAGGTATGGAACAATCGTAATATAATCGTGACCTTCTATTTTTCAACACAGAATTCCAATCGCTAAATCTACGAAGTTTGAGATACCGTTTCGACTGGGAGAGTGCGATAGCATCCGATGCATGACGTCACGGATATCCCACATGGAATATCTGAACGGTCATACCTACAAGTATTACGCTTTACGACGAGTTTTAGAGGTAACATGAACCGTTGCATCATCATAGAGTCAGAACCCTTGAACGTATGCGAGATGCTTAAACGGGACAAATTTATATAGAGTAAGGGAACTGTGAAATTTGTTCTCATATTATCAGCTGCGAAAATGTCACGGGCAATAAGCAATTGATTTCTATTTATGCATCTTCAATGTTGCAGCAGACAATACCTTCATATTGCCAAATTTATTCCACTCGAAGCTTTTCGACTGATTTATGGCTCTAAAATTCTAAGATGTCCGTTACCAAAAAAACATGAGAAAAAATAATAATGTAATGCTAACGTTTATTCGTCGCAGGTCGAATTTCCGTTATCCATACACTACCCAAATTCCAAAAAAGCGATTATTTTATTCACGGACGGCGAAGCCACTGATGGTGTGTACCTTCCACGCGCGTGAGTGATCAGTCTTTATATCTTATGAGTAGTGCAATTTTGTTGCACTAAAATCGTGAGGAAGTTACATTTTATTTTAATTAAAGTTGCGGTAAAAAGTTGCCTTTATAATTTTTTTCAAGTTATTAGGTTATGTGATACTCGAAAGGTTCCGTTGTATAATCCAACAGTTTGAGATTTGCATGATGTCTGTTGTTACGTTTCTCTCTTTGCAGTTCAATCGACCATACATACACATTTATGTTCTTTAGGTGTGAAATCTACATGACAGCAATTCGCTCTCAGCTTCTGCAGAGCCGTCAATTTCGTACTTTCCCATTTCACGGACGGTCCGGCCCCTCCCCGAAAACAAGTCTAATATCACACCCCAACCCCCTAGGTCTGCATGCAAACTTGATCAACGACATTGCCGCAACAGTCAGCGTTGTAGACTTGGACAAAAAGGCGACTCAGTGAAAATACAATTTTCGGCGGCATCGCCTAGGCGTCCATGAAATGGGAAAGGACCTCGCGTGAATTAACCAAGCGACTTATTTACATATTGTTCGGACACGGTGGTGCTTGGCTGGGGTTGGTGAACTCCTGGAATGCAAGCCATTGGGTCATAGATAAAATTGAGATTCAGCTAATCCGTCACATACCGGTAGCTCTTTGTTATGCAAATCAATTGAGTAAAAGATAAATCTATAACATATTTTTTTCAAATCACTTCTTCACATTTTGCGCAGTAATTGATAGCAATTTGCAGTAAATAGTTACGCCACAATCTCAATGACACTACAAAGATAAAATGCAACATCGTGCGTTGCTCCCTTTGATATTCCTTACCCTTCCAAATAGTATAGAAGGAGATCTTGTAATATGTACAATGGACATAATATTTGTTGAATTTGTTGCAGCGAAAAAAGTTCTTCGCGCTTGGAGCGATTTCCTTCAGATAGTTTGATGTTATCCGAGGTCATTGTGCTGGGTATTATAAGTGCGACACGCAGAAAAGTTATTACTAAAATATGGTTTGACCATGAAAATGTGTCGACCTTTGTATTACACACATTGGTTTGAATTCATGATAGGATTTATCTTCAATGGATTTTTCTGGAAAACACAGTCGGAGACAGTTAGATGCATTAGTGTCAGGTTGTGAAGCAAGTATATAGGTTCGGGACTATGAGATACGGGTATTTGAAGCCAACCCCTTCCTTGCCGTAACAAATGAAGGCATAAAACTATGGTCAGCATACGGTTCGGCAAAGGGCGGTGCCAGCAATATCTGCGGCAATAAGACTTTGGCCAAAAATTACCACCGTTGGTTGGCAAAGACCTTGGATATTAATATGTCCGTCGTCAAAACGGTCGGCACCGGCACAATTCCGTCCTTGCAATTTGACTAGACAGTAGAACAAATGCAGTACAAACGCGACCCGCTGAGGAATAAAGTGCACCCGACTTTGAAATAGCGTGCTACATAAATGTTTCATAGAACCGCGTTGTGTACAACTGTCGTTTGTGCGTTCTTTGTACATGCCCTTAATACGCAGCACATCAATATGACAAATGCTTTTTTTAAAGTTTGAGGCTTGGGTTGCAAGACGCCACTAAATTCAGATTTGGGTCACGGCCTAAATAGTTTAAGAACCACTGTATTATAAGCTGCGTTCGCTACTATTCAGCATCAATTAAGCTCCATTTTGTGCGGACAAAGTATTTCCCATGACATCAAAGTTGCTCGAGAGGCGCTCTCGCACAAACCCGAACAATGGCGCCAGCTGGTGTCAGTTAAGTTTTGAAACATTACGCCTTCTTCATGGAATTCAACCTATAATTAATCACTGAATTCTTATGTAGAAGAGAAAAGATTTCTAATTCTCATTCGCGAAATAATGGTATGTACATACTCAATGAACAAAAAGACGTATTGTTATATTCTCCATACATAAGGCTAAACTATTTATCATCCGTATGTTTTGTCTCGACTAACATGGTTTCAATTTTCTGATCAGATTCCGTGATTTCGCACTTGTTGTAATTTCTGAAATTATGTAGAATTCATTTTAAAAAATCTATATTTATATTTGTTTATTCTGCATCATTTTCTAAACGCAGTATTACGTTGTTTTCGTACGGGATATCTTAGGAATGGTTGCTACTTGCTATGACTGTATGCGTGTGAGTGCAATGTATATTTATATGTAATTGGCTGTCGTTGGTACCAGATATTGTCACGGGTTGCGACTGACTCTGAAGGCCTCACGGCCTCGCGGCCATTCGTCAATTCCTAGTCTACATTGCCATTTTGTTATGTATCCTTTCCCTTGTTTATTGGTGGGACGAATAAGACCTATTTATTTGTCTCTTTAACTTGCTAACTAAAATTATTCTCAATAGATACCGGAAAACCGTTGAAGAAAATATCACCAATTTTGCAATTGGAGTTGGGGATTTTCTGGAGCAGGAACTAAGAGAATTCGCCAACGGTGGTAGTTCCAATGACAGAGTGTTTACCAGAACCGACTTCGAGTCACTGTCCTCGGTGATCTCGGAATTGCAGACGGATTTGGAGAGAGAAGGATTCTTTTGTGGTGAATATAATTCCTCTTTGAAGTCCGTGAATTGCCAATAGAAAGTCGGAATCATTCTGACTAATGACAGCAGAAAAATGTGGAAGTAGTCGATAAAGACTACGATTACCTGGAGAATTAAGCGCTTTTATTCACGACCATACTTATTTAACTTATTGGACTTAGTCGAACCATAAACACGCATTCGACATACAATATATAACAGTTGAGAACCAACGTCAACGGGCATTTAGTTTAGACAGCCCTCCCATGGCTTGAACATCAAAGAACCATATCTAAAATTCGTAAAGTCAAATACTAATCCGAACCGAAGCTGTTACGTATCTCCTTTGCGCAGATGAATGTCAGTCAGGCACTCATACTTGCAGCGTCCATGCTGCGTGTATCGATACAGTTGACTCGTACCAATGCGAGTGCGGACAGGGGTATTACGGAAACGGCGTAATTTGCGTTGAAATCGACCACTGTGCAAACAATCCCTGTGCTGATTTCAAACACAGCAGATGTATCGCAGAAGATAACAAACCGCTCTGCATTTGCGTCGAGGGATTTCGTGTAGAGAGGGACTCTTGCGTAGGTAAGTGGGAAAATAGTGCAGTAGCATTGATGGTACCATGAGGATCCCGTCTGGAGCCCGATCGGCTTGCCGATAGCATGGACCAGTGATTCCCAACCGCGGCTCTGATTAGCCTCTAAATTAGGGTTACCATATTTTGGAAATCTAAAAAGAGGACACTTTTTCAAAATTTTCAGACTTGCAATACCGGAGGAAAATCCTGAAAAAATGGTAAATTTTTTGCACTTCGTGGTCGGTTGACTGAAAAAATGGTCAACTTTCCGGTTCGGCTCCCGAAATGACCGCCGGAGCGTTACTTCAGTGCTGATTTACTGAATCTCCATCGAATTTTGCCCTATATTTAACTAAAATTCTCAAAAAAGAGGATAGAATCTTTAAAAAGTGGACATTTGGGCGTCCTCCGAGCACGAGTCAAAAAAGAGGACAAATCCACTTAAAAGGGGACGTATGGCAACCCTACTCTAAATACCCCACAAGAATATAATAGACAAAAATAAAATATACAGTTGCTTTTATTTCTATGAATAGTTATAGTCAATTTCTGTACATGAATGCTAAAATGAGGGATATTGGAAATTAGGGATGGTGTGAACCTCTAAAAGGTTCAGGTTCGTGTGAACGCGAACCTTTTTGATAGGTTCTGTGTTAACGCGAACGTGAACCTGATGACGTCACGTGACGTCATATTGCTGATTCCAGCCCTACATTTCAGTGAAGTGATGGCTTATATTATTGACTACATAATTCCACAATGCTGAAGTACAGATTGACGTTTTAAACGATACCAAATGCATCAACTGAAGCAATCAAATGATATAATAATCCCATAAAATCAATATCTTTCGTCGCTTTGCCAACCATTTCGACGAGGACTTGCAAGGGAATATACGCCTCAACGATCTAGGCCAGACCGTACAATGTATTCGGGGTCTGAGTACTGCTATTGCTTGATATTGAGCGGAGTGTAAAACGGGTTTCTGTACTTGCTACCGATATTACCCCATTAAAAATTTATACAGCAGAAGCCAAACACCCCAATCGCACGGATTTTTTTATGATACAATGAACATATGAAATCAAGATTGACCCGATACCCCTGCTAGATTTTTACATTAGACTACGACATCAATTCCATTGTTTGGTTAAATAAGCATCATTCGCCAACTACCTATACATGCTACATGTAGTGAATTTTGATCTTGATGTTGTGTGATCGCCGGTCAAACTAACAGCAGAGAGTCACTAAATATTCACAAACGGAAAGCCGGATATTTCGAGCAAACTTTTGCAACAAAGCATGGTGGGTGCATGCTCGTTTGGTGATGTTTATTTTTATGCTGCCAGCGCCATGCGTAGAATGGTGCGAAGTTGAAATGCAAAGAATTTTAACGAAAGATGTTATAATGACCTGAAAAATGGTAATATATGAAAAGGGTTCACAGTGTAGAACCTACCAGGGTTCGTTTGTGAACGTGGACCTCTATATTTCTGAGGTTCACGCATCCATCCCTATTGGGTATGTCTAAAGCCGTCCAAGGCCGCTTCTGAAAACCGAGAAAGAGAATTCTTGCAGACTAGCGTCAAATGTATGGATGAATACCAGCCAGAAAATGATATATCTCTGCTGGTCATAGACCTTTATATATCGTGTCTGTGAAGAGTAAATTTCGACACAGTTTCACTAACATCAAGATGACGGTTCATAGTCAAGTATAAATTGCAATAAGTCCAATATTACTCAGCGTATAATCCCCCGCATTAATTGTGCATTAATTGTTGGAATGTATGAAGATATATCACATAATGACATAATAGTATTTTGTACTAATGATGTGTATTTTCAGTTTATTTTATTGTATAGCACTCGCCAATCTGCTTCTATCAATGATAAAATAACCGATATAGAATCGATAGAAGTCTATGTGCATGCTTTTGAATTAGCTGGATGGCGAGATACAGAGGTAGGCTAGCTACCTTTAGATGTTCATTATAGCCTACTTCAAACGTACTATGAAGTTTGAAATGCGGATCCGACATCCAAAAAGGTTGGAAACCACTGGCACGGACAGTAGGCTAGCCTATCACACTTTGACAGAAGTATATCGGTATCGGTCATTAATGGTAAACAATGTCGACAATTTTCTTTGACCTGACGACATGGCAGTATGCTGGAGTCAGATAATTATAATCTGCGGCTGTTAGACTGCACTCATAGCGAAAATATCGTGTATTCACACGCAAAAGGTGGTATGCACGAAACAGGACCTGTAATTCAGAATTATATTGAGGTTATAACTCTAAAATGCGTTCCTTCTTAGGTCCTTCCGTGCGTGCATCATTTGGATTAATTTTTTCTGTTTGATATATATCAGGGCCGACCAACCCGTGGCCCACGAGGTAATTTCCGAAATTAGTAATATTATAAAAAATGGATTGCACAGATTGTGAACTTGCAAGGCCAACCAAAAATTTGATTAGTCTGGCCGCAAAATTTGAGATGTGATGACTAAAATATCAGTTCCGACGCATTGTTAGATCCACGAGGCAGTCACATTTTGGTAGATACTCATACACTACAATAAAGCTGAATAATTTGCGATAGATTTATCAAAAGTGAAAATTTTCTACGCACTCCGCACAACATGTTGTCACTCGATTTCTTGCTCTTAATATTGTTACCCCTTTGTGAAAATGAAAGAACGCCTAATGTATCGGATTGAGTCTAACTATATTCGCGACTACGAGACAAAGTGTCGTTCAACATATGCGACCTTGTGTTTGCGCTGGCAAAAAGACCGTCGACTATGAAACCTAGGCACAAAGGGATTGACGCGTATTGGTCGAAGCTTTCGATATCGATGTGTCCAGGCGCCGAGTGGTCCAGTCCTTGCGGGCTGAGCCCAGGGATATACAGCAGGCCCGCAATATAGTCAAGTGACAATATTATTGACCTATGAACTTCGAAAACTTGTCGCGGCTAGTGGCCCGCGCAATAGTTTGTCAATCGAGTTTGACCCTTTGGCTGAAAAGGTTGGCCCCCCTGATATATACCGTGGTTTATGTCTGAGATATGTTCTGATTTTGTGTGGCACGGGTGCATATCCACACTTGTATAGCACGGGTGGTACACGAGTGTGGGAATACGAATATTAATATATAAACTACATCTTGCAGGTGTAAAGATGCAGTCTTTCTAGTTTGCTTCGTGTCAGAGCATAACAATGACTGTAACGCTGTTCTAGTGAATACTGAGAAGTTTTGGAAATGCGCCTTAATATAGAAGCCATATCTCTCGAAATTCTATGGAAATGCAGGGTATTCATTCGCTATTGGTTATGACTAGGCGATTTTTTCGACCTAGAAAAACAAGATTTTGACATTTTTGACCTCAAAAATACTTAATTGTGACCGAATTTCGAGCTCACGTATGTAAATTAGGTGCTTCCCACATCATGTTAGAATTGTATTACTCATCTTCATTTCTGGTTGGAACTGTCTGTCATTACGAAGTAGTGTGGCCTGAAAAAACATTTTTGACTTGAAAACTGATAAATTTTTACATGAAAAAAACTTTATTTTGACAAAATCTAAACCAATGAAGATTTCCAGTATAGTTAGTTACATCACGCATTATGGTAGAAATACTTAAAATTTGTTTTAGTACAGCGAAAGATTCATTCCTACATTCTCGGGTAGAAAGTAGCTTGCGAAGAATGGAGAAAGAACGTTCAACAGCAGCAGTATAGTTGGCTGGCGACACTGATACAGCATGTTGCTTTATTCAGACAATGTGGTCTACATCACAATTTTAATCTTACTCTTCTTGATATAAGAACCAACGCTCACTCAGTCTTGCTTCAATTAAGATATTGCGTTACGTTCAGCATAACACCATGTTAACCTATTTGTTTCATTTGACCGTTTATGACTCACAATGAGGGGATAATGGGCCATCTACAACGGTAGGACTATAAAATAGGCTGAAAGCTGTAAAATGTCAAATGATAATGTTTACCGACAGTGCAAACATTTACGATACAAACGAAATGCAGGTGGCAAAAACATTTTGACTTATTTTGACATGTCAAAAAAATACCCCAGTTATGACTTTTCCATACAAAATTACTGTATTTATCTACGCTGATTTATGCTGAGTTTTAAAAGCCATCTTTATTTCATCAGACATCAACGAGTGCGAGCCCGGTGACAACGTATGTCCGCTCGAAAATTCCGTGTGTCGAAATCACGAAGGCAGCTACGAATGTCCGTGTGCAGACGGGTACGAATTAAACGAGGGAGAGTGCACTAGTGAGTTGATCGTAGTTACCAGAATATCTTTGAACATCAGACATGACATCGATATAGCAGTCGTTTATCTGAAGAGAAATTTACAGGCTCGTGTTCGCGGCCTGTATACTGTCACTTCGGTTCAGTTTATTAATGATTTCTCCAATTCAAAACACCATAAGATTGCGATGAAATGAGAAGGCAAAAAAGTAGAAACGTCTTGGAGTAGTCTTTCAATCGAACTGACACCTTGGCTAGGAGCATTTAAATAAGAGCCATGCACACTAGAAGAAAGGTACCAGAAGATAGCAGAAAAGGGATAAAAATGCGACGAAAATGATGGGGCATGTGTCGACAGGCGAAATCGATATGCCTGATCATGGTCATGTAATCTCGAGCGTAGCAGACTGGCATTGTTTGATTGGTGTTGCTGATGATATCAACGACAAATGACCCAAGACTTTCAAATACAGAGATTTAGGTATTTCCGGATTATCCAATACCGACGGCATGTTTTCTGAGCGCACCAGAGGCTCTCAAAGTAGTCAGCGTTGCTGCCCAAGTAGAAATACATTTTTTGCTCAATTACAAGTACAAGTATAAATTCCGAAGACATGTCAATTGTCCAAGCTACTTCAAGTTGAAGAACAAAGTAGTCGAGTAAGTGTATAAAAAGTAGGTTTTGTCGAGATGTTACATAATTTTAGCAGATATTAATCTGACACGGTTACTTTGAAAATTGCAAGATGCATCTTCGCGACCAATGCAAGTTGACTGATGAAGAGACAAATAGGTACAATCTTAGAAAATAAATTTGCTTACTGTGACACAGATACTATATCACGCGGTTGTCCTGGCAATTTCACTCACTTATCCCGAAACTTTCTACTTTTCAAATGTGTACAGAGTAAGTATTTAGGACGGAAAAAACTTTCGGCTAGAAATGGAAGTAGTCAAAACATAAAACGTATACGTGATTACTTCGAAAGTACTATAGGTCACTGACCACCTCTGGATGGCCCCCAATAATACTGTGCTCAAAGTTTGCTTTACTGGCGATACTCCTGTGAGATTATATCCCTCATCCAGTAACGACCGCTTATTTTTATTTAATACAGAGACGTTTCCACTCAGCGATGTCATCGCCGTGATCTCTTTCACACTGGCAACGCTGATCGTCGTCGCCCTGATTATCTTCGTTGCGGTCAAAAGACGACGAAGATCGTTTTCGCCAAGAGCAGCTTCCAGCGACTCGGGAGACAGTCCTGAACAAGTTGAATTGTATGGAAACGAAAGATGAACCAACTACCGGTTATCAACCAAATTAAATCGGCCAGACAGTACATAGTTAATATTTACTTGAAAATAAAGTACCGTTCCGGAGAGTAGACGTCTTCAAAGTTCAAATATGTCTGGGAGGGATATTGTAGCAAACCGCAGTCTTTCCGCGTGTCATGTCACTCCGAGTTTCAATAGGGGTAGGGTTAGGGGATAGGATTAGGACATAAATATCAAAGACACGAAATTGGTCCCGTTTCGTTTGAAATAGTGCCGGGATCAATCACGAAAATTTAGATGATGAGAGAGAGAGAGAGAGATTTGTCAACCTTGCAAATCAACAACATGCGTGACAAGAATGAAATAGGGTGAAATGTGATATACAGCTAAGCAGGTATCGACTATATCGGAAGCTCGGTATAACAGAGTCGTCAAAGCCGATCCGCACCCAGACCAGCAACATCTTACTGCAGACGTCTTTACGCTCACAACTCTAAATTAGCTAAGTACAAATGCAGGGAAAATCAGTACCATGGAAAATAAATGAATAATGAATTAAATAAGGTTGCTAATAGCTGCTATGTATATGCGTATTTCTATTTGCTACATCACTGTCTGGTGTTACTATTAGGGGCTCTCGTAAGACCTATACATGCAAATGGTGCGATAAAACGCATGAATTCACCTAGATATGTTCTTCACGACACGACCGTCCGATTCCTCTGGTTAAAATCGTCCTGATTATAGGCATACTAAATATCTATTCTGTGGAGTCAAGCTCCGTTCCAAAAGCTGCGTCGACAGGGAACCGAACCCAGATATGTTGCTTGGATGGCAACAATGCCAACATTTACACCATCGACGCCGAGCCTGTCCAAGCAACTCATAGGCGAGATAGTGGAAAAAAATCAATAATGACAAAGGATGCGTCGACCGGGAATCGAACCCAGATCTATTGCTTGGAAGGCAACAATGCTAACCTTTACACCATCGACGCCACGCTGGACGAATATGATGACTGTGCCCTAAACCGAAGCAACTCATAGGCAGCCTGTGTAATATTATGATTAATGATTAAAATTGCGTCGACCGGGAATCGAACCCAGATCTATTGCTTGGAAGGCAACAATGCTAACCTTTACACCATCGACGCGCACGCTTGGGCGGGTTGAAAGTAGCAATACCCAATTCAGCACTTGAAGAGCACATTTGAATTGAGCTGTAGTGGTCATTTTAACGCAGATCGAATGTTTATGTGATGTTATTGATGCATAATCTGACTCCAGAAGGTTGATTCGTTCTTCGCTACGTGTAATTTCTTCTTCCCACGGACCTGACTCGCTCCCGTACATCGAGGGTTACCATACGTGCTCTTTTAACAGGATTTGTCCTCTTTATTGAGATTTTGTCCTCTTTTGTGAGAAGTTTGGTTAAACATAGAGCAAAATTCGACTGATATACAGTAAATCCGCACTGAAGTAACGCTCCGGTGACTATTTCGGGAGCTGCGCCGGAAAGTTGACCTTTTTTTAGACAAACGACCACGAAATGCAAAAATTTACCATTTTCCGGGATTGTCCTCCGGTATTACCAGTCAGAAAATTTGGAAAAATTGTTCTCTTTTCAGATTTCCAAAATATGGTAACCGTGCGCATATCACTACATGACGTGACACGCGACAGCCTGTCTTGTAGAAACAAGACACGACACGGCGACGTTATTGTTGTAACCACTCCAACGGGTATAATCTTTCTTGAACAAGATATAATTTCGAATGTATTTAGAATTTTATAACACGCACAAACATATTCGAAAAGCTTCTTGGAGGTACAGAACTTCAATATACAATTGAATAGTATATTCATATTGAAATGAACCCGAATATTTTCGGCTGACACTCGTCAGGGGTAATCGTCAGCAACTAATAGAGAATTAGAAATAACATTGTATATCAACAATCGTATCACAAAATATGACGTCACCAGCATGAAATTTCGAATGAGAGAGCGTTCAATGTACTATGTTAAGGTGGTACACGCAAACATATTCATACCAATACAATAGTATAACAACGTGGCATTTCTTATCAAGTTTTCGTGTATGAATATATTCCGTTATGGTAATCAAAGCTCACGTGGAGGAAGATGGGATTAGTTTAAAGAAAACACTAAACTGGCTCGCAGATCTGCAACATCTTTACAGCATCCACTCGCTGGTTAAACGCGATCTCGACAGTTATCATTATTGATAGCAGGTATGCCGCAAATAGCCTACACGTCATGAATATATCGAGGAAGAAAGTCAGACAAGGGACAACGAATGTTTCATACATACTTAATACTTATGCGCGAATATCTGCGTATATTTCAGAAAACAGGACATTCTCTACTACCTGCTGAAGATTACTCCTGGCGAATGTCAGCCGAACTTATTTGGGTTCATTTCAGTATGAATAAACTATTTAGTGGTATATTGATGTTACGTATACCCCCAAGAAGCTTTAAAAACAGGATTTTCAAAATTAAATTGTCCATCGCAATTTTAGTCACATTCAGAAATGGGTGAAAGGAGTCTTCTTTTTTCTAATATAGGCTACATGTCACATTTTAAGACACATTATATTTTCTGGAGTTTATATAATTTATGTTACTACTTGACTTCGCCACTCATTCGATGATCGAAATATCGCGTTTGCATTTTTAGCGTACATTATTTTAGGGCGCATAGATATTCAATTCAGTTCAGTTTCATCATATCAAAACTCCACAAGATTGCGATACAATCGAAAGATGGGAAGGAGTCTGGAACCGTGTGAACAGTAGTTCTTAAAGTTGTGAGGGTTACCTCCCAACGCAGGTTGCAGGTAAAACAGTAGCTCAATGACAGTGATATGTTTCACTAATTGTGCAGTTATAGTTCTGATTCGTCATGTTGAACAACGGAAGTGCAATCATAAACTTTGTTAAATGAAAATATGAAGAAAAGATCTAGTGTTGAGGACGGGCGTAGGTACGCGAGCCGGAGGATGCTCCTCCTCCCCCAAAGTTATCACTTTTTATTGATACCTCGTCTTTGTTTACTACGCCACAAGATCATTGATGTCTTAATATTATTGTTAAAATTTATGTGTAGTATATAGTAGCCAACATAATGTATATCTAAATACAATTGAATATATGTTCGTGTTGAAATAAACCCAAATATTATCGGCTGACTCTCTTCAGGGGTAATAGTCAGCAACTGGAAGGGAATTGGAAAGAACATCGTATATCAAAAATCGCATAATAATTATAATTAATAGTCAGATCTCATATTTTCGTATGTTCAATAGGCTATACACACAATGCGCAACGATATACAGACATAATTCGATGTATTATAACTAGGCTATATGCAGTGGTGGCCCTACAAACGGGGGGGGGGCCCTGGGCGAGACTTATCGGGGGGCCCCCTATAAGTATCTATCCGTAACTTCTGGGGGGCTCCGCCCCCCACACCCCCCTCCCGCATCGGTTATTATTAGCTATCTTTCACCGCCGCAAAAGGTTTGCCAGGTCCTGGATTCGGCCATGTCTGTTTTGCATGTGTGCAAGGATAGACTACATCAAAACTAAGTAATTCTACCGCATGCAGAGACGTGATGATTATCGGGATAGGGACTTTTATAACAAATGCAGTGATTTGATGATGATTGACACATCTGTACGGAATCATATTCTTGCTTGGTACACGGATTTCCATGTTTATTCGTCATTCTCCTTGAAAAAAGTGCAAAATCCAAATAGGGGGGGGGCCTTCGACCAGGGGGGGCCACGGGCGACCGCCCACCTCGCCCACCCCAAAAGCCACCACTGGCTATATGTAAGATCGTGTACACGAGAGTAGTAATTATCAACCATTCTATATGGAATTGAGGTTAAATGGTTATTGTAGTAATTTCAACAAGGTGTGAGCAAGTCATCGGTTGAAAAACTCTGCGTTCAGCTCGGCTATACCCAGTAATGCAGAATCACTTTACAACAGTGATCGCTATATAATATTTTTTTAAATTACCGGTTTGGATGGCCCCCGAAACCAACCATCTATACCCTTGAATAATCACGACGACGCTACTCAACAATTGATCAAAGCGTGTCGGGTTTCGGGATTCCTTCGCAGAGCTGAGCTCGGCCTATTCGATGTTCGCAGCTCGACTGACAAGACGTTAATAGATACGATGGCGAAAATAAGCAGCAGATAGCAATATTCGGCTAATGGTTGGGCATTATCAGGAAGCAAATATCTTCAGCCTTCTGCCAGAGTACCGTACGCTTTTTGGATTTTGAAATGAATTTTTTTATCGGTCTTTTATGCAGTCTTGCACTGGTGTCATGGTCTTTATCATGCAGAACAGAAGGTAAGGAGTGAAATTGAGTTTAAATATGACACGAAGACATCATTCCCTCTATACAGATAATGATAATGTCCATTTCGACATAATTTTCGTCGTTGATGGCTCTGCTTCGATCGGTGCAGCTAATTTCGAGCTTGTGAAGACTTGGCTTGATACCGCTACCACTTCCATGTTAAATACGTTCGGGAGTCGTGCTCACTTTGAGGTTCTGCAATATTCCAACATGGATCCTCCAACAAAACAGTTAGTCACTGATTTTACTACAAGTCTAACCACGTGTGCCAATGTTTATTGCAAACGTGGGCCTGCCTGTACAGTTATATTGCGGTATTCCAAACACAGCACGCCCACATCATGGGTAAGCGAGTGTAAGGAATTTCGCAAATTTTGTAGCCAAATGAAAACCATTGATCTGTGTAATGATACCTGGTCAGTGTTTTACGCTGTAGTATACGTGAACAATACTTGAGCTTGTTTAGCTGTATCTACTGACAGATACAGTCGTGATTTCCATATAGCTATATGAACGAACACTTCTACCGTTGACAATGCCTCTCGTTACGGTTGGGTTATGGCTAGTACCTTCGTATCGTATCTACTATCTGTTACCAGGCCATCTTTGTTCACTCCACAGCATCAATTAATTTATGCAAAGTTATAACGGATCGCTATGCCCGTAGGCCTACATAACTCGCAATGCTCGACATCTCAGATAAGTTTGCTCCAGTTACTGAATAGACATCCAGTAGAGACACACTATTTTAGAATTGTGAATATGATGTTCTCATCACAGTAATGTATCTGTAAATACAAGGCTTGAGTAAGTTCGATCACACGGATAATATCGCCTAACATTTCCGCGCGCTTACTCCAGCCACTCCATAGAGGGTGTCAAATCGGTCTATCAATCTTTTACCTCGCTGTTACTTATCCTTTTAAGATTTTTAATTGTATGATACATTTATTGCAATTGTCAACTTGTCGAATTGGCTTTCATGGCATGAAAGCGCTCACTAAAAGTATTGCCCAGCGAAAACAACACACTGTTGATTGTAGATTGTATTGCAGCGTTCCTATCGCCAAGTCGACGCTGTTTGCTATACCGTTCCGATTGGGAGAATGCGAGAGCACCAGATGCATGAAATCAAGAATATCCCACATGGAATATCTGAATGGTCACACCTACACGTATTACGCTTTACGAAGAGCTATTGAGGTATCCATAAATGTCTAGGAAATATATTTTATTTTATTTTGACTATAGAACATCTGAATTACATGGTACCAATTATGGGTGTGCATTTGTCCAGTTATGTAACTTCTGTATGCAATATCTTTGTGTTAATAAATCACAGGTTGAGTTTGTATTATCTGCACACTATCCAAGCTCGAAGAAGGTGCTTATATTGCTAACAGACGGCGCGGCTACTGATGGAACTCTCCTCCCATTAGCGTGAGTAACCAATCATTCAGTTTATTTTATGAGTGTGTGTGATAATCTCTTTCTAGATCAGTGAAATTACTAGTTTACATCTGTCGATATTTCTCCCAAGAAGTCTTGACTTCATTATTCACAACTTGAATTGTATTCAATTGTATATTGAAGTTTTGCACCTTCGTCCTCCAATACGCTGTTCAAATTATTCATAAATATGACTCATTCGCAAAAATATTCATTGCGAGTAGAAGTTTCCCGCGATCCGACAACAACAGCCGGAAATCTAATACATCGACTTTTATCGAAATGTACCAACCTAGTTCCTGCCAACAGAATGAGTTCGTGTACCATCTAAAATAGTATATTGAGATTAAGCGAGCTCTCCTCGCCCCGATTAGTCGTTACATTACATGCCGGTAATGTCATATTTGGTGATACAATTGTTGATATACAATGTTCTTTCCAATCTCTACTAGTCTACCCTTGACGAGTGCCAGCCGAAAATATTCTGGTTTATTACAATATGAATGTACTATTCAATAGTATATTGAGGTTCTGTATCTCCAAAGAGCTCTTCAAATATAAAGATATGTAATCATCAGTAGCGCTCAATCTAAAGCGACATTTTTGCGTCTTCTGGGACTGACAAGCAGATACTTTCAAAAATAATGATAATATAGGCCTAAGGACATGAAAGTGAATGATAAAATAGGATATAAAACGCACTAAGTTCGATTATTAAATTAGAATCCGACATATTGTTTAGATTTGAGGCAAGCGTTAAAGAAAATATCACCAACTTCGTAATCGGAGTGGGTAATTACTCGGAAGAGGAACTCAAGATCTCTGCCAACGGCGGCGTTAGCAACGAGAGACTGTTCACTAGCGCCGACTACAGGTCGCTATCGTCCGTCTCTGCCGCGTTAGAGTTGGATTTCATAAGACAAGGATTCTTTTGCGGTCAGTATTATTCAACGATTTATAGTTTCGTTTCGTAATACTTTAATATTCTAGTTTAATTATACGGGTGGAATAGACAGGTATAATATGAAGCTTGCCTAGTACGCAGAGGTGATCTGTAAAGAAGTACCTCTACTTTTTCGAATTACTCAAATAGGTTTTTCCCCCTTACACTACTTCCTCAAATGGTTATTAATTTAAACTACTTCTACTTCACATTTCTCACTACCTCCTGCATTTCGTTTGTTACTTCTTGTACTCGAGTACCAAGAACGACTACTTTAGCCACTTTTGGTGGTCAGAAACGTAATACTTCTACTTCTTCTTAAGTTATTTACATACTTAAGCGACTTACTCAATGGGGCATGTTTAAAGACAACTTCCCAACTACTTCAGCTGTTTTTGAGGTGAAACAATTTTTATATTTTTAGATAATTGAAATTTTTGAATTTATCACAAAAAAATCAAAGGACTTGTTTCAAATTTTACTGTCAACTCCACGAAATTGTTAAATTGCCGCTTAAAAGAACAATGCGTAACAATGTTTGTTCACTTACAGTCGGTAGGAGCGAAGTTATTACAGTTGAAAGTTTTGGATTGGCAAAAATAGCATTGTCGGTGGGAAATCCTAGACCTACAATTATAAATGAAATAACTTCACTTCTACCGGTTGGAATTGCGTCAAATTTGTTTTGCATCGTTTTCGTACCATCTCAACAATCCCATGGGTTTGACAGTAAAATTTGAAAAAAAATATAATTAATTGAAAAATTTCAATCGGCTCTGCGTCGGCTAGTTGGAATTGAGCCACATTTCGTGTGCAGTGTTTTTAGGTAACCTAACAATTTAATCAGTGAATCCCGGGAATCCGAAAGAAAGATAGTTACTCCGCGATCATGCTATGGTGTCGATTGCTGATCCAAAGATCGACGATCACGGCTATCGACGACCGACCTTTTAGAAATCCATCGCGTTTCTGTTACAGACGAATGCCGGTCAGGTTCGCACAACTGCAGCATCCACGCCACGTGTATCAACAAACCCGATTCATTCCGCTGCGAATGCAACGCCGGATATTTCGGAGATGGGGTTACGTGCCAGCAATTCGACTTCTGTGGAAACAACCCTTGTTCCGACTTAAAACACAGCTACTGTGTCGTAATGAATAACCGGCCGCACTGCGTCTGCAAGGAAGGATTTCGCGAGCAACATGGCTCATGCGTTGGTAGGTAACGAAATCCCAATCTGCTTTTCTCATGATAATTCTCTACGAGTCAGCGTTAAGATCAAGTCATCTTCGAGTCACTAGTCACCTCGAGTCATTGCACACTTTGACTCGAGTTAAGTCAAGTCACGAGTCAAAGTCACTAGTCGAGTCAAGTTAAATTTTCAAAGCAGGCTACAAGACATGATTCAAAGTCATTGCATTATGCTATTTACTGTTCTAAATACAGATGGAATCCTCATTTATTCTGAGTCAGGGAACTAATAAAAAGATGATTATACACGCTGAAAGGCACTGTATCGCCCACGCGTGCTTAGAACTGCTAAACTATGAAAGTAGCGGTAGCCCCCGTCTAGAATTATCAGCCAAAATACAGGATAAAATACGAAACCTCGAAAAGTTGAAGAAAGGATAGGTGCAATACCCTGCACCTATATCCATGATATGCAATTATATACGTATGAACGATGTTCATTTGATTTATATCATACAAGAGGGTTGGTCAAGGTGAGCACTAGGCACTGCTAGAAGCTCCGATCACTGTGTTTGCGATCAATTTATTTGTGATACAGCAATGGAGGCGTATCGTTACCAATCCGACACAGCGATTTAGTCGACATCGATTACTTGATGACTTGAAATTGACTCGTCAATTTTGATTCGAGTCACGAGCCAATCCACATTTCTGAAACGTCGAGTCAAGTCCAGTCATTTTTGCAAAGTGACTCGAGTCAAGTCATACGAAAAAGGTGACTAAAGTCATCCCAACACTGCTACCAGTACGATAGGCGTTCTTAACCGGTATTCTATGGAACAGTGGGGGTTCCCTGAGCCATTCCCGGGGGTTCATTGGAAGTCACGGCACACAATCAGTACATACAAATGATTTTTGATGATCTTGGCCATCATTGGTTACAGGTAATTACTAATTAGGCGCAATGGTACGCCATGTGGACGTAGAGTGGCGTAATCAGGAGAGGTTGGAGTTCAAAATCGAAAGAAACCCTGTACTTTTGAAATGCCAGTTCTCTTGGCAATATATATTATCTCATTGGGTTGGTATCACTCTGTCGCGTTTCGACCAAACAACACGAGCACACTTTCCGAGGTGTAGCCTCGCATTTCGGAACTGGTATCTGAAAGGGAACAACCATTATCGCTCTATGATTTGCAATATATATTCATTATCATGTTTTAGCTTTGTGGGAAAATTGTGTTGTACTATACTTGAGGACTGACTAGTATTGATTCAGTAGAAATTGTTTGTAATTCGACTATAATGTGGACATGCTCGACCTGACAAGTCGATCTCACCTTCCAACTCATGCCACCTCCTCTCTTATTCGTTGTGGTTGTAAACGATTTCCCATAATCTCAATCCCATGTTGCATCTGTGTTTCAGATATCAACGAATGTGAGTCTGGTCACTTGGGTGCGGAAATATGCGAGATGGCAAATACGGTGTGTCACAACATTGATGGTGGTCACTTATGCCTCTGTGCAGAAGGATACGAAATTGATGGAGATAAATGTATCGGTGAGTTGATCTACCGTATATAGACTGCAGAGATAACGTAAAGTTGTGTGTATTTTGTAGATTTTTAAACTTTGTGTGACTTGACTCGAAAGTATTTCAAATTTATTGACTTGATTCGAATCAAAATTAGAAGTGACTCGAGTTATGTGCGATTCGAGGGCAGTGACTTCATACCAACACTGTTGTAGGGCCTAGGCTACATATAGTTTAGTGTAATATTTCCGAGATCAATTTTTCTATGTACCTTTTTTACAGAAAAGCAGCTTGAAACTGACTCAGTGATTGTCATCGTCACTTTCTCTTTGGCAATCCTAATCATCATCGCACTCATTATCTTCATCGTGGTCAAGTCACGGAATCGGGGAACTTTTTATCCACAATCAGCGAGCAGCGAATGCGAACAGAACGCTGAAGAAGTTCAACTCTACCAAATCGGAGATCGACAGCTCGACTGAGAACACATGAACTTATTCTCAGTTGGACTGCTTCAACTCAAACATACTCTGCCGTTATATAGTCAAGATCCGAAGTAGCCTAAATCAACGGAATTTCAGTATCGGAAAAATGCACTATAACAATGTTTGTAATCAAATGTATTTTTCCAAGTTCGTGACTCGCTCTGGAGCAGTGTTGGGACGACTCGAGTTGACTTTTTCAGGTGACTTGACTCGAATCACTTTGCAAAAATGACTTGACTTGACTCGGCGATTCAAAACTGTGGATTGACTCGTGACTCGAAGCAAAATCTACGAGTCAAGTCATGCAAGCAATCGGTGTCGATAAAAATCGCTTTATCTTGCATATATTCGGATTGTTTTCTCTACGCTGGTGTGACATGTGCTGAGAGCGACTAATCATTCATCCATTCAATGATTGTGCGTTTACTGAACCTCCTTTGTTTTATCACAAATAAATTGAACGCAAAATAAGTTATCGAAGCTTTCTATAGACCGTTCATTATGCTCGATGCTCATGCTCACCTTAACCAATAGCCTATCTTTTGTATGATGTAAATCGAATTCGAATATAGTTTATAAATTTCAATCACTCGTCAATCATTGACGCAGGCTTAAATTGTATCTGATAGATGTTCAGATGGGTATTGCATTAAATAAATTCGTCCCAACTTCTTGAGGTTTCGTATTCTATTCTTTATTTTGATTCATAATAGACTGAGGCTATACGTATGCGTGAGCTATACAACGCCTCTTTTCATGTAGGCCTTTATTCAACTCTATATTCGTTCCTCAATTCAAAATAAATGGCGACACAATCTTTTATTTCAAACAGCTAATCATAGCTAGTACTTCAAAAAGACAACTTGACTTGAACTATGACTTGCGGCTTGACTTGACTCGAGTCACATCGTAAGATCGAGTAACTTGACTTGACTCTAGTCAAAATGCGCAATGACTCGAGATGACTTGTGACTCGGGGGTATAGTGACTTGATCCCACCACTGCTCCGGGTTAAAACCTTTATACTAGGCCACATGCACTGAGAAACGCTAGATGGCAGTATAGGAACTGATCTCAAATGCTTTGAACTTTGATTATTTTTTTGGTGTAATTCTACATTCAGTTGGTTCTAAAGTCGTAAATAGTCTATAGATTCTGGGAACTTAACCTGTCATCAATAGAGGCATCTTGGGGTTCCGAGAGAATAGTTTCAAGGCATCCAGGAAAGATTAATATGGAAACTACAACTTTAAAACTATATTGTCAAAACTTATCTTATCATTTCCAGTGCTGATCACCTCAGGTCACAATCGAAAGTGATGAACTTTTTTTAGTCAACAGGTTGAGTTTTAATAACTATGCCTCACGCCAACATTATGATGCCACTATTAGGACAGGTTGTGAAAGCAATGACCTTTTTTAGTCATTAGCTTTCGAATTTCACGGTTAGGGGTCCACGTGATCATCATCGTTTCTATTGTAGAGAACGTAGCGTTGTCGGATAACCTGCTAGAGCCGTAAGCCTGAGTCCAACGTAAGTTATGACTTACGTAAATACTTAACTAGCAATGGCAGACGCCTGGCCCCGCGTTAGTCCTTGATCTGACAGCTCAACGATGCATGCGACGACAATTGCCTCAGATAGATGTATTGGTCGAATGAATATGAACAGTAGTAAAGGAAAGGACGTAGTTTATTTTTGTCCTTGATGTTTTTGCGGCATATACACCGACTCATGATACACATACACACGATCTGTGCATATGCATACCATGAGCGCATGATGTGCATATGCCGCTAGACAAGGAAGCGCAGATATAGCCTTAACGGCTTTCTAAGTCATGCACCACCCCTCCATGCTATCCCAGTAATGCATGAGCGCCAAGCAGGGAAGTCATGGATACCAGTGTTACTGACCAGGTCTTTGGTCTGACCCGGCCGGGGATCGAACCCACGACCTATCGATCAAGAAGTCGGACGCTTCACCATAACGCTATCTTGTCGGATAGCGTATTAGTATAGCGTATGAGTCCCATGAGGGATATCTGAATGTGTGCGTTTATATATGGCACGATACACGAAGAAGGGCGTGATGGTCACGTGATATACAGCGTGGTACAATGTGATATAATGGCGTGTTATATATTATAGGGTGTATGAACCGTAAGAGGGCGCAGGGCGCTCCACACTATAGAGAACCTAACACTTTCATTTTTTTTGTTATTTATATATATAAAATAAATAGAAACTTTCTTCTACTCTGTAGCAATGCGGCTACTAGTTGGAATTGAACCAAATTTGGTGTGTAGGCTTAAATTAGGTAACCTAACAATTTTATCAAGTAGCCAGTGCGATTTGAGAAAAAAGGTCATTTTTGCAGAGCCCTACTGTAGAACAGTGTTTCGACGGCTATCCGACTGTCGCCAACCGGCGAGCATGTCCAGTCCAGTGTTCATAGTCCACATTCTAGTCGAAATTCAAGCAGCTTCGACTGAATGAATACTTAGCGCTCGAGACTATACCGGATAGTACGGAGCATGGACCGGAGCCGGATTGGATATCCGGCCGGATTTTTTTCAATTTTGACCGGACCGGATCGAAGCCGGATCAGTACTTTTTTGATAAGGCGAGAATCTTTATGGATAAGCATGACGTTTGTAACTAAATAACTACCAACCAACAATACGCAAGTAACCGCCAAGCCAGTGCGAAAAGAAACGAGCCATATTTTTAAATTCACGGAGCCACCGTACCATGTTGGGCCGGATTTCCAGCAGGACTTGACAAACCGGATTGGAGCCGGACCAGAGAATTAGTCGATCCGCTCCGCACTACTACCGGACCACAGTCTGATACATCGACCTCGCGCCTTCCATCACATGTCAACTATTTTTGTCACCTATCCTTTACTGTGGCATCTTCTACTGTACGATTATACTTTCTTTCAATGCGCATGCCTCTTCTTCACATCGTTTAGGCCCGGGAGCATGTCCGGTTTCAAAAGCTAATACAAGTCGGTTCGACTCCTTCCTACCTCTTCATTGCATCGCAATCTTGTTGGGTTCATCATCATCATCATCATCATCATTGGTTTATTAGCAATTTTATCAGTTCAATACACCACAAAAAATGCGATACAATGGATAGAAAGGAAGATGTCGAAGCGACTTGGATTTGTCTACGGAATCAGACACCCACCTTGGCCTAGGTTTCAGAAGGTAAAAATCATCAGCAGTAAACCCAAAAAACATGATCCCACAACTGCATTTATTACTACTATGGTACAAGTAACCCCTCCTGACCCTATTGGTAGGTTCACACAGGTATACGGAGCCGGTGCAGTTATAGTAAAGAGCTACCGAGTAGGAGATGATTTTATGTTGAGATCTGCGTAGCTGGACCAATTTCTGCTCAAAGTGCTTATATACATCCTAACCACAACGCAACCTTTCATCTTTACTATGGTTACCATATTTTGGGAACGTGAAGAGGATACTTTTTAAAAAATTTCAGGCTTGCAATACCGGATCACGTGGAATTCGAGGTAGATTGCGGGTTATTGTTTAATCCTACTTCGGTAAAGGAAAAAAAAGAAGTTAACCATCTCGGAGTTATGCCTCTACACACCCAACCCTAGCCCTAAATCCACACGCCCAAATGCCGCATGATCACACCTCCTTTGTCCACGGACCACAAACAGCGACCTCGAAACATACGTTCTCACTACTCAAGTTTATTACTTTACAAAAAGAAACGCCGAGATTCGCCGGTACAGGAAACGCAATTACTCAAAACGAATAATCGTGCAGTCGCAGTCCACGTATCAGCTTCGACTTGCGCGATACAATCGGTAAACACAAACGAATCGCACGCGCGTTCCAGGTTACATACAAACTGCAGCAGACGGAGAATGTGGTTTTCGGTAAGAGAAGACAGAAAGACAGAGAGTCTGATTGCGAGTCTGATTACGCCAAGATCTGCAGCGCCCGCTGCGAGAAAAACTGCACGTCCACGTCGGCGTCGTGCGACAGTCGCTGCAGAGTCGGTTTCACTTCAGCGCTGACGCTGGCGCCGTCGACCAGCAAGCCGATCTTTTCCAGGGTTTTAGCCACGTTGAAACGGACGTTCGCGACCTGCGAAAACACGATCGAAATTAGGTCTGAGACCACGCATCGTGGGATTTAATTCAACGCACAAACGCGATGGGACAATACCGGTTCAAAGGATATTGGAAATATGTATGTTGTCATATATTGACCAACTCGCCAAATGAATTCCGTTCAATACAAACCATGCTATACTTAGTCATGGCCAGTAACAAAGTACTTCCATCTTTGTCGAGTAATCAAGTAGGTTTAATACTTGAGCCACTTACTGAAGTAGTTATGACTTTACGCAACTTCCACCAATATTGGGACAGTTTTATGGGAAAAAACATTTCTTATTTTGAAAAAATAGTCGTTCCAGCATAAGTTCGCATTTCATCCGGTTCTTGAAGCTAAAGAAGGACGATAGAAAAATTCCCTGAAAAATTTTGTCACAACAATTTTTAAAAGTCAAACAATTGTCGGCCGTCTTCAACCAAATATTGACCAACGTCAGGGTATTTACCAAGGCACCTTGAGTCTAAAATCGCAGAAAAATTGCTTAATCAGTTTTAAAGTAATGGGCGTATGACTGATTTTTCACTGCAAGGGTAGCTGAACCACTCAAAGAAGCTAATGTGAAGAGAACGCCCGCGAAGTTAAAGGGGCACTGCGCTCTAAAAATGATGTGGTCTCAAATTGAAGGTAAAAACGAACAAAAATTTTTGGCCGCAGCCATTTCCTTCATAACGCCACCGTAATGGAGCTGCAATTTATTGAAATTTCTACAAGACCAGCTGCCGCGGCTGCTTAACCCGTTACATGGCACGATATCTTCACCGTCGCACTTGCTCGACACGATTAGGCAGTCACGCAGAGAACGAATTTTAGATAGTTGTCAACCGATGTTATGAAGGAAATGTGTATAAGTTTCGTTCTCTGCGTGACTGACTTATCGCGTCGAGCAAGTGCGACGATGAAGACATCGAGCCATGTAACGGGTTAAGCAGCCGCGGCGGCTGGTCTTGTAGAAATTTCAATAAATTGCAGCTCCATTACGGTGGCGTTATGAAGGAAATGGCTGCGGCCAAAAATTTTTGTTCGTTTTTACCTTCAATTTGAGACCACATCATTTTTAGAGCGCAGTGCCCCTTTAATACAAACATCTTTAGATACCTGGATACCTGGGAAAGGTATCAAATTGCGTCGCATGACATGACAGAGGTGGTTGAAGTAGAAGGCGTTGCTGCTCAAGCAGACGTCATGCCATAAATTTATGCTATTACACGTAGAAGTAGTAATTTCCAAGCCGCATAAAAACTACTTCAAGTCAAAGTACAAAATGAAAGGTCTGAATAGTACTCGAGTAATTCGCATCAAAAGGTAGAATTGGTCACAGCCTGGTATACCGTCTATTTCTTTCTACACATTTCTGCACCTTCCCCGTGTATGTGCGGCGGCATATGTACAATTGTACACCGTGCGCTGATGGTATGCATATGCAGTTCTGCACAGATCGTGTGTATGTGTAGCATGAGTCGTGCATATTCCGCAAAAACATCAACAACAAAAATATACTACGTCCAATTTCTACTTTCCATAATCAAAAAGTGTAAAAAGTAAGTAGTTCCCCTAACAAGCTGTTATGTAAAAGTGTCTATGACTGTAATCATCATTTGCGTTAATGCAATGCCACCGCCATCTCCATAGTTAAAGATTTGCACACCAAATACCGACCTCATCGTTAGCCATCCGCAACACGGTCGGCAGCACGAGCTTTGAAATGTGATCGCCGCCGAGGGCCGGCGACAACTCGTTGATGCAGAACAACGTCGTCATCCTCCTCAGGTAGTTCTGGTCTTGCGAGAGGTTGATCACTTTCGGCACGATCGATTCTTTGGCCCAGTCCACGCCGAACGCTTCCACCAGTTTACGGAGGTTTACCGTCGCGGCCTCGCGAATCGCGTACACGTGGTCGACGAGCCACTAGAAAAGTTGGTTTACGAATGATCGTATTTCCAAGAGGAGCGATCGTGAAATAACCAAAGGGGACTATCAACTGTTTTTGGTTGAAAATATTAACATGGCACATTTCTAATTCCAAATCAATTACAGTCCCGTTTAAATGCGTCACCGTCTTCAATTCTGCAAAACTCACGAGACACCAATCAAAAATATCAAGACACTACTCGAAACATACCTGCATGCAGAGATCGTTCAACTTGTCGTCGAAGAATTGCTGGCCGAGTTGGCTCGCTAAGAGCGGCATGTGCTCGATAATCGCCAATCGCACTCTCCATTTCGCGTCTTCGGCCAACTCCACGATGGCTGGCAGCAGCGACTGGGACAGCTGTTCGATTCCGATGACCTACGAGAAACAACAATTTCAATATTTTAGCATCTTGTTATTGACTAAGAGCAAGGCCGATTATTATCGGTTCGCCGATACTATCCAGTCAATATCACGCTTTGAAAGAAATATCGGTATCGGCCATTACAGTTTGAAAATAACAGCAACTTTCATGATGTCAAATCATGGTGGTAGCTGGTCAGAGAACTATGATCTGTGACTGGTAGACTAGGAATATAGATCTATTCCTTACAGCTTGATCTATCAAGATGCAGTCTTTCCAGTTTGTTTCATGATCAAGCATATTATTACACTTACACTGGTCTACAAATTTTTTTTTTAAATTAGCGACAAAAATTTTAATGATTGATTTAGGCTAATTTTAGGTTGCTGAATCCGATTCTGTGCTCAGAATTTCTCTGTCAGTCAGATTTTTTCGGTATGAATTTTTCTCATTTTCATAAATTAATCAAATTTAGGCTTTCGTTAGTGACATTACGGTTAGCGTACAACAGCAACAGATCAAATATTGTTATTAAAATCATCTATCATGAAATCTGGGTTGCTGTAGTACTGAATGACCGAGTTTTCGGTGAACTTGAGTCCAGTGGTTCTCTACTTCAATTGCAAGACTTAATGAAAGGTCTGAGAATTGCTAAAAGTCAGTAAATATCAAAGTATATTTGGTCGGGGGGAGGGTATTCGCATACTTTCAATAGTTACTTGGTGGTGACTGCATACGAAATCGCAAGAAGTATCGCCTAATGTAACGCAAAATGCCTATAATGACAATACCCATTAGTAGAATCTTTGAATATCTATTCAGTCACCATGCTTTGGAGGCTATGTCACGCAGTGCTAATGATTATGTAACTCATGAGAGTGGCACCATCTTTACCTTAAACTACTTTCTACTTTTAAAATACAAATTACAAAAGTAAATGTTTATCCAAAATACCGTTCGATAGTCTGGAAACATATCAACTTCAGAAAGTACTGCAAATAGAATAAATCTACTTGACTACCCCAAAAAAGTAGTAACAATCGACATAAATATTATCTCCCAAGCGCGATAGAACAAAAACACCGCCAGATTCGTATTCAGCACCCCCAAATTAGGTAAGAATGAACCAAAGGAATCCTGGCGCGAAAATAGTGTAAACCAGTGTCACTGATATCAGGCTCTACTCGTAATCAGACAAGAAACGAATTCCATTACCTCATTCACACAATCCAAGTTTGAGATAATATTCAGCCGCACGTCCGGGCACTCGTCCTTCAACTGCAACAGAAACAACGGCAGCAGATGCTCGATGGTCGCGTCCTTGCCGACGATCGGCGACAGGCCCATGATCACGGACGCCAGGGCGGACTTCACGTGCTGGTTGGCATCGGACACCAGCTGCTTGACGTGCGGCAGAATGTTTTGCATGATGGTGGCTTCCCGCGCGTCCGAAACAAGCTGGTCGCAAAAGTCTTTCACTTTGTGGGCGACCGCGGCGCGAACCTCGGCCTCCACGTCTTTCAACAGGGCCTGCGCGACAGAGAGAGATGATATCGATCATTACAAGCTTTTGACATCAATCCTTCATTTTACTTTAAAACATCAGTAATTTGCTGACATTTTTCCATTCATTTCAAAGACAAAGTTTCATGGAAATGAGATATAGAAACATGTTACTTCTGCACTCTGCAGCTTTCAAGTCGAAAACCAGCTTTCCAGTATAACCGGTTATCAAGATAGCAGTATAGGAAAATTAGCCATGTTCTACTCGTTCGGTGAAATTACACGGTCACAAGAGGGCACAAGAACTCGAAATCATGAGAGAAGTATTTCTTTTGATATTTGGGGCCATAAATGAAGCCACTTTCTATAATCTTTTATCAATTTTTCACTCCACCCTAGTGAGAACACATGCATCACAAGCTACATTACATTGGAGAACTATACAATCATAATTGGTTCAAGTGCTAGAGCGGGGGATGAGAACCAGAATTTCCTAGCTAAGTTTGGTAATTTGCAATTTGAGTATAGCAACCGTCAGGTTTTCCGTTGGATTGCTGGAGATAATGAAGACGTCAGAGCTCGAATTCCTCAATATAATCACCGACACAACCAAGTAGACAAAAATTTGTGAACATTCGACTACCGCACGCATTTGCGTGGTGCTCCGAACATAGTAAATAAACAAAAGTCACAATAAAGATCATGATGATGTAATATTCTGTCATAGGACATCGCACAGCATCATCTCGGTTGTCCCACAGATACGCAAGGGTTCCAGGAGTGTCGGCATTCGCAAATATTTGAATAGTGGCTCAACAACAAACCCTTTAGTCTCTTTCTTACAGAGAATGTAGCAAGTGTGAGAAAAACCAATAACTGATTCAAATTTGCCTATACCTAGTAGCAAGTGACCTTACGCGGCTCGTAAGACATGACCGAATGACAACTCACCTGGAATGCGGGTACGAGGTGTTGGTTCGTCAGATTAGCACCGATGGCTTTCTGGAGCAGAGTGAATTTGTCCGCCAACACATATCTGACTCTCCATGATTTATCAGACGATGCGTCTTTAATCGTGTTCAGTAAATACTGTTCGCACTCTTGCTCGGTCAGTAATTCTGAAAGTTTTATTCACATCGAATCGTAATTATTTGTACTGTACGTATTAAAGGCGTTAGGCTAGTAACATTAACTTTGCTAGATAGCCCTGACGAGATGAGCAAAGCCATATATTGTCCCTACACAAACAAGGACAGAAAAAATACACATTGCTCAAAGACGTCCCACAATAGAATTTAACAAAATTTATCTCCGATAGCTTGGTTAAACTGCCTTTGTGATTGAGATCAACCAAGTTATCGGTATCGGTACTACTGGTGCCCGGAATATCTAAAACTACTGGTCAACGTTACTACGTGCTGAGATATCAGTACTACTGGTGCCCGGAATATCTAAAACAACTGATCAACGTTACAAACGATATTCTTTCGACGTCAAAATGACTTTTTGCACCTATAATTCGATAAGACGAGAAAAATAATCTACAATGAATATCAACATAAAACGATTTTATCCAGAACACAAATTCCTCTTATTCAGTCATTCAGACCTCTCTCGTCACTGATATTCTAGTCAAGCATTTATTATTGCTAGTTCTCAGATTATTTATCACCCTAAAACAAATTTATCAAGCTTTATCGGCCTTGTCAGCCCCAGAAGTTAACAAAATGAGCAATTGAGCGTTGTCGGGTCTAAAATTTGCACATACACAAATGAGTACATTCTGGTATGGCGAGTGAGAACAATGCCTACCTGCGGTAGAAACACAGCCGTCGACGGACAACAAACGTACAGAGTCTTGCTCGTCATTCGCTAAGTTGTGTAACATCGGAATTATTTCAGAAATAACGTATTCTCTTTCGACAACCTGCAAAACGCGTCACACAGCGTTACAGAATAAATAGCAGCTCTCAAACGCAGTGACTCAGCACCAATGACGCCAAGTCACTTGATGTGTAAATCGTTTCGTCAGCAGTACAATGAACACAGTCAATGTCCATAAGGTCAATCATTTGAATTCAATGTAAAACGAATGTGATTCCTAAACTGCCCAACGATTACATTATTGTATATTCGACAGAACTTATCTTCTACTCTAATATATACGTTTACGCGTACGCTGTGCTCAGAAATACGTATCAATTCAATACCTTTGCTAATTCTCCTAATTTCGATGCTGCTGCCCGCCGAACCATAGGAGTGTCATCGCCGCACAAATTACGAAACAGAGTTCGCAATTCCTGTTTCACAGTAGTTGATACCCGGCTGTAGCAAACACTGTAAAATATTTACAAAATGTCCCGATTCTCCGACATATTCCAATAACGAAGCTCGTTTGAAGCCGTCAAGATACCTGAAAAGTCCACACGACGACGTTCTAGAAGTGAACCAGTCTCCTGTGGCGAGACGTTTAATGAGTGGAACCATGTGAGTTTCGAGATCGGCAGGAGAATGGTCTCCCGCAACTGTGCGTAGGGATTCCACGGCTTTGTCACGAACAACTGTCTCCTATACAACAGGACATTATTGTGTCATTCATTTGTATATACTATACTAATACATGTCCTTGGACATTCTGGGCGAAGAAAAGATCCTCAGAGCAATTGTTGTTGTATCGTGGAGCATATTTTGTGTTGTTTCATATACTAGCCTTCTGTATCCTAGAATCTAGACATCAGCCTGGCAGCAACTGATATATCAGACTTTGGTTGGTTATTACCGCAGGCATCCAGCTGGTCAGCTGGGTACATGTAACACTTACGTGAAACAAACAGAATTTTTAGATACTTGCAAATGATGATTCCAAATTAATTTCCTTAGATTATTATGGAATTTGGAGTCAACATTCCATTTGCATCATAACTCTTGGGAACTAGCCTATAGCATGAAATATCTCTTATTTGAATCTTGAAAGCATTATCTAACGATGAACTTGCTCTAAAATGTCCGAACATCATATCATCGTGTCCAATGCCAGTTCGACTAGCTTCGTGTGGAAGAACGGTTTTTCGCATTACTGTATCGCACGATAATGTGGCCGTTATCAACCATTTACGATTCAGTAGTATATTCATATTGAAATGAACCCGGATATTGTCGGCTGACACTCGTCAGGGGTAATCGTCAGCAATTAGTGGAGAATTGGGAAGAACATTGTATATCAACATACATTGGTATCACAAAATATGACGCCACCAGCATGAAATTTCCAATATGAGAGCGTTTAATGTACTATTTTTAGATGGTACGCAAACTCCTTTTGTTGACACGGCCTTGGAAAGTGTACTATGATAGAAGTCGACTCCAAGTTTTGTAATACGATTGTTGATATACAATTTCTTTCCAATTCTCTACTTGTGTTGCTGACGATTACCCCCCGATGAGTGACAGCCGAAAATATTCGGGTTCATTTCAAAATTTATACACTATTCCATTGTATATTGAAGTTCTGTACCTCCAAGAAGCTCTTCATTTACAATTCATCACAAATGTAAGCATACACAATTAGAGTTAATGTACGACAAATCAATTGATATAGGAGCTAGCTATATATTACGCACTTCGACCGTAGCTAGACTTTCGAGCGGTGACAATAAACAGTGAGCGTGTGCATTTCCTCCGACAAGCGGCGTAAACGATCCTAACTGCTCCGCCAAAGCAAGCAGAACTTCATCCTAAATAAAACATATTCCAATTGATTTGATGAACTTCTTGTGGTCGAACATGTTGAGGTCATACTTCGTCACACATCGAATCTGTCAGGAAGGGTATTAGTTCTGATCTTGTGCGTTCCACGCCGAGCGCCAAGGCGATCGTAGATAGCTTCCGCATACTGTTGAGTTGTAGTTGTACATCCTCATTTCGAAGTTCATCGATCAATACAGCGATCGGGTAAAGCGAGTCATCGCCTGCTTCATCAGCCATCTTTTGATTAATTTTGACTCAAATGTAAAATTTAGTGGTCGCGATTTACAGTCTGTTCAAATGATAGATGTTTGAATTAAAATTTCTATTTCAACACAATTTCTAGCCTATAGAGCAGAGGTCTCAAACACGCAGCCCGCAACAGTATTTTGGATTTCGATGTATTCGACAACATTTAACTGCCAAATATCTTTTCTTTTATTGGAAAACTGGAAATTCACCCCAAAACTACTCCAGAAGCTGAAACTACTCAACTCATCAAACTTCACTATCACATCACTTTCAAAAGTTACCACGCAGTGGAAGATCAATGAATAATTCGGCGATTGCTATGGCACAGTAATCATTATATTCAAGTTGCTATAGATCTGTTCCAATATTCGAAGGTAAATCTAACGCTGATTTAATTTGACTTAGGTAATGACATGATCAACAGTCTTGTTATCAAGAGTATGCCTGAAACCCGGATTAGGCTGTACTGTTCCAATGCTCTGATATCAGATCAATCTTTGTAAAATTCTAAAATATTCTACCTATAATTGTGACATGTCAAATGTCCGCTAGGGGCAAAATTATAACGCGGCAGCTTTGACGCTGTCCTGATGCATTTGTACTCTCCCATTATAGAATGTTTACATTCTATACTAGCATGGTGTCTACAACTAAATATACAGCAACAATGCCAAGTACAGCAACAATTTTGTTCAAAGACTTTAAAACGTGATTTTTTTTCGTGCTAGGCGTGAATTCACAATAGTAAATCACATTAAGATGCGCGTAGAATGTCAGTCTGTATGGTCCCGTCAAATAAGGTCTACTCGGAAATACATTGAATTCCCCTATTATTGGTGCTGCGGCCCGCGGCGCCACCAAAAAGTAGGAAATTGGCCCGCAAGCACATTTGAGTTTGAGACCTCTGCTATAGAGCGTCAGCGATCAGTAGGCCTAACAATAGAATGATTTTATGCCATTGACATTGGGTGTACAGAAACTAGGGTTCGGCACAATGATTAGAGTACTCAAATCAGAATGAAGTATTAATTTGAATGATTCGAGTCGAGTAATGAAAGATGGTTTTTTCGGGTACTGACGTATACACGCTCCTTGCCACTTGTGCCAGTTGCCACTAAAACAGGAATTATATAGTTTCGAATTTCGATACTATTTTGCACTGTGGATGCGTTAAACAAACATCAATCAAAATGCATCATTTTATTGTCATATTGTACGAAGCTACGCAAATTAGTGAAAATGACCTATATATCTGTGAAGCCTTACTTGATATTGAGCGATACTCGAATACTTGACTTAAAGCCAAGTGCTGGATTCAAAATCCAATCACTCAGGTGCCAGATTTGGCACTTGCCTATAACGAAGACAGAGTAACAAATATCACAATTCAATCAATTAAATTTTTAAATTTTGGGGATTAGTAATTTAAACCTATGGCAAACCAATGGCTTTGTGCAGTTGAATTTATACACCAGTAGAGATAAGTAGTGGTATCCCTGCGGTATGCTGTTCAGTGTGTTCAGTCATACTACCCTATGAAATCTCGGTTCATTTTTTGAAATAAATCCTGCGTGATGAGAGCTTTTCTGCATAGAATAATTTAGTAATTAAACAGAAAGTTCTGTGTGACGTTGCCACCAATTCCACTCTGGGCATACTTAATATACCCATACCATGTATGGAATCGGTGTTCTGTGCTCACACTATGTTTTATTTTTTAATTATTTTTTATTAAATTACTTGAACTTGAAAATCATCGCTGCTCACCTGATATATCTGGCAAAAAGGCCACCGATTCCAATCAGGACCCATACAAGTTAGCATTGAAACGATTACAATAGCTTTTTTGATAATGGTATATATCTCGAGTCAAATGAAATTAAGGCAGCATAGAGAGATATGGAGAATGGTTGTATTCGTCTATCATCAATCAACTATCACAACAATACATCAGACAAGGACCTAATAGATCAACAGCAGAGAGGATGAGGGTGGCCCGACATTGCGTCAGTTTTCAAAATTAACATAAATTATAACACTTGGTCATATTCAATAATATGTAGCAGTAACGGAGCTGATACAACTTTACTAGATGACACTACAACAAGATCTCATTAGTCATGACAAGGAAATACGTATATAATACACTGTCATTCGACATGTATAGTGCATGCGACTTGCGAGCATATTACTAAGTTCGTGATTGGCTGATAGCGCGTTACTAACACCGAACACCGCTGTACTTACAACATATTACGCAGAAGATCTATTATAATAATAATTACATTAGATTAATTAATCAAATAAATGTGCAGGATACTGCAACTAATAATAACATCAAAGCATAGTACCTTCAAAGTTCTAACAAAAAAACTACCAATTGACGAGCAGTCGAGCACCGATCGACATAACGTTCATTGAGGGAGTGAAGCTTTTTTCGTTATAGCTAACTTGTGTTACGTCATCATGACGCAATCAGATGGAATGTAAATATCGGCAGATTCCGAATGATCTTTATTATAATCGTAATAATGGTTGGTATTTCTGTTTTGCAACGCACAATGTTCAATATGCGATACAAAATACACAATGTGAAATAATGAACAGATAGGAGAATGTTGAAACGATCAATTACAGTCTCTCAATCCAACATTTACCTTCGCCTCATCAGTAGGTTAGTAATCTTTACGGCGACCTGCGACACCATGAAAAGAAAGGAAGGAGTCGCAACGACCTGGTGAAGTCTATGACACAAATATCTATCTTTACCTATACAACTATAGCAACGAAAAAACATATTTGGATGGAATGAGGAATACGGATATCTCATCAAATGAACAACGATGAAGATGAAGGGATGTGTCGACGCGAGGTAATGGCGAAGTTGATATATCAAAGTTGGACGAGGAGGTATAGATGATTGTTAGTGTTGGCAGCACAGTGAAAATGTATCAGTGGAGGCGATTTCTAGCTTCCCTGTCTCGCGGGAAAAATTGAAAGTAAAACTACTCTATAAGACCCAGTGACGGTATAAATTACCGATAAGTCAAGGACTTTGATCGACCACATATATATCAACTCGCGCGACATGGAAATCATTCCATTTGTCATTTCGGCAAAAATCAGTGACCACAACCATATTGGTTTTCTATCACAAGAACAACAAAGGACGCCCCCCGAAACATATCACCTCTGCAGACGACGAGAGTTAGTGGACGAAGAAGCGCTCGATGATGCCGCATTCAATCAATTTAAAACATCAGCCATCCCCCACATCTCGATAAACAACTTTGACGAAAAATTTGTAGAGTTTATGTCTGCTATCAAATCACTGCTGGAACAATTTGCACATCTACAGCGCCTTTCGAGAAGTCAAAGAAAATTGAAGCGAAATCCGTGGATGACCACAAAGCTGATTCAACTTATCCGTAAACGTAACCGGTGGCATAACCGATTAGACACCAAGAACTGCCCAGAACATGAACGAGAAAGATTTCGACGTTTCAGGAATCGCACCGTGCATCTCATTTCCGAAGCAAAAGCAAAGTACAATGAGAGATTTTTCAACAGACACATAAAGGACACTCGAAAAACATGGTCAGGACTTAACTCTCTCCTATATCGAAAAAAAGGCCATAAGTCTGTTTCGGAAATTGTGAATTCGGATACCGGAAACAAACTTTCAGACCCGGCGGCCATCGCGAATCACTTCAATGAATATTTTTGTAACGTAGGCCCAAATATTGCTTCTTCTATTACAAAACCTGTGTCGGCCAGGTCAGAGGTGAGATCGATATCCCAGTCAATTGTGCTTGAACCTACGACCAAATACGAAGTAGAAGTAGCCATCCACAAACTGAAATCGCACAAGGCCGACGGCTATGACCAAATCCCATCATGGTTTTTAAAAATGATAAGCATGCATATCGGTCAATATATGGCCCATTTTTTCAACTTCATGATAGAAAATGGAGTCTACCCAAGTTATCTAAAAAAAGCCAGAGTAGTCCCTGTACACAAAGCTGGGGATAGATCTAATGTCACCAACTACCGTCCGATATCCGTTCTCCCATGCATCGGGGTTGTATTCGAAAAAGTTGCTCCTCTCCCGCCTGTCCTCATTCCTCGCCAAAATGTCTGTCATTTCCCCTCAACAATTTGGCTTCCGAAACAAACACCAAACCGCACATGCCCTCCTAACAGTGGCCGAACAGTATTATGATATCTCAGAGAAGTGAAATGTGGGATGTAGCATTTTTCTCGATCTAAAAAAAGCGTTTGACTGCGTAGATCATAAAATTCTCATCTCGAAATTGGCGCGCTACGGACTTCGGGGCCCACAACTTGAGCTCATGAAAAATTACCTCACTGGACGCCAACAAATGGTTGCGATCTCAGACACCTTGTCCTCTCCTCACCTGGTGACCTGTGGTGTGCCCCAAGGCTCAGTACTTGGACCTGTCCTTTTCACCTTATATGTCAACGACATTTTTGAAACCTCCTCATTGAACACCACACTGTTCGCTGATGATACTCACCTCCTCTCTTCAGCATCTTCGACGGCAGAGCTGGATGCCCTGACTGGTGACCAAATGCCCAAAGTCCATGAGTGGACGGCCCAGAACAACCTCTGCATAAACGCCTCGAAATCGCAATTGCTGACAGTGAATTCAAAAAATAACCTAACCGTTAATATCGCTGGTCAGCCCGTTTCCAACACAGATAATGCCAAATATCTCGGAGTTTTACTGGACTCGAACATGTCCTGGAAGAGTCATATTCAGTCCCTAGAAACTAAATTATCACCGAAGTGCGGCCTGTTCTACAGCCTTAGGCGCTTCATGCCAGCATGGGTTCTTCTGATACTCTTTAAATCCTTAATCCAATCGAAGTTACACTATGGCATCCTCTGTTGGGGGGCTGCCAGAAAAACTGCACTCAAGCCACTGCAAAAACTATAACATAAAGTACTCCGAATCATAGCTAGGGCCCCAAAGGGGCCTGGCTGCCCATCCAACAAGTCGCTGCTGAAGAGATTCGGCGTCCTAAACATAGAAGATATGCGGAAACTAGAAATCGCCAAGTTTATGTATCAGTTCCACTGTGGTCGTTGCCCCGAATATTTCAATGACTTCTTTACCTCGGAATCAAAAGCGCACAAGTACAACACACGCGCGTCCACGTCGTCCAAATATCATATGATCGACCGAAAAGATCATCGCTCTATCAAATATGCCGGACCTAATGTGTGGAACAGTATCCCGCCGGCCATCCGACAGTCGACGAGCATGTCCACATTCAAGTCGAAATACAAGCAATTACTACTAAATACAGTCCATCCTCAAGATTACCGGACCACGACTGACCTATCGATCTCGCTTCCCATGACATTCCGCCCATTTTTATTGTTGCTTTCTTTTTTCTATACTATCTTCTTTACTTTCATTCAGTGTGCATGCCTCCTCTTTACATCGCCTAGGCCAAGGTGGGTGTCAGATTCCATAGACTGCTCCTTGTCGCTTCGACATCTTCCTGTCTTTTCATTGTATCGCATTTTTTGTGGTGTATTGAACTGATAAAATTGCTAATAAACCAATGATGATGTTGTATAGTATATGCTTGTTTCGACGTAAAACTCTGATACTCTTATGCAGGGTTGTAATGACTCGAGTCATGACTCGACTCGAGTCAGACTCGAGTCACGATTTTTTTATGACTTGACTTGACTCGAGTCATTTTCTTGAAATGGGAAAATGACTCGACTCGACTCGAGTCAATATTTGGATTGACTCGACTTGTACTCGAGTCATTACGCATGACTCGACCCAAGTCATTGACTCGGCTTATTTTATATGACTTGAAGATGAAGAAATTTGCGAATCATAATGGCTAGATCAATGCATCCGACGAATTCTGCCGACATCGCTATTTGTCACCACTGCTTTCGTTGCACTTGTCTGATATCAGATATGCCGCCGTAAAAACAACAGAAAATGATACATAGTAGCAATGCATTGTACAAAATCGTCCAGTGATGAAGAGGTAATAGATCCTCCGCAATTAAAGTACTCAAGACTTTTCAATTATACAAGCAAACAATTGGATCAAAGTTCAATTAGAGCCAATGAAATGACTCAGATGGTGAAGAGACTGATAAGCTCATGTGTAGATTTGAAGGCGATGATTCTTTGCATTTTTGGGCGACTAGAAAGAATGAGTATTAAATGCTCTTCAGTGTGGTTCAAAAATGCTTGTCAATTCCTGCATCGAGTGCACTAGTGGAGCGTGTATTCAGTAGATGTGGATTCATTCTACGGCCATGCCGCTTTAACATATTTGAGGATCTCCTTTCCACATTAGTATTTTTGAGGTGTAACTCATTGATTTGATCTGATGTCTGTGAAAACACACAATGCCCCTCGTCCATTTGACGTTTTGTTAGGTATGTGCATTGTGCACGTGAGTAATAATGAATGGCTAATGTTGTGTGATGTTTGTACAATATGGCTGTTCTAAAATAACTTCTTTTTTATTTTACTGGGAGGTTACTTGATAAAATTGTTATGTTGCATAAAAGGAACACTGAATCTGGCTTAATTTGAAAAAAGTGGAATCAATGATGTGAGAGGAAAATATTTTGGATTTGAAAATAAATGGAGTATTTTAGTGAGAAATTCTTTCATATAATATAATTACATAGTAGTAAGCCGACTATTTTTTCATATCCAAAACATTCTACTCTAATAACTTCACTTTTTCTGGTTGGAATTGAGTCAAATTTGCTATGAATCATATTTTTACACAATGTAACAATATCATGAGATAGCCGGTAAAATTCGAAAATCTCTATTTGTAATTAGTCTAAAATTTTCTTTCATAGCATTGCTTTCTACTGGTTGGAATTGAGCCAAATTTGATTTTTTAGGCAATCTAGCAATTTTAAGAAGTAGTCGGAAAATTTGAAAAAATGTTTTTGAACAGCCCCATTGTACAATTATTTCTCCAATGCTGTAACTGCGATGTAGTCTGTAATGCAATTGGGAAAACCTTTAGTATAATCAAAGGGTATCTGTTCTGTTGTCACTGCACAATGCACATAGTTGCATGCACGCTTTTACGGCATGCTGGCCTGTTGTAAATACCTCTACATAAACATGCATCTATTGATTCTCTATCAACTAGTATCTTGACGTGAATTTGTTGGTTCTCTATCAGCTATTCGTGAACTATCGTCGATGTGTTCATAATAAAAAATGAATGCTTGTATTGGTGATGTATCAGACTGACAAGAGAGATATTCGATTTTAAGTTCTAAGATTAGTAAAGTTATCTTTAGCATCGGTAAATAAGGCCAGGACCTGTCCGTTATCTGCCTAAATAAACACGTGCCAAGACTCTGATAGGGACAAAATGAGCATGTTTCGCAAACAAGGAATTCGATATTACCCAAGCAGGATTGAAAACATGAGTTGAACATGACTTCAATACTGTGACTTGGACTCGACTCGAGTCATAACACCATGACTCGGACTTGACCCTTTAAACGGTGACTTGGACTCGGACTCGAGTCTGTGATGAATTGAAAATGACTCGACTCGACTCGAGTCAAAACCACAAAAGTATAATTGACTCGTGACTCGGAACCATGTGACTTGGTTACAACCCTGCTCTTATGATGTGGTCTTGACGCATAGTTCGCATTCCAGTGATCTGGAGAGGACAGATTATACCTCTCGTTCTCAGAACTCGCGTTGGTGGTTGATGTGCGTCCACTGTCCTGTGGCGCGGTCTCGAGATCTATAGCCTATAGCTAGTAAAAAATTAGGTTCTTGGGCTAAGCAGGATAATAAAGCGTAAGCAAACTGCCCCAGTAGAAGGCTAATTCATTGAAACATTATTGACCTATTTCTTCGTTAATAGGTTTCGATTGTAACTGGGAATCGCATTCAGTGAGTACCCAGGAAATTGTTTCTAATAAATATAAGACCGCTACATATGGCGTGCTATGAGCAGTGGCGTATGAGCATATGCTGCCGCCCATGTCCAATGTTCCCTCTAAGCTGCCACGTGCGCAATTGCGCAGGGCTGACACCATAGTGTCCTATATGGTGTCGACACAAGCAAATCTCACGGCTCAGTGAAATTGTAACACGTCACAATTTCCATTTGACTACAGGCAATTTGACGGTCATTTTTGACCGGCTTGCCGAGCATTAAATTAGGTGAAACGGGTATCAACCGAAAGCTGACTCTGCACTGATTACGAAAATATGAATTTTATTCCGCTCGTGGCCCCGGAACCCCCACAATCAGCCTCGAATTTTTGATTGTTATGGAGATTGGCATTGATACGCAACGATGCTGTCTGGTGAAACGAGAGAGTTAATCTCACCATTCAGTTTTCCATGGCAATATACTATGAAGCTTTATGTTGGTATAGGCTACATCAGGAGAGAGAGAGAGAGAGGGAGAGAGATTTATTTCTTCGTCAACCGGGATAAACAGTATGAGTATGCAAAAAAAATACTCAAAACAAAAAAAAAACATACACAATAATAATAGCGTGTAACTGGCTCTATAACGATATAGACGGGTGCCGGCGGTGTCAAACATCCAGCCCGCGGAAGCAATTCTGCGTAGATTGAACAATTGGTAAATATCCAGCACATGTGTAACAAATGTTGAGATTTTTTGCAGGAAATACTTTCAGTAAATATATCCTCAAGACAAGACAGCAAATGTCGAGCATGTTCAATTGTTCATAGTCCACAATATAACCACCCGACTACGGCGTTGTGGTTTTACTCTCTCTAGTTCGAGATGGCACACTGAGCTCAGAGTTTCATGGAAAAATGGACCAACAAGTAGTTATTCACAGAAGCAAAAACGCCAATGCGGTACGGTTATATGCAGTTTTCATGTAAAATATATTAGCCACACAAATGTATAATTCAAATATCAATGATAGCACTGCTAGGCCACTTCCTACCCAATAGTTACTCGGACTTAAGAGAAACCCGACTTTCGATTTAATGATTATAACCCAAATTCCAACGTCCTTGTTTACAGTTAAATATATTGTATTCCACACAGAGTATACGCTATATAGGGCGGCTAGGCTAACGCCAGATTACGACTAGCCTACAGCAAAAAGGAGCATATAAATATGCCAACTTATATTGTCGTTAGCGCCACTGTTTTATCGTTTCTTAATTGTATTCAACCGGTCAATCATCGTATTTTGCCTATTTCATTGTTCGCGAATAGCCTAAAGGTGTTGCGACTCGCTACAACAAGACCCGTATGAGCGTGTAAAATTATCTATATATGGTTGATAAGAAAGTATTCAAGTAAAAAGCAAGGGCCCGGGGTAACATTTTGGAATCAGTTAACTGGTCCGGCCCGCGGGCGATTTGAAGTCTTGAATCCGGCCCGCGACGCAATTTGAGTTTGACTATAGATAACTAACCAATGTTAGTTATCTATAGTTTGACACCCCTGGGCTACATACTGAATTCATTAATATTCATAATAATATCATCAAAATCACAAATATTCTACTTTTGCTGTGGCTCGGCTTTGATGACACTGTTATACCTTGTTTATCTGTATATCACATTTCACTCAACTGCATTTTTGTTCTGTATGTTATCGATTTGCGGAGTCTTGCTGAATACGTCTTTGCCTCGTTGACGCTACATCCAGAAATTGAATGGAACACACACAGGTACAGGCTATGCACGCGAACCTTTAGTGAGCAATGCTGTATTTCCAATCAAATAAGGCGATATAACAGAGATTTCGCAGTGCGAAAAGCTAATAATGCCGAACCATAATGCGCATTTCTCAGTTACAGCTTACTATTTAATTTGCATTAGGCCATGAAACGGAATGAAATAGTACGAAACTTGATATGTAATAAATCAAGGCTTGAATGGATCCATGGCCGCTAGCCCGTAAACGCTATCACAGAATGCAATGTAATTCACATCATCTTTTCCTCCTATTCTGACTTTGAATTTGGAGAATATCACTCTGAATTCTTGTTCGTTGAGGAGCGAGCCAAGCTCCAGTTCGTTCAGCACTCGATGGAATTGAAACCGGGACACGGATCCATTGTGAACTCTGTCGTAGTCTTCAAACAAAGGGAACAGCTGCGTCCTAGTTTTGCGGACGTGCTCCGCCAAACGCTCCATCGCTTGATTGAAAACTATTTGTTCCTCATTATTGAGCGTATTCTGATGCCACTCAACGGGAGGCTTAAATTGAGTCGGTTGGGTTATGGGTGATTTTTCTAGGTTCTTCGTCGTGAAGATCGATTCTATCTCATCTTGGAAGGCTACGTAGTTCACGAAATCGGGATATCCGTACGCTCTGAACACGTTTTCCAAGATTTTGACTTCGGATTCCTTCAGTTCGAGGCCGGCGAGATCCAAAGCTCTTTCGAAATTAGGAAGCAAAATTCTTCCCGTTCTGAGTTTGTCGTAATCCTTCATAAATTCGTAGATACGCATCCTCTCTTTGTAGACTTTTGTTTTGATTTTCTTCATGATCGCATCTAAGCCTGACAGCGCGTCTATTTCGGGAGGTTTTTTGTACGCGTTCACCGCTTGTAAATCTTTCAAATGTTCAGGGTACTTCGGCACTTCTGTCTCGCGCGGTTCCAATTCGGAAAGAAATTTGATGTAGTTGAATCCGATGTTATCCGAGAACTTTCTTTCAATCGCATCGACTTCAGATTCGTCCGCGTTTAGATCCAAGTAAGCCAAACATTGCCGGAATTGCGATTTGGTCACGTGGCCGTTATTGTGGCGGTCGAAGTCTTGGAATATAGGTTTCGCCATCAATCGCCGTTGTTGGCTTCTGCTGAACATACGGAAAATCGCTTCTTCGTAAGTCGATCTCAACTGCTCCGGCATTCCAGTCCAATTAGTGCACGCGCCTTCTTTCGGTAAGTGGAAGGTTTCGTACGCGGGCACTTGCATGGTGGGATTTTTCTCTAAATTCTGCTGAGTAAACACAGTCTCTATGTCTACAAGGAACTTGGTCCACAGAACGCAATCGTTCTTTTTAGGGTCTTGGTACAAATCGCAGAGGGCCTGCAGCTGATCAGGTCTGAGAGTAGTGATGCCCATGTTGTTCAAACTGCGTTGGAAGATGTCCTTCGAAATCGAGCCGCTCCTTAGAGGGTCAAAGTCCTGGAAGAATTCAATCACTCTGATTCTATTCATAAGCGCGTGGTGACGTATGCGTCCGATGAGTTGATTCAGATCAACGTGACCTGTGCTAATCTTGTGTTTTTGAGGAGGAGGAACAAATTCTGAAGACGGGGGTTGTACCGCGGCGTCAACGGTGTAGTGCTTAAATTCCCTGTCCACTACTTGACAGAACGCTGGATAATTCACATCGCCACTAATCGGTTCTTCGAACTTCCTGCATAACAGCTCTGTGTCTTCGTTGCTTACAGTAAGACTGAGAAAGTGCAGGATCCTCGCAAATTGTGATCTAGTTACGTTTCGGGTGTATGCAATACCTCGATCGTAGTCTTTGAAGTAGGGATAGATCAATAGTCTACGTTTCAGCACAATTTCACGAATGGATTCGAGAATTTGCTCTACTTTTTCTTCCTCTATTTGAGACAGACCTACAACGTTTCTTGTCAATGCTCCCCTGGGTGGTCGAAGCGGATGAACTGTTGGGTGCTTCTCCAAGCTCGGGACGTTGAATGTGCTTTCCATGATGTCGCAGAATTCCTTGTAGCAAACGCGACCGTCTAGTTGTTTGTAGTGGTTTGCTACGGCGTGGATTTCTTCCTTAGTTAGCTGAGCTTCTTTTCCGCAAGCGAGCAGCAATCCGCACACAAACTGATTTTCGGTGATGATGCCGCTTCGTAGTTTGTCGTGATCTCGGAAAAATTCAGGCGTTCTGATGCCGTTCTTGAACACAGCCACGCGTATTTTTTGGAAGGTTGATTGTAAGTCGGGATGAATATTATTCATTTTTGCGCCGAATGAGTTATCGTAGTCTGCTAAGTCTGTGCCAGTAATATTGAGTTTTTCCGCAGTGGCATAGGCTTCGATTGCTACGACATCGTTGTGAAAATTCAAGTAGTTGCAAAGAGACGGACGGGATGGGTCTTGGTAATGTTCAGCGAGTAAGTTTATTTCGTTTTCACTGACGTCGCTTGGGCCAGGAAATGATCTTGCAAATTGGGATTTCGTGACCAGTCCGTTATGATGTTTGTCAAAATCTTCGTAGCTAGTACGTACATTAATACCGTGGTAGGAATAGTAGCTTTGAAGCTTTTTCAACACTTCTTTCACCATTTGCGAGGTTTGTTCGGTAGAAGGTAATAGGGTTCTTGCAGTTCCTAGGTACTCTAACGGCGATTTGGTCTGTAAGACCGGATCAGCATCCAGTTTGCTAGGTTGGAAGTTCTCATCAATTACGTCAGAAAACATACGGTAATTTATCCTCCCATCCCCTTTCGTGTTGTAGTGGGCCACCAGAGATTCGATCTCGTGCGGGTGTAAAGTCAGACGAAGGTTTTGGTCCAGACATCTTTTGAACTGAGAAGACGAGATAAAACCTGACCGCAGTCTGTCAAAGTCCTTGAAAAATTCTGAAACTCTCACTCTTTTCGTCCTGACCTCGGTTTTAATCCTTTCTTGGGTTTCGAATACGGAGGAGGATCCCATTCTGCCTAATTTTTAATTAACCAGTGCAAGCGGCAACGCTTGGCAATGGAGCGTTTATGGCGGCTATGTGGGAAATGAACACAAGCGATCGTATCTCCATGACAACAGCATATGGATTCGATAGGAGGCGCTGTTACATTAACGTCGCGATTTTGTGATTCGTGATTCGTCGTGATTCATTATATTACGTAAAGACTAGTATTTTATTCTTCACATATACTCTAGTATATATTAAATATAACTTGAGAATAATAGCTGCAAATGCCAGATGTATGCCATATTCGAAAACGACTATGTATATAATGTTGATATACGTTTTCCGCCTGAGTGACGTTACTACAGGATACGAGGAAGATTGGCGTAACGTAAGTGCTGTCAATCTAATGAGATTTTCATTGACTCGGCTAGAAGAGTGCCACTCGAAAGTCATCGTGGCGAAAGTGCCTTTTATGTAGCTGAAGCAGAAAAAGGTTTTGATATTTCTGCAGATAGCTGCGAATAAGCACCGATAACTAATGGTAATCTCGTTTTTACAGCCCGAAGGCTTATTGCTGTTGGTAATTTGATCGGCGGTATGGCATCTTTGCATTGATAGGTCGAAAATATCATTATATTGTGAAGGAAACGTAGTTCTTTTGTGTGAAATATATTTCGTATTCCTTCTCAATATCAATGGCGACGAAACTATTCTCCGGCGCTCCGTTCGGAACCCAAACAGCTAGATTCGATATATCAGCAGTTCATCCGCAAAGCAAGTTGCCAGGAACCTACACCCAAACCCCGTACTGCAAAAAGTCAACAGACGAGTTTAACAGACGGTTGGGTCCGGGCTCGTATCAAGTAGATCTGGGAGGTTTCAATGAAATCGCGGTCGAAACAAGAGCACAAGGTCCAGGATGGAAGAGGTCTTACGAAACGATGAGAATGAGTAAAATTCCACACTTATTGTATCGAGAACAATGGGAAAGGAAGAATGAGTTGAAGCGGAAATTAGGACCGGGAACTTACAATACAGAAAAGGCGGACTTCGTTAACGCGCTAGACAAAAAGCCATCGAGCTCTAGAGGTATTTGCGCGACGAGGGGCAGACGATTTCGTGAAAATTACGACAACAGCATCCCAGGACCGGGCACTTACGGGAAAGGCGGGATTCCCGCGTTACTAAAAGAAGAAAGAGAACGCAAATCCGCCAGCACCACAGGTTTGCTAGACGCTGGATCATCAACTCCCCGATCACTACCCATCCAAGGATGCGAACTAGCTCCAGGACGTTACGAAAAGCTTAGTTTCACAGACGAAATCCTCGGAAAAGTAGTCAGTAACAGAGGGCCATACGATTTATTCACAGGAGAGCGCAATAAACCTAACAAAGTAGGCCATTACGCGACTATATCAATCGGTGATTTAGGACCCGGAGAATATACCCTTCCTACATTTTTGCATAAATGGACGGACGAGCATCGGAGAAAACACGGTCAGTTCGGTAAAGTCAAGCAGTACCCTGACATCCCCACGGATCGGATATACTGTTATAGTTTATCGCAGTGTCCTAAGAATCCTGGATTCCCGGCGGCTAACACGTACAGCCCGCGTTCGCCTAGGTCTAAAGGCGGACAAAATTTACCTCCTTATATGTCATCGTCTGAAAGATTTGATAAAAGAGCAGAGAAATTCTTTACCGGTAATAATAATCAAGTCGGCGCCGGTAGATACGATGTTGACAAATGGGACGGCGCTCAGCACAGGTACGGATCGTCGCACGTTTTTAATTCCTCGTTTCCACGTTTCGACAATCAGGAGAGAAACAACTTCTTAAAGGAAAGAATCAGGGGTAAAGACCTCCGTTCGGAAGACAAGGTTTTCATGGTGGAGCCGCCGCGTGCGTTTTCCGCGGGTGTCGCGCATTGAATCAGTGTTGCTTTTACTACACAGCCATATATATATCTTCGAAGAGATTAATATCTGCATTTCTGAAATGCTTCATTATTGCACTTAAAGCAAATCTTATCTCATTGCCACTTCAAGTTCATACGATGGCCTGCCTATTTATCACCATATAGAAAGGATTATATCACTACCACGTAATTAAATGCGTACGTCGGAAACTTTTCTTCTCGCTGATATCACAGGATCAGTATTAGTATCAATTATTATTTGATCATCATGTTTTATCGATTCGAGATGACACAATAATCGCAATACAATGAACAGCAAGCAAAGAGTCGAAACGACTATAGATGAAGTCAATCAGTTAACCTTCCCAAACAAAAGTGGAATAACGTGTTAAACAGACACGTGCACAGTTGTGCGGTGTACAGTGTACACTTTATGAGAAAAAGCCAGGCAGGATTATCAATAAAATAAGCGATTGATGTATAGAGGCGTGTTACAGAACGGGATACATGCGACATCTGTATGCCTTAAAAACCGATCAGGCAATCTCGAAATATTTTCATTCGTCCAGTAGAGAAACTGCTTGAATGTAGACTTGAGGCTGATAGAAATGTACTCGAGGACGCTCTGATGTTTATCCGAATACAGCAGTACCATACTTCAGGGCCTATTTTGCGGTAATTGGGCACGGGCGGCGAAGACGCTCGTGTATTGTATTTATATGCAATTTAGATTCTGAGATGAAGTGAAATCCTTATGTTCACCAGGGAAGAGACTGCAAGTGCACTGATACAGTAACTTTTCACATTTATAGCGACATTGTGTCTTCTATTTTCAAAAGGTGTATTGAATATTGTCGGATTTGCAATTTGGTCTAAGATAGGTAGGCTATATCCGGATCACGATGAGAATAAGAAATGCTTTTACAATTGTATTGATTTCTTTAATATCTTGGTGCACTGAAAACAGTAAAGCTATAGCCATACCAGATATTACAATGCCTCGTATGAAATGATGACAGACAATATTTTCATCACATATCGCAACAATAGGCTGAATGGAGCAATATGGATCGAATGAAATAGCGACGTTAAGCAATTTACTGTATGTCTGTATCGACTAACGATGGCGTTCAGTGTATGATCGATTTTTTGAATTGAGATGACGTTTCTAATTCATTAAATCTGATTCGATTGCAGCACTCTAAACGCCAAGGTGAATGTTAAAATATTTCAAATCCAGTGGCGGCTCGTGACAATATCGGGTGGTGGGGCAAGGGCCGCAAGCGACTTGTTATCAATATGACGTCACAGTAGCGTTTTTCAACGTTCATGATGGCCACATGAATTTCCCGTAAACAATGATTTTTAACGTAGGTGCCGCGAGAGGTTTGCCGGTGGCGTGACTTGAAGTGCGGTAACAAATGTTTTATTCATTGTTTTTTATTCAAATGATTATTTTACAAAATGTACGCGAACTAAGAATCGTTCCCATGCCACGAATCAATCATCAGGTTATCCTTAGTAGCATGCGTTATGATTTCGTGGTAGAGATTACGCAAGCGCCGAGTAAGACTATACCAAAAATACACAGACCAACTACCTACAAAGAGCATTCGCATGACACCTTGTGGTGTTTTAATCGTTCCATGCTCAGCAATTCTGTAAAGTGCTGCAACGCCTCCGACCCGATTTGTATATGGATTCTCGTCACGAAAGCGAGTCAAATCGATTTGCCCTCGTCCGAAAGTGTTTGGTACACGATCCTGATGCGTTACGACCAGGGGATAGGCAATCAAAGCGGTGGCACCCATAAACGTAAAACATTATAAAAAGCCAGCTGTTATCCATGGAAGATTAATTACGAGTCTGCCTGCCATCATTCAAGCAGGAATCAAAGCATTGTGTTAAATTGAAATGCGAGCACATATCGCATTAAACAATTTCATGAATAAATTATTTCATCTTGATGAATTTTTCACTTTTTTTCCATAGCCATAACAAAATATATCGGTAAATTAACTGTCAGTGTGCCTCGAGTAATAAGGATGAAAACCACTCACTTTTCCTTAGCCATAGACATGGTTGAGTTACCTGGGCTCACTTGATTGAAATTATTCGGAAAGAACATGATGTGTACAGTCGTCCGCCCACCAGCATTAATTTATGTCTTGTATAAGTATTGTGCGCGACGTGATTTCTTATTAGCAAAATGTTCAATAACGAGTTTATTGAAATCTGGAATTCCCAGAACCACGTCGTTGTGAATCGAGAGAACAGCCAACGCATTAAGCCTAAGGTCAACGAGTTCGGACACATACGCAATTGTTATCTCATAGATTGGACAAGGAAATGTCATATTGAATCCAAAACATCATTCTGAAGAACTACGGATAGCAGCCTCGGAAATTCGGTCCCGGTACAGCTTGGGAGATTCTGGCCTTGAGGCTGGAGACTGTCACACGACACATACGGCTTACGGTCTATAGCAGGGGTGGGCAATTATTTTCCTCCGCGGGCCAAATGAGAAAAATGAAAACGTTGGCGGGCCGAGTGAAAAAAATTAACTATATTTCCAGCATATATTAATCTTATTTCGAAATTACATTGTTAATAAAGCCTGCTCAGTGAATGTGTTGATATTAGGTAATGAGGAAGTGACGGGTAATTAAAAAAAATATCTATTCACTGTCATGATTCGAAACAATGTTAAACATGATACATTTTACCTCTCTTAAAATCCATATCCACGTTCTTCTATGGATACTCTAAAACAGTGGTTCTCAAAATTTTTTAGGCACGTCTCTCTTTATGATAGTGAACAATTTCGCCCACATTTATCATGATATAATAAAATATTGAAAAGTGCACCCATAATGCTAGCAATCTCAACGGATAGTTTGATGGCATGGAAGAGTATGGCTGTAAATGAGAGAATTGTGAAATATAAAGGTAGGGCAATACGCAGAGTAACAACTAAAAGCTGGGGGTATATGGCGCCGAGCGCGAAAAATTTTTTTCAATAAACTTCGGCTTCGCGCCACCCTACTGATGCTTTCACGTCTCCCAGTTCGATAACCACTGCACTGAAATGTATATGCAATATTATAAAGGTTATTTTCTTGGTCGCTGTCTTCCGAGCAGTGTGCAGGTTAAATGGCCTTTATGTTGAATGAAGCTTGCAGTTTTTCTGAACTTCGCTCTCCCTTGACCGAGCGTTTCGTGATTTTGTCATAATACGACTTTAATCAAAATCCTCAATCTCGGCGGCATGATCGGCAAAAACTGAAAGGATGGGTTTATCCCCGACTCCAGTATACCAATGTTTAGTGCTATAAATTCTAACCTAAGCCCTCATTGAATTTTAGTTTTCGGCTTTCTTTTTTTTAGCATAATAATAATATTCGTTGAGTTATATTTTTCATCTGAAGAAGTCACACACAATGTACGATACGATAAGATACAATGCGATGTCATGAACAGAGGATGTCGAACGACACGCATCAATAGCGATCCTTTTAATCTAACATCCACCTCGGCCTATAGAGTGCCCGATGTCACAGTTCTTGTCGATGTTGATCTTTTTGAAGCCGCGGCCCTTTCTACTAGTTCTTTCCACTCCTTGTGAGTGCTTTCTTTCGTCGGGTATTTTTCTGGGCTTTTTTTTTCGCCGCAAGATATGATGAGTCATATGGTAATAGCGAGCACTGATTGACATGTTTTACGAATTCGGGATTGAATAGTATGTTTTGTGATACGATTGCTGATATACATGTTCTTTTGAATTCTCTAGTAGTTGCTGACGATGACCCTTGACGAGTGTCAGCCGAAAATATTCTGGTTTATTTCAATATGAATATACTATTCAATTGTATATTGAAGTTCTGTACCTAGAAGCTGTTCGAATTAGGGATTGAGTAACATATCACGTCACAAATTGAAAGACATACCGTATAATGCGTAATGTGACAATGTAAACAGGGAAGGTTTGAACTAAACTATATGGAAGGAGTGATTTCTTGTGATTTCAATTGCTACTCATACTTTGCCACATTGCTTTTATTTTGAATCAGGATTACGCATGGCAGGTACGTAGGCGGAGTATTCGTGGCATATTTGAACAGGCTTCAAAGTAAATGAATTTCCCGTTCATTTCATACAGCCTATGGTTTTAGTCATTCAAAAAGCAAGTTTTATGTCTTGAATTCCAAGCAACCTTTCGCGGGCCGCACAGAATAGCTTCGCGGGCCGCATTTGGCCCGCGGGCCGCACTTTGCCCAGGTCTGGTCTATAGTGTCTATATGTCTGCTGCAAAATCGCCTTCGGAAAATATATTACCGAATAAATACGTGGATGAAAGCCGAAAACTTGGTACACTGTTACATGAAATCATCGAGAAGTATAGCCTCATGACCGTTTTCGGTATGGTACACTGTCAAAATTAATACGAACGGATCAACGCCGAATTTTGCGTAATATTTACTGAGGAATCGGCTGATCAAGCGATCAGCTGTTAGCCGCCATCGAAAACGAAACAGCTATCGCGCTTGACAGGGGTTGTAATTGTGAGCAAATGGCCAGAAGGCCACCATTCCACGGTGAAATTGACATTGGAGAATATAAAATAAAACTAAATATTTGAATGCAAACCGAGGATGTTAGTAAACTGTTTCATGATATCATCATCTCATCACCTATCTCAGTATGGAACACAGATACACCGGCTTTTGCGTGAAATCCGCAATGCGTTAGGTAGGCTAAGTGTCAGATCAGCGCACATCTCTACCATACTCGAACTTAATAACGAAATTGCTGCCCTAATCATTGAGTGTCAACCTTGAGACTTGGCACAGCGTTCGATACTAAAATCAAGACATACCATGTAAAAGTTCATGACGGATCTAGCTAAGGAGCATCGTTAAAATCAATGGAGACCAATACCGGCTTTGCGTGAAATATGTTTGCGATACATGACCGATCAGCACACACTCGACTTTGGAAACGGAATTACTATACCCTAAACTTTGAGTAGAAACCCTGAAACTTAGGACAGTGTTAAATACCACCATCACGACATGACATACAAGGTTTCAAGAATTATCATGGTGTGAAACACCATCAAAATCGACCTGTACCAGCAACGGTCGACTCAACGCATATCACGGTATCCGAGTTCAGATATAGATACGATTGTTACATCACACCTTAGGGGCGAGCAAGCATATTTGCCCCGGTTGCTCGGCCATTTTACGAATAGGAGAGAGTAAAGCAACGTTTCTTAATTGTGCGCAGCTTTGAGAGAATAGATAGTGAAAGCTTGTTATGAGCGCTACCGGGGCAAGCCCCGGCTAGGCATTCACAAAGCGAAAACACAGAAGATAATTCGATTTTCGCGGAGACTTCGCTATGTATGGGCATTTGCAAGCGAAAGCACAAGAAGAACGCGGGTTTCGCTGTGATCTCGATATATATTGAGCGCCGTGCGTCTATAAATGGTTAAATTGTTATTGAACAGAATTTTAGGTGGGGCAATGCCCCAGTTGCCCTATAGGACGAGCCGCCACTGTTCAAATCCTGATTAGCATTTGCAAGCGTGAAAGTAAATTTCGACCGATCTGAATTTTTTTTACAATATCTCTGACGACGCAACTTGCTTAAAACTATAAACATGGGGTGGCCAACCCGTGGCCCGCGAGAAGGTTTTGAATGAGCCGCGCGGAAATTTCCGGAATTATAGGTATATTATCACAAATTGAATTGCCCACGCAATTTACTGTGGACTTGCAAGGTCAACCAGAAATTTGATCAGGCTGGCCGCGAAATTCGTGATGTTGATGAGTAAAAATGCAAGTCCCGACGAATTGGGGTAACCAGGGACATCTTCGTAAATCTTTGTAAATTAACACAAAGCAGCTTACAACATTTCGTGGTAGATTGATTTATCTTGATATTTTCGGGTAAGCGAGTGGCGCAGTCGGTTAAACACCACCATCACGGCACCAATGGAAGTGGTTTCGAATCCCGGTTTCTGGCCGACCTTTAAGTGTCGGAGGGGCTCCTCGTCGCCGACCTCACTGCAACCCCAGTGCATTGAAAGCCCAGATGCAAACAGTTAGTCGAGCTTACTAGTCGGCAGCAACGACGACGATCGGGACGCAAGGGACTGAGAGTGACTGAAGACTGACTGCGAGAGAGGCAGAAAGACGTTATCGAGAATACAAAAAAATCAATGACCCATGATCATTATGAAATTTGTATCGTGAAACACAATGCCTAAAAGGCGATAAGCTCCACTGTGTTACACCCCATTCATACAATACAATACCACTTGATATTTTTTCGCGCTCCTCCCGAAAAATTAAAAGATATAATGGAATATGCAGAATTGAGCAGAACTTTATTCGTAATTATGAGAGAACGGAATATTCCCAGTATCACTTGAGGCCGCTGAGATTTATACCGCGGCATAAGTCGGAGGTAGGTTCTGGTTTCGTTCGTGTGTCATGGGTGTATATTCACACCTGTTTGTCAGGGGTGGTACAGTGGTGGAAATACACACTCTTTTCGCTGAGAGTGATAGGCCTATACCACTTCGAAAAAATGGCCATTTTTAGTAAATTCAGTAATGATCAGCGTTAGGTGAATAATTTCACGTTTATATGTGCTCATTTTCGAATCCGTAAATATGGGGGCGAAAATTTGTGTCGAGATTGATAAGGGGGCGGTGAGTTGTAAAGGTTGGGAACCACCTAGAGGTGTGCAACCCGCTGAGCTGGCATTTCGGCACCAGCTATTTCCGAGCTACGACGCACCAAGATATATTAAATGTCGGCAAACACGCGATTCCGCGAGAGAGCTCTCAGAAGTATCGTAAGCGATGGGTCAAAGTCCTGCGGCTAGGCTAGAACATGAATGCACTACTTCTTCGTAACATAAATGTCAGCGATTAAAATGGGTAGTAAGATAACTCTTCCTTAACCGTTACCGAAGTTCTTCTACTTTTTGGAAGTACTCAAGTACTCAAGCTTAGTTGGAAAATCCAGCCGTTTTTAACGTTACACCTGTTGTAGCAGATCCCCTTTGAAGCTTTATAGACAAAAGACATGAAATATATTGTCCGCTTTTAAGAAGTGGCATTTGTATTTCACTTTCAATTGCGATGTGAGTAGCATACTTTGAGTTCTAATTACTTTCACTTCTTTTGTCTGCAGAACATACATGTTGGTTGAAGCATTAAAGCAAGTGTAGTAATACCTCTATTTTCCGAAAATAAAGCTACACTAAAGATAACTTTTACGATCCACAATATTTGTTATTAACGCATACTAATCGCGCAAAGTGATGAAGCCGTATCCTATACAACTTCTACGTATTGCTCTTCGCCTAAACATGGGACCTTATAATATGGGGTAGGGCGCCATGCCACGATATTCTCTAAAACGGGGTCCTCCAGTAAACAAAAGGTTAGTATCGCATTTTCATATCAATACTATAATTTGCATCCCATGATGCGAAAGAATGCTTATTCTGTCGAAAATTGATACCTCCTGGGATGCATCAATACGAATCAAGTTCTCTGCACCTTCCGCATAGTTCAATTCGCAGTTTTTTACAGTCCATGCGAACGAATTAAGACTGTTTTCAAAACTACTTACTTACTTGAGTAGATTTAAAGTCAGACAAATCTACTTCTACTTCAAGTAGTTTGATGTGGCTAATTGAAGAAGTACTTCTACTCGTAATTGAGTAGATTTTTTTTGTCCCTACTTTTACTTCTACTTGAGTAGCTTTCTTGACTACTTTGACCAACTCTGGTTATATTTCATTAACTTGCTGATATTATGACATGATGGCAAACCTTATAAGTTACCGGTGTTCATTCATTTCGTTATAAATTCCTTCTGAATGTCACGTCAAGACACCACAAGTCTGCTTGCCGAATCCGACGAAATTGCTACATTTGTAAGAGTAACATAACAAATAATATATATATTCAGTCATCGGAACACCGCCATCAGAACTCTTACATTCTGTGAATGAGCCTTGAAATTGATTGTGCCAAGGTGGAAGTTTCTGCGATTATATCTATTAGCACTATATCCGCGCATAACATACATCATATATATATCATATATCTTGGAAACATTCGCGTGGGTCTTGTTGATAGTCAATACTAAATATAGAACCACTCATAACACGTCAACCACGTGCAAAGATTTCATCGAATCAAATTACAAAGAACAAGAACAAACAATTGAATAATATATTCATATTGAAATAAACCCGAATATTTTCGTCTGACACTCATCAGAGATAATTATAATCATCAGCAACTAGTAGAGAACTCGAAAGAATATTGCATATCAACAAAAGGTGTCACTAAATATGACGTCACCGGAATCAAATTTCGGATAATCGAGACGAAGTGCTTCATATGTAGACCTAGATATGTGGCTCTCAAACTTTTTTAGACCCCCTTTATGATATTGAAAACTTTCGCGCCCCCCTTATCGTCATATAACAAAATGCAACCAGAATCCTATCAATCCTAACGAATAGTTTGATGGCATGGAAAGTTATGACTGTTGATGAGAGAATTCTAAAATATGAAGTTCGGACTCTGCACAGAGCAATAACTATGAATCGGAGGTAAATCGCGCGAAGCGCGAAATAAAAATCAATTGACCGCAGTTTCGCGCCCCTCTTCAGATGCTTCGAATCCCCCCAGTTTGAGAACCACTGATGTAGATAAACTCTTTCTCTTGGCACAAACTAGGTTGGCGTATATTGATAAGTCGACTCCATCGCACACAAGTGAAAGAGTAAACGGCCTCTCCCAACGAAAACTGTCGTCTCGAGCGAGATAGTATACTGGTGATGCGACCGGCTTCTTGATCGGTAGGTCGTGGGTTCGATCCCCGGTCTGGTCAGACCAAAGATCCGAAAACTGGTATACGCGGCTATCGTGCTAGGCGTTCAGCAATCACGGATACCATGGAGGAGAGAAAAACGCGGGTGCACACCAGATGACCTTGCTATAAAGGCCGTATCGCATCTCCCTCGTCAAAGCATCTCGATTGAGCAGGCGAAAAAGGATATCTCTCTCTCTCTCGATAATAATTTTTCGCGCAAACAGAATTATTATCCAACAAATGTTTGCCACGATCTTTGCCTGTTCTGATTCAGGCTTCGGGGGATGATTCTAGAGCAAACAGCATAGCCAAAGAAACTATCCTTACGTTACAACTCGATAACTTGTTGGCAAGTAAGTCGTCCTCAACTCATTCGAAACCCTACATTGAATCGCAGAACGCGGAGAAACTACAAGATGTAACTACGGCCCGTAAACAACGCCAGAACATCGCCAGACTGCATTTACTACAAATAGTTTTCAAAATGGCACGCACTGAGGCATTACATATATTTTATCTCTTCAAAGAATTCGTAATCAAATAGAAAAAGTCTCCAGATTGAAACATATGCCTATATAAATCAGACTTGGAGGATTAGAAATTTCTTAGCTTTTCCAAATTATATTAGTATTTGAATTATAACAACAGTTTTTTCCGAATCAGATTAAAATTATAATTTAAGCTACACAGTTCTCCAAATTTGATTAGAATTACTGAATTTGCTAAAACTTGGACATTGAATTAAGTTCAGTTAATATCAAATCATAGTTCATCTCGTGAGCATGTGAATAGCAGATGGCTACACAGCAAGCTTGGCTTGTTTCGTACTATACGGTTCTCCTGTAGCATTTACAGGAAAGTCAGAAATTAGATTACAATTGGAATTAGAGCATATAAACATTTTACAAATAAGATTAGAATTAGATTACCTGGATTTCCCCCTAATTGGTCTAATTAGATAACTAGAATAGAATTTTCCAAGGCCGCTATAATGGCCACCTTACTACGTAGTCTCTTCAAATTCTGTACCAGTGCTACCGCGTTGCTTGCTTCATAAAGTTAATTCACTTGAGACTCAGAAGGAAAATTCTTTCCAAACCCCATTCGGACTTGTCTTCATCAAGCTTACTCCACTCGAATCGTTCCCCGAACATTTCTTGCATATCGCTGTCGCTTATGTCAAACGGATTATCTTTCCAAGTACGCAGCTCTCCGAAAAACATGGCGCTCAGCATGTATTTCGTATCTTTTGTCATGAGTCTTGACATGACCTCCACATACGGCTTCCGTAATTGCAAGTCAATAGTATTCAGACTCGCCGAATCCCAAATGGCGTCGAACGTACCTCCAGCGACTTTAGCCGAAAATTGAAAGAAATCGCCTTGAAATATGCTTATGCTAGAGTTTTTACTTTTGAATATTCGAAAATTTGGGTTATTTGGTGCGTCAATGACCTCATAATCTATTCCGTTGCCTTCGTAGAAGCCTCTGATCGCGTGTTCAGAACATTCAAGCCCAACTATCTCGACTCCAACATCTTCCAGCATCCATTTCATATCGGGAGACTTGCCACACAACGGAAAAAATATCCGTTTTCTTCTATCCTTCAAAGGAAGAAGAGTATCGATGTGCTTCTTGAGCATTGCGCTAGGCTGTGTAAAAGGATTGTCATCGTCGCATCCACAGTCTTGCGATTTTTCTGCGTCGCCGGAGCCTTTCTCTCGAGACTTATTAAAATCTCTTTTCCACCAATCGTTCCACTGATCAATAGTCAGAATTTGCTCATCCATGATTGTCAAGAAAATGTTTTAAACTTTACCAGAATTTGCAAACAACAAGGCGAACATGGTAAAAGTAGTCAATGGCGATAATTGAGTTCAGAAATAGAGATAATCCCGGTTTTCCGGGTGGGTCATTAATACTTCATGTAAAATACAATGCATGTAATATAATACCTAGTTCAAAACATTTTGTCGGGAAAACTTCTATCTATTGTGATCGAACTGTGATAAGGGAGATTTTGCTTTCTAAAAGTAACGTAACGAAACGTGAAAAACACATTTTAGATGAAACATAGTAACCACAACATTCGCGGAAACACTGAATACATCGTTCGTATATTTCGCGTAAAGCGTGACGGAAATTTTGGATAATTGATGAAGTTTGTTCGGAATGAATGAATTTTGCAACGAGATCTCAAGCATATATAGAACTTTTTATCCCTGATTTTAACTATACTACACCATCTGTACAGTAATGCCATTATATTTCGGCACCCCAATAACGTCCCAGCGTCCCCTGAGTGTTTCCGCCACCTTTGAAATCCAAATCGCCCCCAGCGACGTGGTTAAGCACCGGTGAACTAGAACGATGAAAATACGATTGTGACAATGGCTGCATTCAATATTTGAACATATTTTGCGCTAATGATCCAACACAGGGGTGGAGTGTGCACTGTGCGCGCCCCAATGAAAATATTCACGACCCGTAAAGTAGTGTCAATTTTGAATGGTGTAAGGCCGACTTGGGTTAATAGTGATTTGCTTCTGTCATCTATGATTACAGCATTTTCAAAAAATCGTTTTTAAGATGTCGCTTCTATGTATTCGATGGCTCTGTCAAAGGAATAATACTAAACCCTTTAGTATTACAAGGACCATGACACAATGATATTTTTTCATTATATCGCAATCTTGTGGTGTTTTGATTTGATAAAAAAAAGATGGCCATGTTGACATAAACTGAACAAGAAATATTATGTGACTTGTCAAGTTATTGACAGAAGAAATAACGAATTTGTGAACTTCCCTGCTCATTACTAGACCCCTAGAGCTGTGCAAATTCATTGCTAGGGCTGAGCAAACCTATGTACGTGAGTGATTCGATTCTGGAACCAGTATTCGAGTCGACTGAGTATCACTCAATATGACAGAATTTCGTGTTCATTTTGTCTTATTGTCCTGTAATTCGCGCAAGAGTCGTATACCAGATCATAGGCCATATTTATGAAGCACAATAACTCAATAATCAAAAATTGCCAATATAAAGTGCCGGAAACGTAGATTTATAGCTTCACCTTTACGCAGCTAAGCGAACCCACACGCCCTGCACGAAGTACGAATGCAACTGCCTGTCTGCAGCAATGAATTCAGAATTCAATGAAGCATGACCTGAAGCAATGAAGTGAAATTCGGAGCTTAATCTTTGCATTTATTTGATATGGAGATTCGATGTCATCATTATCAGTTTATTAGTAATTATATCGACTTTCAAAAACACCGCAAGATTGCAATACAATGAAGAGATAGGAAGGTGTCGAAACTACTTGGAGTAGTCTTTGAAATCTCGACAAAGAGTGTAAATATATAGCAATGATATGAGCAATGAGCGTGAATTTGAGGTTCAGTTCAGTTCGGTTTATTAGCAATTTTTATCAGTTCAATGCACCACAAAATGCGATACAATGAAAAAGATAGGAAGGTGTCGAAACGACTTGGAGTAGTCTCAGGAATCAGACACCCACCTTGGCCTAGGTCAGTGGTTCCCAACCTGTGGTACGCGTACCACTAGTGGTACGCGAAGGTCTTCCAGGTGGTACGCGAGTAGATTCTGTTTGTTTTTTTCGACCGAAGGGAGTTATTAGTTCAAGTGGGGTTAAATTTAATTTTTTGAAGCCGTCGTCGTCGTGGGTAGGGGCAATCCCACCAATAACGGTCTACGGCAGGGGTGGCCAACCTACCAATTGACTCCCGATTCCTTGACACATTATAATTCATCTTTAAATTTTCTTCGCGCTGCGCGCGATTCAAGGTCTCCTTAGTTTTCGATTTTAATTGCCCTTTGCAATTAGAGCAAAGAGATTCGAAGAGTAGAGGAATATGATGCGCCCCATATTGGAATACCAACACAGAATCGTGTACACCTCACTATACCGACAATCCTGATGGGAGGACAAGAAATAACAGCATGCAGCAAAGTAACTAATAACTATTGGCCCACCCGAAGATGCATCATCATTTATAACTTGCCCTAAATTTTCGAAAACACCCCCTCCATCAACCCTAGCGGTGAATCTGACCACAACCATGGACTTAGAAAGGATAAATGTTTGATAGTAATATGTAAAACTACTAATATTATTCACGAAATTCATTAGTAAATCTTTTAGTAAATCATTTGCCGCCCGCTTATAGTTTATTACGACTATGCCCTGGAATGCGGCCGTGAATGACAAAAAGGTTGGCCACCACTGGCTTACGGCGAAGAGATCTAGTCGTAAAGCATTGGGATTCTTACCTAACCAAATTCCGTTTTAGTATATCTGACCACAAGAATTCCAAATGGATCCACTACAGAAATGACATACTGCACCTCAAAATTGGCCGTTTATTTTCTCTTTCGCTGCCTTCGGCACATCAACCCGGTGGAAACATTTCTATACCGCCTTCGGTGCGAGTAACTTATCTAGGTGGTACGCGAGCACCGCATAAAACCTCGAAATGGTACGCGAGTGGAAAAAGGTTGGGAACCACTGGCCTAGGTGATGCAAAGAGGAGGCATGCAATGCACACTGAATGAAAGTAAAAGAAGATGGTAGAAAAATGCAAGTGATAAAATTGGTTGGCATGTCATGGAAGGCGAGATCGATAGGTTAGGTCGTGGTCTGGTAATCTTGAGGACAGACTAGAATTTATTTAGTAATAATAGCTTGTACTTCGAATGGAATGTGGACATGCTCGTCGACTGTCGGATGGCTGGCGGGATAATGTTCCGCACGTTAGGTCCGGCATATTTCATAGAGTGATTTTTTCGATCGATCATATGATATTTGGATGTTTGAAAAACCTGATTTGAAGATTTTACTTCGATTCCTATTTCCAATCTTTGTCATTATATACTAGAGATGTGCGGATCATGGTTTTTCCGGATTCGAATGCAATCCTGTTCGTTGAAATGGAATCCAAATCCCATCCCAATCCTGCTTCCGTCGCCTATGTGTAAATCATCATCATCATTGGTTTATCATCATCATCATCATTGGTTTATTAGCAATTTTATCAGTTCAATACACCACAAAAAATGCGATACAATGAAAAGACAGGAAGATGTCGAAGCGACAAGGAGTAGTCTATGGAATCTGACACCCACCTTGGCCTAGGCGATGTAAAGAGGAGGCATGCACACTGAATGAAAGTAAAGAAGATAGTATAGCAAAAGAATGCGACAAGAAATAGGGCGGCATGTCATGGGAAGCGATATCGATAGGTCAGTCGTGGTCCGGTAATCTTGAGGATGGACTGTATTTATTTAGTAGTAATTGTTTGTATTTCGACTTGAATGTGGACATGCTCGTCGACTGTCTGATGGCCGGCGGGATACTGTTCCACACATCAGGTCCGGCATATTTGATGGAGCGATGATCTTTTCGGTCGATCATATGATATTTGGACGACGTGGACGCGCGTGTGTTGTAGGCTACTTGTGCGCTTTTGATTCAGAGGTAAAGAAGTCATTGAAATATTCGGGGCAACGACCGCAGTGAAACTGATACATAAACTTGGCGATTTCTAGTTTCCGCATATCTTCTATGCTTAGGACGCCAAATCTCTTCAGCAGCGACTTATTGGATGGGCAGCCAGGCCCTTTTGGAGCCCTAGCTATGATTCGGAGTACTTTATGCTGTAGTTTCTGCAGTGGCTTGAGTGCAGTTTTACTGGCAGCCCCCCAACAGAGGATGCCATAATGTAACTTCGATTGGATTAAGGATTTAAAGAGTATCAGAAGAACCCATGCTGGCATGAAGCGCCCAAGGCTGTACAACAGGCAATTTTATCAGTTCAATACACCACAAAAATGCGATACAATGAAAAGACAGGAAGATGTCGAAGCGACAAGGAGTAGTCTATGGAATCTGACACCCACCTTGGCCTAGGCGATGTAAAAAGGAGGCATGCACACTGAATGAAAGTAAAGAAGATAGTATAGAAAAAGAAAGCGACAAGAAATAGGGCGGCATGTCATGGGAAGCGAGATCGATAGGTCAGTCGTGGTCCGGTAATCTTGAGGATGGTCTGAGGATCGAAAGAAAATCTCTATCAGCTCTAAGCACCTATTGTCTCCGTTGACAATACGTTGAAGTTTGCTATTAAGGGTTCTTCGAAATTATGGTGCAAACAAGAAACCAACCGAATCCGAATTCATACCAATGATATATATATCATTGTTCATACCAAACATCAAAGAAAACAAACAGAAAGGTACTTTTCAACACTAGAAATTTCGAATCCTCCGAAACCTGCGGGATTTCTCTCCGCTGAGAATTCAAATCCTGATCATATTCATCTCTATATTATACGTGAGTCACCAGTCAGTCAGTCACCACATCAATTTCTAAAGGATGCGATTCAGAAATTTTATGCACCATCTGCACGCACACAAGGTTAAAAATAAACTGAAAATGTTCGCAGTATTCAAATATACGCACCGTGGCCGTGGTATTATAGCTGATGCAAGGCCTCCGAGGTTGTATGTATTGCATATAAAAATACATGTGTCGTTTGAGTGGTTATTGAAGCAATATGTAGGGAATAAGCCTACTCCTACTAGTAGTTTCTGCTAATTTTAACAGCTCAGGCGGATAGTCCTTAGGCATTAAACTGGCTTGATCCATTTAGAAATATCTGCAATATTTTTAACTAATTCATCGCTTCCGGACTGCGGGCTGCAGCTTGCATTAGTGAGTATGTTGAAAAGAAAAGCACCTTCTGGAAATGTCAACTCTGGAATTACAGAATTTTTGACAGGTATGAATGATTGCAACTTGCAATGAAGTAGCCTATGATGGTCAACTTCTGAAGTCTCCGGCTTCCTACAGACTGCGAGCTCTAATAGTGCATGGAGGGTTAGGAAAAAATATGCAGGAAAAAAGCACTAAATTGAAAAAATGTGGACAAAATCAATGTTTTGATCTAGAATCTAGATGAATGCTAAAATCTCACAAGTAAATCGGCCATTATGGAATAGGTGTCTCGTGCACACCAAAGATTCCACTGACTGCACACAGGTGTGACGCCGAAAACCGCCTTGGCACACCAAAGATATTGCGCTAAACGTACCGGGATTCCAACCTGGTAAATCGGTACTTCTTCGATTCGATCCATGCTTCACATCAAGGAATGCTCCCCCTGATCACACTAATTAACAGTGTTTCCCTTTCCCATAACACTTGATCATTATGCATCACTGACTCAGGTTAAGGTTGGATTTTGGGGTCATTTATAATTTAATATGCTGTTTCACTCGAAGCTCGAACGAGAGTGTGCGTGATTTCTGAGGACTAAGGGCGGAGCCCAATTTCTCTGCTGAGTAGCGATTCTCTACTCAGCAATGATTTCATTACTCAACTCACGCCAAAAAGTATACTCACACTCAAATGCGTTCGAATCGGCACTCAAATCTAAGTCAGCACACCACCAGACTTAAGTGTCAATTTTCACCAGCCAGCAGCCAACTGCAAGCAACACCCGCAAAATACCGGAGTACCGGTATTGTCGTATAGGTAATCGCCACTATTTCATGATGTGAGTTTCTGCTGAGCAAATGAAACCAGTGGCGCTTGGGTGGATTTTGTGTTTATAGTTGTATTTGTAATTCTCTTCTGTACCCTTTCGACTTATTGTCGTACGGCATCTCGGTATATACCGGAATGGTAACTTCTACTCTCTCAAATGCGCTAGCGTCAAGTTCCGTTAAGTGAATCAGTACTGCCTTTTAAAATTTATAGGTGCAGAAATGGCGACAAAGGGCGGTGGTCAAGCAAAACCGACGAATTTTTTGCCGCTGCTAGCTATTGAATTTCTCGCTGCCGGTACTTTATGAATGCTCCTCCCACAATTGAGTAGATGCAGCATCTTATCTTGAACCTGAGCTGATAGAAATCTTGGCGATATCAGTGTTGAGATGGTGCCACTATACCTTCAGGCCTGTCAATATGCAGACGAGACTCTCGCCAACAGAGCAGCATTAAGCTCTTGGAAACAAGAAATGCTGAATATATCAGGGAGAAAATGTAGGGTGGATATGGCAACGTTTAATCGTGTAGGAGCCAAGTGAATCGTGCATAGAGGAGCTTCAATTGGAAAGAAACCATGAAGAAATGTCCATTTTCAATTTATTTACACGATATTCATGCATTCTTTTGTTTTTTGAGGCATGCACTTACGTTGTCGCATGCTCTGAAACTTATCTTTATAAATTTCGAATGGGTTTGTAGCATCTTGCAAATGTACTTCTGTGGGGCAAAGGTATGTTCTGGGTATCTTCAAGGATTACTATCATTTCTATTGGGCCATCTTGGAAGGGTCTGGATGAGATAAATCAGTGAGATCGACGTCTACGTAGTAGGTTCTGTGACGAAATAACGAGGAAAGCGTCTCGTTGTCATGACAAAATCGTCCACGCGTGTCTGGGTCAAGGCTAAAAAAATCTGGCAACGCACTTTGGGAAAATGCCGTCTGGAAATCGATACTTAACTGAGCAGCGAGAATTGGTGCGCACTCAACGCTGAGTATCGATCGATACTTAGTTGAGTGGAGATACGCATTTGAGCATTACTTTGTTGAGGAGAAGAATTGGGCTCCACCCTCAATTTAGAGTTAAAAGAGGTGTTCTAGGAGCGTACGCGGCATATTCAAGTGAAGACCATGACACACATGCGTCAAAGGTGCTAGATGGGCAATTGTGCATCCACCAAGTGTAATGGGAAGCACTGTTGAATAGGTTAATCGGTGGTCAACGCGGTGCGTATATCGAAGAAGCACCAACTAACACCATATGTGTTTTGGAAGCCTAAATTATCAATTATATCTTACAACTTGTTTAAACTATCCTTTTTCAGAACTTGCGGATTATGAAAAGAATGTGACCAGATCTTTTCATAAATCAAATGCGTATCGCAAGGCAGCCAGCTCAATTGCTCAATACGGCAAGCCGATAACTAGCGGTGAAGATGCGAAGAAGTTGGTATGACTGGTTATGTTCCGTTTGATATTTTGTAAGGCTTACTCAAAATTGGTATTTCATGCTGGTATAGGATGGCGTTGGCGCAAAAATTGCCGAGAAGATTGATGAGTTTTTGAGGACGGGGAAGCTCATAAAACTTGATAAGATCCGTTCTGATGACACTTCTCAAGCCATCACGTTATTGACACGTGTATCGGGGATCGGGTAATCAATATGATCTTCTAAATCTGATAGCGCGTTGTTCACGATTCATTCATTGATAAATTTCAGACCTGCTGCAGCTAGAAAACTTTTTGATGACGGCATTACCACGATCGAGGACTTGAAGAAGAACACTGAAAAGCTCACACACCACCAGCAAATTGGCTTGAAGTAATTCTCTTACTCATGTTCAAACACGTTGCACTGTCATAAACGGGGTGGGAATCGGGGTTGTAATGACTCGAGTCACGATTTTTTGGTGACTCGACTTGACTCGGGTCATTTTTTCAAATGAGTAAAATGACTCGACTCGAGTCAATTTGTATATTGACTCGAGACTAAAACGGTCAAGACAGACATTTCATTGTAACTTCAAAGAATAGTAAAGTTACCACATTATAGGTTTTTCGTCTATCAGTCCACATACTTGGAAAAAAGGGCCAGAAACTGTTATAACTGAGGAAAAGTTTTATGTTATGGATGCTAACCATCCTATATCACTCGAGCAGAGTTGAAAAAAGGAGGTTGAACCGATCTAACTCAAAACTGAACAGTGAACATAAAGACTTGGACTCGGACTCGAGTCACAACACTTAAGCTCGGACTCGACCCGCTACTCACTGACTTGGTCTCGGATTCGACTCGGTGGTGAATTGAAAATGACTCGACTTGACTCGAGTCAAAACTATAAATGTGAGATTGACTTGTGACTCGGAACCTTGTGACTTGGTTACCACCCTGGTGGTAATGGCACGAGTCGTGATTTTTGGTGACTCGAATTGACGCAAGTGATTTTCTTGAATTACGGAAAAAACTCGACTTGAGTCAATTTGTGTATTGGCTCGACTTGTACTCGAACCAAGTCATATCACTCTAGACTAGGACGGCCAAAGGGCCAATACAAGCATTTCATTGTAGGTTCTAAAAATAATGAAGTTACCATATTATTGGTATTTCGTCAATCAGTACTGGTACTTGAAATGTAGGGCGAGAAACTGATAAGAATTAGGAAATTAGTATATTATGAATGCGAGGCATTCAATATCACCAAAACTGAGTTGAAAATGGGTTGATCATCATGACCTAAAGTTAAACCTTTACTTCCCAACTTCGACTCAGATTTGACTCGGTGGTGAATTGACGATGACTCGACTTGAGTCAAATCAAAACCATAAAAGTGAGATTGACTTTGTTACAACCCTGGCCATTACAACTAAGTTATTGCAACAATTATTCTATAGATACTTCGAAGATTTTGAGAAACGGATCCCACGAGCAGAAATGGATGCATTAGAGGTGAGTGTCCCATCGCATTTCGAAAATATTGAGTTTTTATAATTTGGAGAATGATACCATTCATTTTGTTTCAGAGTTTGATCAAGAAACGTGTCGCAGCGTTGGACAAAGAATTCAAGTGTCAAGCGTGCGGGAGCTACCGTCGAGGAAAATCGTCGAGTGGAGATATTGATATACTGCTAACTCACTCTTCATTTTTGTCTACTAAAAAAGAGAAAAGGGTAAATCGCAAATTCAGGAATTCCCAAGTAGGTAGCACTGAAAATAATGTCGTCATTCACTAGCAAAAGAGCTGCTGAATCCTAGATATTGCTGAGCAGTTTCACTGTACTAATAGTTTTTAATCGGCTCGATGACGTAAGCTTCTTGAAGTAAAAAATATCGGCCATTTTTGATGTTTGAAGAGATGGAAAATGTCGACTGCTGCCTCCTGAATTGATATCAATAAATACTCAAATTATTTTTGAACAGACCTGTATGCGTAAATGATAGCCAAGATTAAGTGAAAATAGCATTACATGGAAGGGGCAATGATCCACAATGCTAAAAGTGCTCGTATGCATAGTGCTGTCAGGGCTACTAATTTCTTTATTTTGGCAGGGCGATCTCCTTCAAAAAGTTGTGGATGAACTGAAGAGTGATATTTTCATAACAGACGCACTCTCAATGGGCCAAACCAAGTTTATGGTAATATTACCCAACAACAGAAAAATTTGAGATTTGTTCATCCTAGTGTGATTTTTCAGGGAGTTTGCCAGCTACCCAGCGCTGAATTAGAGAAATTGCAATCAGAAGATAAGGTTCCTTCTTTTAGAAGACTAGACATACGGTATGTTGATTCAGTTGATGAAATATACTCCTGTCTGTGGCCTGTGGGCCTGCGGTAGTGTTAGAACGACTCTAGTCGAGTCTTTCAGGTGACTACTCGCTCAACGATGACTCGGTGTCAACCCACACCCACAGCATTGTCGCAAAATGCAATGAAATAGGTATTGTCGAAAAAATTCCGAATGATCGTTGATGTGATCTGGAACGGGCATTACCTTCTTCATGGTTGCATTAACGTTACATACAGTGGTGGTCCTATGATTGGGGGGGCCCTGGGCGAGACTTCCGGGGAGACCCCCTATAAGTATGTAATCGCAGCTTCTGGGGGACTTCGCCCCCCAGACCCCCCTTCCGCCTAACAACTTCACAAGCATGCACAGAGACTTGATGATTGTCATGATATGGGACTTTTATAACAAATGCGGAAATTTGATGATTGACTCATCTGAACGCAATCATCTTCTTGATTGGTACAAGGATTTCCACGTCTATTTGCTATAAACCTTGAAAAAAAAGCGCTAAAACCAAAGAGGGGGGCCCTTCGACCAGGGGAGGCCCCGGGCGACCGCCCACCCCAAAAGCCCCCACTGGTTACATATATTAACTTTCTCCATCGTTCATACTGTTGAGACGGCATATGGAGTGATACTCAACTCGATTCAGAATGGCATCACCCTGGTACTTTATTTTGCCCAGCCCCACCTGTGACATACGGACTATTCCTCTGAATTGCAGATTGATTCCATGCGATCAATACCCTTGCGCTCTGCTTTATTTCACTGGCAGCGATCTCTTCAACAAACGCATGAGAGGTATAGCGTTGGAAAAAGGCTTCACAATCAATGAGTATTCCATCAGACCGCAAGGATCAACAGGTACGTCGAGTAAAACCTCGAATGAATGCGAAAAGATGGCTTTCCTTCCGGTTGGTGTGATTTCTAATAAACTGGTTGCTATGCAGGAATCGCTGGCGAGCCGCTGCCCGTATCATGTGAAGAAGACATCTTTGATTACATTGATATGAAATTCGTACCTCCGAGCGATCGAAGCGAGTGATTGCAAGTGAATATTTGTATCTGGATGAAGACGATTAGCTTTGCTTCAATTCATTTTTAAATATTAGCCACAGTTGTAAATGAAGTGTCCCGCATGATACTCTCTTGACTCAAGTTGCGGACTTATATTAGGCCTGATATATAGTCATTCGGCACATAGCCTGCTTTGGTAGGCCACGAGTATACTCAAGGACCCACGACCTACCGATCAAGAAGCCGGACGCATCGCCATTACACTATCTCGCTCGCAAGAACGCCTCACCCGGGAAATTGTAAGGGTGGTAGTAAAGTCTAGATTTAGCAAAAACAGGTCGATCAGCGTCGCTACTGTGACTAGAGCTAACACTTGTTTCCCGAAAAGCCGTCATGTCATCTTGCCAACGGTTATACAATGATTTCATTGCCAAGATACTATACATTCCTTGGTTCTATTCAAGTCCGGACCAAATTATCTTGATGTCGATTCTATTTGGATCTGAGATTCCTGTTCACAATGTTTTCGTTGGATCCACAGCCTACATGCACCTCACACTGAGTTTTTACTTGAATATTCCAGAGGCTCAGAGGGATGCCCCTATATCACAGAGGTGGTCAGAAATTAACTGTTATTAGAGGCAATGACTACTTCAATACTTGTGTGGTAACGCTTTTAGACTACTGCTATCACTTCGACAGTATCTGAAAATAAACTACTTACTTTCTACGTTTTCGATTTTCCAAGTAGGGAGTATAGCCGGCGGGTGGATTCGCATTGATTTTAGGAGTTGAGAGAGACTAGCTGAGTACTTATATCTTTCAATTTGTCGTAGCCTACTAGGGAACTGGTCGGACGACGTTATAGCAGTGTTGGGATCAAGTCACTACCTTCGACTCACGAGTTATTTCGAGTCATTGCACATTTTGACTCGAGTCAAGTCAATCGAGTTTTGGAGGTGACTCGGTCAAGTCAAGTTGCCCTTTCAATGTATGAGGCATGATTACGTCATTGCATTTTACTAGCTGTCTGAAATACAGATTGAGTGGTCAACTGGTCATTGATTCTGAACCGATGAACGGAAATAGAGGTAAATATACACACAAGAAGGCGCTGTATCGCTCACAAATGCGTAGAACTGTAAAACTACGTAACTAATTGCATAGCCTCAGTTTATAGTTCCCAGCCAGAATAGAGAGTTGAGAACGAATTGATAAGGTGCAATACACTACCCATTTAGGAATTGATATGATACAATTCGAGCCCACGCCAATGGTTGAGGACTACATAAACTAAATTCAATTTCAATAAGACAAGAGGTTTGGCTAAGGTAATCACAGAGAACAGAAACAGACATTTTGCTATTAAATTACCTCACCATACTAGTTTACGACAACATAAGCTGTAAGCTTCAATAACTTCGTTAGCGGTAAATTTATTTGTGAGAGAACAATGGAGGCTCAGTAAAACGCACGATCATTGAATGATTGGTCGCTCTCACGGGCTACACCAGCGTTTTGCGAACAATCTGACCACATGCAAAAGAGAGAGATTTTTATCGACACCGATTAGTTGATGACTTGAAATTGACTCGAGTCACGAGTCAATCCACATTTCTGATATGCCGAGTCAAGTCAAGTCATTTTAGCTAAGTGACTCGAGTCAAGTCAAGTCATACGAAAAAGGTGACTCGAGTCATCCCAACACTGCGTTATAGGTTATACGTCTTATCCCAAGTTTACCAATTATCCTCGGACAAGGCACTAACGCGGCAAATTTTGACAAAAATGCAAGCAGAAATATCAATTTTCCGGATTCGCATCGATTTTATGAGTTGAAAGTACCTAGTATAGCCTACTTCTCATGTCTTTCAATTTTTCCTACTATACTCACGTCACTATGTCGTTTTGACTTGCCTTGGACATCGGCATTTGTTAGTAGTTTTGTCAACTTTTACGGCGTAAGTTCTGGGTTTACCTCAGCCCTGCCCAAGAATAGTTGGACAAACCTAAACAAGGCGTATAACGTCGTCTGAGTCTGATGGATCAATCGACTCTCCATAGAATACGTCTATCTATATTTATAATCGGTCATTGCGTCCGTTTTGTTATTTCCTACTTCGAACATTGATTAATGTCAAACTGAAGCCGTGTCGAAATGGGCGAATGCCGATTGCCGACGGGAAATAATTCTAATACCGTGACGATTGCTATCGATGCAGCAATTCGTGCTACTTGATGGCATTCCGGCTGCGCAACAAAACACCATGTGATCAATCAGCGAGGCGTAGCGAGTGTAGAGTGAAAAAAGGAGGCTGCGGCTATTCACTGAAATCACTATAGGATTCAATTGTCGAACATCGCTTCAGGATTACTGCCGTTGGTTTGTAGGCACTCGGCCGTCCATATATCGAGAAGATGAGTGTACCAGAGCCGATTAGAAACCCAGAGATAAAGTATACCAAACTATTCATTAACAATGAGTGGGTAGATTCGGTCAGCGGCAAGACCTTCCCTACCATAAATCCGTGCACCGAAGAAAAGATCTGTGACCTGCAAGAAGGCGATAAAGCCGATGTCGAAAAGGCAGTGGTCGCAGCGAGAAAGGCTTTTGAACTAGGCTCGGAATGGCGTACAATGGACGCTTCGAAACGCGGGCATCTCATGTACAGGTTGGCCGATCTCATTGAGCGAGATCGCGCTTACTTGGCAAGTCTGGAAACCCTCGATAACGGCAAATCATACGTAGTAGCGTACAACGCCGACCTACCGCTTACAATCGCTTGTTACCGATATTACGCCGGATGGGCTGATAAAAACCACGGAAAAGTCATTCCCATCGATGGAAATTTCCATGCGTACACCAGACATGAACCTGTCGGTGTATGTGGGCAAATTATTCCATGGAATTTCCCTCTGCTGATGCAGGCTTGGAAATTAGGGCCGGCGTTGGCTTGCGGTAATACAGTGGTTATGAAGACTGCTGAGCAGACTCCATTGACTGCACTGTACATCGCAGCTTTGGCCAAAGAAGCAGGGTATCCTCCTGGCGTGTTGAACATAATTTCGGGATACGGACCCACTGCCGGGGCCGCCATTGCAGAACATATGGACGTTGATAAGATTGCGTTTACCGGTTCCACAGAGACAGCCCACATTGTCATGGCGGCAGCTGCAAGATCAAATTTGAAAAATGTCTCATTGGAGCTCGGAGGTAAAAGCCCGGTAATCGTTCTTGAAGATGCGGATTTGGATGAAGCAGTCGAAACATGCCATTTCGGTTTGTTCTTCAACATGGGCCAGTGTTGCACCGCTGGCTCTCGAGTTTACGTTCAAGAGTCAATATACGATGAGTTCGTGAAAAGGAGCGTGGCCCGCGCTAAGAAACGCACCGTGGGCGATCCTTTCGCCAACGGAATTGAGCAGGGTCCTCAGATAGACCCTGAGCAATTCGCCAAGATTCAAAGAATGATCAATGAAGGCAAAGATTGCGGTGCTAAATTGATGTGTGGCGGCGATCGATGGGGTGATAAGGGATATTACGTGCAGCCGACCGTGTTTGCGGACGTACCCGATAACTCTACCATTGGTTCGGAAGAGATTTTCGGTCCTGTACAACAAATCATGAAATTTAGAACCATCGACGAAGTCGTGAAAAGGGCCAACACCAGCAAATACGGCCTAGCTGCAGCCGTCATGACCAAAGACCTCGATAGCGCCCTGACTTTAGCAGAGAAAATCAGAGCCGGTACGGTTTGGGTGAATGCTTACAATAACTTCTCCTGCATGGCTCCGTTCGGAGGATTCGGAATGTCTGGCATTGGTAGGGAGCTTGGCGAGTACGGGTTGGAGGTATACACGGAAGTAAAGACGGTCATGGTGAAGATTTCACAGAAAAATTCATGAACAAGTACGCGGACATGACGAGCCTCCATTCGACATTGTTCGAAATTCTTCTTGTACTACACGCATTGCTGTCACCAAATGACAAATGAATATATGTATTGACTGCGTTTTGTGTCATTTTTGTATCAAATAAACCAAACTTATACCAGTATCATATATATTTTATCATGACGCTGTTAGACAATGTTACGATGGTGCGCGGATGTCTTTAGGCATTGTTCCAAGTGCGAGTGATAAATACCGCGAATCGCATAATACACAGCAGCTGTAGCGGTATTGGTTCGAACTAATGGGTGTGGCACGGATCGCTACTGTGTTGAGTCGAAACTTGTCGCTTGTAGGCTCGCATTAATCTAGCAGCCTGTAGGCTACTGTTCTTGTTTACCGGAAGTCGGTAATCTCGCTTGCATGAAGTTTCCGCAACCTTTGGCGTACATGGAAGATTATTATGATTTTAAATTACAATCGAGTACGTTGCTTGAAAAAGTATATGTCTAGTTGCTATTCATGGTATATTTGCGATCATGCCGCCGCCGGAACTTTCTAACATTTTGTGATCAATGCATGGCTGCTAATGCATTTACGGATCCCGTGTAGACGGTAAAAGTGAGTAAAATAGAAGACAGTTCTAGCCGAGACATATTTTAATGAATTACTCGAAGAAGATACTTCAAATTCCGAGATTAACGAAGTGGAAGTCGTCGAAAATCCGTTGAATTGCTATATTTAGTGCAAGTAGATGGATAATAATTCATAAAAGTCTCGTACTGAGAGATTGCTGTTCTCGAGCCGTCCATCACTGCTCTCAACGATTCTGACGATAACCATGGGAATATGTTGGAATTTGGATCAACTATAAATATTGGCCGGAACACAACATGATGAGAAGCAACGAACAAATCATCGTATACCACGTAGCATACGAAAAGATCAGCGACGTCTGTTTTCTTTAACAGAGTTATGTTAATAGCCTTAATTAGCAGCACACATAACTTTCACAATGCTGGATTTCATGGTCGACATAGGCGACACCTGATTGCATCTTCCATAAACGCTAAACGGTTCCTTCCCTGCCGGCATTTCAGATGCAGATTCGATGAGTCAGCAATAATACAGAATACGTAATACGACTTTAAGCTTTTCGATCAATGATGTATTTGTAAAAAATATGCGACAAGAACAAACATATATATAAATAGTAATCGAAAAAGGTAATAGAATATTGTGATATACAATTGTGGGCTACTATGCGGTATAGTGTCCTACCCACGTCGTCTCAATTTACTCCCTGTCAAAGCACGACAAGAATGTTTTGAACTGCGCACTAGTACCTGATGAAAATGTGATGCCACCTTGCGATACTTGTTGGTCAAAATCAGCATCGCCCGTTATTGTCGATTTAAATATTGTCGTGGTGGTAGATATATTGATTTGGTGTGGTTCGAGGACTGTCGAATATACATCACAAACGCTGTTTCGTAATGTAGTGGTGTAAACTTCATTTGTGTCAATAAATGAATAGGATACAGTGTAATTATCGTATTGGCAATGCAGTCCTTTTACGTTGGAACAGATAGCTTCGAGCACCCGTTTCATCGGCGATGTCTTGATGACATGTTTACGAGTATCCGACGGATTAAGTAAGTGCTTTTGCCCGGATTCTACCTCCATCGCGTACGTCATGTAGTAGTTACGGGCGTTCGCGCTTATTTGTTCGCTGCCGATCGCACGCAAAGCGCTGACTTTGATTTGATTTGCAGCGTGCACAAGATTGGGCTTCAGCGAATTCGACTCAAGCAACATATCAACCAATTGCAAAGCCCATTTGTCTTCGTTAAGATCGTGCTCGCCTGTATTCAAGTAGGTGTTGTGTGACTTCACATGGGATTCTTGCGCATTTTGGAGCAATATTTCGACCGGCTCTCGCCGTTCGCCGTTTAATGTGTCTGATATCAAATCCGTCATCTTCTTTAGTTGCGCCGACTGTGTCATCGGATACAGCTCTTTGGGATCACCGCTAAACCAACCCAAGTATTTAGTATATATGCCGCGAATTGACCAGGCTACTGTACCGTAATGTTCTTGAAGGTACGGGTGATCAGCCAATACGTCGGGTAGTTTTATCATTTCTGCTATTTGGGTGGGGAAGTATCCTTTGTTTACGAGACGCAATGTCTGGTCGTGTACGTATTTAATTGCGTCTCTGTATGCAAGTAGAGTGTTCGACACTGCTTCCTTCCCCACTATTGGTTGTCCGTGCGATCCCACGAGATACTCCGCCTCCAGTTTCCGTGTTTGGTCCAAACTAGCGTACCATGATTTGGCATCTCGCGACGGGCTTCCGCGAATGGCGTAAATATTTGGGAAAGCTTTATAAATGTTGTCAGCGGGAAACACGGCTCGCTCTTTCGGTAACCATATCGTTGTCTGATCGTCGGTTTCCCCCGGTGTGTGTATCAGTTCAAATTCCAATCCTGAATGATACGAGAGTAGCCTACATACAGATCAGCATTTATAGGCCATTATTTCGATTGCTGATTCCAGAGTTGAACAATTGGTAGCATGCCGCAGTAGCCTACATAAAAAGCTTTGATGGATATGCAATGCTCATGCTCATTGGTCAATGCTCAATTGCTCAATGCTCATACTGATAGTAGCCTACAGAACGTTTTTAAAACCAGGAACCATATCGCCTATCAATCGCAAAGATTAATTGGCCAACTCTATGGCTCAATTGGTGCATATATTTGTTGTATACAATTCATATTTGGAATATAAAAAAGTCCGATTGTGCAGTGCATAAAGCATCACGGACAGAGTACTGTAGCCTATACGTTGCGCACCGTGCAGTCGCGTAGGCCTACGCATTTCCCGAGTAACATTTGGAGCCGGCGTTAAGATGTCAGTTGGCTACTACCGTCATGCAATAGTTATATCATCTCACCTGCGATTTCGTAAGACTTGTGATATTTATACGTCTTGGTAGGTAGAGGAATCACAAAATTCGCATTGTTTCCAATGCGCAAAAACGGTCCTATTCCTGATCCAGTCATGGCTCGCGAATTCCTCGGCAAGCGAGATCCAAATTGTCTATGAGCTCTCTTATATCCGATTCCATAGGTTGAAGCTTATAATATACAAAAAGATCTTGGGTTTAGGACTGATATGTTTATGGAATGAATTAATTACGAATTGCTCTATCAACTTCAATTTTCTTGGAGTCTGCATTACGCTTCAATGTTTAGGTTTAGACTCTACTCTTACGCTTTGACGAAACGATTAAGATGGCATGTAAAATCGTTGTTGGACTTTACGAACATATATTTCACTCTGTTTGTTTTTGGAACGTGTTTTGTGTTCATAGTAATCGCATCTTGTTATTTGGTAATCGGAATTCAATGCGGTTTTCAACACACTCTTTATTATCGCCTGGAGCCATGTTACAAGCTTACAACACGCTTCCCTTGGTACATATAAACAGTTTCGCATAAAAACCGATCTTTCATGAGGTCGCTTTTCATAATTTTACAAGCATCATTTAATAGTTTCATATGGCTAGAATTCTACGTACCAAATCCGAGCATTTGTTGGAATATCAATTCATGAGCGATGATGTCAATATGCTGACTCGGTCTCAGCTTCTTCTCCCTTCCTATGATGGCTTGAGTTCCCAGTATATGATCTGAATATTTGGCCGAAAAAGCACATGAGATATAATATAGCCCATATCACTTCTTCGAAGGTATTGATATAATAGTGATGCGCTAGAAACGTCTGATGGTGGCGTACCTGTGTGGAAATGAGTTAAGATGATTGCCTTCACCGGCTTGTCCGTAATTTTTCGAAACTCGTCCATGATTTCAGACATGCTGTCGACGCTTTCTGTAGTATCGATGATGATGACGCCTTCATTACCTATTACAAAGGATTCGCGTGGTCAATTCTAGTGTATATGCGCACTGCGCAGACTTGGACACTACATAATTATAGTTGCCTAATTAGAATAATTAGATCGAAATGCGAGTCATCTAATTCTAGTCTAGTTTGTAAAATATTCCTATTCTACAATTTTAATGTTAATTCTAATCTAATTTCTGCAATAGCAGAACTGTATAGTGCACAACCAACCAAGCTTTCCGTACATACATTTGCTATTTTCACACTCATGATAATGAATTATGAACTTCTAAACTTCTTTCGATGTTCTTTCGAATTCAGTAATTTCAATTTGAATATATAATGGAAAAATGTGTAATTACAACTCTAATTTTAATTTAATTTGTAATAAAATGCGTCGCTATAATTCTAATTCTAGTCAAATTCGAAAAAATGTGTAGCTCTAATTCTATTTCTAATCTGGACTTGCAAAAGATGAAAATTTTCTAGTCGTCTGTGTATGTGTGAATTAAAGCGTCCTACATGTGTATGTAAACATTTCCCATTTTAGCAATGGCACTGGGCATACGAGGGCACTTACTCGGGCTGAATAAATAACTCTCTACAGATAAAATTGGAGTATTTGAAACATAGGTTTAGGCTCATATGTTACCGAATATTCAATTCTTGCTTACCATATTATATTGGCAATATATGTCACTAAAACATACGCATGAATTGTTCTATGTGAATCATATTTTAATTACCTTCAATCATGATTGAATTTGCTAACGCAAATCCGATAGCGACGTGGATGTTTGTCCCGACTTTTACGACCTCTTTCGTTAGAAATTCTTTCTCAGTAAAGCGAACGAGTCTCTCCGACGATTCCGTATGGTCCGTCATTTTCGCCAGCGGTTCTTGCATATACTGAAACTCTTCCGCCAGCCGTGGAACTTGCTGATGATTCCGAGTATCTTCTCGGCTTTTTGATTTACATTTCAAGCTGCTCATGAACATCGACAATGCTAGCAAATTCTGAGGCACGGACGACGCGGTGCCTGTCCACGTGCCGGGATTGTATGATGGATATGGACTCGATTCCACGGATAAGCAAGTGATATTGGCTGCTTGCATCCTATCTTTCAATTTAGTCCTGCTGCTTTAGGCTAGTAAGCGATAACATGAGTTTTATCCTGTGAATTTCACCGGGTATTTGTACATTTTGGGATTGGGGGTGTGTCATGTGTTGTTGTTACGTAATTTCTACGTACGGGTGCTCGTCATTTTGACTGATCTTTGGTCGTTCTTGTGTTCGTTTTGACATGAAAACATGGCGGGCCGCGAAGATATGTTTACGAGCATAATCCCCTCTCTCTCTATGGTGGTGTGGTACCAAGTGACCTCTGTAGTAGAATGATGATTTAAACACAACTGTCGACAAAGGCTATGAAGCGAAGTCCAGTAATTGCAAACTTATCGACTTCGACTGTCATAATAGCGAAAAATGATACAGTCAAGTAGACCCACTATGTCTTGCCCTATAACGCTAAATTCGACTGGGCTAATGAACTCTAAACGCATCTGGTATAAAATACTGTTGCGTGATAGGACGAGGTAGGCCAATAGAGCAAGAGGCCTAATCTTTAGCCATCTGTATTTTGCTGATGCTTACTTGTAGTATGACATATACAGTCGGTTTGGAGTGAGTGAATGGCCTTGATATTGATCTCAGAAACATTCCCGGTCGCTCCGTCGACGCCCTTTATTTGCCCACGCAGGTACTCTAAATATGTCTGTATGCATTTGTCAACAAAACATATTTACTGCAACTTCCCATGCGTCAATGTACTAACGTACAACAGCGTAAAATTAATCAACAATTTTTTTCATATAATGTTTTCATATTCCGTTCCTTTGCAATAATTCACCAGCCACGAATCACTATTTTATAGCTACCACTGTCAGAGCCGAGCATGTCTATACCTATACACTATTTTTTTTTTTAATTTCAATTTATAATTTTTAATTGTTTATAACGAACCGCGTTCCAATACCTACTTCCTATATCATATTCTGCAAAGTGATTTCAGATTCATAATGGCAACACGAATATTATTGAGATTACACGCAATTGATCAGGTCAAGATCGAGTTATCCCTGATAATTGATTGACTTGATTGCTTAGCATCTTGGTACCGTACAACGAAAATGGTGATAAGATAAGAGAAGATAAGATAAGATAAGGGAATTAATTGTGCTCTCAGCTGTGCTTTAGCTACGCCGACAAAAGCAAATAGCATTCAGTATACTTCCTTATGACTGTTATGTCCATTGAAATGTTTTGGACCACCCCGGTGACTGATTGACTTTCATGGCCAAGGGTCGAACCGCAATATAAATGAACTAAGAAAATTTGTTGCAAATGTCAGTTTGTTGCATTTCGACCCCCTTGCGGAGGATCGTGCGTCATTCGCGGTGTTTGACATGATACTGACTTGTCGTTCAGTTAGCTGTAGTGTCATTTGCCACCGATGTCAAATACCTCGCATAATCCTGACCGCCACGGTACTTTGAATAAATATTACGTCAACCTGGGAAATCCATCGGCAATTCGGCATCCCGTAGTCATGTTGTACAACTATCACCAAACTTTAATGTCAATTTGTTTCAGTACTGGCGAACGACAAGTTGTTAATCAGCGATAGACAATGAAATCTCACATCTAATCACACCCCAAATCCCCCTTCAATTTTATGAGATCAATCATAAACGATGATATATTGACAACTAATCTTGTTGTGGAATGGTGTCATTGTGTTTCTAAATCGACGGCCAATTTACACTAGACGCTGATCATCTACGCCAGGAGTGTCAAACTCAAATTGCGTCGCGGGCCGGGTTCACGCCTTCAAATCGGACGCGGGCCAGACCAATCAACTGATTCCAAAATGTTACCTCGTGCTCTTGATTTTCACTAAAATACCTGAAGGGCATATATGGATAATATACGGATCATAGGCTTTTCAAAGTAGCAAGTTGCAACACCTTTATTCGCGAACAATGGAATTGGCAAAATACGATGATTGACTGGTTGAATACCATCAGTTAAGAACCGCTAAAACAGTGGCGTTAACGACGATGTAAATCTGCATATTCTATGCTCCCTATGATTTAGTCGTAATCTGGCGATAGCTCTGCATATGCGTTTGTGAGGAATACAAGACATCTAACTGGAAACGCGGACGTTGGAATTGGGTTTAATCCGCGATTCCGGTTTCTCTCGTGTATGGGAATTTATTATGGGGCGAAAGGGACACAGCAGTGCGACCGTAGATATTTCAATTATATATTTGTGCAACTAACATATTTCCAATGTAAACTGTGAATGACTACTTTTGGTCCATATTTGTATAAAACTCTGAACTTAGTGTGCACTTTTTGCTTTCTGGAAATTGGATGTCGGTTTCACAAACTAGATGCTATATCGTGGTGACTAGAGTGAGAGCACAGAACTCTATAGTCGGGTGGTTAAAATGGGGCTTATGAACATGGAAGTATTTCCTGCAAAATATCTCAACGTTTGTTACAAATGTGCTGGAAAATATAGGAATCTTTCTATCTACTCAGAATTGCTTCACGGGCCGAATGCGGCCCGCGAGCCGTATATTTGACACGCCTGATCGACGCTATTCATTTTTCTGGCGGGTTGGGGAAAAGTGCACAGACTTATGTGGAATCATTCATTGGAGGAAATAGCCGTAACTAAAACTTACCAATCTAAAATTATTTAATTTGTAATGGCGTAGGCCGTGGAATAACTTTCATGGAAATAATACTGTAAAATGCCTGTACAAAACATGCAAATGCTGTGACCAATTTTCACGCACGCCGTCGCTATACACGGGGTTTGTTGTCCAAGTAATAAAAGCAAAGATCCACTATAACTGCTGCTGTTATATCATAGCTGGATTGGCCATCTATCTGCTAAAAGTTTTACAAGTGTGATGCTTCGTAGAACTCAACTAGAATTTAGTTGAAACGTGCGACTTTGAAACGAAGGTCTAAACAAGTGATTCCCAACCGCTGTTCCAAGCTAGCTTTTTTGCGGCTATCAGTGATCTCTAAATAGGACACAACGGTTTTAAATTTATATATGAGAAAGCAAATTCATAGTTCCATGCAGAATTGCAAACCCAGTTTTCGCCGTTTAATTTCCCGTGACTTGTTATTGATTCTATTCAAACCATTCGCGGTGAGTAAAACACTCTTTAAAAGTGATCTACGCAGCGGCATTCTCTTGAGCCAGAGTCCAGACGAATGCCCATTTAAAGCAATAACAGTCTAACTCGAGCATATCAAGAAACCAGATCTCATCAAAGAATGAGTAATCAAACGAAACAGAGACGGTGCGATAAGAGAGCTAGTCAGCTAAATTAATATGCAACAATACAGTGCAGTGCAGTGCAGTGCACACTGCACAGTGCAGTACAGTGTAATTGCGTTCGTAATGAAAGATGTCGCGGGCCGCAAAATAAACGTCTGCGGGTTGAGAACCCCTGATATATAAGAATCAATTTTTATCGGCGTCAATGCAATCGTCGTCAGATAATCACAAACCGGATAACGTAACGAATTACCATATACAATAATACAAACATTTTAATCACAGGGGCATGAGAGGCAAGAGGTAACTTGAGAGGTGAAACAATTTAGGTCAGTGGTTCTCAATCTTTTTGTCTTCGCGGACCCCTTTCGGACCGTCACGGACCCCGTGGACCCCCACAAAGTTTTAGTTCAAGTTTAGCTCAAATTATCATGCAATCGTCATCTGTATTGAGCAAATGATAACTGTAGGCTTAGTGATAAACAGCAACAAAATTACTTTTTTTGAAAATAATCATATTAGACATGTAGAAATTAAGTTGACTTCTATTACTTCAAAGCGAATTCTGCAATTGCATTTCTTGAAATATGTGGTCGTGTCTTGAAAATCCGCGCCTTCGATAGGATATTACCGAGTGCCGAAAATCCATTTCCACAAATATAGGTGGTGGCGAATGTAATAATAGCGCGTAACGCTTCCGACGGCACATTTGTGTATGATCGCAACAAATATGGCAACAAAATTGACAAACAAATATTTTTAATTGAATAGTATATTCATTTTAATATGAATATACTATTCAATTGTATATTGAAGTTCTGTACCTCAAAGCAGCTGTTCAAATATTTTTAATGAACATATGACGTCAAGCCTGACCATTTCTGTCCAGCAGCTTATCTTGAAGTTATTATGGAAAATTGGTTATATATGACACAGGAGAAAATGGATTTTTGTAAACATTTCTAAGTCGCCGTGATTGACCTTACTCATCCAACTTTTTTTCCACAATCCACAACAAAACATCTCTAAACAGGAAAAGGCTTGTATCCGTAGGATATTGACAATTTAGCAATTAAAATGAGTCTTCAGAGTAGGATATTAATCTCAAACTGTCATTCCGTTGATGTGAGCTCTAGAGTTTTATTAGTAATGAAGCGACATTGCCTCGTGATTATCCTAATTTTTTGAAAAAATACGGTATCAACTATTTTGAGGCCTCGCAGACCCCCTGAAAATGCTTCGCAGACTTCCAGGGGTCCGCGGACCCCCGACCCCCGGTTTGGAACCGCTGATTTAGGCTATGTACGAATGCCATTGAAAATATTGTGACGTGATCAACGATATTACGTGACAATGTTTTACGTTTGTTATTCAGTACGAATGACGGCGAAACAATGCATATTGGCATATAACGAATGTAAGATGAAGAAATAATCAACAATAAGGAAAGACACATGGTCTGATTAGTCACGGTCAAAGCAAGAAAGAAAGATTTTAAACGACAAAGCTGTGCCTGATTTGAACACTATTTTACCGTCCTCGACTTGATCGTCAAAGTCAATATCACCAGCAATCACTTGCTTGAAAATATCTGTCGTTGTCGACAAGCTTATGCTATTTGATTTATCAACGCTCGGGTATAAATCGCAGACGCTGTTGCGCAGAGTCATCGTGTAAGATTCCTTCGTGTCCGCGAACGAATAGGATACTGTATGATTCTCATGTTGGCATTGCAACCCGTTCACTTTCCCGCACATACCATTCAACACACGCTTTACTGGAGACGTCCTGATTGCGTGCCTTTTCGTACCCGTTGGATCTATGAAATGAGGCTGTCTCGATTCAACCTCCATTGCGTACGTCATGTAGTAGTTCCGACCGTTAGCGCTGACTTCTTCGCTGCCTATTGCGCGCAATGCGCTGACTTTGATGTGAGTCGCGGTATCTGCTAGGCTTTCGTTGAGTGTGTTGGATTCCAGCAGTAGGTCCACTATTTCCAAAGCCCATTTGTCTTCATCTACGTCACGCTTGCCTGTGCGGAGGTATGTGTTGTATGATTTCATGTGACTCAATTGAGCATGTCGTAACATGATTTCATTCGCAGGGATGGGGTTGCCCGCTGATGCTTCTGATATCAACTGAAGCATTTTTCGAGCTCTTGACAATTCAGTCATGGGATGTAAGTCTTTCGGGTCTCCGCTAAACCATCCCAAGTAATTCGTGTAGATCCCGCGAATTGACCACTCTATCGTGCCGTAATGTTCTTGGAGGAATGCGTGGTTAGCGAGTCTGTCTGGAAGTTTTATTTCTTCCACGATTTGGCTCGGCAAGCGACCTTTGTTTAGAAGCCTCAAAGTCTGGTCGTGAACGTATTTGATAGCATCTCTGTACGCTAGTAGCGTGTCATAGATTGTCTGTTTTCCTATTACAGGCTGACCGTGAGATCCCACTAGGTATTGAGCGCCCAATTCTCTCTCTATGTCTAAACTAGTGTACCACATTTTAGCGTCCCGGGCGGGACTTCCGCGTATCGCGTAAAGGTTGGGGAAGGCTTTGTAAATGTTATCTGCTGGAAAGACGGCTTGCTCGCTCGGCAACCAAACCGTTGTTTGGTCGTTTGTTTCTCCGGGAGTGTGGATGAGGTCGAATTCTAAACCTGGAGGAATAAGAATAGTGTTAATTGTATAACGCCATTATTACGATATCTAGTTGGCGCTATCCAGACTTGGACAACTAGACCATTCTAGTTTACTAATTAGACTAATTATCGCGAAATAATGGTAATCTAATTAGAATATAATTTAAGAAATGTTTCTTAGCTCTAATTTTTCTAATTCTAATCCAACATGTGAAATGTTTCTCTGCTTTAATTTTCATTCTCATCTAATTTCTGGTTTTCCTGTAAAGGATACAGGAGCACTGTATAGTGCGAAACAAGCCAAACTTGCTGTACAGACATTTGCAATGCTCAAGCTGAGGAGAACGAACTAAGATTTGATGCGAACTGAGCTTGATTCAATTTTCCAAAGTTTTCGCGAATTCAGTAATTCCAATTCTAAACCAAATTGAAACAAACGGTGTAACTGCAATTCTAATTCTAGTGTAATTTGAAGCAACTTGTGTAGCTGAAATTCTAATTCTAATCTAACTAGGAAAAGCTGAAAATCTTCTCATTGTTCAACTATTATATGACGTGGGCTAATAAGTAGGGCTGGGCACAATGATTCGAGTACTCGAATCTGAATCGAGTATTAATTTTAATGATTCGAGTCGAGTAGTAAAAGACGATTTTTTCGAGTACTGAAATTATACGATACTCGCAACTAAAAGTTGATTTACTAACGAGAAATATAGTTTTGACACTATTTTCCACTGAGGTAGCATTGAAACCTTGATTGGCCGTGTCGCAGTCGCAGCATACGAGAAATAGTACAAAGCTACTAATATTACCGTAAATGATACATTTCCCAAGTCATAATCATCCGACAACTTTGTCAAAAAGTGCATGGAAATCGGTATGGTCGAAAAAATACCAAAGTTATCTTTAATGTGACGGATAACAGTCATTATGTTCTTTGTTGAGGCATAAATGGTACATATTTGAACTTTGACATAACATATTCTGCTGTCGCGTCATAATGAGCGATACTCGAGTACTCGACTCGACTCGAAGCATATTACATGATTCAGAATCGAATCACTCAGGTACTCGATTTTGCCCAGCCCTACTAATAAGTAATAATGCGCCGCAATGATTATTTGGGAAATACATAATATTACGGACAAAATTCAATGAGTTGGAGTTAATGAGAGATATCTAGAGTCGACACAATGACGAATAGCCACTGACCTGCGATGTGATAAGTCTTCCGTCCACTGTAAGTCAAAGTTGGGAGTGGGACGTGAACGCGAGTGGTTTTCTCGAGTAAAAATCGAGGTCCGATCCCCGATCCCGTTATTGCTCCGAGAATTTTCGGCATCAAGACGCCAAACTGTCGATATCCTCTCTTATAACCGATTCCGTAAGTCGCGGCTACAGTCATTTAAAAGAGATTATTATGATACTGCATCATAATATATAATTGCAATGTATAATATATTGTATATCAACTGAGTTGTCATCTGTTGAACGACACATTAAAAGTGTATTTTCCGTTGGGGTGGCTGATCTTGATTTGAGAGAGGCAGAAATTATGGCTTTTCGAGCAACACATTGTTGCGTTCCAACAATAATTTCGTATAACGCCTGATCTAACCTAATGCTAACACATCATCGGCATTTCGGCACATAGCACTTTAATAAAATTGAACCTTAATACCTGTAACCTGAATGAACCGTCAGTCAACGATGCGCCAATTATAATATAAATTATATGCATCGAATTTGAAGCCATCATCATTTATCATTTATCAACTAAGCAGAAACGATATTTACATCCGTTTTTTTTTACATCTTCTGGATTGCCAAATTGTCAAATTCGTATCATATTCGTATATCATCTTCAAAAATAATGCGGTTCCCTATTTTATTCAATGAATGGATTGGATATTTACCAAATTGATGCATTTGTTCCAGGATAGACTCGTGGGCGATGATATCCACTTTTACTTCTGGCCATAGGATTTTCTCACTCTCGATGATCGCGTTTGTTCCCAATATGTGATCTGTAATTCATAAAAGAATACATATTTTCTCGATTCTTGAAACAGAAGTTATTTAGGACAGATACTCTAACACAGTAGGTCCCAACCTTTTTTAGACTCGCCCCCCTTTATGATAGTGACAAATTTCGCTACTCCTGTACTTCGCTACTCCGTCATATCACAAAATCCAACGGGGATGCTAGCAACCCCAACATATTGTTTGATGGCATGGAAGGGTATGACTGTTGATGAGAGAATTCAAAAATATGAAAATCGATCTATATATAGAGAGAAGCACGCGTGAATTAGAGGTAAATCATGCAGAGCGTGAAATATTTTTTCAGTTGATCGCTTCTTCGAGCCCCCTTCAGATGCTTTCACGCCCTCCCCCCGCGCCCCCCAGATTGGGAACCACTGCTCTAACATATAATCGCTTAGTTTTAGGTATGTAGCCAGAAACAGGATCCTCACCGGTATGGAAATGTGTCAACACGACAGCCTTCACAGGTTTCTTCGTAATTCTCCGAAATTCCTTCATGATTTCCATCATCGCTTTATCGTTTTCTGTCGTATCAATGATCACCACCCCATCTTTTCCTGTAGTGGTTATTATCAAGGTTTTCGCATTCGTGTTTCGCTTCGAAATTAGGGATTAAATTAACAAAATAATTTTACTAGATTATTCACTATGAAAATTCCGTCATATTCATTTAAAAGTTACTTTCAATTCTATTTTGGCATTGGTCGTCACATCTAATCGGAAGCAAAAAATAAATTCACTCGATGAGCAATACCAATCGCCAAACCTCGCCACCTTGGATTGAATATAAATGGAGTATTGCTTCATAAGGAAGTTGGTGTAGCTCATGTGGCTTGAAATTTATACTGCATGATGGGCGTGGGTATTGTATATATAATTGAAATATTTCTGGCTGCCGTATTTGCTGACTTCAATCCTACATTGTATTGAATCGTATGCGCCTACACAATCGACGTCAATTATGTTAGTCTTTCAGAATCGTCGCGCTCTCTTAGCACATCTGGCTGATCTGTCTCCCCTAAAATAGCCGCGAACTGTATATGCCTTTCCTTGCCCGCTTCTCTTAATTTTGGATTTGTTTACGTGAAATGATACTTAAACGTCACCATCCCCGTCTATAATTGCTTTTGGGTGAATGGTATTGAAAATCGCCGAATGACTTTTTAAATTCAATGTGAACTTAATAAAGGTTGGGGCGGAAAGACCTAATAGGATATTGTACTGTTTCAATGGTGTTGTTAATCCTAATCGGTGAACTGTCTCGGCGTGGAGCAGTTCCTGATTCCCAGCCTGGCAACCACTGATGTCGAGGATCTATCAGAACGAAATATAGACTATACTCGTCTAAAATTAGAACGTTTCAGATAGCCTACCCGAAAAAAAGTGAAAAAAAAACACGATATATGACGACCTTACCTTCAATCATTATTGAGTTTGCAAGCGCGTATCCTATCGCTACATGAATATTGCGTCCGACCGCCACGATTTCTTTACTCAGAAACTCTTTTTCTGTGAAACGCACGAGCTTTTCCGAAGACTCGGTCGGATCGGTCAGTTTCGCAATCGGTTCTTTCATGTATTCGAATCGGTTTTCCGATTCTGCAAAGTCCGAACGATTCGAAACGCCGTCGTTCGATTTGCAGTCACATTTTAGGCTACTCATAAAAAGCGACAATGCAACCAAGTTCTGCGGTAAGACTGAAGCCGCTTCTAATCCGCTGTAGTGGTAGGGTTGGAATGGCAGACACGTAGCATTAGGCATTTCCATATTGTCTTCTATATGTCGTCCGTCGAGTTACAGAAATTGGGCCAAATGTAGGAATCCACGGTCTATTTATGCTTGGATGGCGGGGGAACGTCTTTCCTCTCTCGTTAACGTCGTCAATGATGTCTGTAGGAAATGCTATCCATTTGTAGTTTACTCAAATGCGATTACCTAACCCTGTTTATCTCAATTTGATTTTCGCTAAGATTCACGATATCGAGGTCGCTTTATTAAGATCAACATGATAACATGTCCGATAATATTCAATTTTCGTCCTCAGTTCGCCCCGCCGTGTTTTTAATCGCAAGGCTAAAGTCCATATTCGTTTCCCACCAAGACAATAGTTCGTCATTGTCCGTTACCATATCTAGCGTCACCGCCTGTTCTATCGATATGTACCCTGCACGCTGCTCTAATAATTATTACGAAATGTTTGGGTTCACAGACTCAATGATCCCCTTACCTATGAACCATCCACGTAATATCGCGATTGATCGACGTGTTGAATTCTTATATACCATTATCTCGTCCGTCACATTAGTTAACCATATCACTGATTACCTTCTCCGCTATATATTGTGTCACTCGCGATTTGTCCTTTCTTGGTACCTTAGTTGCTGGCCTATAGTTGTGTTGCGTATTATAGTGTTCTTTTCACTTAATGAAGCCTTATATGTAATAAATGCAATCACCATCGTCATGTAAAATTTAGTATGTATTGCATAACCTCTTTTTTAATTGGTTAAACATTCTCGCAATCCGGGCGAACGACAGTTGGCAGAGCGAGGGACGTCAAAGAAAGAAGAAACCATAATCACGATCATGAACAATTGAACATTATCAAGGATACTGCTATATGCATTTAATGCGGTGGTGGACAAACAATTGCCATCGACCACATTTGATACGCGCCCCGTGAAAGACCCAACACACTTCATGCACACAGAATCAAATATGCATGATGCGAGGTGAACAACTTTCAATTATGACAAATAGCGTATTGTATCAAATTATGACGGACATTTTTCCACATCCTTTTGTTAGATCATCTCTTTGGTCACTACGAAATTAAATATTATTGCGATTTGACTCAGGGTTGTAATGACTCGAGTCATGACTCGAGTCATTTTTTCAAAATACGGAAATGACTCGACTCGACTTGAGTCATTCTGTGTATTGACTCGACTTGAACTGGAGTCATTGCTCATGACTCGAACCAAGTCATATGACTCGAGACTCAGACGGCTAAGACATACATTTCATTGTTATTTCGAAGAATAGTAAGTAAGTAACCACACTATCGCGATTTCGTCTATTGGCACTGGTTCTTTAAAATGCGACCAGAAACTGCTAAACGCGAAGAAAATTAGTATATTATAAATGCGAACCATTCGATATCACCAAACAGAGCCATAAAATGTGGGTTTAACAAGACTTTAACTGGAAACTGAGCAGTCAACACAATGACATGGACTCTGACTCGAGTCATAATACCATGACTCGGACTTGACCCTCTGATCGTTGACTTGAACTCGGACTTGACTCGGTGGTGAATTGAAAATGACTCGACTTGACTCGAGTCAAAACTATAAAGGCGAGATTGACTTGTAACTCGGACCCTAGTGATTTGGTTACAACCCTGATTTGACTATATTTTAGATTTGCTATTATTATTGTTAATGCCCCATTTCGGGTGGTGATGAGTTGTTTTACACACTGTTTTACACACCCTTCATGTTCCCGATCCCGCGTTCCGCGAATGGTTTCAGTTGTTGAATGCGGCCCTCGTACTAAACATTTGGCCCTCTGCATTAATACCATACCAATATGCCCAGTTGGTTGTCAGATTGATGGAGCGCGCACAGTTGCGTCGACACGCTTCCAATATATGTTTTCTGTTCATCACATTTTGTATTGTATATCGCTTGGTACATTGTGTGTGTCTTGAGTGGAAATAGTAGTATCACTGGTTTAATGTTTTGTGGTTTTAGCCAGATACATACAGTTGTGTTGGGCGGCACAGTCGGGTAGTTCGAATGCACAGTTGACCCGATAATAGGGTTATGAACACCGATTTAGCATTCAGAACGCATACGTATTGACCGGCTAGGTTTGTCGATTCAGCGCGCTCCTAATCAGTGTTTCGTCATAAGAGGAGGGTTTAAAAGTAACAGAATTTTGCGGTATGTCGGGATTGCACTACATCATGTATGCGGTATGCGGATCTTGCCACTGACGTCTGAGATTGACCGGTCAGTGTTCGTTAGGCTATTGCCAGCCTGTGACCTTTTAACATGATTTTCACTTTCCAGGACTCTCTGCCAGACATAAATATTGGTTATATGGAATTTCTTATGAGCCTGCATAATATGTGGATCGATGGTTGGAGACCTACAATGTAGGTACATAGATGCTGTTACGCATGTTTGATGTCAACAGAAATATAGCTTGTTGGTATGATCACATATATCTCCAGATGTCCCCATTCCTCACCTTTCGTCACGACTACTCGTAATTTCGGACTAGTGGTTAGATTTATTGTTCTACTGTATTATATTTTGTAAATCTGAAAATCTAGTATTCCATACGGAATGTGCTCCCGATGTAAAATGAGGCATGTGTTGATTTCCAGAAAATACGCAAAAGCCAATTTTCGCGACCGCGCTTGGTCTCCCGTTTGACTTTGTCTTTCACAGACTAAGAATATACGCGACTCTTTCGACTGGAATGTATGAATTTGAATAAGTGACTTCGTCATCCAGGGAGTCATCTTGAATTATTTAGTGTATATCAATCAATCAACTTTCCTCCTAACTTATGATTTACATCTGGGCAATCACCGCAATAAGGACAATAGTCCACCTGGGTTTGTGACTCATAGTAATCTTTGTTTTATTCGTCATAACGGACACGAGAACTACAACGATATAGTGGAAATATCTATCCTCTCTTATATATTCGCCATACCTAGATCAGTGACTGCATGGTTCAACTATCAATATATATTGGCCGTAAGTTTCGTCGTATTCATCATATTACTGGCAGCATTGTTTTGGCTCGTCTCCTAATACAAATGTTTCTTTCTCACCCGCCATATACGTAAAGGTTGCATGATCTTGATTTACAAGTACATAAATTCCAAATCTATTTTAAATGGAATATTGTTTGGTCAATTGAGTGTTTTTCGTGAACCTTGAGTAAACTGGAGTAGCTTGGGAGGGGACAGCGCCAACCGCCAATTCTTACCCGGATACATTGACGTAATACTTGCTTACTACGTCGGAGGGAATCTAAAAAGTCAGCACGTGATTGTTGATGTTTCTTTGCCGATCCTATATTTTAATTCTGACTGCACTGCCATGCGGTAATGACATCAAGGTCGAAACGTAAACCGGAGACTCGTCTCAAAATTTGAGTTTCTTGGTAACACGAACTGTGGTAAGACAGAGTAATAGAGTATATATAGGTCGATTCATTTTATTTAGGTGCGCGCTTTCTCCATACTTGCTGCTCCCGAATTGTCGGGCAATAACACTTGTCGTGGTGTAGGTAACTCGTTATTCACGCAGCGCGCAACGTTGGATTACTCAAATGAGAGTGGCTTGTCAAGAATCGCAACAAACAATATATTCATTCTTATTGCCAGATTTATTAAACTCTGATCTTTTCTACTGACTCTCATCACGAGCGAACTTCAGTCAATGCGGTTATCCAAATTCGAAATGTAGAAATAATTTTGTCGTAATAACAAGTACAACGCAACAGTGTAATGGCTGTTGCCTCCTTATAATATTGATTTAAGAACCTTTAAATGAAGAAGAAAGCGACCACGAGCAAGGATGGAAAACCGATCGCTGCTATAATATTTGGCATATTCAGTTCCGGATGTTTTAGCAGTGTTGTCCGGTGGCAGAATTAATTACAAGACCTTTTCTGGTAATTTGTCGCCAAGATAAGACATTTAGCAAAATGCCTGTCCGTGCACGAGGCCGTCCCCGATCAGGAGTGATTTTTAAGTCACAAGACCCCGCATAGCAACACAAAATGAAGGTTCGGTGCCCACAGGTATACTGACGAATGTGGATAGTACCTTCGATTTTGGAGATTTTTAAAACGATGATCATTTATCACTGGTTAGACGGGAATAGTCCCTGAGTCCTATCGCAGTGGCAGGCCGTGACAACATGTATAGGTATAGTTCGTTGATGCGATGCAGATGCTCATAGAATAGCCTACTCATTATTAGGGCGATTTTTTTTTGACATGTCAAAAAAAGTCAAAATTAGGTCAAAATTGTAGCGTTAGGTCAAAATTTGTCAAAATTGTTTACAAAGTCAAACATCTTTTGACCTCTGCTTTTCGTTTGTATCGTAGATTTTGCGCTGTCGGTGAACTTATCATTTGATATTTTACTAGTTGCAGCCTAATTTATAGGCCTACCGTTGTAAACGGCCCATCGTCTGCTCATTGTGAATCATAAACGGTCACATGAAACAAATAGTGACATGGTTTTATGGTCAACGTATCGCAATATCCTAACTGAAGCAAGACTGCTTGGACATTGCATGGTTCTTATATCAAGAAGCGCAAGCTGAAAAATTGTGATATAGACAACATTGTCAGAATGAAGCAACATGGTGTGTCACCAGCAGTGTGCAGTGTGCACACAACTTCAGTGTTGTCAGCCAACAACTGCTGCTGTTGAACGTTCATTCTCCATTCTTGACAAGCTACTTAGTAAGGACAGACACTTTCTACCCGAGAATGTAGGAGAGCATCTTTCGTTGTACTACAACAAATTCAAATCATTTCCACCATAAAACGTAATGTAACTACTGGAATTCTTCATAGGGTCAGATTTCGTAAAAATACAAGTTTTTTCAGGTAAAAATTTGGAGTTTTTGAGCCAGAAACGTTTTTTCAGGCCAATCTACTTTGTAAGAACAGACAGTTCTAACCAGAAATGAAGATATGTAGTACAATTTTAACATTATGTGCGAAAACACCTAATTTGCATACGTTTGGTCAAAATTTGGTCAAATTTCAATTTTTTTAGGTCAAAAAAAGTCAAAATATAGATTTTTGAGGTCAAAATCTTCAGTTTTTTAGGTCAAAAAAAATCGCCCTACTCATTATATTGTGCATATGGCAATAAACAAGTATTACATACTTGTTTGTTTGTATCTAGTTCGATATATTAGTCAACTGTGAGCATAATTGTTTACCCAAACCAGATTGGTCATGACCTACGTCGATTCTTTCGTCGCGCCGGACGTTGAGTTCGAACTCTACATGTGTGTCTGCTTGTGACGACATCGCGTACCTGACATGGTGACAATATTTATACAAACTCGTGGTGAGATCTCTCTATTGGTACAGCCTGCAATACAACCAACCGGTCGTTCACTCTTGTTTCGAGTCGATTAGCTCGTCACGATACTGAACTCTACTGCCAGTCTAATCTTGATAACATCGCGTTCGCTACTTTATGTGGAGTTATATAGGCTTGAACTGACTGGGTATCTCCTTTATCAATATCTATTACCACAACAGGATGGAGCAATGGTCCAGTCTAACAGTAAAAATCAGTACAAACACTTGTAATCGCGATAAGAATATTTTATGGGAACTCTACTCAGAAGGAATACGCTCTAATTAATCTTCGATTTGATGATCAGGTTTCCGCAAGTTACCCACCAAAACATTGCCGCCGCGTGTCGGTCTTCAACCCCGTGTACAATGTAGATCAGGGCCGGCCAACCGGTGGCCCGCAAGAAGGTTTTGAGTGGCCCGCGAGGTAATTTCCGAAATTAGTAATATTATCAAAATTGGATTGCACAGATTGTGCACTTGCAAGGCCAACCAAAAATTTGATTAGTCTGGCCGCAACACTTGAGATATGATGACTAAAATATCAGTTCCGGCGCATTGGCAGATCCATAAGCCAGTCACATTTTAGTAGATCTTTGTACACTACAATAAAGCAGAATAATTTGCGATAGATTTATCAAAAGTAAAAATTTTCTACCCGCTTCGCGCAACATGTTGTCACTCGATTTCTTGCTTATAATATTGTTATCCCTTTGTGAAAATGAAAGAACGCATAATGTATCAGATTGAGTCTATCTACATTCGCGATTACGAGACAAAGTGTCGTTCAACATATGCGATCTTGCTTTTGCGCTCGCAGAAAGACCGTCGACTATGAAACCTAGGCAGAAAATGATTGACGCATGTTGGTCGAAGCTTTCGATGTCGATATGTCCATTGTCCAGGCGTCGAATAGTCCGGTTCTTGCAAACTGAGCCCATCGATATACAGCAGGCCTGCAATATAGTCAAGTGACAATATTATTGACCTATGAGCTTCGAAAAATTTTCGCGCTTGGCGCGGCTAGCGGCCCGCGCAATAGTTCATCAATCGAATGTGGCCCTTTGGCTGAAAAGGTTGGCCACCCCTGATGTAGATTCTAAAATGTAGATTATGGTAATACGGGTGCGAATATGAATTATTATCGATATCAAGAGCCGACATAGTGTGAAATAACGTGCTAAGGGCTAGGTGAAATGAAATATTATTCAATTTCAACTCAAGTATTGGAATGATACCGGTACACATACGGTGCAAACTGCAGAGTTCTTAAATTAGTGTGCAGTGCACGCCAGCTCTAATAAAATTAGCCTTTGTGCCATCACCGAGTCTCACTATATTACGCGCTATGGATATCATAGATGGACGTGATGCTGTAAGTAAACTAATTATACTGCGCAGGATAATTTGGGAAATTTCCATAACGTAATCAGAATAAGTAAACATGTATATTGTATACCAAGGCCGCGCAACATACGGCCCGCGGGCCGGATCCAGCCCGCGACGGGATTTTGTCCGGCCAGCGGACAGTTTCCCGTCTTACATGATAATATGCCCCGCGGCTCCAGTCTGCCGAGATTCCCCGCTCCTTGATTAAACGTCAAATTTTAGAAACTGTGTGTTATTACATACGTGTGTGCGCAGCGTGCGAGAGTATAGCTTACGCGTAAGTTCATCGATGCAAGAAGAGTTGCATTATCGGCATTTACCATGTACTTAACCCTAATGCATAGATATCTCAGTAAATTTGCAGTACCGGGCTTATCGAACGCCTTGAAGTCTTAATTAAGGATTTCACCATAGTGTCCTATATAGCAGTGCTCTTCAACCTTTTTCGACATGGTACACCCTTTTAACGTTTGCTCAAAACTCGTACACCCCTGTTCATTAGGGGTCTTCAAAAATGACTTTTTTTCTCAAATCGTACTGGCTACTTCATAAAATTGATAGGTTACCTAACGTAAGCCTACACACCAAATTTGCTTAATTCCAACCAGTAGCCGCATTGCTACGGGAGAAGAAAGTTTCTATTTATTATATAAAAATAAATAACGAAAAATTTCAAATTTTTCTGTTCACTCCATGAAAGTATTAGGTTGTCTATAAAAACGATGTTCTTCAAATTTGGTTCAATTCCAACCTGTAGAAGCGGAGTTATTGCCGTCAAAAAATTTGGATTTGAATAAAATAGTATTTGGTCAGAGTCTATTCGCAGCTAGTTAGGCCGGCCGCCACGCAAATTGGAATTTTATTTCGTGTCAGCCCAAAAACAGCATGACATTACAAACGATAATCAACCTGAATGTAACAGTATTGGGGAGAGAGTAGGTAAAGCTACTGCTGCAGAAGCGGTAATTCAGATCAGCAATGATAGCAGGCGCACCAGCCTACTGCGTACCAGGCCTGCCCCACACCACACACAGGCAATAGTAGCACATGGGCTTTAGGATAGGGTTGCCATACGTCCGGAATTTCCCGGACATGTCCGGAATTTCACTGAAAAATCTGCGTCCGGGAGGAATTTCCAAAATGTGCCTAAATGTCCGGAATTTTGAACGCATGAAGTGGGCTCTAATTTTTTTCGTAAATGAACATAAACGATATTATTTTCAAGCAGATTTATGCTATTAAAAATTCTTCTTCGTGTCGCGTGCAAGTTAATGCAACGTATATTGATATTAGTATGGTCACCAGGCATCAACCTCGTCATAAATACAATCAAAATCAATATAAATAGCCATCATGTACTGAAATAAGTCTGATTGTGATCGCAATGATAAGCTAACGGTATATTCCTAGAGTTGGTTAAGGCCGATTGGATGCTTCAGTCACAGACAGTGGTTCCAAATCTTGGGACCGTTTGCCTTCATCTGGGAATCGCGATGATGTTGGAGGTAATCAGCTTCCTAGGCCGTGAGTAAGTTTTGGCAAGTTGAAATTTTTTAGTAATCAGCTTCAGCTTATCAAGTTTTGAGCTGGGCCCCGGAACATTTTCAAGTTGGAAATGAGGCCGCGACCATAAAAAGTTGGAAATCACCGGAAGTGCAACCTGCTGGTGCATTTTATAGTGGCCTAATATATGGAAAAATCAATATTATTGACAGAATTCATTCATAAATTTTAACAGACGAATGCATATAGTAAGTTCCCAAGACGGTATATCGATTACCCAATGGTGGGCCCAACTTCAGTGTTTTTTCGAGTGGCGGAAGGGGGCTGAAAAAATGTTGTTTCGGACCTGATTGAAACAAACAACCAGATAGCCGCACCGACCTAACAGTATAGCAGGGCTGTCAAACACAATCGCAACAGGCCAGACACGGCCCGCCAGACGATTTCACCCGGCCCGTGGAGAAATCTATTGTAGACCCTAGCAAGTAGCAATCACCACAGCTCACATTACAGATGGCCCAATTCATGACCTATGTTCCACTCTATTCGCATACAGTCGATAGGCAATGCTTTGCTAGTGTGACGTCATATTGACAGACAACGTGTCACTGCTCATTTTTGAATCCGCTAGTTGGCGCTAAAGAGTGTCCGGAATTTGTTTCACACAAATATGGTAACCCTACTTCAGGAGATGTCAGTAACCTCAGATCGTATGCCGCTATACACAGTCTATTGTTGCTAATTTGCATCACTAATAACAAAATACTAAATTGCAAATGCATGGCGAAATATTGGACATAAAATCGGCATTTTAAAACGAAAGGGTTTCGATTTCAACATGGAAGCTGTTTCGACCGTGGCTGGCTACGTCACTTCATTTATGTACATCAGTGGTTCTTAACCTTGCCCCCAGCGCCCCCTAGGGGGCGCTGGCGATCTTGAAGGGGGGCGGTATGGGGGGCGCTGAAGAAAAATGGCTGCGCAGTAGATGATGTGGTGATAGGACATATCCTTAATGAGTATTCAGAGCAAATTAACACCGAAAACTTCTTTACATATAGCCTTCAAAATACATATAGGTTTAATTGTCCATGGGCGCCTAAATGACTGACACCGAATGTTCCTGTCCTGGCAATCTGAACCCCAGAAGACGAATTCCATCTGGCAGGGAAAATTATATGTCAGTGACGAAATACCAATCTCAAATCGTGTGCGTCTTTTAGTTTAGTACGATTGGGCGACAGGGATATTCCTGTTGGGCGATATCCCCGTTGAGCGATTCTATATTTTTTGATATCGCAGACAGGGGGTCACGAAATAACATCATGCAACGAAGTCATACCAACCGGTTCGCCCGCCCGAATATGTTTAATTATTAGTAACGGGCCCTACAGTTTCCAAGAAACCTCACAATGTTCGCTTTAAGTTTTGATGAGTCTGCGCACACTCAACAACTCACTGCGCTGACCCTTGGACAACAGTGCGTAACGACTAAAAAAAAGGTAATAACTCCGGATTTGTTGTCCGCAACGTAGATTTTCTGTGCGCAGAGACCGTGTCAGCACTGCGCACGTGCACAGCGTAGAGGGAACATTGCACCTCACTCAGCTCTACCGGTAAATGTGTTTACGTGAGCAGAGAGAGGATAAAAATTGATCTCAAATTACATGCAATTCCCGATGATATTGACCAATTCAATCATTAATTAGTGAAATTTTTCGCACTTCGCGCGAATAGGCGAGAATAGCTGCCTCAGTAAATGGACACCCAATGTAGATACCTAATAGGCTATCAGCAAATAGCGGACAGCCTAATGGGGGTCTGGGAGTGAAGTCCCCCGGAAGTTTGGTTTATCACCCGATGGGGGCCCACGACCAACGTTTTTTTTGGGGGGGGGGGCTGACGAAGTGCTGTTACGCCCTGGTAACGAATAATTGTACCTGCGGGCACGCCCGAATATGTTTAATTATATGAAATTACCACCTATTCATTCATGCATTATGGAAAATTTTGGTACCTAGGGCGACCAGGCCACACAAACTTTGCTGACCATCAAAATCACGATATGGGGTTCGTGGGGGCGAAGCCCTCAGAAGTTCGGTTTATCACGCTATGGGTGCGCAAGGCAATCGTTTTTAGGGGGGTTAACGAAGTGCTGTTACGACCCTACCTCTTACTCATTGTCTTTATTACATTCCTTACAATATGAAGTTGGGGGGGGGGGGCGCTGGAGCACGATAATTTTTGAAAGGGGGCGCTGGAAGAAAAAAGGTTAAGAACCACTGATGTACATTGTGCAAGTGCATTGCGGTGTTTATTAGTCGGGTAGGAAGTACCGATTCAAGAAGTCTGAGCTATCGCGGCGGTTCCCTCAAAAATCATTAAAAGACAAATGACTAGCTGAACACATGTTTGTTAACTGCATACTTTCCAACACCAAACGGAACCATTGGTCTATTGCCGACGGCCAAATGAATGGGAGAATTATTTGCTTATGACATCACAATCAAGCGGTGTACAGTATTACACCTGAGATAACATCGTACAATATTGCTCATCAATCTGTGCGTCAACCTGTACTGACCCATAAACCTGCCTTTGTGATAGCTAGCCATCGGCTCATTGTAATTCCGATCTGGTACACCCCTGTACACCCCATCCGAGTGGTACACCCTTTGCAAATTCTGGTACACCCTAGGGTGTACGACCACCCCGGTTGAAGAGCACTGCTATATAGTGTGTGGACACAGGCAAATCTCACTACGCAATGAAATTGGTCTACGTCACACTTTCCAAATGGCTAAAGGGTATTTGACGGTAATTTTTGTCGAGCATTAAATTTGACAAAACGGATATCGATCGAAAGCTACCGCGGTACTGATTACGAAAATATAAATTTATTCTGCTCGTGACCCGGGAACCCCCTAAAATCAGCCTCGAATGTTGCATTGTAACGGGGTTTGATATTGTGACGCAACGATGCCGTCTGCGCAGCTCAGGAGCAAGTGCGCACGAGAGTGAAAGCGTGAATGCTCGATAGGTTGCGCATTATGCGCAACATTGGCCAATACGCTTGCGGTTTGCGCTACTATCTCTTGCTCCCAGACGGCATTGTTGCGTCACAATACCAAACATGGCGACGCCTGTATGACAATGCTGTTCTCAAATCCACATTGTCTTCGTCATTATCGGCGAGAAATGGCTTTGAAGTGACATTGCTGTCGTTAAAATACAATCATTAAATACGATTTATTCCGTGTATCTGTGGATAAATGGGCGAATAATGTATCGATTCAGCAATCCGGCCCGCCAAGTACTTTACTATATCCGGCCCGCCGACTGGAGAAGTTGCAAGCCCCTGTTGTATACGAATTACGAACAACTCAGTTTATCACCTGTAGAAGAAATATTACTCAAAGTTAGTTAGGAATACTACTTATCGGTCATTGATTTGTATTTCTGTTTATTCCTTCAATTGCTGTTTTTCAAAATCTACGGCGAGTGACGTCTCGTATATTTAGCTTTCGGCGTTACGTCTGTTTGCTAATCAAATCAACTCGCCACATTAGGTCAACGACCAGAAGTTTGTCAATCTGTTTTCGTTTCTGTTCGACCGTACTTGACATTCATTCCCGATAATATTGGTCAACACCACGCCCATTCCTCGCGCAACAACCGACCAATCAATCAACGTATACTTACGCAGGAGTTGTAAACATAACACCTTTTTAACCCTTTTGCCGCGGGTGGATCCTATAGGATCCATGCACAGTTTTTAACAAACACGCTTCAATCAATTAACGACATCTTGCGTTGTAGTGGTCATAAACGGTTACAGTTATCGTCTATAAATAGATATTGTCAATACGCATACGATGAGCTATATATATTCCATTGACTTATCGCAAAACCTGTTCAGAATGCATATTGAACACAGAAAAACGTTTCCCGCAAAATACAATCTGTAGCTCAGTTCGCCTGAATGAACGCTGCTCTTATAATCCCATGTATCTTTCGTTCTACATGTCGTAAGCAGACACATTTGTCGTTTTAGAGTAGTTGTTGATTGCAAGAGTTCATTGAAACCATAATAACGGAAATTAGTTGGATAGAACACGCTTCAAATTGGTGTGAAATGAAGCAATATTCTGTTACGTGAAAAATGCCGTGCACGTGTGAGCATTGCCGCATAAGGTCATATACATTCACTTACGATTGCCTAATACTGTTGAATGTCACACACAAAGTTAGATGCAGTCCATAACACTTCAACACGATCAGTATCACGGAGTTTGGTCTTATATGAGTTCCCGACGCCAGTGCTAAACACTGTAGAAATGGGTGTGTAAGTTACGCGAGTATACGGTACTCGCGCCTGTAATAACAACACCATACAGACAGTTGAATCATCCGTTTTAGATGTTATAAGAAGTTACAGTAGACTTCAATGAATAGGTGTTGATCATATGCCCATATACTGACGAACCTGTATCGGACAATCGATGTGTAGAACATGTTTCAAATTGATATGAAATGAAGCAACAAGAGAAATCGCGCGCCGATGAGAAGTGTCAAACAAAGCAATATATTTACTTACGATGGCCTTGTGCAGTCGCAAATTGAACATTTTGTTAGTTATGTACGATCAATAGTATCTATAAGATCAGTAACATGGATTTTGACTCATATAATTAGACCAGGCAAAGCCGAATAAACGCGAATTACAAGGCGCGTAGTCTCTACCGCGATGACGTAATCGACGGCGGCCGTGAATCATGCTTATAACGAAAACCTTCCAGTCTCGTGCGCGCGATTGCGTGAAGTTATCAAGCTCTGTAATGTCTTGTTTGAATGCCGAAATCGATATGTAAGATAACCATGTGGACATTCACCATGGGAAGGATTATGTATCACGTCAGGTGAAAACGAAAAACAAATTTCTCGTTTACTTTTGAGAAATTGCGTAGACTTGTTCAAATATCACCGTCACCTCTCTCGACCGAGCCTTCCGGTTAGCTCAGTTGGTTAGGCGGCTATTTTCTGATCACGGCGATACATTGGACGTCGGTTCAAGTCCCGTCATTCGCATTTTATGAACATTTTGGTTGATGCATTAAAATTTGGCCTGGCGGCCGACCGCGCGAGTAGGGTTAATGACTCGCAAAACTATTTATCTAATGGGTCACATGTTACTCGCTGATTCACAACATAATGATTAGGTCGTCATGCGACAATAAAAAAAAAACTGTCCGTTAAGGGTTTAATCCGAGATGGGAACCAATTGACGAAGTTTTGCTTTGACAGCATCTGACTTGGGTATTAATAACACAATGAATCACGAGCGTTTCATAGCTGATAATTTTCTGTTGAAAGCAAATGCACAGGGAATTTGACATTTCTTATAGTCTTGGTGGAACATTCACACCATCAGTAGACTACTGTCTCCGTAGACCAGTTTGCCGCAAACTCATTGAAACAGCATTCTTCGTGGTGGCGGTAGATGCCTCCTGACCAGAAAATATTTCCACCTTGAGATGATGCGACCTTTCTTTGCGGTCGTATGTGCTACATCCTACACTGCATTCCACGCGTTGGTCTATAGTTATTACGCCATTCCTTAGTCCCGTGAGCCATCCACCATTTCGCAATTTAAATCTATTACATATCCAAACTTCGTTGAAATCCTATTGCTCGAAGCAATTTATTTCGAATCGAATCTCTCCAAGTTCGTCGTTATCGCCATTCGCCAACTCTCAACTCCCCAAGCACCACCAACCGGACTGCCGTACTTATCCATTTGTTATGTATCAAGTTGGTGGCCAGCTAATATAAGGCAAGTCGCATTTACAGACTTTGAGCAAATTTATGTAAGCCGCAATTCCAGTAATTGTGTGAGGTAGATATGGCTCAGTATACGACGACAGCGAATTGCGACGTTCTTTAATGTTTACCATCGTCGATTCCGATAAATCGCTTTGACAGTTCCACTATGATCCGTAGATTTACAAACTAAACACGTGTAAAGAGTTAACGAGTAGTCTTGCTCGGACGCCGGAAGCCGTGACTCGTGATCGGAACGAATTTAAAAAATTCAGGCCAATTGTCCCTGCCTAAATACTTGCCTTCACCCGTTTTGCATAGAGGGTGATGGTAGCGGCGAATCAATTGCTCGAATTTTCTATTTATCATCACAATCATCATTCGTTTATATTATATGAAAATTAGGATTTGCTTTTTAGTGGATGAATATTACAGATTATTGTTGCACAATGCGAATGAATCCCAATTTCGTTCGTTGAATAGAACATGATAAGCGGATGCTTTTCAACCATAGTGACCAGGATCGTAACAGCACTTCGTCAGCCCCCCCCCCCAAAAAAAATGTTGGTCTTGGGCCCTCATAGGGTGATAAACAGAGCTTCTGGGGGGGTTCCGGCCCCCCAGAATCTCAGGCTATACGCTGTTTGCCGCCTAAACGTGCGATGCGCGAGAAAATTATATAACTCATGATTGAATCGGTCAATATGATCGGGAATTTCATATCTATCGCTATCAATTTTTATCCTCTCTCTGTTCACGTAATCAGATTTACCGGTAGAGCTGAGTGAGGTGTGTTGCAAAAGGTAGAACCTCTAAATAATAATTAAACATCTGCGGCCGTACCCGTTGGTATAATGACTTCGTTACGTGATACTATTTCGTGACCTCCTATCTGCTATGTCAAAAGATATTGAAATCGCCCAAACGCACTAAACTAAAAGACGTACTAGCTTTCAAATTGGTATTTCTTTACTGGCAAATAATGTTCCCTCGAGATATTTGTCTTGTGGGACCCATATCGCCTCGACAGGAACATTCTGCGCCAGCCATTCACTTATTTGCCTATGGATGGTTAAACTTATAATTGATATATATCAAAGTTTTCGGTCAGAACAAGGGCGGTCATTTTCGGCCAAGGTCTTCTCGGTGCTGATCGTTCTGGCACACTTCTCGGAGTCGCATGGCCTATAACTTCATATGTCTTGGTAGCCTACCCATTTCTATAAATCATTTCTATCAAAATGCAAATGAAGACACTTGACAACATTAAATCGCGCGCAGCGCTAAAAAAATTTTCACAAAGTTTCATAAAATTCCAAAAAATACTCCATGATTTATAAAAATCACGAAATAATTTTGGGCCCCCTTTGAGCTCGGGTCCCCCAATTGAATGGTTTGGGGTGCGGCAGTCACGGTGCTGCTAGTGACCAACGGCATAGAAGCGCTCTTTCTCCCTCTTGAACGTTTGGAATAGTGACGTCACCTTTTTCATGGACCTCGTGACATTGTTGAAATTTCCCCTACAAAATCTTCTTGTCAAGTTCAATGTACAATATATGTATAATGACAGAGAAGCGGTTCATCCCAGTCCGCAAATGGATAAAAGGATAAAATCATGGATATTGGCCGGGTTAATTTGACATGGGTACGGCTTCTCCGCTGGGTAGGCCTACCGCTGGCACGAGAAACTTTATGTTTTTTATCCGCATACCTCGAATACTGGATATCACAGGTTTCTGCGCATGCTTATCGTCGAAGTGACCTGATAGTACAGATGAAAGTAAACTCTCTTCATTCCAGTAGTACTTAATATTAATAATAGTATTAGCCTAGTTTACGTAACTTTAGTATGTCCGTCCACTGTCCAGTCTGTATTCAATCGTAGGCCCGTCCAATCATAGCAATTTGTTTACGCTAGGCTCCAATGTTCTGTCCAACCTTTCAGGAGATTATAGTGAATAAATACTAAGAGAGAGAGAGAGAGTCTTTATTTTCATCGAACCAAAATACATAACAAACGGCAGTGATGGTGGTACAGAAAATATGCGTGCACAGTATTCGGTATTAGATAGGAATGATCGATAAGACCGTGAAGGTCATCTAGTCTGATCACACCAGCATCAAACAGGTACACTTGACTCAGAACAGTCTGGCTGTGAAAAAATGTTTAGTTAGGAAAGGAAAATATAAAAAAAAAATTAAACAATGGTAGCAAATGATCAATGAAGCAATGTCTGGGCGAGGTAGGGCAACAGTGTTAGTGTAACGACAAGAGGCGATCAAGTAGGGCATTTTTGAATCTATTATAAGGCAATTCACGGATATGTGATGGTAATGCATTCCAGATGATAGGTCCCGAGTAGTCGACAGATCTCTTAGTTAGGTTGCTATTGGGTTGGGGTAAGTAGACGTTTCCTTTAGACCAGTGGTTCCCAACCTTTTTCGACTCATCGCCCCCTTTTGAAGCTCCGCACCGATCATCGCCCCCCAAATATTGGGAACCGAACAACATCACTTCGTCAGGCCCCCCAAAACGTTGGTCTTTGGCCCCATAGGGTGATAAACCAGACCCCCCTCAGCCAGTGGGCTTTTTGTCGCTACATATCGGCTACACCCTACTTCATGTACTGTTTGGTGGTAATCACCGTATTTGGCCTAAACGCGCGAAGCGCGACAAATTTATGTAGTTTATGTTTGAATCGGTCAATATGATCGGGAATTGCATATATATTACTATCAATTGTATATCCTCTTTCTGCTCACGGCATCAGATTTTCCGGTAGAGCTGAGTGTGGTGTGTGTTGGGAAAGGTAGGACCCCTAAATAATAATTTAACATCTTCGGGCGGAATCGTTGCTACATTGACTTCGTTACATGATGCTCTTTCGTGACCTGCTCTTTCGTGACCTCCTATATCTGCTATGTCAGAAGACATAGAAATCGTCAAAACATAGCAAACTAAAAGACGCACATGATTTCAAATTGGTATTTCTTTACTGGCAAATAATTTTTTCCTTGCGGGATGGCATTTGTCCTGTAGGGTTAAGGTCGCCAGGACCGGAACATTCGGCGCCAGGCATTGAGGTGCCTATGGACAATTAAACATATATGTATCGAAGTTTTCGGTCAGCACAAGGGCATTCCTTTTCGGCCAAGATCTTATCGCTGCTGATCGTTCTGGCCCACTTCTCGAGTCGCATGTTACATGGCCTCAAACTTCATATGTCTTGATGCGTCGTGGCCCAGTAATGGCCGACGCCGAAGTGTGTTTTTGTTGGGTGGCGGGTACCCCAAAATCAAGATGTATAAAAACGCTTAATCGCGCGCAGCACGAAAAATTTTTGAAAAAGTTGTACGAATTTCTAAAAAATTACTCCATAATTTATGTTAATTCACGAAATAATTTTGGGCCCCCTCGAGTTCGCCCCCGTCCACCCCCAATTGGGAGGTTTGGGGTGCGGCAGTTATGGTCCCGACTTCAAAATAGCCGTTTTAACGCGCCATCGCCCCCTTCGTTGTTTTCGCCCCTATCGACCCCCTCGGCCGTTTTCGCCCCCCTATCGCCCCCTTCGGTATTTTCGCCTCCCTAGACCGCCAAATCGCCCCCTGGGGGGCGATATCGCCCACGTTGGGAACCACTGCTTTAGACGAAGATCTCGTGTAATGGGAATGGACATGTTTAGCAGGTATGAAAAAGTCATCAAACACAGGAGGGAGACTATTGGAAAAATATTTGTGAACAACTTTTGATACTTCGAAGCGATACAGTTCATCAACTCGCAAAATTCGATGCTTACGGTAGTAAGGCGATAAATTGGTACGTAAAGGTACAGATGAGATCAGCCGTATCGCACGGTTTTGCAGGGTTCAAATTCTGCACAAAAATGTTGTACATGCATTTCCCCATACTACGATTCCATATTGCAGATGCGAGTGGAAAAGAGAGAAGTAGATGGTTCGTAGTACTGATCTGGAAACCAAAGATTGGAGACGGGTCATTATTCCCACACACCGAGCTAGTTTTGATATTGTGCATTCAATATGCTGCTTCCAAGACAATTTGGAATCAATGGTGACGCCGAGATATTTTGCTGAGTCACATATTGAGATTTGTTTATGATTGATGTTCACAGTGAAATTATGACTGGCATTATTTAAAACGAGCATCTCGGTTTTATCTGCATTCAAACTTAGTTTGTTTGCTTGTAGCCATCTCGACACTCCAGTATTTAGAGAATACCAGATCAAAATTGGCAGCCATGAAGAGGCATGTTACTTCAGGGGAAGTCCGTGTGTCAAAATCTAGCCGGCAGTTTCAATGCGCCAGTGTTGGGATGACTCGAGTCATGACTTGACTCTAGTCAGACTCGACTCACCTTTTTCGTATGACTTGACTTGACTCGAGTCACTTCGCTAAGATGACTTGACTTGACTCGGCGATTCAGAAATGTGGGTTGACTCGTGAATTGGAGCAAAATTCACGAGTCAATTTCAAGTCAAGTAATCGATGTGGATAAAAATCACTGAATCTTGCACATGTTCGGATTGTTCGCGAAACGCTGGTGTAACCCATGAGAGCGACAAATCATTCAATGATTGTGCGTTTTACTGAGCCTCCATTGCTCTCTCACAAAGCAATTGACCGAGCGAAGTGATCGAAGTTTTCAGCTTACGTTGTCGTAAACTAGTATAGTAAAGTAATTTAATAGCAAAATGTCTGTTTCTGTTCTATGTTCTTACCTTAACCAAGCCTCTTGTTTTATTGAAATTGAATTCGAGTATAGTTTTCATAGTACTCAACCATTAACACAGGTTCGAATTGCATTGTATCAGTTTGTAAATGGGTATAATGTATTGCAACTTTTCAATTCTTTTCTCTATAGTCTCTATTTTGGCTGGTAACTATGAACCGATGAGTCTATGCAATACTTACATAGCTTCGCAGTGCTAGGTATGTCTGAGCGATACAGAGCCTTCTTACGTGTCTACTTAACTCTATGTTTGTTCATCGGTTCATCGGTGACCACTCAATCTGTATTTCAGACAGCTAGCAAAGTGCAATGACTTAATCATGCCTCAGAAAAGGCAACTTGACTTGAATTGTGACTTGACTAAAATGACTATAGTGACTTCACTATAGTGACTCGACTTGACTTGACTCAACTTGACTCGAGTCGCCTACAAAAAATCGAGTGACTTGACTTGACTCGAGTCAAAAATTGCAATGACTCGAAATGACTCGTGACTCTAAGGTTGTGACTTGATCCCAACACTGCAATACGCATGGTTGTCAATTATTTACTGTAATCGACAATAATAATTGACTGGCTGAGCTATAAAACAGCATAAATGACGCGTAATCTGTATAATGCAGACGTTCGAGTGGGTCATTCGGGAGTCGAATTGGAAATTAGCTTATGACCTTTTTTCTTTAGTCACCACAACAAAAATTCAAGTAAATATTTTAGAATCAACAGTTTTCTAGTCCGGTAATATGACTTTTATGATTTGTAAAAAGTGTCCTCCTTTCCGTATGCCAGTATGGTTCCCAACCTTTTTCATCCCGTGCCTCCCTTGGCCGAAAATTAAGCCAAAATTCCCCCCTTAGGATAAATCCACCCGATGATTTAAAAAGGTCAGTTTTACCGCGCAAACACCTGTTGACTGAGAGAATAAGACGAGCGGCACCGAGTGTTAGTTTCTAGCAGTGCTGTAATAACACTTTGTAAACCTCCAAAAACAATGGTCTTGGTCCCAATCAAACAAATTCTGGAAGGCTTGATTCGACAGACCCCCACACTTCCATTTGTGTTTTCGGCTTACCATGCATCAATGGCTAGCATAACTGCTGCGACAAATCAATATCCATTAATTTACTGGTCTCGCGATTTTTTTCTCAAGTTTGCGTATGCATTTTGCCAATAATATTGGTACTTTCATATATAGCAGGGTTGACCAGACTCGAGTCTGACTCGAGTCACCGTTCTTTGATGACTCGACTTGACTCGAGTCATTTTCTCAAAATACGGAAACGACTTGACTCGACTCAAGACAATCAGGCTATCGACTCGACTTGGACTCAAGTCATTGTGCATTACTCGAACCAAGCCATATGAATCGAGACTGTAAAACGGCCAAGACCGACATTTCATTGTAATTTCGAAGAACAGTAAAGTGACCACCCAATTGGAATTTCGTCTATTGATACTGGTACTTGACAATGCGACAATAAACTGCACAAGGGTAGGAAAATTAGTATATCATAAATCCAAATCATTCAATATCACCAAACAATGTTGACTTGAGTGTGACTTGGACCGAGTCCAATACCATGACTCGGACTCGACACTCTGCTCGGTGACTTGGACTTGGACTTGACTCAATGGTGAATTGAAAATAACTCGACTTGATTCGAGTCAAAACTATGAAAGTGAAATTGACTTGTGACTCGGAACCTCACGACTTGGTCACAGCCCTGATACATAACATACAATACACGTGATCAGATTCCCTGCCGGAACTCATTGAAATCTCGGACACCCATTACGTTTCGGCAACATTGCACCAAGTTTAACATGGCTTTTTTTCGGGTAGCAGTTTACTAAAAATAAAGCAAGACTAGCGATCTCTTAGACTTGAATCGATGACGTTGTAATATTTTGTCACTGTCTGAAAACGTTGACTTGAAAATAGGGGGATTTGTATGTGAAAAATAGATTTCAAATAGCATTTGAACATACTTTCAGCTAACAAAAACGAGCCATAAGGAGCATGCGTTCGGATATAACTGGTTGACTACATGACAGTTCGGATATGAACAATTTGGGAAATCCGTTTCAATTCTAAAGTGGAATTCCTCCCTAAAAATTGCAAAATTCCCCCCAAGGGGGGAATTCCTCCCCGGTTGGGAACCACTGCCGTATGCCAAAACACGGTAACCCTATATTAGAAGATACTCCGAAATCAATCCTAATACGGTTCCACACGTAAGGTCCACCTCCACACCTCGAGTGAATGTTCGGTTTAACAGGGGGTTAGCGTAGTGGTGACGACAAGCGCCGGCTTCCCGGGCGGACCGGGTTTGATTCCGCGTCGTAGTTTTATCTGGGCTCCACTTCCCACGCGTCGCTGTTTTTACGGCGACAAAATAAAGACCCCATGAAAAAACGCACTCACAAGGAATTCAAAGAGCCGCGGCACAGAGATTACCACCGAAATACTAGTCGGCCCTCTAGTCTACCGGACCACGGCCCGACTGACATATCGATCTCGTCTTGTGACACATACCACCTCTTTTTTCGCCGGCCTTTTATATTATATTATTTTACCTTTCATTCAGTGTGCATGCTTCCTTTTTTATATCACCTACGCCAAGTCTGTGTCTCATTTCGAAGACTATCCAAGATTATTGATTATATTATTAGTATTGGGGACAACCTCCGCTACCTGCGCCGGCGATCGCCGTTCCCACGGCGTCACAAAAGCTCAGCGAAAGACCGGATGAAGAAAATTAAGAATCTTTCTTAAATAAAATTATGTTGGAATGCAGATCTTGCAATTTATAAAGGTGAAGGTACATGAATAATAAATATAAAACCTTTCATAAATATTTGTAATGCATTCTATAAATGTGAGAACTGGCAAGACATAATTTTGTCCGAAGGTCATTTTGATTGACAGGCTAGAAAAAGTGACAGTCCAGCACGTATAGTCACCGCTGTCGCTCGTTGTTGAGTTTTACTAAAAGCCACATATTACATAAGCTCCCTGTAGTTGATAGCATGGCCGTGGCAAAAGGTGTAGCTAGCGTGGCAAGTAAGGCATACCCCGCAGTACCTGGTGGCCTGAGCACTACCTGGATTACCGGAAAGAAATATCAACTTCCGACGATTCAAGGCGATAACTCAGAAGTTGCCAAAAAATGGAAGCTATTTTTGTACAGCCAAAAAGACTACTGTAAGGTATGTGGTGACGTAAAAACTTCTTTTCGTCAAAAAATTCAACTGGAAACGATGAAGATTGGCCAGTACCGCAATATAAACATATGAATGAGTGCGTGTGTGCTGGTGGCGGTATTTGAGTACGAATTTGACATCTCTGTTTCTTTATACGTTACGTTACTATCACAATAGGCTCTCGCCTCTCAGTGCCTTATTGATTTGACTCCATACCACCTGGAAGCCTATAGCCATAATAGCTCACTAAAATATGTACCGTAAGTCATCTTGGCCAACCACAAATGTTATTAATTATGTCGGTCAATTCTATAGTCACCACAAATGCTAATGTTGTCACTAACCTTTAGTTTATAAAGTTTTCTAGGTACTAGGGCCAGGGGCAAGTTATATACATGTGTTAACACTAATCAAGCCTGACCAATGTGGTACAGTTGGTCTCTTGTGATAAATCTCATGCAATAAAATGCCATGGTGACATCAGATTTCATGCGGTAAAATGCGAGCTAACAAGCAGTCATTTGCATAGTGTTTCAAGTCTTGGCAGTCTACGAAATTGGATCTGTCACACGACGAAAATCCCAATCAAGCAATTGATTGTGGTAATGACTCCTTGATTCCATCCCGATAGCGTACTGGAACTGGAGCGTACCTACACATCTGTAGGCCTATCCAGTGGTCATGGCTTACCATAATTCGTCCGAAACTTTTCACTAGAAGAATTTGCTTAAAACTTGATCACCGTTTTGTAAAATTTCTGACTGCATTGCAGACAATTTTCGGTTAGTTGACATGTCATTACCATAACGCCATCTCCTGCTGTAATTTTTTGGAATTAGGCTAGTCGCCTTCGCGACAATTTTTTTAGTCAGCCTGTTGAAGTGCCTTACGTTACTGCAATAGCAATTCCTGTGGTTTTGCAATGTGCAGTCTATTTTTGCTTACCTTTAAATTCGTAGCCTATGATTACACATTTAGTTTGTGATCGGGCTGACTGCTTTCAAATTCTCAATGTCCCACTCAACTATCTTCAAACTTTCAACTGTCTTTAGGTGCTATCTTACAATATCTGGTTAGCCCTCTTCGTGCATATGAGCAACTAAACTTGCAATCTGGTAACCCTGTGGAAGTCAGTACATTAGTATTAGCTCTTCTTAGTATCAGCTATCATTAAAATGAACAGAAACACTTCATGTTTTGTCAATGAAGCCAAAATGCCTCATACTATACCTTGACATGGGAACACATGAGTCAAGCGTATTGGAATGCCGCATTGTTTCTGCACAAAGAATACGTCGTCTTAATAAATCAATCCATCACAAAACTCAAACTGTCACCCCATCTGCCCCAGAAATCTAACCGGAATATACACGGTAACTTGTGTTTTGTATACATTTCAAGGTCGGACTTTTGCGGCACGACATGATTGCTGTAGATGAATTTCACATGGCACGACTCGCTAAAGCTCGGATGACCCAAGAACAGCTGAACGGGATGAACTACCGCATCAACAGAGCATTGATGCTGTCCGCCATCAAAAGGGTTAGTTAGGATCTATATATTCATTGACTGCGCACACATTTGTCAGTGTAGTTGTGAATTGGTTCCCGTGATACTTGCTGTACAAGTATATCGATATCACCAGACGGTATTGGCCCGAGAAAAACATATAGTTAACTTATGCGGAACTGCTATATATATCGAATATATATTAGAATTGCGTGCATGTCTTGAAATTTCTTCAAAATTCAAGAATCTGAACTGGAGGTCCACCAAAAGTAACCTTACCGTATGGTAGGGATGGTGTGAACATGAGGTTCACGTTCGCGTTCTGTGTGTGAACCTCGGAAATTTAGAGGTTCACGTTCACAAACGAACCTTGGTAGGTTCCACTGTGAACCTTTTTCATATATTACAATTTTCACTTCATTATAACATCTTTATATGAAATTTATTGCATGTCAACTGCAGGTCACTTTATGCATGGCGCTGGCAGCATAAAAGTCAACACTAAACGAGCGTGTACCTTGACAATCTCAATAATTTTACCTGCATTGTTATAAAAGTTTGCTCGAAATATCCAGCTTTTTGTTTGTGAATATTTAGTGACTCTCTGCTGTGAGCTTGACCCGCAATCACACAACAGCAAGAGCGAAATACGCTACGTGTAGGTCAGTGAATGATGCTTATTCAACCAATCAATGAAATTGATATCGTTGTCTGATGTAAAAAATCTTGCGAGCGTACGGGTTCCATCTCTGTTTCATATGTTTATTCTATCATAAAAACCAAATCCGTGCGATTGGGGTGTTGGCTAGTGCTGTATAACTTGTTTAATGGGATAAATAGGGTTACCATTTTTTGGAATCGGAAAAGGAGGACACTTTTCAAAATTTTCAAATTTAGAATACCGGTGGAAAATCTTGAAAAAATGCTAAATTTTTACCACTTCGTGACCGGTTGACTAAAAAAAGGTCAACTCTCCGGCTCAGCTCCCGAAATAGCCGCCGGAGCATTACTTCAGTGCTGATTGACTGTATATCAATCGAATTTTGCCCTATATTAAACCATAATTCTCAAAAAAGAGTACAAAATCTCAAAAAGGAGGACTAATCCTCCTAAAGGAGGACGTTTGGTAATCCTAGGATAAAACCCGTTTTACACTCTGCTCCACATCAACGTAGCAATACTTGGAAGCCGAATACATTGCCCGGTCCGGACTAGACCGTTAAGGCGTAAGCTTATATTCCCTTGCAAGTCCTTGTCGACATTGTTGGCAAAGCGATGGAAGATATTGATTTTATGGGATTATGATATCATTTGATTGCTCCAGTTTATACATACAGAACGTTTCAAAAAGGTTCGCGTTCACACGAACCAGAACCTTTCAGAGATTCACGCCATCCCTACCGTATGGTTGTTTTCATTCTCTTGACAAGATGTTTCAAATACAGATACATCCACTTTTGATAGCAAAGGGTTGAATAATTCTTGAAGATTCATTTAGTCCTTCACACAATCTATACAACGAAGAAGTACAGACCTGTTTTTTGTGAGGATTTCCGACTGCCCAACATTACTATTTTTTGATTTATGACTATGCTTGAGCAGTTGGCAGGCATGTTAGTACTCTTTACTGAGTTTTCCTTACGATGCTCTCATCTAACCTTCTAAGCTGACCATATCAATGTTGCCAAAATACAAACTTTGCAGCTGACATAGGCTATATCTTTCTCTTTCAACACCTCCAAAAGGATGTCCATAGCAGAGCCATATACCCATACGCTTCTTTGTCATCATGTAGAGTTGACATAGATACTGATCGATATGCAATTGGTTTTGCCATTATTGGCAATTCCATTGCTCTGCCTAGATCAGGGGTTTTCAAACTTTTTATTGTCGAGTCCCCAAATATCGATTTGAAAATGTGTTGCGTCCTCACCTCTCAATTTGGCGTGATCATTACGTGTGTCCTGTGTATTTGTTAAGACATAGTGATAGTACTACGCTACTACCAATCATTTGTAATTTTCCCGGAAGGACATAGCCTATAACCGCCCTATTGGTTTCTATGCTCCTGACACTTTAATCTTCATACTAATGACGAGACGCCAACCTTGCGTTATAGTAGGTGGCGCTTTGAATGACCTTCGACTGATCTGATACCTTGATGCCGGGTTCGCATTAGCTTTTCCTTCTATTTTGAAAAATGAACTAAAATATTCAAATATGAGTCGGCTATAGCATTCGCTTAATTGACATTCTTCTAATAGTCATAGTCATTGGTATTTCATTTTCATCCCCGCGACCCCCGAGAATAGGCAAACGACCCCATTGGGGGGCCCCTAGTTTGAGTACCCCTGGCCTAGATACACTTGCAAGTTCATCGAATTATTAAATCGGAATTCTCTCCAGATTCTTAAAATTTCTCAGACTTTAATATAAGCTTTAGTCTTCTGAAAACGTGATGTTTGATTTGCATCATCGTTATCATCATTGCATTATTGTTACAAAATATATACCGTACTAGTTCTTTACCATGATGTTGAGATTGCAATGAGATTCTACGTCAGAGTTGTAACCAAGTCACAAGGCCCCGAGTCACCAGTCAATCTCACTTTTATAGTTCTGACTCGAGTCAAGTGGAGTTATTTTCGATTTGCCACCGGGTCCAAGTCAGCACGCAGAGGGTCGAGTCCGAGCCATGATATAATGACTCGAGTCAGAGTCAAGTCATTGTGTTGACTGCTCAGTTTCGAGTGAAGTCTAGTTAGATCCACTTTTCATAACTCTGTTCGGTGATATCGAATGGTTCCCATTTATAATATACTAACTTTCCTCACTTTTACCAGTTTCTGGTCGCATTTTCAAGTACCAGTACTAATAGACGAAATCCCAATAGTGTGGTTACTTTGCTATTTTTCGAAATTACAATGAAATGTCTGTCTTGGCCGTCTGAGTCTCGAGTCATGCGCAATGGAAATCGTGACTCGAGTCAGACTCGAGTCATTACAACCCCGCGCTACTTACTCAGTGGTTACAATTTTAGACCTCTTTTCAGTTTTTAGGCAAGACTAGACTGAGAATACTCAACTTTTTTACTTACTTTGAAATCGCTACCGCTGATTGTGGGTATTTGTGTGGAAATTTACGGCGTTTCTTATATTTCAACTTGAATGCCAGCGAGGGCTACTTTCAACCGGGGTTGTAGTGACTCGAGCCTCGAGTCAGTTCAACTTCGAAGAATAGTTAAGTTCGACATTGCTGGTATTTCGTCTATCAGTACTCGTACAGCAAAATTAGGGCCAGAAACTGTTAAGAATGAAGAAAAAATTTGGCATATTATGAATGCGAGGTATTCGATATCACCAGGGCAAAGTTGTAGAAAATTGGATCGAACATTACTTGAACTCGAAACTGAACCAATGACTTGGACTCAGACTCGAGTCTTAACACTATGACTAACACTCGACCCTCCGCACCAAAACTTGGACTCGGACTTGACTCGATGATGAATTGAAAATGATTGAACTTAAGTCAAAACTATAAAGTAAGATTGACTTGTGACTTGGTTACAACCCGCCTTGAACCACTTCTGCTACAACGTATCAACAGATTTAATAACGACTTATATGTATGCTTAGAATTTGCCTGAGGAAGAGTGGACGCCGATTGACGCGGAACATCGTTACCTCGAAGATATTTTTGACCAACTAAACGCGGAGGAATTCGAGAAAAAGCTGATGAAGGCCGCCAGGAACGACTACGACGATAACTGGGAGAGAATTAGAATGCTGCCCTTCCGAGCGTATCATTATCTCAAAATCCAACAGACGAGAAAAGAATTGGCTCACAGATTTAGTCAATCGGTCGTGTAGATCGTAGGATGCTATTGAATTGTTTTCTCTGATGTAAAATTCTGATTCGACATGTTTGCAAATTAAACTCTACTACGTTGGGTGTGGTTTCTTCGTGTGATTGGTGATGTGTTGCTGTTCGTCAGAGTTGGATGCCCAGAAAATTTTCAGCTTCTCCACTCCATATTAGATTAGAATTAATCTTTTAGCAAATTTAATTAGAATTACTGAATTTTCACAAATTTGCAATTGAATTAAATTCTGAAAGAAATAGCGTTACAGCAAAAATCATGTTGGATAAATGTCAAATCAGAGGTCTCGTAAGCATGAGAAATGTCTGTACACCAAGCTTGGCTAGTTTCGTACGATACAGTTCTGTAGCATTTCCACGAAAACCAGAAATAAGAGAGAATTAAAATTAGACCATATAGATACTTTGAACAAATTTGATTCTTAGATTACTGGCATTTCTCTTTATTTAGACGGCTCGAATTTTCTAATTGTCCAAGTCTGCTGTTCGTATAATAGCTTGCGATATAAGATGAAAGGAATTGCCGGTGTGCTTCCGAACGAATAATTACGTCGCTGTATCAACCATAATCATATTGAGTTGAGTGGATCGAAGCAGCTCATGAAGTCTTTGTAAGCCTGAGCGTGACCGCTTTCGACCGCTATTGCTCCCGCAGCTATTTGCTGGTCTATGTCCCACATATCTGCGTTTATCCGCTTGTAGTCTTCTGTAGTAGTTCTAATGGACGCCGAAAATGGCGGGCTTGATGGTAGCGGGTCCAGTACGTCACAGACGCTGTTACGTAGCGTCAGTCCGTAACGCTTGCCTACGTCAGTAAACGTAATTCCGATTGTAAAATTCTTGTACTGACATTCCAATCCCTTGACTTTAAGGCACAGCGTTCCGAGAACGTACTCTATATGTGAATCCATTATCGCAATCGCCCGTGTCTCTTTTGATCGGACAAATGGGTCGTCAGATTCCATTTCTAAAGCGTAAGTCAAGTAGTAATTCCGGCCGTTTGGACTGACTTGCTCGATCCCGAGTCCTCTCAGCGCACTGATCTTGATCTGCCGCGCTGAATGTAAAATTGCCGGATCGACTCTACTTAGAGAAAGGATGAAATCTACAAGCTCCACCGCCCACTTGTTGTCAGCCTTATTATGCTGACCTGTCGCCTGGTATTGGTAGTACGAGCTGCGATGCGAATTTTCGGCTTCTCGCAATAGAATATCCACGGCACATTCGTCGCGCCCTTGAGCATTAGTGATCAGTTTGAGCATTCGAATCGCTCTCTCCGCGCTACTGACGTGATGTAAATCTGTTGGATTGCCGCTGAACCATCCTAAGTAATTCGCGAAAACGCCTTTCACCGACCATTCTACGGTGCCGTAGTGCTCTTGTAAATTTGGATGGTTTGCCAATTTTTCAGGCAATTTTACCCTCTCGACAATTTCGCCAGGAAACAGCCCTTTATTTATGTATCGTAATGTCTGATCATGAACGAATTTTATTCCATCTCTGTACGCCAACAGCGTGTCGTGCACAGCGTCTTTGCCGCTAACGGGCTGTGTATGTGAACCGACGAGGTGGGAAGCATGTAACGATCGGACAACGTCCAAGCTACGATACCATTTGAGTGGGTCCCTGGCTGGAGTTCCCCTTATCGCGTACAAGTTTGGGAAAGTTTTGTAAATGTTGTCGCCAGGCAAAGCAACATCGTGGTTCGGGAGCCATACTGTAATTTGATCGTCAGTTTCTCCGGGTGTATGGATTAGTTCGAACTTGATTCCTGAATGAGATTGTATGAGTTACCCAAATTCATAAATGCATTGATTGAAGGCAGAACCAGACTGTAGCGGTATAACTATAGGTTTTGGAAGGTAAACTTCGGCAGGTGAAAAAATGACAAAGATAGCGTAATGGTTAAGCGTCCGGCTTCTTGATCGGTAGGTCGTGGGTTCGATTCCCGGCCGGGTCAGACCAAAGACCTGATCAGTAACACTGGTATCCATGGCTTTCCCTGCTTGTCGCTCATTCATTACTGGGATAGCATGGAGGGGTGGTGCATGACTTAGAAAGCCGTAAAGGCTATATCTGCACTTCCTTGTCCAGCGGCATATGCACATCATGCACTCATGGTATGCATATGCGCAGATCGTGTGTGTGTGTATCATGAGTCGGTGTATATGCCGCAAAAACATCAAGGACAAAAATAAACTACGTCCTTTCCTTATATTAGCACTAACCGCGTAGTGCGCACGCCAAGGCCAATAACCATTTTTTTCAATTCGCCGTGACAACTCTCATATCTCATAAATCAGGGTTTCTTAAAGTATGAGTCGCGAACTCGCGAAGGGTATAAATATGGGTCGCAACAATAGGTGTAAAGTATATTCTGAATTTATTCGACAACAAAAAATTTCTTCGCGCTTTGCTTGATCCCTGGATAGTTTGCATGTTATCCAAGGTTACTGCGTTGGGTTCTGTAACCAATGAGTGAGATACATAGAAAACTGATTACAACAATATGGCTTGGTCACGAAAATGTGCCGGTCTTTGTATTGCACAAATTGGTTTGATATCATTAGATTTGTTCGACATTGGTGTCTCTGAAATTTCTGGGCCGACCCTTTCAGAGCCGGGACATCTGAAGACTTGAACTTTAGGCCAACATACGGGTGCATTACTTTTCATTCAGTGTGCATGCCTCTTATTTACTTCGCATAGGCTAAGGTGGGTGTCTGATCTTAATGGCTACTCCAAGTTGTTTCGACACCTTCCTATCTTTTCATTGTATCGCAGTCTTGTGATGTTTTGAAACGATGAAAATATTAATAAACCTGACTGACTGGGTTGGTGCCCAAAAGATCGGCGGCGATAAAACCTCGGCACATAATGACCATCGCTGGTTGGCTAAATATTTATATCTCAGGTTGCGAAATGGCCAGCACCAAATAGCACCGTCCTTGAAATATGAGCTCAAATTTGCACATGCGACCCGAAGAGGAAAATAATTCACCCCGATTTGAAATCATGTACATCACACATTTTGCAAAAAACTGCGTTGCGTTCAACTGGTTGCCCGCACCTTATTCTTTATTTCATACATGCCCGTAAAACGTACCATACTATAGCATAAAAATGCATTCATTTCGGTATGTGAGGCTTGGGTCGCGAGTAGTCAGTATTACTCATATTTAGGTCGCGGTATAAAAAGTTTAAGAACCACTGTCATAAATATTCGACTCAGGGATATCTAGATAGATATCCCTGATTCGACCAGAGGTGGTCAGAGTAGTCGAGAAAGCTACTCAAGTAGAAGTAGAAGAAGCGACGAAAAAATCTACTCAAGTACGAGTAGAAGTACTTCTTTCATAAGCAACCTACAACTACTTGAAGTAGAAGTATAATTGCATGACTTTAAATCTACTCAAGTAAGTAAGTAGTTGTGAACACGATCGTAATTCGTTCGCATGGATTGTCCTAAGGTGCAAATTGAGCTATGCGATGGTGTCGAGCTTGATTCATATTGATGCATACCAGGAGGTATTCAATTTTCGACAGCATAAGTCTTCGTCCGCATTATGGGATGAAAATTATAGTATTGATATGGAAATGCGATACTAATCCTCTGTTTAATCGAACAGCACGTTTTAGAAAATATAATCGTATGGCGCACTCCCCATTATTATAAGGCCCGTAGTTTAGACGAAGAGCAATACCGAGAAGTTATATAGGATACGGTATAAACACTTTACGCGATTAGGAAACGTGAATAAAAAATATGGTGGATCGTAAAAATGCCATATTGTGTAGCTTTATTTCCGGAAATTGAAGGCATTACTACACTTACTTTTATACTTCAACGTGTCTGTTATCCAGACAAAAGAACTGATATTAATTAGAACTCAAAAGTATATGATACTGGGAATTGAAAGTGAAATATAAATACTACTACTAAAAGCGGAAAACGTATTTCATGTCTTTAGTCCAGAAAGTTTCCAAGGTGTTATGCTAAAACAACTCTAAAACTAAAAAAGTCAGAGTCCACTTTTCCAGATTAGGACACGTCACGGACTGCTAGATTACGATATGATAAGTAAACGCTAGATTGCGAAACATCAGTTTCAAACGTTATGATGAGCCATATATACTATGATGAAATATTTCATATGGGCGAAGGGCGACAATGCGGAGGGAACGGAACCACGCCAACCCGCTACCTAAATTATATTCACCGATACTTTCGTGAAATCATACTGGTTACTCTGTATCCACAGAGCGCGAAAACAGCCCCGAAATTCCTCAGGCTATCTTCCTGATTGTAAGATTAAACTACTTCTACTTGACAGACTGAAAATGGCGAAAGGTAAGTAGGAGCGAGATAGCGCAGTGGTATAATCCGCGGCTGCACCACCAATGGGTGCGGGTTCGAGTCCGACCGAGGTCAACTTCCGTATTCCGATACCCAAGTGTTGGAGGTTTACCTGGGCTCCTCCTCGCCACCTCATCCGCGTCAGCGGTGTCTTACAAAAGCCTAGAGGCCGTGCTATAAGTCGGCAGTTACGGAAAATAAGAAGAATATCGGGCTGGTGTAAATAATCATAGTAGTCGACAAACACCATGAATACCCCAAAACAAAAAAAGTAAGTAGATCACAAAATATTACGAAGTAGAAGTAGCGAAAATCAGATCTACTTGAGTAAGTACCAGAAGTAGAGGAAAACTACTTGAGTACTTCGAAAAAGTAGAAGTACTTCGTTACTGACCACCTCTGGATTCGCCGTTACCCGAATCTAATATTTAGTATTACGTTTTCCCATAAAGGAGATGTGTTTAACCTGGGCTATATTAGGGTTGCCATACGTCCGGAATTTACCGGACATGTCCGTAATTTCACTGTTAAAACTGCGTCGGGGAGAAATTTCTAAAATATGCCTAAATGTCCAGAATTTTGAAGGTTTGAAGTAAGCTCATAATTTTTTCGTAAATCAACAAAAATATTATTTTTGGGCAGATTTAAGTTACATGAAATTTTTCTTCGCGCTGCGCGCGATTTAGTACAATATATATTGGTTTCAATATGGTGACTAACACCCTCGCAACAACTGCGATCAAAATTAAATAAAAATAACATTCATTTACAAAAGTAAGTCTGATTGTAATCGCAATTACAAGATGACGGCATATTCATAGAGTCGGTTTAGACCAGTGGTTCCCAACGTGGGCGATATGGCGGTCTAGGGGGGCGAAAATGACGAAGGGGGCGATAGGGGAGCGAAAATGGACAAAGGGGGCGATAGGGGGGCGATGACGCGCCAAAACGGCTGACCTTTTTTTTTCAGTCAACCCTCGGAAATTTAGTTGCAAAAGTGTCAAATTCGACATCGAGCCGAGAAGTTGACCTTTTTTTTAGTCAACCCGCCGGTTTAGGCCGTTTGGATGCTTTATTCAAAGATAGTGATTCTAAACCTGGGGGTAGTTTGCCTTTATTCTGGGGTTCGCGAATATGTTGAACGTAACCAGCTTCCAAAATAGGCCGTGAGTAAGTCTGGGCAAATGTACTGACCTTAAATTAGTAATCAGCTCATCTAATTTTGAGCTTGGCCACGGAACATTTTCAAATTGGAAATGGAGTCGCGACCATGGAAGGTTAGAAACCACCGGATGTGCGGTGTTTATATATCTCAGTGGTGCAGTGCGCACCGGCATTAGGCTGATAAATAAGCTTATATATGTGACATGAACATGACTTAACGATGTACAATTACGCTCCCTGCATTTTCGAAGTCATCATTCTCCACCAGCTCTACCGCTAACTCTGATCACGTGGGCGGAGAGAGGATCAAAATTATATAGTAATATATGGAAGAACCGATATTATTGACAGAATTCAATCAAATCCTTTAATGACCAGATGCATATAGAAACCAGATTCATATAGCAAGCCCCTCTAAGTTGCATCGATTACCCTACGGTGAGTCCAAGATTAGTGTATATTTGGCAGTGATGTGCATCGGAGCGAAGTCGGAGTGGATTCAGAGCGGAGTTTTGCCGATTTTGTGACAGTCGGAGCGGAGTCGGAGTTTACTACAGATATTTTTTCGGAGAATTTCGGAGTATTGAAACTTTTGTCTCCGATATCTTTGGATAGGTCAGACCAGAATACACTATTGATTATGATTACAAACCAAAACACAGACAGTTTACACCTTGTAAAGTTGTAATATGACGGGTAACATGCAAAAATGATTGCCAAATGCATAAAAATCAGCCATCTGCACTGCAATTGGGGACTGGAGAGTAGACAATTCTGTAAGGCCAACCATATTATCACATTTATTTAGTAAAACACATTACCAAGCGTACCACGCTTACCACTCCAATGATATGGTTAAAATGGTATGATTGGCCACGAGCTACCTTAACCTACAGTGATCTAGCAAGGCATTTTCGTTGATCGTTGTCTGTAGTTAATTATGTTTCGGATACTTGACGAGATTCATCGGAGTATCTCGGAGTCTGGGATTGAGCTCTTCGGAGTCGGAGGGAGTTTTCCTCAGACAATAAAATTGTCGGAGGGATTCGGAGTCTCGGAAAAAACTATCCGCTCATCACTGATATTTGGGCGGATGGGGTCTGAAAAAATGTGGCTTCGGCCCTGGTTACAACTTATAACACACAGCCACATACTCCTGAACCGGATCGTGACCACCTCCAGTCGATAGACAAAGCTTTGCTGGTGTGACGTCATATTGATCGACAATGTGCTCATGCCTCATTTGGGAATCCGATAGTGGGCGCTAAAGAGCGTCCGGAATTTGTGACACAAAAATATGGTAACCCTAGGCTATATCAGTATATCTGAGCCTTGGCAGCTGCTGAAACAGCACGCTGTTAATTTACCTGTCACTAGATACGTTTGTCGTTCTCCTGTGAAGGTGACTGTAGGAAGAATTTGTATACTTTTCTCGTCCGCTTGAAAAAATCGGAGTTCAGGACCAAGACCCGCTCCTGTTCTCCAATTTTCAATATTATCCAATGATGTACCGAACTGCCGTACCCCTCGAATGTGAGTGATGTCAGAAGTGTAGACTAAAACAAAATTGTAATCTTCAACATTGCGACAAGACTTGTAGTGGCGAGATAGCGTAGTGGTATAACCCACAGCTACAACACCAATGGGTTGTTGCTTCGAGTCCGACCGAGGTCGACTCCAGAATTCCTACCTCAGTGTTGGAGGTTTATCTAGGTTCCTCCTCACCATCTCATCCGTGCAAGCGGTGTCTTATAAAAGCCTAGAAGTGCGCCGTGCTACGAGTCGGCAGCTACGGAATAATAGCGAAATAATTGGCCTGGTGTGAATGACCATTTGACCGTAGTAGTCGACAAACATCATGAATACCGAAAACAACATCTTCTTGTAGGCACCTAGGGACCTGGACGACGCGTTCATGCACATGGAAGAGACAACCGATAAGCTACACAGGTTCCGGGAATTCGCAGGAAAATCTGGAATGTTAGCTTTGCCTTTGCAAATTGATAGGAGCAGGGGTGGGTAAACTGCGGCTCTTTAATGATTGCACATTCCTTTCGCTATTTTGCTAGAGGTTTAACCTGATTAAAATTGATACATTCTATCACGTATTAACAATATGCATATTGTTTTTGTTGTTTCTTTCCTTATGGTTTACGTGACACTTGTGAAATTTTTGGAAGGTGGCAGTACAGGGTTAGAACTTTGCAATTGAACTCTCGAATTGAGTTCACATAAACGTTTCACCAGCACCAATGGCCCATGGTCGACGGTCGTCAATAAATGATAAATCATTGTGTGTCATTATGCCTTTAGCTGTCAAGATTTGCTCAATATTTACAAAGCTAGTAGCTTGAAAAGTCATTACAAAACCAAACACCAAAACTTTACCAGGAGTCACCCAACGAAGACAGATTTACGGAGTAATTTCTTCTGAATGAATAGCCTACTAGTCAGCCTTCAGGATCACCAGACCACGACTTAACACATCGATCACGCCTTCCGCCACATGCCACCTCTTTTTGTCGCTTGCCTTTCATATTCTCTGCTTTTCTTTTCATTCAGTGTGCATGCCTCTTCTCTACTTCGCCTAAGGCTAGGTGGGTGTCTGATTTCAAAGACTACTCCTAGTCGTTTCGGCATTTTTGTGGTGTATTGAACTGATAAAATTGCTAATAAACCAATGATGATGATGATGACCTTCCTATCTTTTCATTGTATCGCAGTTTTGTGGTTTTTGAAATGATGAAAATATTAATAAACTGATACTGATAATGTGATTACCGATCTGAAATCGTCCTTAAATGCTCATCAGCACTTGAAGGAGCTGCTCTGCCCTGCTTTGGCGTCATATTACACCAGTGGCAGCTAACCCGAGGCCCGCGAGTAGGGCTGGGCACAATGATTCGAGTACTCGAATCTGAATCGAGTATTAATTTTAATGATTCGAGTCGAGCAGTAAAATACGGTTTTTCGAGTACTGAAATTATACGCTCCTCGCAACTGAAAGTTAATTTACCAACGAGAATTATAGTTTTGATACTATTTTCCGCTGAGGAATCCTTGAAACCTTGATTGGCCGTGTCGCAGAATACGAGACATAGTACAAAGCTACAAACGTTACTGGAAATAACACATTTCTGAAGTCATGATCATCCCACAACATTGTCAACAAGTGCAATGAAATCGGTATGGTCGAAAAAGTACCAAAGTATCTTTAATTGTGACGGATAACAGGCATTATGTTCTTCGTGTTGGCATAAAGATACATATTTGAACTTTGACATATTAAATTATGTTATGTTATGTCATAATTAGCGATACTCGAATACTCGACTCGAAGCGTAATACGTGATTCAGAATCGAATCACTCAGGTACTCGATTTTGCCTAGCCCTACCCGCGAGACGGTTTTGACCGCGAGGTAATTCTCGAAATTAGTTATAATATCCAAAAATAAAGTACCCAGGTAATTTATTGTGAACTTGCAAGGTCAACCAAAAATTTGATTAGCCTGACCGCGAAATTTGGGATGTTGATGATTCAGATATCAGTTCCGACGCATTGGTATAGCCAGGGGCCAGTCACATTTTTCGCAGATCTTCGTGTATGACCATGACCATGAAGTAGAATATTTCGTGGCGGATTTATACGACTTGACATTTTTCTTAGCACTTCGCGCGATTTATTGTCACTCGATATCTTGCTTTTAGTATTGGTAACCTCCTAGAAATTAAACATACGCTCAATTTACGGAATTGAGTCTAACACTCTAACTATATTCGCATCGCAATTATGAGTGAACGTGTCGCCCAACATGCGACTTCGCGTGTGCACTCGCAGAAAAATCGTCGGCGATGAAACCTTTGCACAAAATGATGGACGCATGTTCGCCGAAATATTCAATATTTATATGTCCAGGCGCCGAATAATTCTGCGCTTGCCAAATGAATCCAGTGGCATACATTCGTGACCCGCGATATATGTAAGTAACATTGTTCTTGACCGAATTCATTCATTAGAGAGGTATGATATTCTTTTTCGCCTGCACCATCGAGATGCTTTGACGACGGAGTTGCGATACGGCCCCATGAGGTCATCTAGTCTGCGCCCCCGGTTTTTTCTCTTCCATGCTATCCGTGATTGCTGAGCGCTTAGCAGGATAGCTGCGGATACCAATTTTCGAGTCTTTGGTATGACCCGGCCGGGGATCGAACCCACCACCTACCGCTCGAGAAGTCGGACGCATAACCATTACACTATCTCGCTCGGCGTGGCTAGGGCCCGTTGCACACTGCGTCTTCATGTCATAATTGTCATCCATTGTGATGCGTATTAATATTAGTATTGTTTTCACTGTTACCCAATCCAGTTCGCTCCTATCGGAAGACTAAAAAAGGTCATCAATATTCGAGTGGCCCGTGTAATGGTTCATTAATCTCCGAAAAGGTTGGCCACTCCTGTATTATAGACTGATTTCAAACACCTTATGCAGCCCAAGTGCATGGAGACGCACGATATCACCACACAATAATCTTCTAACACTTCATTCGATAGCCTACATTTCACTGTGAGAAATAAATTGGTCTTTCAGAATTTTTGTGTCGTGGATCTTTCAAAACTATGATTTTTGATATGCGGCTCGAGCAGCAAGCAGGTCTGCCAACCCCTGAATAGGGTTTCCTAAAATTCCTACCAACCTATACCGTGACGTATAAACTTAACATGTAACCTACTTTGATCAAGCATTGTATCTTTGGTCATTTGATGAGCATATATATCGATAGGGATTGTAGGATAGCGACTCTTTCCTTCTGCGATCACACTCTGCGTTCCGGCGTTGTGGTCTGGGAAAACATGAGCTCGCAAATCAAATTTTGTCGTTGACATTGTAAGACGCACTAAATAGCCCAACTAACCCCCATGGAAATGTGTGTACACGATTGCAACGACCGGTTTAGTAGTGATCTTTCGAAACTCTTCCAATATTTCTTCCATAGCTTCTGCGTTTTCTGTGGTGTCGATGATTATTACGCCCTTTTCCGCTGTCGTAAAAAGGATGGTTACTTTGGCAGTCTAGCAATGACTGATGTCTACCAAGGCATTCAGTCTTAAATACTCCTACGGAGGGGTAGGCTATGTGACCTCTCTGACCCTCCCACCCATTTTCCGCGATGTCAAACCTTTATCAAAATATTTTCCTTGACCCCAATTTTCATCGTGGTTAACGCATTTCGGCCTTTGCTACGGATCTATTCAGATTTCACAATAATGTGATAAGTAAACATACTTTCCGAGATCGCTTAGTGCGTGCTTGGCATATTTAACTATACTTATGTGGTATATATTTGAATGTCTTCAAAATATATGAATTTTACTGTGTGCAAGATAACTGATAATAGGACATCGCAACTAAATAAACATTAACACGTTCTCACGTTGTCAGAGGCTATACGGGAGTAATCTTGTATGGTACATAATCGGATCATGCAGTATCACAACCTATCAATAACGCAATCCGATTAGGGTCCCATTACCTCTGGAAGATAATATCAATAATTTTCGTTTTTTTTTTTAATTTTGTCTGGGCGACAATAGACAATATCCGATCAGAGTGAGGTTGGATGGATATAGGTCATTCTCTACGAAGTGCCATTGCCAAAAGTCGGAAGTCATGGGGGAAAAATGAAGAATATCGGCCTGGTGTAAATGACCAATAACCAATTGACCATAGTAGTCGACAAACACCATGAATAACACAAAAAAATACAGATAATATAAATATAAAATAGAAATACACTTTTTATTGGCACCTTCTCTTGAGCAATGACACGGATTCGCGAACGTTTACGAAAAGTATAATGTGTTGGCCTGAGAAAAGTTTGGGCACGCCTGGTTTAGCCTTTTCCACTGATTCACACTTACCTACTACCATAATCGAGTTCGCAAGTGCGTACCCAATTGCGACGTAGACGTCTCGGGTAACTTCGACAACTTCTTTTGTTAGGTACTCGGATTTCGTAAATTCAACCAGTTTCTTGGCAGGACCGGTTGTATCAGTGATTTTCACCAAAGGCTCTTGCAAATACTTCACCGAACCAGGTCCACTATAGTCATTATGCAGCATATTACTGTCCAGTCCTCTGACGATTCGAAAAGCCAGCATGACACGTAACACAGCGATCAAATTCATCGCGTATAGCCTTGATAGCGACGAATTTCTGTGAATATGTGGCTTTTGGCCCAGTATATATATGAGTCGTCGAATTTCATCTCGTAAAAGCTATAAGGGATTGTGAAAAGTTTAGTGAGATATAATAATCAGTTGTACAGTAGTAAAAATCCTTTGTGCTGATATTATAAAGCACTCTACCACATTTGCAGAGATATTTAATACAGAGTTTACTCAGCAGTCAGCACCTATGTCGAGAATGAATGAAAGTCGGCAATATACAGTAGCAAGTGTTCAACTGTTCATATATGATTTTAGAAAAACCAATATGTCGCTATTGTGACAGGTATGCTGCACGCGGTGTGATGAAAAAAGCGTTGCGAATGCTGCAGCCTCTAACCATCACCAACTTGGCGACATCGGAAATATTCACCTCAATTTATACTCAACGTATATATAGCAGCCTACACGTTGCTATATTACAATGAGACCAGTTTCTGCGCTTCAATGATATGCATATATACAGAGTGTATTTGTACTTATTTGATGCGGATGTGATCAGACTAGCTGACCTCCGAAACCGAATACTGTACTGCACTGCAGACCTACAATCTACATCTGCGATTTTTTCTGTATTATCATTGTTGCAATGTTGCCGTATGTTTGTGTTGTATTTTGATTGGTTGGATGGCTCTGTATTTCTCTCTATCGTCATGAGAGGAAAAAATAGCGAAAACGTGTAGTAACGTGACTGACGGTCTGTCTAATATACGAGACGTGTGTTCTCAAGCAGCCATGTATTCAGTGACGACCAAGCACCGAAGCACCTGCGATGTCGTCACCCCCTAGTGGCGCCATAGAGCTACCACTACATCTCCCTTCTCGGGACAAGCACAAAAGCTTATAAGCAGCACAAACATATACAACGCAAGCACAGAATGAAGACAATAAACAATCCGAATTGAGGCAGTTAGCGGTACAAAGGTATGAAGCAATTGACAGGCAAGAGGTGAATGAAGAACACAACATATTTACACACACTACTCCTATAACTACATCAGTACTCCTCGATGTATCTGCGAGGTGCGGTTCTGTTCCGATCCGACCGTCGGACTATCGCCGCCTCGTGATGGTCATCGCGATCGACACTAGTAGCGCTCGAACTGCTATCTCCTCCCTGATCGGGAAATTTGAAGAATTGGCGGTAATGTCGACGCCTTCTTGCGGGGCATTCTCCGTCTGGTATCTTCGCACCATTCGGCGATTTCTTCTGAAGGTGCCGCGCCCAGTTCTGATAACCAAGGATCTGGGTTGAGTGTCAGTGTCAAGTTTTCCACAACACCCTGCGATTTGCAGTCCGGAATCCAGACGCGATCCCCCCCCCCCCCCCCCTTGAACTCATATCCAGGTACTACCCTGTGTCTTTTGTTGTAATCACAAGTAACTCTGCGTCGGTAATCTGCTTCGGGTTTCTTCACGGCGGTTCGGTCGACAGACTTGGGCAGAAGATCGTCTGGATGACACGGTACTCTTGTTCTTAGTTTGCGGCCCATGCTCAATTCTGCCGGCGAGTAGCCGATCGCCAATGGCGTGTTGCGATATGTGAGTAGCGCCAGATATTCATCGTCACATTTTCGCAGAAGGTTTTTGATGGTCTGAACGGCACGCTCAGCCTCCGAGTTCCCCTGTGGATATCTAGGTGAGGACATGATATGATCAATTTTCCAGCTTTCGCAAAATGACGCAAAGTCACGGGAAGAGAACATAGGTGCTCCATCCGTGACCAAAGTCTCGCAGATGCCGTGCCCGTGGGTCGAATCCCACTGCTGCCACCATGTAGTAACGTGACTGACGGTCTGTCTAATATACGAGACGTGTGTTCTCAAGCAGCCATGTATTCAGTGACGACCAAGCACCGAAGCACCTGCGATGTCCTCACCCCCTAGTGGCGCCATAGAGCTACCACTACAAAACGTTCGATGTTTTTCACACAAAATACACATATGACATAGGCCAGGGGTGGGCAGACCTGGTTCATGCACGAAGCGAATTACAAAAATCTTAGCTTTAAAGAGCCACAACACAAAAATACGAATTTATTACGTAACGATGAAATGTAGGCTATCGGATGAAGTTTATTATTGTGCGGTGATACCAGCGCGTAATATGAGTACACACTGGTGATACACGGTGCGTCTACACCACTGAGCTACATAAACACCTGGGCTGCAAGGTGTTTGAATTCAGGCTGATATGACGTCAAAGTAGTGCGGAGCAGCTCCTTCAAGTGCAGTTATTACTAGCCTTTACAATACAAATGGAAGAACCGTATTCACCATCGCTATAGCTCGGAAATGATTGTGACCTGCACTGCACTGGCGTGATAAATTATTATCAAGTTCATTGTTCAATCGCGAAGTTCTCACATCCTGGGTTGCGAATGGCTTAACGTCACAATGTCACCGCCGCCGTTGCGCAGCGTCTAGAATAGCCCAGAGGAAGAGTGAGCCGAGCTCCAAAGTCGGTAGCAGAGACCCCGCAAAATAGCATTACGAGCATTACACCTTGATTTTGTGTGGACACGCCGACTCTGGTAATAGGTAACACATGACATGTATTGGTGACGTCGTAGTTTCACGAAACGAATTTTACAACATGATATCGGCCTTCCCCCCAAAATCTACAACGTTAAGACACTGATGGTATGTACTTTCAATATCCACACTATTTAGTATAAGTCTTCATAAAACTGTAAAATTTCCCTGCCATCCACAGATGCAGTTGAAAAATTATTGACTTTGATGAGAGCCTGCAGCAGTAGTTCTTGAAACTTTTTAGATCGCGGACAAATTCAAGTTTTGCGGGCGGTTACGCGTATCGGAAGGTCACCACTAGGTTTTTTTTGACATGTCAAAGTAAGTTAGCGGGGGAGATAGCGTAGTGGTGACGATAAGCGCCTACTAATCGGGCGGCCCCGGTTCGATTCCCGTCGGAGGCTCATCTGTGCTCCTCTTCCCCCACCGTCGCCGCAAAAGAGCCCAGAAAAGGACCCGACGAGAAGAGAAAGCACTCGCGAGGGATGGAAAGAACTAGAACGGATCAAAGCTTCAAAAGATCGACATCGAAAAGAACTGTGGCATCGGCCACTCTATATAGGCCGAGGTGGATGTCAGTCTAAAAAGACCGCAACTGCGCGTCGTTCGGCATCCTATCTCTTTCATTACATCGCATTGTAAATTGTGTGCGTCTTGTTCGGATGAAAATATAACTCGACGATTATTGATTAAGTCAAAATTTGGTCAAAATTGTAGCGGGTCAAAAAACTGACGAATTTTTTTTTTTGCAACCTGCACTTCGTTTGTATCGTATGTTTACACTGTCGTTGAACTTATCATTTGACATTTTACAGCTTGTAGCCTACCGTTGTATACGGGCTATTGGCTGCTCATTGTGAATCATAAATGGTCAAATGAAACAAATAGGTTGACTGTTGACATGTTGTTATTATGCTCAACGTACCGCAATATCCTAAGATTCCTAACTGAAGCAAGACTGCGTGGGCATTGGGCAGCAAAGTACGCACAACTTCAGTGTTACAAGCCAACAACTGCTGCAGTTGAACGTTTTTCGTCCATTCTTGGCAAGTTACCAAGTAAGGACACACGCCAGTGGTTCTCAACCGGGGGTCCGCGAAGCATTTTCAGGGGGTCCGCGAAGCCTCAAAATAGTTGATAAGCTAATTTGTAGGGATGGTGTGAACCTCTGAAAGGTTCAGGTACGTGTGAACGCGAACCTTTTTGAAAGGTTCTGTGTGAACGCGAACGTGAACCTCATGACGTCACGTGACGTCATATTACCAATTCCAACCCTGCAGTTCAGTGAAGTGATAGCCTATATTAATGTACACGATACCTATAGCGACGACTCGGGCCACATAATGCCAGAACGCTGAAGTACATATTCGCGTATTAAACGTCGCCAATTGTATTAATTGGGGCAATCAAATGATATAATAATCCCGTAAAATCAATATCTTCCGTCGCTTTGCCAACAATTTCGACGAGGACTTGCAAGGGAATGATGCTTACGCCTCAACGGTCTGGGCCAGACTGGACCATGTATTCCGCGTCAGAGTATGGCTACGTTGATATTGAGCAGAGTGTAAAACGGTTTTCTATACTTGCTACCGATATTACCCCATTATTAAGTTATACACCAGTAGTCAACACCCCAATCGCACGAATTTGGTTTTAATGATACAATGAACATATGACGTCAAGATTGACCCCGTACGCTTACTAGATTTTATACATCAGACATGATATGTCAATTTGATTAATTGGTTGAATAAGCATCATTCACTAACTACATGTATAGTCTATTTCGCTCTTGATGTTGTGTGATTGCGGGTCATGAGCAGCAGCAGAGAGTCACTAAATATTCACAAACGGAAGGCTGGATATTTCGAGCAAACTTTTGTAAGAAAGCAAATAAATTTTTTGAGATTGTCAAGATTCATGCTCGTTTAGTGTTGATTTTTTATGATGCCAGCGCCACGAATACAGTGGACCGCAGTTGAAATGTAATAAATTTCAACCAAACATGTTATAATGAAGTGAAAATTGTAATATATGAAAAAGGTTCACAGTGCAGAACCTACCAAGATTCGTTTGTGAACGTGAACCTCTAGATTTCTGAGGTTCACACACAGAACGCGAACGTGATCCTCACGTTCACACCATCCCTACTAATTTGTATTGTTTTTAAATTTGGAAAATCACGAGTCAGTTACACTTCATCACTAGTAAGACTCCAGAGCTCATATCAACGGAATGGCAGTCTGAGATGAAATATCTTACCGTGCAGACTCATTTAAATTGTTAAATTGCTATCAGCCTACTAGACACAACATTTTTCTGTTTAGAGATGTTTTGTTGGGGATTGCGAAAAAAGTTGGATGAGCTAGGTGTTTGTTAAAAAAAATCTATTTTCCTCTGCGATATATAAAACCATTTTTCCAAAATAACTTCAAGATAAGCTGCTAGATCAGTGGTTCTCAAACTGTAGGGGGCACCCCCATTGTGGGGCGTGAAACCATCTGAAGGGGGGTGCGAAGCTGCGGCCAACTGAAAGTTGTTTCTCGCACCACACGGTTTACCTTAAATTCATGGTTGTTGCCCTGTGTATAGTCCGAATTTCGTATTTGAGAACTCTCCCATCAACAGTCATAACCTCCCATGCCATCAAACTATCCTTTGCGATTGCTAGCAATCTGGTTTCACTTTGTGATATGACGATAAGGGGTCGCGAAATTTGTCACTATCATAAAGAGGGGCGTGTCTAAAAAAAATTTTAACCACTGTGCTAGATAGAAATGACTAGGCTTGACTAAAAAAATGTTTGTCAATGTTGGTGCCATATTTGTTGCGATTATATGTGTCGTCGGAGGCGCCACGCGTTATTATTACATTCGCCACCACTTATATTGTGGAAATGGATTTCCGGCACTCGCTAATATCATATCGAAGGCGCGGATTTTCAACGACCACGCATTTCAAGAAATGCTGTTGCGGAATTCGCTTTGAAATAATGAAAGTCATTTTGTTGCTGTTCATCACTGAGCCTACAGTCATGAGGTCAGATGACGATTGCGTGATAATTGAGCTAAATCGGAACTAAACCTTTCGGGGGGTTCGCGGGGGTCGTAACGGTCCGCGCAGGCAAAAAGGTTGAGAACCACTGACATACGCCATTCTACCAGTGGCGAGGTAGCGCAGTGGTCTAATGCGCGGCTGCAACACCAATGGGTTTCGGGAACGAGTCCGACCGAGGTCGACATCAGAATTCCTATGCCCAAGTGTTGGAGGTTTCTCTAGGCTCCTCCCCGCCACCCCGTCCGCGTAAGCGGTGTCTTACGAAAAGCCTAGAAGTGGGCCGTGCTACAAGTCAGCAGATACGGAATCAAATATCAGCAATATCGGCCTGGTGTAAATGACCATAGTGGTCGACACACCATGAATACATCAAATACTTTTCTACCCGAGAATGTATCAAAATATCTTTAGCTGTACTGCAACAAATTTTATTTATTTCTACCATAATGCGTGATGGAATTTCAGATTTCATTAAAATAAAGTTTTTTCATGTAGAAATTTGTCAGTTTTCAAGTCACATAATTCTTTAATGCCGAACTACTTCGTGAAGACATATTTCCAACCAGAAATGAAGATATCATATAAGTATTACAATTTTAACAATGTGTGGGAAGGGAAGGATATTTATCTGCTTCGTAGTTTCTTGATCATGTTGTGAAACATTGCCCCTTATGAAGACTACCCGTCCAGTTTTCAGACTATGGCTAAAACGACTGGGCATCATTTGTATCGTGTTCCTGCTCAGTGCCTATGCCCGACATCTAGCTGATACACGCCCTTATACACTGATTACCACGATCTAGCACAACAATCACCCCTCAACGGCTCCAGCTCCATACGAGGCTAAAAGTCCACAAAGCAGAACCGTACATGATGACGTAGTTTCATTGCACCACAACAATAAAAATGTGCAAGTTAAAATCAGTTTAGCATGAACTCTGTAAGTGCGATAAGATTTCGCTCACCGCTTTAGCAAGGCGCTAAAACGTGTGTGAAAGATTATATAGGTATACGTTCAAAGAATCATCGATACGCCCCTCTCGCATCCGAGTTGAAATTAAAAAATGCCGCCAGCAATATCACTAACCATATAAGCCGACGTCGTCTTTCCGAGTCCGCCATGAATCAGAAAGCAGCCTTATCGTACAGAATTGGGGAGACCGTAATCGCGGTTGTAACAAACGGAGTTTATTGAAGGGCCGGGAAGAGCGTCCGCAAACAGAGTTGGACAACCGAAAATCTTTTCCAAATCAGATTAGAATTATAACTGTCGTTATTTTTCCAAGTTAGATTATAATTATAATTACTGAGCTCACGAACACTTGGAAATTGAATTAATGCCAGTTCGTATCAAACCAGAGTTCATCCTTACAAGCATGAGTGGCAAGTGTACGGCAAATTCGGTTCGTGTCGCACTATACAGTTCTTCTGGACCATTTACATGAAAACCAGAAATTAGGATTAGAATTAGAGCAAAGAAACATTACACAAGTTAGGTTAAAATTAGGTTTCCTGCATTTCGCTATAATTAGGCTAATCAGAGCACCAGAACTGTAAGGTTGTCCAAGCCTGTTCGCCAACGCGTAGGAAAATATAATCACTCCGCAATCAAGATATTGCCCAGAGTCGTGCAGTCTTGAGTAGCCAGAGGTGGTCAAAATAGTCATTGTAGGCAAAAGTCGTAACTTTCCACTGCGTATAAGCAGAAGTAACGATTTCCAAGTAAAAAAATGAAGTACACTATTCCAGGCCTAGTTTTAACTAAAAAAAAACACACGAAAACTGACAAGTAGAAACGGAGTAGCCAAACATAATAACCATGCAAGTTAGTGATTCCCAAACCATTCTAACTTGTGGCACACCACACAAATTATAAAACACTCCCAGCACACTGGAATGAGTGCATGCGTTTCGGCCGTAATCTGCTTCGAAAATGTTTGTCAACGCTAGTTCTTGTCAGTCGTAATAATTCGTGCAAAGATGTAATGCTGCTTTAAAAAATATTCCATGTGTTAATGCGATGATGATCTTTGTACGAATTATTACGACTGACATGAAGTTGCGTTGACGATCACATTCGAAGCAGATTACAGCCGAAATGCATGCACTCATTTGTGGACAGAGCGCTTTAAAAACAGGTTCGTTTCGTAAATCAATGCCTTATCTCAAATGCTTGTGCGACTCTTTCTAAAATTCCAAGAAGATTCGCGGCACAAAATTTGGGAATCACCGACTCGAGTGGTGCAAAGTAGGCAGAACATAAATGAGCACTCCCCTCCCAATAAGCACGAGTTAGCCAACCAGAAAATGTTTAGCTTTTTAAAATTATGTTAGAATAATAGTTAGTTTTAAAAATTAAATTAGAATTACTGAACTCGCAAAAACTTGTAAGCTAAATAAAATCCGAATTAGTAAGAAACAACAAAAATCCAGGTTTAGTTCTTACGAAATCAGGGTTCATTGTCATAACCTCGCACTATAAAATTCTCCCGTAACACTATCAGAAAAAAACAGAAATTAGAGCATTGAAACATTTCAAAAATTAGATAAAGGGCGTAATATCGTCCTAATCAGACAAATAGAATTATATAGCTGCTAAAGTCTGCAAGATACCTAGAACAATTCAACGGAACAGACTACCGCGCCGTCGAAAAAGATCATTCGAGCTGGACGTAGTCGTGGTCGCGACCGCCACACCAAACCTCTGATTCCGAAACGCGGTCTGCAGTTTCTTATCCCCGCTCAGCTCCATCACCTTACAAACCTTATCGACGGCTTCTTGTACATCGTCCGCGATTCCTTCGAAAGTGAGCTGCTTGTATTCCACGCTGTCCGTTTTAGACACTCGATAATACAGTTTTAACCGTTTCTTCTCGTAAAGCCTACTCGTAGACGGCCAAGGGTCTTGATTCGTAAACGATGACATGGAAGATGTTGGAGAACCAGACGAAGATGGCGGCGATGTAGATAGCGAACTAGCCCTCGCCTTAGAGTCGTATACCTCGCAATGCGCTAAAAGTCCAACTCTTATTGTCAGTGTTTTCGGTTGCGGAGACAGCATGTTTGATATTTTAGAATCCCTGCGCTCTACCGGTACTATATCGACTTGATGCATGCCTACGCCGAAGTCAACCGGGTAGGAAGAGCGTATCTTACGGACTTGAAACAATCGGAAGGTCACATACTCTGTGGTCGGAATGAAAATAAACTTATCAGTCGGAGTGGGAGCCGTGGATGGAGATATAGCATTTTGTCGTGGCGGGAATTTGTAAGCTACCGCTCCGTTGTTGTCGCCGCTTACTGGCGTCAATGTGTTGCCGCTTAGCGCTAGTGCGTCTTCGTCTAAGATGCTGGTGAAGTTTTGAGCGCGAGAGCTGTGCTCGCGCACCAGATAGAACTCCATCGCGTGGGTGCTTTCGAGCGTCTGGTCTTCGCTGACGACCTCGCCCACGCGGTCCTGGTACTCCAGAAAATACCTGCAAAGGTAGAGGCGCAGAGTAGGCGACCATCGCGTTGTAGAAGTCAAAGTTATACGAGTATGGACGATGTGAAAAGTTTAAATATGTACCTTTTAAGCGCCCGCAAAGAATACAATGCCACTTCTATGTCACATTAAAGATGATATTTTGGACCATCTCTACTTCGTTACACTTTGTGACAACGGCATGCTATGATCACGCCTACACAGATATGTCATTTCCAGAGGTGTAATGACTCGAGTCATGACTCGACTCGCCATTCCTTGGTGACCCGGCTTAACTCAAGTCAATTTTTGTATTGACTCGACTTGTACTCGAGTCATTATGCATGACTCGAGACTAGGACGGCCAGGACAGACATTTCATTGTATCTTCGAAGAATAGTAAAGTTACCACATTATTGGTATTTCGTCTATAAGTCCTGATACTTTAAAAACAGGGCCAGAAACTGGTAAGACTGAGGAAAATTACTTTATTTTGAATACGAGCCATTCTATATCACTCGAGCAGAGTTGAAAGAAGTGGGTTGAACCGAATTGAACTGAAAATTTTACATAATGACTTGGACTCGAGTCAAAACACTGTGACTCGGGCTCGACCCGCTACTCACTGACTTGGACTCGGTGATGAATTGAAAACGATTCGACTTGACTCAAGTCAAAACTATAACAGTGAGATCGACTTGTGACTTGGTTACAGCCCTGCGTTATACCCCGAGACGACCAATGGAGGTTACAAAGCATCCACAGTCGGAAAGTCAGTACCGAAACTATAATTCTCTTCGTGGAAAGGGATGCATATGCTCTCGAATCAAATCATTGAGCCCTGGTTTACACATGAGTAGCCTTGGTGGTTTTTCCGCTGGATACCAGACATGCTTTTTATTGATACTGTTGAAATTATTCATGGTTTTCACAAAAATAACAGGCGATAGCTCCAGATGCAAGATTGATTTAAAAAATATTCCACGCTTAAAACGAGGGCTTCACTTAACCACCAACTCCCGACATCGTCAAATAGAAGCCAAGAAACCCGATTGCATTTGACATCACTCGACTTACTTGCCAGGAAAATTCCTCCCTTTCCGACGTAATAATGTCCGTCTCAAAATTTCCCCCATCGTTATATTAGTACTATCGACTTTGACCATCGAGAAACCTTCATGATCATTAACCTGCGACACATACAAAACACATTTCAAGGAAAATTCATAAACAGAAAAATCCAAAGAACTTTACTTTCACAAACTGCGTCCGTTTACCGCCGGTTCCGTTGTTCAGACTGTCGTCGATTTGAACCTTTTTCTGCTCCACTAGTGCCAGCGTAGTGAAATCAAACTTGAAAAATGGCTCATTGGCATCTAATCTCGGAAACCCGGTGTCAACAGTTCCGTCGTCGTCGGCGATGCGAAGTTCGAAGGCCTAATGAAAATACCCCATCATATTTCCAGTCCCAAGAAAACATACGGCACCATCAACAGTGTTCAAGCGTACAAATTAAGAGCGATTTTGTCAGTGAAGGTCTCACGTCAGATTCTTATTCAAGATTTACTCACGACTAGATAAACGCATGTCATCAGCGAAGTTGAACAATATTGGCCTTCCTTATATTCAACAAGAATCCAAGTGAATAAAAACATTCCACTGAATACTGGAAAACTGGTAAGAAGACACAGGCTGGCTAAAGCTTCAAAGATTAATGTAGGCCAGACGCAAAGCTTCTGTGAGCGGGAGAAGCATTATGATGACAAATATCAACACAAAATTTTAAGCTCAGTTTTCCAATGCTGGAAATCAATCCTACATATGCAGCTTAGATATCGAAATTACAGATCGCAAATATCAACTTAAACTGAATATAACGACAATCGAATTGATCACATTAACTGACTTGGACTTGACGGATAGAGTCAAAAGTAAAGCACTATAAAAATAGTGATAGCAATGCGGATAAGTAACTTTGCAGGCTGGTCACGAAATACAAAAATCGAGAATTATATATGCATTATATTTCCTTTTAATATAAACCCAGATTTCTCTTTTACACTAGATGCGCTGTATGTTCGCATCTTCCTGTATTATGACTCTGGTTGTCGCACTGCTGATTAAGCCTAAACACTAATAATACGGATTTACACATTCGCTGCTGGCGGGATCATTAGGGTTTCAGTGTAATTACAATTAGAATTTTGTGTGGACACAGCTCCTCAAGGCTGAATGTTTGACACATCTGGACCAGCGCACAACATTAAACATCAAATTTCCCGATGTGACGGTCGAGACAGCAGAAATTCAATACAGCCATAATAAAATGCAGCAACGGTGCACAGTGGCAAATAGTTTATAGACACCAATTGTTTATCACCAAGAAGAAAGAAAACGATAAGGAATTTAAGCTATAATACAAGAAAAATATCATTTCATTCAAAATAGATTACTGCTACACAATCTCGCTCAAATATCATCTTAATTGAAGTTCAACCATTCGCTGTTGACAAAAACAAACAATCGACAAAAAGCCTACACTAACAAAGCAAGACCATAATATAAAATGACTAATACAAGTTGGCCGTGGTAAGGTAAACCGAAAGAAGCTGTGAACTATAAACAAACACCGGTGCTTCCTGGTGATAGACACGTGGGATAAAATCCCATGCGATACAAATATAATATAAATCAAACGTACATGAACAGTGGTGCTAGTAAGAGTGGGTTCGCAGTTTTCGAGAGAATACTTCCAGCACGCCAACCCGATAACGTCGTTAACCTGCAAAAAAAAGTGGATTGACATTAACACAAACACATCCGAAGAGCCTCTTCGAATAATATATTCATATTGAAATGAACCCGAATATTTTTGGATGACACCCGTCAGGGTAATCGTCAGCAACTAGTAGAGAATTGGAAAGAACATTGTATATCAACAATCGTTAGGACTGGGCACAATGATTTGAGCACTCGAATGCGAATCGAGTTAAGTAGTGAGAATCGACCTTTTAATGTACTGAATTTAACCAGCTGGCTTTTCCGAAAAATTTTGCTTCACTTTTTGAAACTGTAAAACACGACATCAATGAGATGTGAAACCAACAAGCAGCATATCGTTGGATTCAGTACGTCAACGCCTAATCAACTAGGCCACGAAGCGAGACGACAGCAGGCAAACTGAGCGTGTATATAATCAGGAATACGAGAAAACCTGGTTTTAAAAATGTACATATGTTCCTAAGAAGACCACAACGTATACCTAGTGCGTATGTGCATGTGCTGTTCACTGCGACAGAGATAACATCTTTTAAACAAGCCATGAGTGACCGCTTTTGCTCAACTATTTCGATCGATACTATCAATACATGGTAGAGCGTTTCACCATAAAAACGCAGTCTGAGAGGGTGTTTATGCGTCTTTATGGTGAAACGCTTTACCATGTATTGACAGAACCAATCGAAATAGTTGAGCAAAATCGGTCACTCATTCCTCGTTTGAAAGAAGTTATCTCTGTTGCAGTGAATAGCACGTATTAATCGCACTAGGCATACGTTGTGGACTCTAGAAGGAAGTAACCAAAACTTGAATTTTTTTCAAGGTTCCCAACCTTTTTGGATGTCAAAACCGCATTTCAAACTTCAGAGTATGCATGGATCCGCATGAGAACACTCGAGTAGGCACAATTCACATAGATTTCTATAGATTCTGTATCGGATATTTTAGCATTGATAGACGAATATTGACGAGTGCAGTACATTGAAATATACTGAAAATGCATATCATTACTACAGCATACTATATATGTCGTTATGCGATAGCTCTTCATACATTCCAGCACTTAATGCACAAGTTAGAGGGGGATTATACGCTGAGTAATATTGCAATTTATATTTGACTATGAGCTGTTACTCTGATGTAAGTAAAACTGTGTCGAAATTTACTCTTCACAGAGACGATCTACGAAGGTCTATCACCACTGATCAGCACCAACTCGAGAATTATCATTGCCTGACGGGTATTTATCCATGCGTTTGACGCTGGTCTGCAAGAATTCTCTTTCCCCGTTTTCAAAAGCGGCCTTGGGCATCTTCAGACTTAACTAATATCCCCTATTTCAGCTTTCATACACAGAAATTGAATATAACTATTTATAGAAGCAAACAACAGCCGTCTATCATATTTTGTAGCATATATTCAGAGGTCAATCAGAGCTGCAAGAAGGCTAGCTTGGAGCTGCATGTGGCTTGGGAAGCACTGATATACCCGCTCAGTTGCCCTGCTCTCATCTGGCTTCGTGGCGTAGTTGGTTAGGCGTTGAAATTTCGAATCCAACGATATACTACTTGTTGGTTTCGCATCCCATTAAGGTTGTGTTTTGCAGTTTTGAAAAGTTAAGCAAAGTTTTACGGAAAAACCAGCCGGTTAATGTGATGCGTAACCGGTATTGATTTCTTTATAATTGTGCAAAAGGTATATATTTGAACTTTTCAAAATGTATATATTTGAACTTTTCAAAATGTATATGTTTGAGCTTTTCGCAATATCCATACCGGTATGATATCATCATGAGTGATGCTCGAATGCTAGACTCGAAGTCTTGTGCTCTGTTCGGAATTGACGCACTCAGGAATTCGATTCCACCCCGCCCTAACAATCGTATTGCAAAATATGCCGTCACAATCATAAAAATTCTACTAAATGAGCGGAACAGATAGCTTATGCTTAACATACTATTTTTACATCATCAACAACTCAAAATCCGCACCTTTGCTTTCCGGGCAAGAACGTGTATAAAAAGCGGAAATTTCGGTTTCCCTGTACCATGCAACGGCCAGACGTAAATGTTCACTTTCCGAATCGAAGGCGCGCTCTGCCCCTCGGCGTCGAACCTTGAATACTCCCGAAACGGATTGTTGTACTGCTCGGCCGACTCTGTCAGCAATTTCGACAGCACAGAGAGACCGCGGGTACGCCTCGGTATCCGCGTATCGACCGTATCGCTATTACTGAAATTTGCATCGTGGTTCGTTTCGGCTATTACGACCGAACCTTCGTTTTCAGTGTCGTTAAAGTCAGTATGGTTGTTCGGAAGTCTACTAGTGCAGTGTGGAGGCGTTTCAGGTGAGGTAGAAGGTGGCAAGATAGGAGATTTAGTTGCATCGCCGTTGGCTTCGTCTTCGAGTAATGTAGGTGTCTCGATTGTGAGCGTCTTCTTCTCTTTCAACACTTTCTTTCGGAACATATCGTTGATATCTTCCTGTTTGGAAAAAAAGTTATAAAAACGTTCAGGCTCAGCCAGAGTTATAATGACTCGAATAGAGTCTCGATTTTTTGGTGACTCTGCTCATTTTCTTAAAAGACGGAAAATGACTCGACTCGGATGGCCAAGGCAGGAACTTTATTGTAAGAATAGTAAAGTTATCACATCATCCGTACCTCATCTATCAGTGCAGGCACTTGAAAAATAGGCTCGGAAACTGTAAAGAGCGAGGAAACTAGTAAATCATGAATGCGAGGCATTCGATATCCCCATTCTCGCCTTCGTGATACGTGGACTATATAATACAATTCTTGTGGCAATTTCACTCATAAAAGCAGATGAAATTGCTGCTTCTACTTTAATAAGCCCAGATTGTAAAAGGTGGCTAGTCTTGCCTGAAAACTGTTGAAGAAGTGGAAGTAGTCACTACATAAGTGATGCAAGTAGCTCTAACATACTTGCGTACTTCAAAAAAACTAGAAGTAGTTTGGTACTGACCCTTTCTGGTGACCACTGACCACTCCGGTGAGCAAATCTCGCAAGATTAAAAATCACAACACTATTTGAAGTAATTTTCGCGAAAAAAAAATCCACAGTTCAGCTCAGCCCCCAATCTTGCGACTACCTAACAGAATCTATCCCAAATTAGCAACATGCTTATCACCAACACAATAAAACAGCTACAGATAGTTCCTCCTGTCTAGCGCTGGCTCCACAGCTACTTAGGCTTCTTATATAATTATGTTATGATCGTTTCGACAGTACCCTACAATTCAACAACACACGCGAGAGTGTCCCGACAATATTTTCAAACAGTCATGCAATACACATTCCACACACAGTTGCGCATGTCGCACAAGAGCAGTCGATACTCGCTAACACAAAATCCCTAAATGAAGCGAAGGACAACAACTTATTCGCGCGTCGGATTGAATTCAAACTACAACGAACCAACCTCCGACATTTGATAGTTCTTCTTTCTCCAAGGAACAGAATTCACTTTCACTCTGTTCTGCTTTTCCCTTTTGATGCGTTCTAACTTCTGGGCAGTATTAGATCTCCGGCGTCCACCAAAGTCCCACCCTATAATCACAATCAATCTTTAACTAAATGCACCAATGACCAGGGTTGTAAAGACTTGAGTCATTTTTTGTGACTCGACTTAACTCGAGTCATTTTTATAAATATAGAAAATGACTCGACTGTCGACTTGTACTCGAGTCATTGCGCATGACCTGACCAAGTCATGACTCGAGATTCGGGCGGCCACGACAGCCAATTTCATTTTAACTTTGAAGAGTAGTTAAGTTACCACATTATTGGCATTTCGTCTATCGGTATTAAGACTTGAACAATAGGGCCATAAACTGTTTAGAACGAGGAAAATGAGTATAATATGAATGCGCCGAGTCAGCTATCACCAGGCCTGTTTATTTTTGGATATTGGGTTTTATTTTTGGAGATTCTCCAAAAATAAGATTTGAAAACATCCAAAAATAAGATTTTTTTGGATGATGTTTTTCAGTGAAATATACAAGTCAGAGCGATGTAAACGACCAGAAAACTCATAAAACACACAAAACAGCACCTCATGTGAGGGAAGGGGTCACCGAAACGCTAAAACTACTTCCACTCAATCCACTTCACGTTTCTGCTGACCTTGCCTGCCTGCCTGCCCGCCCCTCTGCCTTTGTACTCCTATAAGTTTCACAGTGCGACACGTAGAGAAGACGGGAAGGCAGCTTGAGTGAGGCAAAGGGAACGGCGAAATCATATACAGCCACCTCTGTCGCAATCACTTCGTCCACACGATGACAGGACTCATCTGCTGATGCTTCAGACGGCAGCACAACTTGATCCAGAGTAGATGGAAAGCGTGTGACCCAAGTTTGTTGACGCTCGTTTATTGTCAATGAAGAGGGTGGCCTCTTGGTTGACTGGAAACCGTACCAAACTCCTTGATGTTATGGACGAAAACAGTCCGACGTGTGCAACTTCGCTGCTGTGGTGGATCCATCTGATCGTTCTCGATCGCATGGTCGCGCTCGCACATAGCTGAGCACCACCGTCACGAAGCTTCATGGTCTTGATGTTCTGATCATGGAGCAGCAGGAGCTCATGCGCCTGGTCAAACGCCTGTGTCCAGGTGAGGACTGGGACGAGGACCGCCACAAGGAAGGTTTTCTGGTCAGAGGGTGTTGGGATGTCAAGTTCAATGAGGCACGCAACTTCGTGGAGGATCAGAGGTTTCAAGCGCATTACTGACGAGCGCTTTTCAGGAGCAAAGGCTTGGAAGATTTGAAGAGTTGGACATTCCTCGATTTTTGGACCCCTTACCTCGATGTTTCCCACAATTGCGACGTTCGAGGCCGATATCTCGAAAATCAAGGGGGGTGGCCAGGCCAAAGACTAAATTTGTGAAGAATGTATTGGAAAGTTAGATCAAGATCACTGATGATATCTATGTGTTGGAGGACTTGAAAACATGATAATAACATACTTTTGGTGGATTTTTTCAGTAGTAATAGGGCTCAAAACACCTTCAATTCTTATTTTTGGAGATCCTGCAAAAATAAAATTTGAAAACATCCAAAAATAAGCTATTTTTGTTATTTTTGGAGAAATCCAAAAATAATCAGGCCTGGCTATCACCCATGCAGATATGTAAAAAAGCGACTTGAACATGACTTGAGCTCTAAACTGAACACTGAACACTCCAAATTGAGTCTCAACCCTATGACCCGACCCGTAGAACTCGGTGGTGAATTTAAAATGACTCGATTTGAATTAAAACTATAAAAGTAAGATTGACTTGTGACTCGGAACCGTGCGACTTGGACCTGCCAGGACCAAGTACTACTGCTGAAATTGAATTCCCGAAATGGAATATACACGGGATGCAAGTCGACTTTGCCACTTGCGAACCAGACAAAGCAGGGATTTTTGCGACATAACATCTTGAAGGTTATAGATTCAGAATCAAAAACTTCAAGAACTACTCTATTCCATACATGAGGGGTCCACAAAACAAATAGGTCATCCCCTAATTTTGAGTGATACCTTCCTATGTGGACCGCAGAGTATTTCGATGTTGCGGAGAACCATCGCATCTGCATCATAAACTTGAACGTTTTTAAACCTAGGCTGCTGCATTTTACTTAGGCCAGATACAGTGCAATCGCACCGACAGTCACTGCAGTCAGTGGCTACACAGCAGAACTTGCGTGTTTATATGAAAACGAAAATGGTTTTCAAGTATGTTGTCTTAGTAGCTAACCAACCCACACAGTCAAGCTGCACGCCTATTTCTGCGATTTGAAAGATGAAGTAGGTCTAGCCCACTGGTTGTTAACGAAATATAGGAAAACCGAAATGAGAAATTTAGTAGGCTAATTAGCTATCGAGCCGATTGAGATGACCCCATCTACTAAACAAGAAATCCTCAAATAGGCAAATTTCGTACCTTTAAATTACCATTGTTAACCTGCTTTTATTGTAAAGGTACATGCAGCCTGCATTATCATTGAAATTAAGTCATCAAATACTAAAGAATCTGATTTACTCCAAATCCAACTTTACACAACACCTTTTCTTGAAAAATAATTACGGTATAATATATTCTGCCAAGATGAAAGTTTTCCCTAAACAACTGCGAAGAATTTCATATCACAACGTCTAGCTCTGTTTGCTAATCATTAGTACATAGCATTTGTAGCATTTGTTTATCTCACGAAAATTGCAATTCGTTGACAGACAAAAACAAACCTGACTGTATATCGGGAGACGGTGCTATTGGTAATATGTCACCAGTCCCATTGGCTTCCGAAGACCGGTCTTCGAATGCACTCACATTCACTTTTGGGGTTTCTCTTTTTAAGGAACCAACTGGGGTCGACTGACCAAACGTTTCTGGAAGTCCCTTTTTCTGAAAACAAAAAATGCTAACTAAGCCAAATTCGATAATTTTTTCCAGCGACATTGAGTTCAGTCAGTAACCACAAAGGATATACATTCATTGATTCACACACTGGAACGATACTGCAGGTTCGAAGTTCAAGGTCATGGTTATCAGGATCAGGAACGACAATATGCTTAAATATTAGATGGGTCATTTCATGTTGAACCATACTCAATATTATATGTACCAGTTTTATTTAAAAGCTAGGGTTGCGCTTATTCCAAAATAATAAATTAAAATGAGGTCAAATAAAGTCAATCTCCTCGCTCAGTCCCAATTCCTCATGTTCAAGTTCAAAAACACGTTTCCTTGTTCCATATCTAATATTTTGGATGACTTTATCGATTTCTTGATTGGATTTATAAAATTTGATTGATATTCTTGTCCAGACTGCCTTCTTTTATGTTGAATTGCCGATGCTTCAGTTTTTTTGGTTCAGCGCCTTTTTTCAATTCGTCGGTATAGCTTCTTGAGACTTCATGTGAATTGTTTCGTCTCCATTTAACGGGGGAGAGAGCGTAGTGGTGAGCGTCAGTGCCACCTACGCAGGAGGTCCGAGTTCAAGTCTCGCCATCGGAGATTATTCTGGGCCCCTCGTCCACCTGTTCGCTGTTTTTACGGCGACAAAAAAGCCCAGAAAAATACCCGATAAAGAAAGAAAGCACAAGAAATAGCGTTTAAAAAGGACCGACAAGGACAGATTAGCATCGAAGAAGATTGTGACATCGGGTGCTTAGGCCGAGATGGATGCCTGATTAAGAGCCCGCAGCTGGTCGTTTCGGCACCCCCCTATCTGTTTATTGCATCACATTGTACATTGTGTGTGTGTGTGTTGGGCAGATGAAAATATAATCTGATATTAAATCGATTATTATTGCAATTTGCTGCATTAATTTTTCCAATTTTTGACATTGTTACGCGATTACATTGTCATAGGAAGCGTACAAACCTTATTTTTCATTGCCCTCTCTTTCCGCCTCTCTTCTTTCAATAGTTTAATCCTGTCTCTGTGTTGACCTAGCGTCATCATGTCACCTCCTTGCAGAACCATCTCACACATTCCAGTGTCGTCGCTCGTAATGAACGAATGCCGAATGTGCTGCAAGAGCCACTCGGGATCGTCTAGCATCGCCATTACGCTTTAGTGATGATGTAAATCCCTCCGTATAACGTGTCAGATGGTTTTGGTGATAAATCTGTTTATAGATGATGATTGTGATTGATATAGGACAGCCGTCATGTTTAAAGCATAATAGTCTAACCTTGTAAGCGGCGCATCTATATTTTCCATATCTTCATCCGATGTCCCAGTTGAGTGGAATTCGTACCGTAATACCACCCCTTAGCCTCAAATATTACATGTTTCCCAGCTCAATACAGCACAAACTCGCTCTAGCGCCCATTGTAAAGATTGACAAAAATCTTCACAAACAACTTACTTCTAACTGTCGCCGGTACTCTCGTGTCACATTGGCTAAAATTTGTGTCGAAAACAAGTTGGTTCTTCACGTAAGATGCAAAAAATCTGCCCCGTTGGATAATATTTGGATGGATTTGCATCACTTCTGTAAGTGAAATCGCCGTAAGAAATTCATCATCATCATCATTTTATCATAGCCTTTATAAGAGCTTATAAAGGCTATGATTTTATCAATTAATTTTTATCAATTTAATACACCACCAGATTATGTTATAAGGAAAAATAGGAGGGTGCCGAAACGATTACATAAAAGGAAGAAATTACCGGTTAATGTCGGCTCTATATCATGATAAAGGAATATGTTTTCAAACATTGTATATGCCGCTAAAACATCAAGGACAAAAATATAAAACGTCCTATTCATCAATAATTCTGCGTTCATTGCAAGGATATGTCTTGCAAAGTCCAAGGCTACTGTAGACATGTCTGCTTCTGACTCCTTACCAGTGTTGGGATCAAGTCACTACCTTCGAGTCACGAGTCATTGCACATTTGACTCGAGTCAAGTCAAGTCAATCGATTTTCGACGGTGACTCGAGTCAAGTCAAGTCACTCGATTTTTGGCGGTGATTCGAGTCAAGTCAAGTCACGTCAAGTTGCCTTTTCGAAGTATGAGGCATGGTTACGTCATTGCATTTTGCTAGCTGTCTGAAGTACCGATTGCTTGGTCATTGATCGATTGTGAACAGATGAACGAATATAGAGTTGAATATACACGCAACAAGGCATTGTATCGCCAGAGGTGGTCAGTAACGAAGTACTTCTACTTTTTGGAAGTACTCAAGTAGTTTTCCTCTACTTCTGGTACTTACTCAAGTAGATTTGATTTTCTCTACTTCTACTTCTACTTCGTAATATTTTGTGATCTACTTACTTACTTTTCGCTATTTTCAGTTTGTCAAGTTGAAGTATAGTCTAATTCCCCAATACGATAGATAGCCTTAGGAATTTCGAGGCTGTACGGAGTACCAACAATTAATATTCATAAAAGTAAAGTAAAGCCCAGAAATTTTGTTGCTCTTCGCGTGTAGTAGCACAGTGATGGAGTGACTAATAGGTTTTCATGAAAGTATCACTGAATATAATTTAGGCACCGGATTGCTTGGTTCCTCTCACAACGCGTTGTTGCCCAATGCCCATATCAAATATTTAATCACAGTAAATGTGACCCACCATAACGTTTGAAACTACCGTTTCGCAATCTAGCAATTACCTATCATATCGTAATCTATAGCAGCCCATGCGTGTCTTGCTAATCTGGATTATACAGCTTTTTTAACGCTACACATGTTTTAGCAGATCACCTTTGAAGCTTTATGGACAAAAGGCATGAAATATATTTTCCGTTTTTAGAAGTGGTATTCGTATTTCACTTTCAATTGCGACTATCATACCTTGGGTTCTAATTACTTTCAATTCTTTTGTCTGCAGAACATACATGTTGAAGCATAAAAGCAAGTGGAGTAATATGCCTCTATTTTCCGAAAATAAATCTACACTAAATACAACTTTTACGATCCCCAATATTTGTTATTAACGTTTACTAATCGCGCAAAGTGATGGGAACCGTTTCCAATACAATTTCTACGTATTGATCTTCGCCTAAACTTGGGGCCTTATAATATGGGGTAGGGCGCCATATGATATTCTCTAAAAACTAGGTCTTTTAGTAAACAAGGGGTTAGTATCGCATTTTCATATCAATACTCTAATTTGCATCCCATGATGCGAAACAATGCTTTTTCTGTCGAAAATTGATACCTCCAGGGTTGCATCAATACGAATCAAGCTCTCTGAACCTGCTGCATAGTTCGATTCGCAGCTTTTGACAGTCCATGGGAACGAATAGGACTGCTTTTTCAAAACTACTTACTTACTTGAGTAGATTTAAAGTCAGTCAATTCTACTTCAAGTAGTTTTAGGTGGCTTGTTGAAGAAGTACTTCTACTCGTACTTGAGTAGATTTTTTCGTCGCTACTTCTACTTCTACTTGAGTAGCTTTCGTGACTACTTTGACCACCTCTGTGTATCGCTCACATATACGTAAAACTGCGAATTGCATAGCCTCAGTTTATAATTACCAGCCGAAATAGAGAATAGAGAAACGAATTGATAAGATGCAATACATTACCCATTTACAAATTGATATGATACAATTCGAGCCTGTGCCAATGGTTGAGTACTATATAAACTTTATTCGAATTCAATTTCAATGAAATAAGAGGAACAGAGAACAGAAATAGACCTTTTGCTATTAAATTCCTTTACTATACTAGTTTACGACAACGTAAGCTGTAACCTTCGATCACTCCGTTAGCGGTCAATTTTTTTCTGAGTTAACAATGGAGGCATAGTAAAACGCACGATCATTGAATGATTGGTCGCTCTCACGGGTTACACCAGCGTTTCGCAAACAATCCGAAGATATGCAAGATACAGTGATTTTTATCAACACCGATTACTTGATGACGTAAAATTGTCTCGTGAATTTCACTCCGAGTCAATCCACATTTCTGATACGACGAGTCAAGTCAAGTCATTTTAGCAAAGTGACTCGAGTCAAGTCATACGAAAAATGTGACTCGAGTCATCCCAACACTGCTCCTTACGTCAGTAAGATAAAACATCATTCTCTCTCTACAAGTACTTTCGAGTTCTGAAAACAAATACCTGTACAAATTTTCGGCTTGATTCATGTCTACTGGGAGACCCAGAAACTATTTTCGTTACCACTGGCTCCAATTTTTATACTCCATGAGTATTCAATATTTCGAAGACATCAATTGCGACATAAGTCCTCTTCCACCCGCTAAAGCTAGCCCACCAACTATCCTTTTCCGTGAAATGGTATCGATCGCAACACATCAAAGCACTCCTGCTACGCATCATATCATTTTCATGAAATAAATGAAGATATCGTGACAAAAATTTAGCAATTTCAAACAACCGAGAAGCATTAAAAAACGTTTTGAAGTAACAGTAATGCATGCGTGGTGATGACGCAATCTCCACATCTTTTTCATAGATGTCCGGGAAACTAACTGATTGGTCGCAGAATTCGGATCGGATCGTTCAACCTGCATTATTTGCAACACTTTGACAATTCATGACTTTCCGTTAACTGTTATTTTGATATCGTCGACAGACTGCTGCGTGAGATCTTTCTCCAATACATAGGCGTCTGACGGTTCAATCCGCTTATAATATTGTTTCTCAGTTTGAACTATGGAAAAGCCAAACTTCTTGTAGAAATCTAACGCAGACTGGTTGTTGATTTGGACATGCCTGAAAAAGAAGGTATCGCGTTGATCGACAGTCATATTTTCTAGGTACTAATGACAATTTAATCTGAAATTTCAACCCATTTTGGTTTTCTTTATGAGTTTAGTTCAAGTAAATTCACCAGTCTTGACAGTTTCTGGCCCTATTTTTCAAGTATCAGTGCTGATAGAGAAAATGATCCACAGCTGCAACACCAACGGGTTGCGGGTCCGAGTCATGACAACCAAACTGCGAAATCCTATTTCTAGTATCAATCATCATGTCTAAAGCCCGACCGATATTGGATTTTTGGGCCGATACCGATATATTCAGGCGATATTCAAATAAGGTGGAATCTGCCTCAGAAGGTGCATTTTCAAAAATTCACAGCATTTATTTCAACAGCTACACAGCATGAAATAAACTACAACATGAAATAAACTAGATAGGCTGCATCTGGACACCTTGAAAGTTAAGATATGAAATATAGCAATATTCTTAGTCTAACGGTCAAGAATAATAGTTTTCTGACTTGATACCATCATGTTGTGACGTCACAAAAATTGCCGATATTTTTTGACCTCCAATGGCCGATACCGATAATTCTTTCAAAGTCTAATATCGACTCGATATTATCGGCGAACCGATAATCGGTCGGGCTCTAATAATGTCATTTACATTAGGAGAAATCCAATTTATACTTACAAGAATATCGCTGATATGGATTTGTCTTTGTCGCAAATCTTGAAGACATGCTTCAAAAGCATGGTACCAACTCCACGTTGACGATATGGTGCAAGGCATCCGAGCGTCATGATGTAGAGACGCTTATTAGGTTTTGTGTTGTCAATACGACAACAGACTGCACCGACTACTATATCATTGAAAAATGCTGAAATACAAAAATAAAAGGTTCATCATCAAAATAAGCAGTTAATTTTATATTTATTCAACTTCATCAAATACAATAATAGCCATCAAGTCATATCACAAACCATTCTGGGCTGGAAGAATCAGCAGAAAATCAAGTTCCGCAATGCATTATGGTCACTTGTGCTGTTTTGATCTCATAAAAACTTTGATAAAATGAATGAATGAACTCGAATGAACATTGAAATAAGCATACTACTGCCCCATACTGGATTATAAACCAAAACGCAATGTTGATATTTTAAGCGAGGATATGGAAATCATATATATATGTATATTTAAAACAAGCCAAACATTAATTTGATGATAACGTACACGCGTCAGAAACATTGACGAAATTTTATAAGGTCTGTTCGACCTCAAAAACTAATTTGGTAAAACTAGGGATGAAAGTTGGTTGTCCGATACTTGGAACAGCATGGAAATTTGAATCCCCGAACCGCAATCTGTTCGTAGATTTGCTGATTCCACTTTTTGTTCAACTCCAGGACACACAATGCTGACAGCATAATAACTATGCTAGCTTCAAATACGCTTCTGTAATATATAAATATTAATGCTTCTACACATACAGAACAAATCTACCTAACACACACATGAATCGGTTTTCAAGTTCAGCACTAAAAGGAGTGCTGGAGTGGCTAATATAAAATCACAGTGATCACACCTATGATCCTAATGAAGTCATTCCCGTTTTGCCGTTCTGTGATGCTTTGCAGAATTGAAACCTTTTAAATTGCGCGGGTCTTGAGGCGGTGCTATCGCGACAGCAATGAAATAAAAAATAGACACACTATAGCAAGAATACAACTTATAATTATCATGGTAAAATATATCAAGAATATCATTCATGAAGTACCTGCAGTAATTAGATTTTTAGTGAGCACCTCATCAATATTTTCAATACGTATGTTGAAACTTTTGCGGACCGCACAATGCGGAGTTGTGGGCCGTACCTTGCTCACACCTCCTCTATAGTAATGTAATCTTGATTTTTATTCAGTGCATTTTAGTCGACCATCCTTGGAAACTAGCAAAACCAAGGGAAAGCAAGTGGGGTGATTTAGGAATGTTTTGAAATAAATCGTGCTGTGAAATTCATTATTATATATTACAAACTCCTGAAACTGTAGTTGCGACATCACTTCTTATAACATAAGGCACTGTGGTTAATATTGCAAAGTAGAATATATCATTATACATTACCTAATTTTGCCAAATCGCCGACATCCAGCACATCTTTATAAAATTTATCATTGTAGGTTACCGGCAGTATCACTTGATTGAGCAATTTGAGTTGTTTGATGTTATGCTGTGTGATTTCTCCCAAATCAATTCGATCTCTGTAACAAAACAAAACATAATTGATAAATATACAACGCTATTCAACCTTTTAATATAGCCTATGTGGCAGATATTGGCAGATATTCAAATCCCTCATAAGTCTTATTGGCATAGGCTATGCTGCATTTATAATTCAGTTCAGCTCAGTTTGGTTTATTAGCAATTTTTATCAGTTCAATACACCACAAAAATGCGATACCATTTATTTTTAGAGGAGCCAATGCACTGCAGTATACCCCATTACCTATACTATATAGCCTTTGATAACATGGGGAATGAGTTCATTCGACACCATACATCTTCCCATTGTATTACATTCTTGTGGTGTATTGAAATGATGAAATTGTTAGTATAAATTAAACTGAAAAAATGAAATTGAATGAGATCAAGAATTTTTAGTAACTAATCATCATGGCGACTAAATGAAAATTCCCTGGGGTGAGGAGTACAGCTGAAAAAAAAGAAAGAGCATCCGTCCGAGTTCTTAACAAACAGAAAAATGAATTGAAATGGAATTAATGGCATTTGAGTTTCCAAATATATATACCAACGCCATACGGTACAAACAGCTCGTATTAAACAATGAGAGAGTAATATTTAATACATACACATTCATTCTTTATCATCGGAGGAGATCTTCAATTTCGTTCCAAATAATTCGACAGAGAACCGCACTGTGACACAACCATACGATAATAGCAATTGCAAATATCCGATTTCAGCAATGGCGCGCGTCCGTCAAAAATCTCGGTTCGGGTAGAATTACATTGACGATGTCAGTAATGTCGACCATATCAGCATTGGCAAGGCCGTTCTAATATTGCTATGCGCTCTATAAGACACGCATTAGGTTGTGCGGCACACACAGCACAATGCCATGCAATCAACAGATATGAGGATATCGAAACGATTATTACCTGTCACTCAATCCATATCCGCCTATAATGCCCGATGTAACAGTGGTCGTATTAATTTTGGCTATCAGCATATACTTCGCGCATGCCTCATATTTGCATGTTGTAGGTGGGTATCTGATTGGAAGACTTCTCCAAGACGTTTCGAGTCGTTCATATCTCTTTATTTTATCGTAATCTTGTGGTGTTTTGAAACGAACCAGAAAATGAATAAACGAACCAGAACAATGAGGATACTCTGCTGTTACCGTGATTCCTGTGACTTCGATGTCAAAATTATGTTGAATAAATAGATGCACCACATGCTATGAAAGTGAGCAACGTCGATCGACGTTATGAGGTGTCGTTGATTGCATATATATATAGTAAGGCTGTAGTCGGGCTCGTTTCAGATGAGTACTGAGGTTAGTGCGATTTGTTCGGTTCTTGCTTATGTGCAACATCACTAAACCAGCCTAGGCCAACAATATATCACATACAAAGCGGCATAGGTTGCAGGATATCGTCATTCATCATCATCATCATCATATAACCCGGCAGGCCTGCTGTATGGAATCGGTGTCCTGTGCTCATACAATTCTTTATTTTAATTTTTTAATAAATTACTTTAACTTGAAGAATCATCGCTGCTCACCTGTCATATTAGGCAGAACGTACCGAGATTCCAGTATACGACCGGCAGGCATGTTGCATAAAGGCTTTGTTCTTTGTATAGTGACTGTGCTGTACTCTTCAAATCGTTTTACTTTGAATTCAGAACAAACGAAGGTTATAATATACTTCTTTTGGTATCAGTACCTGGGTCTTGCCGAACCTCGGGAAGTTTTGCAATGTCTCACAATAATGACATGCAGCCACCTCCCAGGCCTCCAATGTTGGGGAACATGCCTCCCAGGCCGCCGATGGGCCCGCCAGGAAATATGATGGGTCCCAGGCCTGGTATGCCGCCACCACCACCAATGAACATGATGGGTACGTTTTCAACTGTATATAACTATGTATGTTGTTGAAAGATAATGTATAAAGTATAATCATATTATTATACAGGTGGTGACAGGGGCTTCCGCGGAGAGGGAAATATGCCACCACATCCAGTGAGTCATTTTTACTCTAGGCCCACTACTAGTTATCAATTTATGAATATGTCCACTGGCCACACTATAAACTGGACTTAGGATCGTGTCATGGTTGTCAGTTCGTGAGCAAAACATTGATTATACAATAGTCGAAAAAAAAAATTTAATGTGAAATTGTAGTTATTGCAGAAAGACGATTATTGCATATAAATATCTAAAAAAATGGTTTTGTCAAATATTCAGCTGAATAGAAATCTCTCGCATCAAAAGCCCTAAGCAGCTCATCCTCGTTAACAAAATTTTTGAAATGATTTGGATGAAAGCTGGTTGCACCACTGTTGGGATCAAGTCACAGCAAATTTTTACTTGGATCAATTCATTACTAGAATTTCCAGTTTCTGTGGGATAGCCGTGGTTGGGCTGCTGCACAAGCAATGACAAAACAAACCACAACAATAGGCCTACTACAGGACTAATATTTATCTGTAACAAGATGAAATATTTTTAATAATTCCCTCCACTTAGTAATTAGTGTGCCGCCACAGATACTCAGGTGTGCCGCGAACATTTTGGGAGTTTTGGAAAATAACTAGAAATATTTACAAACAGGTCTGAAGACTAGCATATGCAACTTCTTCAACAGCTGATAAATAAGCTCAGCAAGTGACAATGAAACCAGTTGCGGCATCCTAATAAATCAAGCAATCTTTCCACAGAAGAACAGCTAATTGATTTACAGAAATGTCCATTTTAAATTTGAAGCTATTTCTTCAAAAGAAATTCGATGAATTTTAGCTGTCTAATAGCAAATCCTGTTCCATGATCGGTTCATGGACATGGCATTTCTTTTTTGAGTGAAATTAAAAGCTGTATACGAGAGACACTGCTTGGAATTAATGACAAAATGTGGGGATGATTGTGAACGATTTAACCTCCCCTTTCTGTTGTATATGTTCTTTTCATATAATAAAAAACATCAATATTTTTTAAGCCTCTTTGCTTGTTTTATAATTTTTCTAGTGTGCCACTAGCCGAAAAAGTTTAGGAACCACTGATCTATGCTGTTGACATACATTTTTAATATCTATTCCATAAAATGAAGACAATGAATCCATCTAAACAGCTTCTAACAGGAGTCTCAATTGCCTGCTGTTCCTCACGATATGTCATTTATTTCAGGATCAATTCAACAATATGCCTCCAGATAGGTTCAGTGGACCGCCTGCCCGCTTTGATGGTCCGCCTGCTCGCTTTGACGGTCCGCCTGGTGGATTTGAACCACCCCCTGGTGGGTTTGAACCACCCCCTGGCGGGTTTGAACCACCTCCCGGTGGATTTGAGCCACCTGGCGGATTCGAGCCACCTCCCGGAGGGTTTGAACCGCCCCCCGGGGGTTTCGATGGACCGCCCGGAGGCTTTGAACCTCCACCTGGGCGCTTTGACGGGCCTCCCGGACGCTTTGACGGGCCGCCCGGAGGGTTTGACGGGCCGCCCGGCGGGTTTGATGGACCCCCTGGGAATTTTGAGCCCCCTGGCGGTAACTTTGAACCTCCTGGAGGATTTGATGCCCCGCCGAGTGGATATAACCGGCCCGATGAATTCCGGGGGGATCTTGAAGGTGAGTGTGAAGTTGTAGTTCATAGATACACTCTGCACTAGTCGCATGGTGATTAGCGCAGGTTAAAATTGAGTACCTGATTGATTCGATTCTGAATTCAGTTCTAGGCTCTGAATTGAGTCAAGTATTCAAGTGTCACTAACTATAAGACCACGCCATGACAGTATGAATGACAAAAGTTCAAGAAGGCTATGTATGTTGGGGCTGTTTTAGGATTTTTCTTTATTTTCGGATACTGGAGATTCACTGATTAAATTGTCAGGTTGCCTAATGAAACGCAACACACCAAATTTGGCTCAATTGCTACCAGTAGATGCCTACGCAGAGCCAATTGAAATTGATTATAAAAAAATTTAGAAATTTTTATTTAATTTAGCAAAAATTGCTCTACATCGTTCTTTCAGCCGAGTTAACAATTTTATGGGGTTGACAGTTGCATTTGAAAACTTTATTTTTATAATAAATTCAAAAATGTCAATTGGCTCTGTTTAGAATGAGTGGAATGGAATGGAGCAAGACAACCCTAATGTTTATACCTACCTTTTATCTGATGACAAACAATATAATGCCAGTTTCACATCACGTTAAAGATAATTCGGTTTTTCTTCGGCCGTACCTATTTCGTTACACTTTGGGACAACACTGTGGGGTTCGATCACGACTTTGCAAAAATATTATTTCCAGTAACGTGCGTGACTTTCTATTGCACGCTCATATGCTGCATTACAAGGTTTCAAAGATTTCACAGAGGAAAACAGTAGCGGAGTTATAGTTCATGTGATGAATTAACGCTTAATGGCAAGTTGTGTATAATTTAAGTACTCGAAAAATGATCTCTCACTAGTCGACTCAAATCATTAGAAATAATACTCTAATTATTGTGCCCAACCCTAATTATGAATAAGCCTTGACCACCTTGACCCATAAGCCTTCTCGATCTAGTAGGAGATGACTCTGCCGGAAATATTATGGTGCACCGGTTTCGTTATGCAACAGTGTCCCAGGTTCACTGTGTTGAAAATTAAATGGTTAAGACGAGGGGTGGGGGTTCACGCAGATTTCTATTCAATTCTAAATTGCAGGGGTTTCAACCCGAGCCATCCTGGCTACGGGCCTGTCGTTGATAATTGTGTTTTTATTCCATCAAGCAATGAATCAGTACCGGTGTTGCTATTTTCCCAACAGACAACGCGACCCGCAGACACACTCCACTGCCGCTGATGTCACGCGAGGTGGAACCCACGAAAGACTTTGAGAGGAAACTGAAAGAGGATGAAAAGACGGGCAGGAAAGGTCGGGATTTCCGCCTTCCTGCGGCGTTGGAGAAAATGCTCGCGTATAAGGATGAAAGAGCGCGAGAGGTGATTTGCTTTGGAGTGTAGTCTCAGAACGGGGACCAAAGTGCTACCGCTAGGGAGAACTTAACTTGTTATTCGAGACTCGACGAATTCCAATTCTCGATTCTTTTCACACCCTGAAACCTTGACCCATCTACTGTGCATGGTATATCCTATATAGTCAATTGATTAAAACATTTATATTTAAATATTTGAGTTCATTTCAATCTGAATGTATTATTCAGTTGTATATGGGAGTTTTGAGTCTTCAAGAATCTCTTCATATATCAATAAGGTCGATGTATTAAAAGTCGCACAAATATGAAGAAAGTAGTTCTTGCTACGACGTAATATTTATTCGATTAGTGTGATTGCATCCCCAAATAACCTTTGCAGGCCTTATCAAATGGAAGTCCCTGATAACTTCTATGAATTCTAGGCAGCCTGATGCCACATGTGTTTTCTATGTTCTCAGGTCATACGTGATCCCACATTGAGGATTTCACTTTCCCATATCGCATGTCCTGCAAATTTGATACTTGGTACTGTGGAATAGTATGGTTGTATCATTCTGTCCAGCTTTTAGAGCTGCGGTTCTCAATGTTATCCCTGTAGTATGTTGAGGGAGGATTTTGTGGGTTTGTGACTTGTACTAACTTGCGTTGTAGGTTGGTGTTTCCCACGAAGATGCGAAGAAAGCGCTGGAAGGTAAACTGGAACTGAAATCGCTACCCTCCAAAGATGCCGGCATCAGTGAACAGAAAAAGTACGACAATATAGTGCCTTCTCGCCAATTCAGTCTTTGTTTTTTTTTGCAATTTCAAGGAATAGACTAGTAAATATTATCCCTTTTACAGTTTAGGTTTTAGAAAGTAGATAGTTGTTGTGGTTTGTGTTTTGTCAGTATTATGAGTGAGATTATCGTAAGAACCTGCAAAAATACAGGTCGTATCCATCTTGTCAATGTCGACGTCAGGGTTGTAACCAAGTCATAAGGTTTCGAGTCACAAGTCAATTTTACTTTTATAGTTTTGACTTGAGTCTCGTCGAGTCATTTTCAATTCACCAATGAGGCAAGTCCGAGTCAGCTATGAGAGGGCCGAGTCATAGTGTTTTGACTCGAGTGCGCTTCCAAGTCATTATGTTCGCTGTTCAGTTCAATCCAGTTCAACCCACTTTTTCCAACTCTGCTCGGGTGATGTAGAACGGCTCGCATTCTTAATATATTAATTTTCCCCAGTCCTAACAGTTTCTGACACTATTTTCCAAGTATCAGGACTGATAGACGAAATACCAATAATGTGGTAATTTTACTATTCTTTGAAGTTGCAAAAAGATGTCTGTCTTGTCTGTCCTAGTCTCGACTCATATGACTCGGTTCGAGTCATGCACAATGACTCGGGTACAAGTGGAGTCAACACAAGAATTGACTCAATTCGAGTCATTTTACGCGTTTGAAAAGAAAAATACTCGAGTCAAGTCGAGTAACCAAAATTCGCGACTCGAGTCAAGTCGAGCCATTTTTGATTTCACCACCGAGTCAAGTCCGAGTCACGGTGCTGATACTCGACTTCGAATCCAAGTTAGTGTGTTCAACTTTCATTTTCAAGTTCAATGCTATTTCACAAACACCAGTTCTGACAGACGAAATACTAATAATACAGTAGCTTACCATTCTTCGAAGTTACAACGAAATGACTGTCACGGCCATCCGGGTCTGTAGAGTCATACGAGTTGGTCGAGCCTTGCGCAAAGTCGAGTCAATAGACAAATTGCCTCGCGAGTCTATACCAAAAAATCTCGAGCCGAGTCATGACTCGAGTCATTACATTCCGTGATTGGAATTCTCGGGCCGCAATGTCAATATCTCGTTCAGGAAACTGGAAGAAATCAAGGCCGAAATAGCCAAGCAATATATCGGCGACCTCGATTCCGGGAGACTGCCCGGCAAGGCGGAGATCGCCGAGCAGGCGCGTAAAGCCATTAAGAACAGAAAGAAGAAAGAGAAAAAACGGAAAAGGCAGCAGCAGAAGAGAGATCAAAAGGGAGAGAGCGCGGAAGCCGCGAAAAGCGACGTGGAGAAAGGCGAGGCCGACGTCGCCGAGAAGGAGAAAACGGAAGAAAAAGAAGTGGAGATCGAGTACGTGCCGTCAAACCGTAAAGCTATTCGATTGAATAATATATTCCTGTTGAAATAACCCAAATATTTCGTCAGCAAAAGCGGGGAATGGTAAGAACTTTGTATGTCAACAATCTTGTCATTTGTTGATGTACAATGTTCTTTTCAACTCTCTCCTAGCAATAGGGTGGAGTGAAAAATGGAAAATTCTGAATTTCAAAACGGACTCTCGATATTTGGTGCCAAATATCAAAAAAATGATTTCTATGATAATTTTGCACTCGTGCGCCCTCTAGTGGTCGTGCAATTTCACCCAACGAATGAAAAATAGCTAGGTTCGCTATATATTGATGACCGCCTACGCTAGAAAGTCGATTTCGGGCTTAAAAGATGCGGAAGCAACGAGTTTGTATCTCACTTCCGCAGAACTTTGTCTTGAAAATGAACAGGAAAAAAGTTACAAGCAAATTATTGATTTTTAGACCGTTTTTAAGTAAAATTAGGCACTGAAGCAATGGGTACGATGCCTAAAGCGTGTGGTGATTGATCTTATGACTGACAACTCCATATTGAATGCACATGAATTGCAATCCCATATTGACAACACAAAAACATTAATTCTATATTGAAAAAAGATATATTTCGACCACTTTAAAGTCTCTTTCCACTGCCTCGAGTGCTGTACCTCGAGGAGTCTCTTGAAACGGTATCGTCCTTTCCGGAATTGGAAAAGTTTCATGTTTCGACGTGTGTTTCAGATACGTGACGAACATGCCGGACTTGAACGATCCCTACCTGTACGAATTCAAAAAGATTTTCGAAGCTTTCAAAATCGCGGAAGAGGTGAGAGGGCGAAACGGTCTCGTATGTTTTACGTCGCTTCACGCGTCTCGTGCGTTTTAGGTCGAAAAGCCAGTCATCGATATCGAGAAGGACATCGAGAAGTTGAAGGCGAAATTGAAGCAGCCGAAACCTATCAAAGAAGACAGCAGTGATGTATGTTTTTTGTTTGTTGCGTCAGATTATGCCATGGAGCACTCTGTAGTTTTATAAGTTCTCGTCGGTAGAGCCAAGAGTAAATTCGCCAATGTTAGGAGACTGGGATGTTTATATTATACGGTAGGAGGGTTTGAACCTCTGAAAGGTTCAGGTTCGTGTGAACGCGAACCTCTTGGAAGGTTCTGTGTGAACGCGAACATGAACCTCATGACGTCACGTGACGTCATATTGCTAATTCCAACCCTACATTTCAGTGAAGTGATAGCCTATATTGGTGTACACGATACCTAGCGACGACTCGGGCCACAAAATAATAATATAATAATTTATAGAGCGCCGAATATAACAATATATCATTACTACACTAGGGCGCTTCACATAAAAGGCAATAAAATATAAAAGTAAACGATATGTATAAAAGGCGGAGTGCATAGTTGTAGGGCTGAATGAACACTACTCTAGTTCGAACGCTTGTGTGAATAAAACGGTCTTGATTTTGCGTTTGAAAACATATAGCGAGTCACATAGTCTGATAGAAAATGGAAGATTGTTCCACAGAATGGCGGCCGAGGAAGAAAAGGTTCTCTCGCCGTAGGTCGATGTTCTGACTCTGGAACTGACAAGAGTTTTTGCGACTGAGAACGTAGCGCTCTTCCGGGATTATACATTGTCACTAGCTCACGAAGGTGCACTTCGCTCCATGCATTTGAAGACGTACAGAAGAAGCTTGTATTCAGACCTAAATTTCACGGGTAACCAATGAAGGGATCTAAGAATCGGCGTTACGTGATCACGCTTCCTTGACCGAGTTACCAAAACGAGCAGCGATGTTTTGGATCTTTTGTAGCTCGTCAATTTTGGTTTACCCCGTGAAGCAGAGCATTTCCATAGTCAAGCCGTGATATCACCAGCGACAGTATTATGGCTTTGCATGCATCCTCATTATGCCACCATGCTGAAGTATTTATTGACGTTTTAAACGTTGCCGAATGTATCAACTGGGACAATCAAATTATATAATAATCGCATAAAATCAATATCTCCCGTCGCTTTGCCAACAATTTCAACGAGGAATTGCAAGGGAATATAAGCTTACGCCTTAACGGTCGAGGCCAGACCAGACAATGTCTTCGGCGTCTGAGTATTACGTTGATACTGAGTAGAGTGTAAAACGGGTTTCTCTACTTGCCACCGATATTACCCTATTAACAAGTTATACAACAGTAGCCAACACCTTAATCGCACGGAATTGGTTTTTATGATACAGTAAACATATGAAATCAAGATTGAACCCGTACGGTTGCTAGATTGTTTACATTAGACGACGCTATCAATTTCATTTATTGGTTGAATAAGCATCATTCGCTGACTACCTACATGTAGTGTATTTCGCTCTTTATGTTGTGTGATAGCGGGTCAAGCTCACAGGAGAGAATCACTAAATATTCACAAACGGAAAGCTGGATATTTCAAGCAAACTTTTGTAACAAAGCAAGTAAAATTTTTGAGATTGTCAAGGTGCATAGGCTCGTTTAGTGTTCATTTTTTATGCTACCAGCACAACTGATAGAGTGGCCCGCAGTAGAAATCAAATTGCAACCAAAGATGTTATAATGAAGTGCAAATTGTAATATGAAAAAGGTTCACAGTGCAGAACCTACCAAGGTTCGTTTGTGAACGTGAACCTTTAAATTTCTGAGGTTCACACACAGAACGCGAACGTGAACCTCACGTTCACACCATCCCCCTTATGGTGTCATATCTATTATGACAGTTGAAATGTGTGCCTTCTAGCGCTCAAATCCTTGCCTGACCCTGACTATGCGACGCAAACCCGTGTAGTCAGGATTGCTGTGTTAAAAATTTGCCAAATCGTCTGTTTCTATTCGACAGGAGGAAGAGAGAGAGAAGCCGAAAGTGTCCAAGAGACAGCTGAAACGGCTGAATCGCTTGAGCGTGGCCGAATTGAAGCAACTGGTGGCCAGACCAGATGTGGTCGAGATGCACGACGTCACAGGTCAGTGCCATGGTGTCTAAATTATAGAAGTCAGGGCATCCAACAAACGTTAGCTTTATGTCTAAGTTGCCAACAAAGAAGTGCGTTCATTTTACTCAACCCCTTGCATTACGTAACAACTGTTGACGAGCTTTCCATGAATGCAATTTAGTCGAGAATGTCCTAATATTTTTCATATTGCCCTTAATACGTATTTTCTATCAATTTGTGGATCAGCTTCATTTTCCAGTTGTTATTGACATTAAATACTATGAAACTACATCCAAATCATGTATTGGTACCCTGCCGTGGCTCCAGGATCAGGTAATGCTGACGATTCATCCAAGTCTCGCTGGATAGATGCACAGAATGAAGTCTTTGACAACAAAAGAAAACAATGGTCTTATTCTTACATCGGTGTCATAGAAATGTAAAAATCTATTTTTACTCCAGCGCAAGACCCTCGTCTGTTGGTGCACTTGAAGGCGACGAGAAACTCGGTTCCTGTACCCCGCCATTGGTGTTTCAAGAGAAAGTACCTTCAAGGAAAACGTGGTATCGAGAAGCCTCCATTTAATTTGCCGGACTTTATCAAGAACACAGGAATCATGGAGATGAGAGAGGCGCTTCAGGAGAAGGTCGGGGAGATACGTTGTTTGTATGATATTGCCCTACCATTGATCTTCAATAGTGAGATGTTGATCCATGCGAGGTTGTCCTTCGGAGTTGTAGGTGTCTGAACTACAGCCCGCTAACTTGTTGTTCTTGGCTCGCAGAATGTTCTGATTATATATCTGAAAATGTTACGACTATTGCCATTGACCCATGCATCTTGACACATCCAATACCATTTTGGTTATCTCTTACTACTTCATAAACGCTACAGGTTCACAATCACTTCAAAAATATTTTAGACTGTCCGGTTTGAACATTAGATCATATCAAATAGAAACGAGGTCACACCCTCAAAGTCAGCCTTCTGAATTTATTCAAGGGGTTTCACGTAGATCTATGCACCCTAAATTCAACAAATATCATCAGAGCACGTTTGTATGCGAAGTAGATTTGAAGTATTGGATCCTATTTTGTTTTGAAGCCTGACTTGCGAAGTTGTGATTCCACTTACCAGCAAGAATTTACATAACCAACAAAGCCACTTGTTAGTCGGTCTTAGCGAGCCTATTGGAAATACCAATATAGTAGCTGGCGTAGCCACAGATTAGGGGCAAATGGCGGAACATATTCACTGTTGTTCAATATCAGCTCATGCCCAATAGCTAGACCAAAATCTAATAGCATGCATCAATACCAACTCTTTGTGCCATTTAAAGATGGTTCTCTATGTACTCAGTGACATAGTACTGTGTAACAAATTGCAACATTGGATCTCGCTTTTTTCCACGCAGGAGGACCAAAGGACTATGAAGTCTAAGATGCGGCAGAAGGTCCGTCCCAAGATGGGCAAAATAGACATCGACTATCAGAAACTGCACGACGCCTTTTTTCGATACCAAACCAAACCGAAAATGACGATTCACGGCGACCTGTACTACGAAAACAAAGAATTCGAAACAAGACTGAAGGAAAAGAAACCAGGAATACTATCCGACGACTTGCGGGTGGCCTTGGGAATGCCAGTCGGACACGTAATAGACCTTGTTATCAGTTGTAGATTTCCAGAAGTAATGCCATAAATTTCTTCGAGTAGAAGTAGCAATTTCACGAATAAGTAAAGAATTTGTTTTTCTAAGCCTATTATTGTCTGAAAAACTGAGTAGAAGTGGGAGTGTTTGAGGAGACTCTTGGTGGTACAGAACTTCCGTACGCAATTGTATTGAAATAAACCCGAATATTTTCGACTGACACTCGTCAGGGGTAATAGTCGATACACAATGTTCTATCCAGTTCCAATTTACGACTAGTTGCAGATGCCCACTGACAAGAGTCGGTGGAAAATATTCGGGTTTATTTTCAATATGAAGTGGAATCGGAAAACAATTTGAGGAAGTAGTGCAACCGGCACAAAATCAGTTATGGTATTATAAACATGTGTAATCTTCTAATCTACATTTGGTTACCATGATAAGAGCTGTTTCACGTGACTCTTTTGACAATTTTAAAGTGATGAACTCCTATCCCAAAACTGATTTCTGATATTCGAAATCCAAAATGAAAAAGTAAGTTGTCTGAATGCATTAGTGCTTGAGTTGGAAGGGCAAAAACCGCTAGAAAACCTGCTCCGAAAAAGTAGGATAACTCCGTTACTGATAACCTTTGGTGACTTTATTACCCGAAAACTAACCCCAAACCTTGGCCAAGCTAACCCTGACCGAAATCTAACCGTTGACAATTTCCAGAATAAAGAAAAGGTGCCTCCTCCATGGCTTATCGCTATGCAGCGATATGGTCCGCCTCCTTCCTACCCCAACCTGAAAGTAGCCGGACTGAACGCCCCGATTCCTGAAGGCTGTTCGTTTGGTTACCACGTCGGCGGTTGGGGCAAACCGCCTGTCGACGAAGCGGGCAAGCCGCTGTACGGCGATGTGTTCGGAGTGCAATCTGGGACGCTGGACGACTTGGGAAACGGTATGTTACCTTTTCTGCGACCACAAAGATAATAGTGCCAGTTTCACACCACATACGGATAATTTGGTATTGTTTCTGCTATACCCATTTCATGACACTTTGTAACAATATTCTGGGTTGAGCACGACTACACTGATATGTCATTTCCGCCAACGTACGTCGCTTTCTTCCATATGTTTCGGATGCTGTGATACGACAGATTGATGTTTTAAGGCTTCCACGCTGGGAAACAACATCGCAACTGGAATTCTTGATGATATAATACAATTCTTACTGGAAAGGGTCATAATTTCGAAAACATCATCTTTCACTACTCGTTGCATAGTTACAATACATACTTGATTCAGATTCGAGAACATAATCATTGTATATCGGGTGCCGCTCTTTGCGATGCAATAACAGTACAGGTGACGTGAAACATTCAAATATGTAACTTTTATGCAACTGCGATTAAAATAATGCCAGACACACTGCATTGTAGAGAATGTTGTAGTTTTCAAAAATGTCAATTTGATGAATTTGATAATGCTGCGGGTTCGTCATTAGTTCAAATAAATTTCCCTTCCACTAACATTCACAGCCTTGGGCTACAGCATAAAGAATATATTTGCAGTTGATAAAATAGCTCTGCGGCAAGGGGAGTGTAATTTCAGTAATCGAAATAAATTGTCTCTTAATACTCAGACTGGTAACGTTGTCACAAACCCCACTGACGATCGATCTGTGATTTTCATCCCGATACGAGTTTGTGCCTCTATTTTAACAGATGACAACGTAGATAAGACACCCTGGGGTGAGCTCGAGAGTGAGAGTGAAGATGAAAGTGAGAGCGAGGAGGAGGAAGAGGAGCAAGATCAAGAACCCCAGCAGGCCCAACCACCAGATGTTACCGGTTTTATCACGCCGGCTGAAAGGTACTGTCTAGGACTCTGTTACTACACAGTCCAGTTATGCACTTCTGTTACCTTCTTGATTTGACCATGTTGTTCACACAATGGTTGCTACTGCCCAATGCTCGTGTATTAGTTCAATATGGTAGTTTTTTCTACGGTATGGTACTTGACAGGGTAAAAAAACTTTTAAAATGTCTAAAATACAAAGTGTAACACCCCATTTACTTTCGACTCGATGCACCCGTGATTGAAGTCGTAGATTCCTATCAATTAGGCATAATCGAATATCAGACTGATGTCTGGTTGGGTGTTTGACAGGGTGGTAACCAAGTCACGAGGCTCCGAGTCGCAAGTCAATCTCACTTTTTTTAGTTTTGACTCGAGTCAAGTCGAGTTATTTTCAATTCACCGCCGAGTCCAAGTCATCGAGCAGAGGTTGAGTCCGAGTCATGGTAATATGACTCGAGTCCGAGTCCAAGTCATTGCGTTGACTGCTCAGTTTTCCAGTTATAACTATGTTTGGTGATATCGAATGGTTCACATTTATATTATACTAATTTTCCACACATTTAGCAGTTTCTGATCGTATTTTCAAGTGCCAGCACCAATAGACGAAATCCCAATAAGGTGGTTACTTTACTATTCTTCGAAATTACAATGAAATGTCGGTCTTTGCCGTCTGAGTTTTGAGTCATATGACTTGGTTTGAGTCGAGTCATCAGAAAATCGTGACTCGAATCATTGCAACCCAGGTGTTTGGTAATCACTGACTTGGTACACCGTTTGATATTGAGTTGGGTTGATCACTGATCTCCGTGAACATGGGTGCTACATGGGTTTGGGTGCGATTGAAGCCAATCAAAGTTCCAAGGCTTCAACGGTGGGGTAAGATAGTGTCGAAACGGTAATTCGTCGCCGATAAAACAGTTCTTTGTCTTCGTATAATTTCGTTACTCGGAAAAAATCGACTATTACCACTTGACTCGGAAACATTACAATCAATCCTCGGATTCGAGTACTTGGATCGCTAATTGAATCCCAAATTGTTAAATTACTTGTTTTGTTGCAGTGGGATGGCGACTCCCAGCGGTATATCGTCTGTCCCGGCCGGGATGGAAACGCCAGACATGATCGAGCTGAGGAAACGTAAAATCGAAGACGCCATGGAAGGGTGAGATCTTGAGATGCACCAGTTGATTCCACCTGGCTATTCACATATTTAACCACATAATATTGCATTCTGTATCATATATTATATCTATATTAGTTTATTTGCCGGTTGTTCTTCCTATTTATTCCTATTATTGAAATTTTCTTTCTCTTTTCCTGGGAAACTCTGTATTACACCTATATTCGTCAAGTTCTGTGAAGTTCATTTATTACATTATGACTTTCCGATGAAAAATCAAGTACTATGGTTCCTGCTCACTTTGTGATCGTTCCAACGGTCCCAGGCAAATACCGATCAGGCATCATCAGTTAATGAAATCAATCCCTCTCTCTCTGACACCTCTTTGCAACAAACGATACAGTCAAATTGCCAGGTATATTCTGCTTGAAGCTTCTCAACTGAATCTGATCAGATGAAACAAGGCTGATGGCGGTTAGCCAAATTGGTTCTCGCAGCATAATAATGCCAGTTGAACAACTGCGAGCGGAATCAATATGGCAACATGGACACATCGTTTGTTGCGATGTTAGAGTACTGTACTTTGTTAGACTTTGTAGGTAAAAAACGTTAATATTCAATTGCATTATATATTCATATTGAAATAAACCCAAATATTTTCAGCTGACACTTGTCAGGGGTAATCACCAGCCACTAGTAGTGATTTGGAAAGAACTTTGTATATTAGCGATTTCCCATTACAATTTTGCATAACGAATGTAAGCTGAAGATCTTTCAATATCAGTATATTAAAGTTCCGTACCTCAAAGAGTCTTTGAATTTGGCAATATGACAATAACTACACGTTTCAGCGGAGAGACTCCCGATCTGTACACTGTCCTGCCTGAAAAAACTGCCGGAGCCGCTGGACGCACAATGATGGGCTCGAGCCACGTGTATGATGTTGCAGCCGTAAGTACCGACACATCTTCTCGCTCCGTCCCTTTCTAAAACCCAAACCCGGATTTCCAGGCGAAACGCGCACACGGATCGGCGCCGGACGGATACTCGGGCGTGGAAGTGGCGCTCAACCCCGAAGAGCTGGAGCTGGACACGGCGGCGATGGCGGCCAAGTATGAGGCGCGCGTGAGAGAGCAACAGGCCCAGGTCGAGAAGGAAGATTTCAGCGACATGGTCGCGGATCACGCGGCCAAACAGAAGGTGGAGCGTCTTGTTTTTATTGGTTGCCCGGCATTTTGTTTTTCAGTGAACAACAGTATTTCTAGTAAAAAATTTCAAAATACACGTTTTCTCGTCGGATCTTATAAGTTTTGTGATTTGTAAGTGTCCTATTTTCAGGATGTCAATCCCTCTGTATTATAATGCATATTACCTGCAAATCAGTTTGACCTCGGTTGTATGAGTCAGAAATGTGCCTTGACCTGGGGTTTCGTGTGAACTCCAGTTGAAAACCACTGCCCTACCCCTACTCCGTGTCAAACTCTAATCTCATCGATTCCTACCCTGAAAACACTTTGTACTTTTCAAAATCTGAAAAGTGGGTAGTTTTCCTGAAAAAATTCTACAGTTCACGTAACTTTGCAAAATATTCGGTCGTATGGTTGTGTTGCTCTCTGCTTAAATCCCTACTCTCTGTACTTTGCAGAAAAAGCGAAAGGCGCAAACACACGAGCCTGGTCGCGCGACCAAGAAATACAAGGAATTCAAGTTCTGATTTGGAAATTCGGGAGCTGGCTACCGGACCAGCATACTGAACAGAAATGGTGTGGGAGACTTCAACTTCTGCTGCCCGCCTGCCATTCGCGCGGTTCTACTTTTTTACGTCATTCAACAAACGAGGAGTAAATGAATGCTGCTTAGTAAATGCGTTGCTATTGAACTGGGGCTGGTTAGGAATTCAGGGAAACGCAGATAGTGTTTATGGTAGTTTTCGGTTTGGAATAATGATGTTGAATTTTCGCGTTACAGTTCAGAAGGTGTAGTACTTTGGATGTAGATCAGTGTTACGTCGCAACTGTCACTTCAGTTCACTCATAATTTCAATGAACCACAAGACTGCGGTAAAATGAAAGAATGAGGAGTCGAAATGACTTGGAGTAGAGCAGCGGTTCTTCGTGTACTATCCTGGCGAACCCTTGCGCTGATCTTCGAGCCCCATATTTCCGCCTAATATAGTCACAAAAACAAACATCGACTACACTACACATCATATCACACCTAGTCGAAATAGATGTCAGATTGCGCTCCGATAATCTCGAGCGAAAACAATTCAATATTCATTCAGTACAATCTGCCTGTATTTGATCTTGAATGCGGACAGGCTTGAAGACCGCCTAATTGCGGGTGAGAGAAACACTGTTCCACAGTTGCGGTCCCTGATACGTTATTTTGTAATTTGTGCTGAACGTCTGAGTCAACAGACCGGTGTATGTACGTCTGTTGGGGGGGGGGGGCTGCCAGTAAAACTGTACTCGAGCCACTGCAAAAATTACAACATAGCGTACTCCGTATCATAGCTAGGGGCCTGGTTGTCCATCCAACAAGTCGCTGCTGAAGAGATTCGGTGTCCTAAACATAGAAGATATGCGGAAACTAGAAATCGCCAAGTTTATGTATCAGTTCCTCTGCGGTCATTGCCCCGAATATTTCAATGACTTCTTTACCTCGCAATCAAAAGCGCACAAGTACAACACACGCGCGTCCACGTCGTCCAAATATCATATGATCGACCGAAAAGATCATCGCTCTATCAAATATGCCGGACCTGACGTGTGGAACAGTATCCCGCCGGCCATCCGACAGTCGACGATCATGTCCACGTAAGTCGAAATACAAGCAATTACTACTAAATAAATACTAATCTATCGTCAAGATTACCGGACCACGACGTGACCGATCGATCTCGCCTTCCATGACATGCCGCCCCATTTTTGTCGCTTGTTTTTTTCTGTACTATCTTCTTTTACTTTTCATTCAGTGTGCATGCCTCCTCTTCATATCGCCTAGGCCAGTGGTTCTTATACTTTTTAGACCGCGACCCAAATCTGACTTTTAGTGGTATCTCGCGACCCAAGCAACACACACCAAAATGCAAAATGATCACACACCAAAATGCAAAATGAATGCATTTGGGTGATTTGCATTTTGGTGATGAATGCATTTTGGTGCCGACCAATTATATCAATAACAAATGGTTTGGCCACCCAGCGACGGTCAATTATCGCCACCGAACTTTTTGGCACCGCACTTTGCCCAGCCGTATGTTGGCCCAACGTCATATATTCATGTATCCAAGCGTGGGCGGGTTTTGGCCTCATAAACCGGCAACCGCTCGTTGTACAACTCTACACTAGAGCGTCTCAGGTCTCCACCGGTGTTTTCCAGAGAAACCAATGTTGAAAAAATCTTATCATGAATTCAAAGCAATTTGTTTAATACAAAGGTCGGCACATCTTCATGATCAAGTCTTGTTGTGGTGGCGACTTCTCCACGTGTCTCGCTTATTGGCCATGGTACCAAACTCAGTGACCTCCGATATGCTCCAACCAACTACAGTAAATCGCGCGAAATGCGAAGATATTTTTGTTGTTGCAATGACCTCAAATAATATCACATACATATTAAAGGACCGTTCTGGTACCGTCGCGACCCAAAATTATACCCTTCGCGACCCATGTTTGGGTCGCGACCCATACTTTAAGAACCTAGGCCAAGGGGGTGTCTGATTCCATAGACTACTTCAAGTCGCTTCGAAACCTTCCTATCTTTTCATTGTATCGCATTTTTGTGGTGTATTGAACTCATAAAAATTGCTAATATACCAATGATGATGATGATGGTGATGTGAGTGTAGTTGAACGCGCATAGACAGATAATGTTCGTGGCAAATTGAGAAAAGCGCGTCTCCACGACATATTTTTGACTTGGTGGCAACTCTCTTTCATCTGGTCTTTCCGGGGCAGTATTAACACCGTAGCTGGTAGCGGTTGTTAGCTGTGTTAACAGCCCTGTGTACGTTTGAGATGTGAGTTAGGCCCACAACGCACAAAGGCAGATAGGGTTGAGAGAAGCGCGCCTCAACAACGCACACTGCAGTAGCTAACAACTGCGTGAATTTAACTTTCAGGACGATTTAGCAATAGAGATCTAGTACGGCTACACTACAAACGAATAAAGCCAGAGTGGTTCTACTTCGGTTCCTGTCCTAGTCCAGATCGTAATGTGCTCAATGCTCAAACGCTCATCTACTGAAGTGTAACGGACCCTCGATCAATGACCTCTAGCGACCGACGCAGTCTACAGGGTTGGTTCGATTATGTTCACAATAAGAGCAATTCTGTTCACAATAAGAGCAGTCTCATGTTCACAATAAGAGCAGTCATGTTCACAATAAGAGCAGTCTCATGTTCACAATAAGAGCAGTCTCATGTTCACAATAAGAGCAGTCGTTGTATTCACAATTACATCAGTCGCAGCACCACCATATCCCCCTGACACGATGTCCGAGTGGCAACATAGTCCGAACACAACCCAGACATGATGTCCGAACACCCCCAGACACGATGTCCTAGTGTCAACGCAGTTCGAACACACTCCTGACATGATGCCCGAACACCCCTAGACACGATGTCCGAATGTCAACGCAGTCCGAACACATCCCAGACACGATGTCCGAACGCCCCCCCCCCCCCCAGACACACCCCAGACATGAGGTCCGAACACCCCCCAGACATCCTCCATACACGATGTCCGAACTCACCACGCCCCAGACATGATGCCTGAGTGTCAACGCAGTCCGAACACACCCCAGACACGATGTCCGAGTGTACACGCAGTCCGAACACACCCCAGACACGATGTCCTAACGCCCCTTCCCCAGACACACCCCAGACACACCCCAGACATGATGACCGAATACCCCCCAGACATCGTCCAGACACGATGTCCGAACTCGCCACGCCCCAGACATGATGTCCGAGTGTCAACGCAGTCCGAAGACACCCCAAACATGATTTTATGAACACACCCTAGACTTGATATTTGAACACAGGCCGGGACATGATGTCCGAACATGATTTCCGATTGGCAACGCAGTGTAGACACACCTCAGTCATGAAATCCAAACACCCCCAGACATGATGTCCAGAGTGTCAATGCAGTCCGAAGATACCCCAGACATGATAATACAATAAGATCAGTCATGTTCACAATAAGAGCAGTCTCATGTTCACAATAAGAGCAGTCATGTTCACAATAAGAACAGTCCTATGTTCACAATAAGAGCAGTCATGTTCACAATAAGAACAGTCTCATGTTCACAATATGAGCAGTCATGTTCACAATAAGAGCAGTCTCATGTTCACAATAAGAGCAGTCATGTTCACAATAAGAACAGTCTCATGTTCACAATAAGAGCAGTCATGTTCACAATAAGAACAGTCTCATGTTCACTAGGGCTGGGCAAAATCGAGTACCTAAGTGATTCGATTCTGAATCACGTAAAATGCTTCGAATCGAGTCGAGTAATCGAGTATCACTCATTATGACGTCATAGCAGAATATTATTTGTCAAAGTTCAAATACGTACCTTTTAACCGACCACAAAGAATATAATGCCTGTTATCCATCATATTAAGGATACTTTGTTATTTTTTCGACCATACCGATTTCATTGCACTTGGTGACAATATTGTGGGATGATCATGACTTCGGAAATGTGCTATTTCCAGTAACGTTCGTAGCTTTGTACTTTATGTTACCTATGGTAGCCTACGATACGGCCAATCAAGGCTTCAATGGTGAAATTAGCATAAATTCGTTGATCGTTGATAAACTCCTCGTTGATACATCAACTTTCAGTGGTGAGGAGCGTATAATTTCAGTACTCGAAAAAATCGTCTTTTGCTACTCGACTCGAATCATTAAAATTAATACTCGATTCAGATTCGAGTACTCGAATCATTGTGCCCAGCCCTAATGTTCACAATAAGAGCAGTCGTTGTATTTACAATAATATCAGTCGCAGCACCACCATATCCCCCGGACACGATGTCCGAGTGGCAACATAGTCCGAACACCACCCAGACATGATGTCCGAACACCCCCAGACACGATGTTCGAGTGTCAACGCAGTCCGAACACACTCCTGACACGATGCCCGAACACCCCCAAACACGATGTACGTACGTAAAGTACGTGCGTACAGGTACAGCGACCCAGTCGAGACCGATAGATTGATGACTCGAAGTTGACTAAAAAAAATTAGCTTTGAGTCACGAGTCAATTTACATTTTGAGACACAGAGTCAAGTTAAGTCGTGTCTGGGGTGTGATCGGACTGCGTTGACACTCGGACATCATGTCTGGGGCGTGGTGAGTTCGGACATCGTGTATGGATGAGGATGTCTGGGGGGTGTTCGGACATCATGTCTGGGGTGTGTCGGGGGGGGGGGGGCGTTCGGACATTGTGTCTGGGGTGTGTTCGGACGGCGTTGACACTCGGACATCGTGTCTGGGGGTGTTCGGGCATCATGTCAGGAGTGTGTTCCAACTGCGTTGAGACTCGGACATCGTGTCTGGGGGTGTTCGGACATCATGTCTGGGTTGTGTTCGGACTATGTTGCCACTCGGACATCGTGTCCGGGGGATATGGTGGTGCTGCGACTGATGTTATTGTGAATAATACAACGACTGCTCTTATTGTGAACATGAGACTGCTCTTATTGTGAACATGACTGCTCTTATTGTGAACATGAGACTGCTCTTATTGTGAACAGAATTGCTCTTATTGTGAACATAATCGAACCAACCCTCCTCGACGCAGTCGCAGTGCGTAGCCAGTGCGTAACATGCCGGCGTCGCGTTGTCTAGAAATATTTTGTATATTCTTTTTGACATTATGTAAGACGTCCTATATAATGATATGAGTATGCTTTTGGTTTCTGTTGAATCCATATGTGTTCTTTTCACCTACTGAGTTTTCTTCCAAGCTCGTATTAATGCGTCCTCTGAAGTATGAGGGCCCTGTGGATATAAAGCTGTATCAGCTGTATCAGCAGTATCAGCTGTATCACCCTGTGGATATAAAGCTGTATCAGCTATATCACCCTGTGGATACGAAGCTGTATCAGCTGTACCACCCTGTGGATATAACGCTGTATCAGCTGTATCACAGCTCTATCAGCTGTATCACTCTACCTGTATGGAATCGGTGTCTTGTGTTCAAAAAATTCTCGATTTGTTTATTATCATTTTTTAATTACTTCAACTTTGAGAATCATGGCTGATCCCATGTTATATAAGACAAACCGTACCGACATTCACCCAGGTATCACTCTGCAATAGTATCACGTCTATACTATGTCTGAGATGCGCGAAATAGTCTAGTAGGCTATCACTCAAGTATCAACCATGTCACTCAGGTATCAGCTGTATCACTCAATTATCAGCTTTATCATCCAGGTTTCTCTCTGCATAAAAAGTATCACGCCAAGACTACGTTTGGGATGCAATATAGTCAGGTATTGGAACACAATGGTATCGTCCCCTACAGTGATTATGCAAACACGCAATGTCAGACGTAAACTAGATCCTCATCATCATTGGTTTATTAGCATTATCAGGACGCATTATAGCCAGGGCCGTAACAGCACTTCGTCAGCCCCCCCCCCCCCAAAAAAAAAACGTTGGTCTTGGGCCCCCTATAGGATGATAAACCGACCCCCCTCATGCTATACGCTGTTTAGCGCGAAAATTTTCGATAATTCCTACTACAGCTGATATATGAGTGATACAGCTGCAATACAACTGATACAGCTGTGATACAGCTTTATATCCACAGGGTGATACAGCTGATACAGCTGATACAGCTTCATATCCACAGGGCCAGTATGAGAGTAGTGATATGCCATCTCATTAGTCATTCCTGCATGTTTATAATTGGATTGAATTATGAATCAGGAATATATCGTTCTCGCATTCGCAGTCTAATGTAATGCCAATGCTCTAATATTTTGTTTGTCCGTTTTTGCAGACCCAGGTTTCAGGTAATCTATGGAAACTTGGGTCAAGCGCCGATGTTGAAATGTCTCTTAGCAAACTTGACCTGTTCTATCGGAGACTTATCCTCACGAAATATTACACCAGAGGATGGGGCACTCCGGAGGAGTTGAAAGAAATCCTAAAAGTTCATAAAATGATATCAAACCGTGAGAAATGTGTAGATTTTGTCGAAAACATCGAGGGCAGAGAAATACATCTCGATCGTACTACCAGCATCAAAAATGATAAATACAGAACAATTGATGGACATTTCGAATCACCAATTTGCGGTATTGTTCCACATTTAGTCCCAGACAAGTGTAAAACCGCTTATTTTCAATTAGTGTTACCCGCAGAAGCACCAAAACATGACCTCGGGCCAATATGCATTCATATGGCTGGTACAGGAGATCATGGTTTCGCACGACGCAGAGAATTACTCGCGAAACCATTGCTAGCAAAAGGCATATCTTCTTTAATACTTGAAAACCCATACTATGGACTGCGCAAACCAGTTGAACAGAACAGATCTGGTTTGCTGCATGTGAAAGATCTATTTATCATGGGCTTGAGTCTTGTGTTGGAGGGATATTGGCTCATGAAATGGCTAGAAGGCGAAGGTTATAGCCGATTAGGATTAACAGGAATATCGATGGGTGGGCATATGGCATCTCTAGCAGCAACAAACTGGCCAAAACCAATAGCCGTAGTCCCTTGTATGTCATGGACATCATCTTCAGTTGTATGGACTGAAGGAGTTTTGAGTAAGGCAATATCATGGAGGACATTGGAAGAAGAGTACGCTGCTAAACATCAACACGATGTGGAACCAATGTTACGATCAAGCTCGAATGATATGTATATTGAAAATCAAAGATACGATAAGAGTCTCAAGAAAACGAAAGAACAAGGGAGGCGTGAAGCCGTGGTTTTTATGAGAGATGTCATGGATAAAGTGACAGGTCTTCAGAATTACTCAGTGCCGTTCGATCCAACTTTAGCTACATTTGTTGTAGCCAAAGCTGATGCTTACTATCCGATTCATAAGCTGAAACCTATGGATGAAATTTGGCCCGGTTGTGAGGTGCGATACCTTAACACTGGGCACATAGCAGGCTTTTTGATGCATCACCGTGATTTTTGTAGAGCAATTGTTGATACGTTTGATCGATTGTCTCAAAAGTATGCTATGAATGATGATACGTCTAAAACTAGCGATAGTTCTGTGTCCGAAATGGCGGCGTACCGTACAATTTCCAGTGCCAAATTAGAGGCTCCGCTTCCACTTACAACATTTTTGAAATCACTTCAAGTATATGTGAATAAGTCATGAAGTAAGCCACCAACGTCATTGATGAACTTACTAAATTTTGATGATATGTACAACTATAGGGTTGTTCGAAAATAACTCATTTTTTCAAATTTTACTGTCAACCGCATGATATTGTTGAGTTGTCTGAAAAACCGATGTGTAGCAAATTTGGCTCAATTCTAACCAGTATAAGTGAAATTATTCGTATTCAAAATTTTCGATTTACGGTGGGTAGTTCTAGAGAATTTCCTACTGAAAAACTATTTCTTTCATATCCAAAAATTTGAACTCCAACAACTTCACTTCCATACGAGTTGTAGTTGAACCAAATTTTCTATGCATCGTTTTTTAGACAACTTGACAATTTCATTGAATTCGCTGTAAAATTTTAACGAAATTTTTATTTTGATCGTATGGAAAATTATCGAACTCCAATAACTTCGCTTCTACAGGTTGGAATTGAGCCAAATTTGGTCTGCAGCGTTTTTTTAGCCAACTCAACAATTTTATTGAATACCCAGTAAGATTTGAAGAAAAAAGCTATTTTTGAACAGCCCTACAGTTCAATATTGTTGAAATTTTCATTTGATTCAGTCCTTGCTCAATTGTAAGCCAAGCCTATCCCTGGAGTCTTGCTGCCCTAATGTTGTTAACGGCCTATATATACATGAGGATTTTAGGCATCTAGCGTTGGTTTGAAAAGTGGGTGGATGACTGGAGTTGATCTAGGATGATGCATTCGCTGTTTATTTTAAAGTGGTTGCCGTATTGAGTCTATAATTATATATCTTGATTATTCAATATCGACCTGAACCTATCACTGCTGTAAAAAATATTGTGTATTCTTGGCTATATTATTCATTATAATGCTAACTGATATGGTCAGCTAAGCTTGAAATAGGAGTAATCTTGTTCCTCCAGAGATTTTATGTATTTTATAAATAGCAAATTAGGTGTCAGATGGTTCAAACATGATGCAAGTATGAAATTCATTTTTAAGATGGGTTTGGCTTTCTGCATAAATCTAACGGTGCTTGATATGTTTACCTGCTCCTTGCGTTGATTTACTAAATCCTGCTGAACCGGTTCTCATATTGATATCGGGTAGCTGTAGCTTCAATATCTTTCTGTGTTGATGTAACATAATATGGTTTTCTAATTCAAACTTGAGAATATGCATCTTTTAAATCAGCACTCTTTTCTGTTTCCAGATAGTTTTCTTGGTCATAAAACTTTACCTAGAATGCGAAAAGATGAAAGCGTATTGGCATGCCCATTGAATGCTTGCAGAGCTCTTGTAATTACCGAGTTGGATCTTGCTTTGAGCGTTTCACCCGTTGGCAATGGATGTGTACATCATTCGGATTGTAAAATGTGGCTCAGCTGGTGTGAATGTACAGGTTGACACCTCGTCGGACAAGAAGTGTTATTTTTCAAGCCCGTTTTTGGAACATACCCTCAGTGTTAGAGAGCCGACGATCCGCGGAATATCATTATCTCTGAATGATGAACTTCACAAGTCTTTGAAATCACGAGCGTCTTGGAAAGTACTCAATACTGATAGCGTTAATAGCCGTTTAAAGATGGAGGAACATACAGTCGAAGCTAATCAAGACGATGTGTCCGAAGTTCTGATGGATATCAGCGATAAATTACCTTTGCCTGGATCATACTTACTGCACGTCTTACTCGATTTTCAAGGATGTGATTTATTAAGCGTACCTGTCAGTATGGGAGTGACCGGGGCAATCAAGAAGTTATGCTCATGGCACTTGGGTCGACTTGTTATATACTCAAATTGCGAACCCTCCAGTGATACTCAATCACAGTTCAATTTTATGGATTCAGATTTCCTGTTTTATAAGTGTGAAGCGGGGTGCGATGCTGTATATTCCCTGTCATTGCGAGAAATATGGAGAGGACGCTTTTCGGCGCTTCAAAATGATATGAAATTGGCCGACGTTACTGGCTTCACTATGTATACCGTGAAAGATGACATTGACAATTCAATTACGGTTGACAATATTAGTCCGCGGTTGCCCGATTCTTGTGAAGACGTGAACGTATGGATTGGTCCTGAAATTCACATTATGTCTGTGGTGGATGTTTGCACCGTCCCTCTGACTTCTTACACTGGTAGAAAGTTTTTGTTACGTTACAAAATAGATGGTCGGCATCCCGAAAGAAACAAAGCGTTGGATGGTATCCGACAGTTCCTTCATTGTAAGCCAGTGGCTGCGTACCTGTGCCGATTGCAATACTCTGTATCAGACAAGCAATTTAATTCTCTCGCTAAATACTCTAGCGATCACTGGCGTGAAGCTATTGTGAAAGAATCTCAAACGCCGGACATACTACTTGCACAACGTGACAAGTGTCACCTTCATTTTGTGTTTAGGCTATCACAAAACAGTGGTTCAAGCGATAATAACATTGATTTTACGTGTCATATTTTAAGCAGGGTTGAAGAACAGGATCTAAGGATTCCGTGCAACTACTCATGTGACCCTGTGTCATTTTTAGGAGACGCACTTGCAAGTTTTAGTTCAGTGTCATCCGAACCAACTACTTTCGAATCTGTGGATGTGACTTCTCTTTTAAACCGGTACACTTTGTTTAAGTTTCACGCAAACGAGCTGTTTAGAGAGTGGCTAGGCAGCCGTGCCTCGGCGGACATTTCTTGCGTCGAATTTCAGTCGTTAGTCGACCAGTGTATGCAGCACATCAGCGCTGAGATAACGAAATCGTGGAAACGGTGTACTGAATCCCCGGATTCTCCGGAAAGCAATTCGCACCATGTTTTAAATGTGTACAAAGTACAAAAAGGGATTTTAGAGAACGCCGAAATCGTGAGGAACGCTGCAAAAATGGATGATGCAAATTTGCCTGTTGTGTTAGACATGCATTTTAAACCGGATGATATTCTACGGCACTTTTCGCGTCAGGAGTCGCTTTGTGATTATTCCTTAGGCTTGTTAACACCTAAAACAGATCTATCTGCCTTACCATCTTGGGAATCGTTACAGAATTTTGATGAAGCCCGACAACAACCTGTGTTTTATCATGGAATAATGTTTAACAACGATGAAGTTGAGGCTGACAAAGATGAGAAAGCTTGTCGCAGATGGATTGAAAAGTATGTGAAATTCGAGACCCGGTCTTTGGGGTCTATCGCGTGCGTGCCGTCTCATTCCATTATACCGGCCGGGCGGTCTCCAGCGAAAAAGACTCTACGCGTTCGGAAGACGTCGTCGAAGTCTGTCAATGACGAGAACCATCTGAAAAAAGTTGCGGAGAAACTTCATAAGAAACGTGTGGAAAAACGGAAATTTTCGTCGCAACTCTCTCACAAATCTGCGTGTACAATGGTTTTGCGGTCAACTCCAATAAAAACCAAGCGTACTCGAGCTGACGCGAACTCTGACAAGGGCCCCGTGAAAGATCAGAAGCGTCTCTTGCGTAAAAGCTATGTACAAGACAATAAAAAGCGTCTCGAAGATATGATCGAATCTGCCTTGTCCTCCAACGGTGTACCCCGCGGAAATATAAGATTTGAATCTTGTTTTCGGAGACTGTATCAAGTCAGCATGGCTTTTCTGAAAGATCTGAAATCTTCAAAAAATCTCGACCAAATCATGAAGGATACAGTGTATAATAACGTGCAATCTGTAGTGTCGTTTCAAGTCTGATTATTGCTGGCAGTAATGACTGTCCTTCGTGATTGGAACCTAGCCATGCACACTACGGCAGCCGTAACTCCATTCATTCCATTCCACACATAATTTTGGATACGTTGTTGCACAGTCGAGCTGGCAGCTGAACACAGGACTGGCTTCTTTGCTCATCTAGAATGATTTGATTTGCACCTCATTATTATGTAGTCTATTTGCAAATTTTAATTTGTGAGGATGATGAAACTAAACTCACCTGAATCGAAATTACTCGAATTCAAATCCATTTTTCCGTGTTTCGGGGGAAGACATGTTAACTTGGAAGTGCTAGTTATATTCAAGTTGCATCAGTCTTACCTCTATCAAGTGGATGTTACCGTATTACAATAATTCAGTGTTACAGACATATTCTGGACACACGCATTTGTGTCGCTGCCAATGTAGGCTATTGAGAATATTCTATAACTAATCCTTTAGGCCTACCACAAAAACGTGTGACGACTCACGATGGTTGCGTTTTTGTATCCTACAATCTATTTCTGCCCGATAAGAATTGTGTCGCATGGCTAGGTGCTATGAATACGATTGTACTCCCACTCCTTTATTCTGTTATAGTGCTGACTGCTGAGCACATTTTACTAATGTGCATAGACGTGTCTCTGTGGCACATCAGGTCAAAAGTCAGGATGATTGTGGTTTTTGGGGCATTTCTAATGAGCTGAATTCCCATATTCTTAAACTCAATTTCATCATTTAATCTTAACCCTATTCTTATCATGATTGATTACATCTCTTGGTAATTGTTCCTTCTATGATTGGGTGGTCGATCCGGTAACTCAATATTTTAGTGATACATACCTTGATCCTTTATGGTTAGGTAGGGCTTATTGGTATCATTGGTCAAATGTTTATCGAAGCCTCTTCTAACTGCGTTTGCCGCTTATATAAAACTCAGATCTTGTTTATTATTTTCTTATTCTGCATTGACAATTTGTTTCGATACTTGAATAGTTCACTGTTCCGTATACTTTCTCAGAGTATCTGTAGTAGCCTTGAATATGGTGCTAGTTAAAGAGATGGAAAGTACTGAAACTTTTTCAAAACCAGAAGCCGACGATTGCTTGGCGGATGTGGAGTCTGGCGATGATTGCAAGGAAACAAAGGGGAGTAACGATGCGTGGGCTGACGCGATGGGCAGAATCTTGGGGAAACGTGTCCCCGACGATCCCAATAAAAGCGTGATATTGGCAAAGAATAAGCAGAAAGACGAGGAGAATAAGCAGGAGAGGGTGGAACAAAGAGAAAGAAAGAGGCTGGTATGTGATTGTTTTTGAAAATCGCATTTTGGAATGACATGTCCGCTCTTCAATGTGTCATATTACTCAACCACTGATATTTAGGATACCTAGTACTTAGTACTGTCACAATGATTCCATTACTGGACTCCGATTGAGTCGAGCAGTGTGAGTCAATTATTTTAATTACACAATTTATAGTCTCTTGCAATTAATATATATGATTCTGAGGAGAATTATCCACATCATGTCGCAAAGGGATACACATGTTCATATAAACGACATTTCTTTGAAAGTAGTGTCATCGACCAATCAAAGGCGTTATGCCATATTTATGGTAAATACGTGATTAGTTCTGATCAAGTTGAACCAGGGTTGTAACCAAGTCGCAAGGTTACGGGTCACAAGCCAATCTCACTTTTTCAGTTTTGACTCGATTCAAGTCGAGTCATTTTTAATTCACCACCGAGTCAAGTCCAAGTCAGCCGGTAGAGGGTTGAGTCCGAGTCATAGTGTCCAAGTCATTATTCACTGTTCAGTTTTCAGTTCAATCCGGTTCAACCCACTTTTTCAACTCTGCCCAAGTAATATGGAATGACTCACATTCACAGTATAGTTATATTCCTCGGTCTTAACCTGCCCATATTTTCCAAGTACCGTATAAGGACTGATTGACAAAATACTAACAATGCAGTAACGTTACTATTCTTCGAAGTTACGATGAAATGTCTGTCTTGGCCGTCCCAGTCTCGAGTGATATACTTGAGTATTGACGGTTCGAGTCACGCGCGATGACTTGAGTTCAAATCGAGTCAATACACAAATTGACTCGAGTTGAGTCAATTTAGGAATTTGAAAAAATGATTTAAGTCGGGTCACCAAAAAATCATGACTCGAGTCATTACAACAACCCTGAGTTGAACTGGCAATATTTTATTCTCTGTCAAACGTAAGGTATTGAACATATTTCAGCTTTTGCCTATGTGTATGACGTTTGAATCAGAGATACTCGAAAACTCCACTCAACGCCAGGCTTAAGTCTTGATTCGGAATCGAATCACCCAGACACTCGATTTTGTTCAGCACTTCTCTCAACTTGTTAGTTGTAGAAAAGCCCTCTTTTTTCCCGTATGCTAACATGTGAGTACGGAATCCTGTTTCAGATCAACAAGAAACGAAAGTGGGAAGAGATGAACTACTGCAAACCTGATCCTTTGCAGAAAGATTACGAGCGCGGCCTCCAAAAAATTGCGACGAGGCAAGTCGAATCTCCTGCTCTGCGTGTACTTTTCTGAATTCCCAACTCAATTTCAGAGGCGTCGTGCAGTTGTTCAATGCCGTTAAAAAGCACCAGGCCGAAATTGATAAGAAAATGAAAGCGGTCAAGACGGAGAGCAAGAGGGAGCAGGTAATGTGTTGCGATTTGCCACACTGTTGATTAAGCTTTCAACCTTTCCAAATTAGATTAGAATTATAGCTACATACCGTAATTTTCCATGTATAATACGCACGTTTTCATCAATTTTTTGTCCGAAAATCGGGGGTCCTAAAAATTTCCCTTGAAATAGAACTTGCAATTACACCTTTCTTGTTGTCAATCGAACTCGGACTTGGGTGGAAATCTGATCAACGCACCTATGTTCCACCCCGTGTACAGTATACATGGGTACAGGCTTTTTCCTGGTTTTGACGAACCAAAAATCTAATTGCGTCAATTTGCATTTCGTCAGATTATGAAATCAGTATCCAAAGGAGATTTCATGGATATGCTGAAGAGCGACAACAAAAAGACCAAGGGAAGTTCCAAGAAGGAGGCAAGTTTCCCGCATTGTGGACTAGTGTTCATTGATTTGCTTCGTCCAACTGTGATTCCATGACAGGTTGCATACATATGACATCAGTTGCATAATCATTACTAGTGCTGTTGTCAAGTCAAGTCTTGGTTATGAAACCTTACATACATGGTATGAATTTTCAATGTTGAACAAGTGCAGAAAGCAAAAAAAAAACTTCTGTTGCCGCACTAGTATAGCTAGTAATTCGTCATGGCATTATCTCCGATCGTTTTTTCATGGCACATGGCACCTTCCTAATGAATATCATGGGATTCTTGTGCGAGTGTGTATTACTGGCTATAAAATCGTTGGGTTGGCTAAAAAATGCTGCACCAAATTTCGCTCAATTCAAAATTGTGGAAGAGAAGCTATGGGGGTTACAAAATTTAAATTAAAAAAGAAAATCATTTGAAAATTCTACTGGCAACCCCATGAAATTGTATTAAGTTGCACGCTGCGGCTCAATTCCAACCAGTAAAAGCAAAGTTATTGATGTTCAAAATTTTAGATTTTAAATATTGATATTTACAGGTCAGTGAGCACTGAGTATATAAATAATAGAGAATTAAAGAATTTGCCACTGTAACTACTGTTGTTTTCCAATCCAAAATCGTGTACTCCAATAACGTTGCTTCCGCTGGTTGGAATTGAGCCAAATTTGGTGTGCCACGTTTCGTTTCAACGGGCCTAACAATTCTATTGAACAGCCAGTAAAATAATTTGAATGGAAATAAATATTTTTGAACAGCCCTGGCGTGTTGGCTACACTTGACCCTTGCTCAGACGACAGTACTGACCAACGAAAATTTTTGTAGGCAAACGAGATCGCCGACAAGGAGGACGAGAAAAAGTGGGACGTCCTACGCGATGATTATATGATGGGAACCAAGCTTAAGGATTGGGATAAAGAATCTGACGGGGAATAAGATCGCCAACTGCTAGAATGTCCGATCTTTGGGGCGGTTACCGATTGTATTGCTCATAAAGTCAGATCGAGCGTCTGTGGCGGTACTGGTGGTATAGAACCTGATTGGTATCAGGTAGGTCGATGGGCCATTCACCTCATGAGACGCATCTGAACTGTTCATTGAAACCTGAATTGATAGAAAAACAATCATATGGCAATCTTGACTATTTCTGCGTTCATTATTATTTCAATAAATATGTGCAAACAAGGACGGATGCTATGATGTAAGCAGCTCAGCTTCCAAATTGCAATAACCTCGGCTACGATTTAAGTATGGACATTGGACATGTACGACACGTACATGGCCTCAGCGAACGCTACAGCGTATATTGAATCAGGCAGCTCAGTTACTCGACGGTCAGTGTTTGGGCGGAGTCTGGCCCATGTCTCCCCAAAACTTCTTGGTAAATAAGGTAGCGGATTTGATGTTCCTTGTGAAGGCTTCGCCGATCGCCATGTGCGGTAGCTCGCCCACGCCGCCGTTTCTACCGACCGGAATCAACATGATGAATGTACTGGGCTTGTATGGGTGCATTTTACCGCCGGAGATGCTTGCTGCGATGTTTTTTGTGATGATACCCGCGTGTGCCGCTGCAGCTACAGACATCTTTTCCTCATCCACGTCGGTAATGTCTCCGAGAGCGAATATGTTTTGAGTGCCTTCGACTTGCATGAATTCATTCACTTTGATCAATCCTTTATCATTGACGGCACAGCCCAGCGACTCTTTAAACGCTTCCGTATTCGGCTTACCGCCGGTGCATCGAATCACCATGTCGCATTTCACTTCTTTCCCACTCTCAGTCTTCACGATTTGATCTTTGACGCACTTGTTGAATTGTATCTCGTCGAAGTTTGACACTCGTTCGTTGAGCATCAGCTCGATCCCCCTTTCTTCCATGACTTTTTTCAAGGATTTTTGTACTTTATCCTTCAGTCGAGCGGAGGCTAAGGTCTCGTTCGGATGTATCAGGATTACTTTCTTGTCTTTAAAATCCGTCTTCAGCTCACCGGATAACTCAACCCCGACAGGACCGCCTCCGACACATACGATAGTGTCTGCTTCTCGTATCTGACCGTTGATCTCCTTGTAGTAGCTTTTAGTGTCTTCTTCTGTTGCATTGGGGTAGTCGTTCGTAAGCTTACTCGGGAACGAACTGCTACAGCCCGTGGCCAGCACCAGATGGGAGTAACTTACTTCTTCACCGTTTTCCAGCGTAACTGTATTTTTATCCTTGTTTAATTGCGTCACCCTTCCTTTGATAAAGCTATCGCCAAACGTTAGTTGCAATGGGATCATCAGATTTTTGGTGAAGTCCTCTTCCACCGTTGCTCTCAGCGCCCCGATATTGTGGAATAGAAAGTCGTAGGGGTTGATGATCGTCATCTTGCCCGTTGATTGCAGTTCACGGCCGAGAGTGCATCCTCCATACCCAGCACCCACGATAACTATTTTAGCGGTTTCCGATTGGCTTATGCTGGATGTGCCGTTCCCCATTGCTTTGCAGGTTACACCAATAGATTTCTAATTATCCAAAATATAATTGAGCCCTGCTATTTCGAATACGATACATACATGGGTATTAGCAATTGCACTAGGGCAGTTGTTAATATCTACGCAAATTTTGTTTTTTCGACATTGTAATGGAATTTGCGTTAGTACGCTACAATTTATCCTAAGCGTCAGTCGACCCACCTTCCACTTCTTTCTCCACTATTCCGTTATGCCATTATGCAGCAATTCCAAGCAACCTATGGGCTACTTGCGTCATCGCGGAGAAAGCCAATGTCGACTTTTTTAGACTAGCCTATAGCCGGGCTTGTCAAAATTGAGTACCTGAACGATTCGATTCTATCACGTATTGCGCTTCGACTCGAGTATTCCAGTCTCACTCATTATGACGTCACAACAGAATACACTATATTAGAGTTTAAAAAGGTTCCTTTTATGCCACCACAAAGAACATAATGGCTGTTATCCGTCACAGTAAAGATACTTTGGTATTTTTTCCACCATACCGATTTCATTGCACTTCTTGACAATGTTGTGGGATGATTTCCAGTAACGTTCGTAGCTTTGTACTATGTCTCGTATGCTGCGGCCAATCAAGGCTTCAAGGTTTCCTCAATGGAAAATAGTATTCTCGTTAGTAAATTAACTTTCAGTTGCGAGGAGAGTCTAATGTCAGTACTCGAAAAAATCGTCTTTTACCACTTGACTCGAATCATTAAAATTAATACTCGATTCAGATTCGAGTACTCGAATCATTGTAGCCTACCAGCCCCAACTTTAGGCTGTACTCTGTTAACAACGAACACGGTTTCTCTTTTTGATGTAGCCTACATTTCTATGAGCTTGAGCATGAGCTGAGCAACGATCGGAAAACTATAGGCCCGAAAATCAATCGTTTCCGTTATGAACAATCAATAATGAATGAGTCAGACTGCATAGAACTGCAAATCCTGCTATCAGCGTTGTTCAAATTATTCACCGACTCAAGAAGCAGCCAGAATGATTAAAATATTAGTGATACTCTCAATACTGAATTCAGCACTCGTAGTGCGTACGCGAAACGACTATAACTGTAACTATGGCTGCTCAAGCGTAAATAAGTCATGTGGTAGAATTCACATAATCTTTAGATGGCATACCTGGCTGTGATCTAATACGTGACCGAAGCCAATTACTAAACGAACCTGGCCTGACTCACTGAATGTTTTCTTGAAGGAATGGTCTGGATACTTTAAATTGAGATTCAGGGCTACGGCATTCAGTTTTGACTCACTGCGTACGTCCACTCGTCCGCCCGTCGTCATTTCTATTGGGTGTGGTTGTATTGGCCGCTGTTTTCTTAAAGCTACCGTCGCGCTTTTGAAATTGAAGAATGCGGCGTTTTTCAGGATCAGTAACAATGAAAACGACCGAGAGATATATCGAGTATGGACCAACGCTCAGTTCAGCAAGCAAGTAAATACGTATAGCTTTAGTGCATCCTACGAATATAATGCCTGTATCATTTGTATCAATTACGACATTGTCCTCTCGACTACGCCTACGCTGTATGAATCGTTTGCGAAAGGCGTAACGTGGTAAGGTTCTACTCAATACGGTAGCATTGTGCATTCGACATTATAGTGAGCGACTTCTCTTTCAGCACCGCATTGTATGGACACATGAACTTGAACAATTTGTCATCGATTATTTCACTCACGTAGTAATATAACTACAAACGATCTATCTGTGCTTGATTCCGAACATAAACGGTCGGTCGATCTCCACCATTACGAGCAAAGTATAAACCGCAAAATCTTGCGTAAGAACAGTTATGGTGAGCATACAATTGCCAATCAGATGGGAAAATATTTTGCTGATGCCAGGCCTATACCATACATTAGTAGCACCAACACGTCGTCCGAAAATTACAGGACATGAGCGAATGTAACTCGATCTAAAGATGGACTATAGCAGGGGCCGTCAACCTTTCGTATGCAGCGTGCCAAAATATCAAAAAATAGTAAATATTACCAACCTGGGTGCCAACCATTTTAAAGTTTGTCATATTTAGCGTTCCATGCAAGGAATCACACCAACCACCTATCCGCATCTGGTAACGTCATCGGTAACGTCAGTGATTCTTACAGTATCGGCAGGACCGTAACTGCCGCACCCCGAATCCCCCAATTAGGGGGGGCGAGCTCGAAGGGTGCACAACATTTTTTCGTAAATTATAAATTATAAAGTTGCCAAATTTATGCAACTTGAAAAAAAAACTATTGTTGCCAAATGTCTGGGTTATTGGATACTCACCCCCTGGCGCCGAATGTTCCTGTCTTGGCAATCTGTACCCCACAAGACAAATGCCTGCCCGCAAGGAAAATTTAATTGCCAGTGAAGAAATACCAATTTGAAATCTCGTGCATCTTTTAGTTTAGTACGTTTGGGCGATTTCAATATCTTTTGACATAGCAGACAGGAGGTCATTAGAAATATAAATTTGAAATCGTGTGCGTCTTTTAGTTTAGTACGTTTCGACGATTTCAATATCTTTTGACATATAGCAGACATGAAGTCGCGAAATAACAACACATAACGAAGTCATTATACATCCTGATTTAATAGTATATTCATATTGAAGTGAACCCGAATATTTTCGGCTGACACTTGTCAGGGGTAATCGTCAGCAACTAGTAGAGAATTAAAAGAACATCATGATTTCTATAATTTTTTCGCGCTCCGCGCGATATAAGCGGACTGGCAAACCTCGCTGACTAGTAGCGGTCAAAACTTTGATTCGGATGGGTAAAATTTGGTTTATCACCCTATGGGTGCACAAGGCCAACATTTTTTGGGGAAGGGGGTGACGCCGGGCTGTGGAGTCGGAGTTTTGCTCATTTTCCCTAAATGGAGTTGGAGTCGTGAAAAGAATACTGGCTGGATTCGGAGTCAGAGTTTGTGAAAATGCTCCTGACTCCGACTTCAACTTCTGTTCCGACGCGGCACTGAAGTCAATGAGTGGCGCTTTGTCAGGTGTCGGATCCTGTCTGCTGTACACTAAATCTGGCTCGGACTATAGTCAAACCGTTGCGTATCAAATCTTCTTCTGATCTCAAATTCAAGCAGTCCAAACGAATTATACGGAAACAGCTTGTTCAGAATGAAGACATGTAAATGATGAGATTCGCAAGATTGCTTGCTCGTCCGATAACAGTTGAATGGAGAAAGAAATAACAGCAACAGAGGAATATAAAGCTAAACGAGAACGGACGGCGCAACAATTAAATTAACCAATCATTAACCAAACAGAACAATTAGGAGTTGTCGAGGAAAATAACGGAACGCAAATAAAGTACAGTTGAATTAAACTGATTCACTGAAACATAGCCTACGAACTGATCAACTAAAAACATGACTCGTCAAAACGACTTCTTTAATATATAAACAATTGCTTTCAAACATCTCTTAAAATTACTAATAATAAATAAAGTATAATTTTTATCCATTAACAATCATTGTTATTAGTAACGATATTGATAAAATTGGACATTTATTGCAAATTGCATTAGAGGACGAAAATTTCAACCAAATCGCGACCAAAACAAAATTACTGATGGAGTCACAAATAGGAGCAATTTTTGGAATTATACCATGATATTATGGAAGAGTAAATACATCGTCAGGTTTCGTAAGTGACAACGTCACTTGTAGAATTGATGCAAAATATAATCAAACGCAGCATCCCACTTGACAAAATCCTAAATATTTCTAGTAAGTATAGCTCAGCCGCTTGGGCCGAACAAATGAAGAAAGAGTGCTGATATGCTATACACGCTATCTGACTACTCCCTAAATTTCCTTTCTGATCACCGTTTATTAGTAGTGAGAGAGTGTGTGCTTGTCATCAGTAAAGTGTGTAGCTAGACCAGTGATATGATATGATATATATATCACTGGCTAGAGACTGACTAGAGCCAGGACAGTAGCTGCCGCACCCCAAACCCTTTAATCGGGGAAAGGCGAGCTCGTATAGCCTCCTCAGCATTTGCCTAATCTTGTTTCAACTTTCATTTCAAATGTAGCATCGCCATATGCATTGCACTATAGATAACTAACCTAGGGTAGGTTAGTTATCTATAATTGCACATTGCATGATGCAACGATTTAGCGGCCTCTATTTTAAACATATTATTGGCATTGTGACAATAGAATTACTATTTCAATAAAACAAGTTGTCCATTCAAACCTTGCAGACTGCTCCGAGTCCCCTTATGATTTAATGCAGCTATCACATATAATTAAATGCTGTTTTATTACAACTTCGGAGAGAGTATGTATCAATATTATATAACATTGTTCTATGTACTGTACAGTTTTCTGAGATAAGTTACAAATGTTACCAGGTAAAATACGAAGTATGTGCAAAATATTACAATCTCCAACCTCAGGTATAGTATGCCTGTCGCATAGCCTCGAGTGAACACATTGAACAGCTATTAAAACGGTTGTTAGTTAATATAACCGAATTAAAATGTATAAATGCATGTATCACCAGTCCGCGTTCTTGCTATTTACCAGCAAAATGTGCATACACTTGGACTTGTATTCATTAATTACCCCACGGAGGATCACGCACGCTCCTTAAAATATACACAGTAGGCCTAATATTACTCGGTATCAATGTGCATTGTGCAATGTACAAGCAAATAAAACAATAACCTCGCTTACCCAAAATGAGCAGAAAATTGCCAGTTTTGAAAACACGCAACTTTCGACACCGAGGTCCAAGTTTCATAAAATAAAATTAATTCTGTTTTGAATCAGCTTATCTACGCATTAACGCGTGTACAAATTTAAGGAGATTTCAAACCATGTCGGTTTTAACAACGAAAGTCCAAAGTTTTGAATGGCTACATGTAAACTGCTCTATTTCGGTGGCTTTTGACCCATGTCGTTCCATGTCTTATTCGTGAACAGATTGGACGACTTGATATTCTTGGTTAACGTCTCTCCGAGATTCATGAACGGCAGTTGGCCGACGCCCCCGTTCCGCCCTAAAGGAATGAGCATTATTGTGCCGCTGGACGGACGGTAGGCGTGCATTTTACTTCCTTTCAACGCAGCTGCGATATTCTTCGCCACGATCTCCACATGCGCATTTGCAGCCACCGACATTTTTTCTTCATCGATGTCAACAATATCGCCAATCGCGAAGATATTTTCGGAACCTTCCACCCGTAAAAACTGGTCGACTTTCACCAAGCCGTTGTCATTCACTGCGCTACCAAGAGCCTCTTTGAACGCACTTGTGTTAGGCTTACCGCCCGTGCAGCGTATCACCATATCGCAAGTAACATCTTTTCCACTCTCTGTTTTCACTACTTGGTCTTTGACGTATTTGTTCAGCTCGATATCACCAAAATTAGACACTCTTTCGTTCAGCATCAGCTCGATCCCCCTGCTTACCATCGCCTTTTTGAGCGACTTTTGTACTTTAGCATTCAGCCTCGGAGAAGCCAAGGTCTCATTTGGGTGAATCAAGATTTATTTTTTTATCGGGATAATCAGTTTTCAGCTCACCTACCAGCTCCACGCCCACAGGCCCACCACCGACACACACGATAGTCCCCGATTCTCGTATGTTGCTATTGATATCTGTGTAATATTTCACGGTGTCTTCTGCGGTAGCTTGCGGGTAATCGTTAGATAATTTAGCGGGAAACGCACTGCTTACTCCAGTTGCCAGTACCAAGTAAGTGTATGTAATTTCTTGACCGTCCTCAAGAGTAATTGAATTCCTCTCCTTGTTGACTTGCGTTAATCTCCCTTTGATGAAGCTATCACCAAATGTGCGACTTAACGGGATCATGAGGCTAGGGACGAAATCAGGCTGCACTGCTCCCCGTAGAGCTCCTATGTTATGAAACAGAAAGTCGTAGGGGTTGATGATTTTCATGTTTCCTGAATGAAGAAGCTTCCGGCCGAGTGCAGTACCGCCATAGCCTGCACCGACAATGACGATACTGGTGTTTTCGGTATGTGGTATTTTTGATGCTCCGTTACCCATGATTATAAGAAGCTTGAATCTTTATATCTATTTGAAACGATTTGTAACATACGCCTATAAGCTGCTGCAGAATTCGTGCGTATTAGTGTATTATCATCGTTTATGGTTCGGTGATTTTGTGGAGGTAGCCAAAACTAGAGCAAAGGTCAGCAAGATGTTCAGTGAAAACCGATTATAATTTACAGTAGTGTTACGTCATACATACTGCCGTATTTTTGCCATGTCATCCAAAATCAGTCATATTTAATGAAATCATCGACAGTAGAAGAAAGCTTCAGACCTCCAAATTGCGGTAAGCACAATACCGTAGTCAGGACCGTAACTGCCGCACCCCAAACCCCCCAATTGGGGGGAGGGCGAGCTCGAAGGGGGCCCAAAATTATTTCGTGAATTAGCATAAATGATAGAGTATTTTTAGAAAATTTTTGCAACATTTCAAAAATTTTTCGCGCTATGCGCGATTTCAAGATGCCAAATATCATGATTAGTTGGTACTCATCCCCAAAGAAAAGAACACGCAAGATTTTTAGAAATGGGCATATCGGCGTTGGCCAATACTGCGACACGACGCACCAATACATATAACGATTTAGGACATATCACATGCGACTCCAAGAAGTGTGACAGAACGATCGATCGGCAGCGTAAAAACCTTGGCCGAAAAGGACTGCCCTTACGCTGACCGAAAACTTCGTTATATATACAAAATACATATAGGTTTAATTGTCCATAGCCTAGGCGCCTAAATGAATGGCACCGAATGTTCCTGCCTTGGCAATCTGAACCTCAGAAGATGAATTCCATCCCGCAGGGAAAATTATACGCCAGTGAAGAAATACTAATTTGAAATGGTGTGCGAAACGTTGGCCCGATTCTATATTTTTTCATATAGCAGACTGGAGGACACGAAATAATATCATGTAACGAAGTCATACCAACGGGTCCGCCCGCCCGAAGATGTTTAAATATTATTTACGGGCTCTACAGTTTCCAAGACACCTCACTCAGCTCTACCGGTAAATCTGATAAAATGAGCGGAGAGAACAAGAAATTGATAGCAATATGTATGCAATTCCTGATCTTATTGACTGATCTTATCATTAATAATCGAAAAATTTTGCGTTTCGCGTTGGCTCACTAAACAGTACGGCTGATTTCGTGGCAGAAGCGATCAACACGATGGGGGGGGGGGTTATCACCCTATGGGAGCCCAAGACCCAAGTTTTTTGTAGATCTGACGAGGTTCTGTTTCGTTCCTGCCAACTACCGTCTAAGAGCAGCTAAATAACGTGGATATCTGAAACGTCCAGATATCCTGGAAGGTCGAAAGCTTGATTTTGTATGAATTTACGTTATTCGTGGTCAATTTCATACGATACTTGATAGTACTGTGAATGATCCAATGATCATATGCCTCGTCCGGGCGTTATCCATAATATTGCTGAATGCGTGTAAGTTTACGGGGACTGGTATAACTCCATGGCAATTTTAGCATTCGAACTATAGTCGTAATTCTGTCAGGGTGTGATGTGATACAGTATATGTCCCGAGGCGTATTTTCAGAATATGAGAACATCTTCAGTACATTAAAACAAAACTGCAGGGAAAGTGATACTATCTAACTAACTAACCTACGGGTTAGTTGTCTATAGTGATACTAACGTGAGCGCGATTACAATCTGAAGAATCGATGCTACACGGACATGTCGAGAAGCACCATTGGCACTTCCTCAAAAATTCTGTCGGCTGCTTATATAATACAAGGTGTGTAACAAAGATCATCGGATTCGAATTTTTGCGATGGTATCAAGATTTGCAAATGAACTAACGCCCTCTAAGCTAAACAAATTTTAGTATTCTCGCGATGCAAAATTATTTAGGATTCGGATTTAGATATAAATTAGGAGCAAGAATTATAAATGTTATTCTCGTGATCACGGGGTGTGGTACCAGCGGCTGCACCACGTAGCATACAATTTTCTTTATACATCTCGCACAGCAGTTAAGCCAGTGTTACGCAGTTACAAGGCCTATTTACCATTGTCCGGCTGACGCAGCTGTGCGATGCCCGTTACGCATGTTTCGTTTATGAAAGTAATCTGTATGTTGGAAGAGTCTGCAATAACCGAAAAACAATCTTGTTATTGTATGTAATTGGCGATAATGAATATCATTTTCGAGTAAATTATCGACTGATGCCGTGCCATGAAAATCAACATGGCTGATTTCGCTAGGTTACCTATTCCTCGTCACGGTTTGTTATAAACGGCAAACACACATACCTCGTATATCCGGTGCTGCTAACACATGAATATTTATATAAATTGCAGCTAACAATACGCTCATATTGTTAAATTGTGGAATAAATTTAACTATATGAACGTATTGTTTGCTGCAAAATTGAAGTTCTGTACTTCGAATTAAGCTTATATCAATTGCAGTACGAAGTTCGCGGTAGCTACGGAGCATCTAGTTTCGTCTCGGCTGAATTTCTAGCACTAATCCTGGACTATAACAGAAAGTCTTCTCCTGACTTAGGCGTGTCCGTCTGGTGTATACAACTCGTGGTTAAACCCATACTGCCAGAAAAAATGCAGTGCGTACTGCGTAACACCGCGGAAATCGTGCCAATGGCTATCGGCAACACCGGTATGTATAGTGTATACCACTACATCGCAGAAGTAGGGCAAAGGTCTTGGCAATTTGCCAAGTCATTTACTGCGTTTTCATACGCGGCCGACTCTCTCGTTTTCGACCGACCAGGCCGACCACCGAGAGAATTTTTGTGGCGCTGCACCATTGTGTCCAATATGGTGTCGAGGACGACACAAGCAAATCTCACGGCTCAATGAACTTGGTTCACTTCATACTTTAATTATTTAATCAAAGAGGCAAATTGACGGTGATTTTTACCGGCTTGTCATGCATTAAATTTGATGAACCGAGTATCAATCGAAAGCTGACGCTGTACTGCTTGCGAAAATATAAAATTTATTCCGCTCATGCCCCTGGAACCCCCACAATCAGTTCCAAACAGGGATATCTAGATATCCCTGGTCCCAAATTATTCATTAATGAGGAGATTGGCAGTGTGACGCAACAATGCTGTCTGGCGAAATCAGAGAGTAGCTCAAGAGTAAGGATGAGGCTGCGCGGCGAGAGTGAGATCAGCTGGCGTTGCGGCAATGGCAATGTGCAATCGCGTCGCAGAGAAACGCTGCGCTGTAGATACTTTTTCTATAGGCGCTTCTATTCTAATCTAATTTAAAAAAGCTGGAAATTTTATAGTGTTCCAAGGCTGCCCCTGCGATATTGCAAAACGAGCCAAGCTTTGTGTACGTACAGACGTTAACCCATTGTGATGGCATTGGGAATGCACTGTGACTTGATTTTCGCTGTATTATTTCTCATTCGCATTTTCTTTCAATTTTCATGTTTTTGCGAATTCAGTTATTACAATTCTGATCTAATTTGAAGAAAAAAAACTGTTTAGCTCTAATTCAGTGGTTCACAACCTTTTTCGACCCATCGCCCCCTTATCAATCTCGACACAAATTTTCGCCCCCCGCCCCCATATTTGCAGATCCGAAAAAAAAATCGTAAAATTCATTCACCTAACTCTGATGGCTGGTGAATTTACTAAAAAAGGCCATTTTCCGAGGTGGAACGTGCTCGGAAAATCGGTTCCCGCGTCTTTCCGTTGAGCTCACCTTTTCGCATCATATGCATAATAGGTAGGGCTGGGCACAATGATTCGAGGATTCGAATCTGAATCAAGTATTAATTCTGAAGATTCGAGTCGAAAAGTAAAAGGTGATTTTTTCGAGTACTGAAATCGTACGCTTCATGTCAATAACAGTGAATTTATCGACGAAAATTATAATTCGATACCATTTTCCACTCTGGAAGCCTTGAAACTTCGATTGGGCGTAAAAGAAGACCAGCATACCATCAGCAGTGTATACCAGCAGTGTACGACAGGCTCTATATTATTTGTGGTAGGATAAAAGTGCATATATGTATTTTGGCATCTCTCATACTGCTGTGACGTCATAGTGTGACGTCATAATAAGAGATACTCGACGACGTATGATATGGTGACCGTGCATGAGGTTTGCTGCTCAAAAATGATTGATATCGGATATTTTTGAAAAAAATCGCAAGAATATCGCTAATTATTTTTCAAAAGTCGCTAGATTTGTTGTCGCTAGATCGATATTTTTAGTCGCTAAACCGAATGAAAAATCGCTAAATTGGCAACAATGACAATGACCGTAACAGAGGAGAGCTATATTGGCTTGAGCGCGCCCAATATTCGGGCTTGCTGGCTCTTGCAGAAACAGTTCATATTTGATTATGATGTAATAACTGCGGTAATTTCATTGAGAACATAAGTTCGCAAACAACAAACAACACATTGGTAATACGCTAAGAGAGTTCAGATGTAAGCTAAAGAGGTGTAATCATGTCATGTGAGGCAAATTTCCTTGACTTGAAACCCTTTTCACGTATCGCATGCTGGAATGGGTCAAGTATTGATCCACTGTTCTATCAGCATCCATCTAGCATAAATTGTACGTGGCAATACATCAAGCATTCAATTAAATATATTTGACTGAACGTTCTAACATTTTGGCCCCCAGTCTCCTCCTTTCTCATTTTGGCCCCCTATTTCTCAAAATCACCCACGTTGGGAACAATGCGCAAATGCGCAGTGCTGACACGGTCTCTGCGTACAGAAAATCCAAGTTGCGCACAAAAAATCCGAAGTGATGATCTCATCATCATCATTGGTTTATTAGCAATTTTATCAGTTCAATACACCACAAAAAATGCGATACAATGAAAAGAAAGGAAGATGTCGAAGCGACTAGGTTGTCTATGGAATCAGACACCCACCTTGGCCTAGGCCAGTGGTTCTTAACCTTGCCACCAGCGCCCCCCAGGGGGCGCTGGCGATTTTGAAGGGGGGCGGAAACGCTCAGGGGGCGATATGGGGGGCGCTGGGCTCAGGGGGGCGGTATGGGGGGCGCTGGAGAAAAATCGATTTGGCAGCAGATGATGTGGTGATAGGACATATCCTTCATGAGTATTCAGAGCAAATTAACACCGAAAACTTCGTTACATATAGCCTTCAAAATACATATAGGCTTAATTGTCCATGGGCGCCTAAATGACTGACACCGAATGTTCCTGTCTTGGCAATCTGAACCCAAGAAGACGAATTCCATCTGGCAGGGAAAAATTATATGTCAGTGATGAAATACCAATCTGAAATCGTGTGCGTCTTTTAGTTTGGTACGATTGGGCGACAGGGATATTCCTGTTGGGCGATATCCCCGTTGAGCGATTCTATATTTTTTGGTATTGCACACAGTGGGTCACGAAATAACATCATGCAACGAAGTCATACCAATGGGTTCGCCCGCCCGAATATGTTTAATTATTAGTAACGGGCCCTACAGTTTCCAAGACACCTCACAATGTTCGCTTTAAGTTTTGATGAGTCTTCGCACACTCAACAACTCACTGCGCTGACCCTTGGACAACAGTGCGTAACGACTAAAAAAAGGTCATAACTCCGGATTTGTTGTGCGCAACGTAGATTCTCTGTGCGCAGAGACCGTGTCAGCACTGCGCACGTGCGCAGTTTAGAGGGAACATTGCACCTCACTCAGCTCTACCGGTAAATGTGTTTACGTGAGCTGAGAGAGGATAAAAATTGATCTCAATTTACATGCAATTCCCGATGATATTGACCAATTCACTCATTAATTAGTGAAATTTTTTGCACTTCGCGCGACAAGGCGAGAATAGCTGCATCAGTAAATGGACACCCAATGTAGATACCTAATAGGCTATCAGCAAATAGCGGACAGCCTAATGGGGATCTGGGAGTGAAGTACCCCGGAAGTTTGGTTTATCACCCGGTGGGGGCCCAGGACCAACGTTTTTTGTTTGGGGGGGGCTGACGAAGTGCTGTTACGGCCCTGGTAACGAATAATTGTACCTGCGGGCACGCCCGAATATGTTTAATTATTAGTTAGAAGTTCGGTTTATCACGCTATGGGTGCACAGGGCAATCGTTTTTAGGGGGCTGACGAAGTGCTGTTACGACCCTCCCTCTTACTCATTGTCTTTATTACATTCCTTACAATATGAAGTTGGGGGGGCGCTGGAGCACGATAATTTTTGAAAGGGGGCGCTGGAAGAAAAAAGGTTAAGAACCACTGGCCTAGGCGATGTAAAGAGGAGGCATGCACACTGAATGAAAGTAAGAAAGATAGTATAGAAAAAGGAAGCGACAAGAAATAGGGCGGCCTGTCATGGGAAGCGAGATCGAGAGGTCAGTCGTGGTCCGGTAATCTTGAGGATGGACTGTATTTATTTAGTAGTAATTGCTTGTATATTTCGACTTGAATGTGGACATGCTCGTCGACTGCCGAATGGCCGGCGGGATACTGTTCCACACATCAGGTCCGGCATATTTGATAGAGCGATGATCTTTTCGGTCGATCATATGATATTTGGACGACGTGGACGCGCGTGTGTTGTACTTGTGCGCTTTTGATTCAGAGGTAAAGAAGTCATTGAAATATTCGGGGCAACGACCGCAGTGAAACTGATACATAAACTTGGCGATTTCTAGTTTCCGCATATCTTCTATGTTTAGGACACCGAATCTCTTCAGCAGCGACTTATTGGATGGGCAGCCAGGCCCCTTTGGGGCCCTAGCTATGATTCGGAGTACTTTATGCTGTAGTTTCTGCAGTGGCTTGAGTGCAGTTTTACTGGCAGCCCCCCAACAGAGGATGCCATAATGTAACTTCGATTGGATTAAGGATTTAAAGAGTATCAGAAGAACCCATGCTGGCATGAAGCGCCCAAGGCTGTAGAACAGGCCGCACTTCGGAGATAATTTAGTTTCTAGGGACTGAATATGACTCTTCCAGGACATGTTCGAGTCCAGTAAAACCCCGAGATATTTGGCATTATCTGTGTTGGAAACGGGCTGACCAGCGACATTAACGGTTAGGTTATTTTTTGAATTTACTGTCAGCAATTGGGATTTCGAGGCGTTTATGCAAAGGTTGTTCTGGGCCGTCCGCTCATGGACTTTAGGCATTTGGTCACCAGTCAGGGCATCCAGCTCTGCCGTCGAAGATGCGGAAGAGAGGAGGTGAGTATCATCAGCGGACAGTGTGGTGTTCAATGAGGAGGTTTTTTAGTCGTTACGCATTGTTGTCCAAGGGTTTGTGCAGTGAGTTGATGAGTGTGTGCAGACTCGTTAAAACTTAGAGGGGACATTGGTTGGGAACCACTGTTATAATTCTAATATGATTTGAAAAAAAACGGTGTAGCCGGCAGAGATGAGCGGATTTGGAATTTCCATGTCCTAATCCAATCCAAATCCGAACCTTCAAATCCATATCCAAATCCTAATCCAAAACTTTTTCATATTCAAGTCCATGTCCAATCCTAATCCGATTCCAACTGGAAATTCAGAAAAAATGCTAATTTATGGAAGGGAGGGATTGGAAATATTTCTTTCACTACCAACGATTCCCTCGATTCAAGATAACTTAGTAACCATGAGTAAATTAATGGCTGATCTGAATAAAGTTTGTCACCATTCGTCACACGACAAATCAATCTCCCAGAAAATCGGTAAATCCAATCCAAATCTTAATCCGTTCAGAAGAAAATCTCCAGTCCTAATCCAATCCAAATCCGAAAAAATTTCACAAATCCTGTTTTTTCAAATCCTAATCCTAATCCATGCTCATCTCTGGTAGCCGGCCAGACCAAGGTGTGTGTTTGATTGAAAGACTGCTTCAAGTCTTTTACACTAGTTCTTATCTTTTCGTTTCATCGCAATCTTGTCGTGTTTTGAACTGATGAAATATTAATAGTAAACTGTCGAATGTCACATTGGATAAGTAAACGAAGGACGGATACCCAGGGTTGTAACCAAGTCACATGGTTCCGAGTCACGAGTCAATCATACTTTTGTGGTTTTGACTCGAGTCGAGTCGAGTCATTTTCAATTCATCACAGACTCGAGTCCGAGTCCAAGTCACCGTTTAAAGGGTCAAGTCCGAGTCATGGTGTTATGACTCGAGTCGAGTCCAAGTCACAGTATTGAAGTCATGTTCAACTCATGTTTTCAATCCTGCTTGGGTGATATCGAATTCCTTATTTGCGAAACATGCTCATTTTGTCCCTATCAGAGTCTTAGCACGTGTTTATTTAGGCAGATAACGGACAGGTCCTGGCCTCATTTACCGATGCTAAATATAACTTTACTAATCCTAGAACTTGAAACCAAATATCTCTCTTGTCAGTCTGATACATCACCAATACCAGCATTCAGTTTTTATTATGAACACATCGACGATAGCTCACGAATAGCTGATAGAGAACCAACGAATTCACGTCTACATACTATCTGATAGAGAACCAACAAATTCACGTCAAGATACTAGTTGACAGAGAATCAATAGATGCATGTTTATGTAGAGGTATTTACAACAGGCCAGCATGCTGTAAAAGCGTGCATGCAACTATGTGCATTGTGCAGTGACAACAGAACAGATACCTTTTGATTATACTAAAGGTTTTCCCAATTGCATTACAGACTACATCGCAGTTACAGCATTGGATAAATAATTGTACAATGGGGCTGTTCAAAAACATTTTTTCAAATTTTCCGGCTACTTCTTAAAATTGCTAGATTGCCTAAAAAATCAAATTTGGCTCAATTCCAACCAGTAGAAAGCAATGCCATGAAAGAAAATTTTAGACTACTTACAAATAGAGATTTTAGAATTTTACCGGCTATCTCATGATATTGTACATTGTGTAAAAATATGATTCATAGCAAATTTGACTCAATTCCAACTAGAAAAAGTGAAGTTATTAGAGTAGAATGTTTTGGATATGAAAAAATAGTCGGCTTACTACTATGTAATTACATTATATGAAAGAATTTCTCACTAAAATACTCCATTTATTTTCAAATCCAACATATTCTCCTCTCACATCATTGATTCCACTTTTTTCAAATTAAGCCAGATTCAGTGTTCCTTTTATGCAACATAACAATTTTATCAAGTAACCACCCAGTAAAATAAAAAATAAGTTATTTTAGAACAGCCATATTGTACAAACATCACACAACATTAGCCATTCATTATTATACTCACGTGCACAATGCACATACCTAACAAAACGTCAAATGGACGAGGGACATTGTGTGTTTTCACAGACAGCAGATCAAATCAATGAGTTACACCTCAAAAATACTAATGAGGAAAGGAGATCCTCAGATATGTTAAAGCGGCATGGCCGTAGAATGAATCCACATCTACTGAATACACGTTCCACTAGTGCACTAGATGCAGGAATTGACAAGCATTTTTGAACCACACTGAAGAGCATTGAATACTCATTCTTTCTAGTCGCCCAAAAATGCAAAGAATCATCGCCTTCAAATCTACACATGAGCTTATCAGTCTCTTGACCATCTGAGTCATTTCATTGGCTCTAATTGAACTTTGCTTCAATTGTTTGCTTGTATAATTGAAAAGTCTTGAGTACTTTAATTGCGGAGGATCTATTACCTCTTCATCACTGGACGATTTTGTACAATGCATTATTGCTACCATGTATCATTTTCTGTTGTTTTTACGGTGGCATATCTGATATCAGACAAGTGCAACGAAAGCAGTGGTGACAAATAGCGATGTCGGCAGAATTCTTCGGATGCGTTGATCTAGCCATTACGATTCGCAAATTTCTTCATCTTCAAGTCATATAAAATAAGCCGAGTCAATGACTTGGGTAATGACTCGAGTACAAGTCGAGTCAATCCAAATATTGACTCGAGTCGAGTCGAGTCATTTTCCCATTTCAAGAAAATGACTCGAGTCAAGTCGAGTCATAAAAAAATCGGGACTCGAGTCTGACTCGAGTCATTACAACCCTGCGGATACCTCGGTATCAAAAGTGCATAAGTACGACTCACGCGATTCCACGTCGTCCAACTATCATATGATTGACAGAAAATATCATCGCTCCATCAAATATGCCGGACCTGAAGTGTAGAACAGTATCTCGCCGGCTATCCGACAGTCGTCGAACATGTCATCATCATTGGTTTATTAGCAATTTTATCAGTTCAATACACCACAAAAATGCGATACAATGAAAAGACAGGAAGATGTCGAAGCGACAAGGAGTAGTCTATGGAATCTGACACCCACCTTGGCCTAGGCGATGTAAAGAGGAAGCATGCACACTGAATGAAAGTAAAGAAGATAGTATAGAAAAAGAATGCGACAAGAAATAGGGCGGCATGTCATGGGAAGCGAGATCGATAGGTCAGTCGTGGTCCGGTAATCTTGAGGATGGACTGTATTTATTTAGTAGTAATTGCTTGTATTTCGACTTGAATGTGGACATGCTCGTCGACTGTCGGATGGCCGGCGGGATAATGTTCCACACATCAGGTCCGGCATATTTGATGGAGCGATGATCTTTTCGGTCGATCATATGATATCATATGATATCATATCATATCATATGATATGTCCCCATTCAAGTCGAAATACAAGCAATTTCTGCTGAGTGAATGCTATCAGGCCCGACCTGACATATCGATCTCGCCTTCCGTCACTTGCCACTTTATATTAGCTTATTTTACTTTTTATTCAGTGTGCATGCCTCCCCTTTACATCGCCATGGCCCAGGTGGGTGTCTGATCTTGAGACTACTCCTAGTCGTTTCTGCATCTTCCTATCAATCATTGTGTTGCAGTCTTGTGATGTTTTGAAGTGATGAAATTTTATGAATAAACTTGAACTTGAACGGAAGTGGCAAATATAAATCGAATCATCTACCGACGGCATGCGCGTACGCTCACTGACCACAAGATCGCGGTAAAGGAGCTTCGATATAACGGGGAGTCGACTTGATGTTGAGGGCAGACTTGAGAACTAGAAATAATTCTAGTTGTCTGATTTCACTAATTTAGATCGAAATCCCAGTAATCTAATTCTAATCTAATTTGTGAAGTGTTCCTATGCTCTAATTTTAATCTAATTTGTGAATTGTTCTTATGCTCTAATTCTAATATCATTTGTGAAATGTTCCTCTGCTCTAATCTATTGTTTTCCTGAAAAAGCCTATTTGTCCGCAAGTTAACAAGAATATACCTCTCGCGCAGGGAAATCCAGTGCCAAGCGGCCATCGCATTACCTTACAACACCGTAGTCATAGTAGTTATTATGACGAATAATAGCCCATGCTGGCATAGCTTCATAGTGTCCTGTTTGGTGTAGACACCGCGAGATTGAACGGCTCACTGCATTTGGGTTACGTCATACTTTTCATTTGAGCAAAGACTACTTTACAGTCATTTTTGACCGGCTTGCCGAGCCCTGAACTCGATAAAACGGGTATCAATGGAAAGCTGCTGCTGTACCGATTGCGATTAGTAATATTAAACAGATACTGAATACATACGTTAACCGTTCTCATGATTATTGGAATGCAGTGGGATTTGATATGAACTGAACTTTTTGCTGTCTTTATTTCCCATTCATCATTTCATTCAATTTTCAAGTTTTTGCTCTAATTCTACTTTTAATCTAATTTGGAAAACACTGTGTAGCTCTAATTCTAATTCTGATCTGATTTGGAAAAAGCTGTGCAGCTCTAATTCTAATTCTAATCTAATTTGGAAAAGCTGAATTTTTTCTAGTTGTAGGCTACAAGTCTGGTGGAAGGTCACGAATAGATTTGAGTTGTGATTGCAAAACAGGATCTGAAGATTTTGGTCGGAATTCGATTTAAGATGTGTTCAATGTCCTTGCTTGCAGGGCTTTGGAGCAGCCGTAAATTTAAACTGCTCCAGCTCCGGAGCTCTCTTCTATCATACATTAGCTCCGACTCCAGCTCCGGAGCCGCATTATAACCACTGCTCCGGCTCCAGCTCCGGCTCCGGCTCTGAAATTATCGAATGGTCCTGTCTATGTCAGGGGTGGCCCGCAAATGTGGCCGGCGAGAGGATTTTGCGTGGCCCGCGAGGTGATGTCCTATTATATTATCGAAAATGAATTGCTCAGATTGTGAACTTGCAATGCGAACCAAAAATTACAATTCTGGCTGCGACACTTGGGATGTTGATGACTAAAATATCAGTTCCGACGCATTGGCAGATCCATGGGTCCAGTCACATTTTCAGTAAATCGTCGTACATTACAATAAACTAAAATAGTAGCGAAATTTTTCTTCACGCTTCGCGTGTTTAATTGTCACACGATTTCTTGCTTGGTAGCCTACCCCCTACTGAAAATGAAAAAAAACACGCCTAATTTACCCGATTGAGTCTAACTGTGTTCGCAATTACGGAAGAAAGTCTTTTCGCGTTTGCGCTCCCATAAAATCGTCGACGGTAAAATGTAGGCACAAAATGATTGTCGCATATTATCGGAGACCTTCGATATCGATGTGTCCAGACGCCGAATAGCCGTGTCCTTGCAAACTGAGCCTAGCGGGTGGTAGACAATAGACCCGCAATACTCACCTAGTTTATTTATAAACTTAGAAAATTTTACCCGCTTGGCGTGGCTAGTGGACCGCGCACTCGTTCGTCAATTGCATGTGCCCCTTTAGCCGAAAAGATTGGCCATTCCTGGTCTATATAGATTACTAATCTACTATTAGGTTAGTTATCTATAGTAAGCTAGAGTCCGACAGCCGTCAGTAACATCCGATGTAGCAACAAAGACATAGGTGCCGGCTTGTGACTTCATACTGAATATTTGTCAATTGTCGACAACATCATAGTTGCACTAGAACGCAATTTACTCCACGCCATTGCTGTGCACAGCATTAAAATTCAGGCCTGGTGTTCAATTATGATAAATCAGCAGACGTGGTTGTTGCATCTTTTGAAAAAGGTCGGAGCCGGAGCTACTCCTCAAATAACGGGCTCCGGCTCCGGCTAAATTTTATGTAGAGCTCCGGCTCCGGCTCCAGCTCCGGTGAAAATGCACGGCTCCGGCTCCGGGCTCCGGCTCCGGCTCCAAAGCCCTGCTTGCTTGCCACCATTGTGGTGCAGGGAGTGATAGAGATTGCAATTCAAGGAATTTAGTGCAGAGATGTTACTGCAAAATCCATCTATTCAGTATTCAAACTGCAGAACCTTGTAATGTTCGTTCTCATGCGAGTGGCGAGTACGTAATATATTTTTCTGTTGTAGATGCGTCATCGTTCACGATGAGTCACCGCTATTTTTCCCCAATATTCTTAGCCGGGCATGCTCCAAGACACTTTACGTTTATGGAATAAAGAAACATGTCGGTGTCCCTGTGATCGGGCTTAACAACGCAGTTGAAAATTTTGAATTCTTCTCCAGAGTCCAGAGAAAACCGCTGAATAGACAAGTTGTAAATGAACTATATTGCTTTAACGATATATTGAGCCTATAACTCTTGATAAGAGGCACCCCAAATGTCATCGCGTTTATATATGTATTCGTCGCGATGAAATCAAAGTAGCTTATGTCCATTTAAGATCTCATTTTGGTTTTTGTAAAATTTTCATTTTTCGGCCATGTTTATGTGTCAAAGTTTACCATGGTCAAGATATGGCCGAAAGAAAATGAAAGTTTATTATCTCAAAATGTGCATAAAATGGACATAAACCTTCTTCGATTCCACAACGTCGATATATTTTAGCAATGGATACTGTTATGGAAGTCAAAGTGTGTAAGTGCGTATTCAGTTAGTCGATAGATAGGGTCACCATATTTTGGAATCGGGAAAGGAGGACACTGTTTCAAAAATTTCAAATTAGAATACCGGAGAGAAATCTCGGAAAATGGTTCGTGGTCGGTTGACTGAAAAAAGGGTCAACTTTACGGCCCAACTCCCGGAATAGCTGCCCAAGCGTTACTTAATTGCTGATTTGCCGTATCAGTCGAATTTTGCCCTTCATTTAACAAAAAGGGGTACATTTAGGCGTCCTCGGCGGACATTTTCAAAAACCCGAAAGAAAGAGGACAAATCCATCGTATGGTAACCCTAGTTGGTCGTACCGATTCCGACTCAAGGAATAAATGGGGATGTGCTATCGGAATATTTGAAATATATCATTAGCAATCAACCAATCTGCGGTACAATTAATTCCATCCGCTCAAACCACAAAATGCACAACGCGATCAGTGATGGCCCTACGATTGGGGGTGGGGGTGGTCTGGGCGAGACAGACCCCCCAGACAGACCCCAGACCCCGCTTGCGCATCTCCTGTTACCATATGGGCCATATGGAACGGGATTACGTGATGTGTATATGACACTATAACACGGCTTTGAAGCAGGCCGGATTGCTGAATTGCTCTAGCTTCTGAGCCTTCTTTTATCATACATTGTCAAATTATAAAAGACGTAAACCAGCTATAGCTCATACCTTCATGTTGGAGAAGTGTGGCATGTAGCGTGGAATAAGAGAATGGGCTAAATAGACCCACACTAATCTGGAAAGCTATCGGCTGACATTAGTAATGAGCCAGGGCACCACGTCAAGGTTTGAGTCAGGCGCTGGAGTAGGTCTTATCTCTTATTGCATGGTTGCCAGCAATGCCCCCTTTAATTTTTTACGAGTCTGCGCGCACTCACCAACTCACTGTGCGGTCCTTTGGACAACAGTGCGTAACGACTAATATAAGAGGTCATTACTTCGGCTTTTTTGTGCGCAGATCAGATTGCATGTGCGCAGCGTAGAGGGAACATTGGTTGTAAGGATAAACTATCTCAAAACTAAGTACCTCAACCACATGATTATCGGGATATGGGATTTTTCTAACAAATGCTGAGTTTTGATAATTGACCAAAGAGGGTACCTTTAGGGCGACATTGACAACGACATTGATCTTGGCCATCAATCACTGTACTCTCTCAGGATTTCTCGTTCTGTCATTCTCTTTCTCTTGTATGTGTCCTTGTTCGATTCTTTTTGCGGGATTTTCTGCTAAGACACCGTATGAACACAGGCAAAGGGACGTGCTCAGATATTCCTTTAATTCGTGGAAACTGGGCTAGAACCATATATGTCATGACAAGATAACATAATGGTGGAGCGACCGGCTTCTTGTATCGATAGGTTGTGTTACCAGTTTTGTTTTGTTTTTGAGGTATTCGTGGTATTTGTCGACTGCCATGGTCATTTACATCAGGTCGATATTCTTCATTCTTATGCCGTAACTGCCGACTTATAGCACTGCCCTCTTCATATACTTTTGTAAGACACCGCTTACGAGGATGAGGTGGCGAGGAGGAGGCTGTAGATACACCTCCAACACTTAGGTATAGGAATTCTGAAGTCGAGCTCTGTCGGACTGGAACCCGTAACCCGAAACCCATTGGTGTTGCGGCCGCAGATTATACCGCCCTGAGCTATCGCGCCACGACTTGTGTTACCGGTATTACTAATGGTCTGACTGGTCGGGGATTGAGGTCGTGGGTTCAATCACCGGCCGGGTCAGACCAAAGACCTGATTAGTAATACTGGTCTCCATGACTTCCCGCTTGGCGCTCAGCATGACCGGAATAGCATGGAGGCGTGGTGCAAGACTATCTGCACCCTAATTCCATGTCTAGCGGCATATATGCACAATGCACATCATGCACTCATGATATGCATACGCGCAAGTCGTGTATATATATAATGCAGACGTCTGAAACTTACATGTGCTCGGGGGTCAATTTACCAGTTTCTAATGACGCCGCGGGCCGCATTCAATAATAGGGGTATTCAATGTATAATATCTAAGTAGGCCTTATTTGACGGCACCATACAGATAGGCATTCCACAAACCCCACGAAAATGTAATTTACTATTATACTATTCCCGCTTGGCACGAAAAAATCACATTTTCAAATATTTGAATAAAATAATGTTTGTGCCGGGCATAATTTGTTAAAATAGACCAGGGTTACCATATTTCTGTGACCCAAATTCCGGACACTCTTTAGCGCTCACTAGTGGATTTCAAAATGAGTTATGACGTCACACTAGCAAATCTTTGCTCATAGACCAGAGGCGATCACGATCCGGTTCAGGAGTATGTGGCTGTGTGTTGTTTAACGGGTGCCGGGAGGATGATGAGTTCAAAATACAGGGAGCGTAATTGTACATCGTTAAGTCGTGTTCATGTCCCATCGATAAGATTGTTCACCAGCCTTATGCTGGTGCACACCATGAAGCTTTATAAACACCCCACAGCCAGTGGTTTCCAACCTTGTATGGTCGCGACTCCATATCCAATTTGAAAATGTTCCGTGACCCAGATCAAAATTTGATGAGCTGATTACTAAAAGAAGTCAGCACTTTTGCCCAGACTTACTCACGGGCTATTTTGGACGCTGATTACGTTCAACATATTTGCGAACCCCAGAATAAAGGCCAACGACCCCCACGTTTGGAACCATCATCTTTGAATAAAGCATTTAAACGGCCTTAACGATCTCTAGGGAAATATCGTTCTCCTATAATTGCGATTATGGTTAGGCTTATTCCAGTAAATGAAAGTTGTTTTTATTTGTATTTTATTCCCATTTTTGCGAGGGGGTAGTCAACTTATTAACACTAGAACGAACAAGTGGCTTTTTTGACGCATTTTCATTTTTGAAGAGCCTGCATTCAGTCAAATCCTACGCTGTTCGGCTGAAACTTCTTGACTTTTATTTATTTTATGTAGGCCACCTTACCTATGATTTTCATCACTCATCTAGTACAAATAAAAAAAGTTATACACAGAACTACCTAAAACTACCGAGTGGCTTTTTTGACGCAGTACAGTTTTTCTACCTTAAGGCATCGCAGTTTCATATTCTTGAAAGTGGTTATCTATCTGCTAAACGCAGAAAAGTCGTTCGTAACAACAGAACTTTGTTAATATCGACTGGGTCTAACTGTGTCAGCAACAACATCCCTTGTAATATAAGGCCGTGGATCTTCCTCGTTCCGAGTCACCAAAGCTCTGTAATATTATATTTCTACAGCTCAGCGTGTTGCAGGACATGACATTTGAAATGTACCATTAGACCAAGCCGACATCTGTATTGTCCAAGAGTTGTACAAGGGCAAAGGGCCTTTGCTCTGGTCTACGAGATGGATCTTCGGGGGAAGAGGGAGCTTGATCTAGTAAATTGAATGCATATGAGGACTGAGGGGATGAGTGCATTATGTTTAGTCAGACCCTCTCGAGGAACAGGTTTATGGAAGTCATGAGCTTTCTTTTGACATAAGGCGTAAAAAATGGTGTAGACTCGATAAAGGTAATATTTTTTTCGTTTATTACATGGTCGAAATGCCAGCAAATAATTGGGGTAAAATGTCAGATGGTAGATGCTGCTGCTACCAAGTATTTGTACAAGGCAAGGCATATTTAGGCAAGGATACGACAGGACACCTCTTCTATAATCAATACATTTGCCAAGCATAGTAATGTGAAGAGTTCGATCTAATCCATCTTGAAACAATGTTACGTGGATGTGGCTGTATACGCTTGGAGAAGCAAACGAAGTCCCAGTTGACACTATTGTCAAAAGTTGCTTGAAGCTACCCAGGACCAGAAAAAACACAGGCAGTTTCATGTAGTCACACTTTTCAAAGCTATCATCTTGTTGATAAGCGTAACGGCGAGATGCCAGTGTAGAGATCGAAGTTGTGTACATACATATTGAGTTCCCTCCAACCGGAGGTAACTGTTTCCTTCAGAAACAACACAAACAAGAAACCAGTGACGGTTAAATGTAATAACGAAACAAAACCAGGGGGCTATTATTGGCCAGGTTGCAAGGCAGTATTCTATGAGGGTACCAACAAGTCGACGATGGTCCGTGCATGTTTTCTCAGAATATGAATGATCTTCTACTTGCCAAAATGCCGATACTATAAAAATATGCAAATTGAGGATTAGTTGCGAGATTGCATTATGCAAATCTTATCTGATAAGCTTTGTGATATGTCAGCAATAACCAAGAATGGTGATGTGGCTAAAGCGGATCTGGAACCTACTCCAAATTTTTAAAGAACGAGCTCAAATGCCAAATGCGCACCAGAACAACACTTATATGTTACACCAAAATACGGCGATTTGTTATATAAGTGTTGGACTAAGGTGTGTCTAAAATATTGCAAGTATCTGTGAGCGCAATAAACAATGGTTTCTGATGCCGTTTGTTGAGATTTGTGCTGATTTTTAGCTCCGTTGAATGAATTTAATCGAAGAAAATTCAACATACGTCAAAAAAGCCACAAGGTAGTTTCAGGTAGTTCGAAGTTCCGGTAGTTCTAGTGTTAAAATCAATAAATGTGATGGTAAATCGCGCGCAGCGCGAAGAAAAATATCATGTATCAGCATAAATATTCCCAAAAATAATGTTTTTATGTTGATTTACGAAAAAATTATGAGCCTACGTCAGGTCTTCAGAATTCCGGACATTTGCCCTATTTTAGAAATTCCTCCCGGACGCTAGTTTGAACCGTGAAATTCCGGACGTATGGCAACCCTATTATAGACATCCTGCGAGAGGACACATGATGACATCATAAAAGCTGTCGGGTTATAATATTGCAGCTATAGTGGAACTTTGACACGCCGCAATTTTATGTAAAATATTTTAGAATTACTAAAGATTGATATGATATCAGAGCATGTGAGCGGTGTAGCCTAACCCGGGTTTCTGATATAGTCGTGATAAGTAGGCTATTCTTACTGTAATTGCCAAAGTCAAATTAAACCAGCGTTAGATTTTCTTCGATTAATATTGGAACAGATCAATAACAACTTAAATATAGTCATTATTGTGCCATAGTAATAGTAATGTTTCTTAACCTTTTTAGCGATCGCACCCCTTGTTTCCCGTGCCGCTGTCAATTTTCAACACAATTAACCTACTGATGGCACATTTGTTAAAATCAGAAAGCCAATTCACAGAAAATCGCACGTAGTGCGAAGAATATTTTCCAGTTGAATAAATTGACTCAAAAAGTATTCCCCAGCATGTAGGCCCATTTCCACAAAGCATCTCGTACCCCCGATGTGGTGCTTCGTACCACAAAGGGGCTACTGACCCCTACACCCCTGGGATAGAAATGTCAAATCGCCGAAGAATCCATTGGTGTTACAGCTGTGGAGCGTACTATACTTTAATCGCCACCAATAATAACATGGATAAAGAGCACAAAAATACTTAAGATTTACCCAAATATACGTCACGGGGGCCATAGAATGCCAATGGTTTCCATACTGACCTGATTATATCTATATATCTCACGCAACGCAAGCTACGGCCTTTTGATATATTACAATTCCCCATGACAGTTTCATAGATTGTAGCTTCCGTAGCATTACCAATTCACTATTCCGAGACGCAAGTCCTTCTTTGATTTTATCGTTTGACCCGACTCAACCCGAGTCATTTTTAGTTTATCACCCAGTCTATCCAAAATCGGGTAATTTGACGAAAGGCCGCACCAATCAAAATCGCAATTTTCAGTCACAAAAACATAAAGGACAAAAATATGCTACGTCCTATTTCTACCATGGCTGTGGCGACAACCAACTGCATAAACTCGCCGCGAAGCGATGCAAAATCAGTCGGGACTATGTCGCTTGCCCTTTCCAACAACGGCGAACATCAGTCACACCATGCGGCGTGATGAATCACAACTTATGAATCACTAGAGCCTAGGGATGGTGTGAACCTCTGAAAGGTTCAGGTTCGTGTGAACGTGAACCTTTTTGAAAGGTTCTGTGTGAACACGAACGTGAACCTCATGACGTCACGTGACGTCATATTGCTAATTTCAACCCCATATTTCAATTAGGTGATTGCCTATATTAATCTACTGTACACGATACCAAGCGACGACTCGGGGCCACATAACAGCTCAGTACCTAAGTACATATTGACGTCTTAAACGTCGCCAAATGTATCAACTGAGGCAATCAAATGATATATTAATCCCATAAAATCAGTATCTTGCGTCGCTTTGCCAACAATTTCGACCTGATCGGACAATGTATTCGGCGTCTGAGTATTGCCACATGGATATTGAGCAGAGTGTAAAATGGGTTTCTATACTTGCTACCGATATTACCCCATTAACAAGTTATACAGCAGTATAGCCAACACCCCAGTCGCACGGATTTGGTTTTTATGATACAGTATACATATGTAGTCAAGATTGACCCCGTACGCCTGCTAGATTTTTACATCAGAAGATGATATCAATCTCATTGATTGGTTGAATAAGGATCATTCGCTGACAAAATACAGTGTATTTCGCTCTTGATGTCATGTGATTGCGAGCAAACTTTTGTAACAATACAAGTAAATTTTTTGAGATTGTCAAGGGCATGCTCGTTTAGTGTTGAATCTTTATGCTGCCAGCTCCATGCATAGAGTGGCCCGCAGTTGAAAGTCAATAAATGTGAACCAAAGATGTTATAATGAAGTGAAAATTGCAATATATTAAAAAAGGTTCACAGTGCAGAACCTACCAAGGTTCTGTTGTGAACGCGAACCTCAAATTTTCCGAGGTTCACACACAGAACGCGAACGTGAACCTCACGTTCACACCATCCCTACGGTAGAGCCGAATGATGCGATCATATTGCCAATTTTGTTAGGAAAAGAAATGTTGTCCATCTCCCAGTATTGGGTGATGTAATTGAGAGAGAGGCTACGCTTTCCATTATACGCCATGTATCCTAGAAGGGACATGTCAAAGAAATGCCCCGTGTCCTTGATCTGTTACTTTGGAATAGAACCGCAACGATCCGTATATACTGCCATCCACTATGGCTCCGTTATATGTATCATGACGTCACATGAGGGTATGTTTGCACAATATTTATATGTATTCTACTGGCTTCAAAAATTATAACTATTGATTTTGAGACAAAGACTTTGGCATAACTTGACTGGTCCGGCCCGCGACCCAAATTGAGTTTGAATAGATATGTCTGTCTACTACACGTATATTGAAAGGTTGGCGAAGCCGCCATCAAAGTTACGATTTCCGAGTAAGTAAAAAAGTACTTATTTTACGCCTACAGTTTCTGTCAAGTAACAGTGTGAAAGTAGTTTTAAAACATAACCGTTTCTGAAATTTGTGTAAGTAGGCAGCATCTACTTGAACTGCAAGTATACCTACTTCGTTACTGACGATCAATTTATACATCACAAGTCGATTCGTAAATTCTACTGTGTAGGCCAAGCTGCGACATAATGTGTAAGAGAACAAGCGAAGACCCATTATAGGCAACAAGATGAATTTAAATTCATTACGTGTCAATTGTCACACATTACAAATTCATTCCCAAATATCGTGTCCATTTGGTTCGATTAGCACCGTACATGACTTGGAATTGATAATAATTAATTCAACATACGCGACTGGGAAACTCTACTACGAAGAGTTTGAGATAATCGTCTCGGTTGGCGTCTCTACGACCATGATGTGACACTGCGTCTTCTACACCTTACCAAAATAGCTGACAATAGATTATTAACAATATTGTGCAATATTGTCGATTAATTCAACAATTATAGATCAATTTTTGATGTTTACAAAATTGAGAGCCATGGCCCGACACCAACAAGATCAATTGATATCCTGAATTTGTGTTCGGCTGGCATCACCAATAAGATAAGGATGTAGTGTGAATGTGTTTCCATTTGATAACAGTATATTGGTCGCACTAGATCTGGACACTGAATTGTATTTCGTAAAATATTTACCGATCGCTCCGCATATATTGTGCTGACAACTGCTATAGGTGTAAATTTGGTATTACAGGGTTACCTAGTCCTAGATATCAACAACGTACGTAATGCGATAGCTTCTCATCATAACCAATATGCTATGAATCTGCTTGAATCTTACACGCTTCAACTTTGGACTGAGCGGACCCGAATTTGCCACGCTCTAATTAGCATAGGTACTACTACATCATACCGATACATAGACAAGACATTCATGGGAATACGGCATAAAAGCCTCGACGATATCTTGTACGTGTTTATTGGTTCGAAACATCCCGCACCACATCAATCAAGCGTTTACCCGATTCAACCTTACCACGGGTGATCGAGTATTTTACACTATTCAGTCATCCGATTCAACTTTTGTTGACTTTTCTAAACCAAAAGTAGCGAAAGGTGAACGTATTCCGAACAGAGTAAAATCAGACAAGCCGTCTAGCAAGTCAAGGAAAGTTGGCGCTATGGTCTGGTATATAATCATTTGACAGCGCGATTATGCATCAGCAATAGAATTGGCACTGCTGTAGTGCAACAATCCTATTCGAATGAACAATTCTGAAAATGGTAAACAAGTCCACATAACTCCATATCGATTTGCTGCAAATGATGGATATGAGATTCGCTCTCATCAAAGATTGTCAAACTTTAAAGAAATATGGAAATAAGGACGCCTTGCAAATGTTTAGTGCCTGTCAAGCCGAGGCATGTTAGATCAAAATGTGCATACTGCATACGATGCATTCATTATGTGTCATTGTGAAGCACACGTCACAAATTAACTAATCACGCGTACACCAACCGCTGAACTTCAGTAGTCCTGACCGATGAGGAGTATGCCGTGAAATAGTTCTAGTAACTGTCTGTTATTATTATGGTACTTACTGCTCACAGACGACAGCGAAATTTATACTAATTTCCAACTTTGTTAAACATTGTATGCCAATGCCAAGCGATGCTTTATCATCGGCATGAGTTTACATTCGTAATTAGTAACGCTGCATCGTCCATCATTTCATGCCAACATAATATATTCCTGTTCGTTCCATAATTATGCTCCGATCCATCCCAGAGAGTTCATGTCGGTATCTGATTTCGAAGACTACTCCAAGTCGTTTCGACACCTTCCTGTCTTTCATTGTATCGCAGTCTTGTTGTGTATTGAATTGATGAAAATATTAGCAATAAATTGGATGGAATTTAAAAAAATGTCCACGGAGGCATGTCATCGGTTTTGGCGCGATTCATAGAAGAATGAAATTAGGATGTTTTGAGTCTGACATCACTTCCAACTACCAGCCCATCATACTTAAACGTGGTAATAAAAGCGTATCACGTACATATAGTCATGATTATAATCTGACCACGCCGTGGTCCGATATAATCCCATCCTGTTCCCTTTAGTTACTGAGAGATATTTTAATTTGTAACTTAAATACTTTGATTTTGGTTCTCCAGTTGCCCCTTACGCAATGCACTCTTTTACATAAGCTAGTACGCGATATGCCTATGACATGTGGAGTCTATGTCACCCACAAAGTCACTAGGGGGAAGAAAATCCTTGGACGGGAAGTAACATAGTTTTCCACGGAATTTACCCCGATAGCACTCATTTCTAACTTTCGATTCTCAGGATAATAGAATCGAAACGTGCCGTCGGCTCATGTAAGATTGACCCGACGTGACCTACAGAATTTCACCCACACCTATTACACTTTACATATCCGACACTTTATGCCTCATCGTATTACGTTCCGTGCAGAAGGTATTTTCCGATAATTCGATCCGAATTGATATTCCTTCATGACCCGAAAATTAATTGACGCATACACGCCTGTCTTTGAAGTTAGCTGCGCCTGAATCATCCCCAACATCATGTTTGCCGGCGACTTTAATATCTTCACGCCGTTCCGCTGCTAGTAAAGCTTATTTATGTTGTCTCAAATTCGGGATTAGTCATATACGTGGGTCCAAATTCCCCCTCTCGGATTTAAGAATAAGCTTTTTGTTTCTGTCCGTCTTTGTCTGTTGATATTCAATGATTTTTGAGGGCCTATCCGATGGCTTGTTAGACAACCTTTTGAAGCTCGTTAAGACGTATTGATTTTCCACGGTGTCGGCAACGTTGTAAATGTAGACCCAACAAATAAACTCTTTAAAATTTATTGAATGAAAAGAGTCTGTGCAATTCAGATTAGATGTAGGCCACGCCCGTGAGTCCATATGTAACATAACACGAATTTGTAATGTATACATGAAGAGAGTCTTGGAGGTACAGAACTTCAATACACGATTCAATAATATATATATTCGGAATGAAATGAACCAGGCGAGTGTTAGCCGAAAATATTCGGGTATATTTCAATATTATTCAATTGTATAATGTATATAGCAAAAGATTAATCATTGTGAAACTGGAACACGCCGATAAGAAATTATTTTTCAACTGTAGTAGCAGCAATCCTTGTCATCAAAGATGGATTATCGTCAGAATGCTGATCGATTTAGTTGATTCCCCCGAGTGATCAAAGCTTCCGGTATTCGTGAATCTTTCGTGATGTAATATGTGTAAAATAAGTAATAATATATATTCTCTTGAGTGATATTAGCGGGTATCAATTCTGCATTGTTTTGTCGTCATAACAATGCGCCCTGTTTGGTCTCCCTCGGGACGTTTGACTATATACTTATCCATCACATTCAGGTCAACTGGTAGGATACTCGCGGGAATTTATCTTGGATAGTCTCTGTAGAGTGTAGAGATTTAAAATGTTGTAATCTAGAACGAATATATCTTGTCATAAATTCATTGTGATCGCTATATGGACCGCAGATGTTCGGTATGTTCTCACCTCCTCAGTAATAATTCCATGGGAATATAAGCCCGATGCTAAAAACAGACAGAGAAACATTAGAAAAGTCATTTCCCTACGAAAATTGTCGTTTGTGCAATTGTCGCTTGATACCAAAAGGACCACACAGCTTTATTTATCCAGCCCACGCATTTTTTAGAAGGCATTGACCACTTTGTCGGCGTTAGGAAAACTAAGTAGATCGTTTTAAACTGGGTGTCATCAGAAGGGATATGAGTATAGGATTATAACCTTCTAATATATGTCACAATCAAGCTGAGATGTAATTATAACTACTTATAGCTGGCGCTGTATTTATACGAAAAGGTCGATGTGCTTTTAATAAAGTATTGACAATTTGTACACACTACATTTGTCTGACAGAGAAATATTTATTATCTCGTTGAGATGGGATATATGTACCGAAGTTCCGGCGGCTAGATAGTGATCGGTGACGTCGGCGGTTCCAACATTCGCTCGTTAAATGTCTTTTTGCTAACAAATTCGTCTCTGAACTATTTACCCCTTGCCAAAATGGGAGTATTTGACCACCCAAGGTAAATAATAGAAACATAATGTTAGCTTGTGATTACCCGGTAGATGAGATCGCTTCATCGCCCGTAATGACTCATCGGAAAGTACTCGGATGGGTGCTATTGTAAACGTGAGATACTTCAAATCTCGCGATTTAGAGAAAAAGTGCTATCCTCAATCTACATTTGCTGAATTTTTCAGCTAATATACGTATACACCCAGTTTGTAGCTAGATATTTAAAACAGATCACTGTACTCGTCAAAAGCAATAAATCAATGATGTGCACTGTGCAGCCATCATCAATTAGTAATCAAATATCAATGAGAAGACCTTTTGATTCCTCAAATTAAATACACATTTTCTCAAATCTGAATCGTATAAGGCCGTGATAATAATCTGCTTCTTGATTTCATGGTATCGGGCCAGTCCAAGCCAAGTTTATTATTGGAAAATGAGTGCCCGTGCTGCCAGAGGCGGCATTATATTAAGAAAACATTCTCGGTATATTATTTGCTTCTCTAGATTCAATAACCATCGGAGAATATACTTAACACAAACATAAGTACTGAATGAATGCCTTCAGATTGTGGAGTTCGTTCCGCCAATGAAGGCCTTGTGATACCCGTGGCAAAAAACGGTACTCTCAAGTGACAAATAGGGCTACTATGACAGTCGATTTCAATATCGATTTGCATCGCCGTAGAAGGTGAGTTTGATTTTAACCTAATAGATATATGAAGTACCTTCCTGCGTATAGTGTTCTCACACCTGCGTTCTTGGCCAAAGTTCGCAATGTATCAACGCCACTGATCACACGTACCGTTTGGAATTTCTGAGCATTTCAAGTACCAGTTTGCATTTTAACCATATAGTTTTCCATGCACGTTGCGCAGGTTCGCAATTTTCCATATCGCTAATAACGTGAATTTAAAAATATCACTTTCAAGTGCCAAGACGGCGAGCTCTCATCGCGTCATGTCGGAATTCCATGAAACCTTTTCGTAAATATATGAATGGAAACCTATATATGGTGTACGGAGTGTTCAGAAAACTATCATTGCAGTAATATGAGGCGTGTCTGGCTGTACGGGAGAGTGGATTTTGATTGAAGCTTACATTGCATTACTTGCATTCGGTTTCATTTCCCCAGACCACACATACCGTATGGAGATTTATGTCTGTCGATAATATACGTATAAGGAAATCAAAATGTAAGATTGGCCCACAATGGAATTAAAACATGTCTGTACTTTCAGCATTGGCAATACATTTCATTGTTATTGTTTTTCATTAAAGACATCGCAGTGATGCTTATAGCTATTTTAGGCCTTGATCCCCACCACATCGATATTTGTATGGTTCAGTATTTTTGACATTGTATGCTTCTGCTTCACCGAACGACTTGCAAACACCCGTTACGGATATTTATATCATATGTAATATACGTATTTTTTGTGAAAGGTCATACTGTCCTCAAACATATATGGCTTTGATTTGCCTCGCTGGAGATTTCTGGCGTACTGAAACCATATACAAAAGCGGACGTACATCAACATACATATGTAGTCAATGCCTTATTTGGAAGATGATCTCAAACAATATTGCTAACTGCCGTATCGGAATTACGGAAGGTGCAGAATCTTTGTGGAACGTATATATCGTCATCACAATGCATGTATATGGTTCATTGTTCATTGTTCATATTCCCGCGGTATAGATTCATTTTCCCAGCCATTAGTATGTCCTGATCGTGTGTTTGAATTCACGTAAAAAGTAGGTGGCACTATTTTTTTCATCATGGCTGAGTTGCTATTGCCCTATTGGTATATGATAATCTGAGGTTGTCTTAAAAATATCACTTCCGTGTCTCTCTCGGCACGAAACACTTTGATATATCGTGAAATTTAAAATAAGGGAAATGGGGAACTGTGTGAAGACAAAAACCCGATCATTTTCAAACTTTGATCCCATCCCATGAGTTGTTTGGATAGCAAATTAGGCGCATCTTAAATAAAATATTGAGAGGCGAATGTATCAAAATACGAATCAGTTGGTAAAGCAACGGTTGACGCGAAACTACAAATGCAAGAGGAAAAATATTATTACAATCAGTTTTCCCCGGTTGTCGAGAATGAAGTATAGTCACTAAATCATATCAGGCATATACCAGCGTATAGGAAACATTGTCTATCAAGTATCTGGGAATTACTAATGGATTATCTTAAAATCACATGGAACGGCTGTAGTAATCTTCTATACACCAAATCAAATTATCAATCTATGTAGTCGGAAATTGAATAACAAGACGCACCTGCTGTAAGTGATATGTTCCGTTACCAACGATAAAAACAGTCTTTATCATCACAAATAAACTTTCTAATTAATATAATCAATTGACAGGTTACATACGATGTTTTGCTGTTCAGCACACTCAAGTGGCCGTAACCGCATCTTCTTTACGTATGTATGTATAATAAATTGCTCGAAGGAAATAAGTTACGCGGTATATTCACGACATAAGGTACTGCTGTCAGATTCCCTAGCTGTGTGTGTTCACATCGCTCCCACGATTCTTCATAGTCTATGATTGCATATGCATAGTCTTCGTCGATCAGAATGGGTTACTCTCTAATGAATTTGGTGTGAAATATATATCGATAATATGTGCGAGGAGAGTGGCTGCTTGTTGCATTCGAGATGTATCGAATGCATTCCCATGACCAATCAGTTGGATGGTCCTTTTCTGTACAGGTGCTGGTCTTATAACCGTAAGCCATAGGTTCAATGCAGTATTATATACATGAATTCCGTCAGCGAGGCTCTCGAACGTTGAGGGAATCGAATCACGCCATGGTTTCGAAGACGCGGAACAAGAACGAATATGTATCGTAGTCTGACTTGCAAATTCGCAATGAAATCACTAAATACCGACAGTTTACCCCGAAATGCAACCCTGTCGCCAGTACCGTGGCTCATAATGACAGAAATATGACCAACTTTAGTCTCGTAACTGACGTTGGTCACCAACCAATTCGATTTTACAGCATATTGGGCGACGTATTTAAGGCATATTTGTATATGAAGAAAATAGGTATACCATCTCATTATTGCATGTGCTCCCAGCTTCGTTAACGTTAGTATCATACGATATCTGAATCGGTGCCAGCCATTATAGGGTGGAACTATATTTATCTACTTCCCTGGATTCCGTAATCAGCGTCCATGATGCAGCACCAGTCGCACCAGTCCACTCTCGTAAGCCCGTTTCTATATAGCTCTAAGGCTGGCTATTGCAGAATGCAGTTAAGCATAGCCGGTATCCATTTAATAGGTTATTTCGGGAGAGAGTCTTGACTACATGAATAGACGTTACGATTTAAGAAGTGACGATGATTATATTTCAATACAAGTGATCTATTCCTGGATATTCGATATATTCAAATACATTGAAATCAAAGGTTCAAAAAGTTTGCACTCCAATTGAATAAATTCGAGCAGGTTTTCATGATGAACATTCTTGTACCGCGCTACCATATGCATTACATGCAGAGTTGCTATACGGTCAGATGTGTTCTTATTTTGAAGGGCTATATGACTAGGGCTAATTTTTGCAACAAGTTATGTAGTATGGTGTTTTCGGCTGTGTGGAGTAATCTTATATCTCAACTTTTTGCAACTTTTTTCGATTTTTCATGCAACTAACTTTTTACTGGAAATATTTGGTACTATATGCAAATAGATCGCTTGATTATTTCACTGTCGTTTGAGGTTCTTTCTGATTCGACTGGCTAGCTCGCCGAAAGTTATATTTTCACTGGGTCAATTTTATTATAGGCTATTGATTGTGAAGTCGCCAACACTGAGTTTTGATACAGTGCCTTGGATACGGACCGATTCGAGTATCTCGTAACCTAATAATTTCCGGGAATTTATCCATCAATGCAACTTTTTGTGCAACATGTGTGAAAAAATGCAACTTTTTGCTGCATCTTTTGTGAATAATAAGTGCAACACTCCATGGATTTGACTGCAACAAAAACTTGCCCTATAGCTTCGACTGATAAAACTACATTGGCCTTATCTTCGACAATTGTGCTTAGTGTGTCCTTATTTTCTTCAATGAGATCGTGACTGGGACTGGACTAGTGATCAGCTACTTAAAGTGTTTGGCTGTCCTTAGTAGTGGTCGACCAATTATCAACCTGGCCGATTATTATCGAGACCGATATTTGGGACTTTCCCGATTATTTTATCAATATCAGTCGACCTCTAGTCCTTAGAAGATTTTGATCTATGGAAATGGCAACCCAGCAAGTATGCAGTATAGATGGCGGTGACCGTTGGGAATTTATGTCGAATGCATGCGCTAAAACGATATGGATGAAACACAAATTCCCCCCTGGGTTTACTAAATAGTATGAAACCAGTTTAGTAATTCCGCCTGTTCGTTTTCCCAGAAATGAATTAGCCTACGAGACCGGCGCTATCGGGGCGCAAGCTCAGAATAAGCCAAAAATTATTAACATATCAGTGAAGATACAGCCTTCCCATTTGCTCATGACTTTGATGGTATTACGAATTTCTAGACATTTTGTTAATGCGCGCCTCTTCAGAATTGTATAGTTTGATGGCAAGATGTGACGCTGATGCTTACATATTTCATTTACCTTTCGCATTGTCACGGAGTACAATCCATTCTAGACCCATATCTCAACATGAATATTCCAATATACGTATCCCCTCACACTCATTATATCTTAGCTAAACGGTGAATAGTGAGCAGAGGTATGCATACTAGACCTAGCTCAGCGCAGTCTCCCGTGAATAATGTCCGTGGGACCCACGGCGTAAATTAGGAACGATGCGATGATGCCCGTCTGCTTTGAACTCGTGGGGGATTAACGAAGGCTTTTAGTAGTAGTAGAACGTAATAATGAGGCACATCAGGTCAAATGAGCCGCAACGCACGCGTCAGATTGGATTATGGAGGGAACAGGTAGAGCAGAAATGATGAGGTTCCGCCAGAAGGAATCTTGTCCAAAGTTGGCGATTGTTTCACTGCGATAAGATAATCAATCTGCTTCGACTTTTCATATCGGAAAGTTTAATCACTTATGTGTGTGTATCTAGAAAAATGCCAAAAACACGGACTGGTTATGTGGTGACATTGTGATCAATAATAGCCGGATGATATTTTCAGATAAGAGAATGCCGAAACGACCAGTTCTGTCATCTACCCTTTGCCTCGTGCCCGATCGAGTCACAGTTTATTTGGTGTTAACCTTTATTCAGCGGTCATTTGTAGACGCTCCTTCTAGCTCTTACCATTCGATTTCTATTTGAGTACGTTATTCATCGGGTCTTTTTTGCTTTTAATCTGGGGGGAGAGGATATCAGATTGACCTCCGAGGCGGAATGGAATTCGATTCGCCTGGGTAGCTTACACTCGATGTCACCACTACGCCAACTCCCCCGTGCCACCCAGACTCAGAGCGTCATATAACTAACATAATTACAAATGTAGGAAAATTTAACAACGAACTGAAATATAGTATATATATAGCACAGCACCATGGAAAATAAATGGATCAATGAAAAATAAGGGCATTGCAAATACAATTTAGCGGTAGCTTAAGAGCAGAGAATCAAAGCATTCTTTTTGAACTCAATAGTTACAATCCAGTGTTGGGATGACTCGAGTCATGATTTGACTCGAGTCAGACACGAGTCACCTTTTTCGTATGACTTGACTTGACTCGAGTCACTTTGCTAAAATGACTTGACTTGACTTGACTCGGCCTATCAGAAATGTGGATTGACTTGTGACTCGGAGCAAAATTCACGAGTCAATTTCAAGTCATCAAGTAATCGGTGTCGATCAAAATAACTGGATCTTGCATATGTTCGGATTGTTCGCCAAACGCTGGTGTAACGTGTGGGAGCGACCAATCATTTAATGATCGTACGTTTTACTGAGCCTCCATTGTTCTCTCACAAATAAATTGACCACAAACGAAGTGATCGAAGCATTACAGCTTATACGTTGTCATAAACTAGTGTATTACATCTTATCAATTCGTATCTATTATCTATCTTGGCTGGTAACAATAAACTGAGGTTTAGTAGTTATACTTATATGTGAGCGATACAACACCTTCTTGCGTGTATATTTAACTCTATGTTCGTTCATCAGTTCAAAATCAATGACCACTCAATCTGTGTTTCAGACAGCTAGCAAAATGCAATGACGTTATCATGCCTCATACTTCGAAAAGGCAACTTGACTTGAATTGTGACTTGACTCGTGACTTGACTTGACTTGAATCGACTTGACTCGAGTCACCTCCAAAAATCGAGGGACTTGACTTGACTCGAGTCACCTTTTAAAATCGATTGACTTGACTTGACTCGAGTCAAAATGTGCAATGACTCGAAATGACTTGTGACTCGAAGGTAGTGACTTGATCCCAACACTGTTACAATCTTGTAGTGTGTTCGAGTCAGCATTTTTCTACGCATTGTCGCGGAATGGTAAGCCGGGTTATTGCATTTTCAACCGTCATCTGCATTGTAGCATTGTATACATCTCAAAATTCATCATTTCTCTGATATTTTGCGAATCCTTATGATTTATTTAGGAAATTAAATTATTATCAGGGAAATATGTGTTGGTTGGAAGCTATTTTGACGCTAAGGTAGTGATAATTTGATGCAACGATGTCCTATTCGACAGAAGTTGCTACGACGTTCATCCTTACGATATGTTCTCGAACATACAATGCTAGTTATACTACGTTTGATGTGACAATTGTTGACGGTATTCAGACCCGGTATAACGTCAAACCTATATTTAGAAATATGAAATTCCCCTAAGTAGTGTATGATAACGAGCCGACTTCAGTTGAGCCAAACCAGCTCGTAACCTAATGGCGTGGTGAGCTTCTGGTGTCGGTGACCTTCAGGTGTTATCTCTCACGATGACCAGAGTCAATGACTTGATTCATAGTACGGTAAGGGGTCTAACGCAATGGTAGCATTATTGAGCTCCGCTACACCAATCGTGGTCACGGCGGAGTAGAAATGCACAGTTCAATGGCAAAGTTCAAGTAGTTACCCACCGCAGAAGATATCACGCGACGCGTCTCACAAATATAGCATGTACCGACTGTACCGTTTTCAATAGGAACCTGTGCGAGAGCTAGTATAATTACCCCTCATACAAATAATTCAATGATACATCTCATAGGACTGGAATTTCCATCCAAAATAAATGCCGTGATAAAAATATTGGATTTGTATAAAGTTTATTGAAATAAATAGAAACATGATCATTGGAATCTATAATGTTAAATATTATGAAATATCGAATAGAAACACGGGAAGGATCAATTTGTATAGTTCGGTACAACGCGCGAGTGAGTGGTCAATTCTCAGCTGTCACGACTGTGTTATGGTATATCATGAGTCCAAAAGGCCAATAACTTGTAAGTTATGATTTGGGGTATAGATTAGAAGGCTGACTATATAGTGCTGTAATTTCTGTAAGGAAAGAACAAGAAGAGGCCAAAGAAATGTACTAGAACTAGACTGTTTCGACAAAATTGTCTTGGATAAGTTTTAATTTAGAGAGCTCGTGGGTGAGTTTGCAGGAATGATATTTCTGATATTATGATGGCTAATTGGATTAATGTACTGTCCTCGACTACCAGGTATGAAAGGGTCTGCTTTTTTTAATAATGTGTCTATAGAGCCCCATCCAATATAGCGTGGCGATGGTGTTGCTGTAATTTGCTACAGCTGAGATCGCAAACACCTAAATGGTTTGGACGATATGTGGAATCGTCATACATATCATGCCCTAGGACAAGAATTTTCTACGCTTGAATGCCATACATTAATGTTTAGTGGGAATATCCTTTTGCATGCAAGAATCAACTCTTGAGTCACGGGCTTTGAAAATCCGGTTCAAGACTCGACTGGATTTGGAAAGACAAAGATATTTGAAGAATATAATCTGACTAATATCTGTCATTTGTGTTTGCTAAAGGTCTGGAGTCCATACTCGAAAGTCCATAGTGCCTATATTTCGATTGAAACTACGACCGGCAAGTCGACAAGTGGTTGCGCGCAACGTTAAGGTTATGTCGCTAGGTTTGTTGGTATCAAGGCATCGCTGATCTAAGTTTTCAGGTATTCAGTGAGTGAGTGATTTGTTCAGGAAATCGTAAAACGGATTGAGCTACCGTATAATCCGTGTCGTGTCATATCGTCTGAAATATCTCGACTTTAAACGGCTGCAAACGCATATAGTTGAGCGAATATGAGTTATTATTGGGAATTAATATTCGGTGGATGCCAGATTGCGAGACCACAGCTGATCGTTTCGGCATCTTCCTATATGGATACATTACATTGCATTGTGTCTTGTATATCGCATTGTACATTGTGTTTGCCTTGGGCGGATGAAAATATATGATCCGACAATAATTAGTATCTGGATCGTTTGCTGAAAGTTGAAGTAAATTTTACTGTCAATATGATCTACTCTGCTGATATTCCAAACACATCTTATTGAAAATGTCATACGATTGGAAAGATAGATTCATCGAAAACTGTCAAGCAATGGGCATTCCCACTTCATTCAGTAATAATATGCGATCCTGGTTTGTGACATGAACATCGAGCGTAACCTGCTGCGTTGACCGACTTTCGAAGAAATAAATTCGACTGAATGAGCTTTCAAATACCGGTATCCACAAGATGATAGGTAGATACTATCTTGATCTCCAATGAATTCAACGAGTCAAAAACTTCCTATATCAATAACAATCAAAATACTAGTTATCGTGGCTGATCCTATTCAAATGCGTATGGCAGTATTGCTACGAGTCGAAACAGAAAAAGTACTCAATGCGTGAATCGCAAACCCATCTCACTAAATGACCGTATCGTAGACGTACATTCGTACAAGCTTTACCAAAAGAGAAAGTTCACTCCGCAAAGGAAATAAGAGACCACGAAACACCACATATAAAACTAGATTTCGACTCCGGTAGCTAGCCAGTAATGTTGAAAGAAGGCTAGTGACAGGACATACGAAACTTATTTTATTAAATCGTACGTGGTGCGTAGTGGTGGTGACCCGGGTCCGCTAGATAGAAGATTGTAATTTTACAACTCTGCATAATACATCTAGCACTAGCAGAATCCGTCAGTATATGTCTCCAGTCCTTGTTGTGCTCAACGTGCATTTTGATATTTGTTCACTAACACATCGTCGGATATAATTGGCGAAAGGTAACTTTGCAGTTTTCGTGCAGAAAACGATACGCAGAACGCAATCATGCCGGTTCCACAACATTCAATGATTCCGTGAGTAAAGAGAATCATCGAGCCGCAAAATGCAGGCTTGGATACTAGAGCAAGAATTCCTCCAAGGATTGCCTAGTTTATCTATCGGTTTGGCTGATTGAATTATTACCCACTCATTCAGAGGATCGTGCTTATACAGTCGATAGCTTATCTTGCACTGATGGTAACAGTATGCGATTCTAATGGGTTCGCTTACGTCAGTACTCTGCGTAGCTGCAATGTGAGTGGTCGAATTTTACAAAGAGGCGCGTATCTCGAGATCGATTTGCTAGGACGCTGCTCAGCAGTTTGTGCTTCATTGGCTATTTTGCTGCAGATATCACATCTAGATATGCTTACCGTAGCATTAAGAACGTTGCGTATCGCGGCATTGTTTATAGTGATATTTCTACTGGCTCCGATTCCATCAGGCAGCGCCGGGTGCGGTGTCAACTTCGACAAAATGAGAGCGAGACGCATCGAAGCAATTCGTGGTCAAATACTTAGCAAGCTGGGTCTAACGCAATTACCAAGGGATGAAATACCGCCGGGTCAAGTACCGCCCGAAGTTGAGGCTATGTACAATAGAACTCGTGATTTCGTTGAAGAGCAAGCCCGCATGAAACGGGAAGAGTGTGAGGAACACGATGTGGATTATTACGCGCAAGAAGTCGTCACTGTGTTTTCGAAATACCGCGGACCAGAACAAGGTGACGGTAAGCTTACAGTGAAGTAATTGTTAAATGTCTTCCTTCTGTAGTAGAGTTGTGAGTTTTCAAATACTACATGGATAATTCGTGCGGCAGTTTACGTATCACGTGAGGTACTGCACGCACCAATGCACCATAATAGCTCATCGCATAAGCAGGCTGCGTCCGCTGTCAAATCACAACCAGACAGTGCGGCTGCATTAGCCTGTTGGGGTTCTGCAGATAACGAACTAAAATTGGCATATCGATCCTTGACATCAACCGTCAAGTTTCGTATGAAACTGACCGCAAACACCGGATACACCGGGTCAGTTTTCTCATGGCGGCGTCACGGGCTGTTGTAAAATGTCAAATTGAGCATCGCAGTTCAATTGCTAGAACAACGTTTGACAGTTGATGGCAAAACGCTTGATCCAAAGTCACGAGGCCAGTTGTGGAAGATCATCATGTCAAACGATAAACCATTGTGCAAATGTACATCCATCATTCGGACTTTGGTGTCTAGATTAAAATATACGTCAAGTATTCACCCATCGTGTCTGCTCTCAAACTAGGTCGTTATGACGTCAGTACAAGGACTATTATATGCGTGTGTGGTCCAAACCGGTAGCACAGCGCTTCCAGATGGTTGAGCACCGGGAAGCAATATCGTAGTTTATCAGAGCGTATCAGAACTGAGAAAGACGGGAAAAACAAGAAAGTCCTTTGTTGCCATAAGAAAAAGCAGCCATTTCGCTTCGTTTTGAAGTTACCCGTTATTCCGCAAACCGCACACGTTGCAACTGTTTTATGTTCATCATCCACGAATTGATGTGATACGGTCTGCTCGCCTGTAAATCATTTGAGGTTATTCATATGCTATTCTCGTTAGCACATAATGATCAGATGATCACGTTCTACAAAGTAGATTAACAGAAACTAAGGACACAGCTTACATTTTAATGACGCTGAACTTACAATCTCATTACGGAAGTCCTGCCGATTTCTTGGCGATTGTTGATATACAATGTTCTTTCCAATTTCCTACTAGTTTCTGACGATTACCCCTGATGTATGTCAGTCGAAAATATTCGGGTTTACTTCGATATGAATCTATTATCCGTGATAGCAATGGCATTGTGCGAGAAATATCATATATTTAATGTAATTAATGCGATAATGTACTTGCGAAGCATATACTGTTGTGGAACCTTCGCACTCTCGGTTTGGCGTGCAAATTAGCAACAGTACATTGCAAGTGTACAAAAATACTGTTCAAACTAGTCTAATTGAGTTCCGTAATGCTGAATTTGTGTTTGGAGTGCGTCTGTGGTCATACAGCGCATCTAGATAGGCACCAACGCTTGTACGGAAGACCAGGGACTATTATACAAATATAATTCGTAAGGAATGTATTTCGTAGGTCAGAAATTTGTTAAATTACGTTACCATAATCACGAACATCCATAAAACTATCGAGATCTTACAGCTCGATAAACTTAGCGTAGTAACGAGTCCTTTCAGCTCTTTATAACTTGAACCCACCGAAAATCACCAGTCGTGAGTGTGTAGTAATCCCGACGTAATCGAATGAAAGTTCAATTATTTTCCGCTAACTGCGCGGATGTAACTAGCAAATAGAATTTCATCCCAAATTGGGGCAATTTCACTGGCGGAACAAAGGGCCGATTTCCCCGAGGCACATTTCGGAATCAATTACGGCGTTTCGCCGCGACTGTGGTTTGGAGCCGCGTATGTTCGCCATGGAACACGAAGCGGATCGTGTAACTAATGTACTCGCAAGCTCGTGTTGCACGGTATAACTACGTTTATTCCTAGCCGTACTGACATTTCAATCAACACTCTTGCAACTTGAGATCCACTCAGATGTATCACTGTCAGCCACTGCCGGTTGTAATATTTCGGAAGGGCAGTGATCGACAATCGTAATAATAGTTGTCATCGTTTTCTCTAGTTCACGAATACAAGGAGAGAAAACGCTTCCTGAAAATTTCCGAGTATTTCGATTTTGACCTGGTGTCCGCCAAGCTCCGCGATCAAACGATTACCAGCGCTACGCTGCGTTTTTATCAAATTCCAAACCCGGGCTCCACGAGAGGAGTTCACCAGCAGGTATGTGACAAATTGATTCATACCATTAATTTCATGAATCGAGTATATTAGCTACTATGATTCCAGTAGAGATATTTTCGAGTAACGCTACTGGTACTTGAAGAGCTTCTTGGGGGTACAGAACTTCTGTATCCAATTGAATAGTACTGGTACGGAAATTATACGCCCGTGTCCACTAGAGGTTATAGTTTCGAACTTTCGATACCATTTCCCACCGCGAAAGCCTTGAAACCTCGATTGCCGTATCACAGCATACAAAAAAAATGTGCAAGACTATATACGCGAGTTAGTGGTGATGAAATTTCTGTGAAGTCTTGATCAATTCATAGCCTTGTCACAAAGTGCAACGAGACAGTCATGACCTAAAATACCAAACTCACTTTATTGTGATGTAGACTTTCATTAGTTGCTTTGTGTGGCGTGAATGTTACATATTATATTTATATTATATTTACAATGAATTAGATTATGGTACTGGTAGTTCGCTTTAATCCGTCTGATTATACGACCGGAGTTATCTGTTTGTCTGCTTAGAAAGCATGGGAATTCTTTGGATATATGGGAATGTTTCAGGTAGATTTGCACCAGCTGACGCTGCCTGGCAAAGAAGGCCACTCACCCGGTCGACATTTTATAAGCATGCGTTCGATGGATACTCTCGATAGCGGATGGAAATCGTTTGACGTTACAAATACCGTCAGAGAGTGGATTCGTTATCCCCGTGAGTATATTACGTTTATTTTGTGATCGGAGTGACGCTACTATCACTGGCTACACGTTTAAGCTCTTAGCGAATTAGATCTTTACAAGTTCCAATAGCGCTGTACGAACTGCGATCTCATTGATGAGTAATTCCGAACGGAAGAATCGTAGCAATGTTTGCTCACGATGATCACTCAAAAAGTGAGTCTCGCGCTGAGTAACGATCGTTACAGGTGTATGAAAACAGCGCGAAGCGTGGGACTTTTTGACCTTAGAACGCGCTCGCGTGACTCAATTAATCCCGAAATATTGTAGCAATAGGCAGGCTGTTACACTTTGAAATGCATTGGTGTGCAGTTGTGCTCACGCGGCTTTAGGAATACAACTGAAGCTTGTACAGCGTGAAATTTCCGCTGTCGCTTCATGAATTGACTTGCACACTATACAAGCTCTGTATGATGTGGCGTTTCGCGACTTACCGGTTTACCGCATGTTATTTTGCGGCTTCGCCTGTGAGAACAAGCTTCAAGTGCTGAAAGGAAATGCATTCAAATCTGAATTTCCTTCCGGGTGAACTTATTTTGCAATGTCCTACGACGCGGTGACGCACCCATTAATGTTGCCCTAATAAGACGTTGCCGGTAACTCGACACCTGCCGTCCGGCCTAAATGTGTTTCCACGATCACTTGAACAAAAATAGATGGGCCGTTTTTTTAACGGAAGCCCACCAATTTCTTGAAGAGAGGATATCCTGTGGTCACACAGACGCCTGCAATTCATCATTCAAAGAATGTTTATACGTTTTAATCGCAATGCGATCGAAAAATATTGCCTCAAAAGTTGACAGGTCTAGATTTGGTCTCAATTGATTTAACTTCCGTAGCCCTTTGTTCGAATTTGTTTATTCCATTGTAGCATATCCCTATACTCAAATTTTGGTATTGCAATGGTGTTCTGTTAAATCTCGAATAGTTTCACACACCCAAGAATTTGCCTTAACAGAGGCCTACGTGTGCATCGCGTGTTGGTTGAAGTTGTCATTTCGCCACTAAGACGGACTGATCCGGGCTCAGCATCACGCCCGTGTTTCTGCCAAAACAAATTCCCGGTTTTCTCACACGAGTTACTCTCGTGTAGGCTCAGTTTTATCGAATCCATGCATCGTAATGTCGCCTCATTGAATTTTCCTTGTCGATATTGTTGGGATTACAAATAGTTTTCGCCTCGTTTGATGCGGAGTGTTTCCAGGCCACGACTTCGTTTATGCTCGAGTAGCTATTGTGTTACGCGGTCACTTGATACTTAGGATCCTATATGTCTTGAGTTTGTCGACAAGATTGGGACGTTATCCAGTGATTGATGATAGAGGAAGCGAAGACAGCCGGATGAACGCATTCGAATCTGAATACTGTTTGGTTTGCTACGGGGCTATTCGTATATGAACCGGATCGCGTCGGTTTTCTCGCCACCATTGTACGAGGCAACACGCGTCATGGGCTCACGAGCCTGGTCGGGTGCTTTATGTATTACGTTGTTAATTACTGTCAACATGACGATGTGCTATGTACATATGACACCTATCGTGAATGACGACCGTCCCCGCCTTTCTCTTAAAGTCTATCCATTTTCGAAAGTTTCTAAATCTTTCACCGGTAGTCATTTTATGCTGATCCATAAGTTCAAAATGTGATGTTCTATTTCAACACTTTCAATCACTGGTTGTCGCTGAAAGCGATTGCTGGCCGGCACATTTTATTTCAGTTAAGTTTATTACTAACTTCATCATTTCAAATCACCCCGCGTTTGTGAATAAATGAAGTGACAGGAAGTGGTCGAAACTACTTCAAATAGCCTACATCTAGACATTTATAACCTAACCCACAACACGTAAATATGATGCACATTGCACACTGAATGTATGTCACGGAGTGTAGCAGCCCACAGCGTGTAAATAAGATGCATATACTGTGCAGATGTACTATACATTGAATGAATGTGATATAATACAGCAACCAATGATGGTGCTAGTAGGCTAGATGATGTCAATATGTTAATTTTGGACCGGTAAAATCGAGCGCAGACTGTATCGTATTCATATGCAGTTACGCTTTTAAAGTTTGTATATTTAGGAAAGTCAGAATGTTTTTTTTTCTCAATATTTAGTTCTCTGATAGTGGTTGCCACTGATAACGATTGTGGGCATCCTACCGTTACTGTCTTATTCCTCAATGTACAGGAAAAATAGGCATCGCTTCAATGAGATGAGCCCGCCCGCTAGCTTCTCTAAAAACTGGCTGATTGTCATCAGCTTATTATTCCTTTTTCCCTATCCGGACTTTGATACATCTCCCAAAATAGGGCAACCGTGTACATTTCTCGCAATTCCCTTGCCACCGGCGAATTAATATCTCGACAGGAACCTATGCCTCATCCGGTGTGTCACACTCGCGAGTTTTTGTGCCGCGTGACGGGCACTGTATTCTTTTTGCGCGATCAAACGCGACCGTCGTGTTGATACTGTATATCTCCTCCGATGGCTTCCCCACATAATTTGTCAAAGTATCAACAACATAACGAGAAACTGCGTCCACACCCGTGAAAACCGTTGATGGTTATTGTTAGCACATAAATACCGGTATGCCCCGGGTATATTGTGCAAGACGTCAACAACATTTATATCCCCGTGGGTGAATACGTAATCTCCTTTCTTTGATCCTGTAAGTATCACACGCCACATTTTGTAGGACGGAGAAGTTGTATTAGCGGCTTGTGCCATTCTGGGGCAGACTTTGAAAATAGCCGAACGTAGGATTTCTCGAGGAAAATATGATGCGTAGCTACTAGCTAGTCATCATGATACCAGCATCAGTAATAATTTCATCAATTGAAATCACCGCAAGATTGCGATATAGTGAAAAGATGGGAAGGAGGCTGAAGGACCCACCTTGGCATGCAACAGTGGTTGCAAACCTGGCGAAGCCTAAGCTAATCTCCAAGCCTTCGGGGAACCTCGCATTTTAGCCGACTCGCAAACACATGGGCCTACCACATTACTATAAAACACTGGTTGGAAAAAATGAACTGTGTATCAAGACCAGCGTTAAAAGAGCAAAACCATTTAAACATAATTTATTCGCACGACAAAATATGATGATGAATGTTTACCGCAAATCGGTGTTACTATCAGTCTGGTGTGTGTCTTGATCTCCGCTGAATCTATGAAACTGGCCTATGGAAATGGCTCTGCGAGCCCCGATTTAGAACCAATGGTCCGGAAGATGTAAATCAAGGGCATGTATGTGTGTCGTCGCTTGCCTTTTATATTGTATGCTGTGCTTTTCTTTCAATGTGCATGTGCAATTGTCCATGCATCTTGGGTACTTCGCTTAGGCCAAGGTGGATGTCTTATTTCAAAGACTACTCCAAGTCGTTTCGACACTTTCCTATCTTTTCATTGTATCGCAGTTTTGTGGTGTTTTGAAATGATGACAATATTAATAGAACTGATTGATTGTGTAGTGTGTACTGCACGTACTCGGGACTTGCACTTACACTATACATGCACGTAGAATGGAAAGCGACAGAAGCGAAGGCAACGATTTATATAATCATAAATGAAACTATATTGTGTTGTATACTATACTGCATTGTATAACTTTCTGTTTGTACTGTACTACGCACAATACTATTAAGACCTCTTCCTTTGTCATAGATACGAACCTCGGGCTTGAACTGACAGTCCCTTGTCCGGAGGACGAGCAGCATCGATCGCAGAGGCGTCGCTCGTCCACTCGCGGCGTCCGGGAAAGACTAGGGATATTATTTGCTGGCAGTGGTGAGTTCTGCGTGTGTTGAAAACATGCTATACATGTACCTGGTGTGTTAATATTAGGGTTAGCATATTTTAGACCCCGGAAAGTAGGACACTTTGTACAAAGCAAAAAAGTCACATTACTGGACTAGAAAACTAAGTTTTTACTAGAGATCATGTTGTGTTGACCTAAAAAAGGTTATAATTCCGACTCGACTCCCGTCACAGCTGTGACGTTGACTAAAAAAATTCATGTTTCCAGTCCCTTCCCGAATGACCGGCTCAAACGTCCGCATTGCATATTTCGCGTCTTTTCTGGCGTTTTTAGTTCAGCCTGTCCACTACCATGGCTGTCAAAGCTATAAACCAGGACGGATTTCTATAAACGAGGGCATTTTCGATTTCCTGATGAAGGGTGACAAATCCTCCTGTAGGAGGACATATGGTAACCCTAGTTAATGAGGAAGCACTTGCATGATGGTCTGTTAGTCAGTGATGAATATTTCATATTGAAATAAACCCGAAATTCTTCGGCTGACAGTCGTCAGGGGTGATCGTCAGCAACTAGCAGAGAACTGAAAAGAACATTGTATATCAACAGTGAGAACAATCGCAGTGAATGTAGTGAATATTTGAGAGTGACGCGATTGTCATGCTGTAGCCTGATGGAAATTTAGGTTAAACCATATGTAGTGGGGGTCTCCACAACAAAAATGCCAATAGGGCGGTACTGAGATTTGAGGCAGTATACCGTATACTTGACCACGTTACCCGAGAACTTTTCGATCTGCTGCACTGCATTGCGCAATGCGCATTGTACAAATGTACACACTGCTCTGGTTTTGCGTTTGTCAACATACGTGCTGCCACGGGCAAACTGGAACTACTAGATAATTCTGGTTGGCTAATTAGATTAATTAGAGCGAAATGCCGGTGGCGGTATACACTAGTTCTAATCTAATTTGTAAAGTGTTTCTATACTCTCTGATTCGAAATCTAATTCAATTTCCAAGTTTTTTCGAATTATGTAATTCAAATTCAAATTCTAATCTAATCTGATTCTAATTCGACTGTTGATGTTGATATACAATGTTCTTTCCAATTCTCTTACTAGTTGCTGACGATTACACCTAACGACTGTCGGCTAAAAATATTCGGCTCTATTGCAATATGAATGTATTGAAGTTCTGTACCTCCGAGAAGCTCTTCGAATTATAATCTAATTTAGACAAAATGTGTTGCTTTTGTGTGGAGGAATAATTAGTTTTCCAACTCGGGGCACGGCTGTGATTATTACTTGATAGCGGCAATTATGTTGGGTAATTAATATCACATGGGATTCGTTTGAAATTCTGGATCTGTGGAAGTCTATTTTTCAATCGGAATCGATGAAGCTTGTCTATTAATTTTACGCAATTAAATCACTCCCACAGCAGTTTGAATCCAGCTCGAATGTAACTGTGGCTTGATTTCGGGAGCAGCGAAACAGTTGTCACGAAGTCACGCTAGTTCATGCGAGCGCATGTGCCTTGACTTTGTATCGAATTCGACGTATCGATTACGGCACGCCGAGAGAGTTATAACGCAATTCGTCATATCTGCGTCCGTGGTCCCCTACGTATTGAGTCGTTGAGGCGGCAATTCGATATTATCAACTTCCCAAAAGATGATAAAATGAGCAATAAGCTCTCGATGTAGATTGCCCGATGCGCGAGAACTACAGCATAAACCAAAACGTAATCGTGCTGTGTCGTTCATGCGCGTCAAAAATGACCCCGTCGAGTATGACGTATTGATACATGGTTATTGCTTTTACATAGGGTTACTAAGTTACCATATTTTGAGATGTGTAAAAGATGACACTTTTACAAATCACAAAAGTTATAGAATCAGTTGAGAAAACGGGTAACTTGGAAATTTCTACTGGAAATACTGTCGTGTTGACTAAATAAAGTTGATTTTTTTCCACTCGAAGTAGTTTTTTAGTCATCCTTGTAGTCACTGCCGTCGAAATCCAGATTTCGCGTCATTTATTTATGGCGTATTTGGGTTGTGCCTGTATAGTGTATACTATATGCAATCGCCCGACTTTCAAAGCTATAAAAGAGGACGAATTGCCAAAATATGGTTGACGGTTGGGCGTCCTCGGACGACATTTTCGATTTCTTGAAAAAGGAGGACAAATCGCGTAGGAGGGCATTTGATAACCCTATTTTACATAATCCAGCGACGAAATGGTGTCGTACGCCCGTTGTGATATCACAAAGTGAGACAAGCAGGGAAGAGCGTTTCCTGTACCTAATATGAATAACGACAATCTGGTCCAGGGGTGGCCAACCTTTTTGGCCAAAGGGCCACATTCCATTGCCGAACCATCGCGCGGGCCACTAGCCGCACGAAGCGCGAAATTTTTTCAAAGTTTATAGGTCAATATTATTGTTATAGTGAGTATATCAAGGGTCTGCTGTATATTGCTGGACTCAGTTTGCATGAACTTGACTATTCGGCGCCTGGACATATCGATATCAAAAGCTTCGGCCAACATGCGTCAATCATTTTATGCCTATATGTCTCATCGTCGACGATCTTTCTGCGAGCACATACGCAATGTCACATGTTAAACGACACTTTCTCTCGTAATTGCGATTATAATTAGACCTAATCTGGTGCATTGGGCGTTCTTTCATTTTCAGGAAGGGGTAACAATATTAAAAGCAAGATACCGAGTGACAAACATATTGCAGGAAGCGGGAAGAAAATTTTCACTTTAAATGAATCTACCGCAGAATATTCTGCATTATTGTAATGTACCAAGGTCTACCAAAATTTGACTGGCTTATATTGATCTGCCAATGCGTCGAAACTGATATTTTAGTCATCACATCCCCAGTGTCGCGGCCAGACTAATCAAATTTTTGGTTGGCCATGCAAGTTCACAATCTGGGCAATCCATTCTTGGTAGTATTACTAATTTCTAAAATTACCTCTTGGGCCACATGTGGCCCGCCGGCCACGGGTTGGCCGGCCCTGAATTCTAGTCACTATGTATAATATAGCCTACTATATAATAGTAGAGCTGGTCGGCAAAGAAATGCTTTTACATTTTCGAAGTTCTCAAGTTATGGCAACTTTGACCAGCACTGGTCTTAAATCTGTGGATTAGTACACATAATGTAAAATTGAATATATACATATTGAAAAAAAAGTGAATAACTTCGGCTGACACTCGTAACCAATATGAAGCCATACCGAACATATTCGGGTTTATTTCAATATTAATATCAATTGTTTGTTGAAGTTCTGCACCCCAAAGAGTCTCTTAATACACAAAATGATAATTGTTGTTTTATCGTCTACAGAGTCGACAGCGTCTGACGGCCGAGGCGACGGATGGGCCAACACTGGACCCGACACGCAAGCGATAGACAGAGACCTTTACCCACACTTAGTGATCATGACAAGGGAACAAGCCGCTCACGAAAACACCAGAAGTCGCAGGCGAGCCAAGCGATCATCCCTGTTAGACGCGGAGTACTGCTTCAAGACTAACCCATCAGAGCCGAATTGCTGTTTGCGAAAACTGTACATCGATTTCCGCCGCGACTTGAAGTGGAATTGGATTCACGCGCCCGCCGGATATTACGCTAACTTCTGCGCCGGAGCGTGCCCTTATTTATGGAGCATGGATTCGCAGCACGCCACGATTTTGAGCCTGTACAAAAGCATGAATCCGAAGGCTTCCTCGTCACCGTGTTGCGTACCCAAACAATTAGACCCGTTAACTATTATGTTCTTTAGAAACGGACGATTTCAAGTGAAACGGCTGAGCGATATGGTTCTACTCTCTTGCAAGTGCAGCTAGGTAATCGACACCGCAACGAAAAACTCATTCGTCTGTTGAACCGCGCATGGAAAACTCGCAGCATTACGTAATGCGTACTTCGGCGAACGCGCGTTCAGCGAGAGAGAGACGCGGCTCGCCTTATTTTACGCTACGCGTGCAAACCGTACGGTGCCTTGTACTACGACGCCAGCCTGATGATGCATAATTGTTGTGGTAGCGCATGACACAAAACCGTGATACTGTCAAGTTTGCAACGGAAATTGTAACGTTTTGAGCGCAGCTGTGACAATTCGAAATGGAGAATCACTTTATATGCCGGATCTTTTTCATATTGCCGTCGCCTAAAAGCCATCTCTTCACCACTTTATTTTTTATTACGTTTATATTTATTCACTTTTCTCACACCATTTGATCAGGTTGTTATTGCAAATGCAAGGCGAATATGCTTCATATTCACAAACACAACAGGCCGCCTATCATTCGTCCACCTTGATGGATTTGAAACTTGATGGTATCCGATTTTACTGCGATCGTTTCGAGTGCGCCATGACTGTTTGGGTAACACCAGTATGGTTCTATACCAATACCGAGAAAACCAATACCGAGAATGGACATCACCGAGAATGCCATTACCGAGAATGTACATCACCGAGAATTGACATTACCGAGGATGGTCATTACCGAGAATAGACACCACCGAGAATGGACATTACCGAGAATGGCCAATGTAAAGAATATAGCTTACTGGGACTAACGTTGTCGAGAAATTTATACCGGAGCATCGATACCGAATGTGGCAACGCCGTGATGCACTCACACGACCTGTGCATATGCATAACATGCCTGCATTGCATATATTGCATTCTCGGTAATGTCCATTCTCGGTGGTGTCCATTCTCGGTAATGTCCATTCTCTGTGGTGTCCATTCTCGGTAATGGTTTTCTCGGTATTGACCGGACACCCACCAGTATACAATGAACATAATTGGAGTCCCTGTAGCTATATATTTTCGAATCGTGACGCGCGCAAAGTTAGCATTTAGATAGCATCTGTTATTTTACGAAGTGGGAAAATTATGAATTTCTGTTTCCCCTTTGTCGTATCTTATGTTAGTTTACTCCAATTCCTGTAATATAGGAAGGCCGCCAAGTCCATGCTATCTCAAATATTCTTCCACTTTTCAACTAGGCAATTTGGCAGAAAAGCCCAGCCCATATTGCATTTCGAATGAAACCCACACGTGCTCGATAATAACATTAGCAGTTCTATTTTGTCTTCCGTGATGGTTGTAAATTGTGATGAGAGACAATCCGTTCTCTTAAAACAAAAGATTTACTGACTTGCTTCTTCAACTTATTGTTTTTCTCCATTGTGTTGAATAATTGCGCTAAAGGCCCTTTGCATTGCCTGTGTTTTTAGTTATTTTTAATTGATATATTTATTGTTTGTGCCGCTTCAATCCCAGTGACATCTCCTTTGGCGTTGCCTACATTCGCTGCTACGCGGCGGAACCTGACAGTAAAATCTTTTCACTATGGAATAGTGTGTTTATTCATTGAGCCAGGTAACCAGTTGAACCAATGAGATAGAGCAGAAATCAAATAGAAATCTACATAACTGAATGTAAAGACACATGCAATGCTATCAACGTTGATTCCAAAAGGCATTTATTAGCAATGTGACCGCGCAAGTTACATATGAATATTGAAAGGGTGTGACGCAAAAACTTGGGTCATGTTCATCGTACACCTTGTCCTATCAGCGTTACCATATCCGATTCCAATGAAAAAGAGTTATAGCCAGGATTTTCCAGTGAAGCCACTCTTGGAGGTAGAGAACTTCATTTCATCATCATTTTATGATTTTTTTTTTATCAAATCCATACACCACAAGATTGCGATATAATGAAAAGATAGGAGAGCTGCAAAACGACTTAAAGTAGTCTTTTGATCAGACACCCACCTTGGCCTATAGCATGTAAATAAGAGACGTGTAGGCTACGCTGTTATTTAAGAATGAAGAAGAACATAAAAGGGAGCTACAAAATTGAATGCTGCATGTTTCGGTGCGAGGTCGATATGTCAGATTAGGGTCCGGTAATCTTGAGGGCTGCCTAGTATTATGATTCAGTAGAAATTGCTAGTATTTTGATTTCAGTGTGGACCCGGACATGCTTGAGGAGTGTCTGATAGCCCAGCAAGATGCTGTTCCACACTATAATTATGTCCGGCATACTTTATAGAGCGATGCATTTAAATTTCTTGTATTCCGTTCTGATCATATGATATAGTTGTGGCGCGGTAATATTGCGGGCTGACTAGCAGGCCTAGTTATTCAGTAGAAATAGCTTGTTTACCGACTTCAATGTACGCACACTCTAAGGCTGTCTGATAGCGGGGGAGAGCGTAGTGGTAACGATAAGTGCCTACGAAGCTGGCGGACCCGACGCGATTCCCGACGGAGGTTCATCTGGGCTCCTCTTCCCCGCTGTCGACGTTCTTACGGCGACAAAAAAGCCCAGTAAAAGACCCGAAGAAAGAAGGCACTCACAATGAATGGAAAAACTAGTAGAAAGGTCTGCGACTTCAAATAGATCAACATCGAAAAGAACTGTGATCGGGCACTCTAGGCCGAGGTGGATGTTAGAGTAAAGGATCGCTACTGATGCGTGTCGTTCGACATCCTCCTATCTATTCGTAACATCGCATTGTGTCTTATCGCATTGTACATTGTGTGTAACTTGTTCAGATGAAAATTATAACCCAGCGATTATGATTATGATCCTGTTCCACACTTCAAGCCCGCTTGGTCTGGCATAATTATTAGAGCGATTCGTGTTTTTGTATTCCGTCCTGATCATATGGTAGGTATTTGTTCGTCGTATGTCATGGCATCGTTGTTATGTTGTCCCCAGTAAATATGATTTTCAAACATATATTGCATTGTTATGAGAATTTTTGGAGCCGTTTACTGATATTGATTTTAAAATGATATCAACCAAATTCAAAAGAAGGAATGCTTGTACTTGAAAGCGATAATATTTCACACGGTATATTACTCAACGAATCATAGCCGTTGTAACTTGTAAGGCAGGGGTGGGCAACATACGGCCCGCGGGCCGGATCCGGCCCGCGAAGGGATTTTGTCCGTCCCGCGGACAGTTTTTCGTCTTACATGATGGTGTGGCCCGCGGCCCAAGTTATCATCCGAGATTACCCACTACTTGCTTACATACGTCAAATGTTAGTGACTGTATGTCATTATACACATGTATGCGCACTTGCGCAGCGAGCGAGGGTGGAGCTTATGCGTAAATCCGTCGAAGCGAGAAGACTTGTTGCATTATCAGCATTTACGATGTATTCATCCCTAATGTCATTTGTGGTAATCATGATGGTGTTTGTCGACTAAAATGGTCATTTACACGAGGCCGATATTTCTTATTTTTGATTCCGTAACCGTCGACTTGTAGCACGGCACACTTCTAGGCTTCTGTAAGACACCGATTATGCCAGGAGTCGCCAACTCAAAACGGGTCGGGGGCCACTTTTAAATTTCGTGGAAGCCGCGGCCCGCAAGAATTCAATATCGAGATAAAATAGGCCACATAGCTGAAAAGTGAACAACCACGCTATCTAATGACTAAGGACTAGAGGTCGACCGATATTGATTTTTGCAGGCCGATACCGATACCGATTATCGGCACACTCACAAGGCCGATAACCGATATCATAGGCCGATATTAAAATGGAAGGAGCAGAGAACTATTTTGCCAAAAATATTGTATATTAGGCAAGATGGCACTTCTACATGCAACAGAAAGCTGAGCAACAAACGAGAAAACTGAAATAAAAAGAATTGTTGCTTAATTGTGCACATTCATTGAAATTTCGGCTAACCCAAAAAGAAAAACGCGATACAGAATTGCAGATCAGTCCAGTGGAGGTAGTTGTAATGCAGGAAGCATAGTTTCTCTGCATGTTCACTCAGTTTTAAACTCATCCTGCAATGGTAAATCTGTAACGTATCGCCCTTTGCGTCGTGGATTTCTTGAGATTGAGAACACGGAGCATTGAATTTCCAATATTTTTGAATCTTTCGATATACAAAATATCGGCCGAGATATCGGCCTCCATAGGCCGATATCGATAATCGGGAAGGGTCCAAATATCGGCCGCGATAATCGGCCAGGTCGATAATCGGTCGACCTCTACTAAGGACTTGATATCCTGGTAAATTTGGGGAATACCGGTCTTATCGAACGCCTTGAAATCTTAATTAAGAATTGCACCGTGTGTTGATTGATCAGAGAGAAGCAGATATAGTGGTGCCTGTATGACAATGCTGTTCTCAAATCCACATTTTCTTCGACATTATTGGCGAGAAATGGCTTTGAAGTTACATTGCTGTCGTTAAAATACATTCATTAAATACGATTTATTCCTTGTAGATGTGGATAAATGGGCGAATAATGTATCGATTCGGCAATCCGGCCCGCCAAGTTCTTAATTTTCCTATATCCGGCCCGCCGACTGGAGAAGTTGCCCGCCCCTGTTGTAAGGGCTTTATAGAGGCTATAAACGAATGACGTAAAAATTCGAAACACCACAAGCGCTCCCACTGAGCGCTCCTCTGTTTCTGGTATCTAGCTATCTACGTCCATCAAGTGTTAAATTTCATTCGCTACAGCGAGATCACATTTGCAGTGGCAAAATACAAAAGATTCATCGATAGTTTGGTTGATTCGGAATACGAGTGTCCCCCGTATGCGGCAAATAGACGAATTTTAGGTTGAACGATTGTTTTAGTGATCATGGTGTAACCAGCCTAGTCCCCTGATAGCGTAACGGCAAACATCGGGCCATTTCGACACAATTTGAGCTTCTGTTAGTTTTACCAATTGTATTTTATTCATTTTTCTGTTCTATCTTTTTCGAAACTTAAGTGCTATAATATACGCTCTAACCTTTTGCTGAAGTTATTCAAGCTCGATAATGTCGACTCGAGGAGGGTCATCAAAACATAAAGGGGATGAAAAAGTTCATGTCGCTATCAGATGTCGGTAAGTGCCTCTTTCGCAATTCACCCTGTTTTTAAAGCTTTTGTTAACTTAGCTTTCAATACAATATCCATTGTGAAATAAATGCGTAAACACGCATGTGGTGTACACAACGAAACCCTTGTTGCCCAACTCTCGAAAAGATGTACTTCCTGCCTTTAATGCAAGTAATGTTGTTTACCAATACAAGTGCCACTGTGATAGTAGGTATGTAGGACATACATCTCAAAGATTGTTTGAGCGTATTAAGCAGCATATCCCAAAATTGATTCGGTCAAAAACATGCGCAAATGATCGCATGGAGTTTGCACGTCAGTGCAAATTGGCTGCCAAAACAGACTGCTATGAAGATTACCAAGCATATGCTTCGTCAATTGGTCAGCATTTGAGTGAAAACCTCGCCTGTGCTCTGTGCACAGCACTATGATGACAATATGTTCACTGTCATTGCGCGTGGTAGGTCTTTGTTTCATCTAAAAGTGCTGGAGTCTACTATTATTCAGTTGAACAAACCTATTTCATGTAGACAAGAAGATTTCCTCTATAACCTACAAATTTCTCATTAGTGCGTGTGTTTCGTGCGTGTAACTGTTTATTTACGAATTGCGCTGCTACTATAGTACCTTATGTCCGTATACTTCATAGTTTGTTATTGTTGCCATTGGTACAACGCGAATTCCATGGTCTGTGATTTTGATTGTTGTGTCATACTTTGCCTTTTTGGTTATGCTTTTAAATCTGTTTAAATCCCTTTAGTGTGCCGTTAACTCTTGAAAAGAGGCACCCGAAAAGTCTTCGAGTTCAATAATTATTATTTTACAATGGATATTGTATTGAAAGCTATATTCAAGTTCTGTACCACGAACCAACTATTTTTGTTAACTTGTAAAAAGTGTCCCTTTTTCGGGTCCTAGAATATGGTAAACTCAGCTATAAACATACCGAGATTCCAACCGGGTTTTTGACGTACTAATGAAGATATAATTTCATTTGCAATTGCAATCTCTTCCTGTGCTGTTCACATTCCCTTGTCTCGGCTCGGGGCTTGTCTTAATATATTTTCTTGATGTTTGCTGATTCATTTTGACTCTAGAACGCTAGGAAATGGTTTATTCCAAAAAGAATGTCTTACAGACTCTTGGCACCTGGTGTGTCATTTATCTTACAAAAATATTAAACTCCGTCACCATAAATATTATATATATTGATTCCACGCTGCTCAATATATTACTTTACAAGTGTATGAGTGTACAAGTGTATGGCAGTGCTGCCAATTATCATGTATGAGAGAGCGGCCTATAATGGTCTGCTGTAAATGAGACGAATCATATTTGTAATCATAGACCAATTTGTAGAAGCCTTGTGTCATGACAGGAGGATTAGAGAACATTATAATATATTCTGCAATTTTTATTTTTTCATTCATGATTGCAGTCCGATGAATGAATCCGAACGCAAAAGTCACGTGAAAACGATAGTGGATATAAATTCGAAGGATCGAGAGGTCCGGGTGATCTGCAACAATAATCAAGAAAAGACTTATAAATTTGACAAGGTGAGATATGGAACTTGCTACATCAATTATTAAGGTACATGGCAATTTCTGTGTTTTTATAATTGTCTACTTGGGTTTTCAGCAATATATATTGATTTGCAAAGATTCGTGATAGTAATTAGACTGATGGCCCTCATCAACTTTCAGGTCGGTCTGCCAAATTGCGCAAAAATATTTTAATTTATTCTTAATTGCGAAATGTAAGCGATTTAAGGCTTGACCATTACTTGGAGATATAAAACATCAAAATTTAACCCATTTTAGTAATTTAAAAATGGTTTCCAATGTGATATAGAGTTGATGATCTACTTTTAACTTATCCTAGGTTACCGCACTGATGTGTTGTGCCAAGACGTTTGAGACCAGCTAAGAAGACTTTTTTTAAACAAAATTTGACACTATTTGCCAGTTCAACTTAGCATCCTTTAACAAAATCTAGTAAAAACAGAAGTCTTGTGTCTTTCAAAAGAAGTCACGCAGTAATGATCACTTGGTGGTTTTAGCATGTCTTCCAAAAACTTGAATACAATCACCGAACCACGTAATAACAAAAATACATTTAAATATCAAAAAGACGGCAGCATAGTCCTTATTGTAAGTTCCAATTCTTTGTTTTCAGTAGCCTACACTTTTTTCGTAATTACATTCTGGGCTGACTTTGACTACTATTGAAAGTGAAAAATGTTCAGAACCACTGAATCACATCACTTTTTGTCAGAGGTTCAATCTCTACCCTACAGAAGCGAGTTGGCTCTTGGCTGCACTACGTCTAAGATTTACACCAAACTTTGATCAAGATGTCTGATCCTTTGCGATCTTCACTTGTCAGATCTACGCTAATGTGAGGTCTGGGTTCAGTGGCGAGGATGTGTACAATAGTTTAACTTGGTTCAATTATTGTAGCCTGAGGCCTTGTCAAGTTGCATTATCAATTATATATTACTTGCTTGAAAGTTTGAAGGGACGTCTTAAATTAATGGTAGTCGCAGAATTGCTCAATAGGCCTATTGATATTCATCAGTGAATCTGCATTTATCCGTGATTTTGGTCTTGAAAGATATAATTTTTCTAGCACTTCTTTAAGTATGCACTCCTTATTTTTCCTAGACTTTCGGTCCCAACAGTCGACAGATTGATGTTTACAAAAATGTGGTCGAGCCGCACATTGACGAAGTGCTGGCCGGGTATAATTGCACTGTCCTCGCGTGAGTTTGCAATTATTTGTTTGCGTACGAAATTGACGCAAAGTACACTCCCCGTTTCTCTATATTTTAAGATATGGCCAGACCGGCACTGGTAAAACCTTCACGATGGAAGGCGAAAGGTCGGGTAACGAATACTCTTGGGAAAACGATCCCAAAGCCGGGATTATTCCGCGGACGTTGAGCCAGCTGTTTGATCGCTTGAAGAAAGTACGTTCATAACGCGATACGGCTGTTTTTGGAAATTTTGGATTATTCTATTTCTTTAGGATGAAGCTGAATTCAGCGTGCACGTGTCATTGTTGGAAATATATAACGAATTGATCTACGATCTGCTGTCGCCAACTGCGCAGCCAGCGCTGAGAAAGATTTATGATGATAGAAACAGACACGTAAGCTCGAGCCTATATTAATGATAATAGGCATAATAGCATGTCTCATCTTTTTCCATATATGAACGTTAACTGCTGTAAGATATTCATCTATTGTATTGCCTTCTACACCCTATATAAATATCAGCACATTTCATTCGATACACCTGATTTTTGCTAATCTGATTTAGTAGGAAATTTTAGCATCTTGTGTCTCCTGTTACTTGTGATTTAGGCTGTACAATGTACACCGTATCTGGTATGGGAGCACGCCTGATGTCAGAGGTGATCAGTAACAAAATACGTTCCTTTTTCGGAGTAGGCCTACCCAGTGTCATAATTACTGGCGTTGTTGTGATTTGGTACTACTTCCCCTTTTGCATTGCAGATTTTTGCCAAAACCAGTGAGTTTTTGAAAGTAGTTTTTGGTTTTGCCGGCTTGCATTAATTACTCCTGCAGTTACGATTCCAGACTACTTTTATTTCCATTCAACAGTTCTTTCGTAGACAGAACTTAGCAAAACTAAACCTAGCCTAGAATACATACTTTTTTGCTGCAAATCGATACTTCTTGCTTGTACTTGAGTAGAAATTTATGAGATTACATTTACGTGGTCTCGGGTACTAACTATGAATACTTTGACAAACTCTGCCTATCGTTAACTAGCCTAGTTTGCTCATTTGGTTTCCGGGTTCCGTGATCATCAGGTTTCAGACAAAATTAGGCCTAGAATGCATATTTTTTTCCTTGGAAATCATCACTGCTGCTTGTTCTTCGGTAAAAATTTAAGACATTAGTTCTGCTTCTACTGGAGCGCCAACCGACGACGACTTCTTCCACCAATTCTGCCTATCCTCTGCTACAGTCTATGGTTAGTGTATTTTACTTGTGCCGTTTCAGGGTTCTGTGATCATCGCCGACCAGACCGAGATTAGAGTGCTTGACAAATCCGAAGTGTACGGTATCATGGAGCAGGGCGCGGCCAAGAGGAGAACGGATGCGACTCTGATGAACGAGTTTTCGAGCCGGTCTCACAGCGTGTTCACTATCACCGTGCACATCAAAGAACACAGCAAGAGCCTGTCGACGGAAGAGGAAATGGTCAAAATCGGGAAGTTGAATTTGGTGAGTGTCCGGTGATGATGATTATGGGTGGGCAAAATGATTCGATTTTCAGTCCAGTATTCGAGCAGCGCTTATCATTATGTCATAACAGCTAGTAATGATTTGGAAAGTTCTAGTATGAAACTTTTTCTACGTTCACAGGTCGGTCACTTGTCAAACATATTTAATCTTTGTATCGACCCCCGTGAATATTCATATCCCTGATCAACATGTATAGGATGCTAGCGTTGCTACCACTTGAGGTTCCTCATCTTTCATGACAGGAATGACACGTTTAAAGTACATGTTGCGTTGATATTTCAACTTTTGAACTGGTGTTCGATTTGGTTAACCCAAAATCTATAATTCACATTCTATCTGCTCAGGTTTTGTCAGATATTTTGATTGTGCGAGGACAATCGTTGTCCGATAATAGCAGCCACTCGTGTTTATGTGACATTTGATAACTGTTCGAGACTGACGTGAACTAATTACAAATACAGCTACCGTGCAAGTTTTCGCTCCGAAAACGATCATGAGTGGAATGGATTTTTCAGGTGGATTTGGCCGGCAGCGAAAACATTGGAAGATCGGGCGCGGTTGAGCAAAGAGCCAGGGAGGCGGGGAACATCAACATGAGTCTGCTGACTTTGGGGAGGTGTATCACAGCGTTAGTGGATAAGGCACCGCACGTCCCTTACAGGTATGGGGATTTCACTCACACCCACATTAACGAAGCACGTTCACTTTCTTGGAGTGCACGGTTTATTTTAGCTATTTTCACGACTCGAGTGGTTCTGTTTTAGACGACTTTCGCTCCTACTTATAACTTTTTCAGTCAGAACTGGTCAGAACTGAACAATCTACTTTTAACACTTTTAAAACTTCTTGAGTAAAATTTAGTTTATATGTCTATATCACTTTTAGTGTCATGACAACTTTGTGAAATAGCCCCTCTGTTACGTATAATTGAATATGTGTATATTTTCAAAAAGTGCACCTGTATGTAGTGTTATAACTTGTTTTACTGTTGGTCTCTGAGATGCATCCTGCAATTTCTAACAGCTAAAAGTGCTTGATACCTCAACCAAATCTATTTTTGAAATTCTTATGTATATTGCGCTTGAAGTAGTTTTTCACACATCTTGAAAGGAAATATATTCTACTTTTATTAGAAATCTAGGTGCCCTGAATTAATCCCAAATCATTATCTGCCAAATTACCTACAATGCGCTTTCAGAATCACCGTCGGTAGCAGACTCCTTGATCACCTAATCAGCAAGCTGCTGCTGTCGTGATCATTGATGCATGGCCTATTAGCCAATCAAGAGCTGTGGTTTCGTCATTACTAGTCTTCTCGCCGTTCTATGGGCGGTGGCACGTCCGTTCTTCGGCAGCCACTTTCAAACTCTTTGCACAAAATCTCAATGGCTTTCCTGTGAGCTTCTTTTAGGCCCATTGTTTTTTTTTTAACAATATTCTATAGAATAAGACATTACAATGGAGCATTTTTAGGATTTACCAGATTATGGGCCACCCTAGTGTTTATGTCTCATTGCGTATGTTCGAAGTTTGCCACGTTTGCTTTTTACTTCAGAGAAAGCAGGCTGACCCGTATCCTTCAAGACTCCCTGGGCGGCTCGACCAAGACCTCGATCATCGCCACGATATCTCCGGGGATGGACAACCTGGAAGAGACCGTGAGCACGTTGGACTACGCGTCGAGGGCCAAAAACATTCAGAACAAGCCGAAAGTGAACCAGAGAATGACAAAGAAGATGTTGATCAAGGTAGACAATTTTTGGAGTAGCTCTATATATACGCTGATCGCAAAACTTGTGGTTCATGAGTTGTGTCGTGACAATTCGTTCTGCTGTGTTGTGAACCCTCTCCCGCTGTCCTTGCCAGTAGCGGAAGAGACACTATTGTTGGCAGATGAGGTCAATAACTACTTTCGCGTTATATATTTGTGCTTATTTTTTTCTTTTCTGTCCTGCAATTGCAGACTTTCCAACGTTATATTTTTTCAATTCATGCACTATTACTTCACTGTTAGGAGGATGACGGGTGACAGGTCATTTTTAAGTGATATCGTCACCACCAATCAGATTTTATGTTTGAGGAAACAATAAATGTCTCTAATGTCCGTCTGTAGTAGTAGGTTTGGATAATTGCACTACTCACTTGCACTGCTACCACGCCTATTTGAACAGATTTTAGGCAGAACTACTTAGTTTTACCATTTGGCCGTGCAAGTTCACAATGAAGTACCTTGGCAATTTATTTTTTGATATTAATACAAATTTCGAGAGTTACCTCGCGGGCCACTCAAAACCTGCTGGTCTCCTGTGGTTTTGAGATAAGTTAGCTTCACTTTTAGGATTGAAATGCGGTAGTATTGCCGCCTCCACCACCGATTACTTGACCATCCCTGATGACCACCCCGATTGTGATCAATTCTCTTTTGTATCCACGCAGCAATACGACAACGAAATCGAGCGTCTGAGAAGGGAACTGGTGGCGACGAGAGAGAAAAACGGAGTATGCATGGACCAAAAACAATACGAGTAGGTCGCCGTGGATGGCGCTCGGAAGCCGTTCGGCGAATTTACCGAATTTTCCTTTTCTTCAGCACGATGACCGGCCGGTTGAAAGAGCTGGAAAGCATTTTAGAGACGAGACAGGAGGAGCTCGACAAGATACAGGAACTTTTTAACAGCACGTCGGAGGAACTGCAGCTCAAGTCGGAGGAATACTTGATCGTGAAACAGGTTGGATGTGCGAAAATTTTTTGTGGCTAATTACTGTGACTAGGCATTATCATGCACAGTAGCCATACAAAAACCGTTGTGGCGTCATAACGAGTTGTAGTTGTATACTTGACTCGGAGCCCTACTAGTGACATCAATGCATAGCAAAAATCATTTTAGTGACAGTATGAAGGACTGATATAGAGCAGTGTGTCAGCGGCACCTGTTTGAGTAACTTATAGTGTTTAAATCTAAAGATGCCGGTTTTCATGACTTGTGATATTATAATGCCAATTATAATTATAAAGCCGTTTCTTCGTTTTACGATCATTCATGACAATCCAGTTTTCCCCATGACACCAATAAATGTTTTCCATGAACACATCAAAATAAATTTTTTTTTTGGCCTTGAGATTAGGGTTAGGGAAGAGGGATATTAGTGTTGTGGTGGGGTATATTAGTAGGATTGTGATGACTCGCGTCATGACTCAACTCGAGTCGCAATTTTTTGGTGACTCGACTTGACCCGAGTAATTTTCTCAAAAATGAAAAATGACTCGACTCGAAGGGAGTCAATTTATGTATTGACTCGACCTCTAATCGAGTCATTGCGCGTGACTCGTACCAAGTCGTATGATTCGAGATTGGGTATACTAAGACATGCATTTCATTTTAATTTCGAATAATAATAAAGTTTCCACACTATTATAATTTCTTCTATCCGTACTGGTACTTGAAAATGCTACCAGAAACTGTTAAAAGTGAGGGAATTAGTATATTTTTAATGTGAAGCATTCGATGTCACCGAGCAGAGTGTTAAAAAGTGGGTTTCACATGAAATTAACTCGGAACTGAACAGTGAACAGTCAACACAATGACTCGGACTCGAGTTAAAACAATATGACTCTGACTCGACACTCTACCCCGTGACTTGGACTCGGACTTGACTCGGTGGTGAATTGAATATGACTCGACTTGACTCGAGTCAAAACTATAAAAGTCAGATTGACTTGAACCTCGTGATTTGATTACAACCCTGGATATTAGAGTTGGAGGTGGGTTAGTGTTAGGGTTGGGATAATGGTATCCCAATATTATGGTTGGGGATGACAGTTATTAGGGTTGAGAGTATCGTGTCCCTCACCCCAACCCTAATCTTACGAAACTCCCAACCCTAATCTTGGGATACCCTAACCCACCTCCAACCCACCTCTAACCCACCTCAATTGGTTGTGAGGTAATTGGTGTTAAGTTTCGCTTCATTTGTAGGAATTGATGGAAACCCATTCCGAATTGCGGAATCAATCTTATCTAGCCAAAGTGAAAGGCGAAGAGCATCAGAAAGCTATCGTGAACGGGCTACAAGTAAGAGTCGCGTATTTGTGACAAATTTACTGGATCTCGAGCTCGGCTTTTCTCAGGTTGTCAAAGTTACGGATGAAGTCACGGAGAACATCGAGAAGGTTCACGATAAAGTGGAAAGGTTGAAGGACGCGGAACAGCAGAAGTGTTCTGCCGCCGAACAGCATAGCAAATGGTACGATTTGTTGAATGTTACGTTTATTTTGTCGTCCGGTTCTAAGGCCTAATTTTAAACCCGTTCAATACTCTGCATAGACGCAAGCCTTGTTGAAAGTTTCAAGTCATTGTTGGTTCTGATGCTAGCATTTCAAGATCAAGTAACTCTCTATTGTATTCTCTACTACAGCTTCAGTGCGGAGGTCATATCCATGAAAGCGGAGACTCAGAGTCTTGTTGAAAAGAACAAACAGCAGCTAGAATTTGCCACGAAAGCGATCGGTAAATATACAGATATTGTGATTGTTGGATTTTGCTTGGTCTAGCTTTGGCTAGATCGAAGTTTTATTGAAAAGGGTGGGATTAGAGTCGATGGTTTGGTGATTTCCATATTCTGGAGTGCTTAAAGTAGCTCATAGTTAGATTGCAAGTGTGGAGCGGAGAAATGAATCATAAAACTATTGAAAAGTATGTTATAAGTATATTATACGTCTCAAGGGAGAGATTTATTTTTGTCTTCAGACATTCGTTCGCAAGAGAACGAAGCGGTCATGGCGAAAATGGAAGACATGATTGGCGAATTCAAGGATATGTTCGACGAAGTGATCGAAAATTGCAAGCGCGCCGTTTCTGACGCGTTGTCTGAACAGCAGAGGAAAGTCGGCGAATCAGATTTGCTTTTCGCCGAAAAAGAGGTGAGTTGTATGTCTGCTCGAAGCAGACTTGGAATTAGACCAGGGTTGTAATGACTCGACTCGAGTCGCGATTTTCTGATGACTTGACTTGACTCGAGTCATTTTCTCAAATTACGGAAATGACTCGACTCGAGTCAATATGTGTATTGTCTCGACTTGCGCATGACTCGAGACTCAGACGGCCAAGACCGACATTTCATTGTCATTTCGAAGAGTAGTGGAGTATCCAACCGATTGAGATTTCGTCTATTGGTACTGATACTTGAAAATGCGACCAGAAACTGGTAAAAGTGAGGAAAATGAGCATATTATTATAAATACGAACCATTCGATATCCTAAGGCAAGTTTTTGCAACTTTTTTTTACAGCTTCCGGCAGCTTCCTAAATACTCGTAAGATATGTAGAATGCTGTTTTAAGCTGTTTGAGGGAATCTTATAGTGCAACTTTTGTCCATTTTTTTCATGCAACTCTTTGCAACATTTTGCAGCTTTTTCGATTTTTCATGAAAGTATTTTCGGTTTTGGTGAAATACACGGCCAAATTCGACTGAAACACCGTAAATCAGCACCGAAGTACGGGTATTTCGGGAGCTGAGCCGGTAAATTGACTTTTTTTTTTAGTCAACCGAGCAAAATGTGGTCTTTTAGTGCAACTTTTGTCAAAAATAAATGAATAAATGCAACTTTCCGCGGATTTAACTGCAACAAAAACTTGCCCTCACCAAGCAGAGTTATAACAAGTGGGTTTAACGAGACTTTAACTGGATACTGAGCAGTCAACACAATGACTTGGACTCGGACTCGGGTCATAATACTATGACTCGGACTCGAACCTCTGCTTGATGACTTGGACTCGGACTTGACTCGGTGGTGAATTGAAAATGACTCGACTTGACTCGAGTCGAAACTACAAAAGTGAGATTGACTTGTGACTTGGTTACAACCCTGAATTAGACTAATAATATAATCAGAGCGGTGATCTAATCCTAATTTGTGAAATGTTTCTACGCTCTAGTCTGAATTCTGGTTTTTCTGAAAATGATTTAGGAGAACAGTGTAGTGCGCAGTGAACCAAGCTCTGCGTACAGACATTTTCCATTCTCAAGCTTAAGTGAGAATGAACTGAATTGGAATCTAATCAATTTCCAATTTTTTGCGAATTCAGTAAATCTGGTTATAATCTAATTTAGAAAATCGAATTTTGCAGTTTTCTCAGGCTCAGACGTAACTTGTTTCAAACGTACCATTTTTTAAACCAGGAAACTGCCAAAAGAAATCTCCATAAGCAGCAGGAACAGGCGAATGCCAAGCTGGCGGAGATGCTGCAAAGTACAAGGCGATCCGTTCAAATAGTGTCCGGGCTGGACGCCGCGATACGAAAAGAGGTTAGAAAAATTTGATTATGAGTGATTACATGATCGCATGCTCGACTGCAGTTACTCGTCGTATCGTGTGCTCGCGAATTAAGACAACCCGCGGGTCCATAGAGAAACTTGGTTACAAAAAAATGTCCATACCCAAAATTCCTTAATTCGCCAATATCGCAAACTGCTTTAGCCCACAACTATACCAATATATTAGTTTGATGTAACTCTTGGATTTCAGTATAATTAAACAATTGGAACGTAATGCCGGTAATCGGGGTTGTAATGACTCGAGTCATTTTTTCAAATGCGTAAAATGACTCGACTCGAGTCAATTTGTGTATCGACTCGACTTGCACTCGAGTCATTGCGCATAAGTCGAACCAAGTCATATGACTTGAGACTAGGACGGCCAAGTCAGACATTTCATTGTAACATCGAAGAATAGTAAAGTCACCACATTATTGGTATTATGTCTATCAGTCCTGATACTTAGGATAGGGTCAGAATCTGTTGAAACTGAGGAAAATTATGATATTATGAATGCGAGCCATTCTATATCACTCGAGCGGAATTGGAAAAAGTGGGTCGAACCGTATTGAACTATAAACGGAACAGTGAACATAATGACTCGGACTTGACTCGAGTCAAAACTATAAAAGTGAGATTGACTTGTGAATTGGTTACAACCCCGCCGATAATCTAATTCTACCGTAATTTCAAAAAAATTGTGTAGCTATAATTTTAATTGTAATCTAATTTGGGGATGGTGAAAATTTTCTTGTTGTCCAACTTTGTTTTTGAGTACCGCAAAAATAACGGCATGCTACGTTGCAGACGACCGATTTCCACGAAAGTCTAACCAGGCAGGTCGACAAGATATCAACGAAATTGGACAACATCACCAAACAGACTCTGGATGAGCAAGTAAGCAGATTATATTATGCTGTCGCGAGTGGATAGGCCTATTGAGTACGTTGTTAATTATTCTTTTTCAGAATGGCATCGATGCTGCTATAAATCTAATGAGGAAGCAGGTATTATATCTCGCAACACGTGTCCTTGATAGTTGGTATCAATTCAGTCCGTTTTTTAGTTGGATAGTTTAGAGGCGCGCAGCTCTGCCGTTACAAGTATCGCGAAGGACGTCAAAGAGGACGTGAAGTATTTTAAAGAGTGTTCTGCATCTGCGAAAGAAAATCTTCATATGGAAGCAAAACTATCGTTGACTAAGGTAACGAGATTTATGTTCTACACATATCGTGGTTTGGTTGGCCGGAAATGAGTCACAGCTGCGCTTGCATTCCATTGAAAGTGACAAAGTTGTTAGGTGTCGTTCGGTGTATAGTCTGTGGTTTATATTGTTGAAAATCTGTACAGTAGGGGTGTTCAAAAATGACTTAATTTCTCAAATTGCACTGGCTACTTGATAGCATTGTTAGGTTACCTAATTAAATGACGCACACTAACCTATAGAGGCATTGCTAAAGTTTTGGATTTATTGAATAAAAATTATTACTAAATTTTGGATTTGGAAAAAAAGTATTTATGGTGGCGAATTCTTTCAAGTATTTCTTATAGGTCCACCCGCTATGATTTGAAATCTCATGTTTTGATCATCAATAACTTTGTTTCTACTGGTACGAAATGACTCTAATTCGTTGCGCCTCGTTTTTTCAGACAATCTAACGATTTCATGGGGTAGCCAGTAAAATTTCTATTCATATTCGACACTTTTTCTCTTGTAGCAACGCCACTATAGGTCGGATTTGAGCCAAAATCGCCTTGCGGCGTTTACTTAGGTAACTCAACAATTTTATCAAGTAGCCAGTACAATTTGAAAAAGTCATTTTTGAACACCCCTGTTGTACAGATTACTGGATTTTCAAAACCAGCAACTAGATCCGGAACTAACGACCTGTACAATTCCTCAAACTCGCTAGGTTCAATTCCGAAGCAGCTCGTTGCTTTTTATCTCGCCGGAATCGGTTCGGCTACCCACATTAACAGTGCAGGTTTGCAATGGGATGTGTTTCGAACCCCCAAATCCACCTCCTGGCTACACCACTGTTGGGGGTGATGACTATGGGGTAGCAATGCTTGCAAGAACATCCGACAACTATTATTTTTAAGTGCGCAACTAAAACTACTTGCTTTTCAAAATCAGCAACTAGAACTACCCAAAAAAACACTTAGTTGATTAGTTAGTTGATCGTCAACTAGTTACAATGGTAGTTTGTACAATTCTCGCGATACAATGCAAAGCAAGTAATCGAGCAAAGGAGTTTGAACGCGCTGCCCATCACGGGAGCTCTCCGGGCCGCCTTTTACGAGAGAGACTTCTCTTTGATTTTCCTACCCTGCGATTTCAGTTGGAGTCTGTCGTGGGCGAGGTGGAAGAAGGTCTGCAGACTTCGGTCGATCAAGCTGAACGAGACGCGACGACCAATTGCCGGCTCCTGTGCGAGGCCGTTGGGGAAATGCGAAGCTTCTCCGCAGGCTTGGTCGAGGACGGAAAAGAAACGCAAGAAACCGTCTGCTCGCATCTGAGTGTAAGTGCTATAATACACGCCTTCACGCCGATAGTAATATTTTTATTGGTGAAAAATACGGTTTCAATAGACTCTTGGAGGTGCGGGACTTCAATATACAGTTGAATAGTATATTCATTAGGGGTGTTCAAAAATGACTTCTTTTTCCTCAAATTGTACTGGCTACTTGATAAAATTGTTAGTTTACCTGATTTAAGCCTGCGCACAAAATTTGGTACAATTCCAGCCCGTACGCCTTGCTACTGGAGGAGAAAGTTTCTATTTACTATATAAAAATAAATTTGAAAAAATATTAAAAGTTTCTGTTCACCCCATGAAAGTGTTAGGTTGTCTAGAGAAACGATGTTCACCAAATTTGGTTCAATTCCAACCAGTGGAAGCGGAGCTATTGCCGTCGGACAATTTGGATTTGAATAAAATAGTATTTACGGTGGGCACGACTATAAGAAATAATTAAAAGAATTGGTCACCTAAATACTATTTTATTCGAATCCAAAATTTTTCAACGGCAATAACTCCGCTTCCAGTGGTTAGAATTAAGCCAAATTTGGTGAGCATCGTTTCTATAGACAACCTAACAATTTCACAGGGTGAACAGAACATTAAAAAAAAATTTATTCATTTTATATAATAAATGAACACGTTCTTCTCCTGTAGCAATGCGGCTATTGGTTGGAATTGAACCAAATTAGGTATGCAGGCTTCAATTAGGTAATCTAACAATTTGATCAAGTAGCCAGTAGAATTTGAGAGAAAAAGTCATTTTTGAACGCCCCTAATGGGGATCCCGTCTGAAGCTTCCTGCGATATCCTGAATGTCACCAACCAAGTGACAAGAAAATGCTAAGGAATCTATTGCTCATCGCTGATCTTTATGAGATCTGCAATTTTTTTAAATAATTTTTGGTACAGAACTTCTAGACTGCTTTCCTAACCACGCCCATTGTGCATGTACATTTCAAAAACTTTTTTGATAACAAGCCTTCAGAAAGACTGTTCAGAAAGCACGAGTCCACTGAGCCCTTTCTCTCTCGAACAGGACGCTTCGGAGTTGAAGTCTAGATTCGCGACAGACTCGAGAGATGCAGTCCGAGAGATGGTCGACTCGAACCGGCAGCAGATGACCGACGTGCTGGACACGCTGGACGCGGTCGCGGAAAGAGAGGAAGACTTGTCGCGCACCATCGACTCTGAACTGCAACGATTCGATTTGATGACGAAAGAGTTTTGTGAGGTTGAAAGCGAGAGATTGCGGCCCACAGGTGAATTGGGGTGGTACTGGGAAGAAAATAAATTAGATAATAATCTGTCACTAAACCATGGACTCTAAGGTTCTTGAAAAATGAGTTCCTTTTTTCAAGGTTGATTGACTATTTGTTGAAGTAAAAAAACACTGCTCATGAAACTTGGCTCCCATTAACCTCTAGAAGGGTAGTTATTACAGTACGAAATTTTGGATTTATTAGAAATTGTATAGTATATTAATAGTGAAATATATCAGCACTCAGCAGGGATGATCGTCAGCAACTATAAAAGAATTGGAAAGAACATTGTGTATCAACAATCGTATCACAACATATGGCATGACCGGCATGAAATTTCGAAGAACTGGGGTGAAGAGATCGCTGAAGCTCAATGTGCTATTTTTAGATTACACACAAACTCCTGCGCAAAGTTGGTTGGCTTATTTTGATAAAAGTTCACACAAATGAAAGTGTGAACGGCTTCTCGCGACGACGCGAAATCTGTCGCTGCTATAATTTTCAACACAAACTGAATTACCCAACAAACGTTTGCCAATGGCATATTTCATGGCATTTGCCTGTTCTGAATCAAGCTTCAGGGAGATACGATCGTTGAGATGCAATGTCCTTTCCAATCCTTTACTAGTTGCTGACGATTACCACCCCTGACGAGTGTCAGCCGAAAATATTCCGGTTTATTTCAATATGAATATACTATTCAATTGTGTATTGAAGTTCCGTACCTCCGAGAAGCTCTTCATGTATTCGGAAGAATTCTTCTTATCAAATTCGACTGGATAACCCATGATGCATAAAAAATTTGGCTCCCTTGCGACCTGTCCGACTGTATTTTTTAGATTCCAAAATTTTGAATTGACTTGAAGACTATGAAATCAAATCATCGAAGAATAAAATTAAAAGAAATACTTGAAATCTTTTCTGGTACCGGACGTACTTGTCTTGTGTAAGAACGATGCATAACCAATTTGGCTCAATTCCAACCTGTTAAAGCGAAGTTTTGGACCGGTGTAGCTAAATGATAGAATTTCCCACCGAAAATACTATTTTTTTCAAAATTTTACTCATATTAAAATGAACCCGAATATTTTCGGCTGACACTCGTCAGGGGTAATCGTCAGCAACTAGTAGAGAATTCGAAAGAACAGCGTATATCAACAATCGTAACACAAAGTATGACGTTGTTGATATACGCTGTTCTTTCGAATTCTTTACTAGTTGCTGACGATTACCCCTGACGAGTGTCAGCCGAAAATATTCGGGTTCATTTTAATATGAATATACTATTCAATTGTATATTGAAGTTCTGTACAAGTTCTGTACCTCAAAGAAGCTGTTCAAAATTTTACTCATCAATAACTCCGCCTCTATGAGCCGGAATGAGGATTTGCCGTGTTTGAAGAGTCATCCACTCGAATAAGAAACTGCAGTCACGCGATACTGCATTTCTTTGAAGGTCTGACGCCGGCTAGGAAATCCTACTCGTATCCCAAGAAATTCCGAAACCTGTCCTCGGACAATGACCTGCTGCGGTCGTTCCACGAGAAGCTGAGGATCGAGGAAGAAGCGGAGGAGGAAAGGAAACTGTCGGAGGAGGCGGCCGCCAAAGAAAAGGCGGAGCACGAGGCGGCGTTGGTAGGCTTTGAATCTCTCGGATTTTGAGCCGTTGTCAATAAAACCAATGACTAGCACCAGCACCGACAAGGGCGATAACCCTGATATATTCAGCCGATATTGAAAAGATGTGGCATCTTAAAGCGCTTTCCCAAAACTCCAGAGCATTTGTTTGAACAGTCTTACGGCTACTGCTACGCTTTACCGAGAAATAAACTAGAAAGACTGCATCTGGACACATGTGAGCCATAGGAAACCAATATCACCAATCTAATAGCCGCAGATTATAGTTCTCTGACTCCCAATGCTACTGCTTTTATACCTCTACTGGCCAACACCGATAATAATTCTTTCAAAGCGTGATGTCGACTTGGATATAATCGGCCGAGCTCGATAGCTGACCTTTGAACTTCTGTTTTCAGAGCAGCGTTTCGTCGGAATCGTCGAGCGAAGTGTCGTCCGAGGATATGGAGAACGCGTCGTGCAGTGGGGGCATGCCGTTTTTCATGGTAAGATATCCTCCACCTTATTTTGGCATCAACGGGACACGAGTTGGCTACGAGACTGTCCCAGGGTTGTTAAAAAATAACTTTTTTCCCACATGCCAGTGATTCACTGAATAAACTGTCAGGTTACGCTAATAAATGCTGCACACCAAATTTGGTTCAATTTCAACAAGTACATGCCGCCGCGGAGCCAATTTAAATTTTTAATTTTATGAAAAATTACAAATTTCTTTTCTGTGAACCCCATGAAATTGTTGAGTTGTCGTTAAAAATTATGCAAAACAAATTTGACTCAATTCCGACCTGTGGAAGTGATGCTATTGCAGTTGAAAGTGCTGGATTTGCAAAAATAGCATTGACGGTGGGTAATCCTAGAACTATTAATGAAAAACTCAAATAACTCCGCTTCTACAGTTTAGAATCAAGTGTAATTTGTTTCGTACCAGGTTTTGAAGACAACTCGACAATTTCATGGGGTGACAGAAAAATTTGAAATTTTTTTTTTAATAGTAAATGAAAATTTAAATTGGATCTGCGGCGGCTTATACTTGTTAGAATTGAACTAAATTTGGCGTGCAGCGTTTTTTTTTTATGGTAACCTGACAATTTGATCAGGGAATCACTGGAATGAGGGAAATAAGTTGTTTTTGAGCAGCCCCCCGTCGTCCATATCCTAATTCGTGGCATCATCACTATCATCACATCGATTGCCTCATTGTTTCCAAATTGAGTAAAGGAAAGAAAAGGACGTGGTTTATTTTTGTCCTTGATGTTTTTTGCGGCACTGGCATATACACCGACTCATGATACACATTAGGGTTGTCCAAAATTTCAAAATTCTTACAAATCTTCCGTTGTAATGTCTTATTCTATAGATTGTTGATAAAAAACGACACTGGGCCTAAAAGAAGCTTACAGGAAGGCCGTTAAGATTTCGTGCAAAGCGTTTGAAAGTAGCTGCCGAAGAATGGGCGTGCCACCGACCATAGAACGGCGAGAAGCCTAGTAATCACGAAACCACGGCTCTTGATTGGCTAATGGGCTATGCTTTAATGACCACGACAGCATAAGCTTGATGATGAGGTGATCAAGGAGTCTGCTACCGGCGGCGATTCTGAAACCGCATTGCATGTAGGTTGACTGATAATGACTTGGGATTGTTTAGGGTATGTTGAGGTACGAAATACATGATGTACAAACAACAACTGCTTCACAAAAACGTCTAAAGCATAACTGCTTTATTGTGTAGGAAACCGCCGTAGCCTATATGCCTTGTTTTCAACGAGGGAAAGCATAGGCGCTTATGCAAGTGGCGACGGATTCCTAGTTTCAGAAAGGCTATATCATTATTGAATACAAATATAAAGCCTAACAATGACACTTCAATTTGTGTGATCTTATTGGGCTCAGGTTGTAGTGCGTAGTTGAAGTTTTGAATGATCTAGGGATCGGTTGAATCAGACGGTTAGGCTTGGCACTTATCAGATGTCTACAGCAAATTGAATTCTCACTTGTAAGTGTTTTCAAAGTCCCTAATGATGCAGAGACGAGGTGTAAATGTAAGCACGGACTATGCTTGATATTATATAAACACTATGCTGGATATTATGCACTATGCAGCATTGTCTGTGCTTTCCCTTACACCCCTTTTATGCACGATTATCAAGGCCTTTGACATATCATATCCAGCATAGTATGTGCTTACTTTTACACCTCTTTTCTGCACCAGCATTAAGGTCTTTGAAAACACTTGCAAGTTAATACAATTTGATGTAAAAGCATCTGATAAGTGCCAAGCTAACCCGCTGATTCAGCCGATCCTTGGAGCTTTCACAACTTCAACTATGTACTACAACCTGAGCCCTATAAGCTCACACAGACAAAGTAGTGTCATTGTTAAGCTTTATATTTGTATTCAATAATGATAGATCCTTTCTGAAACTAGGAATCCGTCGCCATGCACTAGCATAAGCGCCTATGCTTTCCCTCGTTGAAAACAAGGCATATCGGCTAAGGCGGTTTCTTTCACAATAAAGAAGTCATGCTTTGGACGTTTTTGTGAAGCAGCAGTTGTTTGTACATCATGTATTTCGTACCTCAACATACCCTAAACAATCCTAAGTCATTATCAGTCAACCTACATACAATGCGGTATCAGAATCGCCGCCGGTAGCAGACTCCTTGATCACCTCATCATCAAGCTGCTGCTGTTGTGGTCATTGAAGCATAGCCGATTAGCCAATCAAGAGCCGTGGTTTCGTGATTACTAGGCTTCTCGCCGTTCTATGGTCGGTGGCACGCCCATTCTTTGGCAGCTACTTTCAAACGCTTTGCACGAAATCTTAACGGCCTTCCTGTAAGTTTCTTTTATGTCCAGTGTCGTTTTTTATCAATAATCTATAGAATAAGACATTACAACGGAGGATTTGTAAGATTTTTGAAATTTTGGACAACCCTAATACACATACACACGATCTGTGCATATGCATACCATGAGTGCATGATGTGCATATGCCGCTGGACAAGGAAGTGCAGATATAGCCTTTACGGCTTTCTAAGTCATGCACCACCCGTCCAAGCTATCCCAGTAATGCATGAGCGCCAAGCAGGGAAGTCATGGATACCAGTGTTACTAATCAGGTCTTTGGTCTGACCCGGCCGGGGATCGAACCCACGACCTACCAATCAAGAAGCAGGACGCTTCACCATTACGCTATGTTGTCGGTTTTTGATGCATTAAGTCGAGTACTCGATTGTAACTCGTCACCTAGTATGCGGAAAGCTTGAAGATGCATCTCGTATGCGACCACAAGTAAAAATCAATGCCATTTTGCCATTGCTCCGCCACAGGAGATAATTTGGTTTTTTTGCGACCAATCCTATATCATCGCACTTTGTGACAACGCTGTTGGTTGATCGCGACTTAGCAGATACGTCACTTCCGCTAACATGAGTAGCTTTGTGCTACCAATTTTGTATGCTGCGACGCGTCCAACGGGGGTTTACGACCTTCCACAGTGGAGAATAGTATTGAAGCTATAAGTTCTCGTTGATAAATCCATTCTTAGTGGGAAGAAGCTTGTAATTTGGGTGCTCGAAAAAGCTGTCTCTCACTACTACTTTCAGATTCGAGTATGAAAGCAATCTAACAAGCCAAATCAAAAAAACAACATTTGAGTTAACCACTTGTGTCATACATGGATATAGTGATTGGTAACCATTTGACCTTCTCCCAATCTCGATTCAGGCCAGCAAGAAGCAGAACCAAACAAGCAAGTTGCCGCAAAGGTCAAAGATATCGAAACTGCCATTGCGCTCGACTTACAATATACGTTGATCGATTCCTTTGCCAGTAGGCAAATGCTGATGTTGTGAATATGTCATCTCATTGTACCCACAGCTGCCTGTGGAATTTCTGCCGAGGTCGAAATGTAACCAACTTGAGCTCCGGATTCCTGCCATTTTGCTGCGGCTTTATCAATGCTTCGTAATTTCAGCCCTTATTTTAGTGGCAGTATTATCTCTTCATTAAATTTACTGCCTGATTATAACATTGCCGAGTTCTTCTGGTCAAGTTGACAATGTTTCTGCATTGGCTGAGATATCTTGACGGTCTTTTCATCATGACCAGGCCCAACCCGAGTGATGAAATGGAATTAAGATCGGTCTGTGAGTGAAGGGAATGGGCCATTGTGAGTCATGCTGCTTTGTATCTCCTTTTGATTTCTGCCAATATTTCTGAAGTCATTAAACAGCCCAGGCTTATCAGAAGAACATCAAATGTTGATTGCTGCGTTGCAGAAACGTCAGTAATCCATACTTGGAGGTTGCATTGATAAGCGTGTGTTTATGAAATGTTGGTAAAGGAGTTCGTGCTTCTTACATGTAAATAAAGAATTGATCTAGTATTACATAATATTTGTTGTGGTGGGTTTTTAGCAGTACAAAATGTGGTCGGAGTACGATCTGCTCTTCATTGACATGTGTTGCAAGGTCTAGCCAGGGATATGTATAGTGGTGGCGTGGTTTTCTCGTTTTGTGGTGTTATGGTATAATACGTTATAGGTCGGTAATTTGGTAATATGATCACATTGATCAGTATATGTTTCCTGGTGAAATGAGAAAATTGCGATCAAGGAGGAGCGATGGTGGTCTGGCGTTACAAATTACCCAGAAATGTTGCTAAGAGCATATAACGGTGGTGAAAACTGACGTCAGTGTGGGGTACTCCCTGCCACATACAGTTTTTTTGCCTGAGACTGACGTCATGCCCACTTGCGTGACCAGGTAGGTCCTCGCCCACCAATTTAGCCCAATCCAAATGCCCCGACACCACATTGTCCCTTAACGTCAGCACCCAACCCGAAGCTCGATGCGGGGCAAAATTTAATTCTCAAATCATAATAAAATAACACGTTTTTGGACAGATTCATTTAACTTGAGACTTTTCAACTATAAATTACTAATCTACGGGGTTAGGTATAGTTCAACAGATACGTAAATATAGTCCAGACATTTTACGTGTGTTTCAGTCGGACGTGGTGACGCCCCAGACATAGTACCTGCACACAAAAATAATGCCTGAGTTTTCCACAGACTTGAACGGAAAGAGAGTCTTTATTTTATTTTTCATCCAACCAAAATACATAACAAACGGCAGTGTTGGTGGTGCAGAAAATATCTGCACAGTATTCGGTATTAGATAGGAATGATCCATAAGACCGTGAAGGTAATCTAGTCTGATCACACCAGCATCAAACAGGTAAACTTGACTCTGAACAGTCTGGCCGTAAAAAATGTTTAGTTAAAAAAGGAAAATAGAAAAAAAAATTAAACGATGATAGCAAATGATCAATGAAGCAATGTCTGGGCGAGGTTGGGCAACAGTGTTAGTATAACGACAGGAGGTGATCACGTAGGTCTTTTTTGAATCAATTATAAGGCAATTCACGGATATGTGGTGGTAATGCATTCCAGATGATAGGTCCCGAGTAGTCGATAGATCTCTTAGTTAGGTTGCTATTGGGTGGGGGCAAGTAGATATTTCCCTTTGACGAGGATCTCTGTAATGGGAGTGGACATTTTTAGCAGGTATGAAAAAGTCATCAAACACAGGAAGGAGACTATTGGAAAAATATTTGTGAATAACTTTTGATACTTCGAAGCGATAGTTCATCAACTGGCAAAATTCGATGCTTACGGTAGTAAGGCGATAAATTGGTACGTAAAGGTACAGATGAGATCAGTCACTTCAGACATGACGCGGATTATTCGACAGACTTGAAAACACTCCCCAGAAATGATACCAGACGTTAGACAGACTTAAACACACGCTGGACACGCTCCAGACCACCGGCGTAGCCAGGGAGGGGCGGAAGGGGCGGTCGCCCCTCCCAAATTTTTGGAAAATTTTCGAAAAATCAATAAATATAACAGTATTTTAGGACAGATGAATGCAGCCTGAAATTTTTCTTCGCGCTTCCGCGCGATTGACTGGTCCACTGTCCAGTCCATGCATGTCTTGATTGTATTATCCGTATCTTGAAAATAAATGCTTTCGCAAATAATCCCCCTTATTGAATTAAGCTGCATTCTCAATTATGAGAATACAACAGTAGAATAGCAGTAGATACACCAGCGTGGCCCAAGGTCGTTGGGTTGATTGAGACTAAGGGAGTCAGTACAGCATGGCGGTTGTAGACTGTTAGCTCCGGCAAGTACCGTAACGGTACATGCGAATACATATAGAGTAGGGTACATGCGACTCTGCAAAATGCGCTCCCAAAATGATTGACGGCCTTAAAACCGACGCATGTATTCCGAAGCCTTCGGTATAGATTTCCGGGTGTTTAAATGACAGGCGCCTAGTGATTCTGTCCCTGCAATTAGACCCCTCCGTCATAAATGCGACTGGCGCAGGAAAATATCGCTAACTCCGGTTAAAAACGGCTAATTTGAAATCGCACAAGTGTGATCAAATGAGTTTTATAATTTGGTCTGGTATGTATGAGCGATTCCAATCTTTAAAGTAGCGTCAATCTTTATCAGAGGTCGCTAAATAACCGTGCTTCAACGACTTAATTGATAAGACTGGAATCCACTTGATCAAATGCTCGTCCGTGAAACGATCGCCTAATAAAAGCTACAGTGGGAAAACTGGAAGCTCTCATAGGGTCTGTGTGTGCGTCTTAGATTCGTATGGATAAATGGTAGTGATGAAATTGCCCATGACAGAATGTACGGTATGTGTTTCCACGGGGGAGCTCCCCAAAATTCATGAAAAAAAAACAATAAAATAAATTGTAATTCTGGCTACGACCCTGCGTGTGAGCGATCTCTCGTGTGGTGACTGGTGACAGCTTTCTCCGCAAGTTATGAAGTAGACCGGTTATCAACCATTTTGCAAATTTAGAGGTTTCGCGGACCCCTAGAAAATGCTATGTGGACCCCGGTTGAGAACCACAGCTCTAAATAGTCTTGCCGTATGGTATGAATGTAGTTCAAGTGTGCCCCTGAACGCTCGATGACACCACTTCCATTGGCCTTACCGGTAAATCTGATAATTAAAACGTATTTGCAATATGCAAATAACAATATAATAAACCAATTCCATTCGATAACCATGAAAAATTTTTGCGCGAATGTGTAGACGCCCGAGTTTTTCACGATCACATCACATTATGTAAGAGTGTGTCAATGATGTGTTAATCATCAAATAAGGGCCCAAGACCATCGTATTTACCCTATTTTCCTTATATTTAAGGGAGAGGGGCTCATTTACGTCATCGAATTTTTCGCCCCTCCCAAATATTTTTTCTGGCTACGCCCCTGCTCCAGACACGAAAATCTGTGTTCAACAGACGTAAATACATTGCTCTATCAAGTATGCCGGACCCCAATTGTGGAACAACATCTCGCCGGCTATCCGACAGTCGTCGAGCATGTCCGTCCAGTCCACATTAAGTCGAAATACAAACAATTTCTTCTAAATGAAGACTAGCCAGTCTTCAGGATTACCGGACCACGACCTAACATCGACCTCGCCCTCCGCCACATGCCACCTCATTTTGTCGCTTGCGTCTTATATTCTCTGCATTACTTTTCATTCAGTGTGCATGCCTCTTCTTTACTTCGCCTAGGCTAAGGTGGGTGTCTGATATTAAAGGCTACTCCAAGTTGTTTCCACACCTTCCTATCTTTTCATCGCATTTGTATCGCAGTCTTGAGATGTTGTGAAACGATAAAAATAATAATAAACCTGATTGATTGATTGATCAGGAATGATTATAGATAACTAAGGTAAACCTTAGGTTTACCTTAGTTATCTATAGAATGATACCTTAGTGATGCCTGCGATACCTCAGCGTTATCTGTGATACCTGAGTATACTGACTCAAATATTGATTTTCTGACTCGACTCTGTTATGGACTCGCACGATTGGTCATGAGATGATGATTTTACATTGTATGGCGAAATCATAGACTAGTAGATTGCATGTCGCCAAATTTTCTGTGGACAGCGCATATCCGAATTTCTGGATGAGTAAGAAGTTTCTAGGATATTTTACTATGTCAAGAAACCATGGAAAGTCACACTGTGCCCATAATGTCGCAACGCCAGCCTTGTTAAACGGGCAAGGAAATTCACATCGTAACGGAAACGATCCACACATTCCGCGCTTTATGCCTTCTGCAAGCCAGGAGTCGGGACCATATCCAAGAAAATTCGTGGACAATTCAACCGAACGCACCAAGTTTCGTGGGTCGTACTCGCTGAGACGACATCACACGGAAGACTGGAGGACAAGAAGCGAGTCGGCCTCATCTTCAAGGTTTCATGAATGGCGAGAGCCTCGAAATGGTCACCGGAATTCGAGCCATCTCTCCCACCCAATCATCAGTGATCACATCTATAGAGGTATTACGTTATAATTATAACTGCATGGTCAGTGTTAGTGGTGCTAGACCAGGGGTTTCTTGTCGTCCTTTTGAGTTCTGAAATTCTGATAGGCCTAATTAAACACACACGAGAAATGATTTTGAAGCCACATATCTATATCTGAAATAATTCACATTCATGGTTATTCGATTGTTTTGTATCCTGCTTCTTACTGATTGTACTAGAACAGTGGTTCCCAACCTTTTTCGACTCATCGCCCCCTTTTCAAGCTCAACGCCGATCATCGCCCCCCCAGTTTTTGTGAACCGAAAAATCGGTATACGAACTGTAATCATCGGCGGGTTGACTAAAAAAAAAAGAGAAGGTCAATATTTCGGCTTGTTGTAGAATTTTACACTTTTGCAACTAAATTTCCATAGGTCATTTTCCGACTGAACTACAATATATCCGTTTTAACGAGTCATCGCCCCCCTATCGCCCCCTTCGCTATTTTCACCCCCTGTCGCCCCCTTTGTCCATTTTGTCCATTTTCGCTCCCCTACCGCCCCCTTCATCATTTTCGCCCCCCTAAGCCGCCAAATCGCCCACGTTGGGAACCACTGGACTAGAAGTTATATGTGAATCTGCATGTATTGATCCCAATTGTACTACAGGAGTGCAGCTAATAGAAGACATTGGCTAAGTCTAATACATTTAGTGACAATATGTTCCTTGATTGGCCTATTCACAATATGTAGAATTGTTAACATATTAAATAACCATTTCGAAAATTATGTCATGCAAAAACAAACGGAAATATAACTTGAGTGACAATAGAATTTACATTGTTTTCACACAGGTGATATCAGAAGCACCGTAAGATATGGCAACGGTATGCCGAGGAAATATTATAATTTTTCAAATCCCTTCTGCGATATGCAAACAAGAAGTTCCACAAGTTTTCCTACGCAAAGACGTCGTCATGGTTTGCTTAATATTAATTTATCTTGAGTCTACAATTTGTCCTACTGCTTTATTGCCACAGGATCAGCCTCGGGATCTTCTGACGCCCATCATAATGATGCAAGAATTGATCCAAGCAGGTGGTGTACTTGAAATTTTATCATATCTAAAGTTATTCGTTTGATTCCGAACAACTTACCAATTCCTAGTTGATCCAGCGTTTTTTTTTATCAGTGCAATGCGGCACTTCCTGCTACGATATCACTGCATTCAATCACAGGCCACAAACTCTAGCCGATCAACTTCCTTCATCTTCTAGATTTCAGCTCCGTCGTGAGTGGGAAAATATTGAAACTCCTTCACCAGCCGCGGCCTCCGACGTGAAGCCACTTCGAGTTGTATCTTACAATATACTCTCCCAGGTAGTGCTACGGGCGTGTATCAAAAATTATTGTGTCGTATAACTAACTGGCGATTGTTATCATTCACAGAAATTATTGCACCTCAACAGCTACCTCTATCACAAGTGCAATCCGGACAGTCTGCGGTGGTCTAATCGGTGGGAGAAATTGCAGCAGGAATTTCACGAATTCAACACCGATGTAAGCTATTTTCATCTATTGGCGGTACTAAATGATACTAAGGCCAGAAGTAAGGTCGCAGTCACTTTTCATGTTCAACTCACTTTTGTATAGCTCTGCTTGGGTAATTTTGAATGCCTCGCATCCATGATATACTAATTTATGACACTCTCAACACTCGTCAACAGTTTCCAGCCCTTTTTTCGGGTATCTGTGCTGATAGACGAAATAGCAATAATGTGGTACCGTTAACTTTACTATTCTTAGAAGATACAACGAAATGCCTGTCTTGGCCATCCAAGTCTCGAGCTCTATAACTTTGTCGAGTCACGTGCAATGACTTGAATACAAGTCGAGTCCATGCGCAAATTATCTCGCGTCGAGTCAGTTTCCGTAGCTATAGAAATAACTCAAACCAGGTCGAGTCACCGTAAATCTCGACTGGAGTCATTACAACCCTTTTTGTACTGATGATCAGGTCTGTGCTAAATCGTAATAGGACTATCAGACTGAATTTGTTATGACGCAAAGATTAGCTGTCATCTTTACGATATTAAATCATCATTGGCAAATGACATCATCCATTGTAAATATTGGTGGGTAGTTCGATTTTTACCTCGTCTTAACTTTTAAATGACTTGCGGTTAAGTCTGACTTTTTCAAAATGGAGTCGGTTCATTGGGTAAATGTGAATTGTATGACAATGCTCGGTGCCAAGTGTGGTTTTTCGCATTCAACGGATTTTTGTAAGCATATAGAGAACTCAGTTTCAAGCTTCCCATGCTGAAAAGAGAAAATTAGAACTGAAATGCTTACTGCAAGCACTTTCAATTGCGCATAGTGTATTTCTCGTGCTATCCCTATTAGGCCTAAGTACTTGAATATATCTGTTAATGACCGTTGTAAATTTTCAGATCCTCTGTCTGCAAGAGGTGGAGGAATACCACTTTCATCGAGACATCAGACCCTTTTTGGAGAAAAGAGGCTACGAATGTCACTACAAGAGAAGGACGGGTCGAAATATCAACAAGCCCGACGGAGTGCTGGTCGCGTTCAGGATAAAGAGGTTCAAGTTGTTGAAATGCAGAAAAGTGGAGTACAACAGGTGAGCGTTGTGTTGAACGATCCATAGCTGTGTCATAAGTAGGGCAGTTTTTTTTGACAAGTCAAAATTTGTCAAAATTGTTCATAAAGTCAAAACATTTTTGACGTCGTTATTTCGTTTGTATCGTAGATTTTGCACTGTCGGTGAACATATCATTTGATATTTTACAACATGTAACCCTACTTCATAGGCCTACTGTTGTAAACGGCTGATTGTCTGCTCATTTTGAATCAATGACGGTCAAATAAAACAAATAGGTTGTCATTGTATTATGGTCAACATACCGCAATATCTTGAATGAAGAAAGACTTCCTGAGCATTGCATCATTCTTATATCGAGAAGCGCATGATGAAAAATTGTGATATAGAGAACATTGTCAGAATGAAGCAACACGGTGTGTCACCAGCAGTGCACGCACAACTTGAGTGTGTCACCAGCCAACAACTGCTGCTGTTGAACGTCCTTGGCAAGTTTCTTAGTAAGGACGTGTACTTTCTACCCAAGAATGTAGGAAAGTATCTCTCGTTGTACTACAAATTTTTTTAATTATTCCCCCCATAATACGTATTACAACCACTGGAGTTCTTCATAGGGGCAGATTTAATTCAATTTCTAAGTTTCTAGAATTTGGGAAAGCTGGAAATTTTATTGTCTTTTCTAGTCTAGTCAATTTCCCAGTCTGCAAATTCAGTAATTCTAATTCGAATCTAATTTGGTAGAAAACTAGCTATAATTATAATCTAATTTTAAAAACTGAAATTTTCTTGTCCGAATTGGTGTATTTCCAACTAATTCGTGTTTGGTGAGGAACTATGTTATCTTTGAAATTATCTTTCAATAGCCTCCTACTCTTTGCGATACAGAGGCAGTGTGCCACCAGTAAACCAGGACAACGTCGCAGTCATCACGTTATTGAAACCAATGGCAGAAGCGCCCGTTCCGAAGGATGGTTGTCTATGCGTCGTCAACACACACCTATTATACAATCCGAAACGAGGTATAGTTTTCATAAAATGTTTCGTCAATGATATTGTCTTCGAATGCTGTACGTATTGCGGACAGGTGATATTAAACTAGCGCAGTTGAGCACCTTGTTTGCGGAAGTTCGTGACTTGTTGTCCGACTACAGCATGGACAAAGTATCTATTTTGTTATGCGGCGATTTCAACTGCATCCCGGAGTCCCCGTTGTATAAATTCGTCACGAATCGGGAATTATGTTATAGAGGTAAGTTGAGATTTGTAGATGATGCAGTAAGGGTCGGTCAAAGTAAGTAAGCGATGTTTGCTGCTCTAGTAAAATTAAGGCTGTAAATTTCTGCTCAGTTACACGTAGTGGAAGCATATCATGAAAGCTGGAATGTTTCACAAAGTAGATTTGGTCGAACGGTTGCATACTTTGGCAGGTAAATGTAGGTGACCGCATTCTGAAGTGCAAGTTATATTTGCGTGAATAATGCTAAATGACCAAAGATACTACAAACCTGTTACACAATCTTCGAAAATATATTCTGTTACCGAGATAAAGGCACTTTTTCATCGGTTTTTATGACAATTTCGCCGGTAAAAGTCTTGTAATATGAATATCCCAGAAATACGTTTCAAAATCGAAATTGGAGAAAATAATGTTTCAAAATCTACATTTCACTGGTAAAAGTTGTGTAATATAGGTTTACCATGTTTTGAGATGCGAAAAGAGGACTCTTTAACAAATCAAAAACTATGAAGTAGCATTCATTAGTACGAGGTGTTTTGGAAATTTTTCTGCCATTACTGATGTATTGATTAGTGGAAAAAAAGGTTATTTTTTCTGATTCTACTCCTGAATGACCCGCCCCCACGTATTATGGGTTGGTGTTAACCTTTTAGTCAACCTCTCCGTCTGGATCCTGATTTCATGTATATTATGCCGTTTTTTTAGTTGTCTCTGTATAATCATAGTGTCCTATATGGTGTGGACACAGCGAGTTTGAACGGTTCACTGCATTTGGGTTACGTCATACTTTCCATTTGGCCAAAGGCAACTTTACGGCCATTTTTGACTGGCTTATCGAGCGCTAAATTCGATAAAACTGGTATCAATGGAAATCTGCTGCTGTACTGATTACGAAAATAGAAATTTTATTCTTCTCATGGTCCGGGAACCCCCAAAATCAGCCTCAAATTTTGCATTGTGATCGAGTATGGCATGGCGACGCAACAATGCTGTCTGGCTCTTTCTTCTTAGCTTCACTCTCGTTTTGCGAGACAGAATTGTTGCGTCACAAGGCCCAACTCGATCACAATGCAAAATTAGAGTCTGATTTTGGGGGGTTCCAGGACCATGAGCAGCATAAATTTTATATTTCATAATCAGTACAGCAGCAGCCAGAAGTACTTCTCTAGAATTCATAATCTGCAATATTCAATACATGTACTATTAAGATTTGGAATGTCGGCACGTGTCTGGGCAGAACGTGGGACAGAAAGGGAGGAGAAACTTGCTGCCATCTCAGCTACTCCCCGAAAGTGTGGGCATATCAGAAAACGGCTGTGTAAAAGTAGGCAGAGGTGAATGATTCCGTTTCACAATTACACCGTTCGCAAATTCATATGTGCCATGCTCAGACTGGGACAACCAGATGATTCTTGTTGTTGAATTGGACTAATCTACTTTGTGAGTTGTTTCTACGTACTAATTTTATTCTAATCCACTCTCTGGCTTTCCTGGAAAAGCTACAGAAGTGTATAGTGTGAAACAAGGTAGGATTATGGTACAGACATTCACCATTCTCATGCCGACGAGGATTGACTATGATTAGATATGAACTCAGCTTGATTTTTGTTGCATTTCTTTGCATTTCGAAATTCAATTCCATTTCCTAGATTTTGTGAATTCAGCAATTGTACAGTAGGGGTATTCAAAAATGACTTTTTTCTCAAATTGTACTGGCTACTTGATAAAATTGTTAGGTTACCTTATTCAAGCCTACACACCAAATTTGGTTCAATTCCTGCCAGTAGTCGCATTGCTGCAGAAGAAAATTTCTATTTATTATATAAAAATAAATGAACAAAAATTTTAAAATTTTCTGTTTACCCCATGAAAGCGTTAGGTTGTCTATAGAAACGATGTTCACCAAATTTGGCTCAATTCCAACCAGTGGAAGTGGAGTTATTGCTGTCGGAAAATTTGGATTTGAATAAAATAATATTTACGGTGGGCACACCTATAATAAATAATTGACCACCGTAAATACTATTTTATTCCAATTGGTGACCAATTCTTTAATTATTTATTATAGTTGTGGCCACCGTAAATACTATTTTAGTGATAATCCAAATTCTTTGACGGCAATAACTCCACTTCCATTGGGTAGAATTGAACCAAATTTGGTGAACATCGTTTCTGTAGACAACCTAACACTTTCGTGGGGTGAACAGAAAATTTTTGAATTTTTTTTCATTTCTTATATAATAAATACAAACTTTATTCTCTCGTAGCGACGCGGCTACTGGCTGGAATTGAACCAAAATTGGCGTGTCGGCTTAAATTAGGTAACCAGTACAAGTAGCCAGTACAATTTGAGAAAAAAAGTCATTTTTGAACACTCCTATTGTACAGTGTACACTAATAACTACCTATTATTATAATTTAATTCTAAATTCGAAAATTTTCAAGCTGTCAAACTCGACTAATGCTGTTGTCTACCGAGACCAATGCTATCGTTTACCCATAAACAGACCACAGGTGGGAAGAAGAGAAGGAATTTGAACTCAGTCACAGCTTGGGCGCGTTGCGTTCCTCGCACCGTCACGATAAACGCGAGGCTTCTTCAACTCAAGATAAAGGAGTGACGGTCGACTATATTTTCCACACGCCGTACAGAGAGTCCGCAGGCTGTGGCATAGCACTGCACCCCAAGAGACGCCTGTCGTTGATAAAACCAGAGTCGTTGCTGCGCGTGCAAGGCCTGCCTAACTTTGTGCATCCGTCCGATCATCTTCCGATTTTGGTGGACTTTGATTTGGTGCTAATGCCTACCAATGGCAGTCTATGAGTGCTTAAAGAGGGATTTTCAAATTTTACTGGCAAATTGATAAAATTGTTTACATAAAAACACTGTACACCCGTAGGAGTTTTTTGTTATAAGTGGAAAAGTAAATTTTTGTTATTTTATTTCTAATTTTACTGGATACCCCATGAAATTGTCACATTGTCCACAAAAACGATGCATAACAAATTTTGCTCAACTTTCACCCATTGAAGTGGGGATTAGAGAATCCTGAATTTGAACAAAAAAAGCATTGGAGGGAAATTATATCGTCAAGCTACGCTACTTCAATCACTTTGTTTTTACGGATTGGGATGGAGTCCCAATTTATTGCGCATCGTTTTTTAACACAGTGGGACAACTTTGTGTTTGAAATTTATTTATTTTTATAATCCAAATATTTTTCACCCTTATAGCTCCACTCCTACTGGTCGGAAATGAGGCAACCTAACAAATTTATCGATTAGCAAGTAAATTTAAAAAAAAGTTGTTCAGTGCTCGCACATCTTCCAATTCCGTTGCTGTTTGCTACCACAACCAGGTAATAGGAAATAGTTATTTTATGTTTTGTTTTTCAATATTTATTTCCATTAAATATATATTTTGAACGTAACATCGCAGTAACATCTATTGTGTAGCTAAACAGAGATCTGCAGCTCTGTTTTTATAACATTCACGAGTCTCACCCACATTCTAGTTCGTATAAAGCAGGGTCTGAAACGCTTTGATCGAATGCGACGTGAACCTCAAAATTTCAGAAGTGAATGACTGGAAGATAATCACTAGGGCGTTTTTTTTTACATGTCTAAAATAGTCAAAGTTGTTTATCGAGTTGAAACTTCATTTGCAACCTGCATTTCGTTTTTATCGTAGATTTTGCACTCTTGGTGCACTAATTTGGCATTTTACAGTTTGTAGTCTACTTTATAGGCCTGCCGTGGTAGACGGCATAGAGATTCAAATGAAACAAATAGGTAGACATGGCGTTATGCTCAACGTGCCGCAGTATCTCAACGGAAGCAAGACTGCGTGGGCATCGCATAGTTCTTATATCAAGAAGAAGCGCACGATGAAAAATTGTGATGCAGACACCATTGACAGAATGAAGCAACACGATGTGCCACCAGCGGTGTACGCACAACTTCAGTGTTGTCAGCCAACATCTGCTGCTGTTGAACGTTCTTTCTCCATACTTGGCAAGGACAGACAATTTCTACGTAAGAATGTAGGAAAGTATCTTTTGTTGTACTACGAAAATGTTAATTATTTCTACCAAAATGCGTAATGTAACTACTGGAATTCTTCATAGGGCTAGATTTCGTTATAAGTTTTTTCATTCAAAAATTTGTCAGTTTGAGGCCAAACTACTTAGTAAGGACAGACAGTTCCAACCAGAAATGAAGATCAGTAGTACAATTCTAACATTATGTGGGAACACACCTAATTTACATAAGTTTGGTCAAAATTACGATTTCATAGTCAAAGGACGTCAATATTTTGGTTTTCTAAGTATTCTAAGTTAGAAAAGATCGCTCTAGTCATCACAATAAAAACTCTACACTCCATACCAAGGTCAAGGTTCCATTCACAGCATCATTCCAAAAGGATAATCTGTTTCAGTTTCTTGAAGACTTTTCACATACCCTCTTGGACCACAGTATCAGATCCCCGTCACTAAAATCAACAAGACCCGACACATGCGTCCTAATAAGTGTGTTTATTCCAACAGCAAAATGACACACCCGATCCTATTATAAATGACATATCCGATCGAACAAAAACACCTATTCTTCCGGCCGGTATTTTCTGCTCAGTTTTGATAGTCCGAGAGACGGGACCCATATGAATAAATTCAGTACCATGAAAGCTGTCATGAATTCCTGTGAAAAAAAAGGAGAATATAGCTCTAACATATTGATGAGCGTTCTGCTACATCTATCGCATAATGAATAACGACACCTACTGCTAATAATGGTCTCAAAACCCTGACAGACATCACAACAAATGATGACAGAAGCGTCGGGTCCAGCCAGGGTTGTAATGACTCGAGTCGCGATTTTCTGGTGACTCGACTTGACTCGAGTCATTTTCTTAAAAATGAAAAATGACTAGACTCGAGTCAATTTTTGTATTGACTCGACTTGTACTTGCGCATGACTCGGACCAAGTCATATGACTCGATACTGGGTCTACACAAACAGTCATTTCATTGTAATTTCAAAGAATTGTCAAGTTATCACACTATTATTTTTCGTTTAACAGTACTGGTAGTTGAAAATACTACCAGAAACTGTTAAAAGTGAGGAAATTAGTATACTATGAATGCGAAGCATTCGATATCACCTAGCAGTGTTGTAAAAAGTGGGTTTCACATGGCAATAACTCGAACTGAACACTGAACAGTCATCACAATGACTTGGACTCGAATCAAAACACTATGACTCGGATTCGACACTCTATTTCTTGACTCGGACTCGACACTCTATTTCTTTACTTGTACTCGGACTTGATTCGGTGGTGAATTAAAAATGACTCGACTTGACTCGAGTCAAAACTATAAAAGTGAGATTGACTTGTGACTTGGTTACAACTCGGGGTCCAGCCCGTATCAAGTGTCATCAGGTATCTAGAACTAATGCACGTGGGAAAATCAGGGCAGATTAATATGGGATAACATATATCAAGACTGTGAACTACTTGTAAAATGATCAAGTCTATTTTCTCACAACATATTCAATGGAACATAGGCTATGTAAGACAGTTTCAGAGCCTCTTTTCCAATTATCGTTCCTGATACTGATACATGAGAATTAAATACACATTGACTCAAGTACGAGACAACTCCAATACACAAATCGACTCGAGCCATTTTATATTTGTAAGAAAATGATTTGAGTCAATACAATCCTAAGCCTACCACAGGTCCAACAAAACATCAATTTGAAAACAAACAGGGACCAGCTGATCGTACATCAGAAGTCCTTCACGGCAACATACATCGGTCTCTGCAACTTCATATCCCTAAATGGCACTTACCGCAGGAGAGACTGGGTTCACAGGCGGTCTGTAGTGAATAATTCCATGAGCGATTCCTCTTGATGATGCTTTCTGTGTAAGAGGTCTGATGAATCTTGATAAAGCGGCTCCCAACATCTTTCAAGGTAGGTATTAAGTCACGGTCAAGTAAATAACTGCATACGAAAGGAATCCCATTTGAATCACCAAGATCAAGCCGTGAGTATATTTGAATCAGAGAATCCATCGTTATTACAGTTTCTGTGTGTCATAACGATCTCATGACTGATTACTGTATATACGTCTATGTCAATTGCAATTAGACACAGGTTCCAAGCTGTATATCGTCATGGTCGAGTGAGCACAAAATGCCATTTTTCAAATTGCAATAACTCTGCAGCGAATCGTCCGATTTTCTTGAAACAAAGTTCGTTATGCACCAACTTTGATACCTGATCTATGGGAAAATTTTCAATTAGATCTAAAGTGTAGTGGAGACGGGCGTTTGTATGTTGAGAGGGAATTACTCCTATGCATTTAACGGTATCAATCGAACAGTGTACGTGCTGTTGCACTAATAATTGCAACTATCCTACCCTTGGTTGCAAGATCGGAACTTGATTAGATTAGCATGACATATTTGGATCGGCATGCTTAGTCAGATTGCAGCTTAACCCTTTCAAAATCGGGACTTTTCCCCGAATTTGAATCGGTTCACCATAATTGCGATAAAGTCAAATATATACGCTTAATCGAGGCGTGTTTGGTATCATAGTAACGAGAAGATTGCCCTCTAGCGTTTTACGCCTATGAAACAACTATCCGCAAGAGGTATCATAGTGCCATGGTCTGCTGAAGGGCGAAAAGTGTCTGTTTTGATCAGCAGTTTTGTTTTTATGAGCGGGTGTGAACTCTGGTAGCCTCGTTCTGCGTTCTCGAACATAACCTACTTCAGAGATAATGATATTCTCTTTTCAACAAAACATCACTCGATGCTCTAGCATTATTCATCTCGTTTTTACGTAGGAAATGCTGACCTGACTGTTCAGAATTTCGGTAGGCGGACGGCGATGCCGGCTTATCACGGCTGAGTGAACACGGCTGGTAATAGTAATTACACAATGCCTAGACGCTGTGTCTTTCGCATTTGTCAACTGCTGATGGCTAAGCTATCAAGCAGTATAGTAATTGTGAAACAAAGCAATATGACCTATTGTGACTCTTTGTATATAAGCTACTTACATGCCAAGTTTACTGTGCAATAACATGCCAGCCGGCCAAACAACTTGCTTCAACGTCCTCCTGTGGTAAAATCTATAGTATTCATACAGTCTGCGACGTATATTTGTAATTTTTGGTTTCAAATATATCAGTGGATCAACGTCTTTCCATATATTACCATGGGACATGTGGTCTACGTACACAGACTGTGAAATAGCCGTATATCGATGGAGAAATTAACACATAAAGTTGGCTGATGTATTCAGTAGCGTCATAGGCTCAACCATTTTCGGCCGACCATCTCGTGTAAAATCGTTGGTATTAAAAAAAATATTCGACTTATACATAGAAACCTGGTATCATATGAATCAGAAGATTGCTAGCTTTCCCTACAAACCAAAATGAAGCCGCTAGGACGTGTACAAGAATGAAGATATTGCCCGATGACCGCTTGACCGATTGACCGATTCCGTATACGGAATCCGATTTTAAAAGGGTTAATAATTGGAATTTACCTCCTGCCCAAATTGAATCAGGTATTTTCCAAGTAATTCAAACGGGTTTTGCGTTGTTTCTCAACACTATCATGAACCCTACTGAGTACACAGGATTGGTTTACTCTTAAAGAAATGCAAAGATGCATGAGAGTAATCCAGCATATTTTATTGATTTAGACAGACATTACAATAAGGGCGACAATCAAGACAGAGCAATTTCCCCCACTTTAGGTTTTAAAAATGATTAGAGGTGACAAAGTGAAATTAAAATTCATAGATCATTAATTTTGCTGCTGAAATTCCCTATTGGGAATATTCACTACAAATATTTAATTAACTCCAGTCTCCAAACTGCGGAAACGCAATTTTAAAAACCACAAACATAGAATTCAATGGTATTGGATAAATCCCATGAATTGACGGAATTGGAAAGACATAAGGAGTTGAATCAAGCATACACCACGGCATTGCTACAAATATCAATGATATAAACAAAACAACAACTTGGTCAAGTAAAGCTTATCAAATCATTATCACTTTTATCAATTAGAGATAACAAAAGAATTGCAATGAAATGAAAAGGTAGGAAGGAGTCCGTAATGACTTGAATAGTATTTTACTGAGACACTAATATCATGGCCCATAGATAATGGTAATAGAATATGTCTATAAAAGGCTAAGGCATGCACACTGAATGGAAAGTAACAGGACAAAGGCATAAGCAATGAAAATTCAATTGGCAATGCAATTATAGTATTCGTGTTGGATCTACTAGAAAATTGCACCCGATCTTCTAGAAAATTGAAAGACTTGTGCCATAATCAGCATCGATAAAATGCAATTAATGAATTGGGATTTTGGCGTTCCATCTTTCAATGGAAAAATCGTTCAGCCGCCCGGCGCCCGTGATGGTCGTGTATGATATGCTATTCACACAACATAAACTTTGGCCTAAACGGATACTGATAACGTAATGTAGTTACCATACATAATATGTCAGTGCACGCTGCAATTTTCCACCCTACGTTAGAGATCAAGAGCCTTCAATCCGTCAACATATAACTAAAGCTGACCTTTCGGTAGAACCGATCCCCTTGAAAAAGAAGTGCTCAAAGAAATTACTCATGCGTAACTCAGTCAGCTGGTGTCGGTGACGCAAATTCTGCTGGAGGTGAATGTGAAAATGATAACCACTTAGGTCTATCGCGAAAAGATCCTACTTTATTACCCCGAAAAAGTAAAAGTTCTATATACCGAGTCAGTTTATAGTTTCAACATAGCCTTTATAAGGCCATGGTTTCAGTTCTGTTTATTCACCACAAGATTGCGATACATTGCAAATATAGGAAGGTGTCGAAACGACTTGGGAGTAGTCTTTGAATTTAGACATCCATCTGGGTGATGTAAAGAAGAAAAATGCACACTGAATGAAACGTAATGGAAGATAACATAACCTGCATAAACGGACACAGTTAACGGAACGCGATCTCGATACATCAGATCGTGGTGCAGTCTTCGAGCCTGCATTTCACCCAGCGTATCGTGTCATGGCAGTGTCGTCTGCCCGTTGTCAAGCCTATTTTCACTCGGAGAATGTGTTCGAACGTAAATAGCACTCGGGTATAATGTTCAGTTCAGTTGATTATTGTCTGTTGAACTTCTTAATCCAAGGTTAAACTTTCAATTAAGTGTGCATGCATAGCAATTTACAACGTAGCTACGTTGTAAATTGCTATGGTGCATGTATCTTATTTATATGCTCTACTTCAAGGTGCTGTATGGTTGAAAGACTCATAGAAATTGTTTCCAGTACATCCTACCTTCTAATTTTATCGCATTCTTGTGTTGGTTTGAATCGATGAAATTGAAGCATGTGATCAGACTAGTTGACCCTCATGGTCGTATCGATCATTCATATGTAATACCGAATATCGTGCATGTATATTTTCTGTACCACCATCATTGCCGTTTGTTGTTATGTATTTTGGTTGGATGAAAATAAAGACTCTCTCTCTCTCTCGATAATAGGATTATTAATAAGACTGATATTACGATTCAGTGCATATCAACAATTTAGAAGCACTTCTCCCACAATAACAATAATTTACCGCATGTAGCGCGACTGATCGAGCTGAAGCCTGGAAAACTGAAGGTTTCTTAGATTTACGCAAATTTTCGGATATTATCTGCTCTCCCTGCGTGTTAAAGTCCGCATTGAAGATTGGGCAGCATTTTCTATTTGTTATAGAACTTTTTCTTAGAAACTATGGCGTCTGGTGGTGTAGAAATCGGAACTGAAGAACTTGACAGAAAACGCGAGAAGGCAACAACCGTCATAGTTTTAGGAATGGCTGGCTCGGGGAAGACCACTTTCGTACAAGTATAGAAATAACTTAAACATGGTTTTCAAATATATTACAATGACAGTGCCTTTCAGAGGTTGACGGCATATCTCCACGCCAAAAAGAGCCCACCGTATGTGGTAAATCTTGATCCGGCAGTACATGATATTCCGTATCCTACAAATATCGACATCAGAGATACTGTCAAATATAAGGAAGTGATGAAGCAATATGGTTTGGGTCCCAACGGAGCTATTATGACATCTTTGAACCTTTTCTCGACCAAGTTTGATCAAGTATGCCAACAATTCAGTATTTTCAAGTATTTCAATTGCATAGCCTACTATTTTTTTGCTATTATTGCTACTGTTTCCAGGTTATGACATTGATGGAAAAGAGGTCCACAGAATGTGAATATGTTATATTCGATACACCTGGTCAAATTGAAGTATTCACATGGTCGGCTTCGGGAACAATAATAACAGAGGCGCTGGTATGATAATGATGCTGACTCTAACAATGACAAGGTTCAATTCTGACTTAATTTTCAGGCGTCTTCTTTCCCTACTGTAGTGGTCTATGTTATGGATATTGCGCGGAGCACCAACCCTGTTACTTTCATGTCTAATATGTTGTACGCATGCAGCATTCTGTATAAAACCAAGCTTCCATTCATTGTTGTGATGAACAAGGTATGTATCAAGATTCCTTTACTCATATGCCCTGGCTTCGACTGTATTACTTCGAAGTGAAATTAGTCTACCATGAGCACATATACCTACCTTGTGGTTTGCTAAATTGATGAAAATATATATTTCTCAACGAGTGAATGCACTTCAGAACGATATCGTGCACCATAGCTTTGCTGTCGAATGGACACGGGATTTTGAAGCATTTCAAGAGGCCTTGAATTTCGAAAAAGATCACATTGGCAACCTCACACGGTCAATGAGCCTTATACTAGATGAGTTTTACAAAGATTTAAGAGTGAGTAACGCTTCACACCAATGCTGACACTCAGTAAACATTTTCAATTTTCAAACTTGAGTTAATTCCAGCTGGTAGGTTTCTCAGCAGTTACGGGAGATGGCATGAGTGATCTACTCTCCGCTATTGCCGAAGCAAGAGAAGAATATGAAAAGTAGGTGTGCCTAGTACCTCGACAATTGTTCTACCGCTGATTTCTTAATTAAAATTCTTAAGAGAGTACAAACCGGAATACGAAAAGCTGAAAAAGGCACAAGAAAGCAAATCTGAAGCGAGGCGTAAAGACGAACAGAGTTCCAAGTTCAAGAAAGATTTTGATGCGGATAATGCTATGAAAATTGGTAAGGACTGCAGTCTCACTTCAACAGTTGCTGAATTCCGTCTAACTGTGATATTAACATAAAAGAACCAATGAGACCGTCGGACTTGCTCGGAAATGATGGTTTGTCGGATGAAGATGACTCTCTCAGTGATGAAATGGATCCGGAAGGTAAGCTCCATTAATCCAAGTATTCTGCACGATTAGCTCTTAACACAGCACTGTGATTTTATTTAACTGTGTTTTTATTTATTTAGACGAAGCTGAAATGAAGGAGAAAGATTCCTTGAAACGTTTTCTAGAGCGACAGAAAACATCATCAGATGCGCAGCATAACACATGATTCCGCAGTATCACTGAAATTACTATTTGTCCAATAAATTTTTTGTATCTGATTGGTTGATGCTCTACTTAACCGAACGGAGTCGCACGGTAAATAGTGGTTGCTGAAGGGTGCAATTTCATTCATTTCTTACTCACGTAGTGGTGGTCAAAGTAGCTACTTTATGCTGTAACTAGGCAATACCGTAGTAAATTTCTACAGCAGGTTTGCAAAATAGGCAAGTTTAAGTTGTTGAAACTTCCTGATCGGAAGCAAATGCATTCAATATTACTTTTTCTGTAGTGTAATATCCTTGCGTTGCAATGAGTGAAGCATTTGCCCTGTCAATCAGAGTGCATTTTGAACTGGTGGACTTCACAGGTCAGGATATCCATTGAAAATGCATCACAATTTTGCATAACCATATCAAGAACGGCATCATTCTGGTCAATCTTAACTGCAAACAACCTGGAGAAAGCATTAGTATCCAGGTCCAATCAATCCATCTGTGCCATCCCACAGAAAAGCATACATTTGACTCTATCCTGAATGTGGTCTTCAACAGTGTCACTTCAGTAACAGATCTTTCTCTTTCAACTTGAATACATTTTCCGCTTCCAATTGTGTTGCAGTGAAATAAAGGCCTATCTGTTTGTGTATTGCTAGGCTCGTATCTTTCGGGACACCCTCTAATGCTTTGAGTTTCTTTTCGTATGAATTGCGAATATTTCTGATTTCCTCTTTTGTGGCATTTAGCTTCGTCTTCGCATTTTTAGCCAAGCTTTTCCTGAATTCGGCCGTCACAACTGGAATTGGTACGGCCACTTTAGTTCCTTCTACGGAAGGGTTCAAATTCAAACTGCTAGCTTGCAAAGCTAACGTGGCAGGTTTTATAGCCTCCGGGAAGCTCATGAAGTCAAGCTCGATAATTTTCGCTGATTTTTTTCGGATTTTAGCAACTTCTTGTAACTTTGCCTCCATGCCCTCAACCTTCAATGTGACATTCTCCAAAAATTTCAAATCGAATCCAACTCGAAAGTTATGTATATATTCGCCTTTCAACTTTTCCACAGCGTTATGCATATCTTCGAGCACTTGATTAAGGTCAAGAAATTCTTGTGCATCTCTTGGCTCGATAACAACTTCGATCTTTTTTGGTTTTTTGGCTTTATTTTTCAGTAATTCAGCAGATGTGTGGATCAACTTTGGCAGTGGTTGAATCGCATTGAACTCTGATCGTGGTTTCTTCGTAACATTTGTGGATGTTGTTATATTATTCCTTAAAAAGCTACACGTATGTACAGCATTCCGCACTTTGCCGAGAATTCTTTGAGATGGTAACATATCGTAAGCTTCAAGAAAAATTAAAATTCCACGATTGGTTTGTGGAATCAAAATTAAAATTGCCATATAAATTAGGTCGTATATTGCTGAATCTTTCCTCAATTACGATAGATTTATCACTCGACAACCTTGCTGAACGGATCATTCCAGTCTAAAGCTATAGATACTATTCATCAGACATTTAATTATGGTTTTCTGTTTTCCATCTAACCTAATGAATGAATGTTTTGACCTGATTCAACAGTCAACACCGGATCACGCTTGTAACATTGCCAACTTCGTATAGGAGGCTTGGTTGACTTGCTAAACAGCTACCCTATCTGTAGTAGCCAATCTCACTTATGATGCGAAGTCAGAAATATCCGCTTTGATGTATTGCAATGCCGATCAGCCAGGGGTCGTACTATTGCAGGTTGCAGCATCGCCAGCAATATAGAAATTAAACGAAATAATCCACTGAGCTCACCACATCAATAACAAAAGTCACTCAACCATGTTAAGGTTGAGCGTCTGGCCATAGTATAGATAACTAAGGTAAACCGGTTTACCTTAGTTATCTATAGCCATAGTGTCCTATATGGTGTCGACCATGGAAAACTGAATGGGATAGAACGGTAACTGCGTGGTCTGTCAATCATTTACGGTTGAATAACAATCAGTAGATAACAATCAATCAACCCAGAATGTTTTGGTGGTTTGCTGTGATGCTACGGCTTACGTAAAAGCCATACATCGGGTTAAGTAAGGGTCACTATTATCGTAATCGTGACTAGTCTAAATTAATTCTCATGTAGTTATAATGACTGTACGTCGCTATCAAGTTGAACATCGACTCCAGTGTCCTTTGTAGTTTCTAATATGCTATAGTGCGGTACGATGTGTAGTACTTAGGCTGCAATGCTACATGTTTGAATTGCATCATAAATTGTATAGTGATTGGTTATCCGACCAGCTTATACCAACTCCGATCACTTTTGATCCTTCAATACAGGATAGTGTTTAATTATGTCGCTATAGCATCTAGACCAGGAGTTCCCAAACTTTTTATAGTCGCGACCCCACCTCTCAATTTGGCATGCTGGTTACTAAAAAAGGCCAGTGAAGCTGGCGACTATATTATGTGCGTAGTAGCTCGCCAACCTCCTTCCTTAGAATGTAGAAACATATATTAGTATTTTTAAGCGACTTCTATCTATATCCAAACGAAGTAGCCTAAGTTAAATAGATAGAAATACAGAGAACGATCTATAACAGGGGTCGCCAACTCAAAATAGGTCGCGGGCCACTTTTCCAAATTCCTGGAGGCCGCGGGCCGCATGACATCAATATCGATATAAAAGTAGGCAACGCAGTTCAACAACCACGTCTGATAACTCTACGTTATTACAACGCTGTGCTTTCTAACATAGGCGACGGTTATAGTCACCACAAAAGAACTAATATTTTATTGAACAAACACAAATACAACAAAAAGTATCATGATCATCAATGTCATTATATTTTGGACTATGAGCTGTACACGATACCTGACAATGACAACACTCTTTAGCCGCTAAAACAGGGGTGGCCAACATTTTTGTAATTCACGGCCGCATTTCGCGTACTCATGTAGCCTGCGGCCGCATACCGGTAGTTAGTCGTGATAAACTAGCTGGGGCCAAATACCCACGTTATCATGTCCATGTCCATTGCCGGTACACTCCGAACTAATCTATATGCACATATCGGCTTAGTATGCGCACCAAATCGTTAGTAGTTATGTTGTAAAGAGCCACAGAGAACCAATCTGTAGTCGCGCGAAGCGCGAAAAATTTTTCATGTTCATGAGTGAATTTCGTCAATAAATATTAGTATAGTTTCACATATTACTATAAAATATTTATCCTTTCTCGGCCAATGTGATCAGATTCCCAGATACAGCTGATGCAGGGGGTATCTGTGAAAACTTAGGGTTGTTATTACAAGTGTCGACAGCCGCATAATTTTCCTTCTACTGCTGCAGATTGGCCACCCATGGATTGAAGAATCAATATTGGGGTTAGCTATACACGGTAGGCCTACTTGCTAGACAACTATCTCCTCGTAAAGCATGGTCTTTTGGAGCGCCCGAAGTCGTTTTGCAGGCGTCTCGGTCTTGGCAGTAGTGGGCCATTGCACGTCAAGGCAATATGCCCATTCGTACCAGCAAATTCTTCATCCATGGAATGATATTACCATGCCGAAGCCGTATCAACTAGTGAGTAATAGTGATAGTGGGCACATAGAATGGCTCACTTTGAAAAACAACAACATTATGTTTCAACTGAAATCAATTTTAGCGTTTCAACATGATTTACTAAGCGTTTTTCTGAATTTTTTTCAAATCAGGTCGCGGGCCGCATGCGGCCCGCGGGCCGCGTGTTGGAGACCCCTGATCTATAAGTTATTATTCGACTGCGCCGAGCCTGCAATTGTGTATTATACTGTTAGTGCATCTGCATAGCACTACCGGCACTTAGTTGTTATTGAACGTCATATTGATTTATATTATGCTCTCGACACTTCGTAGTTTCTAATATTCTCTTGTACTTTTTCAGATTAACACATTCTATCTGCCCTATTTACTGTCTCCCTGCGGATCTAATGATTGTTATCAGTTATCGCACGGTCATTAGGGAACGTTATGAACACTAAAATCCGAGATATTGTTGACTGCTATTTATATGTTTGTAAGCCTCTCATTTCTCATCTATTCAATAAATAAACTACTCTCAATATTCATGTGCATTGTGCAGGATTGTATATTGACGAATTGAAAGGAATCTTGTCAATTAATCAACAACTTGCTAGATGCCTGCCAGTTCTGCAAAGCTATCCGGGGCACAGCTGGATAGATGAAGACGCAGATACCAAAGTATGAACACGGTAACATTAAAGATAGCCATGACCCTTCATATCCAGCAAATGGGTTGGGTGTCAGTGACAGTTTCAGGTTTTTCAACATCAGACATAGTAATATCCTCGTCCATCAGTGCACGGTCTGTGGCGTTCTGTTATGACTTGTCGATATTGGACATTTTCATCTACATCTGAAAAATAAAATCCTGATGATCACAAACAAGGTAGGGACAAGAGTTAAGTGATGAGATAATGTCAGCCTGGGTGGAATGGTTTCAGTGGGTAGTGAACCTCCATTAGTTCTTGGCAGGGTTGTAATGTCAGACTCGAGTGGCCATTTTTTGGTGACTCGAGTCATTTTATGAAAAAAAGAAAAATTACTCGACTTATTGCACTCGAGTCATTGCGCATGACTCGGACCAAGTCATATGACTCGAAATTGGGTCTGCTAAGATAGGCATTTCATTGTAATTTCAAAGAATGATTAAGTTATCATGCTAGTATTATTTCGTCTATCAGTACTGGTACTTGAAAATGTTACCAGAAACTGTCGAAAGTGAGGAAAATTAGTATATTATGAATGCAAAGCATTCAATATCACTGGGCGGAGTTGTGTAAAAAGTGGGTTTCGCGTGACATTAACTGGGAGCCGAACAGTCAACACAATGACTCGGAATAGAGTCTAAACCAGGGGTCACCAACCTTTTTGCAACCGAGGGCTACTTTTGCGTAATGATTGAAGCGGCGGGCTACTATTTACTCCTGCCGTTTACCCGTACCACACTGAATTTCCGCTTTGATATTCATAGCACTGGGCAGGACTGGACATCATGTTATCTGTTTCTATAGCAGTCAGTGGGCAGACTGGCATTGTATGATATCAACTAGTGCGCTGTACTACGGTATTTAACTTGACACTGCAATTCTGAGTGAGTGTTCCAGATGTGCATTAATTAAGCGTGTTTTGTGTTTGTTTTTGATGAAGTTCATGTCCGAAAAGGCTAATTTACAACGATAAGTTGAACCATAGCCGCTTTCAACCTTGATAGCTGCTGCCACTGTACTGTACCACCACTGTACCACTGTACTTTTCCGTATCAACAATTCACCAAACGTTTGCTGCAGACTGAGGTGATGGCCATTTTGCAGTGTTACAATTTCTATCTCCAACTGTTCAGCATCCAGAAATGACAAGATTTCATTATACCGGACAGCAGCAACGATTACAGGAAGTTAGAAACATGGTAAATTAAACTGCGTTGAGTGTAACTGAAACAAGCTGTGCCAAAAGATGCAATACGTAATGGGTATACAGATATTGAAAATCTGCTAGTACTTCACGGCTATCTGACTCCGAATATTAATATTGTTTACTACTTTGGCATTGTCCTGGTCGTCGAGCTATCGTAACGGAACTCCCCACCATTCCAAGAAGACTGTGGACGGCATTCCGTCATGTCGCCTTTATAGGCAATGCGCCGTATCCTGAATTTCTGGTGATTCCATCACATATATCTATATATTACTAATTGTAATTGAAGATATTTGTAAGTGTTTATATATGTAAGTTACATGTTAGTGTGTTTTAAACAAGAATAGCTGAATCAATCAATCTATATATATTTAAAAGCTCACTGGTAATAATCTGACGAATATTGGTAAATGCTGCTATCCACCTATTTGTACAATGGGCTCGCGGGCTACTCATCTAGTCCTCGCGGGCTACCTGGTGCCCGCGGGCACCGGGTTGGTGACCCCTGGTCTAAACACTATGACTCGCACTCGACACTCCACTCCGTGACTTGGATTTGACTCGGTGGTGGTGAATTTAACATGAATCGAGTCAAAACTATAAAAGTGAGATTGACTTGTGACTCGGAACATTGTGACTGGGTTACAACCCCGTTTCTTGGCATGAGTAACACAAATGTTAACACCACCACTGCATCAGATTTGGACAACTAGGAAAATTTTCAGCTTTTCCAAATTATATCACAATTAGAGCGATACACTTTTTACAAATTAGACTAGAATTTGAATTAGGAGTACACAGTTTTTTTCAAACCGCATCAGAATTATAGCTACACAGTACACAGTATTTCAAAATTAGTTAGATTAGACAGAATTAGATGACATGCTTTTCGGTCTAATAAGTCTAGGTAAACAACTAGTTTGCCCTGTATACAGATCACAAGAAAGCCTCATAACAAATCAGCACAGACCGATTCAAAACTTGGATTAATACCATCCCATTAACTCAGACATCTACAAAGATCAAACTTACCCAAAGTAGCCTTCAACGTTTATAGTAATGATGTTCAACATTAGCACAGGTTGCAACAGATGCTGTCCATTCGAAAAAGATATCGTCTTCGTGCCAGCGTTACCACCAAACATTCTGTATTGTAGGGTTACAATACGTCCTCTTTTAAGAGGATTTGCCCTCTTTTTTGAATGTGTCCTTGGAGGACGCCCAAATGTCCTCTTTTTTGAGGTTAAAGATAATGCCGAATTCGACAGAGACATAATCAGTCAGCACTGCAGTAACACTCCAGCGGCTATTTCGAGAGCTGGGCCGGAAAGTTGACCTTTGTTTTGGCAATCACCGGACAATGAGAAAGAAAAACTGAGTGAAGGGAAAGCGCGAGAGGCCTGAGTTTGCAGTGTTGGGACATTTCTGTGTCAAGGAGTTTACAAGTCATTCACTACATAACGTTATCAAGGCACATGCCAGATACTGTCAATAATTACATTCAAAGTAATTTAGACAAGACAAAGTTACTTAAAATAATAATAATAGCACTTACTTGGCCCGTTGTACGCTGTTACGTAAGCCGAAGAATAACAGCAAACAATCGAAACATCCTGGCTCTACTGATTGTTATTCAACCGTAAATGATTGACAGGCCACGCAGTTACCGTTCTATCCCATTCAGTTTTCCATGGTGTCGACACAAGCAAATCGCATGGTTCAATGAAATTGTATCACGTCACAGTTTCCATTTGGCTACAGGCAATTTGACGGTGATTTTTGACCGACTTGCCGAGCATTAAATTTGATGAATCGGGTATCAATCGAAAGCTGACGCTGTACTGCTTGCGAAAATATAAATTTTATTCCACTCATGGCCCTGGAACCCCCACAATCTGCCCCAAATTATTCATTGTCGAGTATATTGGCAGTGTGACGCAACAATGATGTCTGGCGAAACGAGAGACTAGCTCAAGAGCAAGGATGCGGCCGAGCGGCGAGAGTGGGATCAGCTGACGACGCGGCAATAGCAATGTGCAACCGCGCCACAGAGAAACGCTGCGCTGTTGATACTTTTTCTATGCGTTTCGGTACAAGCGAGCACACCTTATCGGCCTATCCTTGACTTGTAAGGGTAGAACTGGGTCCACGGAATGTATTAGGGCCCTACCAATTTTCGCGCAATATCCTTCAGCTGATAGTATGCTGTAGGCTACGTCTAAGTAGTCTGCATTGGATATGTCAGATTATTATGATATCGATTGCCTTAGCCCGCTTGTTGCGTAGGGCTCCAGAGATGCGTGGCGCTGTTGATACTTTTTCTATGCGCTTCGCTAAAAGCGAGCACACACCAGCCTTTCACTTGTAATGGTAGAACTGGGTCCACAGAATGTATTTGGTCCCTACCAATTTTCGCGCAATCCTTCAGCTGTTAGAGATATTTCTAGTAAGAAAAATATACTTTCAAGTAATAAGATTCACTCAAGACAGCAAATTTAGATAATGTAAATATATCATATTGTAGTAATACAACTACAGTCTTGAGTTTTCACTCTGGTCCCCATAAGCACCACGTCGGTGACCTTGCCAAATTCCGAGAAGGCGAAAAAGTGCAAACTCTGTTGGGCCGAATGGACAATGGACATTCAGTTATTCACAGATGCGAAAAAAATACTGCAAATCCGTTTTACTAAGTTACATTAGGAATATATATACAGGCTACAGAACGAATATAATTCAAATATCTGTGATACCACTGTATTACTTTTGACGCAAAAGGTCCCCGGCATTCAAAAAAACTATTTGGTGATTGAAAAATGCTAAACCAAATTCCAACGTCAACGTTTATAGTGATATCAGATATATTCCAGTGAAAAACAAAGGTATGAATTTGGTGGTAACATTTTGGAATCATTTGGCAGGTATGGCCCACAAGCTTTCTAGTAACGGATTGAATGCGGACAGCGATACCAGTTTAATTCGACACTCCTGCTGTTAAACTTTATTCAACAATCAACATTTTACCTGCTGCATTCGCGGACCAAGTCCTACCCATACGGATCAAATAAAAGCTTGTAATGTATGCTCAAGCTCAATGCTCCTTGCTCACACTTAACCATAAAAGCGACTATAGAAAGTATCGACACCCGCCATCAACAGCGCGACGTGTCTCTGGAGCCCTACGCAACAAGCGGGCTAAGGCAATCGATATCATAATAATCTGACATAGACTACTTAGACGTAGCCTACATATCTTTATCAGCTGAAGGATATTGCGCGAAAATTGGTAGGGACCAAATACATTCTGTGGACCCAGTTCTACCCTTACAAGTCAAGGAAAGGCTGGTGTGTGCTCGCTTGTACCGAAACGCATAGAAAAAGTATCAACAGCGCAGCGTTTCTCTGTGGCGCGGTTGTACAATGTACATTGCTATTGCCGCGACGTCAGCTGATCCCACTCTCGTCGCTCGGCCGCATCTTTGCTCTTGAGCTAGTCTCTCGTTTCGCTAGACAGCATTGTTGCGTCACACTGCCAATCTACTCGACAATGAATAATTGGGGGCTGATTGTGGGGGTTCCAGGGCCGCGAGCGGAATAAAATTTATATTTTCGTAATCAGTGCAGAGTCAGCTTTCGATTGATATCCGATTCATCAAATTTAATGCTCGACAAGCCGGTCAAAAATCACCGTCAAATTGCCTGTAGCCAAATGGAAACTGTGACGTGATACAATTTCATTGAACCGTGCGATTTGCTTGTGTCGACACCATATAGGACACTATGGTCTGGCCATAATGTCAACAATGCTGTCTGGCGAAACGGGAGAGTAGCTCAAGAGAAAAAGAGCCAGACAGCATTGTTGTGTCCCAATGCCAATCTCCATAACAATGAAAAATTCGAGGCTGATTGTGGGAGTTCCAGGGCCACGACCGGAATAAAATTTATATTTTCGTAATCAGTGCAGAGTCAGCTTTCGATTGATACCCGTTTTACCAAATTTAATGCTCGGCAAGCCGGTCAAAAATGACCGTCAAATTGCCTGTAGCCAAATGGAAGTTGTGACGTGATACAATTTCACTGAGGCGTGAGATTTGCCTGTGTCGACACCATTTAGCATGGGTCGGGAACCTTTTTTGTACGAAGAGCCATATTGACCCTATATTTCATATTTTTAATCCCAAAGAGCCATACATGTCAATCACCTACTACGTCACAATTGAAAAATGGTGATGTCACGGTAGTGCAAATTCGAAATCACTACTTGGGATTCGTCGTTTGCACCGTATTTTCACTGTAAAAACTCGTACTTATCATGTGGTTGCCTCATTTGAGTAATGAGTATGCGAAACTTGAGTTACATAGAACTTTTGCCAGTTACATATTTTTAATTGCACTGAGAGGCATATGATATTTTTCAAAGTTTAAGACAATTAACATTTACATTACCAACAGACGTAGACAACAGCAAAAGTATGAATCTACTTTTTATGTGCTTTTTACAGTTAATTAGGGTTATCATAGTCCTCTTTTAAGAGGATTTGTCCTCTTTTTTGACTTTTTTGAAAGTGTCCTCGGAGGACGCCCTTTTGTCCTCTTTTTTAAAAATTTAGGTCAGATATAGAGAAAATTGCGAGTGAAATGCCGTAAATTAGCACAGAACTGACGCTCCGGCGGGAATTTCGGAGTGAAAAACGGTTATTTTAGCTCTGGGCGGAAAGATGACCTTTTTTTTTAGTCAACCGATCACAAAGTGGGTCAAATTCACCGGTTTTTGAGAATTCTTCTCCGGTTTTGCAAGTCTCAAATTTCTGAAAAAGTGTCCTCTTTTTAGTTTTCCAAAATATGGTAAGCCTACAGTTAATGCGTCTTCGGTGTTGCATGGTGTTCCTGATAACATTGTAGCATGGTTGAGGTTAAACTTCATACAAAATTTGAGACCTCCATCAGGTATGCGAGATCGTAGGCTCATCTTGCTGCTATTGGCTATTCTTAAATGCGAGAACAAATGATGACACACGTAGGTGGAGACAAATATGGTCGCTATACAGCAGTATACATACCCAGACCCACTGTAATGTGTGATGCGTCAGCGACGTGGGGTCAGGGGAGGCAAGTGAGGCTGTGCCTCACCTGTCTACTAGATTTTAAACATTTTTACTACCAAAATCACGCAAATAGTCCATTTATTGTAAGAAAATAAAGCGTGAAAGGATAGGTACGGCCGGGCAATGCCTTACCTCTGATAGCGCAATTCATCGTAAATATCATAGACTTTATAATAACTGATATCAATCGAATGTAATTGTCGCACTGATTCCGATTCGACTTTTCAATTCTCAACGAAGTCGACGGTAACATATCGTTGCTCCACACGCCTACATTTTGACAACGACTACAAAGCTACGTTATCAATCAAGAACGTGGATAGCCATGGCGTTGTTTGTGATTTGAAGTTGTAATTGTGAATGTCACTTCCACAGCAGTTCGTTTATCGCCGTATATAAGGAAGACAATGTGTATTTGGATAATGCATTGTGATACAGGCGTCGCCATGCCTGCTATTCTCTTTGATCAATCAAGGTATCGTGCAATTCAAGATTTCGTGGCGGGGGTTGCCCGACATATGAGCATGCGACACAATGGAAAACGACAGTTCAGCATGGAACAAATCAGCATGCGTCACTTCAGCATGTGACTTTATAACCTAAAAACTTACCCTAACCCGAAACATAGCCTAACCTAACCTAAAGCCTAACCCCAACCCAACCATAAATCCAACCCTAACCTACCCCTAACCCGTAATTTAACCCACATGCTCATGTGTCGCATGCCAAATTATCGCATGCCGAAGTCTCGCATGCTGTAATGTCGCATGCTCATATGTCCACGGACCCGTGGCGGGTACATCGAATTCGGGAGTGATATTGGTCGCTGGCGCGACATCAACTTATTTTTGTGTGTTTTCAAAATGGGTTCCGAGCTCCTATCCTTGAATACGCCCGTGTAATAACCTCTCAAAGACATGTTTTGTTTATACTGCCACGAAATTAATTATACTGGTCGTGCTGAAGATTTAATACCAAGTTGTTGCAATATTGATAAATCGAGTACATAAATACCAATTTCGCAAAGAGCCATATCTGATGCCCACAAGAGCCATAGGTTCCCGACCAGCGCTGTACACGGAAGGAATGTATAGAGCAGTGGTTCCCAACGTGGGCGATTTGGCGGTCTAGGGGGGCGAAAATGACCAAGGGGGCGATAGGGGGCGAAAATGAACAAACAGGGCGACAAGGGGCGAAAATAGCGAAAGGGGGCGATGGCGCGTTAAAACGGCTTAATTGGAGCCAATTCGGAGAAATGACCTTTTTTTTAGTCAACCCACGAAAATTTAGCTGCAAAAGTGTAAAAGTTCGACATCGAGCCGAAAAGTTGACTTTTTTTTTTAGTCAACCAACCGCCCATTTCAGTTTGTATGCTCGTTATCCGGTTCACAAAATTTGGGGGGCGATGATCGGTGTGGAGCTTGAAAAGGGGGCGATGAGCCGAAAAAGGTTGGGAACCACTGGTATAGAGTATTATAGTTATAGGTTATTCCGGTAACATTGTGCTGTTCAGTAGGACGGTAAAGTTTCATATCCTACCATTTGCATAAGATATGTGCTAGAGCAGAAGAATCTCGTCTCGTTCGTCGATTGTTCCAAAATCCCAAAATGGTTTTTAATATTCCTGGATTAGTGGTTGTAGTCATTTTGTACCTTGTCATCCAGTATCGGAATATGGGCGGCCTGGCGCAATCGAAAACGAGGCGGCATGAAGAGGAGCGACATTATTATGGTGGCACGGCGGGACATCGGATTCATTTTGGGCGCTTTCACAATTACAGGTGTGGCTCATACAAAATGTCAGATATAGAAATTACACTGATGAATCATCACCATCGGATATACGCTCGGGATTTTCGCAACATGTTACCGTTTCATTATAATGAACGCCGTATGGTATAGTCGCTGTTACTTCTAATACTTCAATACTTCAACACGACTAGAGAGCAATTTGAGCGTCATTATCTCCAGATACACAGGCTCGTATGTTGTAGATCAGTGGTTCTCAACAGCGGGTCCGTGGCAAGTTTCCTACCGGTCGGCGACATCTCAATTCTAAAATTTGGGAAGATCAGTGTTGGCATGACTCGAGTCACCTTTTTCGTATGACTTGACTTGACTCGAGTCACTTTGGAAAAATGACTTGACTTGACTCGGAGCTTCAAAAATGTGCATTGACTCGTGACTCGGAGTAAAATTTACGAGTCAATTTCAAGTCATCAAGTAAACGCTGTCGAATAAATCACTGTATCTTGTGTATGTTCAGATTGTTTGAGATACGCCGGTCGCGGGTGTCACTTGCGAGAGCAGCCAGTCATATTCACTGATTCTCGTTACACTGATCCTCCATCGCTACATCACAAATAAATTGACCGCAAACTAAACGATCACAGCTTACGTTGTCGAAGTAGTAGTAGAAGATCAATCTAAATAGCAATGTATATCTGTCTCTTAGACGGCTCAATGCTTACGTTGCGCAGTGCTCACATTTACCAACCCTCTTGTTTGATTTAAATCGAACGAATATAGTTTATGTGTTTATATTCTCAGGTATCGCCTGCACGATCGAGATGCTTTGACGACGGAGATGCGATACGGCCTTTATATCAAGGTCATCTAGTTTGCACTACCGGGATTTTTCTCCCCCATGCTATCCGTGATATCTGAGCGCCAAGCAGGATAACCGCGGATACCAGTTTTCGAGTCTGACCCGGCCGGGGATCGAACCCATGACCTACCGGTCGAGAGGCCGGAAGCACAACCATTACACTACCTCGCTCGGTCGCTCGCGTAGTGGCGGTGGCGGCTCGTGATAATATCGGGTGGTGGGGCAAGGGGTGTACGCGATTTTAATTGTCTAAATGACGTCACAATAGTGTATTCCGACGTGAAAATGTGACTTCGTGGTGGTCACACACAGTTTGTATGGGGTATAGCCTATACATTAAGCATGGTAAACAAGACTTACGTATTTCCAATTATTCTAAAGAAAATATCAAGTACAGTTGTTCATACCGCATATTTTAACGTTTGTATCAGCAGGCCTGTTGCGCGCGGCGCGATTTCATAGTTGCAAAATGTTCATTGTTCATTGTTCAATGACGAGTTCATTGAAATATGGAATACCCAGAATGAGAGCGTTGAGAATCGGGAGCACATCTAACGCATCGAGCCTAATTACTGCAGCAAAGTTGATAGAAAGCGATTTTTCAACTATAGGAATTTTTAAAGTTCACTAGTGGTTAACTTCGGAAAAAGATGTATTAGAACAGTGGTTCCCAACCTTTTTCGACTTATCGCCCCCTTTTGAAGCTCCACACAGATCATCGCCCCCCAAATATTGGGAACCGAAAAACAGCACTTCGCCAGCCAGCCCCCACCCCCCCCCCCGAAAAATACGTTGGTCTTTGGCCCCATAGGGTGATAAACAAACCCAAGACCCCCATCAGCCAGTGGGCTTTTTGTCGCTACATATCAGCTATACCGTAGTTCATGTACTGTTTGGTGAGTCACCATATTTCGCCTAAACGCGCCAAATTTATATAACTCATGTTTGAATCGGTCAATATGGTCGACGTGGTATGTTCGGAAAGGCAGGACCTCTAAATAATAATTAAACATCTTCGGGCGGAATCGTTGTTATATTGACTTCTTTACATGATGCAATTTCGGGACCTCCTATATCTGTTATGTCAGAAGATATGGAAATCGTCAAAACGTACCAAACTAAAAGACGCACATGATTTCATATTGGTATTTCTTTACTGGCAAATAATTTTTTCCTCGCGGGATGGCATTTGTCCTGTAGGGTTAAGGTCACCGGACAGGAACATTCGACGCCAGCCATTGAGGCGCCTATGGACAATTAAACATATTTGTATATATATCGAAGTTTTCGGTCAGCACAAGGGCATTCCTCTTCGGCCAAGGTCTTCTCGCTGCTGATCGTTCTGGCACACTTCTCGGGGTCGCATGTTACATGGCCTCTAACTTCATATGTCTTAGTGCGTCGTGGTGCAGTAATGGCCGACGCCGAAGTCCCCCATTTCCATAAATCATGCGTATTTTTGTTGGGTGTTGGGGTTGTCCATGAATCAGCCGTGATCGATCAAGCGTGATGCGATGATGTCAGTCGGGGTTCAAAATACTCGTTTGGGTTAATTACATCAAAGTAATCAGTTTTCTTCTGACTCGTGACTCTTGCATCGATGTGGTTCCTGTATCGAGAACTACGATACTCGATTCCATTGTACGCCGACGAATCGGGGCGCGTATACTGTATACAAATGAGCGTGAATTCGGATGGGAGTACAGCGCATTGGAGGATTTTTACTGGATTACTTTTGGATTTACGTATACCCGGACCCGGATTTTTGGATATTTTACGTGCTAGTCGCGAAATAATTTCACTGGCAAGTTTATGAATCAGCCGTGACAACAGCTTTATGTTAAAGAAAATATTATCCATGACGCAGCGTGAATAATGACTTTACCCGCTGCGTGTCGAAATAGCGTAGTGGTCGATTCCGCAGCTCCAACACCAATGGGTTGCGGGTTCGAGTCCGGCTGAGTTCGACTGCAGAATTCTTACCCAAGTGTTGGAGGTTTATCTAGGCTCCTATTTTTCATATAATCCGTGTAAGCCAGTGGTTCTTAACCTTGCCTCCAGCGCCCCCAAGGGGCGCTGGCGATTTTGAAGGGGGCGGAAACGCTCAGGGGGCGATATGGGGGGCGCTGGGCTCAGGGGGGCGCTGGAGAAAAATGACTTCGCAGTAGATTATGTGGTGGTAGGACATATCCCTAATGAGTATTCAGAGCAAATTAACACCGAAAACTTCGACATATAGGTTTAATTGTCCATGGGCGCCTAAATGACTGGCACCGAATGTTCCTGTCTTGGCCATCTGAACCCCAGAAGACGAATTCATCTGACAGGGAAAAATTACATGCCAGTGAAGAAATCTCAATTTGAAATTGTGTGCGTCTTTTAGTTTAGTACGATTGGGCGACAGGGATATCCAAAGCTAGATATTCCTGTTGGGCGACATCCCTGTTGGGCGATTCTATATTTTTTGATATAGCAGACAGGAGGTCACGAAATAACATCATGCAACGAAGTCATATTAACGGGTTCGTCCGCCCGAATATGTTTAATTATTAGTTACGGGCCCTACAGTTTCCAAGACACCTCACAATGTTCGCTCTACGTTTGACGAGTCTGCGCACACTCAACAACTCATTGCGCAGACCCTTGGACAACAGTGCGTAACGACTAAAAAAAGGTCATAACTTCGGATTTGTTGTGCGCAACGTAGATTTTCTGTGCGCAGAGACCGTGTCAGCACTGTGCACGTGCGCAGCTTAGAGGGAACATTGCACCTCGCTCAGCTCTAACGGTAAATCTGGTAACGTGAGCAAAGAGGACAAGAAATTGATTTTGCAAGATTTATGCAATTCCCGATCTTACTGACCGATTTTATCATGAGTTATCGAAAGTTTTCGCGCATCGCACTGGTTCGCTAAACAGTACAGCTGATTTCGTGGCTAAAGCGAACAACGTGATGGGGGGCGGTCGGTTTATCACCCTATGGGAGCCCAAGACCTAATTTTTTTTCGGGGGGCCTGACGAAGTGCCGTTTCGTTCCTGCCAACGGGTATACGCCCGAAGATGTATAATTAATGTTGAGGGGTCCTACCTTTTCAATCACACATCATTCAGCTCTACCGGTAAATCTGTTTCCGTGAACAGAGAGAGGATAAAATTGATATCAATATGCATGCAATTCCCGATCATATTGACCAATTCAATCATTAATTATTGAGATTTTTCGCGCGTCTAGGGGAGAATAGCTGGCTCAATAAACGGACACCCAATGTAGATGACTAGTATCAGGAAATTGCGGATAGCCGAAGGAGGGTCTGGGGGCGAATCCCCCCGGAGGTCTGGCTTATCACCCGATGGGGGCCCAAGACCAACGTTTTTTGGGGGAGCTGACGAAGTGCTGTTACGGCCCTGGTAACGAATTAATTGTACCTACGGGAACGCCCGAATATGTTTAATTAATAATTACGTGCCCTTTATTTACCCTTACAACAGCTCACTCAGGACTACTGCGGTAAATCTGATTACGTGGGCTGAGAGGATAAAAGTTTATAGCGACTTATATATGTAATTACCACCTATTCATTCATGCATTATAGAAAATTTTGGTACCTTAGGGCGACCAGGCCACACAAACTTTGCCTACCATCGAAATCACGCTACGGCGTTCTTGGGGGCGAAGCCCTCAGAAGTTTGGTGTATCACGCTATGGGTGCGCAAGGCAATCGTTTTTAGGGGGGTTGACGAAGTGCTGTTACGGCCCTCCCTCTTAGTCATTGTCTTTATTACATTCCTTACAGTATGAGGTTGGGGGGCGCTGGAGCACGATAATTTTTGAAAGGGGGCGCTGGAGGAAAAAAGGTTAAGAACCACTGGTGTAAGCGATGCCTTCTAGAAGCTCGGAAGTAGGCAGTGCTACAAGTCGGCAGCTACGGGACACAAATGACGAAAATCATCCTGGTGTTAATGACCGTCTTAGTAGTCTACAAGCCCCATGAATATCACAAACAACGAAACAAACTCTACCCGCCATGATATCAACTCCAGCAAGACATACTTTCAATATATTGAGATATGTAAATTTCATTCCTAATGTTTTCAATCTTGCAAGCGAACCATATTTTAGGGAAGCAATAATACAAGAATTGTCGTTATCGGCTAACGCTCTCAAGGGCTATGGTGTATGGAAATGTGAATATTGATTACGACGGTGCGATCTCGGACGATTCGCCGCGGTAAACGATCCTTGATATCAGGAAAAAAATCATGCGGAGTCTGAAAATATAGTCGAACATTCGTACCCTGCTACAATACCAAGCACAAAGCGTTATTGAAAAAAACATCGCGATGAAGCGGCGATCGACATGCACCGTACAACGACATAACAATAATCACGTGTACACACACACACATACACACACTAGAATACTAGTCACGTCGATCCAGTTTTCCGTTCCATACCACCTCATTTTGTCGCTTGCCTTTCATATTCTCTGCTTTAGTTTTCATTCGGTGTGCATTTCTCTACTCTACTTTACCTATGCCTAGATGGGTGTCTGATTTCAAAGACTACTCCAAGCTTCAGTTCGTTTCGACACCTCCCTGTCTTTCATTGTATCGCAGTTTTGTATAGTGTTTAGAAACGATAAAAATATTAATAAACTGACACTGATACACTAAATTTTTCCAAGAACATCTGCAATACAGCAGCGGTTGAGTTCTATATATTTGCAATTTTTATTGCGTGTGGAGATTTCAAAAAGACTAGTAGAATAGATAGGAGAAGACTGAAAGAGCAAGCTCTAGCACATAATCGATATTTCGTCCATCAGTATTCGATGTTTGTAAGGTAGGACTAGAATCTGTGTAAAATGAGGAAAATTACTATAATATGAATGCGAGGCATTCAATGACACCTAAACAGAGTTCTGAAAAGCGTGAGTTGAACCGGATTGGATCCGAGAATGAACAATGGGCAGTGAGCACAATGACTCGGACTCGAGTCTCAACACCGTGATTCGGAGTTGAACATTCGAATCCTGAGTTGGACTCGGTGGTGAATGGAAAGTGATTCGACTTGACTCGAGTCCTATCCAGTGTTGGGATCAAGTTACCAACCATCTTCGAGTCACGAGTAGGGCTAGGCACAATGATTCGTGTACCCGAATCTGAAACGAGTAATAAATTTACCGGTTCTAGTCGTGTAGTAAAAGACGATTTTTTCGAGTATGCCTACTGAAAATATACGCTTTTCGCCACTAAAATGTAATTTATCAACGAAAGTCATTGTTTCGATACTAGTTTCCAGTGTGGAAGCCGTAAAAGTTGATTGGTCGTATCGCAGCCTACGAAACCTACAGTACAATGCTACGAACGTTACTGAAAATAGCAAATAGCTGGTTTACCAGCTAGTTTTATGGCTCTACAGTATCACCAGAAATTTATGACTCCATATGGCGAGTGTTTTCAATCCGGATCCAAACCTCTGGATAGTAAGTAGCCTACAGACAATTAAGTAACTCCGTCGGCCAAAAGAAGTAGGCGTATCGCACGATATACTTTTTCGTATCATTGATAATGATATCATGCAAATTCTGTACGCGATGTCTCTTGGAAATGGTACGTAAAACGTTGTTGCTCCACCACTAGTATATCTTCTGTTGATGAGATGTCCTATTCGTTTTGATATCTGTCGCGTTTGGGGATCATTTTCGTTGAGCATTAAAATATGGTCTCTTGCAGAGCGTGACGGTCAAAAAATGTGTGTCTCAAATATTCAGCGGAAACCGCGGTACATTATTATACGAGACTCCTATATATGACTTGGAATACAGCACCGATGCCTTGTAATTCAGAGGCTGCTGTATCGAGAGTGTCCACTGTCCATGGCAGTTGATCGAATAACCATGTGAGAAGATGGTCAAATATGATTGTTTACTTCTCTATTATGAATATTCTATTTCGGAGTGTTTCCTTGTATATCCCCGAAAGCGATGACATAGAGCCGATTATTACTGATCTCCCGATGTGAGAATGAAACTCGTGAAAAGAAGCTTGTGATCTATGATGGATTACAGAATATTCCGATGTCAACGCTGACGTTCGTGAAAATGGTGCGATTCGTTATAGTTCTGATCAGTGGCGTAGCAGCCACTTGGCGGTTCTGGCTCTGCGCCAGGGGCGGCAGGCTCCAAGGGGGCGGCAAAATGAGGCTGCACAGTGAGAGAGAGAGAGCAGAGTTATGGTATTCTTTTTCGCCCGCACCATCGAGATGCGATACGGACTTTATAGAAAACTCATCTAGTCGGCACCCCCGTTTTTTCTCCTCCGTGATTGCTGAGCGCCTAGCGCAGGGGTGGGCAAACTTTTGAGCTCGCAGGCCGCATTCAACATCTGAATCCATTCGCGGGCCGCACTATATAATATTGGGATTATAAACCAAAACACAATATTGGTATTTGATTATATAGTGAGGACATGGAGATGCATATTTAAAACAAACCAAGCATTTCTTTGATGATATCGTACATGCGCCAGAAACAGTGGCGAGATTTCATAGGCTGGTCGACCTCAATGACCAATTTGTCAAAACTATAGAGATGAAAATCGGTGGTCCCTATTCTTAGAAAAGGATTGAAATTTAAATCTGTCAGCAGCGATCTGTTCATAGATTTGTTAATTCCACTTTTGGTTTAGTTTCAGGACACACAATGCTGGATTAGCTGGTAGCATCATAAGCATGTTAGCTTCAAACACGCGGCCCCTATGGCCTTGATGGATGCTACATTAGGAGTCCGTACTTCGCCATTTCGAAAAATCATTCAATCTGATCAGTTCATATACATCACAGGTCTTGTTTATCGCATTGTACATTGCGTGTCTGAGAGCGTAAAAATGGTGAAACCAAATGATCATGATTCTGACTGGTCACCGAAGCATTGATACTTCTCAATCCAACGTAAAGTTTCAATAGCTGTAACAATTGGTAACAATGGCGAATCCTCGCCAGCGATTAGTGATTTATTCAAATCAGGGAGTTTTGAAAACTACAATTTAGAAGCAGCCTTGTCGTCACTGGAGTCAAATTCCTCTGCACCCACCCGATAGTCTTCAGATCCTTTGTCGGGAAACCGTGACCTGAAATAAAAGCAGGCCTACTGATAAACCAGTAACTCGCAGCTGGTAACCAACTCCATATTTACCGTCCATTCTCTGCTAATCGACAATCGAATATATCAAACTTTGCCCGTATATACTTCCTCGCAAAGAGAAATCTAGCAACATACGATCCGATCAGCAATGTGGCCAGCGAAGTGGAAGCGGCGAAGGTACGAAAAGGAAATGATTTTCCTCCGGGATAACGGATGAAAGGCTCCATGTTAAAGCTTGGCTCTCCGCCGCCGATGCGCAAAATCAGCCCGATAAAGAATGCTGGCAACGAACCGTACGTGTTGACGTCAAGAAATAGCACGCACACGATCTGCAATAAGGATACTCGGAAATGGTTTAATTTCACCACAAACATAATATCGCATGCACTTTTTATTCGTACCTGAGGTGTTAAAGTCACAAAGACCACGTCGACACAAAGCACAAACAGTCCGTAGACGGATGTGGCAGTAAGTGCTATGATGCAAGCCAAAGATCCGATCACAACAATTGCGCATCTGATGACCCAAACAATTTCACGGTCACTTGCCTGAAACATTGTATATCAATAATATTACCACCACGCAAAGTTGCTCAACTATAGAAAATTTTCAACTTTTTCTGGAATTGAACTAGGATTATAGCGATACACATTTTTTTTTCAAATTAGGTTAAAATATAATTATAGTTCCACAGTTGTTCTCCAAACTTGGTGAGAATTACAATTATAGCTACACAGTTTTTTCCAAATTATAGGTTAGAATTAGAGTTATTGATACGCAGTTTTTCTTTCAAAATTAGATTAGAATTAGAATTATTGAATTCGCGAAAACTTTGAGATTGAATCAAGTTTCGCTCGTATCGAATCAGAGCTAATACACATAATAAGCATGAGAATAACAATTGTCTGCGTAGCCTATACAGTATACATCAAACATGGCTCGTTTTGCACTGTACACTAGAGTTCTCCAGCATTTTAAAGGAAACCATAATACATTACATCAGAAATAAAGTTAGAGCATAAACATTTCACAAATTGCATTAGAATTAGATTACCGGCATTTCGCTCTCATGAGTCTAATCAGAGAACTAGAATTATCCCGTTGTCCAAGTCTACCACCATCCATGGTAATGTTCCACCTTTTTCGAACATATAATATCAGTCAATAATCCTTATTTTGCGAATGTTATTTACGCATAATAGTTCCTTTGCTGTTATATTCGTCACTGTTGACTGTTGAGAGCTCCTATTTTGTCTTGTGGACTACGCTACTAACCTGCGGTCTCAGCAATTTTTGGTACACATTATGACTAAACATGGAAGCTGACGAAAGAGTGATGGAATCAGTGGAAGACATTACAGCTGACGACACAGCACCCAGTCCGATAATCGCGACAGGCACCGGTGTCAGATGCCTCATTACCAACGGCAGGATGAGACTGGATTGATTCCGTTCTGACGGTTCTGGCAATCCGTAACTTGTTTCGTTCCAATCTTAAATCAAAGTTAATATATAATGTATTTCGTGATGGAGGATAAGGTGAAACGTAAGGTCACAACCATATCAAGAGCAAATAGCTGCAGACAAGGAGAAGGTGTAATATTTTACTTGTTGAAGCTGCTATGGCGCCGATCAAAACAGGTGGAACCGTCAAAATGAGGAATCCTACTGCCGAAAGAATAGACAGAGATTTTGCGGTCTTTGGATTTTTGCAAGCGAGAACCCGTTGGTAATAAACTTGCCATGGAACGGCCCCCGCAGTCTAAAAATAGTGATAATTATAGCAGGCTTCAATAGGCCTATACTTCACTACGATTGTTCTGTTTATTGCTTTGCTACTCACCAATGCCACCATAAGATCAAACCATTCCCATCCATGTTCCGGTTCCCATTTCCCCATCCAACCAGTAATATTTTCAATCGAATGACTCGTTATTGTGATGTCGGTCACCGCGGGATGCGTCATCGCAAAAGGAATACAGAGCCACTAAAATAAAGGATATTTAGACCTATATCGATAATTTTGCAAATGCCGGAAATATATTATATTGTCTTACCAACCCAGCAAACATACACAACAGTTGAATCACGTCAGTGTAGGCTACAGAGTAAAGCCCACCAGCCAGAGTGTAAAATATAGATATACAACTCGAAACAATAACCGATAATTTCACGTCGACGTCTAGGATCACGGCGAGTGTTCCACCTGTGAAATATGATGGCACACAGAGCATTTCATGGTAATCAATGTTACCGTAAGACCTTTCTTACCCAAGGCTGACAAGATTGACGCAGCCCAAAAGACATCACCACAGAGTGCAGGCAAAAACATCAAGGCTCCCATCTTCTTTCCCAGTTTATATTGAAGAGGATCGAGCATTGTAACGTACGACTAAACGTGACGTAATATAAAAATGAGTGACTTTTACACAATTGGTCTATATCGGCAGTATAGGCAAGGGACACACGCCTTCCGTTAGTAACCGCGTATATCTGGTTGCAAAGTCGGTCGAAGTAAAGCCAGCTGGTACCCAAAGAAGTAACGCCATAAATTTCTACACAATAACCAGAATATTAAGGTATGAAAAAGTGCTGAAGTAAGTAGTTTTTAGTACATTTGATTTCGGGGTCGAGTACTGTAAACTGCCAATGAGCTAATAGGAAGTGGTTGCTTTAAAATTGCAAGATGTATCTTAGTGACTCGCTCATAACGACTAGGCACGCCATAATTCGGTCCGATTTTTAAACATATTTTCGGCTATCGTGATACAGGAGCTATTTCATGCAACGCTACTTTAGCTACGATTTATACTTTACAAACGGGCACTGTTGATAAATCGAAATCTTGACATTATCAGGCATATATGTATATTATGTACACTGTAAAGTGTACATATTCGGCGAACAGAATTAGTCAGGGTTAGGGCAAGCTTCTGCAGCTTTTGTAACTTTTTCTACAGCTTCAGGCGGCTTCCCTGATACTCGGAATATATATATATAGCCTACTGTCCACTATGATGTTTTAAGCGGTTTGAGGGAATTTATATTGCAACTTCTTGCACCTTTTTCTGTTTTTCATGCACATTTTTGACTGCAACTTTTAAAGGGATGATTTAAAAATCATGCTATACACTATTTCTAGTATTGTTCTATTCACATTGATTTGCATAACAAAGACTATGTGGCGTGCCATATTATAGGCTGAGTCCTGAGATCTGTTTGGCTTGGTGAAGAAGCCTTACTGTTATGCTCGCTTCGCTGACAGGTCTTCCGCATGAGCCGAGTGTATGTATTTCACTGCATGATTATTCTCATAATGCCGACTCAAATTATAATCCTTAAACACGGTCATGCTTGGTGCTCATCATAAACGGGCTCACGGCTGACTCCCGTAGAGAAATATTTAGTGCTCTAAATTTTGTTGAAATGTCGGCCGTCAGCCGCATCTTACATTGCTTGACATGACCGATGACCGCTAATCACGTGCACTAGTTGCATTATTTTACGAATTAGGAGTTGGAAACGAATGGCGTGTTGGTCTAATGCACAGACCTTGTAATTCCTATAATGTGACAATGGCCACAAGCAAGATTTAAACTTGAATATGGAAACTATGACTCGTGACTTTAATTGTTATGGCATAGGCCTACTTAGTCATATGTTGGCTTTTTAAAACTTGCATTACTCGTACGACCTATGTAGGTTACGTAATCACGGTAAACGCATTTCCGCTTCAGTTTATACAGCCTATATATATAGTTTTAGACCACTCATTAACATTAATAAATAGATGTTATGGTCTAAAACCGTACTCGGGCCTGTCAGAATCGCGTCGTGGGTCGCACAATGCCCAGGTCTGCTATAACATACCCACTTCAAGGAGAAGTATACGCGTACGAGTAGGTAAAGAAGACTTGAATACTCCAAAAATTTGAAAAAAATCATATCTCACCGCATCAGAATACATCAACATCAAAATTGCAGTTGATCCGTGATCCACAACTACCTATTTAGACTGCAAAGATCTACATTTTTGTCGTGGGTCCATATATACTTACGGCATCTCTCATCTTTTCCGCAATGAAGAGACCAGTGAAAATCACACCTATTGCCAAACACCACGGAGCTTGCGTCCATATAAGTCCCAGTCCAGGTGCATACACGGCCTCTGCGGAGCCATTGATGTAACCCCCTCCCACCCACGTTGCTAGACGAAAAGTGCAGGTTCATAATCAATCCATAATGAATAATAAAATCACATTTTGATTTAACAATATCATCGTACAAATCGATAGATTGTCGATATAGTGTAGTATATTCATAATTAGGGCAATTTTTTTAGACATATCAAAATAAGTCAAAATATTGTCAAAATTGTAGCATTAGGTCAAAAATTGTCAGAATTTTTTACAGAGTCAAAAGTTTTTGCAACCTGCATTTCGTTTGTAGCGTAGATGTTTGCACTGTCGACGAACCATAGTCTATATATAAAGGCTATGAATGAACTTTATCATTTGACATTTTACACCTTGCAGTCTGCTTTATAGGCAGGGTTGCCATACCGTCCTTATTTCTAAGATTTGTCCTTATTTTGAAGGGCCACGTCTTAGAAAACTAAACTGTCCTTATTTCTAAGAAATGTCCTTATTTTCGACTTCCGTCCTTATTTTGTCTTATTTTTCACCACATACAAAACTTCGATCGTTTTCCTCGGGTATCTGTGATGCATAACATTCTAAAATTATGCTTTTGCGTCGGGGATTTATGACATCATAAATGAAAGGAACTCTCGTGACGTACTCACCATAAGATTTGACTTCTAAGTGGTGAAGCTAGGGCAGTGAGTGGTGGTATGGCAGTTTCGTCTGTACCAAGCTACAGCAGCGGACGTCATTTTAGCAGTAAACAGCAATACCAGGTTCCTGCTGTTTGGTCTACAGCATAATAAGTTCAAGTGTGGGAAACCAGCATTTATTGCATAGTAAAAAAAGCAGTGCAGTCGACTCATGGTTAAAAAGTAGTAAATCATTGATCAATTTTTCTAAATTATATTGCACTTATGCAAATAGTTTTAGCTACTAATATGGATAAATCTGATTAGTTAAAATGATCAGACGTAAAAACGTTTTTCGTGACTGTTATGAGAGAATTCAAAGGTATCTAACTATAGATAACTATCCTACGGATAGATACGCAACACCCGTCGTCACGCTTGCTTGCCCGGAGGAAATTACTGCTCAGCAATCTGAACGCAACATAATTGCTAATCCCATAGCTGACGACCCGCGTGCTTAAATACAATAATGTTCATTTTATTTGAAAGCTACTGTCGCACTGATTCCAAAAAATATACAATAAAATCTAATCAGGGCTATGGAACCTCCTTGAAATACACCTCAAAATCTGAAAATCGGCAATATTCACCGATTTCAACATCGTAAATATGTTACTGGAGTTCTTGCTACGTGCACTCAAAAATGACTTTGTATAAACTTTTTCATCTTAGTTGATGCCGGTTTAGCACCCTATTTTATGGGGGTCAAGGCCAAGGTTTTTTTTAGGGGGGGGGGGCTGACGAAGTGCTGTTTCGGCCTTGAGTAAAGGTGAACCTAGACCTGAGATGTCGCAAGGTCCATGAAGCACTTTCTAATGACAAGAAGTTGCTGACGTAGATTATTTCTGGCGAAAAGTATGGAATGTGATATGCCACGCCTCGTATAAATACATAGTATGTACAAAAACGCTTTTTCGTGTAAATTTAATTTTTTGACTGTCCTTATTTTTTGGTCCTTGGCGATGGCAACCCTGAATAGGCCTACCGTCGTAGACGGCCATCGTCTGCTCACTGTGAATCATAAACGGTCAAATGAAACAAATGGTAAAAATCGTCCTATTCATAATGAGATGAACCGGAATATTTCCGGGTGACACTCGTCAGGGGTAACCGTCGGCAACTATAGTAGATTATTCCAAATTTCATGCCGGTAACGTCATATTTTGTAATACGGATGTTGATTGTTCATACACAATATGTTCTTTCCAATACTAGTTGCTGACGATTACCCCTTACGAGTGTCAGCGGAAAATATTCGGGGTCATTTTAATATGAATATACTATTCAATTTTATAAAGAAGTACTGTACTGACTGCTGACTTCAGTAAACAAATATTTTGTGCTCCAAATCTTGTTGAAATGTCGGCCTTCAGCCGCACCTTTCATTGCTTGACATAACATCGTTTATAAATGAGAATATGACCGCTAATCATATGCATGCACAGATTGCAATATTTTACGAATTGGGATTCGGAGAACTATGACATAACAGTTTAAAGCCTAGACCTGGCGACAAACAAGATTTGAACTAGAATGGGGAAACAGTGACTTGTAACTTTAATTTTTACGACATACTTTGCTATATTGGCATTCTTTCATACCTGGCTTGAAACTCATACGACCTATGTAGGTTGCGTAATCACGATACATAACAAAAATTAGCTGGACCTCAAAGTCTTCGCTTCAGTTTATAGGGCCTATGGTTTTAGTCCACACAACAACAGTAATAAATACATTTTATCGTCTTTTCGCGAGCCGGTCAAAATCGCGCCGCGGAGCGCATTTGTCTCGCGGGCCGTACAACGCCCAGGTCTGGCTTACGCTTAATGTACTATTTTTAGATGACACACGAACCTATAGCTAGTACCAACAGAAGGAGTTAGACCTGCACAGGCGAGAGAGACCCATGGAAGCGGTGCTGTGGCGCAGCACATAAATTAACTTTAGTAAGAAAGGTGTTCAATTTATATTTAACTCAAATACAACTTATTTGGACCTTTGGTACAGGCGGGTTGCCATTACGTCCTTATTCATAAAATCAGTCCGTATTTTGAAACGTGGTGGCCTATAAAGTTACAATGTCATTATTGATACTATATGACCTCCGACTGGACAATCAAAGATTCTCAATTCTGATCTGTATGCATTATTCGCTATTCGGAAATAGGGCTATCTACTTTTATTACCATATCTTCAATACCATTAAAAACCAAAAGGCAGTTCTAACATTTGAAGATTTAAGTTTATGACAATCCGCAATCTACACAAGAGCGTGTATATATTTTTAACAGTCTGGAGTTAATGACGCTCAAATTGCTCTCCGGTCGTGTTGTGAGTTTTCTTTTAAATTGAAGTAATATCTAATACACCATACCACACGTGGTCATAATGTAATAGTAACATGCTGCAAGAATATCAAATGAAAATATAGCAACCCAATCCAACGTATCTGATGATTTATCAGCGCAATTTCTATGTCTGATATTTTGTATGAGCCAGACCTGTAATTGTGAAGGCGCCCAAAAGGAATCCGATGTCCCGCCGTGCCACCATAATAATGTCGCTCCTCTTCATGCCACCTCGTTTTCGATTGCGCCAGGCAGCCCATATTCCGATACATAGGATGACAAGATACAAAATGACTACAACCACTAATCCAGGAATATTTAAAACCATATTGGGATTTTGGAGCAATCGACGAACTAGACGCGATTCTTCTGCTCTAGCACAGATCTTATGCAAATGCTAGGATGTAACCTAACCGTCCTGCTGAACAGCAGAATCTTGCCGGAATAACCTATAACTTTAATACCCTACGTATTCCTTCCGTGCGTATACTGTACGGGTTGGATCATAAAGGCCTAATTTGTATATATTGCCTAAACCTAAATTCCAATTGCAGGATGTAATTACGACTGAGTATAGTCATATTCTGTACTAATAATGTAATTTATTTTCGTTGCTGGATATCGTTTACACTTAACTTTTAAGAAGACACCCTATTGTGATACAATGAGATGCAAGGTAATAAATAAATGTGTTGCTTAATGTCGACTGGATAAACCACAGAAGTCTTCGCGGCTGCATATGGAAATTGTGTAATTATGATATCCTTGTCATTCTCATAAAGTGATGATAACAATGAGTCATGACAATGTGAGACGCATAACGGGTCCGATAGACCGGTGCAGCGAGTCCGTGGCTTACGGACAGCGGCTTACAGTATACCTAACTGTTAGTAGCTGAGACGAGCGTCTTGAGGGAGTAGGTTTTGTATCATGCATGAGTCTCTCTGAGTCAATATGTGATATGTGTTGGGTTTTATACGATGCGAGAATGTAAGTCACCTGATGTGCCCTTGTTGTTCCGTAGAGCGGTTGCCCGACATATGAGCATGCGACACAATGGAAAACGACAGTTCAGCATGGAACACATCAGCATCCGTCACTTCAGCATGCGACTGTATAACCCAAAAACTTACCCTAACCCTAAACATAGCCTAATCTAACCTAACCTAGCCTAACCTAACCTAAAGCCTAACCCTAACCCAACCGTAAATCCAACCCTCTACCCCTAACCCGTAATTTAACCCACATGCTCATGTGTCGCATGCCAAATTGTCGCATGCCGAAGTCTCGCATGCTGTAATGTCGCATGCTCATATGTCCACGGACCCCGTAGAGCAGTGCTTTTCAACCCTAATTAAATTAAAAAAAAAATCATTCTCACTAGCCAGCCGGAATATATTACACAAAAAGAAAATGGAGAAACTTATCACTTTTGTATTCGAAGAGCTTATTGAAGGTACAGAGCTTCATTATTTTAGATTCATCGTGTCGTATTATTGATTAATCGAGTACTAAAATCACTGCAGTTGAAAAATCACAGATATCGCACTCCCGTTGTCAAGGTGTTTGTATCATTTTCCCGGGTTATCGTGACGTGATTTCCTTCGAAGCTTAAAGGGCGAACCCAAGAACAATATTCACTCGCAGCAATATCACTTTTCCACTAAATCGAAATGTTACGTGTTCGCATTTAGAACGCACAAACGAGTGAAACTGCACTTGAATCGTGGCATCAATGTTGCGACCAGCATCTTTGGTTCATTTTCTCAGGGATATATCTATAGCTTCTTCTAGATATCCCTGCATTTTCTGACAACATTCGAAAAGATGATTCACCGTACTAAGGCATGTTAGCCGATTGGATGGTACGTTAGAATATCGTAAGGAATAACGTAGACATACGTCTTGGTGGATTTGATCGTTAAAGAGTTCGCAATATTACAAAGTTTGTGGTACAAAGGCGGTACGAATACGAACTAGGCTAATTTCCCCTCAGGATCAGCAAACTTAGTGGCATCACCAATTAATTATATACAGGCCTATGTCTTAACGATCTAGACTCGGCTTAAGATCATCAGTCCGAGAACAGGAAAACATGTCTAAGCCTAAGTGGTGTGGTTCGCATTACAAACATGATATTGCAATGGTCAATAGATAAACTACCCAGTGACGTAATAAGTCGATGAAAAGCAAGATGAAGATTCATCGCACTATAGATAACTAACCTCGGTATAGGTTAGTTATCTATAATCGGACGTAAGACACCAATGTGCTTACTCTAATTTTATTTTTAATAGCCTCTAATACTTGGTTAGGCACACGAGTAAACAGCACTTGTTATAGATCTAATGTGCTAAATTGTTATAGTTGTAGAAAGTAGAAAGTGCCAACGTGATAAAGGCAAAATTCTGGTGCCAACCAACATGAATATGTGTCAAAATTCCAATACTTTGCATTCAAATATGCCAAATATCAACACTGGCACAGACTTCTATTACCTACAACGAGGGTGTAAACTGTAAACATAAGGCTCGCCAGACGGTTTAGTCCGGCTCGCGAAGCAATTTTGAGCAAATGCAAAAAACCTTGCATTATCCAGCACATTTCAAACAAAATTTGAGATTTTAAATAAGAAATACTTCCGGTAAATAATTTCCCAAAACTACATGTCGGACATGTTCAATGATCATTGTTCATAAGCCACATTATAACCACCCGACAGCGTTGTTGCGGTTTCACCAAGACACCATTTGGGACAAGTCGATGATATTCATCTCAGAGGCGAAAACGCCAATACGAAACTGTTATATGTAAGGTACATGGATCATGTATTAGTTACTCGAAGAATGCAATTCAAATATATTTTTCGCAACGCTTAATACCGCGTATTCTGACCCAAACGGCCCAAGCCTTGTTCTCCAGAGAAACCCGAATCGTGATTTTAAAACAATGAAATAAGTCCCAAAACCCGTGTTTACAGTAAAATCTCTTGGATAGGCCTACCTCACAACAAAATGCAGGGCCGACGCCGTATCACTCACGACTAAAACAAAGGGCGGAGCATAGAACATGTCAACTTATATCGTCGTTAGAGCTATACCGTTATAGTGATTTATAGCTGTATTCGTATTCAATCGGTCGATCATCGTGGTTTCGTCTATTCTGCTGTTTGCGAATAACGTCATTGGTAGCATGGGCCTTATTTATGATATGTAATATAATGTATATTTTACTAATACTCACTGCTTTGATAATGAGCATTTCAGTGAAAAGCGACAGTATGGATTTGAAGGTAAGATTTTGGGATCATGTGACTGATGCGGCCCGCGAGAGTTCAAAATGTTTGAATCCGGCCCGCGACCCAAGTTGAGTTTGACACCTCTGAACTACCAGGTCCGTACTTGGCGGATGTTTCCGAGCAACCGATATCGATTCCACTACTTCTGTTTTTCTAGGCAGTGACGTAATCCTCTCGCGCGGAAAGATTCTCTCAAACTTTGCCATATAAACGCATCAGGGGCGTTCCTCAATCATCACATGTGAACTAGAAAAGCACAGCTACCAACAAGTTTTTAGAGTTGCATCCAAGCGACAAAAGTTACGGACTCACTCTGCACATGCATGTGAGAAGGATGATGACGGAGAAAAAGAGAGAAAGAGAGAGAGAGCGATATCAGACGACGAGCACTGAAGATCACCGATACCGAATATCTGAAACTTATCAATAATAATAGTGATAATAATAGGAAGATTATGCTTTCATCTGATCATCACGCACCCAAAATGCGAAGTAATGTAGAAACATAGGAGGATGCCGCACAACCCTCAGTTTCGGTCGCTCAAACTGGCATCCCCCTCGACCTAATGCCCGATGTCACAGTCTTTTTTCTATTCCACCGCCCTTTCTTGCTCTTTCCATTCCTTGTGAGTGCGTCCTTTCATCGGGTCTTTTACTCAGCTTTTTTGTGGCCGTAAAAACAGCGACAAGGGGAATCAAAGCCCAGTTAAATCTCCGACGCGAACGGGGCCGCCTGGGTAGCAGGCGCATATCGGCTCACAACGCCAACTCCCCCGTAGGCATAAATATAGCCTAGGCCTACTCATATTATTATTAAATTCTTTATTCACAGTAAAACTGTTGTGCGCGGTGTGTATTGTACAATGTACGTATCAAAATACTAATTACATTGGTTTTTGATACCATACAAGTCCACACATATGTAACCTATTTGCAGAGGTGGTCAGAACGAAGTACTTCTAGTTTTTTGATGTATCCAAGTAGTTTTCCGCTACTTGGGTACTTACTCAAGTGGATCTAATTTACTGCTACTTCTACTTCCACTTCGTGATATTTTGTGATCTATTTACTTACTTTTCGCTATTTTCAGTTTTTCAAGTAGAAGTAGTTTAATTCTCCAATCAGGAAGATAGCCTGAGGAATTTCGGGGCTGTTTTCACGGAGTCTCAACATTTAATTTTCCTAAAAGTTGAGTAAAGCCCAGAATTTTCGTCGCGCTTCGCGCACAGTGGATATGGAGTGACCAATATGATTTCACGAAAGTGAATACAATTTAGGTAGCGGGTTGCGTGGTTCCGTTCACACCGCATTGTAGTCCATATGAAATATTTCATCACCATCACCATCTTAAAATAGTACATTGAACGCTCTTTTATTTTAGATCTCATTTCATGCTGGTGACGTCATATTACGAGATACGGTTGTTGATATACAATGTTATTTCCCAGTGGCGGCTCGTGACAATATCGGGTGGTGGGGCAAGGGCTGCGAGCGACTTTTATCAACATGACGTCACAATGGCGTTTTCCAACGTAAAAAAGTAACTTTATGATGGTCACATGAATTTCCCGACAACAGTGATTTTAACGTAGGTGCCGCGAGAGGTTTGCCGGTGAGCCGTGACTTGAAGTGTGGTAACAAATGTTTCATTCATTTATTTTTAATCAAAGGATTATTTTACAAAATGTACGTGAACTAAGAATCGTCCCTATGCCACGAATCAAGTATCAGGTCATCCTTAGTAGCATGCGTTTTGATTTCATGGTAGAGTTATAGATTACGCAAATCGATAGACCCTAAAATCCGACCGTCACCCCAAATTCGAAATCCGGATCCAGTCCGGCCAGGTGAAAAAACATTGAAATCCTGCTCCTGCTCCTGAACCGGACTGTGGCCATCTCTGGTTACGACCAGGTGATAATAGGCAACCAAAGCGGAGGCACCCGGCGTACGATTGGATCAATAGACTGGACAACTTCTAGACCTCTCATTTTCGCTCTAAAGGCAACTGCGTAAACTACGTACGGAATAAAGATTCAATACGATTCATGTTCGCACTTGACTTGACCTGACTAATTCCAATGACTAGAACTCGAGAGATCAATTTGAATGGTCTTTGAAGAACTAAGGACAGCAGCCTCGGAACTTCGGTCTCGGAACAACGTAGGACATTTTGGCCTTGAAACTGGAGACTGTGACACAACACATACGGCTTACTGTCTATAAGTCTGCTGCGAAATCGCCGTTGGAAAATATATTAATATATAAATACATGAATAAAAGCCGTAACTTAGTATACTGTTACAAGAAATCATCGAGAAGTAGCATACGCAATCTCATAACCCATTCCGGTATGGTACACTGTCAAAATCAATGCAAACAGACGAACACCGAACTTTGAGTAAAATAGATCGAGGAATAGGCTGATCGAATGATCAGCTGTTAGCCGACATCGAAAATGAAATAGCTATCGCAATTGACAGGGGATTGTAAGCAAATGGTTTGAAGGCCACAATTTCACAGTGAAATGGACATTGGCGAACATAAAATTATGCGAATACTTGAATGCAAACCGAGAATCTTGGTTAGCTGTTTCATGCGATCATCGAGATATACCATTGGAAATATCATCACCGATCTCGTTACGGAACGCAGACTATAGATTAGCACAGACCGACACCGGCTTTTGCGTGAGATCCGCAATGACGTAGGTAGGCCAAGTACCAGATCAGCGCGCATCTCTACCATTCTCGACCTCGAAAACGAAATAACTGCCTCAATCATTGAGTGTCAACTTTAAGACTTGGCACCGCGTTCGATACTAAAATCAAGACATACCGTGTGAAAGCTCATGACAGATCTAGGTATGGAACATCGTTAAAATCAATAGAGACCAATAACGGCTTTTGCGTAAATTTGTTGGCGATAAATGAAGAGTCAGCTCTTACTCGACTTTGGAAACGAAATTACCACCCACATAGTTCAGTGACAAACTTAAAACTTGTTACATCGGTCGATACTAACACTTACCGTGCCAAATGTCATGACCGATCTCGGTATAGAACAGAGGTCTCAAACTCAAATGTGCTCGCGGGCCATTTCTCCAGTTTTGACGACGCCGTGGGCCGCAGTATTTATAGGGGTGTTCTATGTCGTTGCAAGTAGGCCTTATTATGCGGGAATGAATTGTCCTATTGAAAGTGAGCCGATCCAGCAGACTGACAGTAATCACACATCGCCAAAATGTGATTTACTATTGTATCAATTTAGGCATTGCATGAAAAAAACTAAAAAAACTATTTGAATAGAATTATTGTTGTACTTGATATATATGGGCGGACAAATGTGTACATCATCTATCATGCCATCATAAAAGCTATCGGGTTATAATTTTGCAGCCACTATGAATATTTTGAATATAACAGATTGATAATAGAGACTGATCTGATATCAAAACATTTTCAAGCTTAGCATTGTTATTCCAAACCAGGATTTGGATATACTTCTGATCAGCAGGCTATTAATCTCATGGCCAAATATCTTCAAATATAGGAGCAGAAAAAATGTACAAATATATTAATGAATGTATCCTACTGATTGAAATGTTGAAACGTCGAACGGCCCATTGTTGTTACATCGAGCGTACCACTACGTACCACATGGTTTAGCGACCAAATATGTAACTAGCAGATTGCCATGGGTTGTCATAACTACTTGCTTAGTTCACGAAATACCAAGCTGCAACTTTCTGATCTATTACTATTTCCCTGATACGCGATTAGTTTGTTGCGTTCAGGATTCTATCAAATTCACGGCATCCCGAGTCACTCAGCTCGAGTAAATTTCATTTTGCCATCGAGGTAGCCCGAGTCTGAGTAATTCTAAGAAAGATCGCGTCCAAGTCCAACTCACAAATTTCAGTCACGAATCGTCCAAGGGCCAGGTTATGTCATCATTTGTCATCACCAGGCCTGTTTATTTTTGGATTTCTCCAAAAATAACAAAAATAGCTTAGTTTTGGATGTTTTCAAATTTTATTTCTGGAGATTCTCCAAAAATAAGAGATGAAGGTGTTTTTATCCCTAATACTACTAGAAAACTTCACCGAAAGTATGTTATTATCATGTATTCATGTCCTCCAAGGCTCCAACACATCGACATCATCAGTGATCTGGATCTAACTTCCCAATACTTTTATCACAAAATCTTTGGCCTGGAGAATGCCCTCAAAAATCAGTGACAGACGCCCTTCAGAGACCTATCTCCCACTTGATCTTCGAGAAATCCGACAGTTCTTTGGGCTTCGACCGTCGCCGTTGTGGGAATCATCGAGCCTATAGAGGCCCAAAGAACTGTCGGATGGCTTCAAACTCTTCAATCTCCCAAGCATTTGCTCCTGACAAGCACTGATCAATAATGCGCTTGGAAGTGACGTCCATTTTGAATCGGAAAGACATGGATTGGAATTGGTCTTCGATATTCTGTATTTTACTCGGATGTCCACTTGATAGACAGCCGACCTCGGTGTTCGTGGATCAATTCACGGGGCCGCAAACAAAGTAGCCCATGTATCATTGTTTTTTATATTATTAGAATCAAAAAGAGCAAAAAGTGTTTGTTGTGTCCTCTCTCCTACGGCCCACGAGGTTTCACCACTTGGTGTTATAGACAGGGCAGGACCCTTTCATTGTCGGCAACTTCAATTTTCTTTTTGTCGTCGATAAGCCCTGCAATATGGCTCCCGGCTGTATCGACCGTGGGCTGTGTCCCCTCTTCGTCGAGGACTGGTCGCCCGATCGAACGCATTCGAGGTCGAGGACTGCACACCCCTAATCCTCCACGAAGTTTCGTACCTCAGTGAACTTGAAAGCCCAGCACCCTCTGACCGGAAAACCGTCCTTGCTGCGGGGGTCATTGTCCCAGTCCTCAGCTGAGCTCCGAGCTTGAACGCGTTCGACCAGGCGATGTAGCTCCTCCTGCTGCTTCACGATCAGAATCCAAGTCCCTGAAGCTTCGTGACGGTGGTGCTCATCTCTGTGGCCATGCAACCGAGGACGATCAGTTGGATCCACCACTGCGACGAAGGTGCACATCCCGGACTTTTCTTGTTGATAATCTCGAGTAGGAAGTGCTCACGTTCCTAATTGACAATCAACCGGTGTCAACAAACTTGGACAGGTACTTTTCATCTCCTGGATCAAGTCCTGTTGCCGTCTGAGGTAGCCATTCAGTCCCATTGTCGTGTGGGCGAAGTGATTCTTGTAGAGGTGGCGGTATTCGGCCTGCGTCACAAGGTCCAGTGGTGCAGTTTGCACCATACTCGCACGATTTCATACCCTGCCGCCTACTCAACCCTTCTCGCCACGCCTCTGATCCATCCAGTAAGTGGAAGTACTTTTAGCGCTTCCGAGACCCCCTCTCACACACACATGCTGTTTCTTGTGTGTTCTTGTGAGTTCCCAGGTTGTTTCAACAGTATTTACGCTGTTCTGACTCGTTTATTTCACTAAAAAACTTGAAAAAACATCGTCCAAAAAAAGCTTATTTTTGGATGTTTTCAAATCTTATTTTTGGAGAATCTCCAAAAATAAAACCCAACATCCAAAAATAAACAGGCCTGGTCATCACCGTTTGCAATTGATGTGATAGTGAAGTTTGGTGAATAGTTTCAGGTTTTTGGAGCAATTTAAGAGGGAATTTTCACTTTATAACCTAAAAAGATATATGTGACACGTATATATTGTCCAATAAATAAAAACCGAAAATGTCGTCGCGGGCCGCACAAAATGCTCTGGCGGGCCGCATGCGGCCCGCGGGCCGCGTGTTTGAGACCTCTGGTATAGAACATCGTCAAAATCAATGGATACCAATACCGGCTTTTGAGTAAAATCCGTTTGCTGTACTATGTACATGATAGATCAGCACACACTGAACTTCGGAAACGGAATTACTACCATTATCTTTAAGTAGCAAGCCTGAAACTTGGAGCAGTGTTAAATACTACCTTCACGACATATCATACCAAGTTTCAAGAATTATCATGGTGCGAAACACCGTCAAAATCGACCTATACCAGCAAAGGTCGACTCAACGCATATTACGGTAACCGAGTTCAGATATAGATACGATTGTTACATCACACCTTAGGGGCGAGTAGGCATAGTTGCCCCGGTTACTCGGCCATTTTACGAATAGGAGAGAGTAAATCATCGTTTCTTTATTGTGCGCGGCTTTGAGAGAATAGATAGTGAAAGCTTGTTATGAGCGCTACCGGGGCAAGCCCCGGCTAGGCATTCACAAAGCGAAAACACAGAAGAGAATTCGATTTTCGCAGAGACTTCGCTATGTATGGGCGTTTGCAAGCGAAAGCACAAGAAGAACGCGGGTTTCGCTGTGATCTCGGTATATATTGATTGCTGTGCGTCTATAAATGGTTAAATTGTTATTGAACAGAATTTTAGGTGGGGCAATGCCCCAGTTGCCCTATAGGACGAGCCGCCACTGTTATTTCCAATTCTCTGTTGCTAACGATTAGGGCTGGGCACAATGATTCGAGTACTCGAATCTGAATCGAGTATTAATTTTAATGATTCGAGTAGAGTAGTAAAAGACGATTTTTTCGAGTACTAAATTATACGCTTCTCGCCATTGAAAGTTAATTTATCAATGAGAATTATAGTTTTGATACTAATTTTCACTGTTGAAGCGTTGGAACCTTGATTAGCCGTATCGTAGCATGCGAAACATCTAGTACAAAGCTACGAAGGCTACTGGACGTAGCACATTTCCGAAATCATGATTATCCAACAACATTGTCATCAAGTGGAATGAATTCGGTATGGTCGAAAAATACCAGAGTATCATTTATGAGAAGGATAACAGGCATTATATTCTTTGTGGTGGCGTAAAAGATACATATTTGCACTTTGACGTATTGTATTATGGTATGACGTCATAATGAGTGATACTCGATTACTCGACTCGACTCGAAGCATATTACGTGATTCAGAATCGAATCACTCAGGTACTCGATTTTGCCCAGCCCTACTAACGATTACCCCTGACGAGTGTCAGCCGAAAATATTCGGGTTCATTTCAATATGGATATACTATTCAATTGAATACCGAGAAAGATACTACCGAGAATGGATATGACCGGGAAAATAATAAAATCATTCAGAGGCATTCAAAACGCTGCATTCTCGTTTTGCCAGGGTATTGTTGCGTCATAATGACAATGCAAAATTTGCGGCTGATTTTGGGGGTTCCGGGGCCACGAGCAGTACTAAATATATATTTTCGCAATCAGTACAGCAGCAGCTTTTCATTGTTACCCGTTTTAACAAATTTAACGCACAGTAAGCCAGTCAAAAATGGACGCAAAATGGCCTTAAAGATCGAATGGAAAGTATGACGTGAACCAAATGCAGTGCGCCGTTCGATAAAGTTGCGTCAACACCATTCAGGACGCTGTGGTCCCAGTGTATCTTCCGGATCCGGTGATATATAATCGATGCTCAATTGCTCAATCATGTAGTTTGGTGAAGTTGGCTCGTATAGATTTCCATATAACTGGAGACAGGCATCATCGCCACGAATGTTCCAAGTTAAGGAGAGTTAAAGGCGAACAGATGGCTTCAACTGAGAGATGATGAGCTTGAATACTTGGTTAGCCTGCAGGATTACCGGACCACGACCTAACGTATCGATCTCGCCTTTCAGACACATGCCACCTCATTTTGTCACTTGCCTTTTATAATCCCTGCTTTACTTTTCATTCAGTGTGCAACTGTGCATGCCTCTTCGCTACTTAGCCTAGGCCAAGGTGGGTGTCTGATGCCAAAGACTATACTTCAAGTCGTTTCGAAACCTTCCTATCTTTCATTGTATCGCAGTTTTGTGGTGTTTTGAAATGATGATAATATTAATAAACAGATAATACTGATACTGATTACAAATCCACGAAGCAAGTAGGTTACATCGTACAATCATAACAATTCATTGCGTTGCTGCGCTGTGGTACTGGTGCTGTGGTCTGGTATCATGAACAAAAAAGACCCGTTGTACTATACAGATTATAGTTGTACTCAGAAAATACTTTTGTGTTGAAGAACTATCCAATGCAGTGTTGGGATGACTCGAGTCATGACTTGACTCGAGTCAGACTCGAGTCACCTTTTTCGTATGACTTATGACTTGACTCGAGTCACTTTGCTAAAATGACTTGACTTGACTCTGCGTATCAGAAATGTGGATTGACTCGTGACTCGGAGCAAAATTCGCTAGTCAATTTCAAGTCATCAAGTAATCGGTGTCAATAAATATCACTGTATCTTGCATATGTTCGGATTGTTCGTAAAACGCTGGTGTAACCCGTGAGAGCGGCCAATCATTCAGGGTGGGTTTCAAAAAGTTGTCTTAATTTAGACCTGGCTTAAGGCCAGTGAATGACTTGGCCGAGACGCCAGGCGACGGCGGTCTTAATTCGGTTTCAAATGTCAATTTGGCGCCGCGCTCGGCCAAGTCCGTTAGTTGCGAGTAATTACTGTCTACTTCGTCGCTGTAGCGAGTTCAACACGGAACCGAGGCCAGATTGTTATTGTTTTGAGTTGCTCGTGGATGAATGAAAGGTTGCCAGTAAACTCGCCCCAAAGTAAATTCGGCCCAGGCAAATTCGGCCATTACATCAGTAAATTCGGCCCACCGAGAATATTGTATTAAAATGTATTACCAACCGTTAACATGAATTAATTACACAATTATACTATTATTAAGTGATTTGGATGTCAGGGTATGCGTGGATCGCGTAATCACGGGAGATAGCGCGGATATTCACGGGGACCGAATTTACCGACGGCCGAATTCACCGGTCAATTCACTGGTTACTCGGTCAATTCTGCCCTCGGAGAATTTTTTATAAAAATGTATTACCAACTATTAATGTGAATTAATTTCATAATTATATTATAATCAAGTGATTTGGAGAACAGGGTATGCGTATAAATATATCTATATGTATATATATATGCCGATGTTTACGGGGCCGAATTTACCGACAGCCGAATTCGATCGGTATATTCGGCCCTCGGAGAACATTGTGTGAAATTGTATTACGAACTAATAATGTGTATTATATTACCTAATTATAATATTATCTAACCTGAACCCTAACAATAATCCTAACCCTAATTCTAACCTAACCCTAACCCTAAACCTAATCCTAACCTAACCCTAATCCTAACCTAACCTAACCCTAACCTAACCCTAATCCTAACCCTAACGCTAATCCTAACCCTAAACCTACTAATAACTAATAATGTGTATTATATTACATAATTATAATATTATCAAGTGATTTGGAGGTTAGGGGTTAGGTTTAGGGTTAGGATTAGCGTTAGGATTAGGGTTAGGTTAGGGTTAGGATTAGGGTTAGGTTAGGTTAGGATTAGGTTAGGGTTAGGTTAGGATTAGGTTAGGATTAGGGTTAGGTTAGGATTAGGGTTAGGGTTCAGGTTAGGTAATGGTATTGTAACTGTTATTGTTACTCTGGCCCTGGCCGAATTTACCGAGGGCCGAATTCACCAACGGCCAAAGTGACCGAGGGCCGAATTCGACGGGCCGAATTTACTTTGGGGCGAGTTTACTGGCAACCGAATGAAAGGAGATCAGTGGAGGATTATGGAATTGCTGGAGTTGTTGGAATTTACTGACGATGATGATGAACAGTACAGACTCCCAAGAAAGTATCTCGCAGATGTTCAGAACCCCTTCGAAAGGGATTCGAACAACGAGTTCAGACTGCGATTCCGGTTTTCAAAAGACGCAACTCACTATCTTTTTGGGCTGTTGAAAGATGATGAAGAATTGACCTGCAGAGATCATGCTCTTCCGCCAATACTACAACTAACTTGCGCCTTACGGTTTTTCGCGGATGGCCATTTTCAACAGACTGATGGTGACCTAGCTGGTATAAGCAAAGTAACTGCTCACAGAAGCATTCACAAAATTACCCGTGCCATATGCCGCAAGAAGCTCCTGTTTTTGAATTTTCCTACTGACCTCGCCAAAGTAAAGCATGCATTTTATGACAAACGTTGTTGGAGCAATCGATTGTACTCATCTACCCATAATATCCCCTGGCGGTGATAATGCAGAGGTGTTCCGGAACAGAAAAGGTTATTTTTCATTGAACGTTCAAATGATATGTGATGCACAGCGAGTCGTAACAAACATTGTCACACGTTGGTATGGATCTTGTCACGATTCAAGAATCTTTGACAATTCGGTGATCCGTGATCGATTCGAAGATAATCAAATCGATGGATATTTGCTTGGGGATAATGGATATCCACTGAGGAGCTACTTACTTACACCACTATTATCACCAAGAACATCGGCCGAAGTATAATCACGCTCATATTGTAACCCGCTCTCGCATAGAGCAGTGCTTTGGCATGCTGAAAAAAAGATTTTTCGCCTTAGCTATACCGATGAGGACCAAGCTCAGCAATTCCACGAATATCGTCGTGGCCATAACCTGCCTTCATAATCTGGCTATTCGGACACGACAGATGACTGATGAAACGGAAGTTGATGACGTATTCGAACCAGATGCTTCAGACCACCCTCATGTCGCATCGACTCCTTCTGGACAATCCGAGCGACAAAGCATAATTTTGAGATACTTTTCAAACTAATCCATGAATATTCTTTTTCTACACATTCTATTTCAATTACAAAGAAACAAACATGAGCTTTATTGCGTGTGTCATGTAAAAATGAAAATTCGCATAGCGGCTGATAGTAAGTTTAACACAGTATAGCAGGATAGCATAAAACAGTATAGCAGGATAGCATAAGCGCCTAAGCGGTGTAGAAAAACGGTGGAAGCAATTTTATAAATTGCAATACAGGATAGCATGAGCAGTGTGGAAAACCTCGGCAAGAAAAGAATGGCGTGTCAACGAAATTGAACTAAGTATACAGAAAATTGGTTCAGACACTGGATTCAGTGAGCAAAAATTCACTGATACTTTTTGTCCAGCATCTCGGACTTTTTTTTATAATGATTCACTTTGAGATCATGCTCAATTTGTCTCATTCTCGTCTCCGTAACTCTCATTTCCAAATCCTTTTCCAGGAGTCTTTTTTTAGCCTTGCTCTCCTCCAATTTAGCGTTTAGCACATCCAACCTCATTTCTTCATAGGTGGCCTTAGGCTTAGAGCGAGCTGTTTGGAAAGATGAAAATGATAAATACCATGAGTTTTAAAAAAATGTTGATATTTATATTGCTGCAATATGTCCAAAATTCCGCAGTTGATTGCAGGGGTCGGCAACCTCTGGTCCGTAGACCAGCACTTTTCAAGTCCGTTCCTGGTCTGCGAAAAGTTATTTTGGTCTGCGAAAAGTTATTTTATCATGCTTTGGCAAGTAAAGCGGGTTTTCATAATTATAGTGGTCGTTGCGCCTCATGCTTTTTACAATCGCTCTTCAAATTTTTCCAGAGTTTTTTCAACTTGTCCTCATTTCTCTCCACTTGTGCAATTCCTGATGAATTGAATTCACTGACAAGTTTGCGCCAGGCCGCTTCTTTATTCTTTCTAAAATCCTTATCGCTCTGTCCACTAGTTTTGCTGGTAATCAAAACGGGGTAATTTCCAATCAAGTCGATAAATCCATTTTTTTCAGCTGTGCTGGAATTCGGAGCGCGTGCAGTGCCAGCCATTGCTTGTTCAGGATAATAAATTTTGAGTGGTGATAGCCAAAGAGTCAACTAGACCAAATTGAGTATGAGCACAATGCTGGTAAAAACAATACCTACGTCATCAGCAATATTTAATAAAGTCAAAAATATACATATTGATGAAAGTTCCATATAGTCAGCACTATTGCTGAAAGTAACAGCGGTTGAACATATTTACGACAACGCTCATATGGGTGGGACGAAAATGGAAATCAAGATAAAAAACCATGCAATCTGGCAAAATTGCGTGCAACGTTGATTAGGCCATACTGTACCAAATACGTACGATACATATTTTCATTTTTCTAATGACGCGTCATGCGTTCACTTTTTGGCTATGACCCCAGCAAAGGCAAACTGTCAAAACACCGACATGCTTAAGAGGTAACCAAGAAATTCTGAAGAGTCAGAAAACTGCAATGACAAGGTGACAGCAAGATGCAGACAAGACGTCACAACCTAATCTCGGTGCTTCTTCGATACATGTGCCATATTAATCGATGTTCCCCATGACCACTCATCAGCATCATTACCTTAACGGATTCGCATCGCTGACTATTGTTTACCCACATAGGCAGGGGAGATAGCGTAGTGGTAACGATAAGCGTCCACCAATCTGACATCCCCTCTCTCGTAACCAGAGTCATATCATATTCGTAACTGAATCGATTGGGGCCAGCGATCGCGGGTTACAGTGGTCATGGGGAACATTGCTTGATACTATATGGTGCGGGTATGGAAGAAGTGCTGATGTGTCCTGTGTGCCTCAGGGCTCTGGCTATCCATTTGACCTGAAATCCGTTCAGTATACGAACACCCCTGCAGCATTCCCCTGTAAATCCCACTATATAACGGTATGACATCAACTTGTCACGTTTGTGATAAAAACATTGTTCCAAACTGCCTGAAAGCAATATACAATGATCTAATCTGATTTGCCAAGCTATACATCAGAAAAACGGCCAGTATCCTTCAACAACCAGCACAACAGTTACCAGCACTGGTGACTTCAGCCTACCCCCTAGCTGGCTTGGATATCTGTCTTAACTAAGCGCACGCTGGAGGGGAAATCCCCTCAAGTCACACTTTTGAAACCGACTTCAGCCTGAGGGGTGTAGCTTAAGCCCGACGACGGGATTAAGTTGACTATTTGAAACCCACCCTTCAATGACCGTGCGTTTTACTAAGCCTCCATTGTTCTCTCACAAATAAATTGACCGCAAACAAAGTGATCGAAGCTTACAGCTTACGTTGTCGCAACCTAGTATAGTAAAGTAATTTAATAACGAAATGTATAGTTCTGTTCTCTGTTCTTACCTTAACTAAACCTCTTGTTTTATTGAAATTGAATTCGAATATAGTTTATATAGTCCTCAACCATTGGTGCAGGCTCGAATTGTATCAATTTTCATATTTCATATCAATTTTTAAATGAGTGTAAATTCGTTTCTCTTTTCTCTATCTTGGATGGTAACTGTAAACTGAGGGTATGCAATTACTTACGTAGTTTAGCATTTCTACGTATATGTGGGCAATACAGTGCCTTCTTAAGTGTATATTTAACTCTGTATTCGTTGATCGGTTCAAAATCACGGACCACTCAATCTGTATTTCAGACAGCTTGCAAAATGCAATGACATAATCATGCCTCATACTTTTAAAAAGCAACTTGACTTGAATTGTGACTTATATTATTATTATTATTATATTTAAAAACAATTGTAGTGACGCATATAACAACTATGGTATTTTGCGTCACGACATAACAGTTGCTAATCGAATCGATATTGTGATTAGTAAATACAGTCAACTAAACATTTAGTACTGTCTCTTTGTCTTGGCAAGGAATTCCCACAGCAAAGGTAATATATAATCGGTAGTTATTATATTTTCCATGGTGAAGGGTACTCTCAAGTCCAGTACGGCAGCTCTAAACTGGCATCTTTCGTTGGCGTACTTCGCACACTCGATAATAACGTGCTCTGCAGTTTCTTCAACATGGCATGTGGTACAATCGGGGTTATCGGAGCATCCAATTTTGCTGAGATGGGAGTTGAGACGACAGTGTCCGGTCCGTAATCTGAAAATGGTGGTTTCGGCACGGCGTGGCGTGGTTAAAGTTGGTAGTTTTGTGTATATGTCAGGGCAGAACTGCTTGAAATGTGCTCCAGAGGCGGTTTCGATGAAACGTTGGTTCCGGTCTTGCCTACAGTGACTTAAAATCAATGAGTTGGCCTCGCTAGAAGTAAGATCTACACTTTGGTCAGCGAAGTCATGGGCCGCAGCCTCTTTCGCAAGTCGGTAAGCGACTTCATTCCCTTCAATACCACAGTGTCCTGGAATCCATAAAAAAGAAATATCTCTGTGGCTTTCATGTAACAGATGGTGAGTTAGTTCTTGGTTCTAATATTTGATTGGAATTGTGACTTGACTCATGACTTGACTTGACTTGACTCGACTTGACTCGAGTCACCTCCAAAAATTGAGCGACTTGACTTGACTCGAGTCACCTTCGAAAATCGATTGACTTGACTTCACTCGAGTCAAAATGTGCAACGGCTCGAAATGACTCGTGACTTGAAGGTAGTGACTTGATCCCAACACTGATCCAATGACGTCTCCGTGATGGTTTTATCATAGCAATTTACAACGTAGCTACGTTGTAAATAGCTATGGTTTTATAGTGTATGGTTATGGCTTTGATTCGATAGCTGGGTATATCTGAAGAACGAAATTACGCTCAAAATTTGGTCTTGCATTTTTTATGTACCCGCTATGCTCTGAAACTACTTTTATGATTAAAAACTATCCAATCACGTTTCGTGAATGATTTTGTTGGTATATTTTCAAGTGGACGACTACAGTCCCAAGAGCCATAACTGCATGGTTGGAAGATTTTGTTTGTGTTTACCATTATGAAAATCTCAAACGAGTCGCCCTCGTCTTATTTTCACTCACTTTACTGGTTGTGATTATGCTCGGTCAGGGATCGTTATCTGCATAGCCATAGAGCCTCTTTTTGCCAGAAACTAATTTTCTAATTCGAGCCTGTCAATTTCCGTACAGGTTCCAATCAAACGTTATTGTAGTAGTTTTTGGGTGTTTCAAAGAAAGCAAAGTCCCTTCAAGAGTCAACCCGAAAGATGTTCTTCAAAAATGGATATAATCTTGATGTTGAACGGTTCCTCTTTCGTCGCTGTGACGCATCTCTTTTGGCATTCCTTCGGATAAGTTTTGGTTAGATCCGTACATGAATTCATTGTATAGCCCTGTCTGTATTTTAGCTATCCTTCTACTACATGTCGATGGCGTGGTTCTATTAGATTTCCCTTATAATCTGTTTCATTGACTGAGAACTGGGAAGCGACAAAGTAGTTGGATATTCATTTACAGACACTGGTAGTGGAATTATGATGTGGATAATTGTTTGATTCATTTCTAATTGCCTAGCTGAGATAAATTGTCATACTAATACTAATTCGAACTATTTCCTACATTAGATTTACATTGCTGTATTGAATATTAGTAAAGGAACTACCGTTACTGTGTCATATACCATAAAGTTTTCGATAGCAATCACTTTCCAGGTTTCGTTTATTATGGATTCGACATGATCCGAGCATGCATGTCTAGATGGTCATTGGTCATGCATTGCCAATACAATCTTTGCAAACAATTATGTTTGTATTATGGTTTTGCCCAGCCAAAGATACTACAATATTGTATTGTATTGCTGTTTCATGGCTTTGTAGCGACTTCAAATTTTTAATACAAACTTAATCCGATGACACTCCCATTAATGTGCATTGTGATTCAGGTTGTATGTTCCTTGCTTTGATTATTAATTTGCTTTTTCCGTATTCGTGTCCTCAAACTTGTTTCTCTTCAGGATTTTTCATGATGATGGATGTCATCCAGGAAAGAGGGATGTTTCGAGCTGATCAGAGATTTGGTGTTGAAAGCGCAAAGTTTTGCACATTTCCTCTCATTCATGGATTGAAGCCTTTCAAATTTGATGTCATGGTTGTGATGTATGCAATATTATTTTGTAGTAAGTCATACTTTATATATGTTCTAGTTGGACTGTAACAGTTTAAGTAGGCCTATATGGCAGTTGATGACATAATTAGTAGCTCACACACCATACCTCCTAAACTGGAAAAGCTCACCTACAAGCTCGCTACGGTAGTTAATTAGTGCTTAGCGCTTGGGCTACAGTAAGTTTGTAAAAAAATAACTGTTCGCTTCAAATATTACTGGCTATTCGGTAAAATTGTAAGGTTGGCTGAAAAAACACCAAATACACCACTGCACACCAAATTGGCACAATTCCAACCTGTAGAAGTGAAGTTATTGGAGATATTTATTTGAAAAAAATTAGTTAGTTGTCTAGAAAAATATGCATAGCAAATTTGCCTCAATTCCAACTGGCAGATGCGAAGTTATTGCAGTGTACAAAACTTTACAAATTTGAAATAATAGTATTTAAGGTAGGTAGTTATATAATCATTAGTTAACGAATGTGATGTGTGGTGTTTTTTTAGCCAACCTTTCAATTTTATCGAATAGCCTGTAAAATTTGGAAACAAAACTTGTTTTTGATCAGCCCCAGTCTCAGAGTTGTACGGTAGTTTTGTTGTTGTAGTTGTAATTTTTTGGTGACTCGACTTGACTCCTGTCATTTTTTCAAGTGCGTAAAATCACTCGAATTGACTCGTCTTGTACTCGAGTCATTGTGCATGACTCGAACCAAGTCATTTGACTCGAGACTAGGACAGCCAAGACAGACATTTCATTGCAACTTTGAAGAATAGTAAAGATACGACATTATTAGTATTTCATCTATCAGTCCTGATACTTGGAAAATAGGGCCAGAAACTGTTAAGACTGAGGAAAATTACCATCCATTCTATATAATCGAGCGGTAGGTTGAACCGGATTAAACATAATGACTTGGACTCGGAGTCGAGTCAAAACACTATGACTTGAACTTGAACCCTAATGTGTCTCAGACTCTCAGCTGTAGGCCTACCGAATTGAATTTCATTTTATCGCAGTCTCGTGGTGATTTGAAATGATCAAATTATTAATAATCTGATACTGATACTGAACAACTATTCAACACCAATGGAGTGTTTCTGTGTCACTCAAAGCTCCTCATCATATGTCTTCAGATGTGGTTAAAGAATTTATCGTTAGTAATCAAGTAGTACACAAATCTTTGTGCAGTCATCGCCCATCCTGGCTCTGAACAAGTACCTTTTTTCTTTTCAGATTCGTTTTTTGTTGCGATCGGCTACCTTTATCGACTCAACATTTTATCGTACACTGTAATCTACTGGTATTTCTTCATGTTGGATACAAGTGTTTGGAACAATCATTCTTATTTGTTTGGTCTCATTGCTGTCCTTCTTGCCGTGTCAGACGCTCATCGTTACATGTGAGTTAATTGATGTGTACCTTGCCTGATGATATCATAATAGTACAATTCTGCAGGTCTGTCGATAACTTGATATTTGGTAACAATAAGAAGCCGACTGTTCCACATTGGAATTATGTGCTCTTTCGTTTTCAGGTAAGAGATGAGTTATAGTTAATAATCGTTAGTTTCAGAGTCACATATTTGACACTTGTGTATGTATTACTCTGCATTTTGTTATACCGGTATCTGAAGAGCTTCTTGGAGGTTCAGAACTTCAATATACAATTGAATGGTATATTCATATTGAAATGAACCCGAATATTTTTGGCTGACACTCGTCAGGGGTAATCGTTATATCTGTTAGATTTCCACACTGTATTGGTGTATACTCTTTCAACATACGATTTTTAAAGATGAAGGAGTTTGTTTACCATCTCAAAATAGTACATTGAGCTTAAGATATCCCTTCACCTCGATTATTCAAAATTCCATGCCAGTGCCGTCATATTTGGTGATACGATTGTTGATACACAATGTTCTTTCCAATTCTCTACTAGTTGCTGAGAATTAACCCCTGACGAGTGTCAACTGAAAATATCCGGGTTAATTTCAATATCAATATACTATCCAATCGTATATTGAAGTTCTGTACCTCGAAGAAGTTCTTTAAAGATGAAGTGTTTCTGAATATTTCTGAATTATTTTTAAATAATGCATCAAGAGTTTCGGTCCAATAAATGATATTGATCACCTATGCTTTTTGTCTTCAGATATTAACTGTTGAAAAATGGTTATGTTAGTGGAGCTTTTCTGTTGTTTCTTCACGTAAATTACTGGTATTTAGAACGCTCTGCTCTTCTTTTGATGTAAATAGGTGTTCATTGTATATTTTTATGCCGGCATCAAAAAAACAGAAGGAGACTGGCTAAAAGGATACTCTATGCAAAAGTTGTCGCGGGAATGGGTATTTGATCCGTTCAGGCAAGTCTAATATTTTTCTGTTCAGCACCGCCGGTTTTTAATTGCGACTGTAATATTTTCAGGCCTTTTTTATCAAATGAAAGTATCGATTTATGGATTGTACATATCGGCGGTTTTATATTTGATATATCCGTCGGATTCATGCTGCTTTTTGAAAAGACCAGAATGATTGGCCTGACGCTATGCGCATCATTTCACGGGATGAATTCGGTTATGTTCAACATCGGTAAGATTACCGACATTTATAAGAATCAGTATTGACGGGCTTTTGTAAATAACAGGTATGTTCCCGTATGTGATGATGGCGTGCTCTTTTATATTCTGTGATCCCAGCTCTTTCCGAATACTATTATCGCGAATAGCTGGTTGTCGGTGGTACGTTAGTGTGAAAAGCGAGAGTAAAGTGTGTAATGAGGAGCGCAGCAAGGAATCAGTCGAACCAAAGTATGTTGAATTGGTACCTGTATTCTATTGATATTATTGTTGATCATTTTTCAAAAATTTACTCTCCAGGTGGACGCTCACCCGATTGCTGGTCATGTGCTTCTGTTGCACATACGTCATTACACAGTCGTTCTTACCATATTCACATTTTATTACAAAAGTGAGTATGAATTACTTTTTAAGCAGTTATGCTGCAATGCCAAATTTTCCGTTAGGCCTGGATTTAGTCATATACTGCTTGTCTGTGGCATTCTATTTTTAATCTTGATCAATTTTGATCTGGAACGTAAGTTCTATCATTGCATTTGTTATGTCTCTCAGATTTTTGTCACAGATTATACCATTCATATTCATTTTTGAGTTGTGTAGGCCTACTTGTTTTGCCTGCTTTTGAGAACGGCAGTTACGGTACGCCGCTATTAGGCATGGTACATGAAGTTTTGAGCTGTGTAATTTTACTAGTTGACAGAAAACTAAAATTAAGGAGACTACGCAAACACACAAACCCATAAGGAAAAGCAAGATCACCAAAATGTGGTGACCTCTCCTCTGACCAGTTCTGACAATAATTCCGTTATTATGAGACCGTAATATGATCATTTTACACAGGGTTACAATGGATGGGTGCAAGGGTTGTACGGCTACAGCTGGGACATGATGGTTCATTCTTTTTCCAATCAGCACATCAAAATCACATACAAAGACCTCGATACTGGAGATGTAGGTTTCCTGAAGCCCGAGGTAAGTAGTTTTAAATGGATATCTATTTCTTAATAAAATATTCTTATTACCGTATTGATCACGAATAAACGGAACTGGCAACTTTTCTTTGCTTTGAGGCAGAGCGGGAATACTAAAAATTTACAGCTTTCACTAATTTGATTGGAATTTAAATTAAAGATGAAAGTTTTTTTTTCCAAATTCGAGCTTGGCTCTATGCAAACCATACAGATCTCCTACGGTAGCATTTTCAGGGAAACCTGAAATTAGATAAGAATTAATATTACAGCATAGAAATACTTTGTTCATTAGATTAGAATTAAATTATCGGCATTTCACTCTAATTAGTCTGACTGGACTACTAGAATTATGTAATTGTCCAAGTCCGCTTTGAGGTTTTGAAAAATCATTTTCTCGCGGTTTTCAAATATTTTGAACTTTGTGACAGGCGTTTTCACGTAGCAAAAGACTACGTTGGACACTACAACCGGCGATGGCATATCAATACGCGGTCTGCATCGGCGAACAATTAAAAAATCTAGGTATAAACAATTCAGCTGTGTACTTTGACGTGTGGAAGTCAATGAACCGCAGGTTCCAGCAGAGGTGCGGCCAATATCTGTATGAACCGTTGTATGTTGTATATTGAAAATATCTCTTTCAGGATATACGACCCTGATATGGACATCGCAAATTATCAGTGGTCGGTGTTTGAGAAGCCGAAATTTGTGTTGCCGCTGTTGAGTGATCTGTCGAATTGGAGAGAGGAGCTAAAGACGATTAAAGACAAATGGAAAAACTTTACTACAAGTCATAGAGTTGTGTTTGTGTCTGATTTTCCAGGTTTGTCGGAATTGTATGATATCGATTGACATTACTGACTCCATATTCAACATAGCAGCTTACAATTTTGTTTTTTACTTTTTTTAAATAGCGGTATTTGCAAACCAAATATAAATATGTTTCGTTGTTTTCTCGTGGGAATTTGATATAACATGCTCAGCTGCCAGTATTCTCGTACAGCAATAGCTTCCGTCGTGGATAAGATGATTACCTTAGCGATCAATCTGACGACTATGGGTTCGAACCCTACCCGGTCAGATTAAGGAATTTGCATTTAAAAGTGGTGCTTGGCACTCTGGACTGTGCTATTGTGGAGAGGAAAAATACTGATGATGTATTGACTCAATACCATTGTGTTTCCTTTGCATTTCAGCGCTTCTTTCCTTGATGTGGAATAAAATTGATTCAGCTATTGAAGCTTGAATCAACAGGCGGCGTACATGAATTCTGCCATAGGCAAACAGTTAATGGATAATTCTATTTGTGCGAAAAAGTATTGATACGGCAGATCTCTCATCATTGGGAGAGGCCATTCTTTCACTTATGTTCCTCGGAGCTGAGTTTTATCAAAAATCCGGCAACCTACGTTATGCCAAAAGAAGGAGTTAGTGTATGATTTAAAAATTGAACAATAAGCATAAGTCATCTGTTTGCCTTGATTTTTTTGAATTCTTTACGTCAATAACATCATATTTGGCGATGTTAGTGTTTTCATCGAAAGATTTTTGAAATCTCTACTAGTTGCTGACGATTACCCCTGACGAGTGTCAGCCAAAATTTAGGGTTCATTTCAATATCAATATGTTATTCAATTGAATTCCATTCGGTCTAGTAATAAAATCTTTCGTCTTAGCCGAGTCTTGTTCATTCCCAGGGCTCCATCTAGACAATTACGTCAGCAAAGACATCGGAAGCGCTGTCATCCATGTACTAAGAGGAAAGGTCGTCGTTCATATCAATGAAACAAAAACTGATTTAATTGCTGGAGAGAATCTGCAGGTAAACATCTTTTTGCAATGCCGATAAAGCTAAGTCGTCCACCACTGCGTGAAATAGCCATCGCGGTAACTGCTGAACAATGCCAAGTTGGGATAGAATTAGAATTGCTAAATTTTCAAAAACTTAGAGATTGAATTCAATTCCGAATTTGTGAGCAGGGTTGTAAGTAACCAAGTCGAGAGTCAATCTCACTTTTATAGTTTTGCCTCGGGTCAAGTCTAGTCATTTTCAATTCACCGTCAAGTCCGAGTCCAAGTCATTGTGTTGAATGCTCAGTTTCCAGTCAAAGTCTTGGTAAACCACCTTTTTATAACTCCATTTGGTGATATCGAATAGTTTGCATTTGTAACATACTAATTTTCCAATGAAATGTCAGTCTTGGCCGTCTGAGTCTCGAGACATATGACTTGGTTCGAGTCGTGCGCAATGACTCGAGTCCAAGTCGAGTCAATATACGATCGCACTATTCAGTTTTCCTGTATCATTTTAAGGAAAACTACAAATTAGATTAGACTTGAAATTTGAGCGTATAAACAATTCACTAGTTATCCGGAATAAGCTCGGCCGATATTCTCATATTAGATTCCGGCAGATGCCTTCCATCGCGTAGAAACCGTTTCGGAAGATTCTTCGTGTTACTATTATGTCTACGTCAACGAGACTGTGAAATCTGTTAAGAGATTGACGGCTGAATACGGATCTTGGCTCAAAAGTACGAGAAACGATTGGAGTGAGTCTGAGTAGTCTTGCTATTTTGATGCAGCCTAATCTTGGACAATTCCGCCTCGAATCACTTTCCATCTATGTGTCATTATTATCATTGTTGCTGTTTCTTTGTTTGTTCTGTATTTCGGTTGGATGACAGATGGAGTCTCTCCGTTTCAATGTGAATATGATCTATAGAGGCGTACTTGCTGTTCAGAAAATACGTTTGCTTCTTTCAGAGTTACTCAACTAGGTATTGCCTACTTTCGCTACTTACTCGACTGGCTAGTTTTAGACTGCTCCCCTTGCTATTTCCAGTTCCACTTCTACGTGTATTTGACCCGAAATTACGTACATGTTATGCTTGGGCTTTGTGACGTAGAAAGAAATTTTTTGGACTGGTTCGCATCAGTCTTGTCAGTGAAATTGTCGCAACAAATGGGCGAAATAGTCCCCTTTATCACGGCGAGGGAATGTATTTTCAAAAATTGTTCTGTTTATGCTGTCCTCAGTCATTTTGGATTGTCGTGAAGCAGGGTTGTAATGACTCGAGTCATGACTCGACTCGAGTCAGACTCGGGTCACGATTTTTTTATTAACTCGACTCGACTCGAGTCATTTTCTCAAAATACACAAATGACTCGACTCGACTTGGACTCAAGTCATTGCGCATGACTCAAACCAAGTCATATGACTCGAGATTCAGACGGCCAAGACCGACATTTCATTGTAATTTCAAAGAACAGTAAAGTAACGACCTTATTGGGATTACGTCTATTGGTACTGGTACTTAAAAATGCGACCAGAAACTGTTAAAAGTGAGGAAAATTAGTATATTTATAAATGCGAACCATTTGATATCACCAAACAGAGCTATAAGAGTGGGTTTAATAAGACTTTAACTGGAAACTGAGCAGTCAACACAATGACTTGGACTCGGACTCGAGTCATAATACCATGACTCGGACTCGAACCTCTGCTCGATGACTTGGACTCAGACTTGACTCGGTGGTGAATTGAAAATGACTCGACTTGACTCGAGTCAAAACCATAAAAGTGAGAATGACTTGTGACTCGGAGCTGTGCGACTTGGTTACAACCCTGTCGTGAAGGTCCGTCTTGAAATTTGAAAGCAGCCGTTTCCGATTTACTACCAAACGTATGCGACACCGACTGCTTTTCAGACCCATCGTTTTATATTTCTATTTGAAGTTGCTTTGGCATGTCGTAGACATCGCTACTTCTACTTGGAAAATAGAAAATCACGGCATTTCATCTGCTTCTATGTAGGTAGCAATTATGACTACTCTGAGCAGTAAGCACCTTCACTATGATATGCCGCAAATATCGACCTATTTTATTGTGCCTTGCTGTGGATATTTTCCCGCACACATTGCGAGAGGGTTGATTTGTATTTAAACACTGTATTCCATATGTTACGTGCTCGCAGCTCCTGATCATTTACAGGTCAACTGTACGAAGGAGCGCCCGCACCAGAATTCACCAAAGAGTAAGTGCAAATAGTAAATACACTGTTTCCCTATTAAAAACGAGATTTCGTGATACGCAGAGTGATTGACCTGTACAACAAAGAACAGTATAAACGCGAGTATTCAAACGGTTTGCGCGCTCGAATGGCACACCTGTTAAAGAAAAAGCTTTCCATGTTACAGAGAAGGTAATTAAAGCGAAATGCCAGTGGTCCAATTATGATTGAATTTGTGAAACGTTTCCATGCTCTAATTTAAATTCTAATCTAATTTCTAGTTATCCTGAAATTGCAACAGGAGAGCTGTAAAGTGCGAAACGGGGCAAGCTTGCTGTACAGCAGGGGTGTCAAACTCGACTTGCGCCGCGGGCCGGATTCAAACCTGATTGCTCGCGGGCCGCACCAGTCAAATGATTTCAAAAAGTTACCTCAAAATCCATGGCCTTGTTTTCCACCGGAATGCTTTCTTATCAGGCATGATATTATATTACGAATCATAATAAGGGTGCTATTCTAGAAACACCGTCATTCGCAAACAACGGAATCGACAAAAATACGATGATAGGCAGGTTGAACACAGTTATAAACCACTAAAACAGTGGCTCTAACGGCGATATAAGTTGGTCCGTTTGAATTTAATTCATTATCAGCATAATTGCAGTACAAGTTTCCCTTGCAGCCGTGAACTTTTGAGTCGGAAGTGACACAGCACTGCATATAACGGTTTTGCAGCGTTTTGGCTTATGTGAATAACTACTTTTCGGTAATTTTTTTCCATAAAACCCTCAATTCAGTGTGCAATTTTTGCCTTCTCGAAATCGGGTTGTCAATGGTCAGTGGAATGAAAGTACAATACCATTGTCGGATAGTAGAAACGTGGTCTATGAACTGAACACACTCTACATTTGCTGACTTGAACGATTATTTAAAGCAGTGGTTCCCAACCTTTTTCGACTCATCGCCCCCTTTTCAAGCTCAACGCCGATCATCGCCCCCCAGATTTTGTGAACCGAAAAATCGGTATATAATCTGTAGTCATCGGCGGGTTGACTAAAAAAAAAATGGTCAACGTTTCGGATCGTTGTCGAATTTTACACTTTTGCAACCAAATTTCCGTTGGTTGTCCAAAAAAAAAAAAGGTCATTTCTCCGAATTGACTCCAATATAGCCGTTTTAACGCGTCATCGCCCCCCTAATGCCCCCTTCGCTATTTTCGCCCCCTTTGTCATTTTCGCTCCCCTAGGCCGCCAAATCGCCCCCTGGGGGGCGATATCGCCCACGTTTGGAACCACTGATTTAAAGAAAGTATAATAGTTCCGACTAAAATTTCAACATTTTTAGGAAATGCAATGGGTGATACAAAGTTTTTCAATTTACTCAGAATTGCTACGCAGGCCGGATTGAATCGTCTGGCGGGCTGTATGTTTGACACCCCTGCTGTACAGACATTTGTAATTCACATGCTTATCGAGAATTAGCTTTGATTGGTCATGAACTGAACTTTATTCCATTTCCAAATTTTCGTGAATTCAGTAGTTCTAATGCTAATATGGTTTGGAAGGAACTGTGTAGTTATTCTAACTCTAATCTAATTTGGAAAAGTAGATGAGGTTCCAGTTTTCTGACTCTTTGTTTGACGGTGGATATTTCGAGGATATATTCATGGCGTCGGCTTCATTTCAGCTATTTTCTGTTCTGGTTTTCGCTGCGAAATCTGGCATTCGGAACCCCTCCCGAGCAGACTGTGGCCGTGGAATCGGCGCTATTGAATGGCTTGGATAGCGACAGGTTTGATGTTGTTGCTCGGATGTGCTTTCTTCGCACGATCTACAACAGGGGTTCCCAAACTTTTCACAATGCGGTTCCCTTTGAAAACCTGGGAAATCAATGGCCCCCTATTTTTTCAGCAGTTTGGAAAAGGTATTTTATTATAAAAACTCGATTTATAGAGTAACCAGTAGTTAAAATCGTAAAATGGTATAAATACAACGCACAAACATGATATGTTCATTTGTTTTCATACATTCAGTGAATTTGAGTGAACTAAATTGACTTGTTTTTGCTCTAGCAATTTTCTTAAATATCTGGTTTGGCGGTGGAGGAAAGAAATTAAACTCAGATCAAGAAGTCACTTATTGCTATACTAGTGTTTTTATTAAATTTGAATTTAACTTCTTTTGTTACGGTGGAGTAGACTTGCAGATGGTAGGGGTCATGAGTCATGACCCACAGGTTGGGAACCCTGGTCTACGATACAATATACATTGTGCACAGGCTTAAACACCCAGTTAAAATTGGTCGCTGTGTTTCAGCACCGTGCGAGAGATCACTGCCGGGCCCGGCGATGGCAAGAGAATTGAACTGTGACATCGCCACATTTTGGACGCGGACTGGATGTCGCAGGGAAAGGCTGTTTTATAATACACGGACACGTTGCGTTTTGATCATATTTATTCTGTCTACATTTCGTAGCCTGGCTGCACTCCATTCATTAAATGATTTTTAAAGAAGTTGTAAGGCGTAGCGCCAACTTCCTCGCAGAATATCTCGTTCGAAAATTGAGTTATCACAGAACAGAATGTCTTACAAATATAAATGGAGCGTGCATACTAGTGACGGTCATTGAACGGACTCGGATGGAGTTAGGACCGGATTTTGAGACAGTCGGATCGGATTCGGATTCTATTGCATACTTTGTTTCGGATATTTTTGGGTAATTCTGACCAGACGTGACTTTAGATTTCGAGTCAAAAGAAAAAATCGTCCTCTGGACAACCAAACACGGACAGTAAACACGTTCTAATAGGACTGCTAACCTAGGCTTACCATACGTCCTCTTTTAAGAGGATTTGTCCTCTTTTTTGACTTTTGTGGAAGTGTCCTCGGAGGACGCCCTTTTGTCCTCTTTTTTGAGATTTTGTCCTCTTTTTTGAAAATTTAGGTCAGATATAGAGGAAATTGCGAGTGATATGCCGCAAATTAGCGCAGAAGTGAAGCTCCGGCGGGTATTTCGGAGGAAAAGCGGTGATTTCAGCTCTGAGCGAAATGAAGACCTTTTTTTTTTTTTTTTTTTTTTTAGTCAACCGACCGCAAAGTGGGAAAAATTCACCGGTTTTTGAGAATTCTACTCCGGTTTTGTATCTTGCAAATTTCTGAAAAAGTGTCCTCTTTTTGCATTTTCAAAATATGGTAAGCCTATGCTAACCTCTCTAAAGTTGTTCTGTCAAAGGTGCGCGCAAATATAAATCGGCGAACCCTAACCTTAGCCTTTGTAAAGACTACTCTGCTTAGATGTACAATTAGGATTCTTCGGACAAGTTATTCGGTTCGGATTCTGTACGTCATTATTCGAATTTGCATGGATTTTTGATTGAGATTGTTTGGATTCGGACGGATAGTTCCTCAGAGACCCGAGCTGTCGGACGGATTCGGATTCCCAGAAAGCAATATCCGCTCATCACTGGTGCATACTGCTGGTGTGGCGCTGGAGATGATCTAACAACAGGGCGTGTGCTGTCAGGGATGGCAAGCGAGGCGGTTTCTGACCCGTCGTCAGTAGGAACAAAATAATATAGTGAAAACCATCGATATAATTATTTATCTATGAACACTTAAAATTACTTGATAGCAGTGTTGGGATCAAGTCACTACCTCCGAGTCGTCACGAGTCATTTCGAGCCATGGCACATTTTGGTTCGAGTCAAGTCAAGTCAATTGGTTTTCGAAGGTGACTCGAGTCAAGTCAAGTCACTCGATTTTTGGAGGTGACTCGAGTCAAGTCGAGTCAAGTCAAGTCAAGTCACGAGTCAAGTCAAAATTCAAGTCAAGTTGCCTTTTCGTAGTATGAGGCATGATTACGTCATTACATTTTGCCAGCTGTCTGAAATACAGATTGAGTGGTCATTGATTTTGAACCGATGAACGAATATAGAGTTGAATATACACCCAAGAAGGCGCTGTATCGCTCACATATACGTAGCCTCAGTTTATAGCTACCAAACAACATAGAGAATAGAGAAAGGAATTGATAAGATGTAATACATTACCCTTTACCCATTTACATATTGATATGATACAATTCGAGCCTGCTCCAATGGTTGAGGAGTATACAAACTATATTCGAATTCAAAATAATGATAAAAAAAAAGGTTTGGTTAAGGTAGGTAATTTTCTATTATATTACTTTATTACTAGTTTACGACAACGTAAGCTGCAATAAGCTTCGATCACTTCGCTTGTGGTCAATTCATTTGTGAGATAACAATGGAGGCTCAGTAAAACGCACGATCATTGAATGATTGGTCGCTCTCACGGGTTACACCAGCGTTTCACGAACAATGAACATATGCAAGATACAGTGATTTTTATCGACACCGATTAATTCAGTGGTTCCCAACCTTTTTCGTCTCGTGGCCCCCTTGGCCGATATTTCAGCTAAAATTCCCCCCCTATGAACAATTTGCCTGTGACTAAAAAAAGGTGCTTTTAAACGCAAACCATTTGTTGACTGAGCAATTACTGACCAAAGATATTCAGATATGTCCGAAATGTCGAATGCGCGGACCGCACTACACTTTGGTAAAGTACAGCTAAATTTGAGCTGTTCTTTACCGGTCAGGTAGTCGATGACGAAAAATAAATCACCAAGTCCGCTTGCTATGGCCTTGAGTCGAATCGATGAATTTGATATATTTTTTGTCTGATATGTTTTTAACGTTAGCTCATATGTTGGATTAAAAAGGTAAAGAATTTCACCAGCGGCCTTGGCTGGACTTTTTCCTGCTTAGTAGCAATTTGGTCACGAGGCAGTCGCGGGCCCAACGAAATCGTCCGCGAGCCTCACTTTATCAGGATGTGTAATATCTACGGAAGGCATTTTAACATACACCCAGCTTAAAATCGGCCAAAGAAACATACCATTGTAAAGAACTAGTTTATACTTAACAGTTATAGGGGAGATGTGGTACCGATGGATCAAAAATTGCAAAATAATCTCTGGCCCTCAAATCTCCAGCCGAGAATAGCGGATCTTTTGCTGTCTCTACACTTTGATACAAGCTCTATCGCGGACATTTTCATGGATATCCCCCTTTTCAAAAAATATTTATAAACGTTTAAAATTTGTTGCTCGAACGTGTCATCGGCCCCCCACCCGGTGGGTCCAATGGCACACGACCCTGGGACCTATGTGACATACTCTCAAAACTCAAAGTTTTCAACTTGTTTTGTTGTGTAGCCTACTATAATCTAAGCTGCAGCATGCCAATGAAGAATGTTTCGTCGCCACCTACAAGAATAAGATAGACTATATCAACTCAAATGTTGGAATAAAATAATGTTTTGATTTCCGCCGAAACTTACAAAATTAATACCACCTACATATTACCGGAAAATCGACATTTTGACTTTCAAATACCTCGTAACAGCGATGAAAGACCACAGGTAACTATGATTTACAGCCTCTATATATGTCGGCGTAGTGTTTCTGATGGTAAGTGATTAGTTGGTCCAACTATTTTGCTTGATTTGGCTATGGTGCTATAGGTCTCCCACCGTATAAATATTACAATTGAATTGAAAATAGTTCACTCGAGGATGGTATTGATTCAAAAAATATGTGCCATTATATACCCTGATACAAGCCCTATAATTCACATCAAAAATTATTACGGGCTTGTCAGTCTGGAAGGTGATATAGAAAAATGTATATGTCGATCCAAATTTACTTTGCACCCCCTAAAACGTAAATCATTTGTCACGGACCCTCACGCAGGTCGAAGTATTTTGCATATGAAGAAAGATTCTGCCAGCATGCCATTGTAGACAAAGTCGCGTGCTGTAATCATGGGATTATCACAGATAATTTTTCAAGTATTTTCGGTCCCAGTGACTCATCGGTACCACATCTCTCCCTACCACAAAAATCTAAAAACCTTGTGAACCCATTTTTTTTAGGTGTTCATGGTGTGTGTTGACTACTATGGTCATTTACACCAGGCCAATTTCCTTCATTTTTTTATTCCGTAGCTGCCGACTTATAACACGGCCCACTGCTAGGCTTTTATAAGACACCGCGTACACGGACGAGATGGCAAGGAGGAGCCTAGATAAACCCCCAACACTTAGGTAGGAATTCTGGAGTCGGACTCGAACCCATAATACATTGGTGTTGCAGCTGAGACCACTGCGCTATCTCACCACACAGTGTGAGCCCAGTGTATCTTCTGATACAACGCCAAAGCCAGATTCCCCCCTTAAAATTTCAAAATTCCCCCCAAGGCAGGAATTCCCCCCCCCCGGTTGGGAACCACTGGATTAATTGATGACTTGAAATTGACTCGTGAATTTTGCTCCGAGTCACGAGTCAATCCACATTTCTGATACGCCGAGTCAAGTCAAGTCAAGTCAAGTCATTTTAGCAAAGTGTGTCGAGTCAAGTCAGGTCATGCGAAAAAGGTGACTCGAGTCCGACTCGAGTCAAGTCATGACTCGAGTCATCCCAACACTGCTTGATAGTGGCGGAAAGCAAAGACTTACCCGCGATGGCGATCATACTCCAGAATTTGTATTAACTGTTATTAATAAAATGAAATTGTCGCACGGATTCCGAAAATCCAGGTATCAAGGAGTGTCGGAGCACCGAAACCCACTCAAAGTCGCCAAGGAACCTAAAAACATGCTTAGCCAGAGGTGGTCAAAGTAGTCAAAGAAAGCTACTCAAGCAGAAGTAGCGACGAAAAAATCTACTCAAGTACGAGTAGAAGTACTTCTTCCATAAGCAACCTAAAACTACTACTCAAGTAACTAAGTAGTTGTGAAAACGATCCTAATTCCTTCGCATGTCTTGTCAAAAGGCGCAAATTGAGCCATGCGAAAGGTGCCGAGCTTGATTCGTATTAATACATACCAGGAGGTATCCAATTTTCGACAGCATAAGCATTCGTCCGCATCATGGGATGAAAATGATAGTATTGATATCGAAATGCGATACTAATCCTCTGTTTTCTCGAACAGCACGTTTTATCATGGTATGGCACCCTCCCCCATATATTATAAGGCCCGTAGTTTAGTCGAAGAGCAATATGGAGAAGTTGAATATTTGAAGAGCTTCTTGGAGGTACAGAACTTCAATATACAATTGAATAGTATATTCATATTGAAATGAACCCGAATATTTTCGGCTGACACTCGTCAGGGGTAATCGTCAGCAACTAGTAGAGAAATGGAAAGAACATTGTATATCAACAATCGTATCACAGAATATGACGTCACCAGCATGAAATTTCGTGAATGAGAGAGCGTTCAATGTACTATTTTTAGGTGGTACACGAACTCCTTTTGTTGACAGAGTTTTGGTTGGTGTATTTTGATAAAAGTCGACTCCAAGGCACACAAATGGAATTGTGAACGGCCTCGCCCAACGATTCGAAATCGGTCGTCTCGATAATTATTCGCACAAATCGGATTATCTAACAGATGTTTGCCGATGGCAGAATTGATGGCCATTGATCGATCAGCATCAATCTTAAGCGGATGAGTTAAGGGTGAGCTTTTCACTGAGCGTGAAGCACGTGTTCTGATGAATCTCGGGACATGTTGGTTTATGCGTTCCTGCAGACGTTTTGACGTTCTTCCCACGTAGCCGCAATCACAGTGGCACTTATATTCGTACACTACATTACTTTGTTGAAGTGCAGGGAGAGCGTCTTTGCGTGTTGAAGGGAGCAGTTGTGTTGTTGTAAATATCACATTGGTTTTGACTGTGTCGTAACACTTACTGACCGCAGAAATCAATTGTTTTTCAAAGCGGGTGGAAATGGGGCCAATCCAAGGTAGATGGATATAAACATCTTTTACTGTTCGTTCGGTGGGCTCTGTTGGTTTTTCTGCGTTGAATTGCGTTAATTTCCGCTCTATGCCGCGGCTGATGACGTGTTCAGGGTAACCGTTATCCAGTAAGATTTTTCGGATGTTGTCAAGTTCTAAACTCAGTTTGTTACCCGAACATATCATCAACGCTCTATGCACGAGGGTGCCTATGAGGTTAATTTTTCTGCGTCGAGGACTAAATGAATTCCAGCGAAGGTATTGGCCTGTGAACGTCGGTTTCCTGAAGACAGACGTTTCAAATTTGTTGGTATTGCGCTTTTCGACTAAAACGTCCAGAAATGATAATGAGTTATTGCGTTCTTTTTCAATTGTGAATTGTAAGGTCGGGTGAAGCGAGTTTAAGCGAATGAGAAATTGATTACACTCCGACTCATTCCTGAAAATGACAAAAGTATCATCTACATATCGGCGGTAGGATACGGTGTAAGCACTTTGCGAGATTAGTAAACGTTAACAAAAATATGGTGGACCGTAAAAATGCCATACTGTGCAGCTTTATTTCCGGAAATTAAAGGCATTGCTACACTTGCTTTTATACTTCAACATGTAGGCTATATTATCCAGACAAGAGAACTGACAACAATTAGAACTCGAAGTATATATGATACTGTGAATTGAAAGTGAATTATAAATACTACTTCTAAAAGCGGAACGTGTATATTTCATGTCTTTAGTCCAGAAAGTTTCAATGGTGGTATGCTAAAACAGCTATAAAACTAAAAATAATTCAGAGACCACTTTTCCAGATTAGGACCCGCCATGGACATGTTAGATTACGATATAAGTAAATGCTAGATTGCGAAACATCAGTTTCAAACGTTATGATGAGCCATATATACTGTGATGAAATATTTTATATGGGAGAAGGGCGACAATGTGGTGTGAACGGAACCACGCCAACTCGCTACCTAAATTATATTAATCGATACTTGCGTGAAATTATGCTGGTCACTCCGAATTCACTGCGCGCGCAGCGCGACGAAAATTCTAGGCTTTACTCAACTTTTGTGAAAATTCAATGTTGATCCTCCGTGAAAACAGCCCTGGAATTCCCCAGGCTATCTTCCTGATTGGAGGATTGAACTACTTCTACTTGACAAACTGAAAATAGCGAAAAGTAAGTAAGTAGATCACAAAATATTACGAAGTAGAAGTAGAAGTAGTGAAAATCAGATTTACTTGAGTAAGTACCAGAAGTAGAGTAAAACTGCTTGAGTACTTTGACAAAGTAGAAGTACTTCGTTACTGACCACCTCTGGGCTTAGCTAACCACAATCTGACATATCGACCTCGCCTACCGACACATGCAGCATTCATTTTTGTCGCTTACTTTTATGTTATCCTTTCTTTTATCCAGTGTGCATGCCTCATATGCTGCAGGAGTGTTGGCCAAGGTTGGTGTCTGATTAAAAGACTACACCAAGTCGTTTCGGCACCCTCATCTTTTCCTTATATCGCAATCTTGTGGTGTAGTGATTTGATAAAATAATTTAATGCAACGATGATTATGATAAAAACCTATACTGAATTATACAATTGCGCAACTAAAACTAAAACTAACTAGATGTTTATTGGGTCAGCTGAAATGGGAGTGATTTCGAACTCCAAAATCCGTCCCTTGGCTACGCCACTTATAGTAGTAATGATCGCGAGTTGACTGCAAGAACACCGGTATCACGATTTGCGCTATAAACGACGACACGTATCAGTTTATTGAAATATTTTCATCATTTCAAAACACCACGTGACTGCAATACCATGAAAAAATAGGAATATGTCGAAACGACTTGTAGTAGTATTTGAAATCAGACAGCCATGGGCCATCTAGGCGGTGTAAAGAAGAGGCATGCACACAACTGTATGGAAGGAAATATGGGATAACAAAAAACGACTATCGATGAAAACGAATGATGCATGCGTCGATAGGCGAGGATGATATGTCAGATCGAGGTCCGGTAATCTTGAAAGCTGACTGGTGTTTTCTACAGTTGTCCGGCAACTAATTTTTTAATGCGTCAGTACTGGAACTACCCACTTGTCAAAATCCGCAACTAGAACTAGAACTACTAAAAATGGCAGTTAGTTGAAATTCAATGTCTGAAAGTGAGGCACAAATTTTTCTGCCGCACACAGGCACGGTTTCTTACGACGCTATACCTACCTATTCGCGAACCGACGCCATACCTACCGTGCGCTAGTCAAGGACAGAACGCTCTCGTACCTGCAACTCTGGGTTTCGACAATGCGCCGTCATTCTTTGTCTTGAAAGTGTTCGCATTTCCCGACATCTGGTCATAGGACTGCAACAGTAGGCTACGCCTGATGACTGTGTAGGGCTAGAAATATAACTATGATTTATGAAGATGAATGGCGTCACCTTGCATTATTTAAAGTTGATTTATTATGTTTCATAGATGTACATGGATATATTGGATACTTGATTGGTATTGTAACATTTGACTATATTGCCTATCATAGAGTAGCCCGACGTCGACGTCTCGCAGATGAATTATTATGTGTGGTGACCCAAAACAATAGTGTTGACATTATAGTCCCTTAAATAATGCGTCGCATACAGATGAATCAGATCAAGTCCGGGTTATAGACTTTAAGTGAATACCGACAAAAACAAAAGTTGTCTCAGAGTAATTTCCGAGGCGGAAACGCAATCCCTTGACTCACTATATACCGCTACTCAGGTATACTTTAGATATACAGATTCACGCAGTCTACGATATCCAGAAATAGCTCCAAAAAAGTTATGAGAGTGCCATCGAAAGGAGGCCTACATATAGCGGTTTCTCTAATAGCAAGTTATATTGTCAAAAGTTTATCTGTCATACCAGAGTGTGTATCTGATGAAGGTAATTGTGACAAGTGGAATTTCACATCGTCCTGGCATCAAGGAAGCTATACAGCCACTTGTACTGGTAGGAACTCGAGTAAAGCATCAAAGTATACACTAAAGAAGATATCACTGATACGTACCTCATATAGTTGCATCAGAAGAGGCGGCAATTTGACAAAGATACAAAACAGTTACCGCGATGGAGGAGGTAATATTTGTCATCTCCTCAGCGGCGATGAAAAATGTCCCGGAACCGTTCAAAATCGCAAGAACAATCGTTGGAACGTGAAGGTGCTGTGTGGCGACAATATCTGCCACTTTCAATACCACAGATGTGACTTCTGTGGATTGATACGTTGGCATTACCCGATACCAGTGAGATTACTTTTTTATTGGAGTACACGTTCAACTTGCAAGGAACAAGTATTGTTTAGACAGCGTGTAAGAAAAAATGACGTCGCCTTATGCGCCAGATGCGACGGTACTATTGTAAATTCGAAGCACTGTTTTGGCAAAAGAACTATGCAGTATTTTGTCGATCTAGACGTGTCAAAGCCGAGTTGGAGTGATTGGAAAAACACTTCTGATTGTGTGCTACCGCATTCAGTACATTTAGAACACCGCATAAGGACCGGTAATATGACCTGGAAACGGTATTGCAGATACAGCAATTATCATGACTTATACATCGAACCACGCTACTGTGGGCCACCGACGTGCGCCATGGAAACACGCAAATGTAACGTAACTGAATCGAAATGCTTATTATCGAATACAACTGCTTCCAAATCCCCGAAAAAAGCTAGTAACTCATGGATCATCATTATAATCTTGGCGACGATCGTACTAGTTTTGTGCACCGTGATTTGTGTCGTCATAAAACATCACCAATACCAATCCGGAGAAGAAGACAAATCGCTTCGTGTTGTTTTATTTTCTTCCTGCACAACTCAAACCAGTCCCCAATATAGTCCACGCAGGATTATTGCCGAGCCAGAGTACGCCTTGCTTGGAGATTGGCGGCAGAATGTCGTGCGTGGTCCACAACCAGAGAACACTTATGAATTCGCGGAAAACGTTTACTGGGGAATTGAATTTCAGCAGTTGTCAGATGATAACATGGATGCCACAAATTCTGATGCTGAGGTGGGATGTCTACCTGAAAACGAATTATTATCCCGAGAATGCTGTGAACTCGATGCGGAGGCGAAACGGGTTTTATACGCGAAACTCCGCAAAACAAAGTGACTCCGCCGTGAATCAATGGATCAGTATTGTAAAGACGAACTCGAGCAAACTCTTTATACACACGCCATAACGTAACGGTCACAAGTGATTATTATTATCAATATCGTGCTGATCTGTTCTTTGTTTGTTAGATCACATTTAGGCTAATAATAATTTTGTATGTACTTATATATATATACAATAATACATTCTACCTCAGTCACTACCACGTCTCATTGTATATTTGCCTCCACGGGAATCGAACTAGGAGTAAGGCGTGTCGAGCTCGTTAGTCGTGGACCATAGGTTGTGTTTGCTCCACGTCGCACACCCAATGACCTTGTATACGTTGACTCATCCCAATGTTTTCAGAAGGGACTTAGCAGATTAGCCCGATGCCTAATATTGCCTTGGCATAACATTGAAATATACGATTCGTAAATATACATCTAACATCTGTGATTGTACAGTATGAAATCCTATCCATTGCATACAGTTATAAGCTGTCAGTTTCAAACGCATTCACAATACCCGTCTTCTAAGTCTACATATGAGCCAACACAGGCCTAGGTGACAATACGAAAAGTGTCACGCGTTAGCATACAACCAAGCTCCTACAATGATATGGGGCGTTCACAGGGCTTGCACGTATCGCCTCAGTCAGTATTGGTGTCCTGTACTGTACAGTACATCCGCTGAAAATTACTGAACGATTGTTGTTTCAGTATTCATGGTGATTCGACTGGTCATTTTTACACCTGACCGATACAGGAAGTAAAGGTGATACATGAAAACAAAACATAACTGACAATAAATATCGGTTATAAATCCTAGGTGCACGTGCCTACGTGCAGACCTTCATACGTCCCTACGTGCAAGCACCGTTTGGGTTGAATTGTTGTGTTTGATTTATACCCTGGTGTAGGTGTTCAGGTAGAGTTAGATTTCGTGTACCACGGGTGCATAATGCATATTCACACCCGTATATCATGGTTGATAGACGGGTGTGAATACACAATTATTCCTCAAAAAGAGTGTAATTACCACGAGGAACCAATCGGTGACATCAACACCCAATTTCAAGAAGGCAGAAAATGCACATTGGGTTGAGAGTTTTACGGGTGTAAATACGGTGTAAATGACCATAGTAGTTGACAAACACCATGAATACCCAAAACAAACAAACAAACTATGTCTAGTTGTCTAATCGACAAATTAGAGTGAATGCCGCTAATTTAATTTGTGAAATGTTTCTTCGCTCTAATTCTATTATAATTTTCAGTTGCGCAATGTTTGTCTGCTCTAATTTAAATTCTAATCTGATTTCTGGTTTGAGATTGATTCAATGTCCAGGTTTTCGCGAATTCAGTAATTCTAATTCTAATCTAATTCGAAGAAAAAATGTGTACTATTATTCAAACTGCATTAATCTAATTTGAAAATAAAGACTGTTTAGCCGTAATTCCAATTCTAATCCAATTTGACAAAGCTGAACAATTTCTAGTTGCCCAAGTCTGGTGGCGACCCCAAAGCAACCCTACATAGAGGCTTACCATTTTTGGATAAAATTTGCTACTCGAAATACGTGCTGCATAAATTGTGGAGAATATATTGCTACGAAGTGGTTATTACTAACAATGCTACCAAGCATGATTTATTTAGAAAACGTGGAAGTGAAAACATGGAAACAGCAGTAAGGAAAATGGACATGCACCTCATTCACAGGTATATAAGGGAATTCTGATAGAAATGTATTACATTTACATATGTACAACCATTTATACATATACATCGTAAAACTCATAGAAAAATTGCACGTCTCGTAACAGCATTAACGTCTTTTAAAGATTTATAAAATAAAACGTACGCTTATGATGGAAAAATACCACTAATACCTTTGTTGCGATTTACAAATATATATACAATAAGTACAAAATGTAGGCGTGCAATGTTAGTAAGAACAAATGTCTAAACTCGACACTTCTTTACAGCATCGAGTCTCTCAATCAATCCTTGCGAAAATCTGACAATTTTTTATTCTTGTCGATATCACAGCCGAAAACGTCAGCTCCTTCTCCTCTTTAGCAACGCAGAGCAGCGTGTTCCCGGAATTTCTTCTGAAACTGATGTGACAGACGTCCATTGCCTTCTCACATACTGCTTGATGCGACGGTTGGATGGGACGTCTTTCTTCCGGTATCACGTCATATCTGGCGCCTCGAGACTTGTCTATACAAATAGAATACCAATAATTAGGATGCTTGCGTAATGAACATATTGGGTTTTAATAAAGTTAATAATTCTATTAAAAACCAGGATGATAACGTGTACTTACAATATTGCGGCTTCAACGTCCCCATCAAAATTGAATCTCTGTTAATGAGATACATAACGCTTTCTCCCATCGACGGCAGTTCTGTAACAGGGATTTTTCTATCAGTTCTCACAATACTTCCTGATAGTATGAATCCAATCCAGGCATATCTAGACTAGGAGTCTAGATATCCCTGATCCAATATGCCAAGTAAGGCAAAATACGAAAATTAATTCCCTCACCATATTGCTCATCATCTGCTCGCATTCTCGGATGAACATTAAGGCATCCCAAATATCTTCTTCTCATTTGTATCACAGACATATTGATTCTCGTTAGTCATACCAAGCTATATACGCTGAAAGATGCGTGGATAATAATGAATACCATTTGACGTCGACCTTATAAAGGCGACACGGTGTATCCCCTGAGCAAACATAAATACATATGCCTAACACGCTTATTATGACCTAGACATAACAAAACCTCAATAATCAATATAAATTATCAAAAAATTTACGAAGTAAATAACACTGAAGTATAATATCTCTTTGTGGTGAAACCGATGTCAAATAAATTGTAGAGCTGCCCTGCGGTACTTACGCAGTCGCTGGTTAAGGGATTTACCTGGTGCTTAAGCTGTTCCTGTTCGCAACATTCCCTATACGTCGGCAAACAACCAAATAGCAATGCCGCCTCGAGACGTCATACCCCAAAATAAGTATTATAGTGCTCCGTAATGTCACTACACGCTTTCGCCATAGCGCGTTCAGAGTGTAACATGACAATACTACTACTACTACAATGGATTTACCGATGCCCAAAGATGGGTTGTGTATCCCTGTATAAGGTCTGATGAACGTGAATAGGAAAGTGTAATAGGCCTACGATAAAATTTCATCCGCTATGTCGCCTATTATACGGTACTCGCTACACTTTCGCAATCACGTTATCCTTTCAATTGCTATGCAGCGAAATCAAGCATACGGCCTCAACACAATCATTTAGCCGAGATCTTATTAGCCTTGTGATTAAACGAAATCCCTCGACACTCTTGCAGTCCAAGCCGTCCCTTGATGCTAGATTTTAGATCATAACAAAGCCATAGAGGTTAAGAGGTGTGGTTGCTTCATGGCGAATCATGTGATTAGTGATTACTCGTCCTAATATGCGGTGACCTGACGTTAATACAAATCAAATATAAATAGACATCCCATCCAAGCTACGGAGTAGCAATAACAAAGGTCGTTGTTAACTTTTGAAATGTTAGTTTAGTAAAGTCTCGAAATAGAATAACTGATTTTTCCCAGGTGCTGGGTCAACCGTGTTTTCGATCTTATATAACTGTTTACTCAAGTTATCAATATTGACATAAGTACAGACTACAGATATATCTAGACATCCCAGCATACGTATGATGCACGTGTAAGCGCTTATCGTGGCGCAACGTATCGTCGCTCGATTTCTTAGTTCCCCTTTCGTATTTACTGTCAGCTATTTAACGACTTCGTAGACTCCACTTGTTAACTTATCCGCAATGATTAGTTGAAGTATGCAATTCCAAAGAATATGTATCGTGCGCATTTGTTTCCATTGTCAGCTTGTTACCAATAGACAAGTGTAATGTTTTGCTATCTTCCGCATACATTGATTATAGCGGAAGATAGCAAAACATTACACTTGTCTATTGGTAACAAACTGACAATGGAAACAAATGCGCACGATACATATTCTTTGGAATTTCACTTTTCGCTGTCAAAAGCTGGTATACCTGAAAAGTGAAATTCAAGATACGCAGTTGGATGACTCTTTTTTAGAATCAAACGTCCGAATATATTTCTTAATGTTTAATTATAAAACGAATCTCCATAGTTACGCAAGGTGCAACCACGGTTGACTGAATTGTTTGAATTGAAAACACTACTATTATGACTCGGTGTTGGTGAACCTTTTTTAGATTGGTACCCGCAGCGTAATCTAGCGGACAAATCTATAATGTCAAAATGACCATACGATGTGATGTTAAATGCGAGCCACACAGCTCAGCATCAGTCCATCACGTACTACAGGGAATGTTGCGTCACTTCTCAAATATTTTAAAGCCATATATTAATATTTTACGAGGAGACCCATTCCGGTTATGTCGTTGGGAGTGATTGATAAATTTCGTAAATAAATCTGGCGTAACAAGTATAGGCTACGTCATCGCAGTCATGATACTATCTTCATTAATTTGTCTCAAGTAGCCTAATTACAACTTAGGTGAATTCATGTATTGCTGAACCCACTTGGAATTATTTTATTCACTTCATCGACAAAAAGCATCGACTGCTGGTGTACAATGTGCATATAGGGACTATGGACACGACGGCGGACGAGTTGAAGCAGAGTCGGGTGACCTCTCAGGTCGTCGGCTCTTACATGGGTACATGAAGTATTCGCTGTGCCGGGTGACTGGGAAATAATGATGACACTTCGCGGAACCAATTTTGACGTCATGAACACAGACGAAGCCGACACCGCAATGTCCTAGTCCTAAAATAAAAACAGAAAACATGCCACCTAAGATCCTGTCACGGGCCAGATCCGTCCCGATGCCATCTGCTACCCGACTCTGATATAAGGTTTTGATAATATTCAGACTTTCTTCATAGTATGAACAGCCCATCAGCTGTCTGGACCAGACATGGGGTGATTACTTCATGAATGGAATCGATTGCGATTGCGATTGCGATTACTTACGAATCACGCGATTACGATTACGATTACAGCAAAATCAGAAATAGTCGATTACGATTACGATTACATTGGAAAAGTAATCACGATTACTCACGATTACATTAATTTTGCTTCTTAAAACCAATTTTAGAAGATATTTGGAAGGCAATATAAGGATTGTGACAGAAGGCCTAAAATGTGTAAGCAACTTTATTTGTATGTGATACGTTATTTGCTTGTTACGTCATAATGGGTCCAACTTGAGGGATGATTTCTAGCACCCACCGATTGGTAGGCTATATTCTTGTCACGACCGTAACTTCCGCACCCCAATAATGTTGAGAACGAGCTCGACGGGGACTAAAAAGCAGGGATGGTGGGAACCCCTGATAGGTTCAGATTCGTGTGAACGCGAACCTTTTTGAAAGGTTTTGTCTGTGCGAACGCGAACGTTAACCTTATGACGTCACGTGTCGTCACATTGGTAATTCCAACTCTGCATATCTGGGAAGCGATATATAAATGTACGTACGTACACGACTCCGGTCACATTATGCCACAATACTGAAGTAGGCTACATGCTGAATTTTTAAAATTCACAAAATATATCAACTTGAGCAATCAAATGCTCAATAATCCCATAAAATCAATATCTTCCGTTAATGGACGAGGACAGACCGGACAATGTATTCGGTGTCCGACTATTGCGACATTGATATTGAGCAAAGTGTAAAACTGGATTCTATACTTGCTACCGATATTAGCTAATAAAAAAGTTATACCGCCGTAGCCAACACCCTAATCGTAATCCACAGATTTGTTTTTTGTATGCAAATCAAGATGGAGACCGTACGCCTGCTGGATTTTTACATAAGAAGACGACGTATTCTTCATTTAAATATAAATATTGGTTGAATAAGCGTCATTCGCTGACACTATACATATACTGTATTTCGTTCGTGATGTTGTGTGATTGTGGGTCAATCTCACAGCATAGAGTTAATAAATATTTACAATAGGAAAGCTGAATATTTCGAGCAAACCATTGTAACAAAGCATGGAAAATTTTAGAGATTGGCAAGTTGTATGATTAGTGCTGATTTTTTATGCTGCCAGCGCCTTGCATAGAGTGGCCTGAAGTTGAAATGCAGAGAATTTAAACCAAATATGTAATAATGACGTGGAAAATTGTAATAGCATACGTGAAAAAGGTTCACAGTGCAGAACCTATTACGAAGGTTCGTTTCTGAACGTGAAATCTCTAAATTTCTGAGGTTTACATGCAGTACGCGAACGTGAACCTCACGCTCACGCCATCCCTACTAAAAAGTATTTCGTCAATCAACGTAAATTATGGAGTATTTTTTGAGAGACTTAATAGACTTGAAAATTTTCTTCGAGGTTCGCGATTTAATGTCTCTAGATAGCTTGATTTTGAAATGCATACGTCTCCCCAAAGAAAAAAGCATGTCTGATTCACAGAAATAGGCATTGCGGTGCCGGTCAATACCGCGTCACGACAGTGACGACACTCCAAAAGACATATGCAGTTTCGACCAACATGCGACTTCACGAAGTGTGCTACAAAAGAAATACCTTGGCCGAAACGCTAGGTATGTGTCCGTTGTCAATAGCCACGCTAGATTGGCGTGACGAATAGTCCTGTCCTTCCAATCGGAACCCCACAATACAAATGTCACCCGGGACCCCAACAGAGGAATGAAGACAGTAATTTGCGTGCGCGTCTCACGAAAGTTTCAGTCTGATACGTTTGGGCGACTATACAACATCTTTTGATTATATAACAGACGAGAGATCACGAAACTAAAATAGAGTAATTATAACAACATACAAGATGTAAAAATTATGAATTACGTGCTGCCAGCTCTATCGGTAAATGTGATCATCGGGGCTGAGAGAGGATTAAAAATGAATAGTAATATAATGCGATCACCAATATTACTGACGAGATTCAGTCATCAACCTGAAAATTGACGTGGTGGGGACGAAGTGCTGCCATGCTACTGATTCTATTAGCTACAACCCAGGTTAACTAGTTGTGTAAGTGAATGGCTATATCTTTGTCCGGTGTAATTACGCACGTACATAGGCCTACGGCTCGGCAAGCAACAGCGGTCAAACTGCGTTTTTACCGAAACATAACGAAACATCAATACATGAGTTACTATTTGAAACTAGGCAGGGTGGTGGATATTATCCTGCTGCGAGGCAGTGGCGTCTGCAGTGTATTGATAACCTGATACCCAGCATGGCGAGTGTTCTTACAATTACACTACAATGTACAATGTACAATTACATCGAGTATCAAGTACTAAGTGTGGAGTGGATCTGGATACTTCTTACGCAATAACCAGCAAAGCCAATACTTCTGACGTAATAATGAGCAGTGGCGTTTGGAAATCTGACATTGATGCTATCAATAAACCTGATATAATATCTCCTTGTTCGCGAATGTTCAGTTTATGCCATAGTCCTCGTACAAATAAAAAGTGATCGTTATTTCACAAAGAAATCGATTAAATATGTGAAAGTAGTCGATTACGATTACTTCGGATTTTTTTCGAATGTAATCGATTGCGATTACGATTACTTCAAAATGCTGTAATCGTCGTAATCGATTACGATTACTAATCGCGATTACCCCATGTCTGGTCTGGACAGGTGCATACACGGTACAGGCAGGCACAGACACGTTAATGTTTGATGCGACGCGACCATGTCAAATTTTATCTTTCTTCACTTTAGTGACCTTAGAATAGTTGTTAATCTCCGCGATGTCCAACTCGATCTCCGTCAAGATTCGCGGAAGTGACTAGGTCAATTTGATAGCTTAGCTTACTGGCACTCACTACAGAAGCGCATCCTGCTCAATCGTCCAAATGATTCAACCAACATTACAGGAAAAGTAATCAGGTATAGGCTACATAGTGCAATCTTCGGTTGACCAGTGAATCGCTGGAAACGGCATATCTCTGCACAGCACAGTGCGGATTGCACACGCTTGAAGTTACACCCTGCCGTGCTGTATGTATACTTGTATAGTGTATGCACACTGTATTGTTTTATCATAGTGTCCTATATGGTGTCGACACAGGCAAATCTCACGCCTCAGTGAAATTGTATCACGTCACAATTTCCATTTGGCTACAGGCAATTTTTGACGGTCATTTTTGACCGGCTTGCCGAGCATTATATTTGGTAAAACAGATATCAATCGAAAGCTGACTCTGCACTGATTACGAAAATATAAATTTTATTCCGCTCGTGGCCCTGGAACTCCCACAATCAGCCTCGGATTTTTCATTGTTATGGAGATTGGCATTGGGACGCAACTATATATTCAATATTCAAATATTCAATTGTGACGTCATAGTGGATTGACCTCGACAATGGAAAATATAGGGTGAATATAGCTCCTTTGACGAAATATCTTCGTACTATAGCTGTTGAACCGGCTATTTTAGGGGTTCCAACCATCCCATTTTATCTACGTCAGCGATATAGGGTGCCAATCGTCCGTAGGCTCATACAACAGGTTTTTTGGAAGGTATTTACACAATTATGCCATAATTCCACAACTTGAAAAAACATCTTTTTTTTAAAGGCGTTTGTTCAAAACAGTGTTTAAAACATGTTTTAAACAAAGTGTTTTAAACACCCATTTGTTTTAAATGCAACCCTAGGTCGAAGAATACCAGTAAGTAGTGTCGCATAGAAGGATAAGGGTAATATCACGGGTCGCAAACTGGGTACGCTAATTCACTGTTTTAAATCGATTCATGTTTTATGTGCACCTACGTGCTTCTTGATGGACCCTTCTTAATCGAGGATTAAAGTACGGTTTATTTCCTCTACCAGCGGGAAATTTATCCTGCTTATGAAATATCAAATTAGCTGTACCAGTATCTACTAGTTATTGCTGCTCATCATCGGAACAATGTATGATTCAACGGTCTTCGTATCGTCATTTATTTAGAAAGAAAAAAACGTGGTATGCAGGGCTTCGTTGGATTTGCTGTCGGTCCCGCAATATTTACACATGTATGGCAACTGCAATGGCTGTTTGCAACAAGCAGATGCAATCAAGGAGTACAAAGGACACGCAGAAAAAAGCATAAGATTAGATCGATTGCGAGAGTGGGAAGGCCTCAGTCGTTTTCATTGTTGTAGGTTGTCGTGTTTCCATTTGCGACCCGAGATTATATCCTTATCTTTCATCGCGGCCCGTCCTGCTCGTAGTCTCGGACCATCCTGTCATAAGTGATTGAAAAGCTATTGCAATGCTCAATACCACGAGTACCGGTAGGGTTGATGAATTTCTGTGTGACTTTCTGAGTGGCTAAACAACTCCAAGCATAGCGTTCAATGATTTGGAGGACCCTGGTTTAAACAAACAATCCGAACGCGCATCAATTGACTAGTAGGGTTGGTAGAAGTGCAAACTGCATTCATTATGACACATGCATACCGTCACACGTGTTAATGAAGTTGTCACTATATACCGAATCAGAAAGCACATAGGCCTATCACGTGCTTCAAGATGTCTACTTATCAGAGACACGAGGAGCTCAACGCATGTACGTTGTTTGTAAGCGGCAGTGGTAAATATGTAACTAACCTGTTTTATCTCTGTGTTTTCCTGTACAAATAGCCCTGCACCAAGCTGATCGCCACATACGAGAGCCTCATCATCCTATTCGAGATATCGCACAGATAAAGAATAGTGATGGCCGACCCCAGCAAGAAATATCCGCTTACTGACCCCAGGAAAGGAGGAAAAGGAGGCACGACCACTATTTTCGACATCGGCTTGATCACTGATTTGGATAAAGACGCAAAGTGTAAGTGTCGAATGTTGCCCTGATGATTTGGTATGCGTATGGGAGGGAAGCAATGGTAGCATACCGCCACATACATTTGCGAAGGTTGGTGGACAACTTTTTGAAACCCACGCCGTAAAGACTTGGGCGACAAATTGCATAGCTTGTAGATTGTACGTATAGTTTTATCTATATAGACGGACAGACATGAATATATAGAATGAAGAGCTTCTTAGAGGTAAAGAACTTCAAAATACATTTGAATAATTATTTTTTTAATAATTGTTTTTGGCTGGCACTCGTCAGGGGTAATCGCCAGCAGCTAGTAGATAATCGGAAAGAATATTATATATCAACAATCGTATCACCCTGACAAGTGTCAGCCGAAAGTATTCGGGCTTATTGTAATATGAAGAGCTTCTTGGAGGTACAGAACTTCAGTATACTATTCAATTGTAATATGAGTAGGCTATATTATCCAATCGTAGATTAGGCAGTCTATAATGAGCATGCTTAGGCTATGCCAAATTACCATGACAATGAACCGTGTCAGGGTACATTACTGGTGCATTTATTATATTGCCGCTGATAGGGATATTTACGTCTCGTCAGTTTCCATAGTAGGATTCTATCGAGTAGCATTCTTCAAATTATTACCAAACTTTTATAAACCGCTCTTCGTTCAAGTGCCACTAGGCTGTGGAGTGTTACGATTGTAAATTCGTGACTGAACTGACCGAACACCCTGCTAATCGGCTTTATATTGAATGCTGGCCACAATCGTGCGCTATAAGTAATGCATATGTATTCAATCTGCCTGTAGATATGGGAGAATGACTGACTCAAAGCATCATGGAATGGATATGACTATATCGTCTATCTCAGTGGTTCTCAACCACTATCATTGGTACGCGAAGTCATTTCAGGTGGTATGAAATAAATGCATTTCTTTTTAAGTAAAATTACAGTTTTCACAAATCGTTACCGAGATCTTTGCTTATGTAAGAAATGTCTTCGTCGAATACATATGCGTCATTCGACTGAGTTGTACGCCGCCTAGATCAGTTGTTGGAGAAGAAACAATTGCAACCTTAATATTAATTTTGCCTTGTTGGTGTGTGTAATATTCAGGAGCGGATTAGCTCGTGGGTTGCGTTTGTTTACGGACCGACTCATTTGCTAATCCACACGTGTTAACAATCCTGTATACATTTCGGGTAAAGTTGATTTTTTGGTTAATTGGGTGGTACGCAGCAAAATCATAGATCCTCGCGGTGGCACGCGGTAAGAAAAGGTCAACGGCCATTTACTGGTTTACCTGGATCACGAGACTCTATGTCAAGTGCACGAAAGAAGTTACCTAAAATCAAATTCGCGTCTTACAAGATAGATATATATTTCAGCAGCTCTACTTCTTTCGGGAGGGAGAAAAAACACGCAGGTTTAGCCCCTAGTAAATGTATATATAGTAATTAAGGGCAACTTTTTGTTGCAGTCAAATCCGTGAAAACTTGCCCTAGTAATTATATATATAGCCATAACACGGTGGTTACAGGATATAATGGCGATGTACGCTCAATTTCTAGTTACAACGGAGTCTGGAAACACAGCATGGAAGAGCCTTCTTATGAAAGGCACGCTGGCGTGGGACTCAGTGGCAAAAACAGTGGAAGTTGATGTGAAACCAGCCGCCAAGGCCGTCACCTTGGTGTCCGAATTTTCGAGAGGGTAACAGCAAACGCATTCTATGAAATCTAACAAAAATCAAGCTATACCTAATCTCAGTGGAAGAGGTATGGAGCTTTCGGAACTCGTGACCTACAACGGGAAGATATACACGGTCGACGATAGAACGGGCATCGTTTTCGAAATAGCCGGTGATCAAGCCATTCCGTGGGTGATTCTGGGTGATGGCAACGGCAGAGAAAGCGGAGGTAAAAGCCTGCTTCAGAAATACACACACGCAAATTAGCTAATTGACTTCCATTGGATGTTGGTAGGATTCAAAGGAGAATGGATGACCGTGAAAGATGGTAAATTGCACGTAGGCGGACATGGCAAAGAATCCATCGCCCGAGATGGCATCACAGTTCTAAATAAGAATTATCAGTGGTGCAAGATTATTACAAAAGAGGTAGACCTGCTACATATTTGTAAACATTCATTACGAATGATCAAACACGAATCATATTGCGTTGCGGAGTAAATAAACACCTTCACAAGTACCGGCTGGGCATTCAATATCACAATCAGCGGATGAGTATTTCATATCTATTGCCGAGTTTCTAGCCTCTGGAATGTGTAAAGTTATACAAGGAAGCAATTATATAACTTTTCAACTGTATTGCCTAACCTCAAAAGCAAATAGATGTAGGTGTAGCGACATCCATAAGTTACTGCCATATATCGATTTCCCACGAATATATTTAAATAAAATATTAATTTCAAAAGATCACAGGCATCTTGGCAACCGACGTTCAAACGCTAATCTTCAAATCTCCGTTAACTTAGATTTAGTCAGTATTTGCTTCATCACAGTATGGGCTGGGTGACGTGACCAATGACCATGCACACGGCAAAAGCCCTGTTTAGTATTCAATTGCCTTGGAATAACGTTTTGTAGACGATGCATTTATTGAATATGGACTATGATTGACCCTTGGTACACCACTTCCCATAAAGATCATAAGAAATATGGGCCACGAGATAGAGGAGTAGGCTAATGCTCTGCGGATTTATTGTTGCATACACAGTGCAGTATTCTAAACGAGGAAATGTTACCAGGTACAACCATACATAGTCCGATGATTTTTGTGCCTGGTTATTGGGCAGGCCCAGTTTACGATGTGCGAAACGTTTTTGCCTTTCGACGAACCTTTATCATCATGCGGCGAGCAATTCAACATTGAAACTATGGACTTAAGATGCTGACATAGAGTTGCAACAAAATTTTGTTGTTTATCCAAAAGACTCACGGAGACGAATCTAGTAAGATTCTCGGGAACACAAATCTCAAATTACTCACTTTCGCATGCGAATATGGACGCGAATCTCAAGTGGGCATGTACCATTCATTTCCCAATCGCTATGCTAAAGGACGTGGTAACACCATTGCGTTACATGAGAATAAGGACATCAGTTGAAATTGTACCAGGTTTCGAGTTAAATCCATTGTCGTGATAGCACCGAACATGAAATTTCGACAATATGAGTAGAAGAGTAGTTTTGCTTCATGGTCAACACGAGCAGCATTCCTTAATCCACTCTTTTCAGGGAGCAGTCACCCATCATAACTGGATGGCACATTATGACGCTATGCGAGCAGCTGCAGGTTGTCTATATCCAGGTAATGTTCGAATGACATGTTTCTAAGCATTGTACGACAGTTCATTTCTATATGAGAATACTATACTCCATTTGGTACATAACATAACATGACATGGTTGGGATTCTGAAACGATTTATTATCCAAGATTAAGTATGCTGATATACATTATGATTTCCAAAGGTTATTTGACTCACGAAGCCGGGGTATGGAGCGAAAAACACAAGCAATGGTTCTTCCTGCCGCGCAAAGTTAGCAAAGAGGCCTATAATTACAAGTTAGACGAACAAAGAGCCGGCAACATAATGATCCGTTGTTCCGAAAGCTTCTCCGATATCCACGTGGTGAAGATAGGTAAGGCAGGGTTCTAAATCTGCATCTATAGTCACCATACTAAGATAGGTAGGTACCATTGCAGCCGCCATTACTCACATCATGGCCGTATATTTCTTATTACTTTCTTCCTCTTTAGCCTACAACTAAAAAAATTGAAAACATAACCACTATATATGCAATCTGCATTTATCTGCAAGTAATCAGTCAGCAATGGCTGAGCCATTCATGACTATCATGTCACTAAAAAAAATCAAGGGATGAAATATAGTGGGTTCCGAATATCCCTACTTGAAGTTATCATTGAGCTATGATTTTCGGAAAAAGTGGAGATGCCGGGCATCGATCCCGGTACCTCGCACATGCTAAGCGCGCGCTCTACCATCTGAGCTACATCCCCGATATGCATCCGGATCGTTGCAAGCATTGACCCAATCACATTCGATTGACACCAGTTACTGTAAATTGTGATGGTGAGGTCGGGTCGTCATCGTTTAGCAACAAGCAATTTGCGACTGCTGGCGAGATAGCATAGCGGTATAATCCACATCTGCAGCACGAATGGGTAATGGGTTTGAGCAGTGTTGGGATGACTCGAGTCAGACTCGAGTCAACTTTTTTGTATGACTTGACTTGACTCGAGTCATTTCGGAAAAATGACTTGACTTGACTTGACTCGGCGCTTCAGAAATGTGGATTGACTCGTGACTCGGATCAAAATTTACGAGTCAATTTCAAGTCATCAATAAGTAAATGGTGTCAATTAAGTGTTCGGATTATCCGCGATACGTCGGTGACACGCCGGTGAGAGCAACCAGTCATTCACTGATTGTACGTTTCACTGGTCCTCCATTGTTACATCACAAATAAATCGGGCGGAAACGAAATGATCATCGCTTACGTTGACACAGTAGTAGTAGATTAATAGCAACGTATCTCCTTTTCGTAGACGGATCACTCTGCTGAAGTGCTTATATTGCGCAGTTCTCACCTTTATCAACCCTCTTGTATGATTTAAATCGAATAAATATAGTATATCCGTATATATTCTCACGGATGTGTAGATGGGTATTGTATTGTACCATATTAATTTGTTTAAACTTCTCGAGGCTTCGTATTCTGTCCCTTATTTTGGCTGATAATAACAGACTGTAGCATATAACTATACAGTTACTCACGTATTTTATTAGCAGTTCTACGTGTGCGTGTGCGATACAACTCCTTTTTGCATGTATATTTAACTTTATACTCGTTATTTTATTCAAGATAAATGGCTAATTAATCTGTCTTTCACACAGCTGGCAAAATGTTATGAGTTTGAATCATCACTCGCCCTCCACAAAAATCAATTTGACTTGAATTGTGACTTGACTCGTGACTTGACTTGACTTGACTCGACTTGACTCGAGTCACCTCCAAAAATCGAGTGACTTGACTTGACTCGAGTCACCTTCGAAAATCTAATGACTTGAATTGACTCGAGTCAAATCTGCAATGACTCGAGATGACTCGTGACTCGAAGGTAGTGACTTGATCCCAACACTGGGTTTGAGTCCGACCGAGGTCGATTCCAGTATCCGTACCTAAGATTCGAAGGCTTATCTAGCCTCCTCCTCGCCATATCACTCGCGTAAGCGGTGCCTTAAAAAGTTGAGAAGTGGGCCGACGTGCTACAAGTCTGCTACATATCTGCCTGGTATAAATTACCATTGTAGTCGACAAACACCATGAATACCACAAACAACAACAACAACAACAACTTGCGACTCACGCATCAGTGAGCTTATACTCGATGCCGCACATGCCTACTTGGCAGTCGGCTGATTGACTGCGGTTCCATGTCCTCTTGTCCACCAGTAAAACCAATTACGTCATTACACTTGAATGGTAGGACACAGTTGCTTTGCTGCAGAAATCGAGCTATATAAACACATCCGGATTCTGCAAGTAAACTAGCAAATGACACATGCCGTATCACCTTGTTTATGATAAATTACGGGTGTCACATAACATTCACAGGTGAGGCTTGGTTGGTGTCTGCCTCACCATTCCCTTCGTCTATTTGTGAAGTAAATGTACAAATTACGTGATTTGGGGCGTCAAAATGATCGAAATTAGCCATTTATGAATAGCATACACAAATATCACTAATGCTGGGGCGGGCAACTTCTCCAGTCGGCGGGCGGGATATTATGGGGAATTGAAGTAGGCCTACTTGGCGCGCCGGATTCCTGAATCGATACATTAAACACGTATTTACCCCCCTATACAAGGATTAATTGTATATAATGTAAATTTTAAGTTTGAAGCATAGCAACCAAAACAGTATTCAAAATATTTATCAATGGAATGTATTCCAATGTCTGTTGAAGTCAATGACAAATCTGTGTTAGATCAAAGTTGTGAACAGGTACTTTGACCTCTGACTGTATGTCGCACACAAAGAAAAAAAGAAATAAAGAATAACTAAAATTCGCTATTATTTGTGTCCGAAAAAAATGACACTATGCAGACACTATAATTTGACGTAGCGTGCAAGTAGTGGAGAATTGCGGCAGACTGTGACCGCGGCCGTATGTTGCGCGCCTCTGGTATAATGCATTGTATACGAACGAGGGGTCGAGATATTTTCCGAATTTACCAAGATATCAATTCCTTACGGTTGGGTACATGCGTAAATGCCGGTACTGCAAGCCTTTTCGTGTTGTCGAACTTACGCATAAGCTCCACTCTCGCTCTCTACTCACACACACACACACACACACGCGCGCACACACACACACACACACACACACACACACATACACACACACCCTAAAGAATAACCTACAGTCACTACCATTTGACGTAATAAGCAAGTAGTGGGGATTGCCGCAGACTGTGGCCGCGGGCCACATTATCATTTACGACCGGACGCTCTCTGCGGGCCGCTCAAAATCACGTCACATGCCGGATACGGGCCGCGGGTCGTATGTTGCCCGTCTCTGCACTAACGCATTGAAGGTTTTCACAAATTTCGTCAGGTTATTGTTTGTATTCGTGGTGCTTCGACTATATACTATGGTCATTTATACCCAGTCGATATTTCCTATTATGATTCCTGATTCGCCGACCTGTAGTACGGCTCATTTTCGGAAAAAATATAACTAACTATTACCATACACGCATACATCATGGTAGATCTTGTCTGCGCCTGTAGATCTGCAACAGACCGTACTCCCAATTTCTACTCACAGGCGAATTGAAGCACAAGTCACGGGGATTTTCCACTTTCAAATTCGTTCCCGGCACAGACGACACCGTGATCGTCGCCATCAAGTCCGAAGAAATCGATGACGCGCAGAGATCTTTCCTGTTCGTGTTCGACATCAGCGGAAACGTGCTGATGGACGACAAAGAATTTTCCACCACCATGAAAGTGGAAGGCATTGATTTCATGTGAAATATATACGTTGGAATCAAAACGTTGCAATGTTTTCAAACGTGCGATATCGTTGTACAATGGAAAACCGGTGGAATTAAGAAATTGTAGAAAGTAAATTAAATTGAATTTTATGATATGATATGGAAGGTATACAGTTTCCTCTTGTATTCTGTTGGGGGGGGGGTGCTAATCACCATTAGGTTATAAAATCACCATAAAGTCTTTTGGGCAAGCGTTGTCAAGCTGTGGGTGATTGATTGATCGATGATCTATCAATTGTATGCATCCGTTGTTGTCGTTGTTGTTGTTGATTATATTCGCTTGGCGATTATATTACAGATGATTTTGCTCACCATATCCAAGTATTCTTTAAAATATTTAGGCCCTAGGGCAGTGTTTTTCAACCCCGAGTCCGCGGAAGATCCTGGATGAGTCCGCGAGCACAGGAATTTTAGGTAACTTAATCGGCACACACGTTGACAAATTGTCAACCTGGTATTTCCTCGTATTTTTCAATGTTAAGACGCCGCAATCTCATAGTGAATTTATTATTTTAGGTGATTTTATATTGATAAAACCTCATGGATCCCAATTTAGGAGTCTACGGACATAGTTTTGGATTGATTAAGTCGAAAATCCACGAAAATGTCTAACTTTTTCTTCCACTTGCGATATGATTTTGGAACATGTAATTGACGGACCTGCAGGGCTCGCTCACTTTCGGACCAAAGTCATTACAGCCTAACCGAGAAAATAGCTTTTTGGTCCGAAAGTGCATGAGCCCCGTCCAGATCCGGCTTCGCCAAATTCAGATTGGAGACTTAGGCTTCGGCCGTGATGCGTGATTCGCAAAATACCACTTTTGACATGTTAGTCACCTTAATAGCTGTCACGTAACATGCAAAGATACCTCAAGTATGTGACTTATGGCGGTACTGAACCACTGGCGTAGCAGCATGTGCTGCCGCCCCTGGCTCTCGCTTAAAATGCCGCCCCCCCCCTAAGTAGACTGCAGCAAATTTCGACATAGATTCATGTTCAAGCAATCTTGTCAATAAAAATAATTACACATAATATGCCGCGTCTCAGCCTCACCGTCTCAACGTTAATAAGGCCAAAAATAATAAAACGTTAATAAGGCCTAAAATAATAAAGACAAGAAATAGCGAACGAATGTATTGTGCAAATAGAAAATCAATAGCCGCCTCAAAGCAAAATCAGCGATAATATCCTCAAATTCAAGTTTTTGAACGTAGTCTCTTTCTATGGACACTGGACAGAATGGAGAGAGCTGATAGCCGATCATCATCATGGTAGAACGTAAATAAGACTTATTCAGTTTGATCTTTAAGAAGCTCCTCACACAGCTCGCAATTGAAACACCAATGGTCAGATAAAGTTTCAGACTCAAGCATAAATATGGTGTCGAATCATGTAGATTTTCATTAACTAACCACTGTAAAACATCAAACGCTGTTGCACTACGATCATACGCTCCGCACCAGCCTCTTAACCCTTTTAAAATCTCAAGTTGAACAACTTCATATGATCATATCTTAATTTGTGTACGTCCTAGAGCAGGGGTTCTCAACCTGGGGGCGCGCCCCCCTTAGGGGGGCGCGAAACATCTGAAGGGGGGCGCGAAGAAGCGGTCACCTGAAAAAATATTTCGCGATTCGCGCGATTTACCTCCGATGCACGCGTGTTTCTCTCTATATAGACCCAATTTCATATTTTTTATTCTCTCATAAACATTCATAACCTTCCATATACCACCAAACAATCTGTTGAAGTTGCTAGCATCCCAGTGGGATTTTGTGATATGACGATAAGGGGGGCGCGAAATTTTTCACCATCAAAAAGGGGGGCGTGTCTAAAAAAAGGTTGAGAACCACTGTCCTTGAGGCCTCATATTGGTTTGTACGATGAACCAGCAATCTTCTGATATATATGATCCCTAATTCAAAGGTATAAGGCATGACAATTTTAGCAGCCAACTCCGAAAAGTCCACCTCGTCGTCATAAGTGCTTCTAAAAGCGCTGGTGAATAAATTGTGACTTTCGCTATTGCAGCAGCGCGTGGGAATTCAAAAATCCAAACATATCATTTAAGTGATGTATGCCGGTAAACCTAGTTTCAGCTTCAAGTTTAAATCTGTTCAAAGCTTGAAACATGCATCGTGTAACTTCTTCAACAACAATGAGGCCAGCATCTTCTGATTGTCCGCCAGGCATTCACCTTTTTCTGCGAACTCTCCGAACAATCGGCCTTGACGGCTATTTCGGAGTGGCTCCATCGCCATGTTAACACATTAATTCGTGTTTTCGGAATCAGCGCGACACTAGCTTTCGATTGAGACCTGTTTGATAAAATTTTAGCTCACGGGATGCCCGCTATAGGACTACCAATTACGCTTCTTTTAGCCGGCCATGTGCACACTGTGCCAAGCGAGATAGTGTAACGGTGATACGTCCGGCTTTTTGAACGGTAGGTCGTGGGTTCGATCCCTGACCGGGTCAGACCAAATACTCGAAAACTGGTATTCGCGGTTATCCCGCTAAGCCATTGGTTCCCAACCTTTTTTAGACACGCCCCCCTTTATGATAGTTAAAAATTTCGCGTCCCACTTATCGTCATATCACACAACCCAACGGGGATGATAGCAATCCCAACAGATTGTTTCATGGCATGGACGGGTTATGACTGTTGATGAGAGAATTCAAAAATATGAAAATCGGTCTGTATAGATGAGAGAATTCAGAAATATGAAAATCGGTCTATATAGATGAGAGAATTCAAAATTATGAAAATCGGTCTATATAGAGAAAAACACGCGTAAATTGGCGAATTTTTTTTTCAGTTGACCGATTCTTCGCGCCCCCCTTCAGATGCTTTCACGCCCACCCAAGGGGGGCGCGCCCTCCAGGTTGGGAACCACTACGCTAGGCGCTCAGCAATCACTGAGAAGAAAAAACGGGGGTGCAGACTAGATGACGTTACTATGAAGTCCGTATCGCATCTCCGTCGTCAAGGAATCTCGATGGTGCAGGCGAAAAATAATATCACATATATCTCTCTCTCACTGAGCAGCAGGCCGTGTTATTTTTGGCATTTCAGGAGCCAGATGCCAAAACTGCCAAAAATAAAAATTTGAAAATGCCAAAAATAAGCAATTTTTGGCATATGCCAAAAATAAAACGGCCTGACAAATGTGTATTTCGTTCATGGTGTTGTGTTAACAGGACCGCGTTACAAGCGAGAAGAGCGTTTGTGAAAGGCAGGTTTCTTAATCTGGGTCCAGCCCACCCATTAGGGGTGAAAGCATGGTGTCATAAATGGTGTGGGCACATCGAGATTGAACGGCTGACTGCATTTGGTTTACGTCATACTTTCCATTTGTCCAAAGGCAATTTTACGACCATTTTTGACCGGCTTTTCGAGCGCTAAATTTGATAAAACGGGTATCAATGAGAAGCTGCCGCAGTACTGATTATTAAAATATAAATTATATTCTGCTCATGGAACTGGAACCCCCAAAATCAACCACGATTTTTGCATTGTGATCGAGTTGAACATTGTGACGCAACAAACTGTCTGGCTATTTCTGAGCTGAATAGTCTCGTTTTGCCAGACAGTGTTGTTGCGTCAATGTTCTTAAACAAGCTAACCTTCCCAGGACTCTTCCATGCGAGTTTGTAATATTAAAGCCACCTGAAGTGAATATATCAGTAGACTGAAGGAGAAATGATAGTCGGGCTACCAAATAGAATGTGTTGAGAGACAACACATGAAACTCCTGGAAGTGGAAAAGGATCGGGAAGACAATTCTTTACACGACGAGATCGATGGCACTGGCGAAGTGATCTCTTTTCATGATGCATGGAAGCCGGTTCGGCCCTCCAAAGATTTTGAAGCTCTGAAAATCTTTTGTGGATGACTGGCAACATTCTTTCCCTCAACGGCTACTGTTGAAGCCGATATTTCCCAGGTTCTCTGGGCGAGAAATGAATTTAGGAGAAACTAAGCTGACCTGAGTTTGGAAGCACTGTTACAGTGCAAACGATTCAAGTCTATTCAACAGCTGTAACAATAAGCTGTTGAGCGTGTTTGTTAGACTTTTCTTTCTTTTTTTGCTTATTGGCACCGATTCCGATGAATAGGCTACTGCACATTTCGTGGTTTCGTTTGATATTATTAACCTATGAAATCGTTCGGTTTTTTCTTCTTCCTATTGTTTGTTGGCACTGATTATAAGTGGATGCTGCACATTTTGTGGTGTCTTTTGACAAACTAGCCCAATTAAAGCGTTTTTGTGACTAATTCGAGGCTGAAACTATCTATTTAGAGGACAATGCCAAAACTGCCAAAAATAAAAATCGAAAAATGCCAAAAATAAGTTATTTTTGGCAGTTTTGGCATATGCCAAAAATAACACGGCCTGCTGAGCAGGCTTATTTTGCCGCCCCCTGGAGCCTGCCGCCCCTGGCGCAGAGCCAGAACCGCCAAGTGGCTGCTACGCCACTGTACTGAACTTGAATAGTTCTATCAGAACTGCATTCATTGCAGTATAATTTATTACCTCGAAGACTTTTCGCGTTCCCCTTGTCAAGAGTTAATTAATATATACCGCTAATTGTCAGTGTAACGTCTTCAGTGTATTGTATAATTTGATTTTCTCTTGTCCCTTTATTATAACTACCGGAGTATAGTACAGCTGACTCTGGCCAGCTAGCGTTCCTCTTTATTATTGCATTGCTGCTGTAGAATTTTATTAACAAAATTCCCAGAAAAGATCAGCGACTTGCAAACAGATAAATCAAAGTCAAGACGAGAAATTACTCCAACACCTCACACCGTGAGAGTTTAAATACGATGCCGTCTCAGCCCGCAATAGTCTTGGAAAGTGTCAATTCGGCACGTCTTTCAATAAAGATGACCGTCGTACACAGCGTTCAAAAACGAACTCGCTTACAAAGCGCAAACCAACATACACCTTAGGTAACACGCATTTGATAATTAACTTAGTGAGAAACAATCAAGCAATCAAGCCGGTTGAAACCTCTTCGGCTTGCGTATCGTACGACCACTCGACGTTCGCGCTACAAACTGTTACGTCATATTTTGCTAATTTTGTTTTCGTTTGAATCACTTTCCGTATGCTTCTTATTGTGCCGTTAACTCTAGATAAGGGGCATACGAAATGCCTTCAAGTTAATAAATTATACTGCAATTTACGCAGTTTTGAAAGCAATATTAGAGATACCTCAACAAGCGATGTTTCGCCACGTATATTTCAAACGCAAGAACAACGAAGCATAGAGCACTACGACTAATCGTTCAGCATTCCAAGCAATATTCGTTCTTCGCATAATCTTACGCTGATTATTCACATACCGGAAATGCCAGGTATAAACCCCCATGACAGCTCTTCATACACACGCATGCACAGTGCACACGTTTTCGGCGCGATGTACGCTGAGTATTATTGTATTTATTGCGACTTATAGTTCACTTGTAGACGTTATTTGGATAATGATAAAACGTAGGGACATGTGCTCATCACATAAACAATCTATAGTTGTCTATTATCAGTAGAACTCGAGACTGCATTACTAAACTGTTGCTTGAATTGCTAAGCCGACAGATGTGGAGAGACAAGTTTAAAAAGGCTTCTTTGACTCAATTTTGGACAAAAGTGCAGTCGATGGAGCATAGTCTTTCAGATATTTGCGAGCAAGCTGCAGCAGCTCTTTTTCCATTTACAACCATATAAATGTGCGAATCTGGCTTTTCAATGGAAAGGGGGTCTCTTGAAGATGAGCGTATACAGGTAGAACGCAAATTGGCTCCCCAGAAAAATGCTCACGAATATGAATTAGCCTGTGCTGAAGTTGAGGCTTGGAAAATAGGTGATGAAAGGATTGACATTCTCGAAACTGCATCTCCTCCAAATCCCAAAGAACAAGATATACAGAATTTCGCTGAAACCAGACAGAGTCTGGTACATTCAAGAAGAAGCGAGCAAGGTTCATCGTTGCCAAGGGAAGAAGGTGCAGTGCAGATGGACAACAGATTGTTGTATGCAGTTACTGGTGAGACACCGAAATGCCGCCAAGAGGACGGTATGTTGCAAATGCGGGGTTTCGAATAGCCAGGATGCAACATAACTCAAAAGAGAAGGCCAAGAATTTCAGAAAACGTTGATTCAGCCTAAAATAATCAGGTGTAATCAAAGTCACACCAGAAAAAATGAAGATCGTAATGGTTTAATGCAGATTGCCACAGCTTTGCGCAACGCTTCGGATTTACCAAAATTAGAACTATTGACGTGCGATGGTTCACCAAAGGAGTATACAAGATTCATTCGAAACTTTGAAAAACATATCGAAAGCAGGGTTTCAGATGGTTATACCCGATTGACGTATCTGTTACAGTACTGTAAAGGAGATGCCGAAGACTCAATTCTACACTGTGCATCCTTTATAGATGGAAATGAGGGATATAAAACAGCAAAACATATACTGCAAACCATGTACGGTCGGACTTTCACTATCGGCCGTCAATTTATGGAAGAATTGAATGCCAACCCTAACTTAAAACAAGGGGATAATGAAGGATTAATAATCTTTTCAAGGAAATTACAGCAATGTTATATAACACTGAAGAATTTGGATCAATCCTCAGAATTGGAAAACTTCGACAATTTGGCAAAAATTGCATCAAAGTTACCACCAAACCTGTTGAATAACTGGATAAAATTATCAGCAATGAAGGAAAAGCAAAATGTTGAACCGTCCTTCAACGATCTGGTTGTTTTGGTGTCCGATGCAGTGGAATGCTCAAATTCAAGCATGGCCAAGGTGATAAGTTCTATTCATAAAGATCGATCCACACAAAAGGGATCCTGTACAATAAACAAATGTTACGCTAATGCCATAAAATAACCACCAAATGTAGGAAGATTGGTAATGAGGCCGATGTTGATTCTAATGGGATTGGAAGAGTATGTCCGGACTGTGCAGGCAGTCACTCGCTAAAAAACTGCTCTACCTTTTCAAGTAAAGACCCAGAGGATAAATATGGACTGGTTAAAAGCAGTAACATTTGTGCAAATTGCTTTGTACCGGGTCACATTGCAAAGCGCTGTAAATGGCCGAGTGCTTGTAATGTGAAGGGTTGCAATGCTGGAAAACATCATACCCTGTTGCATCGAAATGAAACCGATAATGCTGGTAAAGAATGTGTTCAACGGCCTATTGTTAGTTCACAATCGGTTGCTTCATTACCCGTTGGAAGCTGAGTATATTTGAATGTCGTTCCAGTTAGAGTTAGTTATCAGAGCGGTATAACACTTGAAGTTTGGGCCTTTTTGGATCCGGGAAGTAGCAATTGTTTTTTCACTAAAACTTTGACAGAGATGTTATCTGCCAATACTCGTAAAATCTCCTACTCTTCAATGACAATACATGGGACCAAGACTCAAACTGGAGAGTTTGTTGATTTGAGTATCGAATCACTAGAAGGCAGCAGTCGAGTTAATCTGACGAAAGTGCTGTCAATTGATAAAATATCTGCTTCAGCTAACAAATATAAGGGAAATCCTGATATCGATCGCTACCCTCATTTGAGTGGGATTGAATTTCCTAATCTTCCAGGTGATAAAGTTCATTTATTAATAGATTCTAATGTGAGCGAATCATTGTGGATTGATGAATTCAAGAGAGGAAAATCAGGAGAACCAGTGGCACAAAAATCGCTATGGGGTTGGAGTCTAATAGGACCGAAGTTGGGTACTCCAAATGATTCGGGAATCAACGTTACCAACTTCATTCAAGTACAAGATGTTGTGACGAAACAACTGAACAGACATTGTATTCAGACTTGGGAGATAAAATCTCTGCGCCACAATCTGTCTTGTCTTATGAAGATTGTGATGCACCCAATGGTGCAAAGGGTGGTGTAAGCGCAGTGGGTGTTGATCCACCAGCTGCAGAGAGGCGACTGCCTCGCCTGTACACAACACTGTCTAAAGACTGTGTATCAAAGGAAATATGCTGCAAGGGAAAGGAGAAATCCATTGAGAAAGGATTGGCTCGTATTTTGTTTGAGCAGGAAGTCAATTCACCTGCGGTTCCAGATGAACTGAACTGTACGCAGCCTATTGTCATGGGCCCAATTCAGGGAACCCAAGACCCACCAGATAACTTGAGTTTGTCGTTGTATTTGTATGTGCTATGTTTTACAAATGAGATAAAAGACAAAGGAGGCACAAATCTGAAGTCTATCCCAGCCTTCAGCGATATCAGAGTGCAACGATTGCTTGAGGACCAAGTGCTCCTAAACGTCGGAGTTCAATTGGGGCGCTCATGTCTTCTGGAACACCTTATTTACAGGTGGTTTAATCGATGTGTGCGAATTGCCAGCACATGTATAAACGCATTGGCACATAGAATGGTTCACTGTAGTAGATTCAATTCTGGTATTTTCAATTTGATGATTTGGTATGTATACGACCTACTGTGTATTATGCGCAGTAACGAAGCTCTGATTTAGTTTGTCACAGGGAGGAATTTTGAGAGTATGACTTGATCCGCTCAGCAGTTGCCCATACTCTGCCACCACACCATGTCTTTCAAAGCCTCCAGCGTAGGCTTGCATCAAAGTGGGTTTGATATTGAAGTTTGTATGGCTTATAAGTCAAGCTATTTTTTGAGGTGTTTTCTCGTTGTTTTTCTACTGTGTAATTTTCGATGTACTCAACGTGATTCCTACATCTGTGGGGGGGAATGTAACATGAGAAATGGTCAAGTTATTCTGAGCCTCACAGCTCAATAGTGCCCTCGCTGGGGAGATTTTCCCCTCGTGTCCCGATAGACACTTGTTGAAGTTGAGTCGCTCTGTTGCTTGTAATATGATTATATCGATGATTGAAGTTTGGCTAGATTTAGGGATATAATGTACCAAAGGGCATTATCTGTATGTTCAAGTGTTGTATAAGTTTAGACCATCATTCAGGTGATTGTATTTTATTGTTTAGATTGTAAGTTTAGAGCCTAGAGAGTTAACTGTTGTTAACCGCTATTGTGACTATATTGCCTCGACGTTGGCGTGATCTTTCTATGTAGTAAATTTGTTAATCTATTCTGTAATTGTTTGAGTTACATTTGACCGGGTCTCAGGGGTAGGCTCGGATTATAGGAAGCAAAGAGAGTGAGGTAGTAGTCTCAATTCGAGTTGGCAAGCTACTCGACAAGCCTAACTTGTTACAGCCAAAACTCTAATCAAGTAAATATAACGAACTATCGTTTGAGCTAGGCAACGACCAAAACGTACGTTATACCGGTTACCAGCTTTGTCTTCATTGTCTTCTGTCTTCATTGCTTCTAGCTTTCTATACCATTATTTCCTATTTCATTTAGCGGATATCCCCATTTTTATTGCATTCTTTACATCATTTTGTGTGTTTTTAATAGATATTTTAGAGACTCTGCCTGATCGTTTCGACTTCTTCCTATTGTTTCCTTGTATCGCTATTCTTCTGTTATTTCGGGTGAAAATGGTTATAAACTGAGCTAAACTCTCGCTCTCACCTAGTTGTATTGACTGTACGCACATAATAGAACATAATTTATCATACATTCGACCGCGATTGGGGCACGGACAGTACTGATATTCGATATTGAGTTGGTATATTTCGGCCGGCCATGAAATCCATTCATGGCCGGCCATGAGATCGAGTTTTCCGTGGATGGCCAAGGAAGTTTCGTGGCCGGCCACAGCGAAATTTCATGGCCGGCCATAAAATCACTGTGACCGGCCATGGAATCAGCGAGTACTCAAAGGTGGTGTGGACACTCGGAAAATCACGTGACTGTCACACCCTGATACCTTTGACGAGATTGTTATTGTCGATCCGTCTGCAAAAGTAATTAAAAGCAAAGTCGCTATTACTCTTTGTTGATTTTAACTATGTTCCATATCGAGTTCGGAGACAGAATTTCGTATGGTATATTTTGATGCTGTCACCTTGCGCTGTACCAAGTTTCAAGACTATCGCTCTATGACTAGCGTAGTTATTTCGCTGTCGAAGTCGAGTATCGAGGAAATCAACGCGCACCGATATATTGTCGACTTTGATAACGGAATTACTATGCTAATCGTTGAGTGACGATACTTAAACACAAAAAATCCGTGGCCAGTGAGTGGCCACGGGAATGCTGAAAGTCCGTCTCTGTGTTTGACCTCCGGGGAACCCTTAGACTGGCTCATACAGCAGCTAGTGTTCCATTGAACGCCGGTTAAGAACCACTGCTTTGGTGCGATACATATCACCAAAAGGATATGTCGAATTGTCGATATATGTTTGGTGCTCGCCTTTGCATATATGCAATGACTGTCGGTGTATATAAACTGGGTTGCTGGGTCACTCTCGATTGTCCATGTCTGTGGCAATTCACAATAATCATAATCAGCGGTTCATTTTGAGATCTTTATCCTTTCAAGACACGTTGCTCGTATCACATTGCATCGCTACATCATGCCATCATTCATTCAATTGGATCATAAAGGATTTGCGACATTGTCCTGGGTTAGTGTTGCGTGACTGTTGAAACATTGCCGTCAGTATGTAGTAACCAACGACACTCAACTATAGTTGAGTGGCTTTGACAGTCACTTGGTATACGGAGGCAGATATACATCTCGGCAATGCGTATAATGACAGTGACTTAGTCGCGTTTCACTTTTCAGACTGCATTGTTGAGATAGTAATCCAAATCATCGGCGCTGTTTCGTCTAATTTTAACGTATTGTGCTTTGCAGCATCACTTGCTAAGCGATGATGGTTGTGATTCGGGATCAAAGCCGTAAGAGTAGGGTCGCCAAACGTCCTCCTTTAAGAGGATCTGTCCTCCTTTTTCAGATTTTGGAAAATGTCCTCCGGATACGCCTAAATGTCCTCCATTTTGGCAGTTCGTCCTCCTTTACAGCTTTCGGAGCTAAGATAATGGATAGATTCGAGTGAAAATGGGCATAAATGACGCCAAATAGGAAATTCGTGGTTCGATCGGAATCGACGACGTTTTTTTTTTAGTCAACCCACCAAATTTTTCAGCAAAAATAGTGAAATCGGCTGATTTCAGTTATGATCTACTAACTTTCCTGATGTGGTAAAAGTGTTATCCTTCCCGATTCCAAAATGTGGTAACCCTACGTAAGAGGCGATATATATCGACAGGCGGTTACCAAACTGTAGTACGTGAGTATAGGAGAGGAGTATCGATAGATTTTTGTAGTTCACAAGTCCTTAAATCAAGACTTGTAACAGTGAGCTACCTAAGCCCATGCAACGAATTGATATGACTCATGTTGCGACATGACGAAGAATTTTCTATTCAGCTGACGTGACAAACAGCATTGACAAATCGCTGATTTTGGTGTTCTATTCACATGCAACGCGAAACGACAAAGCTGAAAAGAGTGATCTTCACCGATCTCGAGTTCAGAGTTCGGACCCCGCAGTGGCAGGCGAACGCTTTACAGAGCATTGACATGCTTCCCGAGTGAAAAAGTTTGGGGAATCACTGGTGTATACCAACGCACCTCTTATAGCGAAGGGCTCATTCCATATTTTTGCGACGATAGTTACTATTTGCTCTTAGCGCAAGTACAGGCTGTTCGGAGTGTCATTGGTGCAGGTGGTACATCCCACGTTTAAATCGAAAAGCGCATTTCGTAGACTGTGTGTGAAATGATAGCGCAGAGCCATAGACGAATATATGAAGAAATGAACCGTGATAGTTTGATTATGTTTCAGACAATGATCACATTCGTGATAGGTGATAAAATTGATTCGATGCCGTTATATGTAATATAGAATCACAATCGGACCAGTGAGTGCTTTTACTAATGAAAGTACGGGCAGATATGTACAAATGTATATTTAACGTGAATAACAGCGCTTTACTGTTAGCTCAGAACAGTTCAGCTCAGTTTATTATCAATTTCATATTTCATCAATTCAATACACCTGCGATAAAGTTAAGAGACAGTAAGGAGTCGAAACTACATGGAGCAGCATTTCAATCAAACTTCCAACTCGGCCAAGGTTCCATATCATTCACCCTCAATCCACCTTAGCCTATTACTCAGATCCACTTTGAGTCACCGCTAATTTCCTGAGCAAGTTACGTTGCACGGCACCACGTGGTATCATGCATTTCTGCGATCTATTGCATCGAAAGTTGTACTATACGTTGCAAATAAAGAGATGCATCGAGTTTCATTCTTGTACAGTGAATGAACGTGTCCATATGTGTTATAAAAGACGTTCCTTAGAGGGCCTTCGGTGCAAATATCCAGCATTTACAGACAATGAATCATATATAGGCCTACTACCTATAACGGACCTTTGGAAAATGATGTGATGATGAAGCGATCAAACAAGAAAAGGAATCAGTTCGTCCTCATCCTACAACAACTTATAAATAATATTATAGTTCTGTCTCTCATTTGAATAGAATTGTGTTTACTGGCAATCTAAATCATGCCCTGCATTCTCGGATCTACCGCGCCCGTTGAGGTGAAAAGTGGGGTGAAGAAATTTCGAATAGGAATAATTGCGGATTTGGATAAACTTGCGAAAGGTAAGAATATTCTTCTTTTGAGATCGGGGTCTTATGTTATGCTGATATGGTTCTCATCAATACTTGGGGAGTTCGTGGAGAGTTAGTAGATGGTGTGGGTGACATAATAACTCATATATAACAGAATTAGTTTTCCAAGTTACCCTCTGACTGCCAATTTAGAATGTACTATGACTATATGATCGTGTCTGGAATTGGGTACGGGCATTGAATTTAAGAGTTGGGCCGTGATTTCCTGACGAATTGAAACTTTTGACTTGAGATACGACTGACACGCTTGTCTGGCGCTATATTTTATTCCAGATGTGACCAGACAACCGACTTATCGACTGCGTTTGTAGAAAAGCTCGTTCACGCATTCATATGTTTGATTTCGGCATTCCGTACGTTTCCTGTACATGGTTACACGATTTCATTAAACATCGAAAGTCTATCTTTGGGTTATAGTTTATTTTCAACATCCCCTTGCTGCGCTAACAAATCCACAAAGATTGATGCCACTATATGTAGAGGATAGAGCTGCCAAATCAGTTGAAATGATGGGGATGTAATCGTAAATCTAGAAGGCTGGTGCGAACGTTCGGTCTACGTTCACAAACAAAGCTTGGCAGGTTCCATACCCATGCAGTCAGTGATTTATCATAATTTTAAAATAATCTTACAGTCAATCATCAAAATTCCCTGGATTCCAACTGTATCACCATGACAGCATATTCATTCAACGCAAAACTAAGAGAGCCCTTGTGGTATATCGAGTTATGCTGATTTTTGAGAATTTCTTTGACCTATCCTACTATTTCAGTCATCAATGATAAAATGATAGATATAGCAATCCACAATGCATGTATGGAGATATATCGTACGCCATACGAGATACGATACAATGACTTGGAATTAGAACTGTGACGTCACTTGGCGTCATAAGTTTATGATCACACTCGTATTCATAGAGAGCTTTTCATCACGATCTTATATAGTGGTTCGCATCATCCCCAGTAAACGCCGATATGCAGAAATATATCGTTGAAGCTGAGATTTCCTTTATAAATTCGTGTCTTTAGGTACCGATGAGAAAGGCCAACCTGTTTGGAGAAGTAAGATAAGTACTGGAAGCTTAACCTACGATTTCACGAAGAAATCAGCCTGTGTCGAAATCCACAGCGGTGATGAAGCGGTTCCTATCCAGTCCAGCTATTCAAGGGGGTGCGAGCTGACTTATTTGTACTTTTTAGTTCAAATTGACCTACTGTTGATTGTCTTATGTATTTCGGTATGTATACAGAAAATTACAATCAGTTGTTTCCAATCCGCAGTTTCCATGCGAGACATCAAACTACATATATAGCCTACTTCAAACAATGACCATTGTGTAGTAAACGTTGAATCATGAAGTTTCAAGAGATCATACACTCGACCATGCCTGAAAGTACACTGTGATTTAACAATTCTGTTATTTCCATCGACGATGGCAATGCACTCCAAGCACTGAAAATATATTTACATGTATATTTCAGTACGAGAGGGATGGAGCTGTCGGAATTCATTAAATTTGGAGGGAATTTCTATACGGTTTGTGACAAAACTGGCATAGTATACCGTATCTCCGACACAAAGACCATTCCCTGGGTTCTTCTTGTGACAGGAGATGGCAATCAAGAAGCAGGTATACATCTTAATGTTATGAGTACAACTGTGGCTAGCAATGAAGTATCTTACTTACATATTATAACGCCAGACGACTACGATACAACTTCCACTTCCCATACACGTATACGAATGGTATGGATTTCAGACAACGCATACTACTATCATCGGTTTAGAAGTTGATATCCTCAAATTAACCGCGACCTAGCAGTGGGTAATACAAGTCCTCCGTTGCTGGTGTTCCACTGATCCCGCCAACCTAGCATATACGTATGAATCCTTGTATTTTAATTCAGTACTTTGTTGGTACTTACCTCTATCTTAATTAGAAAGCTGCAGCTATATTCATCATGGATTATAGGCTTCAAAGGCGAATGGATGACACGAAAAGACGGGAAACTTCTCGTTGGGAGTCATGGTACCGAGATTTACCTGGCCGATGGCAAAGTAGACAAAAACAAGAAATGGATAAAGGAGATAGATCTGAATGTGCGTATTTCTATGAAATGTCTCTCCCAAATTGAACAATCCCTATAGCTATTATATATGAGCTACTAACAATTTTCAACGTACGAATTAGAGTGCATGTGTGTCTACATAATAGGCCAATAAATGCAATGTGGACAAAATGATATTCTTCCATCGTGTATATTGCATTTTAGGGCGCCGTCAAGCATATAGACTGGAACGATAAATTCGATGCAATGAAAAATGCTTTGGGATGTCCCTCTCCAGGTGACCATATACTCCCGTATATACTTACCCCCTAGCAATGCACATTACACACTTCCATGCCTACTTGCGTGGTAGTCATTGATTGGAGATGCATCACAGTCCCTTCATAAGAACTGAAGGATTTTGATGCATAGATTATTCATCTTAACAGGCTACTTGACACATGAGTCGTGCGTTTGGAGCGAGGTGCACAAGCATTGGTTCCTCCTGCCCCGCAAGATTAGCAAGGAGGTTTTCGATGATAAGGCAGACGAGACTCGGTGCGGAAACGTGCTGCTGAAATGCGATGAGAATTTCACCAAGATCGAGAAAACTACAATTGGTATGGAGCGACTCATGATACCTTTGCACTAACATTAAACTCGAATCGTTATTTCTTTAATTATTATGCGTAATCACACATACTACTAGCGTAATGCGTGACCCTAATATTCAGTTCCTTATAGAGCCACGGCCCCGGACTTTTCACGCATGCAGTCGTAAACTATTGAAACTACCGGTCTACAACTAGGCAATGAATAAATTCAACCACATAAAATAAAGTTCAACCCCATTACATTAATTGTGCAAATGTACACCTGTGCAGTATTGAAGTTAAACACGGAAAAGAACATCCTGCAGTCGAACGTAGAATTAAATAAAACAACCGGTCTTACATTTTAAAATATATTGCTGCCTATATCTCTGATGCAAATACAGCAATCAAAATGTCAGTATATCAATCTGTGATAGCTGGTGTTTTCAGTTTGGTTGGGGGCTACAGTTAGGAGCGTTTTGTGAACAATTCAAGCCGCTTGCGATGCTCCAATAAACAGCTGCACATTTTGATTCAACACAGAGGAAACTATAGGGTTGCATTGAAAACAAGAGGTGTTTTAAAACACTTTGTTTAAAACATGTTTTAAACAGTCTTTAAACAAATGCAATTTTCACAGAAATGTTATTTTTTCGCCGTTTCCGGTTAATAAACTGTTATAGCACATATATCACTGGAACGGAATGGATGTTCTGATGATGGTGACCGTCGACCGTAAAAATGATGCATGGTGATATTGTGACGTGATAATTGATGACTCGTGACGTAATGGCCAAGATAATAAAAAAAAACATGTTTTAAATAAGTTTGTTCTAATGCAAACGTATAGGCCTAGATAAAACCGCACGTCGTCTAAAATGCTATCGATGATAAATTGTTGCTATCCTCTTCCATGCAACCCCTGCTTGTTACAGGCACTTTAAGACCGTCACGAGGATACGCATCCTTCAAATTCCTCCCGGGTACTAACGACTCTGTGATCGTCGCGATCAAATCGGAGGAGATCGGTGATGCGCAGCAGACCTTTTTCACGGTATTCGACATCGATGGAACTGTCATTCTCGACGATGTGCACATTGCGGATGCCAAATACGAAGGCCTGGAATTTCTTGATGAATGAACACTGAACAGCACTGATAAATAGCGACAAACTTTGGGATTGATGTTTCACTAAATTTATTATTTCGCTGAAACTGACGAAATATATTGAAGTTTGATAGGAAGTATTTCTTAGGATCGGTGTTACAAGTTAGGTACCGCAAGCTTAATAAAATTATACTTGAATGGGGTGCGTGACTACGGAAAAGGAATACAAAACACTGAACTGTATTAGATGTGTTAACGAATGTGAATTTTCAATGTCGACGTTAATCCATCCTCAACACGAATCATATATTTTCACCGTGGGAATGTATAGTGGAGTTAGAGTTACACTTTCCAGGTCTACAGGATGAATGTCTTTGGAATACTTCTGCGTTGAATAAGCTATAGTTACCTTACCAATTTTAGGCTGTAGTAGCACGGACGACAGTTACATTGATTTACTGTTAGGTTGAATTTGACCAAATTTATTAAATTGGTGAACCTTTGAATGCGACTATTATCGTTGAATCGCGTTTTTGTAGAACAACAATCCTTACCGCAGAAGTCGTCAGATGCGAACACCCCATGTAACAATGTATAGGAATAATTTAACGATTTCGTCTGTTGTAGTAATTTGCAATGACACGAAATTTCGCTTCAGACTCTGATGTAATGAGGGGGGCTCATGTGCAGGGTTGTAATGACTCGAGTCATGACTCGACTCGAATTGCGATTTTCTGATGACTCGACTAGAGTCATTTTCTCAAAATATGGAATTGACTCGACCCGAGTCAATCTGTGTATTTACTCGACTTGGACTCGAGTCATTGCGCATGACTCGGACCAAGTCGTATGACTCGAGACTCAGACGGCCAAGACCGACATTTCATTGTAATTTCGCAGAATAGTAAGTATTAAACTTTGCTTGACCTCTCAGTCTCAGGCGATACATATTCTCTCAGCTTGCCGTCAAAACGAAAGTCGCCGATGGCATGACGGAATGGAATATCATTACTGCCTATGATCGCCCTACAAATAGTAATGCAACTAGGGCGTGTGCAACTACTGCGAGTAATGCAACTAGGGCGTGTGGGGGGCGGTATGATATAGTGTAATTCCTTTTTAAATTCAAAATCCATGCCTACAACATCTATGCAAGCGTACTTGGCCAGGCTAGCCGTCTAGACGGCTTCCTGCTTGCAAAGGCAACAATCATGTTGAGTGTTGACTTATACCTCTGAATTCGCTTTCATTAGAGGGCGCTATAGCACGGTCGATTTTTAATTTGGTGGAGTAATTTAATCTCCCGCGAAATACAAATGAAAAAAGGTCGAAGTAAAAATCCGTATGATGTTCAGAATTGTATCTAACTGCGTTCGTGTGTGCTGCCTTCGGTTGTCGACGACAGAAAGACACACCAAGGTAGATAAAGTTTTAACCAACACGAAGTGCGCTTCCAGATCACTAGCGATAGCACCTTGGTCGAAGATCGTGCCGTATGGTCCTGTACTTGGAGTATGAGTCCCTCGGTTCAAATGCGACCAGCAGAGGGAAATATTGCCGCTCGTGAATAAATGTGAATGGGGAATTGTCTCCGTCTTATTTAAGAAGTTTCTCTTTTAGTTTGTTGTGGTACGTGAGAGGACTGCCAATATCGTTTGAGGGGTACCAATTCGGACCAGTGGTCACGAAATAAAACCATAGTTCAGCAAGGTATCGACTAACCTGGGAATAATATTTAAAATTTGAAGTGCACTCATGACTCTAAGGCTAAGCCCTTGTTGTAACCCTTGTTTCCAATTCAAATGTATATATATCTCGACAGACATTAAGGACAGATACAAATCCGTTCGTTGCTACCCTGAAACATATTCCTTCGCTTAGTTGTGTACATTTTCAGGAGAATTAGCAAGTTATCTGAGTCGACGATATCTTGCGATTGGTTTCCATTGATGTATGTATGTCATATGTTTGCCTATGTTGTATACCGCATTCGTGCGGAAAGAAATGCCTAATACATATGATATGAACCCATCTGACTCAACTGTCACAACGCGCGAGAGAGAACCGTGCGTTATCGAAATTTAGTTATAGAGTTATACGACGAATTGCTTCAAGTTTAACGACTTAATGGCTGCATGTGTATAAATATATGGCGTAAATGTGCGAAAAATTATAGTTGCAAGATGGCCACAAAATGTTTCAGAATGCTACGCTAAACTTGGTTTATAGTTTGAGTATTGAGAGTATCATTTGTCCTCTATTGACACGTGGACGTCTGTACCGGCAGACATTTTCACCTGAGAGCATACGTTTTGGTGATTAGGCCTACCGTTGACAGTTGAAGTGACTGACGGTGCATTCGAGTGTAATGTACTCTCGCTCTCGTCTATCTAGTAATTCGACACGGCAGTACAAACTGTATCGAGAGACTTCAAACTATTGCGTGCAAGAACTAGTCTATATTGAGCAATATATTCTTCTTCAAGTCAGAATAGTATTTAAGAGTGTAGAGATTCAGACTGCTGTTTTGTTAGTTAAGAATGTAACTCGCGACTTGTCAGCCATCATGTAACGTAGCGGCTATCCTGCACTCAGGTTCACCCTTATATTCGAGTCTTCCTCTACGATTAATTTATGATGACGAAAAGTACGTTATTTTGAGCGTACCGTATAGCCTGCCTTTTATAGCGGAGTTGGATACGCCGACCAGTATTATAAAGCAATCGTATTGCAAACCCCGGACATGCCACGCCTTGGCATGTCATGTGCTGCGTTACGAATTTATATGCTACTTAAATCCTGGCCCTGCAGCGCCAGGTCTATGAATAGATAACCGCCATATGTGTCATTGTCCATATTATGAGTAATAATTACCATATTCTACTCAATTTCCATAGAATCTTACATCACAATGTAGCTAGTTATCATGGAATCGCACCATTCGTGAAAGAGACGATGCCACTATAATCTTACGTCCCCTATAATGCCACTATAGAGAGATTCTCTATTAATCCCAAAGACATCGAAGACATTCACAGTATTGTTTGCTGACTGCACCACCGAATACAGAACTATTGATGTCATGAGACGAACTCTGCGATATGTTTGACGTTCAATTTTCTATATTGAGAATGCTCTTTCGAAGTATCTTTGTGGAAAGATATTCGTTTGAATCCAGACAAATATGCATATATCTGCGGTGAACGCATCTCAATTCGAAGTTTGATCACGACCTCTTTTTCGTGTATTCGCGTATCAGTTTAAGTTGGACCTACCTTGGACGTGGGTTCATCCGACGTATGTCCGAGTCCATTTCTTGTAAAAGAATGGAAATATTGCAACTATGAATTTTACTACTCTATAAAATGTAATTAAGGAAAGGCGTTTCATTGATACTCTGGGACCGTGGATATCCACTGGCTGGATCTACCTATACCTAGAATGCCTAGTTAGGAACATCTAAATTTGAATTTCAACGTTTGAAATAACCAAATGTCCTTCAAATAGCCTACGTATTGAGCCATTCGCAATGCGTGGTAGGCCTATATCACGCTTTCAAGAAACAACGATACCGAAGGTAGACATGCAGATTGAGGATATTTCTCTGGCAAAAATTAAGGACATACAGGGTCTTGAGTTCTGTGGTTGGTAGGGTTACCAATCCATACGTCCTCGCTTAAGAGGATTTGTCCTCATAAAAATGGAAAGTGTCCTCGAAGTCGGAGGACGGCCAAATGTCCTCTATTTTGGGAATGTGTCCTCTTTTTTCAGTAAAAGTATTAAAATCCCATAAAAAACTCGACTTTCAGGCAGAATTGGAAAGCAGAATTGTAGAAAAGTGGGTAATGCGGGTCTCGTAGAAAAATTGACAAATTTACCACTTTTCTTTTCTGGTGCTGGAGCTTCCAGATTTTTTTAAAAAAGTGTCCTCTTTTCGGATCTCAAAATGTGGTAGCATTAACTATAGTAGTCTACGACCATAGAATAAAATAGGAAATGCACAGGGTGTATGTGGAGGCAGGGATATGTGTATCCCAGTAGCAGAGTACCGATACGTGTTAGCATCAGTAGCCAGTTTCGGCAACTAGTCGCGCATGAATGTTAGCCTGATTGAAGCTGGATATTTGGAATTTGCTGTCAACGAGTCAAGCAGTTAGTTCAGCGAGTTTTTCTCCTATTTAGTTACAATTTCCATTTCTCTTCGAGTGTTAAATCGTTTCCGATTTTGTGTGCAGGCTTTTTCCGAACGTTCCTAAAGCATTTATAGAGTTAAAATGCCTTACGTCCTAGGATCTCAAGCGCCCGAAGAGGTGGCGCCGGGAGTGACGAAGTTCAAAATCGGCATGATAGCGGATCTGGACAAACTTTCGAAAGGTAATGGCCAGGAAAGTCGCTGAATTATCACATTAACGAATATAATGGGGCTGAGAATTCTTAATCTATCTTCTTACAAGACAATTATGATTATTTCTTTGTGCAAGTGTAGCGGCCAACACTTCTGTGGGTGTGTTTTACCTTGAATCATCATTATTGGTGGTTATATGCAGTCTGCTTACCGGATTACTGGACCAAGACCTAACATCGACCTCGCCCTCCGCCACATGCCACCTCATTTTGTCGCTTGCGTCTTATATTCTCTGCATTACTTTTCATTCAGTGTGGATGCCTCTTCTTTACTTCACCTAGGCCAGTGGTTCCCAACCTTTTCGTCTTCATTGTCCACTTCAGATTTATTCCGAGCCTTCATTTCCCACCAGGACCGTAACAGCACTTTTTCAGCCCCACCAAAAAACGTTGGTCTTGGGCCCCAGAACCCCCTCAGCCACGCTGAGCCTGTACGCGATTTCCCTGCAACTTATAGTTACATTTGGTCTACTGTTTAGTGCGTCGCCTTATTTCGACTATACGCGCAAACACGCAAAATTTATATATTCCGTGTTTGAATCGGCCAATATGATCGGGAATTGCATATATTTTGCTATCAATTTTATCCCCTCGCTGCTCACGTAATCAGATTTACCGGTAGAGCTGAGTGAGGTGTGCTGGAAAAGGTAGGACCCCTAAATAAGAATTGAACATCTTCGGGCGGTCCTATTGGTGTATTGACTTCGTTACATTATGCTATTTCGTGACCTCCTATATATCAGCTATGTCAATAGATGTGGAAATCGCCAAAAGTAAAAGGCACACACGAATTCAAATTGGCATTGCTTTACTGGCAAATAATTTTTCCCTGCGGGATGGCATTTGTCATGTGGGGTTCAGATCGCCAGGACGGGAACATTCGGCGCCAGCCATTTAGCCAATTAAACATATATCTATATTGTATATATATCGAAGTTTTGGGTCACTAAAAGGGCATGTCTTCTCGGCCAAGGTATCCTAGCTGTTGATCGTTCTGGCACATTTCTCGGAGTTGCATCTTACATGGCCTATAACTTCATATGCCTTGTTGCGTCGTGGCGCAGTAATGGCCGACGCCGAAGTCTCCATTTTTATAAATTCCACGTATTTTCATGGGGGAAGGGTACCTAATAATGGGAGAAAATTTGAAAAAGTGTCATAAATTAAAAAATACTTTAATTTATGTTAATTCACGAAATAATTTTGGCCCCCTTCGAGCTCACCCCCCCCCAATTGGGGGGTTTGGGGGCGGCAGTTACGGTCCTGTTCCCCACTACCCAGCACTTTTGTCATCACAGAGCAGCTATTTGCTGGTTTTACTACACAAGACCCACAACCACACCAGTACGCAAGACAATCGCCTATAATTGCAACATGAAACGTATTGTGAACCGATACCAGTAACGCTCAAAATTTCGCGAAAGCGTTATTTCACGTCAAACTAGTCGTGCGGGATGCGTTTGTGAAGCCATCATTGACCATCCAGAGTTAAAAATGAGGTTTTGTGAACAACGCGCAATGTAATTTTCGATACATACATTCCAGAGCAGTAACGGTAATTGCGCATGTGTATCCGTGAATATGTAGAAGTAGACTGTCCTGTATATAATTTTGAACAAATGCGTCTATTCCCCACCAGAAACCATTGAATTCCCCACTAGTGGGGAATTCCCCACCGTTTGGGAACCACTGGCCTAGGCTAAGGTGGGTGTCTGATATTAAAGGCCACTCCAAGTTGTTTCGACACCTTCCTATCTTTTCATTGTATCGCAGTCTTGTGATGTTTTGAAACGATGAAAATATTAATAAACTTGATTGATTGATTGCTGCATATGCCGCAACACATTTTCAGAAATTGACGAGGAAGGCCATCCTTTCTGGAAAAGTTTGATATTGACTGGGTCTTTGACGTACGATTGCAAGAATCAAAAGGCTACTGTCGCGATGGAGTCTGCCGACGACGCCATTACGATCAAGTCCGCATATTCAAGAGGGTATGTTCGACCGCCTATCGTTATATATACGTCACCACATGATAAGACGTCCACGTCCATATTTGTTCAATAACAAGAGACTGGAATATGGCTCGCAACTGACGTGCAGGTTCAATCCGCCAAGATCCGACCAGCTGCAACTAGAAATTCTTCACAGATCGTTAAAGATGTATTTGAACTTTTCATATTGGGCTGCAAATGCGTGCATTCTTCAAAAACAACGAAAACGCGTCAGTATAGGAATGAGCGACATGTACGTGCGAGCCTGGGGCGAAATCAAAAATCTACAAATGCGCTCTTAAAAACCTCAATAACGATTGCACTTTCACCTACAAAATTGATATACCATAAAATATGGAAATCACAGAAAACGTGAACATGAATACCGAACAGTCTGCGTTATTACGAACTGTCGCTATCCGCAAAGGTTGGAATTAGAAAACCGAAATTTGTCCATATTCCGCCTGGAATACAGCTGAAAGAGTTGAATGCGCTGTTGAATATGCATCTTCAACTTCATCAAATAGAAATTCTCAATATTCTATACTTCACTCGCGTAACGAAGTTAGAAAGTAGGGATGGTGTGAACGAAAGGTTCGCGTTCGCGTTCATTGTTTGAACCTCGAAAATTTAGAGGTTCAGGTTCACAAACGAACCTTGGTAGGTTCTGCACTGTGAACCTTTTTCAGGTGTTACAATTTTCACTTATAACATCTTTAGTTAAAATTTATTGCATTTCAACGGCGGGCCACTCTATGCATATGGCGCTGGCAGCATAAAAAACAATCAACACTAAACGAGCATGCACCTTGACAATCTCAGAAATTTTACTTGCTTTGTTCCAAACGTTTACTCAAAATATCTAGCTTTCCGTTTGTGAATATTTAGTGACTCTCTGCTGTGAGCTTGACCCGCAATCTCACAACTTCAAAAGCGAAATACACTACATGTAGATAGTCAGCGAATTATGCTTATTCAACCAATCAATTGTATCGATATCGTTGTCTGATGCAAAAAATCTAGCAGACGCACCGATTCAATCTTGATTTCATATGTTTATTGTATCATAAAAACCAAATCCGTGGGATTGAGGTGTTGGCTACTGCTGTATAACTTGATAATGGGGTGATATCGGTAGCCAAGTATAGAAACCCGTTTTACACTCCGCTCAATATCAACGTAGCAATACTCATGAGTCTGCAGACGCCGAATACATTGTCCGCCGAATACATTGTCCGTAAGGCGTAAGCCTCGTATTCCCTTGCAAGTCATCGTCGAAATTGGTGACAAAGCGACCGAAGATATTGATTTTATGGGATTATTATATCATTTGATTGCCGCAGTTGATACATTTGATGACGTTTAAAATGTCATATGTATACCTCACCATTGTGGCATTACGTGGCCCAAGTAGTCGCTATAGCATCATGTAGGCTACATTAATATAGGCTATCACTTCACTGAAATGGAGGTTTGGAAATAGCTATATGACGACACGTGACGCCATGAGGTTCACGTTCGCGTTCACACAGAACCTTTCAAAAAAGACACCATCCCTATTAGAAAGGCCCGACTGCCTAATATCAGACTAGGACAACTAGATAATTCTAGTTATCCAATTAAACTAATTAGATGGAAATACCGGTGATCTAATTCTAATTTAATTTGCTTCTATGTTTTTGTTGCTATGCTCTAATTTTATTTCTATTATAATTTCTGGTTTTCCCGTAAATGCTCCAGGATAACTGTATAGTGCGAAACGAGCTATAGCAATGCTCAATTTCTCATGCTTGAGAATGCGAAACTCTGATTTGTAACGAACTGTGCCAGATTATATTTCCAAGTTGCCGAGAATTCAGTAATTCTAATCTATTTTGGAAAAACTGTCTTGCTTTAATTGTAGTTTTAGTACAATTTGAAAGAAAGCTGTGTAGCTCTAATTCTAATCCTAATCTAATTTGGAAAAGATGGAAGTTTTATACTTGTCCAAAAAACTGCCTGGTGTGCCCAGTTTGTCACATTTCGTAGTCCGAAGCAGGCAGAAACCATACATATATGCGCTTGTCAACCTTTAACGTATATGAGTCGAGTCCACAAGTGGATGAAGACCGACTTGGTACAACAGCAACCTAAAAATCCCAGTCGCAAGATTGCGATACAATGAAAAGATATAAAGAAGTCGGATAAATAATCTTTCAAGCAACCAAGCATTCACTTTGACCTGCGGCTAGTAATAAAAACCATAAGAATTGCAAATTGATATACGTAATCCTAGCTGATAACTATTGAGAAAGAAAACAGGAGATATACCGATGGGAATGTTTTTGATATTAGCAGGAGGCTTTGATTTCTCATGGATGTGGCCCGCGTGGTGTACGATAGCAGATACATGCGCCTTTTTCACGCAATTTGTTACTTGCAAATTCATCGGTTCAAGCATCCTCCAGAGCTCGGACAGCAAAAGTTGCCAACACTATAGCCTTGACAAATAGTAGATTCAAATGCCATCACCAGGACATACTTCCTTTTCGTTTACATAGTCTATCAGCATGTCCCACTTCCTTGTCATGTCAAACAAGCAATGTGGGAAAATACAGAACGATATCAATCCCAATGCGTGCAAACTCCACTCTTATTTTCTCTCTTCCTTGTTCAGCTGATATAGAATCGATTACGATAGGTTACATTTATTCGGCGTGATAAACATCGAGTATTAACGGAAAGATATTGCAAAACGATACGAATTGCAATAGTCAACGTTGTCGACACATATACCAAAGCGTGCATTGAATGGTTATATCCAATCAATCAATCTGGTTTATTAATATTTTCATCGTTTCAAAACATCACAAGACTGCGATACAATGAAAAGATAGGAAGTTGTCGAAACAAGTCACACTTGTAACCGAATCTCATATTTCAGCATGAGAGGAATGGAATTGTCGGAACTCATCAGTTACCAGGGAAGATTTTACACGGTCTGCGACAGGACCGGCATCGTGTACGATGTATCCGCGGAAAAGGCTGTTCCCACCGTCATATTGGCCAACGGAGACGGCAAGCAAGATTCAGGTTCGTGTGTGTGGGAAGGTACTTGAATTGTGTACACGGAATCTGATACTCATTTCGCCAATTTACAAGTTGATTTCTCCTGACTGATGTTTGTGGCTTGCTATGAATGAAGCTGTCTTGCGGCAAATCCAGCAACTCTACAAGGAATGTCGTTTACAAAAGCATTACACCATTGCCACCAGAGATCGAGGTGGCGATGTTAGGATTTTGATATAAACATCACTAATACATCAAAACACTGGCGGGCAATATAATCAACGCCAAGCTCGACTATAAGAATCCTGATATGGGAATTGCGAAGGTCTCCACGAGACTTTGACAAGCCACTAGATTTTAAAATGGGCAATTAGAGCTATGGAACTACTCACGTTCATTTTAAAACTCACAACTGTAACAAGAACGCAACGACCTTTGCAAATGCGTGGCTTACTGATTCGATGAGAAATATTGGAGACAGAATCGGCAGAATTCGATTGATTTTTTTGAAATGCGCAACCAGAACTATACTCAAAGAACCAGTAGTCAGTTGGCGTCAACTACAACAAGATTGGTAGTTTTTACAAGATTGATATCCACTCATCGCGGAATTTGAAATGCTCCATGGAGGTGCAGAACTGCAATATTCGATTGAATAGGAGATTCATGTTGTAATGAACCGGAATATTTTCGACTGACACTCGCCAGGGATAACCGTCAGCAACTAGTATAGAGAATAATTGGAAAGGACATTGAACATACATTTGTCCTCGCAACGAAACCAAACCGTTGATTGTATAGATCAGGGGTGTCAAACACACGGCCCGCCGGCCGCATCCGACCCTCTAGATGATTTCATCCGGCCCGTGAAGCAATTCCGAGTAGATCGAAAAATTCCTATATTATCCAGCACTTAACAAATGTTGAGATTTTATGCAGGAAATACTTTAATTAAATATTCCCTCAAGACAGCAAATGGCAAGCATGTCTTAGGCCACATTATAACCACCCGACCTCAGTGTTCTGCTTTCACTTTCTCCGATTCGAGCAGGCGAAAAGGGCACAATGTTCGCACTGCTGTGTCACTTCCCATCAAATCTAGGTCGCGGGACTTGGGATGAGAAACCCGACTAGCGATTTAGTAATAATAACCCAAATTTCTTCTCCCGTGTGTACACTGTATGCCTACAGTTAAATATCTTGTATTCGCCAGATTACGACTACAGCAAAGGGAGCACAGAATTATGCCAACTCATATCATCGTTAGCACCACTGTTTTATCGGCGCTTAACTGTATTCAACCGGACAATCATCGTATTTTTGCCAATACAATTGTTCGCGAATGAAGGTGTTACGACTTGCTGGAATAGAACCCCTATGATACGTGTATTATCTATATATGCTTGATAATAAAGCATTCAAATGAAAAACAAAGGCACGAGTGATATTTGGGAATCAGTTTACTGATCCGGCCCGCGGGCGATTTGAAGGCTTGAATCCGGCCCGCGACGCAATTTCAGTTTGACACCCCTGGTATAGATTTATATTGTTGATACAGACACCATAAATATATAATATATGCAACAGATGCAAAAGACTGCCTGGAAAGGGCGAACTTATTCAGCATTATAATATGCCCTGCCCATAGCCTAGCATCTTGTTGGTAATTTCATCAGTAATAACGTTGACGAAACTGATCTTTTCCAGGCTTCAAAGGAGAATGGATGACTCGTAAAGACGGGAACCTTTTCGTCGGAAGCCACGGCAGAGAGTTTGTCGATGATGACGGCAAGATAGTCAACATCGACAAGCAGTGGGTGAAAGAAATCGACCCTAAAGTAACCCGCGATACTAAACTTATTGACGTTTTGTAAAAAATCCCTGTTGGCATTTTAGGGTGGCGTAGTACATGTTAACTGGAGCAAGCATTACGACGCTATGAGAAACGCTTGCGGATGCCCGTTTCCAGGTATACTTTTAAGGCTTTCAATTATGAAGTATATTAATGGAGCACATCGTCAGATAAGATGAACCAGCAGTTAGTGACAATTCCCAGTTTCTATGAGTTGCGATGTAGGCCAGGTCTAGCCCTTGACTAAAGAGCTATGCATTCACGACTGTCGGACGGAAGTCGCGGTCCTCTGCGCCAGTATAATGGGATTATAATGTCACCAATGACTTTACAGAAACGCTGAATTGAGAGGAGTCGTCATATCCTGTGCAAGCTTTGAGTTGCAAATTGAAATCCGGAATGCATCGGCAGCTATACACTCGATCACGACCATATTAACTCGAATCCATTCAGAAGTCGTGGAGTTGTTATATCCAATGTCAAATCGAGATGTTTAAATAGTCATACTCGGTTTAGCGAGGGGCATATCGTGACAGAATCCAGTCGAAATGTTACCACTGTTTCTTGACATCTTCACCAATGTTCCTCATCAGTGTCAGTATCAATTTAATAATATTTTCATCATTTCAAAACACCACAAAACTGCGATACAATGAAAAGATAGGAATGCGTCGAAACGACTTGGAGTAGTCTTTGAGATCAGACACCCACCTTGGCCTAGGCGAAGTAGAGAAGAGGCATGCACACTGGATTAAAAGTAAAGCATAGAAAATAAAAGGCAAGCGACAAAATGAGGTGGCATGTGGCGGATGGCGAGATCGAGATGTTAGGTCGTGGTCCGGTAATCCTGAAGGCTCACTAGGATTCATTTAGAAGAAATTGCCCGTATTTCAACTTGAATGCGGACATGCTAGGCGACTGTCGGATAGACGGCGAGATGCTGTTCCACACGTCACGTCCTGCATATGGCAGTTGTTATTCGTTGACGCGCGTGCGCTTTTCGAGGTGAAGTAGTCGGTGAAATTTCAGGACATTGACTGCAATGAAACTGATAAACTTGACAATTTCTAGCTTCCTTGTATCTTCTATGTTTAGAACACCAAATCTTTTGAGTGGCGATTTATCAGTTGCACGTCCAGGCCCCCCATGGGGCTTTGGCAATGATACGGATGATCCGATGTTGTAGTTTTTGCAGTGGGTCAATCGTATTCTTGCAGGCAGCACCCCATCAAAGAATATGTCATCACTGTCTAAACCGGTGGTTCTTGACTACTGTTCCACGGAACACACGGGTTTACTTGAGACGGTCTCGGGGGTTCTGTGGAGGCCAAGACCCACACTCAACTCATTCACCTGATTTGTAATGACACGTATTCAGAGACACGTCTCTATCTCAAACTCAAGTCGTGCTCGACGGAGCAAAGGTTGAGTCCAGCTCGATTCGAGAGATCGTTTGGTATTCGGGTAGGATTTCGAGCGTTGCTCGGTTTCGAGTCTTTACTCGATAGATTAGACAGCTTGATGACTGCTTGCCGACGTCTGCGGTTTTGTTAATTGCTCGCGATCTGGCAATCTGCGAGCTTGGATGTGATGTTGGTTGCCTAGTATTGCCTCCAATTACGTCAACACATTATATTAGAATTATACGCTAGATGTATAGACGAAATAACACCGCTCAAAAACATGACTACTCGACATACTGTAGTAGCCAAAGCAAATATATTCAAATAATGAAACACCAGACTTCATCCTGAAGTTTTCAGGCATGAGCACAAGCTAGTTATTGCATTACTGATGATGGGTATTCGTACCGCGTTGTTAACATTTCCGACATACACAGGGACGGACGGTTTTATCAACTGTATTGCGATGATCTAACATTGCGGACATTCATAAAGCGTCAGGTCATCTACCATCGAGTATTGCATTTGTCCGCATCGCCGAGGATTCGGTTCTTGTTAGGATTGGAGGATAATATTGTATTTCAGTAACATTCATCTTCCATTCGTTTCTAAGTATTCTCGGAATTAAGCAATTTTGCGAATCCATCGGAAACCTTTCTGATGAAAAATGTCCGCCAATTTGGGAATAGCCTACGCAGCCAACGATGAAGCCATACGGCGCTAGGACATGATTTCCTTCTTATAACGGCGCTATATATTACAGTTGAAATTGTGGATTCAGGCACCAAACATGCTCACAGCGCAATTTCCGCAATATATTCAGAGTCAAACCGTAAAAAAGGGAATGAGCAAGGCCTTGAGTCTGCCCACGGCTTGACTCAGAAAACGCTTGCTCAAACGCCGCATTTCGAGATCGACTCCAACCTCAGATCGTCATTGAATACCATAACCACAAAAGTACAACTCGAAAGAGCGCCAAGTTCGACTCCAATCGAACTCAAACTCGTTCTCTCGCTTCGCTTTCTGAATACCGATTCTTACGCAATGTTGACGCAAAATGAGTTAGAGCACTGAGTAAGGTTTCTTGAACACGGGCTCATGGCCGGTAGGCACGGTCCGTAGTAAAATTGTGACTGATGTGGTGTTACGTCGTGTACAGATGCGTATAGTCGGGGAAAGTTGCGGTTCGAAATCGAGACTACGTCCTTCTGAAATACCAACTCAATCTCCTGTATTTATAGGCACGTTTGTAACCAAGCAATTGGTATCACTTGGTATCACTGTTACGTTTCGACCGTATAATGACAGTTTCCAAGTGAAGCCTCTCATTTCTGAACTGGTATCTGAAAGGAAACAGAAGATTTGCAATATATATGCATTATAATGTTTTTGTTTTGTGCGTAAGATTCTGTTTTAATGGTCGTGCACAGTTCATTTTGTACACCAGTAATATATAGTAAAATACTAGATGCTTACTATCGTGGATTTTTGTTCTATGACTGGGCGGGAATTCGTGGCTCCGCAAAGGATCGCAGATTAGCGTAAGTGTTACGCAGGTTAGCAAAGGTCACAAACCACCGGTCTAAACTGTGTTCACTATAATTTACAAATTCGCTAGAAATTCCGTATACCGGTTACCGATGCAGGCTAATGTGAAACCTCTTTAGGCGGACGTCACTTTAAATGTAATAGATTATTCGGATTCGTACACCAATGCACAAAGGTTGCGGGTGTGACCGTTTCCAATATTTTCCTTCAGGCTATCTCACTCACGAATCAGGCGTGTGGAGCGACGAGCACAACAGCTGGTTCTTTCTGCCTCGCAAAGTGAGCAAGGAGCCTTACGACGAGAAGAAAGACGAGACGCGATGCGGCAACGTTCTCCTGCGATGCAACGAGGATTTTTCGGACATCCAGAAAACTACTGTTGGTGAGTCTTTGATTCCGATTTATAGTAGGCTTGCCTCGTTTGGTGTATTGGAAACTTTAGCCGCGTTCGATTAGCACTGCTGTGTTAAATTAGAAGGTGATCATTGGTCAGTAACTGAGTACTTCTACTTTCTCAGAGTTCTCAATTAGGTTTATTCAAGTGGCTTATGTTTTCGAGATTATTTTCACTTCTACCAAATAGTTTCAACCAGAAGTACTTTCTTTCAACACTTAGCACTTGTAAGAAGCAGTTTTGGCATATTTTTGTATCGCTCCCATTTTTTATGAGTGAATGTCATAGTAGCGGGGAGAAATCAACTTCTATACCGGTAACATAATTTATTTTTTGACAATTTTGGTGTCACTTGCGATTTTGCGTTAGTCGCGAGGATGCACCAAGCAATTTCAGTGTTACTGCCCTCCCCTTTCTACTTTCATTTGAGGTATACTTTGACATAATTTAGAAATAGATATTTCTATGTTAATTGAGTTGAAATTTATTGTATTACCTCTAGTTCTACTTGAGCACCAACGCCGACTATTTTAACAGTCTCTGTGTATGTGTTCAGCGTAAACTCGCATTGCGAATGCCGTTGACATTTTCGTGATAACACGCACAGTTGACCGTTGTAGGTAATTTGACGCCATCTCGCGGATACTCTTCCTTCAAATTCATTCCCGGCACTCGCGACAGCGTGATCGTGGCCATCAAATCTGAGGAAATCGGCACCTCTCAGAAGACCTTCATCACGGTCTTCACGACTTGCGGAAAAGTTATCCTTGACGATGTTCATCTCGCTGATGTCAAATACGAGGGCCTGGAATTCGTTTGAGAGTGGAACTTTTAAGTTCTATTAATCAGTTGTGGCATTCCGTGAAATAAAATAGATGCTGGGTTCCAACGCGGTGTAACTTGGTATGATGAAAAAACATATCAGTACTGTTAGACTGTGTAGGTTGGAAAAACTCGGATAATTTCAAATGCAATGTTCCACATGGTATATAGCTGGGGTGGGCACTCTGATGAAGTTTTCCAACGTTGAGCGTGTCATTGCAATTTTGTTATAGATTATCGTAAATGCCCCTGAAGTATAGTTGTAACAGCAGATTCCATGCGAAGATAGATTGAAGTAACAGTTATTAACGTATGGAATGATCCGGAATGGGATGGGCGGACCTGATTCATGCACGAGTCGCATATCAAAATCTTAGTTTTAGAAGAGCCACAACACGAAAATTCAAAAATATCAATTTGTTCCGTTGTAATGAAATGTAGGCTATCGAATGAAGTTTATTATTGTGTGGTGATACAGTGCGTCTCCATCCGGGTTGCAAGGTGTTTGAAATCAGGCCGATATTACATGAAAGTAGGTCGGAGCAGTTCCTTGAAGTGTTGATGGGCATTTCAAAGAAGATTTCAGCTCGGTAATCTTAGTACACCGTAAATCTGTATTCGTTGGGTAACTCATGGTAACGTATTGGTGTATGGCTTCGTAATGACGTTTCGACTTACTAGCGTTGTAGTTACTGAACGAATCTTGACGGATAAGGTCCAATGGCTTACCTCCATTATCACTGAGTTCAAACTCTTCCTCCCATTCAGTGTTAGAAGTTATATTTCCTTTTCATACTTACTTCTCTTGCAATTATAACTCAACGACATTTACTTGGCCTAATCCTGCAGTTCTTGCTAGCCTGTACAATACAAATGGAAGAGCCTTAATCACCATTCCTATACCGTACTATGATGGTGATTGCATGGTGATATGCGCTGGAGTCACTATTTATCAAGTCATTGTTGAACACAATGATGTGTGATTGATTGATGACCAATTAGGAAACGCCAGACCAGAGGTGGTCAGTAACGAAGTACTTCTACTTTTTCGAAGTACTCAAGTAGATCTGATTGTCGCTACTTCTACTTCTACTTAGTGATATTTTGTGATCTACTTACTTACTTTTCGCTATTTTCAGTTTGTCAAGTAGAAGTAGTTTAATCCCCCAGTAAGAAAGATAGCCTAAGGAATTTCGGGGCTGTTTTCACGTAGTTTCAACATTTAATATTCATAAAAGACATGTAGGCTAATACCCAATATTTTCGTTGCCCTTCGCGCACAGTAGATATGGTCTGCCAAATATGTTTTAACGGAAGTATCGCTGAATATAATTTCGATACCGGGTTGCGTGGTTCCGTTCGCACCGCATTGTTGCCTATATCAAATATTTCATCACAGTAAGTATGGCCCCCCATAACGTTTGAAACTATCGTTTAGCAATCTTGCCATAACCTATTATACCTAGCAGCCCATGACGTGTCCTAATATGGAAAAGTGGACATTGACTTTTTTAACGTTAGGCCTATTTCAGCAGACCACCGTTGAAATTTTCTGGACAAAAGACATGAAATATATTTTCCGCATTTTAGAAGTATAATTTGTATTTTTCTTTCAATGACGAGTATTATACGTTGAGTTCTAATCATAGTTTCAGTTTTTTGTCTGGAAAACATACATGTTGAAGTATAAAAGCAAGTGTAGTCATGCGTTATATTTTCTGAAAATTAAGCTATACACTATATGGCAATTTCACGAGCTGCTATATTTTTAATTAACGTATACCAATTGCGCAAAGTTTTAAAGCCGTATCCAACACAACTTCTCCGTATTGCTCTTCGACTGAACTTGGAGCCTTATAATATGGGGATGGGGGGGGGGGGGGTCATGCCATATTATCTAAAACGCGGTGTTCGAGTAAACAAAGAATTAGTATCGCATTCCATATCAATACTATCATTTATGTCCCATAATATGGACGACTGCTTATTCTGTCAAACATTGAAACCTCCTGGGATATATCAATATGAATCGAGCTCTATACACCTTCCACGTACCTCAATTTGCAGCTTTTGACAGTCAATGCCAACGAATTACGACCATTTTCAAAACTACTTACTCACTTGAGTAGATTTAAAGTCAGTCAATTCTACTTCTAATTCAAGTAGTTTTAGGTTGCTTACGAAAGAAGTACTTCTACTCGTACTGGAGTAGATTTTTTCGTCGCTACTTCTACTTCTACTTGAGTAGCTTTCTTGACTACTTTGACCACCTCTGCGCCAGATCCCTTACCACCGATAACAAGGACATTATTGTTGTGATGACGTACACCGAAAAGAGGGGGCTGGTGGGTTTGTTTTATCACCCATTGGGGCACAAGATCAGCGTTTGACGAAGTGCTGTTACGGTCCTGAGCGCCGCCTTCCCCTAAATTTTACAAGTGCTTTAAGTAAACTATTAGGAAAGAAATAACACGAAAATAAAAAGCATATTGCTAATACGCGATAAAATGCATCAATTTATCATCAGGTTAACCGTTAAACCTTTCTACTAGGGATGGTGTGAACCTCTGAAAGGTCCAGGTTCGTGTGAACGCGAACCTTTTTGAAAGGTTCTGCGTGAACGCGAACGTGAACCTCGTTACATCAGCTAATTCTAACCCTACATTTCAGTGAAGTGATCGCCTATATCAGGGCTGGGCAAACTACGACCCGCGGGCCGAATGCGGCCCGCAACACCGTTCCATGCGGCCCGCGAGAGTCTAAAGACACTTTTTTTAAATATTGATAAAATGCGGACTAAAAATCGAAATAATGCAGGGACTTGAATAAACTTTTTCTTAGTATATTTCACCATGATAATTCTAAGACAGTGGTTCTGAAACTGGGGGCATGAAAACATCTGAAGTGGGGCGCGAACCTGAGCTCAACTGAAAAAATTTTTCGCGCGATTTACATACACTTCATAATTATTGCTCTGATTTTGTCTGAATTTCCTTTCATGCCTTCAAACTATCCATTAGGTTTGCTAGCATCCTGGTTGCCAGACTTGGGCAACTAGGAAATTTTCAGCTTTTCCGAATTAGATTAGAATTAAAGCTTAGCAGTTTTTTGAAATTTGATTAGAATTAGAATTAGAGCTATACAAGTTTTTCCAAATTAGATTAGAGTAAGAGCCACACAGCTTTTTCCAAACTAGATTAGAATTAGAATTAGAGATGTGCATTTTTTTAATTAAATAGGAATTAGAATTACTAAATTCGCGAGAACTTGGAAATCGAATGAAATTGTGAATATGTAATAAATACAGCAAAAATCAGTTCATATCAAGTCTCAGTGCATTTCCATAACCATGAGAATGGTTAATATCTGTACACCAAGCTTGGCTCAATCACCGCCGGCGGTCTGATTTGTGATTTTGGAAATACGCAAAATGAAGCATTTTGAAATGCTAAAATTAATTTCAGTTTCGAATTATTGTTGTTGTTTCAAAATATACTATTCGCCTGTGCTGAACAACACTATTCCACACTAGCTGAAACGGCTTCGGCGTTGGCAACATCATTCCATCGATGGAGACTGGAGAGTCTGCTGATATCAATAAGCATATTGTCTTGACGTGCAATGGTCCAGACACTGCCAAGACAGATACGCTTAGAAAAGGGCATAGGACGTTCCCACAAGAAAAATCTTTAGGATGAGATAATGTTTTAGCTAGTAACATGTCTGGCTAGCCCCGATATCGATTCATTAGTCGTTGGGAAGTGTTGTCGGGTATCGTGCGCAGCTCATAGTTCAAAATAAAATGACGTTTATGATCATATGATATTTCTTGTTGTATTTGGCCACTCTATATAGTTCTAATTATTGCAGTAATGTGCTTATAAAAAACGATTCGCGCGTATCTTAGGTAGATTCATTCTATGTATGCTTAGAATTGGGGCATTCATATTTTGTCTACACATAGTAGAAGCGTGTTTGAAGCTAACATGGTTATGATGCTGTCAGGGATATATAGCAGTTCTATACATCCCTGGATGCTGTCAGTATTGTGTGTCCTGGAACTGAACTAAAGTGGAATTAGTAAATCTATGAAGAGATCGCTGCTCACAGATTTAAATTTCAATCCTACTCTAAGAATCGGGACAACCGACTTTCATCTCTATCATCATCATCATCATTGGTTTATTAGTTAGTTTTGACAAATTCGTTATTGAGGTTGGCCAGCCTATGAAATCTCGCCACTATGTTTCTGACGTGTGTACGATATCATCAAAGCGATGTTTGGTTTGTTTCAAATGAGCCCATATATTATCTCCATGTATATAATCAAATACCAGTATTACGTTTTGGTTTATAATCCCATTTTATAAAGTGCAGCACGCGAATGGATTCAGATGTTGAATGCGGCCCGCGAGCTCGAAAGTTTGCCCACCCGCCTTTATTGATGCAGGGGAGCTGTGGTACCGATGGATCAAAAATTGCAAAATGATCTCTGGCCCTCAACTCTTCAGCCGAGAATGACAGATCTTTTGCCGGCTCAACACTTTGACTCAAGCTCCACCTATCGCGGACATTTACATGAGTATCAAGCCTTTTAATAAAATATTTATAAACGTTTAAAATTTGTTGCTCGAACGTATCATCGGTACCCATCCGGTGGGTCGAAAGGCACACGTCCACGGGACCTATGAGACATACGCTCAAAAATTCAATTTTTCTTCAACTTGTTTTATTGTGTATAATAATCTAAGCTACAGCAAGTCAATGAAGAATGTTTCTTCGCCACCTTCAAGAATAAAACAGATTACATCAACTCGAATGTTGGGATAAAATCACGCTTCGATTTACGCCCAAATTTACAAAATTAATGCCACATAGGCTACATATTACCCGCAAATCGACATTTTGGCTTTCAAATACCTCGTTATAGCGATAAAACATCATAGGTAGCTATGATTTACAGCCTCTATGTAGCCGTGTTTCTGTTGTTAGGTGAGTTGGTCCAACTATTTTGCTTGATTTGGCTATGGTACGATGGTCCCCAACCCTATTAATATTGTAATTGAATTGAAAATCGTCCAGTCGAGGTTGGTATAGAATTAAAAAATATGTGCTATTATATACTCTGATACAACACCTATACTTCACATCAAAAATTAGGGCTGGTTTGTTAGTGTGGAAGGTGATATAGAAAATGTATACGTCGATCCAAATTTATTTTACACCCCCTAAAACGTACATCATTTGTCACAGACCCCATAACTCACGCAAGTCGATTTTCTTACATGTGAGGAAAGATTCTGTCAGCATGCCATTGTAGACAAATTCGCGATCTGTAATCATGGGATTATCACGGAGAATTTTTCAAGTATTTACGATCCCAGTGTCTCATCGGTACGACATCTCCTCTACACGATGCATAGCGACGACTCGGACCACATAATGCCACAATTCTGAAATACATATTGACGTTTTAACCTTCGCGAAATGTATCAACTGGGGCAATCAAATGACATAATAATCCCATAAAATCTTCCGTCGCATAGCCAACAATTTCGACGAGGACTTGCAAGGGAATATAATCCTACGCCTTCACGTTCTAGGCCAGAGGTCTCAAACTCAAATGTGCACGCGGGCCAATTTCCTAGTTTTTTTTTTATGATGCCGCGGGCCGCAGCATTAATAATAGGGATAGGCCTTATTTGAAGGGAGCTTGCAGATAGGCATTCCACAAACATTGTGGAAATGTAATTTACTATTGTACTATTCACACTTGACACGGAAAATATCTTTCAAATTTTTGAATAAAATTGCATTTGTGCCTAGCATATATTTTTTTAATTATTGAGTTATAGACATCATGCGAGAGGATGCATCATGACATGTAAAACTGTCGGTTTATAATATTGCAGCTAGTAGAGATTTTGCGTGCCTCAATTTTATGTTGAGTATTTTAAAATCTACTGAAGATTGGTCTGATATCAGAGGATTTGAGCGTGCACTTTAAGTTCCGATGTATAAAAAAGATATAAGGCACTTGAATTATTGTTGAATACTTGAAATTCCAAAATGCCGTCGCGGGCCGCGTGTTTTAGACCTCTGGTCTAGGCCATACCGGACAATGTATTTGACGTCTATGAGTATCGCGGCGTTCATATTGAGCAGAGTGTAAAACGGGTTTACTTGCTATTGCTACCGATATTACCTCATCAACAAGCTATACAGCAGTAGCCAACACCACAATCGTACAGATTTTATTAGATTTTTTACATCATACAACGTCACAACGATATCCATTCCCTTGGTTGGGTGAAAACGCATCATTTGCTGACTACATGTACTGTATTTGGCTCTTGATGTTGTGTCATTGCGGGTCAGGCTCACAGCAGAGAGTTACTAAATATTCACAAACGGAAAGCTGGATATTTCTAGCAAACTTTCGTAAAAAAGCAAGTAAAAGTTTCGAGATTGTCAAGGTGCATGTTTGTTCGGTGTTGATCTTTTTTATGCTGTCAGTACCATGCACAGAGTGGCCCGCAGTTGAAATGCAATAAATTTCAACCAAAGAAGTGAAGTTGTAATAGATGAAAAAGGGTCACAGTGAAGAACCTACCAAGGTTCGTTTGTGAACGTGAACCTCTAAATTTCCGAGGTTCACACACAGAACGCAAACGTGAACCTCACGTTCACACCATCTTTCTAGCACAATAGCCAAACGCATTTGCAATCATTAAAGAACCGCATGTTATTTGCCCGCCCCTGGTAGTCAGTGGTCTAATAGGCTACCGGTTAGCATCACAACATAGTAATGCTTTATTATACTCAAATGTCAGTTACTATTTGTAACAGAACCGGCTGAAATGGTTGACTTTCGTGATAGGTTGAGTGAAAAAAATTGAATCCTATCGCTCTACCTATATAGTTCTGTGTCTGGAATAAGGCCAGGCAACGGCTGTCACTCATGGTATGCGAAAGTAGGGCCGAAATAAATCCTGGACACATTCGTATTATTATGACGCGTTGGAAGTATTCTTGTATATATATAAGTGTTACAGCATTACAGCATTACATCGACCTGTTCGCCAATCGCCGTCGCTATGGACCACCCTTATAACATATGCCATATCTTCCGCAATAATTTGGCGTAACAATGAATTCACAATGCATATCCGCGCAGGTATTGAACGGAGCGTATGATTGTAGTTATTTATTAGTCTTTTGACACGCGACCAGCGCATCGGTGATGGTTGCGGGTTCTCTGCCTAGCAGTCCTGTTGAAGTAATGGAAGGTGTGAGTGAGTTCAAGATCGCTATCGTGTCAGATTTGGACAAACGTTCTAAAGGTGAACGAAATCACGACCTAGGCCCCACCAATTTATAGTTTTAGTAAAGTTCAGTTGCTCCATAATATAATGTTCAACTAGGGTTGCCATATGCTCTACTTTAGGAGGAATTTTCCTCATTTTTCAGGAAATCGAAAATGTCCTCCGATGACGCCTAAATGTCTTACTTTTTGGAAACCCGTCCTCATTTATACAGCTCTGGCAGCCAGGGTAATGGACAAGCTGAACTAAAAAACGCGATGAATGACGCAAAATCTGTAATGCGGACACTCGGGCGGGTCATTCGGGAGTAGGACTGCAAAAATGACCTTTTTTTTAGTCATCACCACAGCAGTATCATTAAAAGTGGGTAATTCGGCAGTCGAGTCGGAAAGATGACTTTTTTTTAGTCAACAGAACAAGATTTCTAGTAGGCCTACAAATTTTAGAATCAACAGTTTTCTGGTCCGGTCATCTGACTTTTATGATTTGTAAAAACTGTCCTTCTTTTCCGGATTTCAAAATAGGGAAACCCTAGTTTGACAATCTACTGCAGCTGCAGCTGCAGCTATGGTGTCTGTGATTCACCCTGTAAGGTTTCATGGCTGTAAACGGATATGGTAGTTGCCTGTTCATTTTGTGGTGATCAAACGAGGTCGTTAGGCCTTTTACCTATTATTCAAACCTGTCGACTTATTGAACATCCTGTAATCATGCATGATGTGTATGTCTGTGGTCTAATATCCAATTTCAGCAATAACATGAGACAACCAATGTCCATAGCTTGTAAATTCCGCGTTTTTAGAATTGGATGAAGATGGGCATCCTTTTTGGAAGAGTCTCTTATAACTGGTCGCTTAACGTACGATAATAATCTTTTAAAAAAACAGTTTTCTGGTCCGGTCATCTGACTTGTATGATTTGTAAAAACTGTCCTTCTTTTCCCGATTTCAAAATAGGGTAACCCTAGTTTGACAATCTACTGCAGCTGCAGCTATATGGTGCCTGTGATTCACGCTGTAAGGATTCATGGCTGTAAACGGATATGGTAGTTGCCTGTTCATTTTGTGGTGATCAAACGGGGTCGTTAGGCCTTTTACCTATTATTCAAGCCTGTCGACTTATTGAACATCCTGTAATCATGCATGATGTGTATGTCTGTGGTTTAATATCCAATTTCAGCAATAACATGAGACAACCAATGTCCATAGCTTGTAAATTCCGCGTTCTTAGAATTGGATGAAGATGGGCATCCTCTTTGGAAGAGTCTCTTATTAACTGGTCGCTTAACGTACGATAATAATCTTAAAAGAGCCGCTGTTGAAATACATTCAGAGACAGCCACGGTAATAAAATCCGGATATTCTTTCGGGTAAGTTAATCCCACTGCAGCAACCCATGGGCTTATACTCAAGACCCCTGTCGGCATTTCAGAATGAGAGGCATGGAATTGTCGGAACTCATTGTGTGGGAGGGATCTTTATACACGATCTGCGACAAAACTGGCATCGTGTATCATCTGCGTGATGGAATTGCGATTCCGAAAGTCATAATTGCTGACGGCAACGGTTATCAGAACTCGGGTATGCGATGCGGCGATCATAGATAAGATAGTTAGGAGTTACTGATAGGGTATCTTGTTCATTAGTAGCCTGCATTCAGCTGACATAAATTAGATATGTGTGTTAAATGGCGTAGCCTACTGCACAATGGGCAGTGTTTAGTGAGCACTGATTTTCGCCAATCCTGACCTTCACAGTTTACTTGTGATCACATATAGATAGCTGCATAGTCAAATCAGTATATATAATCAATAATCACCAGACAAATTTACAAGGTTTCAAAGGAGAATGGATGACTCGGAAAGATGGCCGACTTCTGATCGGGAGTCATGGGAACGAAGTCGTTAAAGAGGGAAAAATAATTCACTGCAACATGAAATGGATAAAAGAAATCGATTCTAGCGTAAGTAACGTTTTCGAGTATTCGTTTGTTTGTATAGTGGTGTAGCGTAGATTTTCAGATACGATTCGTATAGCCGTGCCGTTTTTCAACTACAACATGTCAAATTTTGGAATCGCTTCGATGTTTTCAGTACAGCTCAACACAAACAGTTAAAATGAATAAGGTTAGGTGAAGACGAGTAGGATACCGCCAACCTAATCCACACCGTGCGATCATATACGCTGACAATGGTGACTTCATAATCACAACGGCTATGTTGCATCATTTCATCCGCACGCATTAAGATTTTCAAGTCCTCTACAGCAGTTAGCCTTTGTATGCCTAAAACATGAAGGCCAAACGATTCTGCTTCACATGTGTCAGTGAGTGTAGAGAAATAATCACGCTGGAAATGGTATTGACAGGGCGCAGTCAGGCATATCGATTGGGGATCGAATTACGATGCAATGCGCAGAGTTTTGGGATGTCCATTTCCAGGTTAGTGCATCCATTGCCATAATAATTGTATCAGCTACTATATAGGCCGTTAAGGTTAAGATTGTTGTTTGTTCCCAATGTACGATATTGCGACTTGCACATTATATTTATCATGAAAATATCATGAATCATGAAATTCTCCTCGTTCGACTCACTAGGGCAGTGGTTCTCAACCTATTTGGCTTCGCAGACCCCTTTTGACCGTCACGGACCCTCGCGGACCCCCTCAAGTTTTAGTTCAATTTTAGCTTTACTATGGCGAAACCTTCATCTGTCTTGTGCAAATATGAACTGTAGGCTTGTGATAAACAGCAAAATAATGATTTTTCTTGAAAATAACATCATACTATTTATGTAGAAATTGGTAGACTTTTATTAGTCCAAAGCTAATTTTGCTGCTGTATTTCTTAATGTACGTGGTCGTGTCTTGAAAATCCGCGTCTTCGTTTTGATATGACCGAGGAATGCCGAAAACCATTTCCGCAAAGATAGATGGACGATCATGCAATATTAAAGCATAACGCTTCCAACGATACTTTTGGTGTGATCGCAACATTTATGGCACCAAAATGAAGAAACATATATTTTATGAGCATATCACGTCCAGCATCTAGCGCAGGGACGGGCAACATACGAACCGCAGGTCGGATTCGGCCCGCGACGGCATTTTGATCGGCCCGCAGAGAGTTTCTACCGTCAAAGCGAACCCCTAATCTAAAAGTATAAACAAATTTTATGCGCCAAATAATGGATCCAAGTTTTCCACCCCGAGAAAGACTGTCATGAAACGACTTGTTCTGTTCGGGTTTACATACATATTCACGAGCAAACATTTTCGACCATGAACATTGAAATATTGAACATTAACAAGACAAGGCTGCATGCCAATATATCTGGTGATATTAATTTCAGGATCGGAGCGTAATGTTTGATAGCAACGAAACACTCCTTGTTCATAAAAAAAAATCTTGTCGATAGGGCATCCGCAATAAGAATGCGCCAAATCTGATGGCTGAGCTTTAAGAGCAGGTATATCAATAATATCATTGTCCGATTTATGACGAGTGTCAGCCGAAAATTTTCGGGTTTATTTCAATATCAATATACTATTCAATTGTATATTGAAATTTTGTACCTCCAAGAAACTGTTCAAATGGTGGTTATGTATATCACAGGATAAAATGGATTTTGTGGAGAGGTTTCAATCCCTGCATTGGGACAAATTAGGGAAATACTTCGGAAATTTTTATTTCAAACGACTGTTTACTAATTTGATGAGATTTAAAACTTGAAATAGAGAAGGTTTCGCAGACATTGCGAAGTCACCCTGATTGACGTTACTATCTCCATATTTTTACTCTTTCCTCAAACCCCAACAAAACGTCTCTAAACAGCAATATGTTTGTATCAGTAGGTTATTGGAAAATTGGCAATGAAAATGAATTTCCACACTACGATAGTTCATGTCAGACGATTATTATGATGATATGAGTCACGAGGTTTTAGCAGTTGTGGTGCGAAACTGCCTCATGCTTTCTCCAATTGAAAAATAAAATAAAAATTAGGTTTTCAACCATTTAAAAAATTTAGAGGCCTCGCGGACCCCCTGAAATCGCTTCGCGGACCCCCGGTTGAGAACCGCTGCACTAGGGCATTCATATTCTATTGATTGATCTAGAGAAACGACTATTACCCATATCACAGTTGAAATTCATATCTTCATGTCATTATCATCATCATTATTTTCAGTGCATGTTAGTTAACAATACCTTAGTAAAAGCTTATGAAGCTGCACTGTCTTGTGAACAATGTTCCCTCTAAGCTGCGCAGTGCTGACATGGTCTCTGCCCACAGAAAAAAAATAATTTGCGCACAAATTATCCGAAGTGATGACCTTATTTTAGTCGTTACGCACTGTTGTCGAAGGGTCTGCGCAGTGAGTGGGTGAGTGTGCGCAGACTCGTCAAAAATTAGAGGGAACATTGGTAGTGAATATAGAAGTATGCGACTACCGGCCATCCAACTTAGCTAATGGTGCTTTATATTGGCAAGCCGTGATTGTGTAGAAATCTTGATGGTAAAAAGATACCGCCGATATAGAGTCAATCCCGTCGAAATGAAAATTAATTTGATGCAAAAACGAAAACTTGGAGATGCCGGGGATTGAACCCGGGGCCTCACACATGCAAAGCGTGCGCTCTACCACTGAGCTACATCCCCGTTCGAGAGAGCGTGAGATTTTAGATACGCAATTCAGAGTAGCAGGAATGGTAGCTCAGTGATTCGATTACGAAATAATGCCTACGCTACAATAGAGTTAATTTAGTATTTTTCGACCGTATCTAGCGATATCATAGCAATTTTATGACAGATCTGCGGGTCCATCAATATGTGATAGAAATGTCATTTCGGCTTACATGCCCAGCGCAGCCTTGTGCTAAACGTTGTTGAATTAAAGGATATAGTTATAATTAGAGATATATTTATAGTTGAATGCTAAGATCAGTGGGATGGTTTCAAGGCGAGAACGAAGTATCCAAAATAGGTGTAATGCATCGGAAATTGAACGAAAATGCATCGGCAACTAGATTATAATTTACGGTCTAAAATTGTGAATTGCTGAAATGCAATCCGACTCACGTTTAACCAAAATTCAGTGTCGATCAAAAAGTGGAGATGCCGGGCATCGATCCCGGTACCTCGCACATGCTAAGCGCGCGCTCTACCATCTGAGCTACATCCCCGGTGATAAAAGAGCGGCTCACGGCGTGTTATTATTTAACAATTCACCTTCCAATTTATTCATCTTCGCATAGATTCACGCATGGGTTTCAAATTTTACTCGGCGCGGAAGAGACTGATTCGATGCAGTTCGCGTCATGCAGCTCATAAACGTTTTGTGATATGAAATTTAAAAGTACTATATTTATATATGCATAATTATAATAAATTAGGGTTACCATTAGGGCTGGGCAAAATCGATTACCTGAGTGATTCGATTCTGAATCATCTATTACGCTTCGAGTTGAGTTGAGTATTCGAGTATCACTCGTTATGACGTCACAACAGAATATACTATGTCAAAGCTCATATGTGTACCTTTTATGCCACCACAAAGAACATAATACCTATTATGCGCCACATGAAACATACTTTGGTGTTTTTTCGACCATACCCATTTCATAGCACTTCTTGACGATTGATGATCATGACTTCGGAAATGTCTTATTTTCCAGTAACGTTCGTAGCTAATCAAGGTTTCAAGGCTTACAGTGGAAAATAGTATCAAAACTATAATGCTCTTTAGTAAATTAACTTTCAGTTGCTAGGAGCGTATAATTTCAGTACTCGAAAAAATCGTCTTTTACTACTCGACTCGAATCATTAAAATTAATACTCCATTCAGATTCGAGTAATACTCGAATCATTGTGCCCAGCGCTAGCTACCATATGAATTTTGAATAAATATATCGCAAAATCGACTTAGATACAGTAAACCAGCACTGAAGGAACGCTCCGCCGGGTATTTCGGGAGCTGTGCCGGAACGTCAACCTTTTTTTTAGTCAAACGACCACAATGTCGAAAAAAATTACCCTTTTTTGAGGATTTTCCTCCGGTTTTGGAAGTCTGGAAATTTTAAAAATTGTCCTCTTTTCAGATTAACCCTATGATAAATAGGTACGGTGATGGCGTGCCTACTGCAGTTGTCAATTAGCCCATACTAGGAAGTGAGTAGGTATATTGGAGACGGAAAATGTTTCGATGGGCGCGCTTTAACAGTTCACCAAGAATGCTATCTACAAATACGTTTGGGCAGACTCTCTGTTTCACGTAAAATATATGCTCGGGGTCACGGGGTGGTAGCTTATAATATATATATATATGAATGAAATCCTATGTAACTACACCAATCACCAACCAACCAATCAATCAATCAATCAATCAATCAATCAATCAATCAATCAATCAATCAATCAATCAATCAATCAATCAATCAATCAATCAATCAATCAATCAATCAATCAATCAATCAATCAATCAATCAATCAATCAATCAATCAATCAATCAATCAATCAATCAATCAATCAATAATCGTCAGAGACCAGCAGACCCATTGTACCTGACTGATTCCACTTTGTTAACATACTCTGATACGAAATGACAACCAAGCATAGTGCCAAGGGTGCAGTTCGGTACGGTTCGGTTTATTAGCAATTTTTATGAGTTCAATACACCACAAAAATTGGGTTACGATGAAAAGATAGGAAGGAGTAGTCCATGGAATCAGACACCCACCGTGGCTAGGCGATGTGAAGAGGAGGCATGCACACTGAATGAAAAGTAAAAGATGATACTATAGAAACACATGCAACGAAAAAGAGCTGGCATGTCACGGAAGGCAATGTCTGTCTTTAGGCTACGCCATACACGAGTCCGCCGCGTGGAGTGAGGTGCACAAGGAATGGATTTTCCTTCCTCGCAAAGTCAGCAAGGAAGCTTTCGGTCGCGGCGATGACTCCACGAAATGCGGAAATGTGCTGTTGAGATGCAACGTGGATTTCTCTCAAATCAAATGCACGACGATTGGTATGGTGTAAATAAAATGATTTATTTCAAATCTATGCATTCGAAATTGACAAATGGTTCATGCTCTCAATTGGAACCCGAACTATATTGGATTCTTGAGCCGATATCGCTAAAACCGATAACTATAGCCCCCCCCCCCCTTGTCGATAACACCGATATACCCAGTATGGTATCTGCTAGCTAAAGCTGCATTGCGAAAACTGTAGAGCATTTATTTGAACTGCTTTACAGCCGTTCCATATCGAGTTGCAAATTTGTCATTGGGCCAACCTCAAAATTAAACTCCCAATATCAAACTCAAAGTTCCGTCCGACAACTAGAAACTTTCAGATTTTTCAACATAGATTAGAATTAGAATTATGGCTCTTCAGTTTTCTTTTTTTCAAATTTGATTTAAATTGGAATTACTGAATTTAGGAGCATGATGAGGATGACAAATGTAGTGTACACCGAGCTTGGCTTGTTGCGCACTATACACTTCTCTCCTGTAGCATTTTCAGTGAAACTAGAAATTTCATTCGTAGCATTAAAATTAGAGCACATACATATTTCAGAAGTTAGCTTGGAATTAGGTTTAAGAAGCATTTCACTAATTAGGTTAAAATTAGATTTCCGGCATTTCGCTCTAATTAGACATATTGTCCAAGTCTGGTTCTATTGATTTCCCATTGGACACCTTCCTATCTTTTCATTGTATCGCAGTCTTGTGATGTTTTGAAACGATGAAAATATTACTAAACCTGATTGATTGATTGATGGCAAGACATTTTTTAAAGGAACTCTAGCTCCCACTCACGGATTCTCATCTTTCAAGTTTTTACCCGGCACTGACGACACCGTTATCGTCGCGATCAAGTCTGAAGAACTGAGCAACTCGCAAAAGTCTTTCATCACAGTATTCACCATCGATGGAGATGTCATGCTGGATGATGAATGTCTCGGCGATTTCAAGTACGAGGGAATAGAGTTCATATGAGAACGCTGGAGTCTGACTGAGAATAGTTTTTAGATGTGGTGCTATCCTGTACGCTGCCAAATTTTAACGATGAATTATTTTATCTGTGTTTAATGGAAGAATATAAAACTTGCGTATGAATTCACTGCTGGTTGCATTTCTAAAATATAATTTGGATTGAATTTAAGCTAGCTATTTTGATTACTTTGACCGACGAATGGGTTCTTGCCGGGAATACGCGACCGTCCGTAACGCCTGCGGAATTGTCTCGTTTTCCTATTTCAGTAATATTAGTGAGATTGCGTAATCGCGATTGATAGTAAACAATATGCCGTGCCATGAAAGCGACCAGTCGATGATATGAAAACGGTTCACAGTGCAGAACCTACCAAGGCTAGTTTGTGAACGTGAACCTCAAAATTTCCGAGGTTTACACATAGAACGAGAACGTGAACATCACGTTCACACCATCCCTACTAACCAGTAACCATGTTTAATTGTTTATTATACACATGCGCCAAACCTGGGTAGGCTGGATTTGCCGCGCTTACTCCGTAATTACTGTATTATAGATATACCCTGAAATTCGTAATCAGAACAACTCCATTGGCCAATTGCGTGGTTCGAAAAATAATGAAAACCATGCATGTCACAAAACGGGATTGATGCTTGTGTGAGAGGAGCAATATACCTAATTAGTAATGAGACGAATATATAAGCGGTACCACAGGATATAACCATGACATTGCTCCACACTGCACTGCACATCACATGTTGATTTAGAGGCGCGCATGCCGCACGCCGAGAAACATTGTCTCCTTGCAGAATTGGACTAGCAAATACACGTTCTTCGTTGATAGTTTTTTAATCGTAGCGCCAAATTGGATAGTATGTTATCGTTTTTGCCTATGAATTGAAATTCATTCAAGCGCACGATCGTTTACTCCAGTAACGATTTACGAACATGAATAGGGAAATACATCGAAGGAGCTCAGAGCGCTATTATAGTCCGCACAGCCTCCAATTGCCGCGATGCCAGCTAGTCCATGCGGTGTCCTAATCCGAACCCTGTCCTGGTGTTGAATATAAGAGGGCAATCAGTGATTGGATGGGCGCTTTCCAATTTCTAATAATCAATTAAAATTGTGTATTAATTCATTCTTGTCTGCTTGATAGACTCGTATTCTTGAATTGTCGCGCAATGTCCCTTGCGACCTTGCAGTATAATTGGTTACTGACTGGTACAGTGCACGACGTTAAATTAAGTTCTCAAATATTGATGCACCACCAGATTGTCAGTGGCACTAATTTCGAGTTTATTCGATTCGTTTGAAGGGGAACGTTCTATACCCCGCTAAATTCGATCGATCAGACTGGTAACGAGCGCACCAATATCGAATTTGAAGCCATTGGGTATATTTGGTAAGAAGTGGATTTCTGCTGACAAGGTCGCGGCATGCGCCCATTTCTGCTGTTACATCTGAACAAATCGCACCGTTTCAATATTAAATTGAACTGTATGGCTTGATATTAACGAGCGCAGTACCGGTATGAAAACATCAGGTCACTGTTCTAATGCTGTATCATGTGTACAATGTACATGCAATGGCATGGAGTAAATTGCGTTCTCGTCCGGATATGACGTCGTCGACAGACGACGCGAAGCAATTATTACGTCACAGGACTTCGCATACCCCCACAAAATGATGGTTCCTTGCGACGGCTACAGCTAAACCATAGTTGCCGGAGCCAGAGCAGTTGTATCAATGAACTCCGGAGCTTGGAGCCGGAGCTAATTCATCATAGAAGAGAGTTCCGGAGCCGGAGCTGGAGCAGTTTAAAATTTACGACTGCTCCAAAGCCCTGCAAGAGACCACTAAACAAGGAAGCATGGAAATATGCCAACTTATATCATCGTTAGAACTACTGTTTTATCAGTTTATAACTGTATTCAGTCGCCCAATCATCGAATTATTGGCAATTTCACTGTTTGCGAATAAAGGTACAGCTGAAATAGAACCCATATGATCCGTAGGATAATATACTATTCCTATTGTGTATATAGGCTGGTTAATGAAGCATTCAAAGGAAAAACAAAAGCATAGATTTTGAGATATTTTGGGATTGTGGAATTTTGGTGCGGCCCGCGATCGATGTGAAGTGTTGAGCGACGTCAGTTGAGTTTGACATCCATGCATTAGGCATAAAAAATAGGGGATTATACTTTTTTGCTTAATGGCAATTAACGGACGTCCAGTAAAATCCAGTGGAATAATGACTGCTAAATGCAGCGGAAACCAATTATAGTAAAGTGCATTGCTAAATAAATACTTTTGTTGAATAGACTTCCAGTTCGTTTATGAAACCACTATCGCAGGTATACTTCAAAAACGCTATGCCCAGAGTAGAGGGAGATAGCGTAGTGGTAACGGTAAGCGCCCACCAATCTGGCGGACGAGGTTTGATTCCCGTCGGAGGTTTATCTGGGCTCCTCTTCCCCCGCCGTTGTCGTTCTTACGGCGACAAAAAAGCCCTGAAAAAGAACCTACGAAAGAAAGCACTCACCACAAGTAATGGAAGGGCCGCGGCTTTAACAAGATCAACATCGAAAAGAACCGCGATATCGGGCACTACAGGCCGAGGGGGGTGTTACATTAAAAGGATCGCAACTGCATGCGTGTCGTTCGACATCATCCTATTTTTTCATTACATCGCATTGTATCTTATCGCATTGTACATTTTGTGTGACTTGTTCAGATGAAAAATATAACCCAACGATTATTATTATTATAATTCCTCCTTACCCTTATTCCGATATTTTAGTACACAATAGTCGTGTTATTTGTCACAAGAACCATATGCCACCTGATTAATTGATCTCTTCATCCGAAAAATGAATGCAACCTGTAAATTGTGTTACTGTTATCTTATGCATTCGGATATCAAAGCTCTCACGTTCCTGTTTTCGAGAAATACATATTCAATGCCAGCTGCCAGGCAAGTTGCGATTACGAAATAATAAAATATTTATTGATTGCCTTTAGCAGTTAGTGCTGTGGTAGTCCTCCAAGTCTTGCGGTAACAACTGACATGTATCGTAGTGCTAGTGAATTCAGTGGTCCCACTGATTCTACCTCATTTCCGCCAGTCTAATTTACTGACGTATTTGCTAAATAATCCTAGTTTTGGGCAGAAATATGTCATTAAGTAGCTTCGTGTAATTAACTAAGACCACGGACACTTTGCGTTAAATTGTAATTCCACCCTAAACGTCGGCACATGAAACACCATAAATCAATAATAAAATCCTCCTTTCAGGCTTATTCCGTCTAAATGCCAAGGCACCTATACGAATATCACATTTAGCAATCCTTATTTATCTCACAGATACACATGACTTCGTGTTGGAAATTGCTTATATGAACTCGAGTCCTTCGTATTTAACGTCTGCAACATAAATGTCGTGAACCATGACTCTTCCTTCTATGGTGAAGACGGTGATAAACGTTTTTTGTATACTGCCGACTTCTTCGGATTTGATGGCGATGATAACATGGTCGTTTGTTCCCGGAACGAATTTGAATGACGAATACCCGCGACTTGGCATCACAGCTCCTGAAGCGGGAAAGATCCGAATAAGTTTTACGAAAATAATATCGATTGAAAAAACTCAGACTCAATCACAATACTTCGAGCAGACTTGAACATGGCTAGATATTTCCAATTGCTCAATGAGAGAATTTAGAGCGAAATGCCGTAATCTAATTCTAATCTAATTTGTGAATTGTTTCTTTCTCCAAATTCTAATATATAATTTGTGAAATGTTTTTAGGCTCCAATTTTAATTCTGATAAAATTTCTTGTTTTCTTGAAAATGCGATAGGAGAACCGTATGGTCTGTAACGGGCCAAGCTTGCTCTGCTGACATTTGATATTACTATACTTATAAGAATGAACTCTGGTTCGATATGAACTCATCTTCATTCAATGCCCAAGTTTTCGGGAATTCAGTAATTCTAATTCTGATCTAATTTGAGGAAACCTGTGTAGCTATAAATCAAATTCTAATCTAATTTGGAGAGTAAATGAAGAACAAAATAAAAAAGTAAAAATCAGTGAATGTAGCCGATGTATCAGTGGGCTAATCAATATACAGCCGTCGCGACACTAAAATCGAAGCTAGTTTGAACCTCGGGTCTGACAACTCACTAATTAATCAACTCACTAAATATAGCATCAATTAATCGACGGTGGGCCGAGTAAAGCAGTCGCAATCGGAAAACAAAACACAATAATTGTTTGTCGTGCAAATATACTAATTAAATAGTATATTCATATTGAAATGAACCCGAATATTTTCGGCTGACACTCGTCAGGGGTAATCGTCAGCAACTAGTAGAGAATTGGAAAGTACATTGTATATCAACAATCGTATCGCAAAATATGACGTCATCAGCATGAAATTTCGAATGAGAGAGCGTTCAATGTACTATTTTTAGGTGGTACACGAACTCCTTTTGTTGACAGAGTTTTGGTTGGTGTATTTTGATAAAAGTTGATTCCAAGGCACACAAATGGAATTGTGAACGGCCTCGCCCTACGATTCGAAATCGGTCGTCTCGATAATTATTCGCACAAATCGGATTATCCAACAGATGTTTGCCGATGGCAGAATTAATGGCCTTTGATCGATCAGCATCAATCTTAAGTGGATGAGTTAAGGGTGAGCTTTTCACATCGCGTGACGCACGTGTTCTGATAAATCTGGGGACATGTTGGTTTATGCGGTCCTGCAGACGTCTTGACGTTCTTCCCACGTAGCCACAACACAGTGGCACCTATATTCGTACACTACATTACTTTGTTGAAGTGCAAGAAGCACGTCTTTGCGTGTTGAAGGGAGCAGTTGTCTGTAATATATAAAAGTATAACGTACCGACGGTCACGAAGCTGATTGCGGTAAAATCTTCGTTGCATTTTATGAGCACGTTACCGCATCTGGTCTCGTCCTTCTTAGCGTCATACGCTGCGCGACTGACCTTTCGCGGGAGGAAGAACCATTGGTGATGAAAATCGCTCCATGCGGAGGCTTCGTGAGTCAAGTACCCTGGCAAACATTGGCATGAAACTTGCACAGAAAGTGTGCTACCACAATTTCGCAGATTTGGTATCAGAATCAATCAACGGTTTACCTGAATTGCCCGCCACTAGAAAAAGTATTGGGCGAATAAAGCCTGCTTGAAATTTGACTTAGCTTGTGTGTCAGACGGTAAATATCCGGTGTCAACCATATGTATATCGTCTGAGATGTTTTATGTAGCCTACAAACATAGACGGCGGTCTACTTTTTGCGGTATATCAGTTAAAAGTGACTTTATTTAATATATGCGAGCATGACGTGCTGTCGTGGCTGTTCACTTATTCGAAAAATCCAGCTATATATCGTATGTAACAACTTACTTCTCCTTATATGATTTGCACATCGAAATAACGAAATAAAGATTCACCTGGAAAGCTGCATCCCAAAGCGTTTCGCATTGCGTCATACTTGGCATTCCAGTCAATATGCTTGACACGTCCCTATTGGATTGACAATGGAAAAATGGGTGTAGAATCTTGCGATGCAAATAAACTGAATCAGAATTCACATTCGGGTCAATTTCTTTGATCCATTTCTTATTGCGATTCACAATTATTGTGCCGTTCTCCACATACTCTCGCCCGTGACTTCCGACTATCAGATTGCCATTTTTGAGTGTCATCCATTCACCTTTGAAACCTAGAAAACACTGCTTGCAATAACATTATTTCCGGCAGACACTATGACAGCTACTATATGAGCCAAGGAAACAAATTACACATCTTCAGTAATTCCTTTAACACATCTCTACTTCGCGAGAAAACTATATGTTTCTCATCGAAAAATCAGTACACACACTCGCAAATTAGAAGCTGACTTAAAAACCAACCTGTATCTTCGTTCCCATCACCGTTCGCTAGTATAATCCGGGGAATCGCCTTTCCTCTACACATTTGAAATACTATGCCAGTTTTATCACAAACGGCATAAAACTTCTCTTCATAAGCAATAAGTTCCGATAACTCCATCCCTCTCATTCTGAAATACAGTAGCATAAAACAATAGCATAAGTGATTGATCGAACTATACATCTTTCTCCCAATGCGACCATAGATTCGTATTGAATTCTGTATAATCACCACATAAATCGGCACCTTTTTACAGGTTCATTTCTCAAAGTATACGCTAACTATTTAGACTTCCCTGTTTACCTACCCTCTGGAGAAAGTAGATTCTATAGCAACGGCTTCATTTTGTGGATGCATCTCGATTTCAGCCTTTTGGTTTGTGTAGTCGTATGTAAGACTGCCCGTCAAAATATAACTCTTCCAAATCGTATTGCCTTTGTCATCGGTAGCTAGATATCAAAACACCAAAGTTTGCAAGAATGTGAAACGCTTTGTTTATATCCCATTAAATTACGACTCCAAGCATGCTGTGACATTCAAAGCTAAAAGAGGGTGAATTGTTACATACCCTTTGATCTACGGTCCATATCCGCCACTAGACCAATTTTGAATATTTTCACGCACGCACCAATTTTCACTGACTTTGCTGATTGAAAATCGTAAGGCATGGCTTCGGTTTACATACAATCTTGCCTTCTTGTGATAGCAGTTATACAAAGACACTCTTTAAATGAGGAGCCCCTGCCATAGGTACGTTAGATGTGCTATGATATCATGGCACCGACTAAATACGACAATCGCCGGTTCTGTTTCCGCTTCGTTCCTACACGTCAGAGGCCGGATATAACTGCGCTCAGGAAAGGGATGTAGCAGTCGTGGTATTTCCTATGAACAATATTCACTGTTTCGAAAGTTTTCACAGAAACTTCGAATTAAATGGTGGATAAGGGCAATATCACCAGCATCAGATACGCAGGGGCAGTTATTATTAATAATTATTATATCATATGCTTAAATTTGTTGTGCTGGTCGCAATACGATTACTAAAATGTACTTAGCATTTGCTGATTTCAATAGAATCTCTAATCAAGATATGGTTTTTAAAATCTCGTCAATAAATGAACTGAAAAATACAACTTTCGTGCAGTAGAAATATCTCAAGAAAATTTAACGACATTCCCGCCAACAATTCAATAGTGATCCATCGATTTCCCGTTACCAAACAATATCCATACCTGCACCCTCACTCAACTCTAATTAAACACAGTTTATTCACATGGAAAGTGAATTGTTGGGTATTGATACGCGATGAATCTTCATTGAACAGCGGGGATGTAGCTCAGATGGTAGAGCGCGCGCTTAGCATGTGCGAGGTACCGGGATCGATGCCCGGCATCTCCATTTTTCCGAAAATCCTTAATTATACCACGAAATTTATATTAGCACTTCGACCATTCGCATTCAGCGCTACGCAATTTCTGAACATAACAGCTACCAGAGTTCTCGTCGCATTTTTTCATTCATGGCTTATTTTGTCACAACATTGACACACTTGAAGGTAGCGTCCTTATTTTATCCGCAACTCTCGAGTGCAATCTAATCGACATGTTCGAATACTAATGCGATCTCAGATTAAACCAGACAATGAACTATTGGACTGCCAATCCATATCGCACTGAATTTGTGGGAGAGAGAGAGAGAGGGAATATTTATTGATTCGTCCAACCGTGAAGAAAATAACATTGACGCATGAAATAATAACAAGAAACTTAACGGTGTGGGACGGGGTGTAATCGATATGACTCTGGGTAGAGTCAACTGGTCTGATCACACCATGCATTCAACAATTACAGATATTCTTTACATATTTGGTTGCAGTTGGTTGGGATGATTAAATTCAGTATAGCATAAAATAAATAATTATAACATGAAAAATTGTAGTGTGACAGGGAAGTCAGTAATAGGAGAGGAGGTTTGTAAATAGCTCGAATCGCTACATCGTTCGGGTGGTGACGTAGCTTTTATTTTATTTTGTCCTTGATGTTTTTGCGGCATATACAACGACTCATGATATACATACACACGATCTGTGCGTGTGCATATGCATACCATGCTGAGTGCATGATGTGCATATGCCGCCGGACAAGGAAGGTGCAGATATAGCCACCTTGTACGGGTTTCTAAGTCTCGCACCACCCGTCCGTTCCATCCCAGTAATGCATGGGCGCCTAGCATGGAAGTCATGGATACCAATGTTACTAATCAGGTCTTTGGTCTGACCAGACCGGGGATCGAACCCACGACCTACCGATCAAGAAGCCGGACGCGGACGCTTCACCATTACGCTATCCTGTCACTCAAGCGCACGCTTTGCATGTGTGAGGGCCCGGGTTCAATCCTCGGCGTCTCCATCTTCACTATTGTCGCATCCCGGCGTCTCCATCATTTCATTATTGTTGCACAGAGGTGGCAGTTAAACCTTCTCTCCAACTTTGACAAATACAGCCTTAATTTCGATGGAATTCAGAAGCGGCTGCATCATTTCTCAATCGAAATTTATTCCCTCTCACGCTTTACCCAGATTAGACGCCTATACCTGGCTCGACCGGCCGCTTCCTGCGTGCGACAGGGTTGACAACGCGAATGAGGCGAAAAAAAGTAAAATACTATACTCATCCCAACGTCGGTCGGCCGTTGCTGTTGTTGTTCTTGGTATTCTTGGTGTTTGTCGACTAGGTCATTTTCATCAGGCCGATTCCTTCGTTTTCATTCTGTAGCTGCCAACTTGTAACAAGGCCCACTTCTAGCCTTTTATAAGACACCGCTTACACGGATGAGATGGCGCCTAGATAAACCTCCAACACTTAGGGGGGAATTCTAGAGTCGATCTCGGCCCGAACCCGGAACACATTGGTGTTAGAGCTGTGGCTTATACCTCTACGCTACGCCACGGTACGCCGTCTTTCAATCAAGTGCGCAATGTCGATCATTTCGCAATAAAAATGTCCTCTTTTAGGGTGTTGAAAATCTGGTAAGCCTATAAAACGACCAATATCCATACAGTTATCTGTGTATTGGATCAACTCTGATTCAACATAGATTAATTACATGGAAGGTTAATTGTTGGGTATTGAAACGCCATCAATCCTGTCAAAATCGTCTGGGATGTAGCTCAGATGGCAGTACGCACGCTTAGCATGTGCGAGGTACCGGAATCGATGCCCGGCATCTCCATTTTGCCAAAAATTCTCAATTGTATCACTCAATTTCTATTCGCACTTGGACTATTCGCATTCAGCGCTTCGCAATTTCTGAACATAATAGCAGACATAGTTCTCATTGCATGCTTTCATTCATGGCGAGTGGCGACGAACGGACCGGAGACCAACCATAGCCATTTCTAGAGCGCATTCATCATACGCCACTGTGAAGTGTCGATAAAAATCGAGCAGTATATGGCAGTTAAAATTTCATTATCGGCTTATTTTGCCACAACATTAACACACCGTAAGAATCGCATCATCATTTGATATACAGACGTCGAGTGCAATCTAATCGACAGGTTCGATAACTATTGAGATCACAGATTATACCAGAAAAGGTGCTATTGAACTGCCTATCCATCTCTCTGAATAGATCGGCTGGCATCGCCTTGCTTTCGGGTGGGGACGTAGCTCAGTGGTAGAGCGCACGCTTTGCATGTGTGAGGCCCCGGGTTCAATCCCCGGCGTCTCCATCTTTTCGTTATTGTCGCACATGAATTTGCACACAGGTGGTCAAAGTTGTTGAGGTTGCTGCTCAAGAAGAGGTAGAAGTAACGCCCACGCTGTAAACTCGATTCGAGGAGCCTTGTTTTGATGTGAAGAACTTCAATATACGACAGTCTCAGGCCGACCGATTCAAGATTTTTAGATAACTTGACTTGACTCGAGTGACTTGGCGTTTCAAAAATGTGCATTGACTCGTAGCTCGAAGTAAAGTTTTCGAGTAAGCTTCAAGTCATCAGGTAATCGGTTTAGACCAGAGGTTTACAACCTTTCTTTGGCCATAGACTATTTTATGGGTTGAGAATGTTCTGTGACCCACTTCTTATCCTAGAATTATAGTCCTGTTCAATGCGTGGTAGCCTAATCGCCGGCGCCGATCGGCCTGTTTCTCTAAAACAGGGGCGGGCAACTTCTCCGGTCAGCAGGCCGGATATGGGTAAATGAAGTACTTAGCGGGCCGGATTGCGGAATATATACATCAATCGTGTATTTATCCACCAAACAAGTAAAACTCGTACTTCATGTAAACTTTCAGTTTAAAGCATAGATCAAAACAGTATTTAATGAATATATTAACAGTAGCAGTAGAAGTTAATCAGACATCTGTGGTCGGTCAAAGTTGTCAGCAAGTTCTTTGCATGGCGTATGTATAGCAACCCTTGGTAGAGACTGGACGTTCCTTAACATCAGTTGTATTGGAACGCAGCCTTGTCTCGTCAATGTTCATGGTCGAAAGTGTATGTAGACCCGAACAGTGCAAGTGTAGTTTCATGCCTATCTTTCTCAGGTTGGCAAACTTGGATTCATTCTGTGACTCATAAAATTTGTCAATATTTTCAGAATAGAATTTCACTTTCAGCGCAGAAACTATCTGCGGCCGATCAAAATCCCTTCGCGGGCCGTATGTTACCCGTCGCTGCTCTAAAACATGCGCACTTTTCTTTTATTAAATCATATCTAAATCCAGCCCGGTAGAGATATGAAATCGTGAATAATGCCTCGTAATTCGAAAATTCGACTTGATTTGACTCGTGTCACCACCAAAAATCTAGGGACTTGACATGACTCGATTCAGCATGAGCAATGGCACGAGAGGACTTGTGACTCGAAGGTATAGTGACTTGATGCCGACACTGCGCTCAACTACGATTGAACTTAGTGATGGCAATCAATGCCATGAATCTCCAGATGTTCGTCGGGGATGTAGCTCAGATGGTAGAGCGCGCGCTTAGCATGTGCGAGGTACCGGGATCGATGCCCGGCATCTCCAGTTTTCCTTAAATCTTTAATTATGTCACTAAATTTATATCCGCGTTTGGACTATTTGCATTCAATGCTTCGTAGTTTCTGAACATAAAAGATGACATAGTTCTCAACAGATTTTTCATTCGTGGAAACTTCCTGACCGGAGGTCAACCGCAAACATTTTGAGAGCACATTTAAATTCGTCACACGCTACTGTGAATATTCGAATTGAAATTCGGAGTTGAAATTTCATTTTCGGCTTACTTCGCCACTACCTTAATACGCCCAAAGGTACCACAACCCTCGAGTGCATTCTAATCGATATCTTTCTATTCATCTATTTTATCTAACCAGACAAGGAGCTATTGGACTGCCAATCTACATCGCTCTGAGTTAGTGGGCTCGATAAGCATTGGCGTGTGAGTGGGGACGTAGCTCAGTGGTAGAGCGCACGCTTTGCATGTGTGAGGCCCCGGGTTCAATCCCCGGCGTCTCCATCATTCTTTCGTTATAGTCGCAAAAAATTTGCACAAAGGTTATCGAAGATGACTTAACTTGACTTGCGTCACTTTCTAGAAACGACTCGAATTGACCTTTCAAAAATGGTGCCAAATGACTTCGTAGTCGGTGCACACATTTCCCCTTATTCAACCAACCAACTTGAACTATTCGCACTCAGCTCTTCGCAATTTCTGAACACAACGGCTGTCATAGTTCTCGTAGTATTTTTTTCATCCATAGTGACGAACGGATCGGAGACCAACCATAGCCCTTTCAAGAACTCATTCACCACACTCTACTGTATAGCAGTGTTTATAATCGAGTATTATGGCGATTCAAATTTAAATTCGGTTCATTTTTTCAAAACATTAACACACTTCACGGTCGCGTCATTATTTTATAGACAACCCTCGAGTGACATTTAATCGATATGTTCGATTAATTATTAGATCACAGAATAAACCAGACAAGGAGCTATTGGACTGCCAAGTGTCAACGTATATCGCTCTGAATTGGTCGGCTCGACAAGCGGATGTGACGGAGTGGGGACGTAGCTCAGTGGTAGAGCGCACGCTTTGCATGTGTGAGGCCCCGGGTTCAATCCCCGGCGTCTCCATCTTTTCGTAATTGTCGCACATAAATCTGCACACCGGTGGTCAAAGGTTTGCTGCTCAAGTAGACGTAGAAGTATACCGCCTTCGCTTTCTACTCAATTATATAGGCTATAGTAATCTATCTATAGCAGGGTATATCTAGGCGGTTGTATCTATATAATTCCAACGTAAACAATTTCATAATCATCATTTCGCACTGGTAAAAGTTAAGGGTACCGCAAAGTATTCATGGGCTTAATTTCTGAAGGATAAATTTGATTTGTTTCTGTCTGTTTTTGCAACACTTTTGCCGGTAACTACCAACGACTTGTGAGACATCATTACAAAAAGCGATTCTACTTTAATTTCACTTGGCGACAGTAAAAATGTCCTCTATTTGGGTGCTGAAAATATGGTAAGCCTAAAAACGAGCAATATCCACATTTATCTGTATATGCTACTCGATCAAATATGCCTATAGTTTAATTACATGGAAGATGAATTGTTGGGTCTTCACACGCCATCAATCTTGGAGAAATCATCGGGGATGTAGCTCAGATGGTAGAGCGCGCGCTTAGCATGAGCGAGCTATACCGGGATCGATGCCCGGCATCTCCATTTTTCCGAAAATCCTTTATTAAATCATTAATTCATATTTGCACTTGTACCAGTCGCATTCAGCGCTTCGCCATATCTGAACAGAACAGCTGACATAGTTCTCAGAGCATTTCCTTTCATTCATGATGACGAACGGACCGGAGACCAACCATAGCCATTTCTATAGCTCATTCATCATACGCCGCTGTGAAGTGTTGATAAGAATCGAGCAGTATGGCAGTTGAAATTTCCTCCTGGGCTTATTTTGCCACTACATTAACTCACTTTAAGGGGTCGCGTCATTGTTTTATCCGCAACCCTCGAGCGCAATCTAATCGATATGTTCAGTCACTAATCACATATGAAACCAGACAAAAGGTATTGTACTTCCAGTCCATATCTCTCTGACTTGGTGGGCTCGAAAAGCGTAGGAGCTTGAGGGGGGACGTAGATAAGTGGCAGAGCGCACGCTTTTCATGTGTGAGGCCCGGGTTCAATCCCCGGCGTCTCCATCTTTTCGTTATCGTCTTATGGCAAAACCTGTTTGCCAACATACAGCATTCGTTTCGATGAAATTTAGAAGATGCAGCCTAATTTCACAATCGGAATTCATTCGCTCTCAAGCTTTGCCCCAAGCAGATGCCTCTAGCTGTCTCGGCCGGACGCTCCGTACGTGCTGATGCGACAGGGTTGATATCGCGACGAGTGAGGCGGACGAAAGCTAAAGAAAAACCATCCTAGCATCGGTTCGCAGTCTCCGTCTTCAATCGAGTGCGGGATCTCGATCATTTCTGCTTGTCGCAATACGATTCCGAACAGCGCCCAAATACACTTACAGTTGAGTTATCATTTGCTGATTTCAATCGAACCTTAAATCAAAACGGGGCTAAAAATCTCATCAATACGTGAACTGATTTAATCACAGTCAAAATGCAGTTTTCGTGCATTAGAACTACCGTAATAAAATTTAGCGTGCTCTGCAAAATTTTCCCGCCAACAGTTTGATGGTGATCCATCAATTTATAGGCTACCACATGTCCTATTTCAGGAGGATTTGCCCTCTTTTCTCAAGAAAACTGAATGGTCTTCCAATGTCGCCCAAATGTCCTCTGTCGCGCATTTCAGTAGTTCCCAATACTTTCAACAATACGAGATGTTGGAATTATTTATGCCAGGGGTGGCCAGCCAGCAGTGACCTGCGGGCCAAACGTGACCCGCGAGAACGTTTTGAGTGGCCCGCGGGGCAATTCTTGAAATTAATAATCCAGGTAATTTATTGTGAATTTGCAAGGCCAACCGAAGTTTGATTTACCTGACCGCAAAATTTGGAACTTCCGTCGCATTTGCGGAGGCAGGGACCAGCCACGTGTTTGTAGATCTTTATGACCGCATAGACTAGAATATTTCGTGAAAGAATTTTTGATTTGATATTTTTATTAGCACATCGCACGATTTATTGTCACTCGAATTCTGGCATTTAGTATTGGTGAAGAGTCAAACTATATTCACAATTATGAAAGAACGTTTCGTCCAACAAGCGACTTCGTTTCTGCAGTCACAGAAAGATCGTCCGCGATGACACCTTTGCACAAAATGATAGGCGCATGTTCGCGGAAACGCTCGATATTTATATGTCAAACCACGGAATAATCCTGTCCTTGCCGAATGAGCACAAAAGTATACGGAGAAGACCCGTAATATAGGCAAGTACTATTATTTTTGATCAAATTTATTTATTAACTATGAAAAAATTTCCCGCTTCGCTCGGATAGGACATCATTACGCACTGAATTTTCATGACGTAATTGTTATTGATTTTGATGCCCATAGTATTATAAAAAGTCTTGTTTTCACCGTTACCTAATCCGGTTCGCTCCTAGCGGACGACTAAAAAAAGTCATCAACATTCAGGTGGAGCGCGCAATGGTTCGTAAATCTCATGATGGCCCGTGTGCCAAAAAGGTTGGCCACCCCTGAGTTACAAAAACAGCATGCTGTAGGCCTACCCATGAAATAGCCCTGTTGTTGTTCGCCGTTCTCTGAAACATCTGGGATTTTTTTTATATGCGAGGATATGCCGTAATGTTTCTTTGATGCAGTCACATTGGCGTGAAGAAGGAGACAGGGTATTAGTTACATCAGTTTCGAGCATCTGGGCGGTTGTATATGATGATATTTCGAGTAAGCAATTTCAAACCTCGTTAAAAACGATCATTTCTCTCCGGCAAAGGTTAAGGGTACCGCATGGATGGGCTTAATCACTGAAGAATAAATTTGATCTTTATTCTGTTTTTGTAACTTTTGCCTATAACTACCAAAGAAATGTAAAACATCATCGCACTCATACTCATATATCGATTCTACTATCGTTTCATTTAGCGGCAATAAAAATGTCCTCTTTTCGGGTGTTGAAAATATGATAAGCCTATTAAACGACCAATATCCATATTTATCTGTATATTCGCTAAAATCTAATTGGGTATAGATTAATAACATGGAAGGTGGATTGTTGGGTATTCTCACACTATCAAGTCGTAATAAATGGTCGGGGATGTAGCTCAGGTGGTAGAGCGCGCGCTTAGCATGTGCGAGGTACCGGGATCGATGCGTCGCATCTCCAATTTTCCGAGAAACTGTAGTTATTGTATCACTAATTGATATCCCGCATCCAGCGCTTCGCAATTTCCGACCATAACAGTCGACACAATTCTCAACGCAGTTCTTCAGTCATGGGAATTGGGAACTAAAGGACTGGAGCCCAACCATCGACACTTAGAGAGCGCATTCATCATACACTACTGGGCAGTTGCAATTTCTTTCTCGGCTTATTTTGCCACAACATTAACATACCGTATAGGTCGCATCATTATTTGATATACAAACGTCGAGTGCAATCTAACCGATATGTTCTATTACGCCTACTAATGGATATCATAGATTATACCCGAAAAGGAGTTATTAAACTGTATATGTGTATCCACATCGCTCTGAATGCGTGAACTCGCGTCGCATCCACTTTCGGGTGGGGACGTAGCTCAGTGGTAGAGCGCACGCTTTGCATGTGTGAGGTCCCGGGTTCAATCCCCGGCGTCTCCATCTTTTCGTAATTGTCGCACATAAATCTGCACACCGGTGGTCAAAGGTTTGCTGCTCAAGTAGACGTAGAAGTATACCGCCTTCGCTTTCTACTCAATTATATAGGCTATAGTAATCTATCTATAGCAGGGTATATTTCTGATATAGAGTGCTCAGTGCTAACATTATCGAACCTTTTGTGTGATTTGTATCGGACTAATATAGTTCATACATTATCATAACTTGGCAACAATTGGTGAAGGCTTGAATTGTTTCGTATGGAGGTGTTGGTGAATTGTGTATTGCATCATATCAATATTTTTCAACTTTTTGAATCATATTCGATATTCCATATTCAATCGCATCCATTTGATTGATAGCCATCGACGTAGTGTGGCAGTTTTACGCATATGTGAGCCTTACAACGGCGTGTTAAAAATATAATTTTCTCGATATTTGTTACTCGATTCAGAATAGCGACTCAATCTATATGCTTCAATCATCTTGCAAAATGTAATGACGAGTCGCACTCAAAAATCGAGTGACTTGACGTGACTCGAATCAGCATGTGCAATGACTCGAGAGGACTTGTGACTCGGACGTATAGTGACTTGATCCCAACACTGTGCTCAGTTACGATTGAACTTAGTGAAGATTGGGTACATGATGGGTGGGTTGGGTATTGCATGCCATGAATCTCAAGATATTCATCGGGGATGTAGCTCAGATGGTAGAGCGCGCGCTTAGCATGTGCGAGGTATCGGGATCGATGCCCGGCATCTCCATTTTTCTGAAAGCGTGTAATTATATAACGCACTTGGGACTATTTGCATTTGGCGCTTCGTAATTTCTATTATATTGAATGAATAGATCATTCTACTCAACTCAAAATAGCGATCAGTGACTTATCCGTCGCTGATTTATCGAAACATTCGACAATACAGCCGAATCCGCTTAGTTCGGAAACCGGATAACCCGGACAGCCGTAATGCTTGGGAACGGAACAGAAGTAAAAATTGCAGTTAAAAACTCCCGTTAATTTGGACGAATCTTCGCTCAATCCAGACAAAGGCTCGTCATTCCTATCGTTATGAGACTGTATATAGGAAATAAGCAGCACTTGTTGGATTTGACACAAGATGAGTGATTATGGCTACTTCGACCACCTCTGCAAACTAAACTAAATATTGGAGACGCCGGGGATTGAACCCGGGGCCTCACACATGCAAAGCGTGCGCTCTACCACTGAGCTACGTCCCCACTCGAAACCAGCTAAGTTTCGAGTCGAATAATTCAGAGCGATTCAACATCTCCCTATTGACAGCCTGATCGTTCCAGATACTTGAGCCCGATGATTTGTAATCCTATGAGATACCGATTAGATGACACTCGCGGGTCGCTTGCCGATTCATGACGCGACCTATAGTTGTGCGGGGCTCATACAGTCGAAGCATAGTGTCCTATATGCAGGGTTGTAATGACTCGAGTCAGGATTTTCTGATGACTCGACTCGAGTCATTGCGCATGACTCGAACCAAGTCATTGCGCATGACTCGAACCAAGTCATATGACTCGAGACTCAGACGGCCAAGACCGACATTTCATTGCAATTTAGAAGAATAGAAAAGTAACCAAACTATGGAGATTTCGGCTATTAATACTGGTACCTGAAAATACGACCTAAAACTGCTGAAAGGGAGGTAAATGAGTATATTATCAGAGGTGGTCAGTAACGAAGTACTTCTACTTTTTCGAAGTACTCAAGTAGTTTTCCTCTACTTCTGGTACTTACTCAAGTAGATCTGATTTTCGTTACTTCTACTTCTACTTCGTAATATTTTATGATCTACTTACTTACTTTTCGCTATTTTCAGTTTGTCAAGTAAAAGTAGTTCAATCTTCTAATCAGGAAGATAGCCTGAGGAATTTCGGGGCTGTTTTCACGGAGTATCAACATTTAATTTTCATAAAAGTTGGGTAAAGCTCATAATTTTCGTCGCGCTTCGAGCGCAGTGAATACGGCGTGATCAATGTGATTTCACGAAAGTATCGATGGATATAATTTGGGTAGCGGGTTGGCGCGGCTCCGTTCACACCACATTGTCGCCCTTCTCCCATATGAAATATTTCATCACAGTATATATGGCTCATCATAACGTTTTAATCTGATGTTTCGCAATCTAGCATTTACTTTTCATACCGTAATCTAGCATGTCCAATTGTCAATGGCACGTCCTAACCTGGAAAAGTGGACTCTGACTTTTTTTGTTAGTTTTAGGGCTGTTTTAGCATACCACCTTTGAAACTTTCTGGACTAAAGGCATGAAATACATGTTCCGCTTTTAGAAGTAGTATTTATGTTTCACTTTCAAGTCCCAGTATCATATACTTTGAGTTATAATTAATATCACTTCTTTTGTGTGGATAACATACATGTTGAAGTATAAAAGCAAGTGTAGTAATGCCTTTAATTTCTGGAAATAAAGCTACACAATATGGCACATTTACGGTCCACCATATTTTTTTTTTAAGTTTACTAATTGCGCAAAGTGTTTACACCGTATGCTTATACAACTTCTCCGTATTGCTCTTCGACTAAACTACGGGCCTTATAATATAGGGAATGGCGCCATACCATGTTATTTTCTAAAACGTGCTGTTCGAGTAAACAGAGTATTAGTATCGTATTTCCATATTAATACTATCATTTTCACCCCATGATCAATGTTCCCTCTAAGCTGCGCACGTGCGCAAATGCGCATTGCTGACAGGGTCTCAGCGCACAGAAAATCGAAGCTGCGCAGAAAAAATCCGAATTGATGACCTTTTGTTATAGTCGTTACGCACTGTTTTCCAAGGGTCTTCGCAGTGAGTTCGTGAGTGTGCGCAGTCTCGTCAAAATTAAGAGGGAACATTGCCCATGATGTGGACGAATGCTTATGCTATCGAAAATTGGATAACTGCTGGTATGCATCAATATGAATCAAGCTCGTCACCTTTCGCCTAGCTCAATTTGCACCTTTTTACAATCCATGTGAACGAATTAGGATCGTTTTCACAACTACTTACTCATTTGAGTACTTTTAAAGTCAGCCAATTCTACTTATATTTCAAGTAGTTTTAGGTTGCTTATTGAGGAAGTACTTCTACTCGTACTTGAGTAGATTTCTTCGTCGCTACTTCTAATTCTACTTGAGTAGCTTTCTTGACTACTTTGACCACCTCTGTATATTATATATGCGAACCATTCGACATCACTGAACAGAGTTAGAAAAAGTGGTTTAACAAGACTTTAACTGGAAACTGAGCAGTCAACACAATGACTTGGACTCGGACTCGAGTCATATTACTATGACTCGGACTCGACCCTCTGCTCGCTGACTTGGACTCGTGCTTGACTCGGGAGTGAATTGAAAATGACTCGACTTGACTCGAGTCAAAACTATAAAAGGGAGATTGACTTGTGACTCGAAGCCTTGTAACTTGGTTACAACCCTCCTGCCTATATATGGTGTGGACTCAGCGAGAGTGAATGGCTCACTGCATTTGGGTTACGTCATACTTTCCATTTGACCAAAGGCAACTTAACGGCCATTTTTTACCGGCTTGCCGAGCGCAAAATTCGATGAAACGGATATCAATGGAAAGTCGCTGCTGTACTGATTACGAAAATATAAATATATTCTGTTCATGGCCCTGGAACCCCTTAATAAATCAGCCTTGAAATTTGCATTGTGATCGAGTTTTGGCATTGTACCGTACAATTCTGTCTGGCAAAACGAGAGTGAAGCTGAGAAGAAAGAGCCAGACAGTCCTGTTGCGTCAAAATGACAAAACTCAATACCAGTGAAAATTTCTAGGCTGATTTAAGGGGTCCCAGTATGACGTAACCCAAATGCAGTGAGCCGTTCACTCTCGCTGTGTCCACACCATATAGGACACTATGCTTCCACTGTATGAGCCCCGCACAACTATAGGTTCGTCATGAATTGGCAAGCGACCCTAGAGTGTAATCTAATCGATATCTCATAGGAGTACAAATCATCGGGCTCAAGTATCCGGAACGACCAGGGTGTCCACAAAAAGCTGTTGGATCGCTCTGAATTGTTCGACTCGAAACTTTGCCCCTTTCGATTGGGGACGTAGCTCAGTGGTAGAGCGCACGCTTTGCATGTGTGAGGCCCCGGGTTCAATCCCCGGCGTCTCCAATATTTAGTTTCGTTTGCATAGGTGGTCGAAGTATAGTCAGGGTTCCTACTCAATTAGAAGTAGAAGTAATGCCGTAAAAGTAAGCAGTTTTGCCTAAAATAGTATAAAAACGTGTTTTAAAATACCGCTTGCTTTGCATTATTGTTATTTTTATTATTATAGATAAAAACAGCGAAGAAGTGGCGCTTGTCACAAGTAAAGGCTTTTTGCGTCACGGACATAGACAAGTTAGCGCAGGGCCGGCAAACCCGTGGCACGCGGACCAGGTGTGGCCCGCGAGAAGGTTTTGAGTGGCCCGCGAGGTAAATTTAGAAATTAGTCATATTACCAAAAATGGATTGCCCGGATTGTGAACTTGAATGGCCAACCAAACTTTGATTAGTCTGGCCGCAACACTGGGGATGTGACGACTGAGATGTCAGTTTCGCCGCATTGGCAGATCCGTGGGCCAGTCAAATTTTGGTAGATCTTCGTACATTACAATAAAGCAACATATTCTGCGGTAGATTTATCTAAAGTAGGGTTGCCATACGTCCGGAATTTCCCGGACATGTCCGGAATTTCACTGTTTTTACTGCGTCCGGGAGGAATTTCTAAAATATGCCTAAATGTCCGGAATTTTGAAGGCTTGAAGTAAGCTCATAATTTTTTCGTAGATCAACATAAACAAGATTGTTTTTGGGCAGATTTAGTAAATTTTTATTCGCTCTGCGCGCGATTTAGTATCACATATATTCGTTTTAATATGGGGACCACCACCCTCGCAAAAACTGCAATAAAAAATAGCATTTATTTACAGAAATAGGTAATCGCAATTACAAGGTAACGGTATATTCATAGAGTCGGTTGAGGCTGTTTGGTTGCTTTATTCAAAGATAGTTTGCCTCTATTCTGGGGTTTTCGAAGACGTTGAACGTAATCAGCTTCCAAAATAGGCTGTGAGTAAGTCTGGCAAATTTTGCCAACCTTTAATTAGTAATCAGCAGGGCCACGGCAAGTTGGAAATGAAGTCGCGAGTCTCATGAAAGGTTGGAAACCACAGGATGTGCGGTGTTTATGTAGCTCAGTGGTGCAGTGTGCACCGGCATTAGGCTGATAAATAATCTTATCGGTGTGACATGTTGCATTTTCGAAGTCATCATCCTCCACCAGCTCTACCGCTAACTCTGATCATGTGGGCGGGGAGAGGATCAAAATTATATAGTAATAGATAGAAGAACCAATATTATTGACATAATTCCACAATAAGCGGGGAGATAGCGTAGTGGTGACGATAAAGGCCCAATAATCGGGCGGCCCCGATACGATTCCCGCCGGAGGCTTATCTGGTCTCCTCTTTCGCCGCCGTGAAAAGTCCAGAAAAAGATCCGACGAAAGAAAGCACACACAAGGAATAAAAAGAACTAGATGGGCCGCGGCTTCAAAACATATCAACAGCGAAAAGAACTGTGACGTCGGGGGCCTATCTGTTCATTACAACGCATTGTGTCTTATCGCACTGTACATTGTGTGTCTTGTTCAGATATAAATATAACTTAACGATTATTAAGTATTATCATTATCGGTATCGATTATCGAGGAGGATTAGTTCTCCGCACTCTTCTGTAATTCATTCAAATCATTTACGACCAGATGCATATAGTAAGCCCCCAGAAGTTGCATCAATTACCGCACGGTGGGCCGATCAGTGTTTATCTGTGCGGGAGGGACTGAAAAAATGCGGCTTCGGCCGTGGTTACAACTTACAACACACGACCACATACTCCTGAACCGGATGGTGACCAGTGACCACCTCTAGTCGATAGACAAAGCTTTGCGGGTCTGACGTCATATTGGTCGACAAAGTGCTCATACCTCATTTAAAATCCACTAGTGGGCGCTAGAGAGCGTCCGGAATTTATGTCACAAATATATGGTAACCCTACTAAAGTAAAAATTTTCTTCACGCTTCACGCAATATGTTGTCACTCGATTTCTTGCTTTTAATATTGTTACCCCCTCCTGAAAATGAAAGAACACCCAATGTACCAGGTCAAGTCTAATTATGATCGCAATTACGAGAGAAAGTGTCGTCCAACATGCGACCTTGCGTTTGCGCTCGCAGAAAGACCGTCGACGATGAAACATAGGCATAAAATTATTGACGCATGCTGGCCGAAGCTTTCGATATCGATATGTCCAGGCGGCCGAATAGTCCAGTTCTTGCCAACTGAGCCCAGCAATATACAGCAGACCCGCAATATACTCAAGTAACAATAATATTGACCTATAAACTTTGAAACATTTTCTCGCTTCGCGCGGTTAGTGGCCCGTGCGATATTTCGTCAATGAAATGTGGCCCTTCGGCCGAAAAGGTTGGCCACGCCTGAGTTTTTGAGTTTTTCATCAATAATTAGCAGGGATTGCCCCCTGCCAATGCTATTTTTACATATCCACAAGTTTCAAATGCAATAACATCGTTTATATTGGTTGAAAGTGAACAGAAATTGTTATGCATCGTTGTTTTAGGCAACTTAACAATCTCATGGGGTTGACAGCAGAATTTGAATAATATAAGTTAATAATGTGGCGACCCCGTTACGGCGTATACCAGTAGCATTAACGGGAACGCGGGTGTGTTACTGGGCTCGGGACCTGGTCGCTTTGCAACTGCTGCCTGCTCAACGACACACACAATATACGGCCTGAGACTGGCACCATTACACCACATGTCTATGCGGTTATTGTATTATTAATACGACACAAGAAACTCATAACAGCGATGCTCACAAACACATATAACGGAACCCAGGCGATCTACAAAACCTATATACGACGCATACACTGCACAGCAAACAGTAGCACAACACCACGCTGACCCCACGCAGCACGCACACATATAGGCTACCTATGAGCCTAAATCTAGCCCAGCAGCAGCCTTGATATCTACAAGCGAGTAGGACCTGCCAACGGGGCAACATCACTCCCCAGGTGCTCGCGCATCACCGTCAGTGACTAGGCCGTGCCCCAGCCAACTATCCGCGCAGAGACTCCGACCGGTACATCCAACTCAAGCCTGCAAATACAAGACCAACTACCTACTACTTCACGCCCTAGCTGCCTTATACCACCACTACTTCACGCCACTGCTCCCGACTACTAATACTTCACGCTACCAAACAGATACATACTCACTCGCATCCATCTTCAATTCTTCAGCTACGTTCTCAGCCCACTCCCTTCTCAACCGACTCAACACGCGGTCTCCAGCCATACCACGCGCAACAATATTCTAAACGGCAAATACAGAACATTCTGGAAACCTCGGGTTTCCACAATAATTTAATAAATTCAAAAATTTCATTTGGATGGGCGGCTGCTTCTACTGGTTGGAATTGAGTCAAATTTGTTGTGATATCGCCATCAATAAAAATGTTCATTTACCGTCTGTCACCATCTTTGGAAATACAACGTGCAATATACTGTATATTGGAATCGAGATTGAGTTCCAAATTAGATGGCTGCTTTAGAGTTTGAAATCGTCTGAATTTGACAATTATTACGTACCATCCTGAGCATATGTAAATGGGTGAAAAAACAGATATTGGTATGTGTCCAGATCCTATATCAAACGGCTTTCGCGCAGTAGAAATACCACAAGATAGGGTAACGCGAACCACAAAATTTTCTCGCCAACATTTTTCTAGTGATCAATCGACTTTTCCATGAACGACGTATATCCGTATTTTATATTTATTGGTTTTGTGACTCACCTCTGATGGGACATAGTTCAATTTCATGGAAGGCGACTTGTTAGGTATTGGCACAGTGTATATGACCAGCCAATACCCGACGATGTAGCTCAGATGGTAGAGCACGCACTTAGCATGTGCGAGGTACCGGGATCGATGCCCGACATCTACTTCAGTGCTGATTTAATGTATATCAGTCGAATTTCGCCTGATATAACCAAAATTCTCAAAAGAGAGGACAAAATCTAAAAAAAGAAGACATTTAGGCGTCTTCCGAGGGCAATTTCAAAAAAGTAAAAAAAAAAGAGGACTAATCTTCTAATAAGAGGACCTATACGGTAACCCTATCATACGCTACTGTGAAGTGTTGTTCGTTATCAGTAGCATGGATATTGACATATATTTCTCGGTTCATTTTAACGCAGCATCGACTCACCCCAAGGTCGCTTCAATATTTGATCTGCAACGCTTGCGTGTAATATAAATCTTAATCAACGATTGGCCATAATCCATGCAACTTGAGTACTCCGAGGATCCGAATTCAGGATCAATTTAGATGATTCGAGCCGAACGTGTGAATCGATGCTTCTGAGCGTCGGAATTATACGACTCTTGCTATTAAGAGACATTTTATTAGCGAGAATAATCGTGGACGCGGCGCAGTTGATCACAAGCTGTGGAACATCATGAAGTTACAGCGACGGCTACAACCGCTCGGTTTTCTATCTACGCCACATAGAAGGGCAGGTTCGAGCTGATGGCAGCGGCATATTTCATGTCACGTGTGTCCGTATGGACCGTCAGGGATGTGACTCGTGTATTGTATTCGTCCATCTTATCTAATGATTGGTCAGATGTGGACATCACTAGATCGCAATTGAGGACGTAGATCAGTGGGAGAGCGCACGCTTTGCATGTGTGAGGTCCCGGGTTCAATCCCCGGCGTCTCCATATTTTGGATTTTGTCGCACATAAATCACTTGCGCAGTTGCGGTCAAAGTAGTCAGGGCGGTTACTCACGTAGAAGTAGAAGTACCGTCGAAAGATTTATGCTCAATGACAAGCAGTGGTAATTATTTCAAAGACGTGTCAAGAATATTTCAGTAGAAATAGAAAATGAAGGGCCTGAATAGTAAGTAGCATACTCGGGAAAGCATAATTTCGAAATATAAATTTGGTCGAGGGCGTCCATACTTTGGGAAGTTAGTGGGCACAGCAGTTACTGTGATGGCTATTTTATGCAGTTCTTATGATGATTTTACTCATAACATTGAGCAAACTTAGCCCAAAACTACTGCGCACAATTGAAGGTCCAAAAGAGAGTATTTTTTTTATAAGTACAGTTCAAGTGGAACTGGGAGTGTGAAGATTTAAGTGTCTTAGAACACCTCTTATTTTGCATGTAACCATACTTAGAGCGCTACGTAAATACGCTATACTGCAGTCTAACACGATTACGACCAAGTTCAATGAAACACCTTTGTGTGGTTATCATCACCCGAACAGGGCGCATACTCTGCTATTTCTCTAGCCGCACGCGTAACCGCAGTATGAAATACGCAATCAACCGCAATCCAACAAAAAATATCGCAAGAATCCCAAAATCGAGCCACAAGTCGTCTTCGTCGACGTCCATTTCCTTTAGAATTCGCGCCGGGTCCGTGAATGGGCAACCGACCCCTAAAATACGAAAAAGACGATTGGAAATCCGAAATTATTTAGTAAAAAATATTTTCTTGTGCATATGCTATACACGCGAAGGTAGTCAGTATAACGAAATGCTTGTACATTTTCGGACTACTTACTGCACCTATGTTGTGTTAGTCGTGTCCGAAATACCTGTAAAATACTGTGTACGCTAATCATCACACACGTGGTGCAAAAGACCTAATCGGTCATAAGCGCCATATCCAAATAATAATATTGATAACACCACATTTCGTCAGACAACTTCTACTTCTACTCAAAACCTTTTCTGTAAAAAATAGTTAGTTTTTACATACTGGATTTTGTAAGGCACAAAGTAGTCTATTAATACGTGATACACGGACAAACAGGAAAGTGTTAAACATACGGATTTGTTTCTAAAAATACGATACCGATTAATTACTGTCTCCCAACCAACCTTTATCTTCATTACACTGCAGTTCCGTTCTGTTGAGCCCGTAAATCGCGATCAAAGTCCCGCTGAAGCTGTATCGAACGTACGAGCTGTACGAAATCCATTTCAGATACCACGGTATGGTCTCGAATCGCACGAAGAAGCCAGAGAAAAGCAACACCGGGATGGTAGTTATCGGGCCGACGAAAGTTGCAACCTGTGCATCAGAGTCCGCGAATGAAGCAAGGATTAAAAGCGGCCTGCGTCCATGTGTATACCTGCAGAGAAGTTGCGGCAGCTCCGATCAGGAGACCGCAAGACTGCGCGACGACCGAAGTCATCACAAAAAACGCGACGAAAAGGGAAAATCTCTCCGGGTCCCATGGTTGGCCGGTCATCCAGTACACGATGGTGCAGTAGCAGATTGGAAACAGAACCTGCGAGATTCGATGGATATAATAATGGGTTGTCGAACGGGGCCGTGAAGTAGGATGGCTTACTTGAAAGGGGACATCGGCAAGCGTCTTGGCGATATAATACGACTTGAGAGTATACCAATAATTCATGTGTTCCCGAATAAAGACTGACATCTCCAGCGGAACTGCGAAATACCGAAAATAAATGATCCGCGAAGTAAAGAGAAAAAACGCGACATGCTTTGAAGAATGCATTTTGGTATATATAATCATATGTATGTGGGATTTCATACTGATAGATATTACAAGATAACATCCCGATCATATACAAATGCAAATGGTATTCGTGCATAGAGAATACAGCAAGTAAATTTGACGCAGACGATTTTCCGTGAACGAGCTATTAGCGTATCCTTATCTATATAAATTATAAATGCATACCTCGCCCATAGTTTATTTAAACATGGAAGGTGACTAGTTCGGTATTGACACGGCACGGCCACGGTACATCGGGGATGTAGCTCAGATGGTAGAGCGCGCGCTTAGCATGTGCGAGGTACCGGGATCGATGCCCGGCATCTCCATTTTACGAAATTATTTAATTTTCCCCGAATTCATTATCGCACTTGAACTATTCGCATCCAGTGTATTCTAGAAATAAACGCAATCTTGTGGGGAATTCGTTTGATAAAAACTTTAATGAAGTGTTGATGAAAGGGCAGGAAATAAACCACGGCGATATCGAGAGCATATTAATCAATTGCTACTGTGTAGTGTAGTGGAGCGGTTTATGTTACATTCTCATACCATTTTGGTGAAACATTAATGTAAGATAACCCTACGTCGCTTCATTATTAATACACAACACTCGAATCCAATCTAATAAATAAGTTCGATTTCTAATGCGGCCGTATCGATTCGAGGATCTGGATGTTCACACGAGTCGACGAGGTGGCCGAGTGGTTAAGGCGATGGACTGCTAATCCATTGTGCTCTGCACGCGTGGGTTCGAATCCCATCCTCGTCGGTGTTCAGTGTTTTTACGAGGTTCTCCTTCTTTTGTTGCCGACTAGACTGCGTCACAATCACATCAAATATATGCTATTGCGTCACTAATACCCCTGATTGTCGGGACTCTCGAGGGTACCATAGTCGTTTATCGCACTATGGAGGTACAGACTATCGATATACCAGGGAATGATTTATTGATATTGCAATAAACCTGAATATGTTCTGCTGGCAGTCGTCAGCAACTAGTAGAGATTTGGAAAGAATATTGTATATCAACAATCGTATCGTAATGCAAACTCGAATAATCCAGGCGAACAGATGGCTTAAGCTTGAATTAGAACAATCAAACATGGCAATGGATCAATCAATCAATCAGTTTTATTAATATTTTCATCATTTCAAAATATCACAAGACTGCGATACAATGAAAAGATAGGACGGTGTCGAAACAACTTGGAGTAGCCTTCAAGATCAGACACCCATCTTAGCCGAGGCGAAGTAAAGAAGAGGCATACACACTGAATGAAAAGTAATGCAGAGAATATAAGGATAATTCTACTTCTGCGAAAAATTATCTAGACGGCAGACGCATTCCTTAATTTGTGATTCCTGGAGACAACTATTACCAAAATCTGAAAACCTAGTTTGTGTTACCAGAAGGAGTTGGTGTATAATCTAGAAATGCCATATTGAGCTTATCCTGCTGAGAACGCTCTTCTCAATTCTCAACGAGTTGCTTACGATCAATCCTTACGGGTGTCAGACGAAATTATTCAGCTTTATTTCAATATGAATATATTATTCAACCACTGATTGTGTAGGTGTACTCACACGTTAACACGGTTGGCATTAGCGACGCGAACATGACGAAGAGTATCGAAAAAAACAAGCATCCCGGATTGTTCATATCTGCGTCTTTCCCCACGTTCAAGTACAGTAGCCCGATCAAGATTCCGATCACAATGTGACTCATCAGACGCAGATGAGTCAAAACCTGGATAATATAACATGGCGTGTGGACGATTATATTGCTTATTGGTGTCGCGGGGCATACCTGGTCTCGTATTATGGATAAAAAAGTACGCTCAAATAACACCGAAAACTGCGTCCAACAGGTCGTATCGAATGTCTTGCAAGAGTTCATCTCCGTGTCGCAGTCCTATAACGAATGCAGAATACTATAAAAGCAACATAGTATTTTTACTCTGCTAGAGTTCTACTGCTAGGAAATATTGTCTTCAGCAAGGGGCGAATTTTCGATGCAGGAATAATCTTATAATCCCCAAATCCGTCTATAATAACTTATCCAAGGCTCCTGTGTAATGAAGAACCAGCAGCCGGGTGACCTTCGATAGAACAACAGGGCGATATTATCAATTGAAGGTTTAACTGTTCATATTTCAATCTCTGAAGTTGACAAAATAATTATACAATTGGGAAATGCGTATAGCATGTGCCTACATCAAATTGCAGGGACGTACGACGCGGTTCATGACTGAGGAGGCAGATTCCCTATCAGGATCAGGTTAGAGCAGGGGTGGGCAAACTACGGCCCGCGGGCTGCATGCAGCCCGCCACACCGTTCTGTGCGGCCCACGAGAGTCTAAAGAAACTTTAAATTAATTATTAATTTAAAGCAGGGGCTTGATTAAGCTTTTTCTTAGTATATTTCGCCATGATAATTCTAAGGCAGTGGCTCTCAAACTGGGGGGTGCACCCCCCTTGGGGGCGTGAAAGCATCTAAAGGGTTCGCGAAGCTGACCTCAACTGAATTTTTTTTTTCGCGCTCCGCGCGATTTACATCACAGAGTTCAACTGATAAACATCACAGAAATCCTAAACGAGATTGACATAATTCGGATCACGAGTGTGATTTCAGATTGGCCACTCCAGTTTTAATTAGTTCAGTGCGTGTCTTTGGTAGATTCGTTCTCTGTATGCGTAGAATTATGGTAGTTATATTTTATCTACACATAGCAGAAGTGTGTTTGAAGCTAACATGGTTATGATGCTGTCGGCATTGTGTGTCCTGGAACTGAACCAAAAGTGGAATTAGTAAATCTATGAACAGATTACCCTATTCTCAGAATCGGGACAACCGACTTTCATCTGTAATAATATAAGCATATTTATTATCTCCATGTCCTCACTATGTAATCAAATACCAATATTGCGTTTTGGTTAATTATCCCCATTTTATTTAGTGCGGCCCGCGAATGGATTCAGATGTTGAATGCGGCCCGCGAGCTCAAAAGTTTGCCCACCCCTGGGTGAGAGGATTCAGTTGACGACGAGTTTCTTATCACGTTAGCAGTCTTCACACGCAGCTAGACTTGGATTTCTGGACGAATTAGAGTGAAATGTTTTTATGCTCTAATTCTGGTTACAGGAGAACTGTAGAGTGCGAAACGAGCCAAGCATATGCTGCAGAGACATTTGCCGTTTTCATATGCTTATGTGAATTGTGAATGAATTCTGATTTGCATAACCTGACCTTGATTAAATTTCTAAGTTGCCACGAATTCAGTAATTCGAATACTAATCTGATTTGGAAAACATCAGTGTAACTATAATTCTAATTCTAATCTAAGAAGAAAATGTCTATTCTTTCAACCCTGCATGTATGCTACGTCAGAGCGAAAGACACGGGTGGTTGGTGGCGAACGAACCGAACCGAACCGAACCGAACCGAACATCAGGCATATATAATCCTCTCCATCCATATTTATCCGTATACGAAGTCCCTTTGGCTGGTTTAATTTAACATAGACGTGACGGGTATGGAATATGTATGGTCAATGGTGATGAACCATCCACCCTTCACCGGGGATGTAGCTCAGATGGTAGAGCGCGCGCTTAGCATGTGCGAGGTACCGGGATCGATGCCCGGCATCTCCACTTTTCGAAAATCTTATCTTTTCCGACTTTATCATCACAATTGAGCAATTTCATAACATTACCACTAACTTATTTTCCAACACAAATGCAGATATGAAACCCAGAAGGTTAGCGGATTCAGGCGACTTGTTTGTCACGTTCGCACTCTTAATAGGCCCCGGTACTACGTATCCACAATTGAATGTTGGTAAGGGAAGTACATAACAGCTATATCAGTAAGATGAAGTACATCTGTGCGCTTCATGTTGGCGGTCGTAACTGCACAATTCATACCAGCAATCTAGGGATGGTGTGAACCTCTAAAAGGTTCAGGTTCGTGTGAACGCGAACCTTTTTGAAAGGTTCTGTGTGAACGCGAACGTGAACCTCATGACGTCACATGACGTCATATTGCTAATTCCAACCCTACATTTCAGTGAAGAGATAGCCTGTAATATATTAATGTACGTACAGTACACAATACCTAGCGACGACTCGGGCTACATAATGCCACTATGCTGAAGGACATGTTGACGTTTTGAACGCCGCCAAATGTATTAACCGGGTCAATCAAATGCTGTATCAAATCCCATAAATTCAATATCTTCCGTCGCTTTGCGGACTTGCGAGGGAAGATAAGCTTACACCTTAACGGACTAGGCCCGACCGGACAATGCATTCTGCATCTGAGTATTGCTATGTTGATATTGAGCAGAGTGTAAAACGGGTTTCTATACCTGCTACCGATATTGCCCCACTAACAAGTTATACAGCAGTAGCAAACACCACAATCGCACGGATTTTGTTTTTATGATACAATAAACATACGAAGTCAAGATTGACCCCATACACCTGCTGGATTTTTTTACATCAGACAATTGTATCAATTCCATTGATTGGTTGAATAAGCATCATTTGCTGACTACATGTTGTGTATTTCGCTCTTGATGATGTGTCATTACGGGCCAAGCTCACAGCAGAGAGTCACTAAATTCTCACAGACGGAAAGCTGGGTATTTCGAGCAAATTTTTATAACAGAGCAAGTATAAATGTTGAGATTGTCAAGGTGCATGCTCGTTCAGTGTTGATTTTTTAATGCTGCCAGCGTCATTCATATAGAGCGGCCCGCAGTTGAAATACAATAAATTTCAATCAAAAATGTTATAATGAAGTTAAAATAGTAATATATGAAAAAATGTTCACAGTGCAGAACCTTCCAAGGTTCGTTTGTGAACGTGAACCTCGAAATTTTTAAGGTTCACACACAGAACGCGAACGTGAACCTCACGTTCACACCATTCCTAAGCAATACACAGTCGGCGCGCGAAGTCGCGCATTGTTTGAGTGAACTGAGATGGTCGAATTGTTAAGCCAACAGTCGGTGTGGCTCGACTTAAATTGTTTCACTGCGCGCGCTCAGTGCGCTATCATCATACGTAACAACGCAGATTTTCACATTCCTTGACGATTTTGAAGGAGTTTTAGCGCGTTGACATTATGAATGTTTCGACTCGGTGCTATACAATACCATTCGATTGATGTTCAGTAGCGCTGTAGCCAATGTTCCCTCTAAGCTGCGCACGTGCGCAATTGCCCCGTGCTGAAACGGTTTCTGCGCACAGAAAATCTAAGCTGTGCAAGAAAAATCGGAAGTGATGACTTTTTTATTTTTAGTCGTTACGCACTGCTGTCCAAGAGACCGCGCAGTGAGTTGGTGAGTGCGCGCAGACTCGTTAAAAATTAGAGGGAACATTGCCTGTAGCAACAAGCCCACTACGACTCAAGTACGAGTGTTCCTACTTAGTGCTGCAGATGACTGTCTGTGTTGATTCACTGCCGTTCCATGATCCATCAATAAACCCATATCTAAAATGTTATAGATTTGCATATATAAATCAAGAACGCATGAATCGATTTCGAAGGTGTCGGTCCATTACAGCTACTCCTCGCCATGTCACTAATTCGTGTTGGTTGAAAATGAGGTCGATATACGCGCATAACATTTCCTGCTATGATGTATACCGCAGAAATGACCACGCCATTTTCAAAATCCCCGATATGATACGCTACTCGCAGATCTATCGATACTGCATTCTCGGCAGAGAATGGTTGTTCAATTGTAGGCTCGCACTATGCGACTAGAGTCAGGGTTGCATTCACAACAAAAATCTATTTAAAACTGACATGTTTAAAATATGGCCCGTTTTTAAAACATGTGTTCAATTTTTAGCCAGCGGAGTTATTCGAGTTTTCCGTTGATAATTCTCGGATTATCCGTGGTTAGTGGATAATCCGAGAACTATCAACGACAAACTCAAATAACTCCGCTTCTACTATTTGGAATTGAGTCAAATTTGTTTTGTATCGTTTTTGAAGACAACTCAACAATTTCATGAGGTTAACAGAAAAATGTGAAATACATTTTTTCAATTTTGCCTAATAAAATAAAATTTTAATTGACTCTGCGGCGGCTTATACTTGTTAGAATTGAAGCGTGAAGCGTTTTTTTTGGGTAACCTGACAATTCAATTAGTGAATGGCTGGAATCCGGAAAAAACAGTTATTATTGAACAACGCCTACCTCTCAAAGCCATAAAAAGGGGAAGAATAGCGACAAAGATAACATTTGGACGCTCTAGCTGACGAAATTATTGAAAAGATGGAGACGCCGGGGATTGAACCCGGGGCCTCACACATGCAAAGCGTGCGCTCTACCACTGAGCTACGTCCCCACTCGAGCATACGTTGAATTCGAACCAATCAATTTAGAGCGATATGAATTGACAGGTTATTGACCAACATATCCTTGATTTCTGTTTGAAGATCTCTGTTAGTGACACGTATGGTATAGTATAAATAATACGAACATGCTCACCATTGTATTATTCATTTGCCTAGCCGCGTTTAGGAGAAACTGCGGCGATTCTTGACTGCTTTCAACTGTCGGAGAAATCTCGGTCTCGTTTACGAGTGCGAGATCGCTCTTGCTGGATATGGACGCCAATTCTTTTGCGTTATGGCCGTTGTCTTTCTGTAGCGAGTAGGAATAAGGAACGCACTATCATGTGCGTATCAGACTGCTAACTAACCTCGTCGGCCTGCTGCGAGTAGAACTCGCATTTGTTGGCGTTGACGGATTTGACTAGAATTGGATTGACTTCGCCGTATTCCCCGGCAGCTACCTCGATCACTGTGAACATTACACTTTTTCATATATTGCGCGTCAGGATTAGTATCAGGGCCGGAGTTGCACAGCACATGCACAACTACAAAATTTTCAGATTATGATAATTAGATTATAATTAGAATTATAGTTATACCGGTTATTCCAAATTATAGACTACAATTTGAATTATAGCTAGTTCGTTTCAAATTATACTAAAACTAGGACATTGAATCATGTTCAGTTCTTTCTCATTTCACGAATTAGATTTGAATTATAAATTACCGGCACTTAGCAGTAATTATTCCAATTAGACATATAACTAGCTGTTTCAAGTCACATGCCTGTAGCATACTATGCATGCGTGCAAGAATCTCGACCCCTAAAATCTGCGCCCAGGTCTTCGATTCTGCTTAGCCCTAGTAACAGCGCCCACTGCTGTAAGAAACCTATGAGTGTCATTTGCTATGTAATAAACGTGTCATTACCGTAATCTGCTGGGTTATGATACTTCGGACAGTTGAGTCCGTGGTCTCTCAAAAACGGAAGCAGACCGGCCACGGAGCCTTGGTAAATACACTGTCCTTCTCCGAGTATGTAGAGCTGCAAATAGTAATTAAAAGTATGAGGTTGAAAAAAAACAGAAAGCGAGAGAAATAACCCGGCGTGGAACAAATTGAGTTGGAGCGTTGCATCAAGTCACTGATATATCGTATTGCTCAACGCTCATAGTTCGTGCGTGAAAATTCAGTTTTATAATTAAAGATTCTTGTAAAAGTGGAGATGCCGGGCATCGATCCCGGTACCTCGCACATGCTAAGCGCGCGCTCTACCATCTGAGCTACATCCCCGGTGTTCAACTTCGTGTTCACGGCGTCTCAATGGCAAACATGCATGCAATTTCACTAAGTTCAATTCAATCAATTGAAAGGGAGCGAGTAGCAGTACTTCTTAACTGGGTCTCCCCCACGACTCAGACAGTAGTAGCTCTGATCTGCAGTAAATATTCATTATAATCACGTTGTTTCGCGTGAAAATCATATTTTATTCGTTCGCCAGGTTTTTAAGGTTGAGAACCACTGGTTTAGCTATATTATGTTCCGATTAGGGTTGCATTTCAAACAAACGGTGTTCCAAATTTAAAAATTGTATAATTATGCCATAATCGAGTAAATACTTTCGAAAAACATGTAGCATGAGCCAACGGACGATTTGCACCAGATATAGTCGGCGTATATACGATGCCGGGTGGCTGAACCCGCGAAATCGTCGTCGGCTCAACAGTTTATCACGTAGATATAGATGACTGATACGGAATGGGTGCTCTGATGATAACGACCGCCGACCGTAAAATTGCTGCCTAACGACGCAGTCCCAATTAAAGGAATTTTTGGTCTGTTCATGACAGTGGTCGGGAGCTATTTCGTCGAAGGGGCTATGTTTACCCTATATTTTCAATTGTCAATGTCAATCCACTGCGACGTCATAATAAACGATTCGTGACGTCATGGCTAAAAAACATGTTTTAAACAAGTGCCATATTTTAAACATGTTTGAGTGACCGAGTACTCTTGTATTCTCCCAGAACTCAAGCAGGTTTTGTTCAAGTCCACTATACTAGTTATGATTTTAAGGTTTATAATACTTACTTCTAAATCGCTACTTTTAATTGTACATGAGTAGATATTTACGACGACAGTTCTACTTCTATTTGAGTGTCAACGATGACCAGTTTGACCACCGCTAGATGTAGCGTACACTATCTTCAATTGTTCATATACAGACAGATACATCTTCCAAACTAGATATATCATCACTTTTCTTGCGCGTCATTACAACACACGCGTATTACCTTATCAAACATCTCAAACAGTTTCGCGCTAGGCTGATGTATAGTACAGAGGACAGTCCTTCCACCCATCGCTAATGACTTCAGTAGTGAAAGAACTTGGTAACTCGAAACGCTGTCCAACCCACTATAAAATATCAACATCAATCCGCGAATGATTCTCCGAACCGCCTGTCAAACGACATTGACCCCCACCTTGTCGGTTCGTCGAAGAACATCACCGGCGGGTTATTGACAAGCTCCAGCGCGATTGCTAGTCGTTTTCTCTGCCCTCCAGAGAGATCGGACGTTCTGGTTTTACGGCACAGCATCAGTCCCAGCGTGGACAAAATCTCTTCGACTAGGCTTTTCTTGGTTTCATCGCAAACGGAACGGTCTAGCTTCAAGCGAGCGGAAACCTGTATCGTGAAACGTAAGATCTGTTAGCGATGATATAGTCTACAAACTGCGTCATACTGGAATGTATGCTGAGGATTGACACTGAATTTTCCAAATTAGATTAGAATCAGGATTACTGAATTGGCTAAAAATTGCAAATTGAACTAAATTCCGAATTAAAAAAAATACAGCAAAATGAAGTTCTATTCATATAATTAGCACGAGAATGGCCTGTACACCAAGCTTGGCTCGTTTGGCGCTATGCAGGTCTACTGTGGCATTTTCAGGAAAACCAGAAACTATTTATTATCTTTATAATTAGAGGATAGAAAAATTTCACAAATTAGATTATAATTAGTTTAGAGGCATTTTGCTGTATATAGTTTTTAGTTTAGAGGAATAGAATTATCTAGCTGTCGAAGTCATGTAACAGCGTTTTGTTACGTTTGGACTCGGGTTAGTTCGGATATCAATAATTTTTACTATCCGGATAACGGATATATCCGTATATTTGGAATTTATCTAACCGGTAACCGGATAATAACTGCCAAGTGCGACAATCGATTTTACGAGGTTTACTTGAAAAATGGGTTGGAAAATCATTGCACAGTGTCATTGTAGATCTGCGTACAAGCGCAGTACGAGCGAATACGAGAAAAATAACGCAAACCTAATGTTCACTGCTTATGCAACGCCATCCTTATGAAGCACAATGCATCAATTGTGGAATTCTGTAGACGGGACCGGAGTTTTGCAACAAAGAGCCCACATGCAGTAAATGGTCTGAATAGTAAGCAGCGCTTCGTAGAGGGTCTGAGCTTGGCAGGTCGTTTCCCAGAAGCTTCAAAGACTTGACATTTATTTTGGACCATTCTCCTGTTTAGGTTTAGAGTACTGAAAGGACGAGTAGCTGATACCGGAATTGCTGCCGACATGATAGTTCGCTCTAATTCCTCCTTGTGAGATTCACGCGATCAGGCGCGTAGCCAGCCGAAAAATAAGGGGATTTGAAATGAAAGGAGGGGTCAATTTGTTTTCGAATTAAGCATCATCGGAGTCAATAACGCATGCACGCATGTACGTGCAATGTAGATGTTTGCGAACATCCGATGTCATTCAGTTTCGCAATGTCACTTTTTAATCACAATCGCTGATCAGCATACACTTAAAACGGCATATTGTCTCCAAGCCATAGAGAGATAGGAGCCAACGCATGTCATGCCGGAGACGCGACAGTTAGGCCAGCGATGATATATGTTCCGTACCAGGCCTATTGCAGATGCGATTGTGTGGCCAGCGATAATATCGTGCTCACCAAGCCAATGCAGATGCGATTGTGCAGGCCCGCGATGGTGTAGTGTGCAAGCGCAGTGTGCGCAGGGCCTATTGCAGATGCGTTTCTTCAAGCCAGCGAAACTAGGCTTGTTGGTGACGTACCATAATAACGTAATGATGTCTTCCCTGTAAAATCTTACCATCATGGACTCCATTACTGTGAGATGCGGCAGCAACTTGTCGTCCTGCATGATGTAGCACGACATTTTCCGAAACGTCCCGGAATCTCGCGGTTTCCCATTCACCAACACTTGACCTTTCATCCCTCTTTCACTGCGCGAAATACGAAATTAGTTGCGATCATGACTCGGTGCGATTTACTCCATTGTAAGCGTACCGGTAGCCGGCGAGCAAATGCATGAGCGAAGATTTCCCTGCGCCGGACGGCCCTAGTATCCCGATGAACTCTCGCGAGTTGAAATGTCCGTGTAGGCATTTCAGTATCGTTTTATTACCTGAAATACGACGGATAATATAGATCACATGTGGGCTTGTACGAACTAACAATCTATGTTAGTTAACGGTTAACTATAGCTACCGGCAGTGGCGGCTCGTCCTATAGGGCAACTGGGGCATTGCCCCGCCTAAAATTCTGTTCAATAACAATTCTTTACCATTTATAGACGCACAGCAACCTATATATACCGAAACCACAGCGAAAATCCCATTCTTCTTGTCCTTTCGCTTGTAAATGCCCATATATAGCAAAGTCTATGCGAAAATCGAATTCACGTGTGTGTTTTCGCTTTGTGAATGCCTAGCCGGGGCATGCCCCGTTAGCGCTCATAACAAGCCTTCACTGTCTATTCTCTCAAAGACGCGCACAATAAAGAAACGGTGATTTACTCTCTCCTATCCATAAAATTACCGAGCAAGTGGGGCAAGATAGCCCTGTCGCCCCTAAGGTGTGATGTAACAATCGTATCTTTATCTGAACTCGGTTACTGTCATATGCGTTTAGTCGACCTTTGCTGGTATAGGTCGATTTTGATGGTGTTTCACACCATAATAATTCTGGAAACTTGGTATGTTATGTCCAGAGGTGGTCAGTAACGAAATACTTCTACTTTTTTGAAGTACTCAAGTAGTTTTCCTCTACTTCTAGTACTTACTGAAGTAAAACTAATTTTGGCTACTTCTACTTCTACTTCATATTTTGTGATCTACTTACTCACTTTTCGCTATTTTCAATTTGTCAAATAGAAGTAGTTTAATCCTCCAATCAGAAGATAGCCTGAGGAATTTCGGGGCTGTTTTCACGGAGTATCAGCAATTAATTTTCATAAAAGTTTAGTGAAGCCCAGAATTTTCGTCGCGCTTCGCGCGCAGTGGATATGGAATGACCAATATGATTTCACGAAAGTAACGGTGAATATAATTTAGGTAGCGGGTTGCATGGTTCCGTTCACACCGCATTGTCGCCCATATGAAATATTTCATGACAGTATATATGGCCCAATAACGTTTGAAAATGATGTTTCGCAATCTAGCATTTACTTATCATATCGTTGTCTAGCAGTCCATGGCGTGTCCTAATGAGGAAAAGTGGGCTCTGACTTTTTTTTTAGCTTTAGACCTGTTTTAGCATACAACCTTTGAAACTTTCTGGACTAAAGACATGAAATACATTTTCCGCTTTTTGAAGTAGTATTTATATTTCACTTTCAATTCCCAGTATAATACTTTGAGTTCTAAATTATATCAGTTCTCTGGTCAGGAGAACATACATGTTCAAGTATAAAAGCAAGTGTAGTAATGCCTTGAATTTCCGGAAATAAAGCTACACAATATGGCATTTTTACGATCCACCATATTATATATTAACGTTTACTAATCGCGCAAAGTGTGTACACCGTATCCGATACAACTTCTCCGTATTGCTCTTCGACTAAACTACGGGCCTTGTAATATGGGGGAGGGTGCTATTTTCTACAACGTGCTGTTCGAGTAAACAGCATCGCATTGCCATATCATACTATCATTTTCATCCCATCATGCGGACGAACGCTTATGATGTCGCAAATTAGATACCTTCTGGTATGCATCATTATGTAATAAGCTCTGCACCTTTCGCATAGCTCAATTTGTAGCTTTTGACAATCAGTGCGAACGAATTACGATCGTTTTCACAACTACTTACTTACTTGAGTAGATTTAAAGTCAGTCAATTCTACTTCTACTTCAAGTAGTTTTAGGTTGCTTATGGAAGAAGTACTTCTACTCGTACTTGAGTAGATTTTTTCCGTCGCTACTTCTACTTCTACTTGAGTAGCTTTCTTGACTACTTTGACCACCTCTGGTTATGTCGTGATGGTGGTATTTAACACTGCCCCAAGTTTCAGGGTTTCTACTTAAAGATGGGAAGCGGGTGGCGCAGTTGGTTAAACTATAGATTACTAACCTACGGATAGATACACAGGTCACGTCGTTATGCTCCGGCAAGCAGTTACACTTATTGCTGAGCAATCTAAAAGCAGCATAATCGGTGGTGTTATAACTTGCGACCCGAGTGGTGAAATTTAATGAAATTGGTCTTAAACGAGAGCTACTGTCGCACTGATTCTGAGAATACAAATTAATATCTTGTCAGGGAAATGGAACCACGTCAAAACATCCCTCAAATTCTGAAAATCGGCATTGTTCTGAACAATCGCTTGACGATATTGCCATTGTTATGTCCATCGTGTTGCGGTGTTGCCATTGTTGGAACAATGCCGATTTTCAGATTTTGAGGGCTGTTTTGAGGTGGTTCCATATCCCCGACAAGATTTTAATTTTTATTATCAGAATCAATGCGGCAGTAGCTCTCGATCGGGACCAGTTTCATTACATTTCAGCCCTCGAGTCGCAAGCTATACCTCCACCAATTATGCTGCTTTTAGATTGCACAGCAATCAGTGTAACTGCTTGCCGGAGCGTAACGACGGGACCTGCGTATCTATCCGTAGGTTAGTAATCTATAGTTAAACGCTGCAGTCACGACACCAATGGTTGTTGGTTCGAGTCTCGGCTCTGCCATGTTTTTATGTGTCGGAGGTTTATCTGGGCTCCTCATCGCCGATCCCGTTGTACATACAGCACCTTGAAAAGCCCAGAGGAAGGAAGAGAGAGCCGAACTCTAGAAAGATGGCAGCAAATGACCAAGTTCAAAGAGCGAAACGCTAAAGACATCTGGCATTACTGAAATTAATGTACTGGGCGCAAATGACCTTGTAGGCGATAAGCGCCAATGTTGTGTGAATAAAACGAACAAACGAACTTAAAGATTAGGGTAGTAATTCCGTTTCCGAAGTTGAGTGTGTGCTGATCCGTCATGTATCGCAAACAGATTTTACTCAAAAGTCGGTATTGGTATCCCCTGATTTTGACGATGTTCCATACCGAGATCGGTCATGACATTTGGCACGGTAAGTCTTAATGTTAGTATCGAACGCTGTACCAAGTTTTAAGTTTGTCACTGAACTACGTTAGTGGTAATTTCGTTTCATAAGTCGAGTGAGAGCTGACTCGTCATTTATCGCTAACATATTTTACGCAAAACCGGTATTGGTCTCTATTGATTTTAACGTCATGAGCTTTTGTACGGTATGTCTTGATTTTAGTATCGAACGCTGTGCCAAGTCTCAAGGTTGACACTCAGTGATTAGGGCAGTAATTTCGTTATCAAGGTCGAGTATGGTGGAGATGTGCGCTGATCTAACACTTTAGCCTACCTAACGCATTGCTGATTTCACGCAAAAGCCGGTGTATCTGTGCTAACGTTAACTGTGTTCCATACTGAGATAGGTGATGAGATGATGATATCATGAAACAGTTTACTAACATTCTCGGTTTGCATTCAAATATTTACTTTTATTTTATATTCTCCAATGTCAATTTCACCGTGAAATTAGGGCCTTCAAGCCATTTGCTTACAACACCCTGTCAAGCGCGATAGCTATTTCGTTTTCGATTGTGGCTAACAGCTGATCACTTGATCAGCCTATTCGTCAGTAAATTTTACGCAAAATTCGGTGTTGGTCTGTTCGTATTAATTTTGACAGTGTACCATACCGAAAAGGGCAATGAGGCTACTTCTCGATGATGTCATGTAACAGTGTACTAAGTTTACGGCTTTCATACTCGTATTTATTCGGCAATATATTTTCCAAAGGCGATTTCGCAGCAGACATATAGACAGAATGCCGTATGTGTCGTGTTACAGTCTCCAGTTTCAAGGCCAGAATCTCCTATGCTGTACCGTGACCGAATTTCCTAGGCTGCTATCCTTAGTTCTGCAGAATCATGTTTTGGATTCAATATGACAGGCCCAATCTATGAGATAACAATTGCGTATGTGTCCGAACTCGTTGACCTTTCCAGTTAGGCTTACGCAATCTCTCGAGTTATAGTCATTTCCATTTCTGCACATAATTAGTCAGGTCAAGTGCGAACATGAGAACCGTGTCGAATCTTTGTTCCGTACGCCGTTTACGCAGTTACCACACTTCAAGTCCTAGCTCACTGGCAGACCTCTCGCGGCACATACGTTATAATCACTGTTGTCGGGAAATTCATGTTACCGTACCATCATTAAGTTACTTGTTTACGTTGAAAAACGCCATTGTGACGTCATCTTGATAAAAAGTCGCTTGCAGCCCTTGCCCCACCACCCGACATTGTCACGAGCCGCCACTGGCTACCGGTACTGGATATTTGATTGATGCTGGTTATAGTCCTAGTAGCGGATTTTTAAAAGTGATTAGTTTTGGCCCTAGCTACAGTTGCGAATTCAATCCTGAAAAGTGAGTACCGGTAGTCCTGGTTCTGGTTGCGCATTTTGAAAATCTAATAGTTTGTATATCGTAAGTCTGATGACATAAACACAGTTGACAACATGACAATTTTCGGCTTTTCCAAATTAGATTGGAATTAGAATTATATAACCAAACATATTTTTCAAATTAGAATAGAAGAAGAATTGCTGAATTCGCAAAACTTACAATTGAAAATTACTCAGCATTAGAAATGAACGCAACAAAAATCAAATTCACTTCATATCAAAACATATCATATCATATCATATCATAACAACGAGAATTTCAAATGCTTGGCTCGTTTGTAGCATTTTCAAGAAAACCAGAAATTGCATTTTAATTAAAATGACAGCATAGAAACATTTCACAAATTAGGTTAGAATTAGATTACCGCCATTAAGCTAATCTAATCAGGCAACTAGAACTACGCGGTGTAAATATAGTAGTTAATGATGTCCATGTTGCAACCACTGATTGCCGACACGTTGAACGAAAAAGTCCTGGTTTAACAAAACGATTTTCATTAATGACTGCTTCCAATCAGACGAAGGCATCTTGACATAATACCATAAATTGTATTGGAAAGTTTGACAATTCACCGCCTGAACAACAACACCACAGAAACGCAATTCATATATTAGTCTTGATTTCTGAATCATGGAATCGCCAAGTCATTGCATTCAATCATACAACACGGTAATGTGCGATACCAGGTCGTGTTGTCTCAAAACAGAATTGATTCAATTGAATATACTGTCGCGCAATTGCAAAATATCCCGAGTTCAGCGACTCCGTAACGATTACGTAACCAAGTTCTTCGAAATCAAGCTGTGATGTGATGGCCAATACCCAGTTTCGATACGCAGTATATATACAATTATTCTGCTAGTAACAGATATGTATGATAAACAATATATATGAATAGTTATAAATATCTCAGTTATAATTGAATTAAGTGCTGGACTGCTGGTTTACCAATTATCATATGTATCGTAATCTAGGGAACTATAGGGCACAATGATTTTTTTCGAGAACTGAAAATATACGCTCGTTGCCCATATAAGAGTTAATTTATCAACGGAAATTTTAGTTTCGATAGTATTTTCAATTTTAGAAGCGTTAAAACCTCGATTGGCCGCATCGCCGCATACGAAATATGTAGTACAAAGCTACGCAGTGCGCATGTTCGCGCCAATAACATATCCGCACAGTCGTGATGGATCAACCTGTGATGCAGAATTGGCATTATATTTTTTGTGGTAGCATAAAAGGTAGTTTTCGAAATTTCCGAATCTTTGATAATGCTATGACGTCATAATGAGCGAGACCCGAATACGATACTAGATTTGATCACGTATTGAGAGCAAAATACGTTATCTCATCAACTGCGTGTTATCTTGATTGATTAAGGTCATGCAAGTTAAAAACCAAGCATCTGTCACATCATAGCGCTCAATAAAAGACTCTCATCTGAGAATTGCAACACCGAAATAATCTATGAATCGAACGTTAATTGCATTCAATATCAAGAACGGGTTTCATCGATTCGAAGTTGTACAACAGACGCTACTCCCGTTCACTGCCCGATAGTACACCCTGACATGCCCTAGTGGGGTTATTTCGTGTCACTGACATTGTGCATTGCGCAAATTCCACAGGAGATTCAATATGTCTGCATATAATAAACACGGAACCATTGTAGCGAGTGTGGCCGATATATAAACTCGAAATCCAAGCCTAAATATATATTCATAATCATGTATACGCATTATGTGGGCCTCAAGCAACAGCTCAGCGACGACAAGCTATCTATATCCATTCTCGTGATGAATAATTTAGTCTAAAATTGCGGTAAGATTTTACGTTTACGAGGAAGTCTTTCTAAAGCAGCTATGAGCATCAAACTGGTACTTAACCGAAAAAACTAACTGTGCAGATGGCGACCTTAATACCTAAAGTACCAGTAGATACATATATTGATGATAACGTGATACGTAACGAATTTTGGTATTCAATTCTGTCCAAGGTCTGACGATATTAAATCCACTCATGTATACAGAAAACCTCAAGTACTAAATCGGGCCAGCACTGAAACTCAGTTCGCGAATTAGGATAAAGTAACGATGCCATAATATAGGAGTATAATACAATATGCAGCGAGTACTATACGTGGAAGGTCGTAATGTTCATACAGTCACAGTAAAAATAGGCTAGCGTAAATAATTTATCATTTTAGACAATTGAAGGCAATATAATATCATTGTGGAAGTGAAATATCTGAATTTTATTCAGAATTGCGATTTCAACCATCGCTTAGTGCGATTCAGTATTGGCAGGTAACGAAATTGCCATGAATAGGTCTCCACATCTCGCTTATTATTGATTCAATTTTATATAATATATATTTACCTTTGTTTCGGAATATCGACCCTTCCCGAACAGAGTAGCTGAGATTCGAAAATTTGATCTCCGCAGACTTGAGTTTCGGCAAGTGACAAAACTTTCGAGCGTCCGTGATATCGTTTTCGATCTACATCGGAAACATAAAGATCATCATCATCATTGGTTTATTAGCAATTTTATCAGTTCAATACACCACAAAAAATGCGATACAATGAAAAGACAGGAAGATGTCGAAGCGACAAGGAGTAGTCTATGGAATCTGACACCCACCTTGGCCTAGGGCTAGGCGATGTAAAGAGGAGGCATGCACATTGCACACTGAATGAAAGTAAAGAATATAGTATATAAAAAGAAAGCGACAAGAAATAGGGTGGCATGTCATGGGAAGCGAGATCGATAGGTCAGGTAAGATTACGCGTATGTTGGAGCGAAATTACAGGGCCGGGCAGAATCTAATACGCGAGCACAGCCTGTTTAAGCCTTATAAAGGCTATAGATTCTGAACAGTGTATTAGTATCGAAAATTGTGACGTCACAAGCAGTAAGATTTATATGGAAGGTTTAAATATGTTCCTTTCAAGCGGCCACAAATAATATAATACCCGTTCTACATCAGACTAACGATTATTTGGTATATTCTCCGACCATACCTATTTCATTGCACTTTGCGAGAAGGCTGATCAATGATCAATTTGATCATGAATTTCACATTTATGTCATTTCAAGTAACGTGCGTAGCTTTGTATTACATTTTTCGTATATGCTATGATACGACAATCGAGGTTTACAGCCTTCTACAGTGGAAAATGGCATCGAAACTATAATAATTGTCGTTAAAAAATCAACTCTTAGTGGCAAAGGTGCGTGTAATTTTTAGTACGCGAAAAAATAATCTCTCACTATTCGACTCGAATCATTTGAATTGATACTAGATTCAGATTCGAGCACTCGATTCATTCTGCCCGGCACGACAGTACGAATTTTACCGAGTTTTCGTCTTCAGTTATGAAATATGCATCCACCTTTTTACAAAGATTCTTCCGTAGCGGTAACGAACGAGACTCCAGCAAAGGGTTGCCGCATTCATCGATGACATTGTTCGGTTGTACGTTTTGTCGACCGCTCGACATCGGGGCTTCGTTTATGGACGAGAGTGCGATTATCCCCGAATCCAATCTCGTGCCTGCACTGCGGATTTCGGTGAATTTCGTTTCGTTTTGTAAAGGCTCCTGCGTCATTGTCAGTCTTGGCTCCGACATGGAGTATTGAATCACGATCGCCGTTTCTATAAAAATGGTGATTTGTTGATTAGCCTGCGGGTGCAGATTTGGACAAGTAGATAATTCCAGTTAATTACAGCGAAATGCCGGTAAAGTAATCCTAATCTACTTTGTGAAATGCTTTTATGTTCTAATTTTAATAGTAATCTAGTTTCTGGTTTTCCTGAAAATGCTACAGGAGAACCGTATAGTACGAAACGAGCCAAGTTTGGTGTACTTGTACAATGTACATGTACAGTGTACATATATATGTTGAACAAATGTTGCTGTATTTCCGTCTGAGATGGTTTCCTGAGTTACACATTTAGCGGCAAAGTATATCGCATCACTGATTGTACTTGCCTGGCAACGAACACTAGTCTGCGCCTTAAATAACTGGACCACTATCTGACACATCGATTTCGCATACCGACACATCGCACTTCATTTGTATCGATTGCATTTTATGTTATCTTCTGCTACTTTTAATTCAATGTGCCAACCGTGCATGTCTCGTATTTCAACGTTAGATTAAGAATATACGTATAGGTCAAAGGTGCATGATTCCAAGTCGTTTCGACTACTTCCTATTGCAATATGCTTCGTATTGCAATCTTCTGTTTTGAAATGAAATGAACTGAGTCAAAACTACATTGCTGTATAGCATGCTACATAACAAGCATAATATGTGAAAGGTCTGGTAACAACTATCATATGCGAAAGTGACTCACCAGATAGCAGAAAAACCGCGAAGCTCAATATACTTTTGCAGAAGTCCGCCCGGAATAGTTTACTTTTGTAGTAACTCTATTTATCTCGAACAGTGATGTCACAATGGCAATGCCTAAAATGAACCTACAGTACAATAAAAACGCAACTGTACGAAGTGTTCAGGATACAACGCTTTCGCAAATTCAGCTCAACGTAAGATTCCCACATTCTAGAGGCAGTGGTATAGAAATCGCCATATCTGTCTGTCACATAATATCATCAATAATTTGTATATACGCCTCACATCTGGCTGAATTATATCACATCTACTTTCTACAGAGTCGAAATACAAGCAATTTCTGTTGAATGAATACCAGTCAGCCTTCAAGATTACCGGACCTCGATCTGACATATCAACATTGGTTATCGACACATGCGTCATTCATTTTCATCACTAGTCGATTTATGTTATCCCTTATTTCTTTCAATCAAATGCGCGCCGCTTAATTACAATTTACATCACCTAGGCCCGGGTATGGGTGACTGGTTTCAAAGACTACGATTTGGAAAGCTGATGGCTGCCAATTTGTGGTGAATACAGAACGAACCTCCACCCTGTAACCGTTAGAATATTTTAGTTAAATTCAACTCAGGTCACACCTGTCCCAGTAAAAGACAGAAGTCATAGGCCAATGCAATGTTAGGAAACACTTGTAGGTTGCTGCATCTTCTGTTGTAACTATTAGCTTGACTACAAACTATACTGACACTGACGTTTATCTCGCTGTACATAATTCATAACCATCTGCAGTACCACCAACAAGAACATGCCGCTATGATCTTCAATTTCCTACATCATTGCTCCATGCATAATTTCCCACACCTCATCCGTTCAGTCTGAAACCTACCATTCTTACCACAAAGAAACAGCACTCAGCGGTTGCGCTGGCCAACATCACACGCTATTGATTTCCGATTGAGTCAAACGGATTCGCGATATTGGAATGTTTCATCGCAAGCATTCTTTCTCGGCCGATCACTTCATCTACAAGTTCACGTCACGATAGCTATACGCGGCAGTCGAGGTCATGAAAATTTGATGATTAGCGTGATGAATCCATCAGGCAGTAACACCCGCACCCTCAACCTCCGAATTTGGGGGGTAGACGCTACGATTAAAGAAATATACAAACCCTCAGGAAATACACCTTCTGGCATAAAGGTAAGTTCTCTTCATATGGCTAGTGGCTTTTGGAATGCTCTGGTTTAGTTCATTGCCGGCAATTCAATTGACTAAAACACCGTGGGTCATTCTTCATATAGTTAGGTCATAAATGATATGAGCATTACACATGTAGCTAATTAGTCGCATTGGTGATAGAAATCCTGAAAAGAAGACGATACTGGTACAGAAACAGTGTGGTATAGGAATTACTCCTGGTACAATATAGGGCAGAGGCGAGCAACATACGGCCCGCGGGCCAGATCCGGCCCGCGACATCATTTTGAGCTGCCCGCAGATCTGAAAGAATTGACAATTATCATGCGTCGCAGAATGAATCCAAATGTTTGCCAACCTTAGAAAGATGTTCATGAACCTACTTATGTTCTGTTCGGGTCTACGTATATTCCCGAGCAAACATTTTCGACCATGAACAGAAACCAGACAAGGCTCCGTTCCAATATAACTGATGTTCAGTGTTCACGTGCAGTCTTTACTCAAGGGGTTCTACATACGTGCAAGGTGCAGCCAGAGTTCAAAGAACTTGTTGACATTAGTAGTACATTAGGGTAATAAATCCGTTGAATACTGTTTTTTGTCTATGCTTTAAAGCTAAAGTTTACATTAAATACGGTTTATTCCTTGTATAGGTGGATTAATACGCGAATAATGTATCGATCCGGCCCGCCGAGTACTTAATTTTCCCATATCTGACCCGCCGACCGGAGAAGTTGCCCGCCCCTGATATAGGGTTTTCAAAAAAATCTTTTTTCCGGATCCCGAGGATTCACTGATCAGATTGTTACGTTGCTTAAAACGCCACACACCAAATTTGGCACAGTTCCTGCCTGTAGACGCCGATTCAGAATCAATTGAAATTTATTATTCATTATAAAAAAAAACTAAAATCAAAAACGATGCGAAACAAATTTGACGCAATTCCAATCCGTAGAAGCGAAGTCGCAAGATTTTTTTATTGATAATTCTGGATTTTCCCACCGTCAATGCTATTTTTGCAAATTTAAAACTTTCAACTGCAAGTATACTTCGCTTCTACTGGTTGGAATTGAGCAAAATTGTTATGCATCGTTCTTTTAGGGAGCTTAACAATTTTATGGGGTTGACAGTAAAAATCGGCTCTGCGTCGACTTTTACTGGTTGGAATCAAGCCAAATTTGGTGTGCAGCGTTTTTTAGGCAACGCAACAATTTAAGCAGTGAATCCCCGAAATCCGGAAAAAAGTTATTTTTATTTTTGAACAACCCAATCATTGTAATTTACGTATTCATTAATCTTGTATGGGGTTCCCCTAAGTTAGGTGGACGATCACGTAGCTGGGTCCCGTTGTAGACTTTTGGGGAAGCTGACATAGTTCTGTTGTTACGGATGTGCTCTCCATCATGATAAAGGCTGTGCTGAGGGGGCGGCAGGTATTCCAAAACGTACACGTCCTACCCGACTTTCGAAGAATGACGTAAATCTAAGCGCCAGCCGACGGCCACGTCGTAACAGAACTAATGAACACCGCATGTCTGATGCGGCGTTAAAGAATTGAGTAGCGATTTTACAACTCAAATACCACCGCCGCCACTCACTTACATCGATATCCTCGCAATGGGAGTATGTACTTTAGCAGTCTTCCCGTATACTATCTTCTCAGCAGGCATCGCCACACAAGTGCACCCTGTACAATGTCTGCACATTCTAGTGATTGAACAAAGCGATTGATTTGGTTACCACGAGCACTGAATAATTTTACGGTACATGCAGCCCCGTAGCCACAAACCAGAACGTGATGTGCACCGGGTGTAGGCAAAGGCACCCGTGCAACGGGTAAGTGATATCACTGATATATAACTTTCATCTGTGTGCCTTGGAGTCGACCTTTATCAAAATACATCAGCCCAATGCTTTGCCTACAAAAGGAGTTCGTGTACCATTATAAAATCGTACACTGAACGCTCTCCTATTTGAGATTTCATTTCATGCTGGTGACGTCATATTTTGTGATACGATTGTTGATAAACAATGTTCTATCCAATTCTCTACTAGTTGCTGACGATTACCCCTGACGAGTGTCAGCCGAACATATTCGGGTTCCTTTCAAAATGAATATATACTATTCAATGGTATATTGAAGTTCTGTACCTCCAAGGAGCTCTTTGATATAATATAACGTTGGATAATGTCACAACATTAGCGTGTCAGTGTTAGGCTTACCATACGTCCTCTTTTAAGAGGATTTGTCCTCTTTTTTGACTTTTTTGAAAGTGTCCTCGGAGGACGCCCTTTTGTCCTCTTTTTTGAGATTTTGTCCTCTTTTTTGAAAATTTAGGTCAGATTTAGAGGAAATTGCGAGTGATATGCCGCAAATTAGCGCAGAAGTGAAGCTCCGGCGGGTATTTCGGAGGGAAAAGCGGTGATTTCAGCTCTGAGCGGAAAGAATACCTTTTTTTTTTTTTAGTCATCCACCTGGCAAAGTGGAATGAAAAACGTGATTTTGAGCTCTGAGCGGAAGTGATGACCTTTTTTTTTTAGTCAACCGATCATGAAGTGGGAAAAATATACCGGTTTTTGAGAATTCTTCTCCAGTTTTGCATGTCTGAAATTTCTGAAAAAGTGTCCTCTTTTTTCATTTCCGAAATATGGTAAGCCTAGTCAGTGTGTACAGTGCATGTACTGTGCAATGCATTAGAGTTGAGCCAAGTAAGACCTAGGTGTTAACTGTGCAGTGTTTTGTAAGGCATCCTAACATTTTTTTATCTACAAGCCAGTAAAATTTGAGAAAAACTCATTTTTGAACAGCCCTAGCGTACATGTACTGTACATGACAGTGACAGTACAACCTTCATTCAACGAGGTAGGTGGAACTTTAGGTGTGGTAAAATTATGACAGGGTTGATCACGGAGCAACGCATTTCGCTCGTGGAACAGAAAAGTAGGATAGCTTGAAAATGGTCAATAACGATTGCTCTGTTATAAAAACATCTTCAAGTCCGATAAATGATACCTAACCTACTGAATCCCAGCCCAACGGAACACCGCAAGCAACAGATATAAATCTATAAACGGAAATTTAATGAAATTAATCCAAAAGAGAGCGTAATATGTAATAGTATCGAAGGCACGCGACAAAAACACACGGGAAAACCATGCAAGCGCGTAAAAAGGCGAGTATGCTGATAAAAAGGCTACGGCACGTCATAGCAAGTACACATACACATACGCAAGAAATTTCCGTACCATCGCGGGCTCATGGGCTAGTACTGGGTTATTACAAAGAAATAGAGCAGTTAAACCCTCAGTGAGTATAAATTGTTAAGGAATTGGTACATGCCCCAATGCGGACCGTTCTTATAAAGACCCTGTTAGGTAGAACAGGGCTACTCGACTGGTTAACAGTGCAATGCAAATCATCGCGACATTAGGGTCTACTTACAGCTTAGAGTCAGCGTTTACAAAGACACGAGCTTGATGATGAATAGGTTTTGCATCTGCATGACCAATAAATACCTTCATACCTTCGACGCGGTCTCACCACCTTAGAGCCTAGATTTGAAGAACTAGCATGAAATAAAAATGCTAATTTTCTCTCTAGGTTTGGCTAACAGAAGAGTAGTATCTAAATATCGTTTATTGCTTTTGCTAATATCTCTTTACCGCATTGTATCACATTTGTATGACTGTAAATTATTTCGTGAGAGTTAAAACTGACCTAACCAAATTTTAAACTTACGTAAATGTACTTTTGGTAAAATAGTCGGGTGGCCCTAATGCGGGGGTATCAAAATAGACATTAACGCAAAATCTTAAAAACCAGGGCACTGAAATAAGTTGAGAGGACACAAATGCCTCCACAACGGACATACTTCGCTGCCGCGCTGGACTCCGTGAGCCAGCCACGCCAAGCCGGCAGTTTAAAACAAGCCATGCACAGATTTAGTACATACACGAGGTACCGAATGAGTGTTGAAAGTGATAAAATGTTTAAAAATGCGAAAATCAGGGATATCAACTCCTAGATTTAGCGAATTTTTCAATAAGAAAAACGGTCGTAATGTACTAACAAAGTAAAGTAAACGGAGATATGCTGAAAATACTAAAACGAGCCGGTGCGGCTCATGATTAACGGCCACGAAATGGTGCGCAATTGCTGAATCGAGGTTTGTGTTCCTTGGAAGGCCAGGTCTGGCAGAGGTGGTCAAACCTACTTGAGTACTTTTAAAGAGTACCAGTACTCCGTTACTAACATTGAACTACCTCCGCGCGGCGGCGTACCACGCCCCGGCAAGAACCATGCAAAAATAATGTCTTGAAAGAAACCAGTCAACGCAAAATCACAACCGCAGTAGGCAATCATCGGTGATCACTATCTTATTACTACATCACAGCCGCCTAGACCCTGGCGCGCCACCAGTCCTGGCTTTATCCCCGCGACACCGGGTCACTCCTTTACTGAATTTCCTGCCCTGGCCCGGTCCGAACCGCAGAGGCGTCACGGCCTTGTCGTCGAAATAGTTGGCGCCTATGCGGCGGGTCTGGGATTGCGTGAGAGAGGTGACTTTCACGTTTTTGATGCATCCGCGTAAGCCTTGTGTGTATCTGTCGCCCGTGTACATGGGTACGTCCGGCGCGCCGCCTGTTAAGTTGAAAGCACGGTTAGTTCTGTGGGAGATCAGGTTAAGATTGGTAGCTTTGAATAGACCGATATATTCTGCATATATTCAAAAGATAACACATCTAGCTTAAGGAATACTCCCATAATATGTGATTAATGTATCGATTTCGTAACCCAGCCCGCCAATTACTTCACTTTCCCATACATGGCCCGCCAACTGAAGAAGTTGCCCGCCCCTGGCGTGAAGGATGACTTCTGTTTTTTTGCGGAGTATTGAATTAGGTTTTGCGTACTGTTAGTACTTACTCAGGTATCAAGTGCTTATATATTTTAGACCGCTTCTACCAGAACAGTTTTCAGGCAATGGTACTGACTTTTTACACTTCGGATTTGTTAAGTATAAATTAGTTTTGGGATCCGTTTTAATAACTTTCATTAGTGAATTTCTCAGAAGGACAACGCGAAATAGCTCTTGTATCACGGCAACTGCATATTTCTTAATTGTCTTTTATGCAGCAATGTTTTCGACGATTGTACCTATTTGTAGTGTTTTTAGTTAGGGTGTGTTGTTTTAGAACTCGAAAACATCGTCTCTCGCTACGAATGAATATAGATTCCTCAAGTCGTTGTGGCACGTTATGGCACATTTTATTTTCACATTTCAGCTAAATGCAAAGCGTTGCCTGGTAAATTATAACGATAAATTAGTACATTGAAATTAAAAACAAATCAATTTTGTAACGAGTATCCCTGTAAATTACATACCGACGAACAGATCTCCGAGGGCCAGCATATCCGAAGGGGCCGTCTCGGCTTGTACCGCGACAGGGAACGTATCGTCGTCCACCCACAACAAGGCAAACGATCCTTTTCTCAGCGCGGTGATGTTGTGCCACTGCCCGTCCGATAATATGAAACTGCTTTCCGCCGTTCGCTGGCTGCTGCCCAACTGGAAGGCGTATTCCAACCTGCCGTTCTGTAGACCCAGCAGCATGTAATCGCCGCCGCTCTGGAATTGGAAAGACAAGTCTGACTTGAGCTCGATAGTGACACAGAGATGTACAAAGAAATGCTTTATCAGTATTGTCAGGTGGCAGATGACAGGTGATATATAATCATGACCCATTGACCATCTTCGATCCAACCGCAACCAGAGTACATGGTTGTTACAACATGATAACGCAGTGGTTCCCAAACTTTTTCAGCTTGTGGCACACTGGAAAAATTATAAAACTCTCGCGGCACGCTTAGGCCAAAAATGATGGTTGTGATTGTTTATATCAACAGAACACTATAATTTTGTCATCAATTCCAAGCAGTGTCTCTCGCCGACAGCTCATGAGCTCAGTCAAAAAAGAACAGCCACATAGCCGTGAGGATGCAAATGCTAACATAAAATCATCCAATTTTTTGTAAATCAACTAGCTGTTTTTCTGGTGAAGATTGCTTGATTTAACCCGGTGTCATAATTGATTTCATTGCTACGTGCGGATATTTATCATCTGTTGAAGAAGTTGCCTTCGGAGTCGCATGTGCAATATTTCTGTAGTTCTTTTCAAAAAATGTTCTTAGAAATCTTGAAATATGATTTTCATGGAAGTTGATGAATACATACGAAATACAGTGTTTTGTATAAAAAAAGTAAAATTTTATATCTTATATTAAAAAGAGTGAAAGAAAAATACAAAACAATCCAGATTAGCCTAATACAGAATGCGGTAATACAACTCGCTGAACAGTGATATTAAGACATGGAATACATAAATATAATCACTATAACACTGAGAGTGCAATACAGCAGTTCAGCAGAGCAAGAAAATCAGAATTTCAGTCGTGCAAGAGTTCGCTTCACCCCCCCGGCCGCATGCGGGGTTACTGATCGAGATGAAAAATCCACCCGCACTAACCCGCCCTTGCAGCAAAAGTAAGCCTTCGAGATCTCTCGTCTTGAAATGCAGGCTGATCTGTTCCTCTCCGGTGTCGTGCGGAAAAGTATCTTGCGGGAAAGACACGTACGAATTGCCGCTGAATTTTCCTGAAACGATGACGCGAGACAACTAAGTTTGCTGCAAGACATTGCTGTGTGCCTTTGGAACATAGGGATAAATTAATTTCCTGGTAACGCCCTGTCGCCCACTGACTATAGCGGCTGGTATGCCATTAACATCTTAGTAAAAATGTTTGTTTCAAGTACTGACATTATACGTTCCCTGCCACTAAGAGTTGATTCATCGACAAAAATCAAAGTTTCGATACCAATTTCCACTGTGGTAGCCTTGAAAACCTGATTGGTGGTATCATAGCATAGAAAACATGTATTACAAAGCTACAAATTACCTTTGTGATGTATAACGGGCATTCTACTTTTCAAGGTTGCATAAAAGGTAGTCAAGTAGCCAAAGTCAACTTGAGTAGACTGATTGTTACTACATATTCAAAATCAGCGATTTAAAGTAGAAGTAGTTTGAAATCTTAACCGCTCGAGCAAGCGGTAAAGTAGAGCAAATCTGCTTGAGTACTCTGAAAGAGTAGAAGTACTCTGTCACTGAATAGCTCTGGTAAGGAGCCAATCGTTATTTCAGGGCTGTAATGACTCGATTTATTGGTGACTCCACTTGACTCGAGTCATTGCGCGTGACTCCAACCAAGCCATAAGATTTGAGACGAGGACGGCCAAGACGGACATGTTATTGTAACTTTGAAGAATAGTAAAGTCGCTACATGATTGGTATTTCGTCAATCAGTCCAAGTACTTGGAAAATAGTGCCAGAAACTGTTAGGGCAGAGGAAACGTAAGATATTATGAATGAAAGTCATTTCATATCACTCGAGCAGAGGTGGAAAAAGTGGATATAACCGTATTGGACTGAAAACTGAACGGTGAATATAATGACTTTGACCCTCTGCTCACTGACTTGGACTTGACTCGATGGAGAATTGAAATTGACTCGACTTGACGCGAATCAAAGCTATAAAAGTGAGATCGACTTGCGGCTCGGAACCTTTTAACGTGGTTACAACCCTACGTAATTTCATACGCAAACTCGGACATATTGCGATTTACTCGCCATGCCAACGTCACCATCGAAATACAAAAAAATCTACTCCAGCCATACCTTCGGAAGATTCTGTCGCGTCCAAGTTCGAGCTCGCTGGAGTCCTACTGAGAGCGTTTGCAGTCGTGCGCGAACTGCCATGGCACCCTTCCACGTTTTTAGAGCCGGTGTGGGCGTGCAGACTTTTTCGAAGCCGGTTCACGTAGACCTATGGTTTAAAATGGGTGATAATTTGGAGTCGGCAAACTCCATTACCTGAGTGATCCCGTTTTAAATCGAGTACTAGATTTCTAGTTGAGTCTAGAATTTGAGCACCACACCACCATAGGAATAGAGCGTAATATATTTTTGTCCTTGATGTTTTTTGCGACTAATGATATACATACACACGATATGTGCATTAGGGCTGTTCAAAGATGACTTTTTTCAAATTTTACTGGCCACTTGATAAATTGTCAGGTTGCCTAAAAAACGGTGGACACCAATTTTGGCTCAATTCCAATCTGCAGAAGTGAAGTAATCGATGTTCAAAATTTTGGTTTTCAAATCATAGTATTTACGGCATAATAAATAGTGCGATTTTTTTGACATGTCCAAATTATAGCGTTAGATCAAAAAATTATCAAAATTGTTGACAAAGTCAAAATCTTTTTGCAAGCTGCATTTCGTTTGTATCGTAGATGTTTGCACTGTCGGTGAACTTATCATTTGACATTTTACAGCTTGCAGCCTATTTTATGCGCCTGTCTTTGTAGACGGTCCATTGTCTGCTCATTGTGAATCATAAACGGCCAAATGAAACAAATAGGTTGACATGGTGTTATGCTCAGCGTACCGCAGTATCCTAACTGAAGCAAGACTGCGGCGGCATTGGATGATATATCATGATGAAAAATTGTGATGTAGATACGATTGCCAGAATGAAGCAACACGGTGTGTCACCAGCAGTGTAGCCACAACTTCAGCGTTGCCAGCCGACAACTGCTGCTGTTGAACATTCTTTCTCCATTCTAGGCAAGCTACTTAGTAAGGACAGATACTTTCTACCCGAGAATGTAGGAAAGTATCTTTTGTTGTATCACAACAAATTTTAATCATTTCTACCATCATGTGTGATGTAACTACTAGAATTCTTCATAGGTGCTAATTTCGTTAAAATAAAGTATTTTCATCTAAAATTTTTTTGTCAGTTCCAAGTCCAAAGAGTTTTTTCAGGCCAAACTATAGTTCGTAAGGATAGACAGTTTCAACCAGAAAGTAAGATAAGTAGTACAATTGTAACATTATGTAGGAAAAGACCTAAATTATGTACATGAGGTCAAAATTTTTTAAGGTCAAAAGATGTCAAAATTCTGATTTTTTAGCTCACAATCTTCCCTTTTTAAGTGAAAAAAAATCGCCCTACTAAGAAATCATGTGAGAATTTGCCGCTGTAAAAACTCTGTTTTTCAAATCTTCGATTTTGTACTCCATATATATGTATGCATGAGTCTGTATATATGACGCAAACCCAACAAGGACGAAAATATATTACACCATGTTCCTATTACAGTTATTATTTGATACGAACTAGAGCACACAAATCATTGTGCTCAGCCCTGGTGACAATAAGCCGCTGGAATCAATGTCTTTGAGAAACTTCAATATACAGTTGAATATATATTATATTCATATTGGAATAAACTTGAATATTTTAGAGCAGTGGCATGAAAATTCGAATTGCAGATGGACCCAATCAATGTCCCTTGATATTTGCGACTGATTTTGCGGAAAAGCTCGACACCCATAAACTTACTTCATCGACACAGCCGTCCATACCCGAAGTCACGCCGACTTGGTTCAGGATTCTGTCCCAGTATTTCACGCCGCCTATATACAACGACCCGTCCAGATTGGCCCGCCTCGAACCGGCCGGCGATTGTCCTTGCGCCACGATTTCGCTGTCTATTTGCAATATTCCTTGACGATTCTGACGCTGGGCACGTATGACCATCCATCGATCGGTCTGTAGTGCAGTCGTACTGGCCCTCAGCACAGCGATGCCTGATTGAGGCAACAGAGGAATCAGTCAACGATTAAAACTGGGCTGTGCATGTTAGGGCTGTTCAAAAATGTCCTTTTTCATCAAATTAAACTGGCTATTTGTAAAATTGTTAGGTCGGCTAAAAAATCGCAGGACACCAAATTTCGATCGATTATGATCAGTACAAGAGAAGCTATTGGAGTAAAAAAATTCGGAATTGAAAAGTAATAGTATTGATGATGGGAAATGCAATATAAAGACAAAATAGGCCACAAAGTTCAGCAACCACATTTTAAAACTTTACGTCTGTACAACGCTGTGTTATCTGACACGAGCGACGAGCATAGATACCACAGAACAAGTAATATTTTATTAAAGAAACACAAATGCAGACATCATGATCATCAATTCCATTCTATTTTGAACGGTGAGCTGCCTGACAACGTTTATCTGCGACTAAGGAACCGATGATGTGGCTAGCGACACACGGTACTAGCTAAAAGACTATCTCCACGTAAAGCGTTATCTTGCGGGGAAGCCATAAGCCGTTTTCTAAGCGTCTCTGTCTTGGCAGTGTCTGGGCCATTTCACGTCAATGCGACATGCCCAATTGCCCATTCGTATCTGCTGATTATCCGTCGGTGGAATGCTGCTGCCATCGCCGGGAGCTAGTGCGAAATAGTAATGTTGGGCACAGGTGAATAGCTGATTTTCAAGCAACAACATTAATAATTTGAAACTGAAATCAATTTCAGCCTTTCAAAATGCTATACTTCGCGTTCTTACGAAATCTCAAATGAGAATGAGGGCCGCAAAATATGACCGGGGTTCGTGTTCGTGACCCCTGTTATGGATTATACAAGAACTCCTGATGACACAAACTCTGTTGGCGGATTTGGCAAATGTCAATACCAAGGCGAATAAATGAAAGAATGTCGAACTCTCCCAACAACATGAAATCTGTTGGCGATTAGTTGAAGTTATCAAATCTTTCAGACAGCTTTTCACCACTATTAAGAATCTAACACCAAACCTGATCCGCAGCTATATCTGAATTCCAGCGAGCCATTGCGGAGCGCGATCGAAGCAAAGATATCGTTCGCGGCGGGAGACCGTTTCTTTCTTCGGTTCAATTCCGCTCCGTTGTACAAAATGACTCCGTCGCCGAGAGAGCGCAACTTGACTTTGAGTTGCGTCGAAAACGTTGTGGCGTCGTCGTGCATGACGTCGAGCGCCATGTAGGACCCCTGTCGACCAAAGCAAAGACGATTGTTAGTATACAAGTTTCTGACGATTACCCCTGACGAATGTCAGCCCAAAATATTCGAGTTTATGTTAATATGAATACAATATTCAATTTCATATTGAAGTTTTCTACCTTCGGGAAGCTCTTCAAAGCAAGAATGGTGAATATATTGTTACAAAAGGAGCAACCGTGGTGATTTTTTATGGAAACTTTCTTGGGATTCTACATTACACCTTCCCTAACAAACCAGTGCTCTCCACGAAACCAATAAATACTGTTCCCCGTGATCACGTCAATTTATTGTGTCACACATTAAGGACGGTAGGGTTGGGGGCAGACTTTGACAACTAGATAATTCTAATTGTCTAATTAGAGAGAAATGCCGGTAACCTAATTCTAATCTAAATCGGTAAAACTGAGTAGCTATTTTTTCTAATTTTAATCCACTTTGGAAAGAAACTGTTCAGCTATAATTCTAATTCTAACCCTAATTTGGAGAAGCTGAATCATTTTTTAGTTGTTCAACTATGGGGTAGGAGTTAAGGTGCCTTTCGGCCCCTGGCTATGCCTGCTATTGCGACAGTACCGGAATTTGAAAAAATGATTCAACATTAAGGATTGATCTGCAAATTATACAGACTCCAATTCGCTGGCATAAACGTCGAAATCAAACCTTTGAAAAGGAAGTGGCTTCCGGTATGGCAGCGGGTTCTGTTGCGGCACTTTCAACACTCGGAAATTGGCATTTCGTACCGATATATTCCTGCAAGCATTCGCAGCGATATCCCAGCTCCTGACTGTAGTCAGGGATGCATGTACCGTGTTGACCGCAAACCCCTATAAAACGACATAGCGTAAAGGTGGAGCTTCCGGTGTCATCGGTGGGTTCAATCCTCAGCCAGGAATGCAGGTCTTATTGTTCTACTCAGCAGTTTTCAGTTTTTTAGAAAAAAGTTGGCCTAGAATACAGCTATACTATTTACATTGAAATTCCGCACACTGCTGGGTACAAACCGTGTTGCTCTATTCTGACAATGGTGTCTACATCACAATTTTTCATAATGCGCTTTTAGATATAAGAACCATGCAATGCCCACACAGTCTTGCTTCAGTTGGCATATTGAGTTACGTCGAGCATAGCACCATGCCAACCTATTTGTTTCATTTGAATGTTTATGATGCACAATGAGCAGACAATGGGCCATCTACAACGGTAGGCCTATAAAATAGGCTACAGGCTGTAAACTGTCAAATGATAAGTTCATCGACAGTGCAAAATCTACGATACAAACGAAATGCAGGTTGCAAAAAAGTTTCAACTTCGAAAACAATTTTGACATTTTTTGACCTAATTTTGACTTTTTTTGATGTGTCAAAAAAAATTGCCGTAATTATAAAGTTTCGCCGGTCTGCTCCACACAACTTCGATGTAACAAAGTCCTCACCGAGATCTCCGCAAATATCCTCCTTTCTGAACTGGCATTCCGGCCCGACGTACTCGGCGGGGCAGGTGCAGACGTACCCTTTCCGCCCCGTGTGCGACTCGGTGCACTGGGACTGGTGCTGGCACGGCGAGTCGTCCTCGTCCCACTTGCAAGTCTTGCAGCCGAGGACCCCGACTTTTTCGCGGACCAGGTCAGACACGCCAAAGTCGACGCTGTTGCCGTTGATGACCAGCTGACTGATGCACCCTGCGATGGAAGCCAGATTTGGAAAACCAGGAAGTTTTCACTTTTCTAATCAGATTTATTGAGAATTATATAGTTGATTAATCAAAATTTCATGCCGGTGACGTCGCATTTTGAGATACGATTGTTGATATGCAATGTTCTTTCCGATTCTCTACGAGTTTCTGACGATTACCCCTGACGAGTGTCAGCCGAAAACATTCGGGTTCATTTCAATATGAATATACTGCTCAATTGTATATTGAAGTTCTGTATCTCCATGAAACTCTTCCTTCAGAATTATAGCTACATCGTATTTTTACAAATTAGATTAAAATTAGAATGATAGCTACAGTTTTTTCCCCAATTAGATTAATCTTTAAATCATAGCTACACAGTTTTTTTTCCAAATTAGACTAAAATTAAAATTATTGCCACACTGTTTTTCCAAATCAGATTAAAATTAGAATTATAGCTAGTTATTTTTTCCGAATTAGACTAGAATTTGAATTATAGCTAGGGAGTTTTTTCCAAATTAGATTGAAATTAGAATTATAACTACAGTTTTTTTTCTAAATTATATTGAAACTAGAATTATAGCTACAGTTTCCAAATTCGATTATTATAGCTACACAAGTTCTTCCAAACGGGACTAGAATTAGAATTATAGCTACACAGTTTGTTCCAAATTAGATTAAAATTACAATTATAAATACACAGTTTTGTCCAAACTAGATTAAAATTGCGATCCGAGGATGCGTATGCTCAATTGCGTGTACAATTAAATACTATATTCATAACGAAATGAACCCGACGGATGACACTCGTCAGGGATAATTGTCAGCAGCTAGCAAAAAATTGGAAAGAACATTATCAACAATCGTATCACCGAATCCACATTGGTTCATATCAAATCATAGTTCGCTGACTAGTTTTACTACGTCTTACAATAAAACATCACAAAATCATTTCAAAAACGGCTTACCGAACAGGCCGACATCAACAGGTCCCAAAAATTGGAGTTGGGCCGGTAGGGAAGTCCTGTCGGTCGGGTAACCGCCAACGTACAACTCGTCTTCCACGTCGAGATTACTGAAACCACCCTCGGACTGGCCGTAGACCGGCTCCAGCCCGTTGACAATCATACTGCCTTCCCGACCATCACGTGTGACAGTAACCGTATGCCATTCCGCGAGCGCCACCTTGCTCTCGCTTTGGATCACGGCGTCGCCAGAACCGACATTGTACCGAAATTCAACCTGTCAAGTGTTTGGCGAGAGTGAGTGAGTATTTATGTAGGTACAGAACTTCAATATACAATTGAATAGTATATTCGTGTTGAAATGAGCCTGGACATTTTTGGCTGACACTCGTCAGGGGTAATCGTCAGTAAATAGAAGAGGATTGGAAAGAGCATTGTATCTCAACAATCGTATCACAAAATATAACGTCATCGGCGTGAAATTTCCGATGATCATGGTGAAGAGAGCAGCGTTCAATGTACTATTTTTAGATGGTACAAGGCACACACTTGTAGGCACACCCTTCTGTAGGCACACACTTGGTTGGAGTATTTTGATATAAGTCGACTCAGAGGCACCCAAGTGAGAGTTTGAACGGCCTCTCTCGACAACACGAAAAAGATTGCTTAAGCTCAACGTATCATCTAAAAATAGTACATTGAGCATTGTACTTTCATGCCAGTGACGACATATTTTGTGATACGATTGTTGATATACAATTTTCTTTCCAATTCTCTACTAGTTGCTGACGATTACCCCTGACGAGTGTCGGCCCAAAATGTCGAGGCTCATTTTAATTTTGGGTTTAATTTCCGCTCTATCATATCTTGGGCAGAGTTTAATGTAAATGGTGTTTCAATTAAGTTCACCTTTCCACTTCTGAGCAGCAAAGCGACGTAATCTCCGACGGGGCCGCCGGAGAAAAGGATCAGGCCTTCTTCAAAAGTGCTTCGAAACGACACCGTTATCGTAAAGTCAGTGTAGAGGTCTCGTTTCGGCGCGATCACGATGTAGGATTGCGGGGTTTGCGTGAAAAATGGTATGAACGCTGAAATACAGATGTCATGTTGAATAAATCTGGCGAGGAAAATTATACTTTACGGTAGCATAAGAAGATCTACAAAATGCATCGTAACTGATATTTTAGTCAGCGACATCCCGAATTTCGTGGGCGGGCTGAAAAAAATTTCGATTGGGTTGGCAAGTTCAGAATAAATTACCTGGACAAATTACTTTTTGATAATATAACAAAATTTGAAAATTACCGTGCGGGCCACTCAAAACCTTCTCGGTTGACCACCCCGGCAGGGTTGTAATGACTCGAGTCATAACTTGACTTGAGTCGCGATTTTTTGGTGACTCGACTCGAGTCATTTTTTCAAATGCATAAAATGACTCGGCTGGACTCAAGTCAATTTTGGTATTGACTCGACTGAGCATGATTCGAACCATGTCATGTGACTCGAAACTAGGATGGCCCAGACAGACATTTCATTGTAACTTTGTAGAATAGTTAAGTCCCTTCATTATTGGTAGTTCGTCTATCAGTTCTGATACTTGGAAAATAAGGTCAGAAACTGTTAGAACTGAGGAAAATTACTGTCTTATGAAAGCGAGCCATTCTATACCACTGGAGCAGAGTTGAAAAATGTGGGTTGAGCCAGATTTAACTCAAAACTGAACAGTGAACATTAATGACTTGGGGTCGGACTCGAGTCAAAACTCTATGACTCGGACTCGACCCTCTACGAGCTGACTCGGACTCGGACTTGACCCGAGTCAAAACTACAAAAGTGAGATCGACTTGTGACTCGGAACCTTGCGACTTGGTTACAACCCTGCACCCTTGTCTTAGACACTCACCGTGAACTATCACTTCGAAAGATCGAGACAGATGTTCCTCCGTGGTATCGGCCGTGCAGACATATACCCCCGCGTCTTTCGTCGATATCGAATCAATCTGCAGCAAAGTGCCGTCCAGTATCATCGCCGTTTCGGGAAGTGCATCGTCCTGCGACACACGCAATCGGAATATCGCGACACGCTATAACACAACGGCGAGATGAACTAACCTTTTTCGTCCACGTAACGCCGACATCAGGATCCTCGACGACGCAAGAAATAGCAAGCTCTTCGCCGGCCCGCATCTCATAGGTCGTTACAAACGGTGCGATCAACTGCAGCGGAGCTGTTTGGAATACAAAAGAGTAGGTGAACTTGCCCCTTGCGGGTTTTGTGATGACTAAAGCGATTTTTTCTACCTAAAAATTGGAAGATTTTGACCTAAAAATCCGAATTGTGACCTTTTTTACCTTAATTTGACCCGATTTTAACCTCATGTATGCTAAATTAGGTGGTTTCCCCCATAATTTTAAAATTGTACCATTTATCTTCATTTCTGGTTGGAAATATCTGTCCTTACAAAGTAGTTTGGGCTGAAAAAGCTTTTTTGACTTAAAAACTGACAAATTTTTGCATGAAAAAACTTAATTTTAACGAAATCTGGACCTATGAAGAATTCAAGTAGTTACATCAGGCGTTACGGTAGAAATAATTAAAATTTGTTGTAGTACAACAACGAAAGATACTTTCCTACATTCTCTGTTAGAAAGTGTCTGTCCTTACTAAGTAGCTTGCCAAGAAAGGAGAAAGAACGTTCAACAACAGCAGTTGTTCGCTGACAACAATGAAGTTGGACAGTTAAGTCGTCTAAATTTTAGATTTGAAATATTTGTATTTATTGTGGGTTGTACCACAAATAATAATTACCCGTCCATGAATACAATATTCTTTTCAAATCTACCGGTCGGAATTGAGCCAAATTCGCTCTACATACTTTACTTGACAATGTCACGGGTTTCCGGTAAAATTTTGAAAAAAAAAATGGAATGCAGGCAAAATTTTAAAATTCCTGTGTGCGCATCTGCCAGTTGGAATCAAGCCAAATTTGGTGTGTAGCGTTTTTATAGGCAACCTGACATTTTAAAAAGTGAATTCCCGAAATCCCAAGAAAAAAAGTTGTATTTGAACAACCCCATATCCAGCATACCAACTGCCACTCATATCCACTCACATACTATGTTACTTGCATTAAAGGCAGGGAGTAAAAGCCTTTGAGTTATAATAGGAATAAGACATTTTACATATTTGTCCTTGATGTTTTTACGGCATATACAAATGAACTATTTATTGCAAGGGTCCGTCATAGTAACAGCGCAATACTTGAATATACTATTCAAAAAAATTGATACTCACGTTTCACTGTAACTGTGACGTTATCACGCGCTTCACCGGCTGCGTTACGCGCGACGCATTCGTATGTGCCAGAATCTGTTTGGACTACAGAGTCGGTCACATATTTTCCATTAGTTAGGTCCAAGATTTCTTCACCGTCCTGAACACATTTGAGCGTCAAGTGAGACACTGTCAACCAGGGCTGTCACCACGTCACAAGGCTCCGACTCACAAGTCAATCTCACTTTTATCGTTTTGACTCGAGTCAAGTCGGGTCATTTTCAATTCAACACCGAGTCAAGTCCGAGTCAAAGTCTGCGAGCAGAGGGTCGAGTCCGAGTCATGGTAATATGACTCGAGTCCGAGTCATTGTGTTGACTGCTTAGTTCCCGGTTAAAGTCTTGTTAAACCCACTTTTTATAACTCTGTCTGGTGATATCGAATAGTTCAAATTTATGTTATACTAATTTTCGTCACTTTTATCAGTTTCTGGTAGCTTTTTCAAGTACCAGTACTGATTGACGAAATAACAATAGTGCGATGACTTTACTATTCTTCGAAATTACAATGAAATGCCTACCTTGGTAGACCCAGTCTCAAGTCATATGATTTGGTTCAGTCATGCGCGATGACCCGAGTACAAGTCGAGTCAATACACAAATTGACTCGAGTCACCAGAAAATTGCGACCCAAGTCTGACTCCATTCGAGTCATTACAACCCTGGTGTTCGCCAATGCCAGAAATTAACAGTTGTTGCCTGTTACAATTCAATCTATACGACAGGGTTGTAACCAAGTCACAGGGTTACGAGTCACAAGTCAATCTCACTTTTATAGTTTTGACTCGAGTCAAGTCGAGTCATTCTCAATTCACCACCGAGTCAAGTCCGAGTACAAGTCAACGAACAGAGGGTCGAGTCCGAGTCATGGTATTATGACTCGAGTCGAGTCCAAGTCATTGTGTTGACTGACCAGTTTCCAGTTTAAGTCTTGCTAAATCCACTTTCTATAATTTTGTTTGGTGATATCGAATGGCTCGCATTCATAGTATACTAATTTTCCTCATTTTTAGCAGTTTCTGGTCGCATTTTCAAGTATCAGTACCAATAGACGAAATCGCAATATTGTGGTTACTTTACTATTCTTCGAAATTACAATGAAATGTCGGTCTTGGCTGTCTGAGTCTCGAGTCAGATGACTTGGTTCGAGTCATGCGCAATGACTCGAGTCCAAGTCGAGTCAATACACAGATTGACTCGAGTCGAGTCGAGGTATCATAAAATCGTGACTCGAGTCGAGTCATGACTCGAGTCATTACAACTCTGCTATAAGAGCATACCTTGGTCATGGTTACGATTGGAGAGGGGTCCCCCGCAGCAGTGCATCCAATTTCGAGAGGCTGCCCTTCTCTCATTTCAAAATCAACTTTTTCCGAGATCGAAACCTTTGGTAAAGCAGTCACTGGCAAACATGAATGAATCATTAGTATTTCAAATGCAGATTAGACAATGTCGACAGCAACCTTGGACAAGGATAAACACGGACGTTTGCGAAGACCCGGCTGTGTTGGTGGCGGTGCATCTGTATTCGCCAGCGTCCGAGACTTGACTGTTCTCAATCCGCAACACCCCGTGGGAATACGATACCTGAGAGAGAACGTAACAAGTTACAAATACGGTATGACTTTTCAAATGCATATGTACTCGAGTCATTATGCACGACTCGAGACTAGGACGACCAAGACAGACATTTCATTGCGACTCCGAAGAAAAGTAAAGTCACCGCATTATTGGTATTTCATCTATCAGTCCTGATACTTGGGAAATAGGGCCAGAAATTGTTAAGGCTGTGGAAAATTGGTATATTAGGAATGCGAGCCATTCTATATCACCCGAGCAGCAGAGTTGAAAAAAATGGGTTGAACGGAAAAACGAACAAAAAATGACTCGACTTGACTCGAGTCAAAACTTTTAAAGTGAGATTGACTTGTGACTCGGAACCTTGCGACTTGGTTACAACCCTGGATCAGATATGCTCAAAGTAGTCAGCACTGGTAATCGTGTAGAAGCAGATGGATTTTCCAGGGTTGCAAAGCAATTTGTCGTTAACTCGACTTGACTCGAGTCATTAGAATACTAGATTCAGATTCGAGCAGGGTTGTAACCAAGTCACAAGGTTCCGAGTCACGAGTCAATCACACTCTTATAGTTTTGACTCGAGTCAAGTCGAGTCATTTTCAGTTCACCACCGAGTCAAGTCCTAGTAGAGGGTCGAGTCCGAGTCATTGTATACACTATTCAGTTTTCAGTTCAATTTGGTTCAATCCACCTTTTTCAACCCTGCTAGCTCGAGTAACATAGAATGGCTCGCATTCATAATATACAAATTTTACTCAGTTTCTACCGTTTCTGGCCCTATTTTCCAAGTATCAGAACTGAGAGACGAATTACCTTTACTATACTTCGAAGTTACAATGAAATGTCTTTTTTGGCCGTCCTAGTCTCGAGTCATTTTGCACTTTTGAAAAAAATGACTCAAGTCGAGTCACCAAAAAATCGTGACTCGAGTCTTTACAATCCTGGATTTGAGTACTCGAGTCATTGCGACCAGCCCTGCTTGCTAGCTTTATGCCGAGAATAGTCTCAAACGACAGCGTCGGATAAGAATATGAAATTCGAAATCGTCTCACCCTGGGCGCATCTAATTCAGCCCCCACTCTGCTCCACGTTTCAACCCCGTTTCCAGTAGCTATGCAGCCCACTTCGATAACCTCCCCAGGGTTCGCTAACACCTCGGTCGACGATACTATGGCGGACGGCAATTCTGAAAATGATCCCGCTTAAAATAGTCTGCATTACATATTCGGATGATGGTAATAGACCAGCGATTCTCAACCTTTTTATCCTTGCGGTCCCCTTTTGGACCGTTACAGACCCCTACGACTTTAATTCAAATTTAGGTCAATTATCATGCAATCGTCATCTGTCTTGTGCAAATATCAACTGTAGGCTAGTGACAAACGCAGAAAAAAAAATCACTGGTGATTCCGTGGCGAGATTTCAGTCAGTATATTTGCACATATTAGATGAAGGACTTCTGGAATTTTTATCTCAAACGACTGTTCACTAATTTGCTGAGACTGACGACTGCAAATCCAAAATGTTCGGCAAAGATTACACTACTCCCACTTTTTCTTTTTGCCACAAACCCCAACAAAACATCTCTAAACAGCTGGGATATTTCATCCCAGAGGGTCATTCTGTTGATGTGACTTCTGAACTTTCAGCAGTTATGAAGCTAAACTACGCCGTGATTTCCCTATTGTTTAAAAAACTTGCAAATTAGGTTTTCAATCATTTTGAAAATTTAGAGGCTTTGCGGACCCCCCGAAAATGCTTCACCGATCCCCGGTTGAGAACCACTATACTACAGTCAGACTGATTAATATCATTTTGCTTATGTCGTGTTCATATCACACTTTGCAATAAACATCGGTACAGGCCATTAGTGTTGAAAATCTATCGGTAATTTTCATGACGTCACAGCATGGCAGTATGGAGTCCGAGAAATATAACCTGCCACCTCTAGACTGAGAATATTAATATATTTCTGTATTTCTGTGTAATTGTGTAGCTACAATTATCTAATATGGAAAAAAACTTCTGTTTAAATTCTAATCCAATTTGCAAAGGCTGAAAATTTTCTAGCAGCCCAAGTGTGGATTACGGGCGTTCAGATGCAGTCTATCTAGTTCATTTCATGTACAAGCTTAGAAATAGCTGTAAAGCTGTTCAAATAAATGATCTGAAGTTTGGGAATGCGCGTTAAGCTAGATGCAATATCTTTTGAATATCGGATCAATATACCGGGGATATCGGTGAAGGTGCTAATTATCAGTTTTATCGTATCGACTCAAAATTCGATATTGGTCTGGATCTAGAATGTACTGTCAATACCGATAGGTATTAAAATAATCTCCGCGTTGGCAGTTCCGGCGCCGTTTGACGCAGTGCAAAGGTAAGCCCCGCCGTCCGTCTCGGGTGCGAAATTCCTCACGACAAGTCGATTTCCAGACTGTTGAACGTTGCTAGGCATGTCTCCACCAACCTTCAACAAGATGAGAATATTTTGTTTGATGGACCCACCTTCCCGATTCCCCAAAAAGAATGATACTTAATCTTATAATTGAGAAATATACACTATACAATGGAATGATATATTCGTGTTGAAGAGCTTCTTGGAGGTACAGAACTCAATACACAATTGAGCATTATATTCATATTGAAATGAACCCGAATATTTTAGGCTGACACTCGTCAGGGGTAATCGTCATCAACTAGTAGAGAATTGAAGAGCTTCTTTGAGGTACACAGCTTCAATATACAATTGAGTAGTATATTCATATTGAAATGAACACGCCAAATATGATACCACAGCTAAGAAAATTCGAATAATCGAGGAACAGAAGGAACTCGTGTATAATCCGAGAATAATGCTTAATAACAATTGTCGAGTTACTTCGTCAATAGATCTACGAACGCTGTCGTAAAACAAACCTTGCGGAAACTATAAGATATCGGGCCCGATCCTTCGCGAGCAGTGCAAGTAATCACTTTTGAATCTCCGGCAACAATTTCCAGAATCCCGCCAGCCGGATCAATGGTAACCTTCGGCGGCACTGAAATTTCGCGCGTTTAAAATCGTTGCCGCAAGACGCGCGCATAAAAAGCGTCAAACCTGTAACTTCGAGCGTGGATCGCGCGTTGTCACGACCGGCCGTATTTTCGGCTTCGCAAATGTAGACGCCGCCGACACTGGTTATCGCATTAGGAATAGTCAATATTCCGTTTTCTTGTGTGCTACCTTTTACGATATAGTAACAAAAGTTCATGAAATGTACTGAATTGGGTATCGGGGAATGGGAAACTTTTAACTTTTCTGGTTAGCACAAGCTTTTAGAAGTAAGAACAGTGGCCACCAAACTGGGCTATGTCAGCATACTGGATAGTTACAGAACAAGTGGCAATTAAATAATATATTCATATTGAAATAAACCCGAAGATCTTCAGCTGACACTCATCAGGGGTAATCGTCAGACGTTACCCCTGACAAGTGTCAGTCAAAAATATTTGGGTTCATTTCAATATGAATGTGTTACTCAATTATATGCTGCAAGTAGCAATATTGAAGACCAAAATTTGACGTTATAGCGGTACTAATGTTTTTAGAGAAGCAAATTTTGCTATTGCTCATAAATCGAATAGTAATTTGCAAAAATATTAGGATAGGCTGTTTCATATTTTTGTCCTCAATATTTTTGCGACATAGACACGGACTCATGATATAGGCACACACGATCCGTGAGTATTCGTACCATGAGTACATGATGTGCATATGCCGCTGGACAAGGAAGGTACAGATTACAAGCATTCTAAGTCTTGCACCACCCCTCCATGGTATCCTGGAAATGGTGAGCGCCAAGCGGGGAAGCCATGGAGACCAGTTTTACTGATCAGGTCTTTGGTATGACCAGGGATGGGTTTGAACATAGGACCTACCGATCAAGAAGCCGGACACTCCACCATTAGGCTATCTTGTCGCTATCACATACCTGACGGCAGATCGCCTTGATATTTCGACCATTGCATTCGCGGAGTCGGATACCCAGTCGCGTCACATCTCAATTCAACTCTGCTCCCGAGTGGGGCTGATATTGCGGTGTCCTCAACGTTTACTCTAGGAGGCACGATTCTCTTGCTGCCGACTGATAAAAATCACATATCAAAAATCAGTTCCATTTGACGTTATGAGCGGGATAAAAGGTTACCTGATACGGAGACTTTCTGTTGCATAGCGCCCCCCGCGCTGCGGGCTACGCAGATATATTGGGCGGAGCTTCCGATTTGGTTTGCGTGAACAGTGATTGAAACAGACTGCCGTTTATAATGAGTGATAGTCCTTGTTCCATCTAAGCATGTATAAACATAATTAATAATTGTTGTAAAGCTTTATCGATACAAAAATCTTTGTGATATTGGTGACATAAATATCGTCTCTGTGTGTGTGTGTGTGTGTGTGTGTGTGCCACAGGGTTACTCAAAAATACCTTTATTCTAATTTTACTTGCTATTAGATAAAATCGAAAGGGTCGCCTAAAAAACGTTACACAATAAATTTGACTCAATTCCAAGCATAAAGTAAAAAATTTTGGATAGGCCTATGTTTTAGAAAATAAAAAAATTTCATATTTTTCTGTTCACCCCATGATGTTGTTTCGTTGTCTAAAAAATCGATGTGTAAGAAATTTGGTTCAATTCCAACACACGGAAGTTATTTCCCCCTCCCACCTTAAATACTATATTTGTTCAAATCCGAAATTTTCCAATCTAACAACTTCACTTCAATGGGTTCGAATTGAGCCAAATTTGTTACACATCGTTTTTGCAAAAAACGTGACGATTTCATGCAGTAGACGTTAAAATTCGAGCGAAATAATTTGACGAAGCAAGTAGGCTGTTTTCCGCAATGTCGAAGTTCCGCATCAATAAAACCTACTGAAAAATATCGCAAATACTGACCGAATAAATTCACTTCTTGCCAAGCTACATTCGGCACAGGCATACCCTCCGCATGACAACGCAGCGTGACTGATCCACCACTGTCGAGGCTGACGTCAGTTCCAGGCTGGATCGTGATTTTGGGTTTTTCTGCGGAGATATGCAAAATCAAACGTCAAAATCACCAGAAAAGATACACACAGAGGGGATTGAGGTTGGTCAGTATGCTACTATAAATAATAGTAGGCATTCCAAGTACACATATCCAACATGAGAACTCCATAAAAATGGAAAAACGTACTTGTCACTGTGAGAAGCGTCGGGAACTCTCGGAATCCCACAACGTTACTGGCAAGGCATATGTAGGTGCCGCTTTCTTCCGTGGTGAGATTTGTGAATCTGATAATTCCGTCAGCTTCAAGACTCGTTCTGCCTGAAACGTCACAAGTGTCTATTGTACTGAGTGATAAGATCGTATGCGATTCCGCGTTGAAGATAATTTTCACGGTTTGAGTTCATTTGAGAGTTTATTCACGAGTCCATTCTGAATGACTTGATCAGTACTAATCCTTGATTTATTGGATTTCATTTCCGTTTGTTTTCGAAAAGGTTAGTTCCATCAGCAGTGTCATCTCATATATTGGTAATAATGCTGAATATATTTAGTAAGGAATATAAGAACTAAAACTGGACATTTCTTCAGTTTCAACGGAATTTGTTATGAAAATTCTTCTACGCACACAAATATGATAACTAATTTAATCAAACGAGACTAAAACTATACGATGAATCTAAATTGATTGAAAATCTGACAGTTTGAGACAACCCGACTTGACTCGAGTCGCTTTGAAAATTTGGATTTTTTCAACTGAAGATTCAATGACGAGACTATCGGAGGTACAGAACTTCAATATACAATTGAGTAATATACTCATATCGAAATACACCCAAATATTTTCGGCTGACACTCGTCAGGGGTAATCGTCAGCAACTAGAAGAGAATTGGTCTGAACATTCTCCACTAGCTGCTGACGATTACTCCTGACGAGTATCAGCCAAAAATATTCGGGTTTATTTCATTATGAATATATTATTCAAAAGATTAAATCAGCGTACTGGTAAACAATCTCTGTCCCGTTCTGCTCCAAGTCACTTCCACGGGCAATCCCTCGGTAGGCTTGCATTGGAAAGTGGCAGACGACCCGACTTCGACCATTTGCCGCGTTCGTGGAATAATTGTTACCTGCGGAGCGATTTTGATTTAGAACCTCACAATCAGGAATGCGCGGTCGAGAAATTACCATCGGAAGACTTTTGTTTTCGACTCGCAGAGTCATTTCGCTTCTTGTGGTGCCGCCAGGGTTGGTGGCGACGCATACGTATTTACCAGCATTGTCCGCGGTCACGCCTTTGATGACCAATTTGTCATCGTCGATCTTAAAGAAATAGATAATTGAATTATTTTAAACAGAACTGTGTTCAGTTTAGTTACTTATTACCAATTTCATCAGATCAATACACCAGAAGATTGCGACAAAATGGGGCGAGGGGCAAAAATGTTAGAACGTTCCGTGGGATATATTTAATTAACACGGCTAAAATATGCTAGTGAAGGCGGTTTCTTCTGTATACGACGCGAAAGTTGACAACCCGAAGTTTTGGTAAAATCACCAGCGATCAGATTTAAATGGCAAAAATTTGATCGAGCTTGATATGGGGGCGATGAGTTGCAGAAGGTTGGGAGCCACTGGTTTTAGGCGATGTGTAAAGAAGAGGCATGTACCCAGAATGAAAAGTAATAGAAGATAACACAAAAGGACAAGCGACAAAAAGAGGTGACACATGATGGAAGAAGAGGTTGATATATCAGATCGTGGTCAAGTCACAGGCTAATGCGGCCCATGAGAGCGTGAGTGATACGATTTCTAATATACCTCAATTTATAGAAGGTAGTCAATATGTTGAAGAGGTGGTCAGTAATGAAGTATTTCTGCGTTTTCGGAGTGCTCAATTAGGATTCGAAGCAATTCCAATTCTTCGCCTAATTGCGCTACTGACTCTATTGGTAGTGTCATTAGTTATTGTGCATCTTCGAGATGACACATCTTGGAATTTGCCTCCCCCCCTCCGTTATTAGTTCTATTTCTAAGTGAGTGGCAATGCTGACTATTTTGAACACCTATGATATGTTGACGTGGTTTGATTAGACTCGTTTGGGATGATTTATAAAATGCTGGATATATTGCTAGTGTAGAAAAAGTAGCAGGGTTGTAATGACTCGAGTCATGACCCGACTTGAACTCGAGTCATTGCGCATGATTCGAACCAAGCCACATGACTCGAGACTCAGACGGCCAAGACCGACATTTCATTGTTATTTCGAAGAATAGTAAAGTAACCACACCATTGGCATTTTATCTATTGGTAGCGGTACTTGAAAATGCGACCAGAAACTGCTAAAAGTGAGAAAATTAGTATATTATAAATGCGAACCATTCGATATCACCAAACAGAGTTATAAAAAGTGGGTTTAGCAAGACTTTAAAGGGGCGCTGTGCTCTAAAAATGATGAGGTCTCAAATCGAAGGGCAAAACGAAAAAAAAATGACTCGGACTCATACTCGAGTCATAATACCATGACTCGGACTCGACCATCTGCTCGCTGACTTGACTGGAGTCAAAACTATAAAAGTGAGATTCACTCGTGACTCGGAGCCTTCTGACTTGGTTACAATCCTGAAGAGTAGTAGCCTAACTTACTGTAATCTTAGGATACATATAACAAGGAATATTTTTACCCTGGCATTAGACGGTAGTGGCCTTCCGTTGGATCGAACCCACGTAACCGTCGGCAGAGGGTCGCCTTGAGGTATGCATGTCACAGAGGTATCAGCACCAAGGTACACCGTCATAAATTCAGGGTCGGTCGTGCACACTGGTTTCTGAACCTTTCCTAATAAACAAAAATAGGTCCTTTTGTAAAAATTCTCAAGAATCGATGTTCGCAAGAGTGAATGGAAAAAAGCTTGTTCGTTATGTCATAAAACTTCAATAGGTTCACTCTAGAGGCCAACCGATATCGATAATTTGCAGTTTCACTGATATCCCCGATATACTTATCCAGTATTCAAAAGATGTGGGATCTAGCTTAAGAGGCATTTCCAGAAGTTCACACCATTTGTTTGAACAGCTTTTCAGCCATTGCTAGACATGCAATAAACCAGAAAGGCTGCATTTGGACACTTGCACGCTAAAAGAAAGACATCAACATTCCCAGTCTAACAGTCGGAGATTATAGCTCTCTTCATACTACCATGTAGTGACATCAAGAATATTGCCGATATCATTTTACCACCTAATGGCTGATATTTCTTTCAAAGTGCAATATCAGCTCAATAATATCGGTTAACAGATGATAATAATTGGCCGGGCTCTTGTTCCATCCCATGGTAGAAATTTAACAGTCCCTGATACAAGTCAAAGCATCGGAAACTACTCTATCAAGATTTTGTGATATTCCATGCTCAAAACAAGCATAACCGCCTACCTTGTACTGTGATGTTAACAAATATCGCGCCGGTATCTTCTCCGAACGCATTACTGGCGACACACACGTATGTATCGCTATTGTTTCCCAGCACATTATCGAGAACCAAGACACCGCTGTTGGTCCTTGCCTGGGGAAATAATCAATTTTAGCTTCGTAGTTAGGAAAGGAGCTAGCCGTCAAATATGATTACGTTGGAAGGCAAATTGCTACCGCCAACTCTACGCCATGAGAATGTTGGTTCCGGGTATCCGGTGGCTACGCATTCCATCTGAATATGTCCGCCTTCCTCGGAATGAATGGTGGTAGGAGATATCACGGTAACAACAGGCGATGTCCCTACAGCTAAAAACGAAATCATGACCATTGAGCTCTGTGAAGTAAATCATGTCAATATTGTGAATTAGGCCATTTCACAGAACAAATGAACGTGATTTTAGTTACCGTTTCTTCTGACGTTACATCTAAACCAACGCCGCTGATTAACTGTTTGAAAGCCATCCGCTTGCGATCCATAACTTATTCTACGTTGTACTGTTGTGATTTATATGTCTACCGATACGCCTATCTATCTTGTATGTCTCCCGCTCAGGCTCAAACCTTCATCCACTTTTCAAATACCGTCAGTAGATTACACGAAGTGATGCCAAGTATTTAATGATTCATATTTTAGAGAACTGTGTTTTGATTCTTCTCTTCAACTATCACAAAATTGTATTTGTCTTGGCCAAATGACCTTACATCTTCTTTCAATTATTTGTAATTATTGTCCATGATGTTGTATTTGTTGTATTTTCGTAAATTCATCCTTCGTCAGTGAATTTATTTATTTATTAAGTGCGCATCTGCTAGTGAGATGCTTCTGGCCTGGGTGACTCGGCTTCGATCCCACTGTTATGTCGAAACTCCTGACAACAACGTGTCTATTTTATCATAATTGATTCAACCATATTTTTTTCATATATATATATATTCGGTGAATAATTGGCAAGACTGCTAAAATTAACACAGATCAGCTGAAGGACAGCAAAGAATACCTTTAGAGGGAAAGATTTACAGTGTAAAATACAGCACAAAACTAGAGCGGCCAGGGCAAAATACTTTTAACGCTTACCTGTTACGTCAAGGACAGCCGTTGCTTCCGCAAAGCCCTGGGCATTGTACGCCCGACAGTAAAACACAGCCGAATCAGACGCGGAGACGTAGGGCAGGTAGAGATCGCCGTCGATAATTTGTGAATTTGTGGGAAGAACTTCTCCATTTGCTAACAGAAAATCGATTTCGGACGCATGTATTAACACGATACAGTAAATTGATCATCTTACAAGGTCTCCATTCGATCCTGATGGGTTTAGAACCGTCTGCTTTGCATCTGAAATGAGCTTTTCCGCCGACTTGAACGACGCGTCGAGCTGGTTCAATGATAACTGACGGTTTCTTTGGTGCGTCTGGAGATCCTGAGTTATCCAATACGAATATCGATATTGGGCTTGCCATACCAAGTCATACATACAGTCAGACCTTAGTCAGCCAGTTGAGTAAAATTTTGACTGCGGCGACTAGCAATTTTGAATCCAATCACTATTTGTGGGTCTGACAGGCGCAATTTACAGGCTTCTTGTCATAGGTGAATTGATCTTAGTGTTAAAAGCGAATGATTCAGAAATAAATGACTAGAACTTTATAATCTCTTAGCTTGTAGTTTCTTTGTATAATGCCACAATGTAAAACAACCACCCTGTCGCCAGTGGAACTGAAACTTATCGGGGTTATCGTGATATCGTTTCTTTAAACATGTGCAAGAATTTTAATGAAGTATTGTATTGTGCAATCATCTATAAATATATACCACAATACCAGGAATAATTTTACCACACAAAATGTGCTGGTAGTAATTATGATTTGTGTATTTCAATGTGCAAAGTAGATTTCGAATTAATATGTCAAAATATTGGATGATTTGTTACGAATCTAATATCACATGCCACCCATCTAGTGAAAGTGGACTATCTGATCTTTTATCAGCCGATCATTTCTGGAGATATTACGTGTGAGAGAGCAGTTTGTCACACTGCTTAATCCATGTTTCATAACTGAGGAAAAGGTTGGGTTCACTATCAATTCCAAATTCATAATATAATGAAAAAGTTGAATATACCACTTGACAACTGGTTATTCAGATGGCACAATTTTCATAAGAAACATATTTAAGCAGTACACAGCTACAGTTCAGTATTGAGAATACGTAATCAAACAAGTGAATCACTGCATTGGTATATCAGCTGAATTCTTCACGACTTTACTGCCCTAGGCATGCAAAACACAAATGTTTTACAATTCAGAGTGTCTTTGTCTTAAATTAGACAGCAAATAAGTAGTGTCAAATGAATGAACACAACTTACATTATGCTGTGTGACCAAAAGATCAGGATTGTGTATATACATGTCATTAAAGAATATTATTGTGTATGTTCATTAGATTTTTAAATCATGACTTTCTGAAATGTAAGGCAAAGCCATATCAGTCCAGTTTGAATAGTAACTGCAGAATATGCACAGTCATAGACAATTTTGAATGGTGATCACTTTCAGTCACTAATCCACGAAATATCAATTTGTCTTCACTGATATTATGTGTAATTCAACACTCCACCCACAGACGTACATCGCTCAAAACACAGATGCTTCACAAAGGCACTGTCTACTCTGCATTTCAACTGCCTTGAACCGCCATGCCGATATGTTTCAGAATGATTTATTTTGCAAGATATCCTACGCGAAACATTACAGTTGACCAAATTTCCATTTTGAATACGCCAGAGCAATTAACGAAATTTTCATCAACACCTTAAAATTGAACAATTTTACGGTTTGAATTATTGCTGATCTGGTTGCATTTTCAAGTATTGCCAGCCAGTATTTTAAGCGGTAAAAGATGCAGCAAAATTATTAGCTTCCATCAAAAGCGAAGTTTGATGTTACCTGCCACATTTTTTAGTTCAACGTCGGATGTTTAATGCTGCCGCGTAGCACACCGTGCACAAACGCTGTATTGTTTATTTGCAATTATGACATCTCCTATATTTTCTGGTGAGGGTGATTATGAATTTTGCAGCAATACAGGATATTCCCATCGCGTGGCTCTGTGATTTCAATAAACAATTGATCTACAGCTACAAGTCATCAAAGCAAAGAGCTAGTTGTTGCTTAAATCAACAGTAACGCATTGCAATTGAGAATAAGAATGACCAGTAAAGGTAGCAAAGTTCATGATTCGTCAATTTTAAATGACCACCTAACGTCTATATCACAACAAAACAGGAATCAGGTCATTTATCTCATCACTGGGAGAAGATGTTGCATTTAATGTGCCTGATTAGATAACCTAAGTTCATAAAAGCTGGTGACATCAATATCAATACTATTCCATGTCTTGGTGATTGAAATACTTACATGTCACTATGTTAATGGATTTCAAACTAGATAGAATGCAATCATTACTATGATGAAGTCGGTAATTTTTACATGAAATCTGTCTTTCTGATTCACTCGTCCATATATATGACTATATCGGCAGCGAGTGCAGCTTTAAAGCATTTCATTTGATCTGATCTGATTGGCGTGTTGAAGCAGCTTTGTTTAGATATTACAGAGGAAAACACCGTAGAAGCTTTGCGTATGGGTTTAGGTGTCATGACACAGCTAAAGGCAAGTGTACATCAAGCTGTGTGTTTACCGATCAGGTGGATTCGCAACTGATTGACAATGCAGTGATTCGTGGGGCATTGGCTAAATTTCTGGATGCATGCATAACCTATTCATGCAAGATGACCAACCTAGCATTGTCATGCAATTGTCTACGTTTCATGCAGAGTCGAGATTCGGATTTAGGCTCATGCATCTCTACAACAGTACTACCGGACAAATATAAGTAGCAAAAATGAAGCACGATCAATATACCTTACAAATTGCTCATTAACAGAAAAGTGATATCACCAACACACAAATCAGATGTATGCAATCTAATACAACTCAATATGCTATGCGATTATTAACATTGTAAACTCAAGATTGTGGAATATATATGCAAAAGAAATCTGCACACAATATAGATCATGCAACATCAAACATCATAGCTCGTTTTAGCAAGGTACTTGTGAAATCAAAACGTCAAACTTCCTTCAATTAAAGCTATCGAAGAAATCATCAAAATGTGTAAATCAACAGATTGTATCGACATTTACGAAAACAGAATCAGAATTCAATCATTCAAATTTCAAAGAAGTGCTCTAATCCAGTGATTCCCAGCACATATTTAAGCCAACCCATTAAAAAACATATTTGAGATTAGTAAAATCTTGTGACCCAAACAAATACTCATTATATATTTTTAGCGCTTAAATTTTTAAATTCACGTAAGCTTGAATACGGGCCACGTTGTACATATTTTCAAGATTTGTGATATCTTCACGTTTTAAAATATATTGATTGGTATTTTTTCACCTCAGAAACAAAATGCCTGAAAACGAGAAACCAAAAAAAACAATCAGGCCACCCAAATTTGGGTATTGAGCCATGTGTTGGGAACCACTGCTCCAATCAATGTTAAGATCAAGACTGGTTTCAAGATTAAAAACATAGCATATCCAAAAAATAGCTAAAAATATTAGTAAATATTTATGAAAACACGACCGCACACCAGAATCTACCTCTTGTTACTTCTGATACGGTGAACACTGCACATACATATATCGATGAGTTCCAGCGTTACAGAAACAGAACCCAGTGAAAGTGCAGCTAAATTCATTTCTACCAAACCACGTGCCGACAAGTGTTGCCACCGAGATTGGCGCCGCCGTCAAACTAACCTTGGACTACAATAAGTTCGGCCGTCTTCTTATCGATATCATACATGTTAGACCCGGTGCATACGTAGATACCGGAGTCTTCCAGACGCAAGTCCGTGATGCGTAGTATCCCGTTGAATTCTGTGGCACGCCCGCGGGCGAATGCACCGTCTCGTTTAGACCAGTAGATGATGTAACTGTTCATCTGGATAGATGAAGATACGGCTTCAAGGTTTTGGCATTCAGAATATTATAAAATATTCCCTCGTGAGCGGTTAATGTTAACGGATTTAGTCCTGAATTTTAGTGGTTCAGTATATCATTGAAATATAGATTCATATTGGAATAAACCCGAATATTTCTGGATGACACTCATCAAGGGTAATCATCAGTAACTAGTAGAGAATTGAAAAGAATTGTACATCAACAATCGTATCATTAAACATGATGTCATGTCATGGTGTAATCTCAATGTAATTGTACAAGAAAAATAAACTAGGTTGGCGGATTTTTATAAAAGTGTCGATTCCAGATGTCACCGAAACGTTTTCAAGACTCGGTTTACATTCTTTCAAGACTGCACTTAACACGACGATTTTGCAACAGCTTTTCTTCAAAACTTCAGTTGTAAATAATTCCCTTCCGTAATAAAAATAGGGAGACTTGAATTTGCCGACAAAGTGATGTCACAAATTCAACATGACATCATCAAGACAATGACACGAAATTGGCCCAAATCTGAAAAATTGTCCCGTATGAAGAGGACCCATTCAAGAGTCGCAACCTTTCGACTGCGACGCAAAGTAGTTTCCAAAATTTTAGTGAATCAGAAAATCTGATGCGCTATTTCCCGTTATTAGGCGCAGAACTTATTTCTCACCACGCTCTCTGCCGTGCACACAAAAGTAACGTTACTCCCTTCCAGCAATCGTCGCGTGGTCGGCTTCTCCACTCTGACCACCATCTTCTCTCGGCTCGCTGAAAACAAACGTCGGTAATTCGACGTCACATACGCAAACATGGCCAAGTTCCAATCCACTCACGTGCCAGACTGATTAACGCACTGCCTCGGCCAGACCCAGCGCTGCTGGTAGCGACGCATTCATATCCGCCGACATCGCTACGAGTTAACGTGCGTATCGTTAATGACGATCCGTCCGAATTTCGTTCAATGATGCCGGTCACCGGTTCCCCGTTTGTACGTCTCCAAGTTATGTCAACCTCAGTAGCTGACTGTGCGGTGCATCTAAAAAGCAGAGGTGCATAGCATGCATTAATTTTTGATTTATGTCCACTGCAACTCTGGTTGTGTAGTTAAAAGTATTTTCTCTCGACTGGGAAACAATAGGAGGGCCACGCAACAGGGTTGTAACAACTCGAGTCGCGATTTTCCGTTGACTCGAGTCAATTTCTCAAGTTGAGTCATTTTTGAATCACCACCGAGTCAAGTCCGAGTCCAAGTCAGCGAGCAGATGGTCGAGTCCGAGTTTGATGAAACCACTTTTTATACCTCTGTTTGGTGATATCGAATATGAAATATACTAATTTTCCTCACTTTTAGCAGTTTCTGGTCGCATTTTCAAGTACCAGTACCAACAGACGAAATCCCAACAGTGTGGTTACTAAACTATTCTTCGAAATTACAACGAAAAGTCGGTCTTGGCAATCTGAGACTGGACTCATATGACTTGGTCCGAGTCATGCTCAGTGACTCGAGTCCAAGTCGAGTCAATACCCAAATTGACTCGAGTCGCGTCCTTTCCGTACTTTGAGAAAATGACTCGAGTCAAGTATCGCGACTCGAGACGGACTCGAGTCGAGTCATGACTCAAGTCATTACAACCCTGCCTACGACGGCACAAAAAGTCATAGAAAACTTACCTCAACTTCGCCACACCACCAAGCGTAGCCCGTAGAGTGCTGGGCGTCACAGTAACCGACGGCGGCGATTCAGGATCTGTAGATGATGTTTATTTAAAATCAAAAATGATTTAGCAAAGACCCCGGGCCTACCTTCCACACGTTGGCAGCTACCACCCGGCTCCCGGGGGTTACCGGTATAGCCATCTACGCAGAATTCGCACCTGTCGCCACCGTATCCTGGCCGGCAAGCCGTGCAATTCAGTCGTCTGGTTTCCGACACAAACTCGCAAGTGTCGGAGAAGCTAAGAAGAATGCAAGACAATTGAACAAACGGGCACAGAACTAGCCCAACGCAGTGCTTCAGTGAACAGTCGTTTCACCAGCTATGATGTCACAACCAATGTTACCACTAATTTTTGACGAGTCTGCGCACACTCACCAACTCACTGCGACTTCTACGGTTTTGATGCAGAAATACTATTTTTTTTCGTATTTAATATTGTCAAGCGAAAAGTGATTTTTGGACGCAATACTATCAATTTCATGAGAGAATCAATCAGCGTGTGCATAGGTGTACTTGTACAGTAAATAGTACAAATCTATTGCTGTGAAGGCCAAATCGGGCGACGAAAAAATGTGTCGGACCCTACAACTTAGCCCTCAATGTGCATTGTGTATCGTTAAAAAAATCCAGCATCTCAAAAAACTAAAAATACAGCTAGAATGTACAAGTGCATAAAACTCGTCGCGAAACACCCAAAAATGAATGGGACAAATAAATAAATTTAAAAGTTTCACCTGTTGCTACCAGTGCCAGGGCAAGCGCAGGGCCTGCAGTCTAAACCGTCCGCGTCCGTGGACATGGTGTAAAACCCAGACGCACACATTTCACATCTCGGTCCGGCGGTGTTATCGACGCAATCCTATAAAACGATTGATTACGAATGCTATGCAATGTCATGAATCAGTGCGACGTACCACGCAATCTCCAGTCTCGGAATCGCAAGTTTCCGCTCTGCCGTTGCATTGACACGGCTTGCAAATCCCAAGGTAAATGCCGCTGCTCTCTCTCGTATAACCAGAAGCGCAATCCTGAAATCAGGGTGATATAATCCAGGATCAGTAGAGGTTGGGAATCAAGAGATGAACAACTAGCAGACTTATCAAACTAATCGAGACAGACTCGAGTCATTTTCTCAAAATACCGAAATGACTCGACTTGACTTGAGTCAATATGTGTATTGACTCGACTTGGACTCGAATCATTTGCGCATGACTCGAACCAAGTCATATGACTCGAGACTCAGACGACCAAGACCGACGATTCACTGTAATTTCGAAGAATAGTAAAGTAAACACCCTATTGGGAGTTCGTCTCTTGGTACTGGTAATTGAAATTGCGACCAGAAACTATTAAAAGTGAGGAAAATTAGTATATTATAAATGTGAACCATTCGATATCACCAAACAGAGTTATAACAGTGGGTTTAACAAGACTTTATCTGGAAACTGAGCAGTCAACACAATGACTTGGACTCGGACTCGACCCTCTGCTCTATGACTTGGACTTGACTCGGTGACGAATTGAAAATGACTCGACTTGACTCGAGTCAAAACTAAAAAAGTGAGATTGACTTGTGACTCGGAGCCTTGTGACTTGGTTGTACAACCCTGCGATTACCCCTGACGAGTGTCAGGCTGTCAGCCGAAAATATTCGGGTTCATTCCAATATGCATAATGAATATACTATTCAAAAATCTTCGAGCAGAACGGATTTGAAACTAAAATTAACGTTTTAAGGAACATACAGTACTCACTACTCAATATATTGTTTTTAAGGAGTTTTGCCTAAAACTAGACGCCATATCTTTTGAATATCGGGTGAATATATCGAGATAATCGGTGAAGCTGCTAGGTTTTATAGTTATTGGCCATAACTAGCCACTAAGCCAGTTTCATCGAAAATGGTAAATATTAATAAAAAAATTCACTAACCTCACAAGACAAGCCTTCGTATCCGTCGGGACAAGTGCACTGCTCGACATCGTACGCAAACTCGGCCCCGGTGATCTCATCCTCTGTCGCCGTTTCCATGGAAATGTTTCCGATGGTGCTGTCCACCATGGAAGTCGAGTAAGTGGCACGAATCAGTATCGCGTCAAGGTCAGCGAGGGCCATGAGAAGATGTTCTCTCGTGGCGGGCTGACCGTCTGCGCGTTTCCAATGCGGCTAGAATGAAATCAGACAGTTGAACTTAAATCTGTCCTTCATTGGGTCGCGCTATCTTTGCGGGTGATTCTGAACCGTTTTAGCTAGTGGCCTGGTAAAAAAGTCAAAATTAGGTCGAAATTGTAGCGTTAGGTCAAAAAATGTCAAATTTTTTACAAAGTTGCAACTTTTTTGCAACCTGCATTTCGTTTGTATCGTAGATTTTGCACTGTGTGTGAACTTATCATTTGACATTTCACAGCTTGCAGCCTACTTTATAAGCCTACCGTTGTAGACGGCCCATTGTCTGCTCATTTTGAATCATAAACGGTCAAATGAGACAAATAGGTTGACATGGTGTTATGATCAACGTGCCGCGATATCCCAACTGAAGCAAGACTGCGTGGGCATTGCATGGTTATTATATCAAGAAGCGCATGATAAAAAATTGTGAAGTAGACAACATTGTCAGAATGAAGCAACACGGTGTGTCATTTTTAAAAAATATTTTTATTATAATCCGTAATGTAACTACTGGAATTCTTCATAGGGCCAGATTTCGTTAAAATAAAGTTTTTTCATGTAAAAATTTGTTGGTATCACTAAAAGATGAACACATCACACTTTTACAATCACATATCACCAGTGGAAAGTGTAATAGGCTAACACTCACAGTAGTGAAGGTGACTTGTCTTTGAGTCGGCGTTCCAGGACGAATTTGCCCGTCAAAACTCGCCATCAACGTGATGTCATTACCAACGATCATAACGTCGGGATGTGATACGTCTACACTGCTTAAACCCGAGGTGTACGAAATGGTATATGACAAATCTCCGCCGTACGAGACGACCTTGAAAAGAGATGGTAAACGGATTGCAACAAATTCGACACTTAGAGTTGAACCATATTAACGAGATAGGATATATGTATAAAATATTCATGTTGTATTCAAATATATTGTTAAACATATGATTGAATTAAATGTTTCACAACATGTACCTTATCCATATTTATGACATATAGGCCTACATGTGACCGTATCACCAGACTTTTTCAAAATTCGCAACTAGAATTAGAACTGGAACTATATCGTATGTCAAAATTCGCGACGAGGCTAGATCCAGAACTACTCGCTTTTCAAAGTTCGCAATCAGAACTACTCACGTTTCGAAATTTGCAACTAGAACTAGAACCAACCACTTTTTATAATCCGCAACTATCTAAGTAAAGTGGAACCAATTAGATTCAATTACATAGCAACTTATAACGTTTATTTTATTGGAATCGGATAGGCTATCCACTTAAACATCATTACAAGTTTGAAATGGGACTAGAACTAGAACTACTCAATTTTTGAAATCCGTAACTAGAACTAGAATTACTCGATTTTCAAAATCCGCAACTAGAACTAGAACTACTCAAAAGTCCGATAGTTAGTCTATTGTCAACTAACGAGATTGGTAGTTTGTACAAGTCTGCGCGTAACGTGACAAGGTGGCTTTATGACCTAACGGCCGTGTCGATAGCCACAATTTCACTGAAATAGGTTTTTAATTTCAAAATGAACTGCTTTAGTCACCTTATCGCCAAGATACGCAGCCGGTAGCGACCAATAGTAGATATCTTCCGGCAGTCTGCTCATGTTGACAAAAGAGAGTGACGCTTTGGATGGTGTGGATTGAAATCCCGTCCATATCGATTGACTTCTGCGTTGATTCGTGATGGAGAATCCGTCTGCGCCGTCAGCAAAACCCGATTGAATCTGAACATATTTTTGTGAATGCTACATACAAATATCATCGGGAAAATCATAATCAGTTTCACTGTGTATTGGTGAAGTACAAAAGATTTTTAGAGGGTTAGCACAAACTAGGTTGTAACAAAAGTCTACTCCAAGGCATACAAAAGAAAGCATGAATGATGACCTCTCCCGGCGACGAAAAAGCTTTCGTCTAGGTAATTTTTCGCACTAACAAAATTTTTCAACAAAGTGTTTGCCAATGGCAGAATTCATGGCCCATGCCTGTTCTGATTCAAGCTTCAGGGGATGAGTCAAGGGTGTGTGTAAATCATAGCGCTAGTTCTACAACTAATCGAGTAGCAAACACTTTGAAAACCTCTGGATACGACACTGAGATGATGCAAGAACAGTAAAGAAACTGTATAATATAATAGCCACATTCACATGTTGTTGTTATAAGCTACATAGCTAACCAACTACAATCTTACCGTTTTCCTCACATACTGAGAGGAAGCGCATTGCGTCGTGACGCCCATGCAAAAGCAAGGCAGGCAGCCCCCTTCCGTGTTTTCGATACTGAAGTAGAAGTAGCTCGGCTTGCACTCGTCACACTTCAACCCGGCGGTGCTGGCCTGGAGTTTTAAAGTAAAAACAGAAAACACCGCTAAACGCAAAATTTGTCCACGAGTTGAAACTATTATTTTCCGATTTAACACGAGGTAAATCAATCACAAGCTTTCAAAAAGTTCAAACATTGATTTTGACTTTGTGAGATTAATTATCATATATTAATATTTGAAGAGCTTCTTGGAGGTACAGAACTTCAATATACAATTGAATAGTATATTAATATTGAAATGAACCAGAATATTTTCGGCTGACACTCGTCAGGGGTAATCGTCAGCAACCAGTAGAGAATTGGAAAGAACAATGTATATCAACAATCATATCACAAAATATGACGTCACCAGCATGAAATTTCGAATGAGAGAGCATTCAATGTACTATTTTTAAGTGGTACACAAAATCCTTTTGTTGACAAATAAACCAACCAAAACTCTGTCAACAAAAGGAGTTCGTGTATCACTTAAAAATAGTACATTGAATGCTCTCTCATTCGAAATTTCATTCTGGTGATGTCATATTTTGTGATACGATTGTTGATATACAATGTTCTTTCCAATTCTCTACTAGTTGCTGACGATTACCCCTGACGAGTGTCAGCCGAAAATATTCTGGTTCATTTCAATATGAATATCAATATACTATTCAATTGCATATTTTAATAAATAATAAAATCCAGTTATGGTGCTTATAACAAGGACGGTGTTTTGTACTAACTTTTGTTATAACTAGGTGCAATTTAGTGCAACACAAACTTGCCCCATTAGTCATACACATAGTGAGGTGTGACCAATTAAAATCAATATCAACTACTGAGGTATCAACATTTGTCAGAATCATCTCGGCTTTGTAACAAAACCAACTGCAGCTGATAACGGTTCAGATATTGATTCATGCATGTGAACATTTAACGCTGCCCTACATCTCATCTAAAATGTAGTCTCAGCAGCCAGTACGAGTTTAAAGTCACATTTGGATCTCAAATTTTTAAACAAATTCAAAATTTTTAACTTTCGCATACCTTGCAGTTACATTGCCCGGCTTCGTCGCACGTACCGTCCACAGACCCGTTCAAATCGCAGTGGCACGCTTCCTGGTTTCGACAGCTCGTCAACCCCGACGGGTGACGGGAAACGGGAGACCCGTCCAGACACCTTGACGCAAAAAACGCTCGTAAACATCATAAAATCGAAATCGGCTCACTAATCGACTACCGAAAATGGGCAACAAACAATGTATTCATATTGCCAAATATATCGCGCTCGGAGATTTTCGAGTGACTCGAGGTGCGAACGTCGGTAATTGCAGTTAACCAAATTCGAAATTTTGATTGAATTCCGTGTATTTCAGCATTAGATTATAGAAACTGGTAAATACACACGTAATCCAGGGAGCAACCTGCCCCCAAAGGCGAGATTGGACCAAATTTTTAAACTTTCAGTAACACAATCACATTGTTATTCCAATGAAGTACATGACGACGGCAGATTACAGAATTGCGGTAGATGAAGAATTGACAAGGGTTGCAGAGCAGGGGTAAAGATGATTGAAACTGAAGAATAGAAATTGCAGAAATTATGCTGTGATTTACACGCACAAGTGTAATTTTACTCTAGTGGCGCAGGCGCATTCAAGGCCTTCTGAAGAATATGCACAGTACAGCTCTTCAAAAATGACTTTTTTTTCTCAAATCGTACTGGCTACTTGATAAAGCTGTTAGGTTACCTAACTTAAGCCTACACAAATTTGGTTCAATTCCAACCAGTAGCCGCATGGCTACAGGTGAAGAAAGTTTCTATTTATTATATAAAAATAAAATAAAATTTTCTGTTCACTCCATGAAAGTGTTGGGTTGTCTATAGAAACGATGTTCATCAAATGTGGCTCAATTCCAACCGGCGGAAGCGGAGTTATTGCCGTCGAAAAATTTGGATTATTAATAAAATAGTATTTATGGTGACCAATTCTTTAATTATTTATTATAGTGGTGCCCCCCGTAAATACTATTTTATTCAAATTCAAATTCTTCGACGGCAATAACTCCGCTTCCACAATTTGGAATTGAATCAAATCTGGTGAACATCGTTTCTATAGACAACCCAACACTTTCATGGAGTGAACAGAAAATTTTCAAATTTTTGTTCATTTATTTTTATAAAAAATAGAAACTTTCTTCTCCTGTAGCAAGGAAGCTACTGATTGGAATTGAACCGAAATTGGGGTGTAGGCTTAAATTAGGTAACCTAACATTTTTATCTCAGTAGCCAGTATAATTTGAAAAAAAGCCATTTCTGAACATCCCTATTAAATATACACTGTTGAAAATCTACCAAATTCAATAGACGAATTTTAGAACTGGCATTATTATCTTTGCGGTCCCATAAAAGGTACATATTTGAGCTTCCCACGTTATCCATACTCTTATAGCACCACTACCTGTCGCACGCTCTCCCGGTTTGTCCAGGGGGACATTCTTCGCAAGTCGGCAAGCCGTCGATGTCCATCACGCAAGTGGCCACTTTCACTTCTTCCGAACTGGAAGGCAGCCCGGGACACGGACACGGGGCGCAGTCCGTCGGGGTGCCCAGTCTCGGGTCGCCGTAAAATCCGTCCATGCACCTTTCGCATCTGTCGCCGGTCGTATAATTTGCGCAGTCCTGGTGGGAGTAAACATTGGAAATGTCACAGAAATTGTGGAATTTGAAGAAAGATCCTATGTATGCGCTGTTGTTTAGATGAATTCTTGGATAGGGGGAGAGGAGGCCAAGATGAGACACGGGGCAAGATGAGACATGCAATTTGTTCATACAACAATTTTCTGATAGACAGATTCCTTCAACTATGTTGTTCCCATAATGTCATTCTTAGTCCTACCATATTAACAAAGCTAACAGATTTGAGGTTGAGCAGTAAAATGCCGAAAACTGTATTTTCACAGTCTATGTCAGTTATGTGAATTCGTGTTTGTGAGGGCATACCTATCATAGTACTTCATATTATAAAACAACATTAATGGAGCTGGTAGAGTGTAATATCAGCAGTGTAATCATGCACTTACCTCTGAAAAGTAGTAAACAGAAGTTTTTTTATTGACGTTTATACGATAATTCAGGTGTGGGGGTAAGATGAGACAAAGCCATGGGGGTAAGTTGAGACATGGGTATCGGAGGGTTTTTCCATTGAAAGATTCATAATATTCAAAATTTACTGTTCAAGGCGCGCATAATAGATTATTCATCTAGTAGTGGACCAGATGTGACATTACAAGACAAAATTATAATGAAACTCTCATCGTTGCTGCATCCCATGGATAATCGGTTTTCGGTGTCATTTAAATTCGTGTATGATGTACAAATTCTTTTTAAAAGTGAATTATTTCATGACTTTTATATTTTATTCACGATGTTACTAGTTGATTCATCATTTGGGATGAATTGGTGGTGTAATGAGCAAGAATTGTTTGGTGTATCATCTTGAACGCAGTGTCTCATCTTACCCTCACCTGGGGGTAAGTTGAGACATTTGAGCAAGGAATTTTGAGGGCCAAGAAATCCATAAGTATGTTGTTCAATATAGCTCAAGACATAGTCATGAATAGTACAGATCACAGGCTTTCCATTGGTACCTAAATTAATCATCAGAAGGCAATACTCTTCGAGTGGCGTTGAAATATCAGAAAAGTGTCTCATCTTGGCCTCCTCTCCCTAATAATATATTAGCACAAGAATTTTCAGAAGCAGATAATCGGTAGAGAGCTATATCAAATTCTGAAATGGACTGCATCAATGAGTGCCGGAGTAGGCTCATGCAATACATGTTATCGCCAACGTCCAGTTCAGTAGTTGGTATGAATAAAATTTGTTGGGAACAACATGTTCACATTTGAAATAAACACACATCTTCGCGAGATGACACTCATCGAGGGAAATCATCAGCTAGAAAATTCAAAAAGCTTTACATATTAAAAATTTTATCACCAATTTTGCGAATTCGAATACTGAAAGCGTACCATAGGCTAAGGCTCAATGCCCAATAATATTTATTATTCAATTTCATATTGAAGCTGTGTATCTGGGAAGTTAGACGTTGCCCGATGGTGGGTAAATGAAAAAGTTTACCGCGTCTAAAATACTCACAAGGCATTTTCCAGTGTCCTTATCACACACAGTACCGTGGCCGTTACAAGAGCATTTGCTGCACGTTCCCAAATGAGGAGAATTGCTCGATCTGTAATAACCGTCGGCGCAGTCCTGAAGAGAGAACACACATAGTAAACAGGTTCCTAGCAAAACTTTAAAGGCAAATTATCACTTCGCAAGACGTCCCGGTATAGCCAGGTGGGCACACGCATTCCTCCACCTGGACAGCCCTGGAACCAGATCCGTCCGTAGAATCGGCTGTGTCCAGCGACATGTCGAAAATTCTACAAATAAAACAGATTGTACATAAAGTATCTTGATCAGAGCTGAAATATATACAGTTTCCAAAGCGTCTCAACATGGTAGCATCATAAAGCTGTCCAGATACTGTCTTTCTAGTTTGTTTCGCGCTCAAGCATCGCAATGGTTACAAAGTTATTTGAAAACGCGCCTTTAGATGCGGCATCCTTTGTGAATATCAGAATATAATATCGGAGTTTTCGGGGACGCGCTAGTTATTGGTTTTATCGGCATCAGTCCAGAACTCCGTCAGGTTCTAGTCTAGATGCTTAAAATCCTAGATACTTACGAAGTGTTCACCATCGCAGTGGCGTATGTGGCTCTGACGAGTATACTGTCCACATCGGCCAACACCTTCATGAATTCGCTGCGCTGTACTGGTGACCCGTTTGCGTGTACCCAGCGGTTCTAAAAGGAGATGGTAAAAGTAGTCAGCGTTGCAATTCGAGCAGAAGTAGAAGTGACATCAATCATTTCTACTGCATTACAGTTGGAAGCAATTCACCAGAAATGTCAAAACTACTTACAGTGAAAGGCGAAAATTAAAGTAATTTCAGAGAGTAGATTTGGTTGAGGGGTCACATAATAAATAATTTATAGAGCACCGAATATACCAATATATCATTATTACACTAGGGCGCTGTACACAAGAGGCAATAGTTGTAGGGCAGAACCAACGCTACCGGTACTGTATGTCGAACGCTGGTGTGAAATAAACGGTTTTGATTTTGCGCTTGAAAACATTTATAAATCTGATAAAAACTGGAAGATTGTTCCACGGAATGGCAGCAAAGGAACAAAAGGTTCTCCTGCCGTAGGCCCATGTTTGTACTCTTCGAACTGACAATAGTTTCTGCGACTGCGAACGTTACAGCCTTCTGGGATTGCAGATTGTGATTAGCTCACAAAAATACGCTGGTGCACTTCCCTCCATGCATTTCAAGACATACCGAGGAAGCTTTTATTCAGACCTATATTTTGTAAGCCAATGGGGGGATCTAAGAATCGGGCATTACGTGATCACACTTCCTTGACCGAGTTACCAAACAAGCCGCAATGTTTTGGATCTTCTGTAGCTTGTCAATGCAATTTTAGTTTACCCTGAAAAGCAGACCATTTCCATTGAAAAACCTGATATCACCAACGACAGTATTATGGCTTTGCATGCATCCTCGATACTTTTAGCAGCTAACCGGAGGTAGCTAGTTTAGTTTAGTTTAGCTAGGTAGCTAGATTACCCCTGACGAGTGTCAGCCAAAAATATTCGGGTTCATTTCAATATCAATATACTATTCAACTGTATATTGAAGTTCTGTACCTCCAAGAAGCTGAGTCATATTTGACGTGCACCCTTTTGAGGCAATATGACAATGTCATGGGGTACCCAGTGAAATTCTAATAATAAACTTACGTGTGCGCCATAAAATTTAGTGCACACGCATGAAGAAATTCAAGATAAACTGGTCAGAAGCGAATCTGTGGCTTCAACCTTGTCAACTTAAATTTTTAGATTCAGCATCCAAAAAAACATATGTCTCATCGAAAGCAAGCAACGATCAAATAACCAACGTACCTCAACGAATTGAGCACTGCACGATTTCGAAACTCCGCTACTAGGCTGAGAATCCTCTCTGTGTTCAACCGTGATTCCGTTCCCGGTGATTTTCACGTCTGCGCTGTTTATCGCCCTGGCATTCTCGCCCTGATGAAACTCGACGGTGTAACGCAGGTATCCGCCGTACGACGTGAGCCTATCTCCTAGAAACGTCGACGGCAGCACCCAGTAGAACACGTCACGAGGTTGGGACAGGAGGTCGACAAGCAGAGCGCGTCTTCCGGACGTGCTGATTTCCCGAACGTCGTTCAAGATACGGCCGGACCGGCCACCATTCATCAGCACGAATCCGCCGCCGTCGGTGTAATCGGGAACAAGCTTAAGAGAAAATGTTTGCCAAACTGAAAGGAATTCAAAAAACACCTACATATTCACATTCGAGTCAGAATTCAAAAAGCTGGCTTATCCATGAGAATGAGAATCATCTGATTAATATCTGAAATACCGGTAATAATATTATGTAATTCCAATCTAATTCGCAGAACGTTTCTACGTTTTAATTCAAATTCTAATCTAATTTCTGATTTTCCTGAGAATGATACAGGAGAGTTTTATCTGTTTCAATCCGTTTAGTGTGCTGATAACTCCTGACAAGAGGTACTCGAAATTCTCACATGTTCAAATATGTATTCTTGCAATAGATATTGTAAAGAAAAGGTACCAGATTATTTAGAGAATTTGTTGTGCATTCTTGTATTTTATTACCGTTATACTGAATACTGATTATATATATTACTAATATACTGATCTGATCAATTTGTAAGACTAGCTGATGCACTGCAGTTTTGAAATCCTATTTTAAATGCGCAAAAACAGTTTCCAAACTTGTCAATTCCAAACAAGGAAAAAAGTAGTAGCCAAAGTACCCTAATCCTTACCTTGGATCGATAAGACTGCGAGCTTTGGCAATCGTCCGTAATCCCAAAGCAAAAACAACTGGCACATCCATCGGCGTTAAGCTCGTTCAAATTGAAAAATCCATCTTTACACTGGTCACATCTGTCGCCTTGGACGTTCTCTTTACAAACACACCGGTCGCTGGTGGAGGTGTTGGTCCCGTGCGGGGAACAGTCGAGGAAATCAGGTCTGACTTGGGCGCAGACACCGTCGTACATTTCGTAGCCGGAATCGCAAAAACGACAGTCCCGGCCGACGTAGCCCTGGGGACAGGGAGGTTCGGGCTCCTCCCCGTTGTCTCGGCGGCATTCGATTCTAGTCGGGGTGTCCACTACTTTCACCCAGCCGGGCTCGCAGTACTGGCAAAGAAACACAACTTTTTTTACTTTTATTATGGTAGGCATGGCCAATCAACAAAAAAAGATATAATTTTGAAAAATTAGAATCCCAAAACTGCGATGATTTAGGTCAGAATTGTGCAACCAGCGTATCGCAGAGAAAAATTGTGTAGACCGACATATCGCTGTCTAATTTAGCCCAGAGTTTTAAAGGTTAAAGGCTAGCTCAAGCGGGTTAAGAATAGAGACAAAAATATCGAAATATGCATACGCTGACTTTGCGATCGAATATTTTTGACGAAATATATTCAATAACCTGAAATTTAAGAGTTTTCTGCAATATAGGTTTCGACTTTAGCTCATAGTCTGCGCGCGGCTCGAGCATCAAAAACGGTAAAACACGCGTTCGGCGACCTTGCGCATGAAAATTTTTGATAAAACTTATTCCACAACAAATTTCTTATTTAGCTTTTAGTGTGGTTATAATTCCCCACAGTTAGCCGTCGTTTATATGTACGGAGTTATTTATATAAAGTCCTCAAAAAGCTTGTAGATTGCTAATGTAGGTTGATAAATGCTCCTTTCAACTCCAACCCTGTAGTCAATGTGATAGCTAAATATGGATTAAATCTGTATAGAAACTTGCCAAAAGCTCAAAACTGCTCCATTATGTCTCACAAATCATTTTGGATCAAATCCAGCCCACGGACCATACAGCTCGAGATATTTCACCCCCATGCTACTGTTTACAGATTATGAAAACAGATGAAAGAAAATCCTACCTGGCACGACAAGCCAGAGTAGCCCTCCGGACATTCGCACTTCTCCACAGCGTACGCCATATCAGCGTGCGAATCCAATCCGTCAGAATCGGAATGGGTTCCGCTGCTGCTGCTACTACTACCGGGCTGCCCTGACGCAGACGAAGCCACTGTCATTTTCACATCTCCAAGGCTGAAGAGAACGTGATTACACAAAATGACGAGGTAGTTCAAGGCCCTTGATTAGACCGAGAATTGGTGTAGGCATTTTTGTATATGAATATACAGAGCATATAATTCAGCGCCGATTCGGTCTTTAGGTCCGTAGGTGTAGAGCTGCAGTGAATATGCCATGCCTACAATTTCAGTATGAATTCCACGTTGACTTTTTTAATTCAAAACTGCAATAAAGGTCACTGATCCATCAAAATATTTGAATATATACAATAGGAATACACACGAGAAGATTGGACATTAAAATTATATTATACGTTTGCAACGATCCTGAATAACCGAGCTTGGGCACTTGGAACAGGTTTGAGTGTGAATATTCGCACATCATGAAAAATACCATAACCTACCCGGTGCTCAACATGCTGTTATCGTAAACGGTTCTGATTTGTATCTTATCGATATCGTTGAGTACTCCCATCATTTCTTCGCGGGTTACATCCTCCCCATCCGTTTTCTTGAAGTTGTCCTGCAGAAAAATCGAGACATTTAGACCCGCTACAAATATAATTCAATCGTAATGTGGTGGTGAAAACGGCGCTATATCAGCCTGATGTTTATATGCTTCTGAGGCTTCTCGTATTTGCAAGCTGTGAAACAAATCCTGCAATAATTCTAGCTATGTATTATTACGGCTGTGAATAAAAATAGAAATGTGTCTGCCCAGAGACTCCACACCACATAGTCACCTTCATCGGAAAGCACGAAGAAATATTTTAGCCATTTAGACGATTCTTTCTACATTCACTTATCCGCATTTTTCAAATTTTGGCAATGAAACCTCTAGGCCAGCAGTTCTCAAAGTACGCCGATTCACCGCTTGGGGGGCGATTTCGCAAGAAAAAAGGGAGATTTGGGGGTGGGGCAAAAATGCAAACGGTTGCCACAAATGCAAAGACTAAAGCCCAAGTTGAATTTTCGATCGATGGACAAGGGACATTGTCGCTCAAGTGTTTGCAGGCAAATTCGATCCTCAGAGCAAAAGATTTGAACTATACAGCCTACCGGAGCCTAGCTAGGCCTGCCCGCTGACTAATTCTATCACAGAAGTTATCAAATTGCATCGCAAAACTGCTATGTTAAAAAACTTTGGTTCGCAATTTTTTTCCATCAAAACTGTTGATATGGAGTAGTGTACAAACAAAAGCAACTCGGCAAGTAATAAAAATAGATAAAAACTACTTGAGAACTTTGGAAGACTAAATTCAGCCTACTTCCTCACTAATGACCTCTGGCTTTAAGAGATGGCGATAAAGATACCACAAGCTTGATAAGTGAGCAGTGAGCAGAAAAAGATTGAGGCCATAAAACACAGGAAAGAGGTTGGAACCGTTATAAAACAAGCATTTAATTACTGCAATCAAGAGGTTGATTTTATCTTAGGGTTGCACATAATAGATGTAATACTGAACAAATAACCATGCCAGGTCTATATAAAGGGAACAGATGATCATGACTAGTATTCTTATAACCATCTATGACCTAACAATGAGTGGGTAAACCAGGTCAGTATCACGTCACCAATACATTGATTGCAGTGGTATTCAGCACAATGAATCACCACGCTCACCTCTGTTAATGATACATTTCTCAAGTGTTTCTCGGTCGGCTCTGGGTGGTCTCCTTTATGGTGATAAGTCAGTGTCTGACCGTTGGCTCCCTCGATGATTACATCACTGTAGTTGGTGGGCTTGGGCTCGAAGTTATAGCTGTTGTTGTAGCTAAAGGAGAAGGTCAATGTCCCTCCGTAGCTGTTGATCTAAATAGGCAATGTATTCAAATACACAGACTTGGATAATTCCAGTTGTCTAATCAGGCTAATTAGACTAATTACGTTGGCCGAATGAGCTGTAGTCCTCACTGTGAGACCACCGACATAAAATCTAACCAGACCACTTTGTTCAATATATATATATATATATGCTACACATTCGCTGTGTCCAAACAATCACTTTATTGTGTCATAACCTAACGACAGAAATTGCGAGCCTGTGTCGGAATTAATCGAAGTTTTTGACATGCTGCTTTACTAGTGTTTCGTTCCTTAGCATTTTAGTCGCATAAAGCAGAGTCGGCTGTATTAAAATTAGTACGAAATCATTCCGAATTTCTTTGACGTGATGCCCACTTAGCGGTATTAGCACAGCTGACGCAGTTCAAATAATCTTGTTGACTTTCCATTCGTTATTATGGAGTTCGAATCAATGTCATACGAGATCGAGAAGAGATAAAATGGCTCCCTGCCTTCCAGGTAACTTTACTCACCGGGTAATGAGCGGTAATATTTAAACTGAGTCATAGTCAACAGCTATGGTTTTATAATAGTATTTCCCTATCCTGCTCCGAATTTTCTCCATTAGTATGCTTGTTCGCCAGTTCGATTGAAAATAATTTATAGTGGATTGCCTTTTGTAAGGCATAACCTATTTTTCGGTGCTTTTGCCAATAAATGCACCATAAAATTTGCATGTGTTTGTTTTGCCCATGAGCCATGTAAAGGTTTGCTTGTAAATATGGTTCTCGAGACTTTGATTTCGGTATATAACACTCTCAATAGATGAGAAGGACCATACGCATTCACAGGATTTTTGAAATTGTTGCGCTTTTGAGAAAATAGCAAAATTTTTGGGGACAGGGAGTGCTAGTTTTGCTTAGAAAACGAATACTAATGAATAACCAAACCACCCTAACTACCTCGCACCTTGCGATTTCAGGAAGAAAATCAAAGTGCAAAGATGCGCCGGCGTACCTTGGCGCCTACAAACTGGGCGGGCAGACTCCAATAGTGGGCGGCGGCCAGAAATCTCTTCGAGAGATCGATCAGTTGCAATTCGCGTGCCGCAGGCTTGACTACGACTTGATTGCTATTGATAGGCTCCGATGCTGGGGCTGGGTCGCCCCCTTCGGCTTCCGCGGGTTTCAGTTCGACTTTGTTGACATCTTCCGGAGTTTCGAACGTGACTTCGATCTAGTAAAAAAAATGATAAGGTGAACTTACTTTACATCAATGGATTATCAACTAACGGCACGCTGAATATATTACAATTAAAATATTTCAATTGCAAAATTCAAAAGTTGGATGCTTGTTTACTAATTTCAGAAATGAAACATCGAGTTCTAAATTGATTTAGAAATTTGGAACATATTTCTACGCATCTTGTCGTTGTGTAGAGTTCATGGTCTACTTTTCACTTGGCATATGCGTCATAATGCTGTTAAAGGTTCAAGGCTCAACTTGTTCAGTCAACTTGTAGAAGCTAAGAACACTTTTGCAACAAAATATGGTAAATTTCGACAGTACGCTTTAGCAAGATTTGACAGCATAATAAAGGCTAAAAAACAAACAAAATCGCAGTTCTTTACAAAAACAGAATCACGATCAAGATAGTGGTTTTTAGCTGGACTCCACCTTGCAGAAATTTCAATAGAACCAGGTATAACACGTGTAGTATAAAAAACCAGTTGCAGATTTCTCATAAAAGGAAGTTTACAATATTTGCTTCAAGTTGAATACATTATTCGTTATTAGATATTGGCTAAATTTCGTTTGTTGAAGGTTCACCAGCCCGCATAGTTTGTTTTGAAATTTTACTGGTCCCAAGACAACAAAAGGTTGAGAGCCATGAGTTCATCATATGGTGTAATTTTCGACAACTGTTTCTCATCTACATATGAGTATTGAAAACTATGTGGTGTTTGAATTTCTTGTGATGGTGAGTAAATTCTAGCTCTCTGTGTGTGTGCAAGCACAACATTCACTCTTCAGATCATGCGTTTCAGTGCAAACTATGTCCTGTTCGCCTGTAATGATAATAATATGTTGTAGAAGGTTAATCTCCGACATTGCAAATACGTCTCATCGTTAACCTATGGAAAAGTATTAAAAGTTAGTGCAACGCAAAAATACTGCATGAGACATGATACTTATCTAGCAAGTAAGGACATGACTAGACTGGTAGTCGTTAATTCTCTCAGGAATGCAATAATTATTACATCAGAGTGTTACAGATGGCTGTAAGCACTTCTAGTCGGGAGAATTGCAGACATAAAAGACACAAAATCGCAGCCATGTCAGAACATGAACGTTGATAAATCTCTTGAAGTTATGTACCTCGTCGTAGGCCATATCCAAAGGTTCGCATTGATCTGTAACTCCAAAACAAAAGCAAGGCCGACAAGCCGCCACATCCATTCCGTACTCTCCCAAAGGACAGTCCCCTTGCAGGCCAGCTGGAAATGTAAAAGCATAATTCTTGACATGGCAGCCTTCAACACTGAGGTTTAAGTTTCAAATCATAAAGCCATGAGTAACACAGACAGGTTGATGTCTAGACGGACAAGTGCCTACTCCCATCGGTAAATACACATAAATACAACAGCTCCATTGAAAACATATAACTCACGTAGAACTGTTAATATAGCGTCGGGAACCGCGAATATACTGCCTTGGGAGTTTATCGCTTCGCAACTGTAAGCTCCTTGGTCTGTGAATTCCACATGCCTGTCAAAGATGAATCACTGTCAAAAAACCGCCAAGCCTTACTAGTAAACAACCATTACATTCTCAATCAATGAAAGATAAATTATGAAACAATACCGTCAAACGGAAATATCACAAGAGACCATTAAAGTGCGCTACGACAATGACTATTTACTCAGTCATACCCATGTATCTTAATGTGTACATAGCAATGTTTCAGTTCCATTATTTCCAGTCATAGTGGTTATTGTCTAGTAAAATGTGTAACATTGAAGAATGATGGGATGGGGAAAATCTAGTATCTGAGTAATTTCGAGTAGAGTATGAAGCTTTGAGTCAGTTCAGTGTTGGAGTATCACTCGTTATGACACCATACCAGTAAGAGGGATTTGAAGTGTCCAAATATGTCCCTTTTATGTGATCACGAAGTAAATCACGCTTATTTTATTACATAAATCATCTCAAATTCACTTACAGCAATATATGTTGCACATCAGACTTAGACAACTACATAATTCTAGTTGTTTAATTTGGCTAAATTAGGGCGAAATGCGGGTAATCTAATTATAATCTAATTTGTGAAATGTTTCCTTGCTACAATTCCAGTTCTAATCTAATTTCTGGTTTTCCTGTAAATGCTACAGGAGAGCTGTGTAGCGCAAGGCAAGCCAATCTTGTTGCACAAACATTTGCTATTCACATGCTTATGTGAACTAGACTGGCATCTCCCTCTAACAATTCTAGACAACTAGAATTAACTAATTATCCAAGTCTGTACCTAGCCCTAGGAACGAGTTCTTAGATTCGAAATTTCAGACAAATTAATTGCACCAAAATAACAGGTCGGCTTAAAACGAATTGCTATAGCCGCATTGAAGAATCATCAGATAACACTTGCGTTTGGTTGGGACCAATGATAAAATCATTGTAAAGTCAAAATCAGAACGCAAACGACCACTGACCAGGCATCCTTGACAAGATTTGACCAGGGAGGGTCTCCATCAGAATTCACACAATATATAAATTCTTCACCAACTACCCATCTATAAGCGCCACACAGGCCGCCACATGACCCGTTTTTATTTACCTTACTCTCGCTGAAATATTTACCATCTACCGATAATGAGGGTTGTGAATATTATCGTTACAAGCGACAAATATAGACCATTGTTGATCTGCACAAGAGTGCTGTACAAATTAGCACAGTCGCAACGTAAACAGAATAACACAGCAGAGGCTAGATCACTAGGGTTGCAATCAGGGATGGCAGAGATGATATTTTGAGTACCGTACTGATATCATACTCTATTTTCCACTGGGAGATATAGGCTCTTATCGACCAGAATTATAGTTTATATACTTGTTTTCCAGAATTCCTTGAAACATCGATTAATCGTATCTAGGGCTGTAACTGCCGAGCCCCAAAACCCCAATTCAGAGGGGAGGGCAAGCTCGAAGGGGGGCTCAAAATTATTTCGTAATAAATTATAGAGTATTTTATGGGAGATTTCCTTCAACTTCAAGATTTTCTTCGCACCAGGTGTAATTTACTATACTTACATGTCCGCTTGGTAATATGGGAAGCAGCACCCCCTCCCCCCCCCAAAAAAAAGACTCATCATTTATAATAACAAAAATCGGCATTTCAGCGCCGCCCATTATCGTTCCGTGACACGTCAAGACTTGTAAAGTTTTGGCCAACATGTTTGGTTTGTAATCCTGTTTTTTTTCTGGGGGGGGGGGCTGACTAAGTACTGTTTCGGGCATGATCGTATCCATAATCCTAGAAATAAGGTACTAACGTATACGCTACGCACAATAGTGGAAATGATATTTTTCCTCGATTATTCAAAATTTCATGCCGGTGACGCCACATTTGGTGATACCATTGTGTTGATATGCAATGTTTTTTTCCGATTCTCTACTATATATCTGCCAAAAATATTCAGATTTATTTCGATATGAATATACTGTTGTTTGATGACTTTTCTGTAAAGTCCTGCGGTGGAGAACTCGCAATATTTTGATTGGTGTTACATATTCTAACTTTTCCATCTTACCGATACTCTTACAACGTGAAAACAACTGATACTAGGATATTAAATTAGGAATCGGATCGCTCAAAGAGTAGATTTTTCCAGCCCTAATAGTATTATATGCCCCAAAATACAGAACAACCCACTTGATGACCAATTCTCCAGTTCCGTTTGCTGAAGTCATGCTAACACGGGGCGGGGTGGCCACATTGCCCCAATTCAACCTCCAAGATATGATCGGGGCGGGTACGCCCACAGCTTGGCAATTCAATACCACTGTTTCTCCAGCGGTGACCGTCACATTTCTGGTAGGGCCCTTGATGACGACAGGAGGTTCTGTAACAAAGACATTGTTTTGAAAGGATGAAATTATTTATTAACTGTAATAACTGAACATGAACTACGGGTTAACTGGAATCGGAGAATTACGTTTGTTGGTTGGTCCACAGAATGCCAAGATTATCGGTTAGCACGCGTAATCCTTTCAAAGAATTGATGGTTATTCACATTAATAGATTTCTTTTAAAAACACAACATACGATACAGCCAGCAGTGCTACTCAAGTAGAAGTAGAAATAGAAGTAATGCAATAAATACATACTCAATTACAAGTACGATTAGCTGTTTCTGAGACATACCAAAACTACTTCACACAGCAGTATAATATGAAAGGTCTGTGTAAGTAGTCTTAAAAGTAGTTTTTTTTTCGAAGTGTCACACTTTTTAATAGTCAATCTTAGGACGGATGCTCTTGAAATTGCGAGATCTATTTTCATGACAACGCAAAATGACAGATGACACGAAAAACGGAGCAGTTTTCGAAAACATATTCGGTTACCATGATACAGCCCAGCTGTTTTTCACCTACAAAAGTGATATGCAAACCAATCAGAAAACAGCTTTCTACTTTACAGCGTAAATTAAAAAGCACTTTGAGAAGAATTGTGCCGAAAAAGCATGGCGAAAAGCTTGGTAAAACGGGTAGCAATATGTAAATCAAAGTTTCTGCGGGTCGAATTGTACAAATAATATCTCACTGCATCCAGCCTCGTCTGACGCATCGCTGCAGTCTGTCTCTCCGTCGCACTGATAACTTGCCGGTACACAAGTGCTGTCGGATTGGCATTCAAATTCAATACCGCGGCAGTTCGACCCAGGCAAAGCGGCAGCTGGAAATTCAAATTCACATATCTAGAGATGGTGAAAAACGTGTTAAGATATTATTCGTCCAAATCCAAAATCGACCTGGACTGGGGCTTGGGCCAAGGTTTGTTTAGTCACCGGGCGTGTCTGCATCCTAATCCGAGATGAATTCGAGATTAAGCATTTCATCAAGGATAGCAACAGCTAGTTACAGCAGGGTTGTCTTGTCAGGAGTCACAGCGAGACTTTACAGTCAAACACTCCAGTTTTTGCAGTCAAATGGTCTTGAATACAGCCAAAATCTGATTTCATATAGCGAATTGTGATTTCGTATTCTTATTGCTTGATTAACCGTAGTTATTTCTGGACATAGTAGTATCTAACTACTAATACCATGAAAAACTAAATGAGCAGTAGCTCATATACACTACAATAAATCACAAATGCAATCAAACTAACGGTTACAAAGTTGTTAGGTGGCCAATGGCCAAGCATAGTTCGGAGTGTTAAGACCAGAGGTGGTCAAAGTAGTCACCGTCGCTACTCAAGTAGAAGTAGAAGTACCGCCGAAATTTCTACTCGAGTCGAAGTAGGACTGGTGGTTCACAAGTAAGTAAGTAGGTATTTTACGCTTATTTTTGCCTACAAAACTGAAAACTGTCAAGTAGAAGTAGAAGTAGTCTACAATCATAACTACTTAAAAAGTAGTGCAAGTTGGCAAAATCTACTTCAAGTACTTCAAAAAGTAGAAGAACTTCGTTACTGACCACCTCTGATTAAGACATAATATTTTTCGAGCTCTGAAGACACTGCCAAATTTTCACAGTTATGCTGTGAGAATAACAAAATGGTCACCCTGCCCACAAATCGCAATGTACAAGTGAGAAATATATTTATAGCGAAATAAACCCAATATCTCAGGCTGACACTCGTCAGGGGTAATCGTCAGCGAGTAGTAGAGAATTGAAAACAGCATTGTGCATCCAAAATTATAATAAGTTACCACTGAATGCCGGATCATTAAAAACAAACAGCATTCAAGCCAAGTGATAATTTTATTTTAGGAGCTGGTCAATAAGCATTGGCAAATATTAGCAAAATAACCTAGTAGTGAGCCCAAGACTGTTTCAGGCATACTCACGACAATCGAGTTCGTCATATCCATTTCCACAATCATCATCGCCGTCGCATTTCCACATCTTCTGGATGCAGTTACCGGTACCGACGCAGATGAATTCCGTTGGGTCGCACACCGCACCATCACCTTTCAAATGAACCTTACGTGTCATAAGAGGTTCAAGCTCAAAATCAAGCGCACAAAGACACCGATACTTCACTAATATGGATTTTGTTGTAATGAAAGCTTCAGCGTAACTACTTCTCATTCTTTAAAGCTTTACAATTGACGATCAATTGAAAAATCGTCATTACAAAAGTAAGTACAAATGATCATATTGACCAAAGTAGTACCATATAAGTTAGATATATAGGCCAAACGAAAAGCTTTGAATAATTTGAAGAAATATACTGTGACGCACCTTTTATTACAAATATTTTGCAGTTCAGTACCACGAAATATTTATTCTAATATGTATATGTTCTGTTAATTGGGTTATTTAGTAGAACAACGTTGATTGTGAAAGATTTCGCAAGTCGCTGATGGTAAAAATTGTGTATAACGAAGATGGAGATAAGAAACTACCACAAATGACTAACATAGCTCGCGAATAAGACTGGCCAGAATTGAGTATTTGAGTGCTTCAAAGCCGAATGGAGTATGGAGTATTGAGTATTAGAGTATCACTCAAGACAGCGTACCCGGATGTATGATTTGAAAAGTTTAAATTTGCGCCTTTAATAAAACCACAAAAATATGGCCAGCTATTCACACATTAAAATAATTTGGTATTTTTTCGACCATACCAATTTCATTGCGCTTTGAGATGATGCTACCGTTTTTGATCTCCCTTTCTCAGAAATGTAGCGAGAAGCTTAGTGCTACATATTTTGGATGCTGCGACATGATGAAGCAAGGTCAACAGTAGGATATGAGTATCAAAACTATAATTTCAGTACTGCCCAGCGTTACTCGTGAGTAGTAGTTTTATATAGAGTTCTTACACTCACTACCGCGGATACACATCTTTACAGCTGCAACGCCAATTGTCCAGAAGTCATAAACCAGCATGGCGGGAAACTATTTTTAGACACGCTATCGAAGAAGGAAGAATTTTAGTAGCCCATAAAATCAAGTCTTTCAATCGAACAAAAGTCAATGTTGACCTTTGGAAGTTTAGCAACGGAGACTAATCTACTCACTGCAGGTTGTCTCATCTGAACCATCGGAGCAATCCTCCACATCGTTGCAGATCAATGATCTGTCAATGCATTCACCGTTTCTGCACGTAGCCTGGTCGGCCGGGCATGCCCGAGTGCTTGATAGCGTTGTGGCAATATCAACTTCATCAGTAGGTATGGTCTCTGCATGCAGCGTCTGTTTGAAAGAATAACCCCCTTTTAAGGTGTGCTCGTTGACTTATAGGAGATATCTTACTGTGGTGAGTACAACAGATGTCGTAGTAGCGGGTGGGGTGACAGGTACGGTTGCTGAAAAATAATGATAGTCATAATAGAATGATGCAAAACAACTGAAACGCCACAGAGTTTGTGTGATGTAATCTTACGATACAAAACCCAAAAAATAGGGAGTCCAGTATCATCATCAAAATGATAATATCAGAATATGGTCGGAAGAAAAGATAATCGATAATGAATTTAATATTGATGTGTATTTATTGTGTACGCAAAATAGACTACATATTGGGTAGTCGTTTCATAAAAAAAATTCCATCAAGGGGAAAAAACCATTACTGTTGATAAAAAAAAGGAGAAATCAGGAGACACATGATTCGCTCAGATCCAGGAAAGACTGCTGTGATTTTGAGCTCAGCGTGGAGACACGTTAATATACTTTTTTCGTTTCTACAGATCTTTCGTTGTGTAGGAAATATTTGAGCGACTAACAGTATCATTGATGTTAGAATGCCACCGATTGGCCAAAAATCTCTTTACTGTAATACTGTAATTAATTCGATATTCACCACTTTCATAGCGACATCATCACAAAACTACAGAATTATTTTATTTTCCAATAGTTGATTCTAATCTGTTCATCATAAATACTGGAAAATTGGTTCTTAACACTTTGACTGCCAACAATCCTAAATATAGGATTTTACTCAGTCCCATTAAGTGCCAGCGATCCTATATTTAGGATATTTTTGAAATGAGTACAGTAAAGTCCGGAATTGGTTCTATCCCCGGATTACGGCTGTATCCGAGGCTACTGAATAGGCTTGTTGTCATAAACCACCATTTTCGGTGCCGGAAGTTTTTTTTTTAAATCACATTTGCATACGATAGGTCAACCTTTTTTTGGTTTGGCTACTAGGTGGCTTTTCATAAAATGAGCAGCAAAAAAAATGAATCATTTTTATAATTCATTGATGTTGAAAAAAAATTTTTTTTTCATAAGTTGCGCAAGGTTTTCACTTATCAGCACGCCCGGTTCCAGCCAAATATCCAGCTATGCGAAAATTCATTGTTTGCTGGCGTTTACTGGCAATTTCCATAATAGGCCTTGTCAGCTAAAGTGTTAAGTAGGGTTCAAACGAGCCCAGGGGTCCACTAACCCAATCTCAGGGGATCGCTGGAGGACTAAGACACACACCCGACTCATACAGCAGAATTCACGCTGATTTGCATATAATATTCACACAAAATATTCATCGTAATCTTTTTTATTTTCTGTGAAAATCATGTTTTAATTATTTTGTTCTTTCAACACTCTTTTTGATGCACGGTTAATTAAGCGCACCAGTGTTCAATAGCGATGTATTAGGATAGTAATGTGATCGATTGATGTCTTTGTGATCAGGCAAAAATTTGTGATTAGCCGAAGGCTCACAGATTAGGTTAGCGAGGTTGAGAACCGCTGTAACATAATACAGGGTTGTAACCAAGTCACAACGCCACGAGTTACAAGTCAATCTCACCTTTAACAGTTTTGACTCGAGTCAAGTCGAGTCATTTTCAACTCACCACCGACTCAAGTCCGAGTCCTAGTCAGCGAGCAGTGGGTCGAGTCCGAGTCATGGTATTATGACTCGAGTCCGAGTCCAAGTCAATGTGTTGACTGCACAGTTCCCAGTTAAAGTCTTGTAAACCCACTTTTTATAACTCTGTTTGGTGGTATCGAATGGTTCGCATTTATAATATACTACTTTTCCTTGCTTTTAGCAGTTTGTGGTCGCATTTTCAAGTACCAGTAACAAAAGACGAAATCCCAATAGTGGGGTTACTTTACTATTCTTCGAAATTACAATGAGATATCGGTCTTAGCCGTCTGAGTCTCGAGTCATATGACTTGGTCCGAGTCATGCGCAATGGTTCGAGTCCAAGTCGAGTCAATACACAGATTGACTTGAGTTGAGTTGAGTCGAGTCAATTTTGTATTTTGAGAAAATGACTAGAGTCAAGTCGAGTCGTCAGAAAATCGTGACTTGAGTCAATACAACTCTGGAATATATTACATTACTCGTTCCAGTGGGTTTTAAAAACGATCGGTCATACCTAGATTGTCATCTAAGAATTGGCATCAAAGTGTATCAATGAGTATGGGAAACGAGTATGCTAACACTAGCGAAGAAGAAGTGTTGACAGAAGTCCCGATAAGCTACTTGAAACCCCTATCTGTGTCTCATAACCAATCAACGTAATCTACGCTACTTACCACATTCCTTCCTTGTAGGGTCTCTTCCCAGTTCTCTCATCGAGAAGTCTTGTTCGGTCACTCTCAGATTACCAACTTGGCCAGTGCGCAACATAGATTCCATTACATTTCTGACGCTTTCTTCAGAATGTACGGAACAAGCACCGATATCCACCAACACGTCAACGTAGCCGTTCGGCCTTTGCCTGGTTAAAAGCAAGGTGAATTGTAGATCACAGCACCTGCTTACTCAAGTTTTCAGACAATTTTCACTCCTGCTTGCATATTTGTGAGGCAAATCTATTTACTTTTTACAGGTACTATTTTGAAAAGTAGAAAGTGGCTTAGAAAACTCACTTTTTTTACTTACTTAAACTTTTACTTCTACTAGAGTAAAATATGTGACATTAATTCTGCGTTTACATTAGTATCATCAATGATTTGATTACATGAACCAGCTTTGATGTTTAGAATTTGGATTTTGAAAAGTGAAGATTTGTTTTGGTGTACCTCCATAACTGAAATTGTCATACCGGCTGGGAACAATACTACCTGGTAGCTGATTCAGTTGGCGACTTGTTTCTCAACACATTCACATGCTCCACACGCAGGCTATGTAAGAAGCTACTATACCTATCCGGAATTGAAGATACGTTTGGATGGAATACGTAACAGATACGTCAATAAGGGAATGAATTTGCTCTGCACTGCATGTTGGCCGTCGTACGTACACGATTCATACTATAGTTTGCGAGGTCAATACCACATTGTTTCACTGCACTGCGATTGTTAGTGAACAGTGAGTGAGGCAAATCCAGTTGTGCCTCACCTGGTCATTGTTTCTCTGTGTTGTCATTGACATGCCACAAAGACGAATCTCGCATTCCTTGGCGATTTTGAGGGGATTTTAGTCATGTGACGTTATTAATGTTCAGATTTTCAGAATCAGTGCGACAATAGCGTTCGAATAATAACAGTTATTATAAATTCTGTGATGTTTATGATGAATTGCGCTATCACAGGTGAGGCTCGGCCCGGCTGTGCCTCACCTTTCTTTTCGCGTCATATTTTTCAATGGTAAAAATGCAAATTCCCTGACTTTTGGTGTTAAAATTCAGTCATTCATGAATATCCTTTGAAAATATCCACATTCATTGGTGCTATATTCATTGTAACCATTGAAGGTGCCAAAATTTTCTTTTACTCGTCCTGACGACAGGTGCGGCACAGCCTCACTTGCCTCCCCTGACCGCACGTCTCTACTGTATCGCTGTAACTATGTTCAAAAATCCCCACTTATTTACAGTGGTATCGATATTTTTTTGTTAATCGTGACAAATGTATGCACTATGCAGCCATTGACAAAATCTACATTTTTTAAACTACGTTCTTGAGTACTTTTCATGCCTTGATTTCTAGTTCCGTTTCAAGTAGTTTTAAAAGTATCGAAAATCATCAGTTGGTATTGTACTTGAGTACTTTTGCTTCGACTTGAGTGCCAACAATGACTAGGCTACATTTGGCTCCTGATTGAAAGAATGAAACCTTACGTGTACATCAGCGGAGTGGCTTCCTGATATCCGGACAGGGCTGTATGCAAATGATCCTCTATCTGTAAAATGATAATGTATGATAATAACTAGAGCGATTGACATGTCGAAAAAGTGAAAATCAGGTCAAAATTGTAACGTTAGGTCAAAAAATGTCAAAATTTTTTACAAAGTTAAAACTTTTTTGCAACCCGCACTTCGTCTGTATCGCAGATTTTGCACTGTTGGTAACTCATCATTTGACATTTTACAGCTTGTAGCCCACTTTATATTCCTATCGTTGTAGACGGCCCAATGTCTGCACATTGTGAATCATAAACTTTCACATGAAATTTTAATTTTTTTTTTCAAATATTTCTACCACAATGCGTAATGTAACTACTGGAATTGTTCATGGGGACAGATTTCGTTAAAACAACGTTTTTCATTTAAAAACTTTTTCTGAGGTAATTTTTTTTTCAGGCCAAACTACTTCGCAAGGACAGACAGCTCCAACCAGAAATGAAGATAAGTAGTACATTATGTGGGAAAACACCTAATTTGCATACGTTAGGTCAACTTTGGTCAAAATTAAGATTTTTAAGGTGAAAAATGTCAAAATTTTGACTTTTTAGGTCAAAAATCTTCTGTTTTTAGGTAAAAAAAACGCCCTAATAATAACACGACACTGCACTACATAACATACAGCTACAACATCATCAACTATGGATGTCACATATGAAAGTTTAGAAAACTTTTGAGGGGCACAGGTTGATTCTGCATGTGTTTTAGTACTGCTCGTCACTGAATTAAATTAGGATCATTCATATCGCGCATAAACAATATTACATTGTAGCGTGACTATAGGAGTATAGGGCTGTTTGAATTCGGTCTGATTGGAACTTATTTTAATAACAAATATGTTGCGTATTTGTGATCTGACTATATTGATTTAAAGGCCAGAAACATCGCGTTCGTTCGTCCGTACAGTGTACAACTGTACATAGTCGTAATTATTAATTACAAACACATTTTCCACAAAAGACTACGGAATGGGACGTTTTGTCGCGGATTATAAAATGATTATGTGCTTACAACATCGATAAAATTGGATTGGCCTTTTGAACAAATGTAAGACCGCACCGTGACCCGACTTCAATTAACAACTCAAGATTGGGACTCGATCATAAAGACGGCGTGATTTGAAAATATTCAATCCGTTCGCCTATTTACATGCTTGGATTAGATAATTCTGAAATAGCACGAAAAATCTAACACTAATCTAATTTGTGAATTGTCTTCATGCTCTAATTTTAATGCCAATCTAATTACTGGTTCACCCGAAAATGCTATAAATTCTATTCTATTTCAAAGCTTTCGCGAATTCATTAATTCTAATATAATCTAATTTGGAAACTCTGAAAATTTTTCTAGCTGTTCGTGTCCGCCTATCTACCGTGACAGCCTAGAATTAACGACCATTTCCAGTGATAGCTGATTTCACGGTACCCGACCCTAGTCGCCGTGTGTTACGTAACATTCCGTTCACCGGTCTACATGTTAGATATTTGCGTGCGGGCAAATACGTACCGCATAAGACGCCGGTTTCGTTTTGCAGGACATATTGCGGTTTTCTCAGGCTATCGGTAGTTTTAAAGCCATGAAACGTAAGAAGCTTTATTCTAAGAACTGCGGAGCCTTTCAACTTCAAACTATGCCAACTATTTCGCGAGTCCTATAACGCGACGCAGTTCTTGAAGCTCGCCGACAATGCCGGCCGAGATATTTCCACTCGACCGCGGCCGTGACCTGTAAACATCGATCCCAGCTTGGCAATGCGGTCGCTATGCAAACACATTCTAGGCTATACCGGTATGTACCTAAACTTGGAATCGTACAACAATCAACACGGATGTGTCATGTCCTGTCTGGTCGACTTCAAGATGTGATATATCGATGTCTTCAACAGATCGTGTAAGTGTAAGAGATGGATGTTTTGTGATACGATTGTTGATACGCAATATTCTTTCCAATTCTCAACTAGTTGCCGACGATTATTATATTCTTCTTTATTTCAATACGAAAATACTATTCAATTGTATTTTAGCTTTATACCTCCAACTTCAGAGGGATATTTAGTAGATGTGATCAAAGTAGTGTTACGAGCACGAGAATGGTAAGTGTCTGTACACCGAGCTTGGTTAGTTTCTCGCTGTGCAGTTCCCATGTAGCATTTTCAGGACAACCAGAAATTAGATCACAAATACATATGATATGAGCGTAGAAACATTTCACAAATTAGATTAAATTAGATTAACGTCATTTCGATCAAATTACTCTAATTATACAACTAGAATTATCTATACTTGTTCAGGTCTGCGGCAGAGATCACATAATACAATCCGCACACGGTTGTTCAAAAATAACTTTTTCCTGATTCCGGGGATTCATTGATTGAATTGCTGAGTTACCTAAAAACGCTACACAGCAAATTTGGCTCGATTCCGACTGGGGAATGCAAAGAAATTTGAATATTTTGAATTTAAAAAAAAGTTTTTTGCAAATTTTACTGACATGAAATTGTGGAGACGTCAACAAAAACGAATTTGACGCGATTCCAACCCGTATAAGTGAAAATATTTGAGTTTTTCGTTAATAATTCTGGAATTACCCACCGTACGTAGGCTATTTTTGCGAATCCAAAATTTTACACTTCGCTTCTACCGCCGGTTGCAATTGAGCAAAAATTGCTAAGCATCGTTCTTTTAGACAACGTAACAATTTCATGGGGTGGATAGTTAAAATTTGAAGAAAAACAAACTAGTTTTCTTATGATAAATTCAATAATTTTCAACTCTTGTGCGATCATAATCTGTAGTGTTTTTTGGGAAGCAACCTAACAATTTAATCAGTAAATCCCGATATCAGGAAAAAAGGCTATCTTTAAACAGCCCTAATCCACATTCATACTATACCTCACAACGCAAGGCATTTCTCTATAACCCGCGATAGTAACCGACCATTAACACGCCATCCGTTATGAGAGGCGATTCGCAGCTACGCGACAATTTAATCGCTGGCGATCTATCTTTTTAACGGCGGATCGGATGTTTACATTCTTAACATGCCAAACAAAAAGCTGCACACGAGGCATTGTCGCCCGCGCAACGGAAACTGTTCATTTCGTACCGTCTTATGTCGGTATATTTTGGTTTGGCCGCTAACGGAACGAGAGCCCGAGGCTAAAAAATTAAAGCGCTCTGCAGAACAATGCGGCGTTCCCGAACCCTAGCGATTTGATATCTCGTTCTCAATTTCGGGACGAGATTAATATACTTGAAGAGCTTCTCGAAGGTACAAAACTTCACTATACAATTGAATGATATATTCATATTGAAATGAGCCCGGATATTTTCGGCTGACACTCTTCAGGGGTAATCGTCAGCAGCTAGTAGAGAATCGGAAAGAACATCAACAATCGTATCACAAAATATGAAGTCACCGGGACAAAAAAATGTACATGCCAAATTTTCAGCTGTTCGGCTTAGATCACAGCGATCGCGACAAAGTCTCAATCGAGGCGCGATTGAAATAAATCACCCGCACGAAACGCATGTCAATGTCAATACGTTCAAGTGAGCCTAGCGACCGCCCAAAAGACTCTGCGCGATTGAAATGATGAAGCGGCGGAAATAAACGGTAAAGGTCAGCCACCCCGTTACGGCCGAAAAGAACAAGAATGCTGATTTTGATTTCCGTGTAGGATTTCCGACTATAGTTCACTCGCTGGAGTGCGTGTATAGTGCAAAGACAGAGCTAGCTTTTCTAAATTAGATTAACATTATAACTATATTCACAGTGTTTTTTTGCAAATTACATTAGAATTAGAATTACTGAATTCGCGAAAACTATACATTGAATCACGTTCAGTTCAAACCAAATCATAAGCACGAGAATGGCAAATATATGCAATATGCATAGCAAGTCAGGATCGTTATTTGTTTCGTACTATACAGTTCTGTAGTATTTATGGGTAAAACCAGAAATTCCATTAGAACTAGAATTAGAGTATAGAAACATTTCGCAAATTAGATTAGAATTAGATTACAGGCATTTCTACTTAGTCCAATTTAACAACTAGAACTATCAAACTGCCCATGTCTGCCCCGTATGCTACATAGTAGCCTCACAGGGATATTGTAGTTTTCCAGGGAATGTTCGTCAACTCCAGGGTTGTAACCAAGTCACAAGGCTCCGAGTCACAAGTCAATCTCACTTTTATATTTTGACTCGAGTCAAGTCGAGTCATTTTCAATTCCCACCGAGTCAAGTCCGAGTCCAAGTCAGCGATCGAATCCGAGTCATGGTATTATGACTCGAGTCCGAGTCCAAGTCATTGTGTTGACTGCTCAGTTTCCAGTTAAAGTCTTCCTAAACCCACTTTTTTAACTCTGTTTGGTGATATTGAGTGGTTCGCATTTATAATATACTGATTTTCCTCACTTTTAGCTGTTTCTGGTCGCATTTTCAAGCACCAGTACCAACAAACGAAATCCCAATAGTGCGTTGGCTTCGAAATTACAATGAAATGTCGGTCTTGGCCGTCTGAATCTCGAGTCAATGACTTGCTTCGAGTCATGCGCAATGACTCGAGTCCAAGTCGAGTCAATACACAGATTAACTCGAGTCGAGTCGAGTCATTTCCGTATTTTGTGAAAATGACTCGAGTCGAGTCGAGTCATCTGAAAATCGTGACTCGAGTCTGACTCGAGTCGAGTCATGACTCGAGTCATTACAACCCTGGTCAACTCACCGAATACATAATCTTTTCCGACAGAGAATGGAAAGTTTCGGTGGTGTAGTCTTTTAAATCTTCCGAGTATTCGATAGAATCCATGAAATTGATCTTCGTTCGGTACCACACTGAATAGAAATTGTCATGGTCAAGGAACTTCAATTTGCGATCTGGCGGGCGGATTAAGGTATCCAAAATGAACTTGTAACTACAGAGCCTGCAGATCAGGTCTTCTTAACCGGGGTTTAGTGAGCCAGTCTCGGTGGTTCGCGGACTCGATTATTTTATTCAATTATAACACTGTTGTTAATGCACAGTTCATTTTCTGGACTAGTAGTCTATGATGATGCGTTAGATGTGTGGTACATTTTTGTTTTTGTAGCTCTGCGAAAATTTGGGGTTCGCCATATCACTATGGGTTTCGACTGCTGTCAGTGTCCTCGAATTACAAAAACGGTGTGACCTTGCAAAATCTGTAAACGCTCAAAACCACAACGTATACAGATATTGAAAACCGGGTTTTCCGATGTCCCAATGTAAACACAAGACGTTGTAAAAGGCACCGCTACACTGTTATGGTGTCACGTGAGTGGACGAAGCCATTCGGGACGCAGTGCTAAGAACGCGAACTGAATAAAGCGACCGAACTTTACAAAGCGCACCGCGACAGTCTAGTTCTTCCTTCTCGGAGCTAAGCGATCAAATACAGGCAAAGGCACGTAAACACCGTCGACAATATTGAGCAGATGTTGCTCGTAATAGCATTTGCTGTCATCGGGTGCAAGTTCAGAAACTCGGCTCGTGTATTACGATACAGTCCATGCGCAAATAGTGCTTGATAAATCAATGAAGATAACAAATCGAAGACCTACCTGATAGTAATAGCGCACTCAATCCACACAAGTAGCAAGATATCAATGAAGTCTCTAACTGTGGTCTACTTTACCCGTCCGTTGGTGTCATACTTGAACGAAGTGCCAATCTACTAAGTAACTAAGTTGGCGGTTACTTAACTTCTGGTTTTCGATTAGTTCTAGTCCTAGTTGCGCATTTAAACAGAGTTGACGAACAACAAAAAACCAGCTGTCGTAGTTTGGGGTGAATCGTGAGACCGGTGTTCTGTATGTATGTATGTATAAGGGGTTGTATGGTGCTCGACTACTGGGGTCTTGTGCACCAGGCCGGGGGAGCTAATAGTTAAATCATATACGTCTACACAATACAACAAATTCTATGATCGGATTAACCATACGCGGATCAGTCAACAGACAGTCCAAATTAAAGTTCACACTGCTACGTGCAGCTACATTTTTTAGATATTGTCTCTGGTAATAGTATCGAGGACACGTCAGTAGGAAATGTTCGACAGTTTCTGGTACGCTGCACGTTTCGCAGAGACCACTGTCATGACAACTCATGCGATGGAGGTGATAGTTCAATTTACAGCTTGTCCAGTTTGTAGTCGCAATAAAATGGACGATTCCCTTCGCGACAAATTTCGTGGACGGGGAACGCATGAAATGGTGCGTGTAAACGTATGTTCGTAGAGTCTTGCTCGATGCCGTTCAATTCCGACATCCACTTCTCAATACATATTCCATTGGTGTGCGACTTCATTTCGGCAAGTGACAGCATGATTTCGTTTTCGTCGCTGGATCCAGGTGTGCTAGCGGCGAGTTTTGCGAGTTCATCCGCCCTTTCATTGCCACGTATTCCTGTGTGAGCGGGAATCCAAACGAACCGGTGTTCTGTCGTGTGCTGTTCTCACAGACATTGCTAGCTCCGAGTCATCAGTGTTGACGGTGGCGTAGTCAGAGATGGATTTCGGGTTAGATAGTTGAGAGTTTGGAAACTCCAGTAGTTTGTACAAGTCTGTCTGGTGTCAACCAATTATTATTTACTTCGGAGCAAGGTTATGGAACATTATTGCTTATTACCTTATCTATCATATCTATATCAATATACTGGTGTATATTTAGCCTAACGAAGTACGTCGGCTATACTATAACTACAGTACAGCAGCTGACAGCCCGATACGCACCGGTGCGCGCACGCAAAACAACAATTATGACGTCACAGAGTGTGATACGCGAGGTCATCGCATATTCCAAATTAGGAGCTAAGGAAATGATTTCCTCACGCGCACCTGACCGAGTAGTGTGCTGAAAGAGGTCAGGAAATGACAAGATCAAGTTACTCAACCAAAGTACCAATTGAAACGAAATCCTTCAGCTGATTGGTGATGAGAAAATCATGGAGATAACACTCGTATTCTCATTAGTGGATATAATTGCGCCTTGATAGCTTACATTTAGCGTGTGTTCTGAAACGCCCAATCCTCAATGATCGCAAACCAAATTCAATCATAGCATCTGGCCATTGTGTGATATTTCTAAGCCGTGAGAAAATGACACACGCCGAGATCATAATAGGTTATCATTTCGGTAGGGAATCTATCAATGTCATAAGCTACTTTGAAATATATTGAGTTTGTAAAATGTAAAGCTTTCCGGCAAACTGACTAAATCCGCTGTTATATCGAAGCACACACGGTTGCGAGTGGACTGTCAAATACGCAATTACGCTTGGACGGGAAAAGTTCGATAGCTCGCGAACGTTACAGGAAAGGCTTTTGAAGACGTATTAGAAATCCCAAAATCAACATTCCTCCATGCTAATAACGCCCATAATGAAAGCGTAAACTTCCATCACATAAATTGGATGAGCAATATTCTCGAAGGTTCTACGATTAGCAAGTAGCCGCACCGATTCGGCTATATACAATAGCCTCATTCTGTGTTGATTTTAGGAAATTATCCATAACAACAAAGGCTCACAATACCGAAATCAATGGAAACACCAGTAATGAAACTGACCAGTGGAATCATCTTTTATAAATAGGGATTTGGAGGAACATTTACTTTGTTCCGCCGACAATGATCCATGCCGTCAGTCCAAACACAACTCCAATTATGACCATCAATGCGGTCGGTTCCTGCAGTAATTTTGATGTCCATTTTCCCAGGCACATGTCGTGAAGTGGTCTCATACTCATAAACGCGAATTCGTGACACGGTTTTATCTGGAGTGCACCATTCTCTTAACACTGTTTATAGTGCTGCCGCAGATTAACAACTTCAATAGCGGTATAGGGGTAATAAAATTCACGTAAAAATGGGGCGTGGCGGTCCCACGTCGAACGTCGCGTTACAGAGACCGATGACCGAACTACAGACTTGGACAACTAGATAATTATCTAGTTAAGATACTAATCAAGTGCGAAATGCGGGAAATATAATTATAATCTAATTTGTGGCATGTTTCCATAATTGATAATTCCATTCCTACCTGTGATTCTAGCTTAATTTCCGGTTTCCCTGAAAATGCCACAGCAGGAGTCTCGTCATTGGCATGTTATGAGATTTGATATGAACTGAGCTTCATTTTTGTTTTATTTCTTTCTAATCCAGCAAATATAATTCTAGTATTATTTGGAAATAAACTGTAGCTATAATCCGCATTCTAATCTAATTTGGAAAAACACTTGGAAGCGGCAATAACTGGTCAAGTGTCTTTGATATTCAACCATTCATTCATGCGTCGATTTAGAATTTCATCAGTTCAAAACATCTCAAGATTGCGATGAAATGAAAAGATAGGAAGGAGTTCAAACGACTCGCCGTACTCCATCAATATGACACTCACCTTGGCCTGGGACATGTAAATACGATGTTGGACATTGCACACTGAGTGAAAAGTAAAAGAAGGTAACGTACATGGACACTTGATGAAAATGAAGTGATAAGGCGGTCCAGTCATCTTGCGCGCGGACTGGCATAAAACCATTGGTTCTTAACCGGGGTCCGCTGAGTCAGTATCAGAAATTCGCAGCAAGATTCAATACACACTCCCGACTCATATAGCAAAATTCCCACTGATTGCAGTGAATACTCATTATAATATTTCTCTGTGTTAAAATCATGTTTTAATGGTTTCGTTTTTTAACACAGTCCATCTTTTGCAACGATACTGTATGGTACTGTATTAGATGTGTAATGTCGTCGTTTCCGCTGTTGTGACTCGGAGAAAATTTAAGGTTCGGCGAAGACTTGCAGATTTGCGTAAGGGTTTGCCGGGTTAGCAAAGTTTAATAACCACTGTATTAAGCTAACAAAACCAATCTATTTTTCATATCAACAATCGAGAGTATACGCTGACGTGTTACATATGACACTGCAAGGACGGCTATGCTTCCGAAAAAGACAATAACGTAACAGACAAGATAAGATGAAATCCATCCAACATTATTACAGTAGATCGTTAAATATACCTTGATTACGGGTTCAACCAACTGCGACCAATTAGTACCACTTCAGAGCGTCGAAGAGCACTACATCGCTCATCAAATGATGATCATAAACCCTCCGCAAATTACCGATCTTTTCCGATAGCATAAGTGACCTTCGCAACCACCCAAGGAGACGGGATTAGGTTATGAAAACCTGCAACGTAATTCCGCAGCTGGGCCCCCGCAATCCTTATACGTATTATTACGTATTCAGTCATTGTTAGTGATATGACCCCTGTCGAAGCTTTAAAAAACTGTTCAGACGTGGTTTTGTTGCGAAACAGAGGAAATCCACGGGGAGAGTTCGAGAAATCCGTTGACACTTGTAGACACTCTGGGCTATTTAAAAGTGTCGAATTGTCTGACCCCGCGCTGTTCGGTTGCGTGATAAGACACAAAAGGTCGGTTTCAGCAGCCGTGGGAGTAATAGGATCCTGTTTTCGTACAAGGCTACGCTTCCCGATTAAAAGCGGGATGGGTTTGTAAACTTAGTATGCAGCAGTTTCCCAAACGCGACACATCTGAAATCAACGCCGTGTGACCGTGTTTCGTATGTTATCGAATGCAATTTGTCCACAAGAGAAACCACAGATGCCGCATTAGAACTATCGCGTTACCACACAAACTAGCTCCGGTATAACTATGGCTCAACCGTCAGAACCATCTGCTCGCCTTGATTATCCGAGCCTACTATGAAAGTGGGGCCGATCTACGAATGCTATCAACTCATTGTATACCGCATTAACACAACTTATTAATTTGTCGTGACGTATTACTGAGCGCGCAGCATTAGCATAGCGCAAAATAGAACTGCGTTCTGGCGTCACGAAGTCCTTAGAGTCGTTACGGTCGCCAATACGGCGTCTCCTTTCAACTCCATTCATTCCGTAGGGACGAGGATTTATTGCGTATTCGTTTGCCTTTGATGGCGTTCGAGATGAATCAATCTATAAAGTTAACTTCATAAAACTGTCGGTAGCGGTCGGAGAAGCCGTAAAAAGAAACGATAACGCAACACAAATCGTTTACAGCGGCGCCGGGAAAGTAATAAGCCGACACGGAGCAGTGTATCAACATAAAGCAACAATAAAACCATATAGATAAATGTCTCATCTGATTAAGGGAACCTCTTCCGCCGACGGGCAGATTCATAGCAGGAGATGCGGTGAACATAAATTGCGGGTTTATATACGTAAGTATGTGAGATCGTATGTAAACATTGATGCATGATTAATATATATGCCCGGTAAATTGTGCTCACAAAACAGTTCAAATTCCTCCATGAATTGCAATCGTGATGGTTTGTAAGCAAGGCATGAAAGGTAAAATACCATACTGCTGAAGTAATCATTGAATGAAGTTTTTTTCTTGCGTTCGAGCCAACCTTCCATACTTTGAGAAGGGGAAGAGAAACTTTTAATAGCGCATAACATCTCCATTACTAGTACCGTAAACAAACCGGTCTGGGAACATATTAAAGGGAATACGTCAGACCGTAGATGCGCCTAAGATGATTTTTCCCAGTGCTGAAAGGATACACTCGTTGCAACTATTAATAAATAAAATCAATTAAGAGTATAGTTTCGTTACTACTTTACACCGTGGAAATGTGGAAATAGTGGAAATGACATATGCGTGCACAGTATTTTCAAAAAGTACAATGAAACAGGTACAGTCGGAAACAGTGGTGACGTCATAATGAGTGATAATTGACATGATACAGGGAGCATCATCAACTGCTAATTGTAAAATAATGGTGACGTAAACAGCACTGATACTTGTGCTACTACGCTCGGCGTGATACAAAACCAAGACACCAGCACGCCCCGCGACCGCAAGTATTGAATGTAATAGCGATTTCACCCCACATCACGTACTCTTGATTTATTACTCATAACCACACGATAAGAAGACTCGCTTCATCAAGTGTTCGTGTTTGACTCATCACCGAGAACAATGATGGCCTTGTGCGAAACGCTAAAAAGTTACAGCGCTTCGCGGTAACGCCGACCGGCTAGCAACAAAACGTATAGTTGTTCCAAAAGTCGGTACGTGCGACACGCCGAAAACGGATATCATAACACAACCATCGCGCGGCTATTTTGCGCCGGGCTGTATATTTACATCTTTCATTGTATTCATAAATCCGCGTGAAATCAAACAGATCACACGCCCGCGACCGATTCCATGAGAAAATATACGGGCCATGTTGATTCTGTGGGAATAGCGCGACCGTCGGCGACATAGATCGAATATATTTGCAGGCATGAGTGACATAACGTAGCGAATTCGATTTTTGGCGAAAACGAGACGACATACAACTCAATTACGGTCAGCCGTAAACGTAACGGCTCGATAAGTGGGTTGCCGGCGCAGGCATAACATCGCACGTTATGCAGCCTTTCCAGTTTATCTCATGAACCCACAATTTTTTTAAATAAATGTTGCAGATTTTTGGAAACGCACCAAATCTTTCGAATATCGGCTGAATACATCGGGGTTATCGGTGAGGGTGCGAGTAATCGGTTTTATCTTTAGCGGCTCAAAAATTCGATATCGGCAGCACTCCAGTAAACAATAAACATACAAATCATTGCCATAGGAAGCCTGATTCCGAACAAGCAAGTTATGGTCTTTGATCAAATTGTGACGAAATTGCAATAGTATGTGCAATCGGAGCGGATTACGATGGGGCTGTGCTAGAAGAAATTCATCAGTACCTGCAGCAAATACGCAATCTTAATAATCACAATCGACAACGCTGCATAAGATGTGGATGAATATCAAACCATGGCGCGGATAAGACATTTTTTGTCTATTGACAGCTCGCAGACGCCTTGCGTACAGACCGCGGTGATAATCCATTTGAGACGACATAAAGTATGATGGGTGGCTTTACGATTTGGGTTACCGGGCTTGCCAGTTGGATTTCATTCTGCTTTACGCAACAAACTATTCAAAAGCATCTATTGTTACGCGACAAATTTCACTATCGTCGAATGAGACCGTCCTGGCGTCAGGGCTACTGCCGCGTGCATTGTCCTCGGGTCAGCAAACAAACACGCGCCGTATCTTCTGTATGGGAAAGGCCGCAGATGCAAAGAGAACACACTGAGCTGTGTACACTGTACAATGTGTTCAAAAATAACCTTTTTTCCTGAATCTTTCTGGTTACTTGATTATCGTTAGGTTGCCTTAAAAAACGACGCACACCAATTTTGAATTCATTCCAACCAATATTCGCGGATTACGTAGAGTTCGAAAATTTTGAATTTGCCTAAAAATGCAAAAAAAAAAATTTTTCAAATTTTTCTGCCAACCCCATGGAATTGTTGCGCTGTCTTCAAAAACGATGCAAAACAAATTTCACTCAATTCGAAGCTGTAGAAGAGGAGTTATTTCAGTTTTTCTTTGATAATTCTGGGATTATCCTTGATTGGTGGATCATCCCAGAATTTTCAGCAAAAAACTTGAATAACTCCGCTTCTGTAGCTTGGAATTGAGTCAAATTTTTTTTCCATCGTTTTTGAAGACAGCGCAACAATTCCATAAGGTTGGAAGGAAAATTTGAAAAAAAATGTTATTTGCATTTTTAGGCAAATTCAAAATTTTCAAACTCTACGTAATCCGCGAATATTGGTTGGAATGCATTCAAATTTGGTGTGCGTCGTTTTTTAAGGCAACCTAACGATTTAATCAAGTAACCAGCAAGATTCAAGAAAAAAGGTTATTTTTGAACAGCCCTACTGTACATTAGTACAATCTGTACAAGTGTACAGTGTAACGTACATTCTGGCTCAAATGAGCGTGTAAATGCGAAAGACACATATAATGTGTGTATATAGCCTACTTTGCACAAGGATACTGTTAATAATCAGAAGAATGATTATAATGCAAAACAAGCAAACAGAAGTTCTTTAGTGCTGGGCGCAATGATTAAGTGCTCGAATATGCGGAATAAATCCGAATCAAATTTCTGCCTGTGAATATTTTCCGGTAAGCCATAGCCGATGCGGCAGTGTCCGTCGGCTACATACATTGCAGCAGATACAATGCACCAATCACAATACAACTACACAACACACACAGCAAAACACAATGCAGACTATCGCGGCAATACCATGTGCAAATACATTCAATCCCGCATTATCCGCGGCATCGCCGATTTTATGAGAGTACGAGATAGCTGTATCATTGATCGCGTACGTGAGGTCGTAAAATCGTGTCATCGTATTGATGGTAATGTAAACATCGCCAAATAGGGACAATCAAACCAAAGATACGCGAAAGGAAATCTCATTGTACCCAGCTAGTACCTACTATTTTGTTCACATATCGTAATCAAAGCCGAGAAAGACTGGAGGTAAAAGGGAACTGGGGAAAGCAAATAGTTGCACAACAGCAGCGAAACTTGATATATTTTACAAAATATCGCGTCTTGCGTTGGCGCAGAACCGTGTCCACAACAGTAATGCGGAAATCTTCAACAGGTCAGTTGGGATTCCTAAGCCCAACAATATCGCGCCAACAATATCGCGATAGAGCCCCGGCCTACGTCACAATCCCCCGAAAACGGCTGATCAAAGGCGAAACGCGACTGCAACAGACTGTAAAGCCGAGCATCGTGATGGAGCGGGACAATGCTCAATTCAATGAACGCAAATTCCTTTTAGCAGAGGCTACCTTATTGCGTCCAAATTTCCGCGATTTCGCAAATGATCGCGCGCAAGGAATGAAAGAAAAGTCTTTGTAGCATTACCGATACTTGCATATAGCAGATTATTGAAAGGAACGATTGTATTCAACCACGGCAAAAGATGTCACTCTGATAAGACCATCTTGTTGGTACAACACTCAATATACAATTGAATAGTATATTCATTAGAATTGTTCAACAATAACTTTTTTCAAATTTTACAGGCTACTTGATAAAATTGTTGGATTGCAGTACCTATAAAAACGCTGCACGTCAATTTTGGCTCAATTCCAACCTATACTGCTGCTGTAAGAGAAAAAGTTTTGGATTGATTTAATAAAAACAAATATAAGAATTTTTCAATTCTTACTGGATACCCCATGAAATTGTTAGATTGTCAACAATTTTATCAAGTAATCAATACAATGTGAAAAAAAGTTATTTTTGAACATCCCTAATATTCATATTGAAATGAGCCCGAATATTGTCGGCGACACTCGTCAGGGGTAATTGTCAGCAACTAGTAGAGAATTGAAAAGAGCATTGCATATTAGTGATGAGCATCGGAGCGGAGTCGGAGTGGATTCGGAGCGGAGTTTTGCTGATTTTGTGACAGTCGGAGCGGAGTCGGAGTTTACTACAGCTATATTTTCGGAGAATTTCGGAGAATTGTAACTTTTGTCTCCGATATCTTTGGATAGCTCTGACCAGAATACACTCTTGATTATGATTACAAACCAAAACACAGACAGTTGACACCTTGTAAAGTTGTAATATGACGGGTAACAGGCAAAAATGATTGCCAAGTGCATAAAAATCAGCCATCTGCACTGTAATTGCGGACTGGAGAGTAGACAATACTATGAGGCCAACCATATTATCACATTAATTTAGTAAAACACATTACCAAGTGTACCATGCTTGCCACTGTTTCGGATACTTGACGAGATTCATCGGAGTATCTCGGAGTCTGGGATTGAGCTCTTCGGAGTCGGAGGGAGTTTTCCTCAGACACTAAAGTCGTCGGAGGGATTCGGAGTCTCGAAAAGCCCTATCCGCGTATCACTGTTGCATATCAACCATCGTAACTGATAACGTTATCGCCAGGCGGAAGAACGCACAGTTGCAATCTCAATCCTTAGCACCATAAAACCAGAGCTGTTCAGGGTATATATATCGTCGATACTCGAGTAGAAATAAAGCCGTAAATTTCTACTCAGTTACAAGTAGAAGTAGTGAAAGATGTATCATCGAGAAAAACGCAAAGTGACTAATATGAGACTAGGTACAATCACCGACCTTCCGTTCCGTTTTCGTGATACAGGGGCTATTTCATGACAAATTCGCTGATAGCGGTGATCCCAAAAATTCCAAAATGTACATGCGGTCGGGGAGCCGCATACTTTCAATAGCCGATCGAAGACTGCTACTTCCGACATTGCAAGTTACATCTTCCCGAATAATACAAAATGACTAATAATGACGCTACAAATCGGCGCAATTTTCGACAATATATTCAGTCATCTTGATACAGCGGATATTTTACCCAGTTGACTCGTTACGACAATTTCCCTCGTAAAGGCGACGGAACTAAATTACTTTCTCTAATTTACGAAATCCATTGTGAAGTCAAGTAGAAGAGTAAGTATAGTCAAAAAGTAGAACTACTACAGTACTAGGTAGGGCATTTATATAGTATAGCTATTAGCTATGCAACATACACATACATTTATGCTCTTGTATCACCATATACGTACGCGTGTACTGATGGAACCTTTGTGTATTGTATAGTGTAGGCTAATTAAGTATATTTAATGCACAAGTTAGTGCAGTGCCAATAAGACTAAACGATGTATACATTTATACGATACAAATTTCCTATATAATAACTTTAATATAGAAGTGGTGCACAAAACCTGTGATGTGATAACCGCCATTATCATAATTTTCCTGATAATAAAATAATATTAATATTATACGTACAAAATTCCATATAGCAAAACCACTCACCCCACTCTGACGGTACTTGCGAGGGACCTTCTGTGGGAACGTCTGTCAGGTCGGGATATGCAGGCGTTGGCTCTGCGGGTTGAAACAGTTCGATAAAGCGCATATATGTCACCGACACATTGATAACTGAAGAGCTTCTTGGAGGCACAGAACTTCAATATACAGTTGAATAGTATATACTATTCAATTGTACATTGATAACTGAACGGTTTCGTAACAGAGGAAGGGGCGTGAGCTATTCAGCAATCAAGGAGAACAAATACAGTGTAAATTATCACTGTGACCGGGCACCGAATGGAAAAGGAAGGATATACGGCTATATCAAATCCCGTGAAGAATACCTTGTTACATTGGTTTTCTTTCAAATCCGTTAATTTTGTTTCGCCCGCTGACATATTTTCGCAATCTCTATTAAGCAAGAAAAGTTCAGGCAAATTCCTGGATCAATTTTAGGACACTCGAAGCGCAATATCACAAATGAGGCCTCGAGAGCATTGGAATACACTTCACACATCGTGAAGAGTGAGAGGCCTGATGAAATTTGATGGTTGACGGGTTGTGGGCGTGTCCGCTGCACGGGCACTCCCGGATATTTTCAACGAAATCACAGTATCATTTTCTATCTGTATAGTTTATGGGGTCCATGCGGCAACACATTCTCACCTTCTTCATCTCCGCTCCCATAGTCGTTATCATACTCCTCGTCGTCAGTGGGAAACACGTCTCGTTTCCGGCGTAGCAAACGCGGTGAGAACGATTCCACTTCCTCAGTCTTTATACTCCTCTTCAACCTGTAGTCGAGGATCGCCCGTCTGATTTCGTTTCTGTTCTGTAAACATTTGTTCGCTATAATTTGAGACTGTCTTACCTCAACATGTATAGGGCTTGTTGTTTGTTGTGATATTCATAGTGTTTTTCGACTACAATATTCATTTAAACCAGGCTGATATGCTTATTTTGATTCCGCATCGGATGGATTGTACCAAGGTCCACTTCTAGCTATATTGCTTTAGCAATATCCAGCTAGGATTCATTCACTGTGACATCATAAGCAGCGAAATACACGATGGCCAACAATATGCGGTTTATTATTATTCAAGCCTAACTACTTGGGACATCTCGCATCAGCGCTGGAGTACTCTGGAAATTTGTAAACTCTGTATAGTGCATTTTGCCGATTTATACCATAGCGTATGGTGCAACTCAGTAAAGGCCACTTTATTTTACTTTCACGCTCATTTCAAAGGCTAAAAACAATATAAAAAGAACATTTCTTATGGAGCTATATATCCCACGGATGGAGCGGGTTCTGTTGTCTCATTCTGCTCAAAAGGGTGCCACGCGTATACAGCACCCACTACTCCCACTGGGATATACCCCCACAAGGATTGGTATATCGGACTCGTTTCGCACGTCGAAATCGGTGTTTACAGCTAAATTTGGTATCAGAATCTGATGATGGCCTGATTTTTATCTTAATGCCATGGGATAAATTTGGTAATACACCTATTTTCCCCCATGTATTTAGAGTATGATCTTCCCAAACAGTATAAATAGGGGTGTACTTCAACGCGTGTTCAGCGATTTATGGTATTCAAGTTTTTAACGAGAGTCACAATTTACCAGTGATATTCTTTTCTAATAAGTTGATAACGGCACATCTATACTTGGGGTAAAACTGTGCTGTTCTGATAGTGGTACCGTTATCGAATTTCGGGTTCCTCCTTTCGCGCTGAATGTAGTAGGTCTGTTGAAAGGCAATTATGCGACGATATCTGACTATTATGTTATAAGACCATTCCCATAGTAAGTAGCGGTTCTATGTGACCACAGCCTTATCGTTATCTATCCACAAAATGCCTCTGGCTGGCTGGACGCAATGTAAAAACTGTTGTAAGATTGTGACTCGGCAGTCCTGGCGAGTGACATACGAATTAGTGAACGTTCTGACACGTACTAATACAAATCGCGCTGCTGCGCCGGTACCACTGGAAATAAATTCATTGGTGTGATTTGACCCAAATAGGCTACACCAGTGACCGAGTGAGGAACTGAGGATGTTCGGCAACCAGACGAAATTGTTGAGGGAGAAAGCGAGCGATGCGCAGGCGACCGCCAGCTGACCAAACCACTGTAACCAGGGGTGCAATGTTCACGCAACACTGTCTCAATATACTCTGTGTACCTGCAACTGCAAAGTATCTCCCGAGTGCCCAAATAAAATTGGTCGTCTTCGATCGCGCCTATCGTAATAGTTATCAACTACAAGACACGTAATTGTGGCGTTCTATTGTAAATTTGTAATCTAATCGAAACTGTTGCATTCTGTACTTGGTGTTGGTGGTATTGGTTCCAATCAGAACAGAGGGTAGATTTCATGGCGGTTGCAGCGTATCGAGAATGCAACACCAGGCCGTCAGGTGTTCTGACCCGGCTTGCAATCAGCTGCGCGATTTAACATACAACACAATTTTCGTTTTGCTCCGTAGAATGAGTATAAACCAACTTCGCTGCACACCACAGTGCAAGACTTATGTAGAACACTGTGCTATGTACTGTACATAACACGCTAGGCGTCTTTCGTTGGACGAAAACACTTCAACACCTGGCATGGCACCACCGTAAGCAAGATTTCATAATTTAAAAATATGAAAAGAGTTCTTTCAATTAACCTCTCCATAAAAGGATGCTATAGAGAAGCATGGAAAGTATCTTACTGAGAACGTGTACTGTGCACACCGTCGCCATCGGTTTTCAAGTTTTCAAACCGTACTTTGTGATCGTGTCCTTGTTATTTTAGTCACAATGGATCAGCTAATTCATGACATTGTGTAAAATATTTTCCGCCTCCGAAACATTCCGCCAAGGAAGAGTATCATGCTCAGTTTAGTTGTCATCAAATTATCCAAAGGAGGCCTATACCGTTAAAATTTCAGTATCGATCCCGCCATACGAAATGTTGTCGACCTCGGGACCACACAATAGTCCTAAAACGGAATAAATGTTCGCGGTCACATATGCGCACAACCATCAGACAGACACTCTTAAACTCTGCATTCTTTTTGCGTAAATTATCAGTAATCTTATTTTTTTACTTGAGACCGGGGCCTACGTATTACGCTTCGACACAAATCATAAGAACATTCAAGAAATCGCCCCAGATATTCACAATGAATTCCAACGTACCCACTGCACCGATCGAAATATCGTTATTACGACCTCATATCTCCCCTCCTTACATAGATCTTCTATTCATTACAAAAACATAAGGCAAAGTGCGTCCGTAACGTATTTTACGTAAAATTGACGGATATATGATTACCGTATATAAAAAATATCATTTTTGTCATCGTAAATAGGCTCACAAGTGGAAATGAAACCACTCCAGCCGTCTCGATAAAATGAGACCATTCATTGCGGCCCGATTCCGTCAATTGCTTTGAAGTATTCGAAATTACGCTCTTCGCATATCGGACTTGGAAAGGCAAATAATTGGACGCGACAAATATATAATGACGGGTCTCACGGCCTTGTGACCGTGAATGTAAGATTACCGAAGTGAGATTTATGCGTTTTGGTAAATACTACAATTCGATGCAATTAGGATGGCGTCGTGCCGGATGAGGTGAAAGGGCTGTCCGATACAACTAGAAAACGGAAGTACACACTGAGATGAACGTTGAACAACAAAAGGGGAATTGGACGGGGAATATAACACGGCTTGCCCCTGAATATACCCACGCTGGTTAAGATCACACATCGAGCTCGCAATGTTGAAGATATAATTATATCATATTGTACAATGTACATCGAGCGGTAACAAAGCCGCATAGGCCACCGCGGTCGGGATATTCTGGACGGAATAGCATTTACCGTTAACACTTAACAGATATAGTAATTGCAAACCCGGTTTATCAAGACTTGCAGATACGGTGGATTTGCGGGTGGATTTGCGGTTTATGGAGACAATGTAGACTCAAAGCCAACTAGATATTCCGATGTCTCTCATGGCGATCTTGAACAATGCGGTCTAAGAGTTTCCGGATACGACCAGAGGCGGTCAGTAACTAAGTACAGTCGTCTACACTAAATTCGTGTACCCGATAACCCAAGCAACCGCTTTATTCGGCCCAAATGATAGTGAAGGAAACAAAAGTGAAAATTCTACGTAAAAAACTCCCGTTAATTCGGACAGTTCTCCGCTTAATTCGGACACAGGCTCGCAATTTCTATCGTCTAGTTATGACGAAATAAGCAGTAATTCGTTCGTTAACACAAGACGAGTAATTACGGTGAAACAAAGGCGATCCATGCAGCAGCAATCGACAATGAAGTCATACAAAGCAGTGATTCTTTCAAACATGACTTGTCCGAAACGAGTTGTAGGCTACTTTTGACAACTTTTTTTATAACACTTGTACCATTTTGACGAACGCGTAAAGTATACCATGAACTCTTTATTGCGATGCAATAATACGTTCCACGCTTCCGAATAAATTCGAAAATTTAATGTTTATTTCCCTAATCAATGGAAAAGCACTCAACTCCATGAATTTTCCAATTGAGATATAAAATTCCAATATATCTGGCGGACCGGTAGGAAACTTCAGGCTACTTTTCAGGCAAACATGGCGTAGAACATTTACTTTGGTATTTATTTGGAAATCGCTAGTTCTGCTTGTTCTTGGGTAGAAATCCACCTTGTAACCTCTGCCACTGCCTGAACAAGAGTAGCCAGCGTATCCACACATCGACAAAATCATCTTTCTGAAACTACCGGTATCCGATTACTTTTCAGGCTAATAAATCGCTTGCAGCTGTGCATAAAATTACGATACCTTTACTTCTACGTGAGCACAGACTTTGACTACATCTGGACCATACTTACAGAGTATTATACTTCAGTCTTACCAGCATTTATTATTCACCACCAATAATTTGGCTTCGCCGTACATCGACTCTGATTTGGGTTTGCAGTAACACACTAACACTGGCACGACATTGACGTACAATGTTTTTGAGAAGCGAGTGGCGCAGTTGGTTAAATGGGTTCGAATCCCGGTTCCGACCATCTTCTACGTGACGGAGGTTTCTCTGGGCTCCTCATCGCCGATCTCACTACGACCGTATTGCATTTAAAAGAGCCCGGACTGCAAGTGAGCAGTGCTGCAAGTCGGCAGCATGCAGGGACCACGGTGGGCAGTTGGGCAGTGGGCTGGGCACGCATGGGAGCGAGAGACCGACGGTTGACTCAGAGAAAGAATGAAAATCATCCCCAACAGTACGAAAGTCAAAGACGCTACGAACATTACAAAAATCCGCGTCGTGGTGCACATAGCCTGAAAAAGACGATAAGCGCAACTGTGTTGCGTCAATTAATAATAATTAGGACAAGTTTTTGCAACTTTTTTTACAGCTTCCAGCAGCTTCCTAAATACTCGTAAGATATGTAGAATGCTGTTTTAGGCTGTTTGAAGGAATCTTATAGTGCAACTTTTTGCAACTTTTGTCCATTTTTTTTCATGCAACTCTTTGCAACATTTTGCAACTTTTTCGATTTTGCATGAAAGTATTTTCGGTTTTGGTGAAATACACAGCCAAATTCGACTGAAACACCGTAAATCAGCACCGAAGTACGGGTATTTCGGGGGCTGAGCCGGTAAATTGACCTTTTTTTAGTCAACCGAGCAAAATGTGGTCTTTTAGTGCAACTTTTGCAACTTTTGTCAAAAATAAATAAATAAATGCAACTTTCCGCGGATTTAACTGCAACAAAAACTTGCCCTAATAACAATGCAATGTTCTTCCCAATTCTCATCTCTACTAGTTGCTGACGATTACCCCTGACAAGTACCAGCCGAAAATATTCAGGTTTATTTCAATATGAATATACTGCACTATTCAATTCTCAATTGTGTACTTTTTGTTTGTTTTACGCACGCCGGCTTCACATGTAACCAAAACCCGCTAAAACGCCGGCTGTATCCACATTAGGTTTACGTCAAACCTGTATTTTTGACAAATTACACATTCTATTTACTGTCACTTCAATCAATTCCCCATTATTGCCATTGCCTACAAACTCCAAATAAGGATTCCAATCGAATTTGACATATTTCAATCCCCAAGCCTAGAGTAAACATACAGTACGAAGCAGACCTATTCAACTATTGACCTTCCTATTTGTAACCTTTGCAGATACGAGCAAAGGTTTTACTGCAATCCGGCCGGGTGCTGATAGATTTATCGTGAACTGAGAAAACACGATAACGAGTCGCTCAATCCGCTGGGAGATAACTAAAAGCTCCCCGAACGAATGAGGAGATAATGCCGTGGATTAAATTCAACGCGTTTGAACAAAGTCCGCCGTACTCTCGTTACCAAGTTAGAGTAGTGACACTAACCAGATTTGGTGTGTCTATATAGTCGGCGTTTGCAGATGGATAAGGCGAAAAACCAAGAAAGCGACCATCGTAAATTTTCATCATAACAAACCTGATAGCGGCGGAAGTCGTGAATAGGCAGATTTGACCGCTGTACTCAGCAATTCAGATTGAACGCACATTAACAACGGCTGAAAACTAGGGCCGGGAACATTGATTCAGGTATTAACTCTAATGGTTCCAGTCTGGTGGTGACAGACGGTCTTTTTCGAGTACAGGTACTGAAAATTACACGATCATTGCCAGTGAGAGTTAATTTATCAGCGAGAATTATAGTTTCGAATTTCGATACTACTTTTCACTGTGGAAGCGGAGTGGCAGGCTGTGAGTCTAGATTGCTGGAATCTCAGCATAAGAAATCATTGCACGTTACAGTGGAAATGACATATTTGTGAAGTCGAGATCAACCCACCGCATTGTCATAATGTGCAATGAAACGAATGGTCGAAAAAAATACAAAATATCAGGCCCATAAGTGTAAAAATATGCAGAAATCGCTCCATGAATTTTACTTATCTTTTGGTACATTTGGTCGAGAATAACATCATAAATACGCTTTAATCAGAAGGAGAACGATGCATTCAGGTGGTAGGTATATCCACGGTATTATTTGTTGTGTTGTATTTATTATAAATGTATTCAGTCATATTCCCGGAGCATTAGGTAATGCCATTGTTTGGAATGATTATGATTATGCGAATGCGTAGCTTTGAAAGATGTAGGCTACTTACTGCACAATAGAAATGCACATGGTTCCGGTAAAAGTGTGCATCGAGAGTTATTTCCCTAGTTTTACCGAAATTAACCACCTTAATTCTTGATAGAATACGGAATGTCGCAGACAGTAATAAACTTTGTCACACCCAAAACCTGATTCAGCATTAGACATTTTGACCTTGTGTGTAATCCGACAATTCGGTTTGACTCGAACATAACTCCAAATACGAGCCAAGCTGTTACAAGCCTATCGGTCAACACACACTCTCAGATCGTTGGAAAGTGAATGGAGCGCATTTATCAAGTTACTTCGATTTATTTAATTGAAACAGAGTGGATCGAAAGTGCTAATCGGTCAACAAACAACGTACAAAGAATATTGTCGGGTGTTTACATCATCAAAGTCGATCCAGGCCTGATAACAATTGACTGAACGCGCGGGACTATAGCACAAGCGATTTTGTTCGCATTGGAAGATTGTTTAGGGGCCCGTAACAACTACATAGTGACGCTAATGCACACTGCACACTGCACAGATATATTTACCCATCGTTCTAAATTGCGTATTTTGTACAGCGCCACGGCGCATCCAAAAAAATTGATCGCTCATTCTCAGCGTACCATTCTTGATCGAATCGGCTGATAATGATAGTTCCAACCTACGGGGGATTATTATTCAGCGACTAGCCAACACCGTGAGTCACATACACCACTGTAACTTGCGATCAGGTTAGCCTGACTCACGAGAGAATTCTTTCGCTGCGTCGTACCAGATTGAGGTCTACGTTTTCAATTTGACAGAAACGTGAAAGTTGGCGGTTAACCTCTAAAGTACACACCAAATCTCGACACATTTTGACCATTAATGTAATTGATAGTGAAGGCAATGGCGAGCCGCCGATGCCGGTAGTTGATTGCAGTTTGGCGATGACACAAGCCACGTGAAACCAAGCGTGGTGTAAGTTTCACAGCGTTCGCACACCTGAATTGTAGTCACGGGAAGGCCCGTAAGAATGCCAAAAGTTCAGGGTCGTCAACTATTGGCGTTGCATTAAATAAATCCTAATAATTACCACCACAGATGCGACACGTATTTCACAACAAGACAACATCATACTCCACGGGCCTACAAGCCTAGAACCGATAACCATGATTTGCCAATCGCCATGAGTTACGAACGACACTAGTTGCATATATATTATGACGTTGTAATCAGGGAAATGGCGTCGTTCGAAAAGCATGTTTGATTGTTCACTGTCAGTTAAGAAGTTCCGATTGACAAAGGATGTATTATGCAATGTAGCCTTGCATCTGCGTGTCGGTCCAAGCATAACCATGAACCAAGCCTTACTTCTGCAAGTGATACCGGTTATGACTATAGCCATGGCCTACTAAAAACAGGCCATGTTATAGCACGCTTTTGCAACAGAAAAGCAAACATTCATTTCGAAACACAGTACAAGGCGGTCTTACGGTAATTGATAGCCACTCACTCATCTCACCAAATGTATGTCTTCTACAGTGAAGCATGGTACTATAACAAGCAGAAGTATAGCTATCGTTTTCAGCCCGGGATCCGCCATCATCACGCAGGAAATATCGACGATCGCACGGTAAATCCAATGTTACCACTCCTCAGCCCTCGCAGGTAGCGTAATCCGATTCAACCCAGGGAAAGCAGGTCTTTACGTAAACCGATACACATCGACTATTCTGAGTTTCACAAAATAATCTTGTAGCCGGCGCTTTATTCCTTCGAGCAGAATAGTCCTAAGGCAATTGAAATCGGTGTGCAATTACAGGACTAATCGTAGACAATTGCATCAACTTCTAACGAAACCGCGGTTTTCCCGAGGCCAAAATCATTGCCAACTACAGAAGCGCTCAATGAATAAAATGTATTGTACTAAACAGCTATTTCCGAATTTTGTACACTAGACAGCGTGCATACGATAGGCATAAAAGCACCGCGTTCGGAATCGCTGCCTATATCAGCGGAACACAACAGCGGAGAATTTACGTTTATAAACCGGCACGCTGTTCCTGTAAACTCCGAGCTGTGCTTTCAAGGCCTGATGACTTCGCTTCGCCTGGCCACTATTCCTTCTAACACATATCCATTGAGAAGTTCCTGTTTGTAAGCAGAGGTTTACTTAAAAGACTCGGACGTTCGCGGTCGCTTATATTTGCCCTGTAAACCGATGAGAAAAGAGCGCTATCTACTCGCTTGTTACGGTTCAGACGTTTATTTCCGTCTCGAAAAACTTTGATAACATCGTCGTAAGATTGAACCGCCGGAGACGTATCCGCTGACGAGATGGTTTCAAGTCACAGTCTGCGGAATAACCACTTAAATTGACTCGTGGACGCTGATGGGACATGTGCATTACAATTAGTCAAATCTCGCACGTGCAATACATTTAGTTCAGCACGTCTGTCAATGTAGATTTCAAAACAGGTTTATGCGGCACCAGAATAAAAGCCTACTTTGAAATTGGCCAATTAACGCTTTTCAAACTGTCTTTCATCCGTGGTAAATGCCCGTAAATCAGCATTGACTCGACTATAACACGACAACAACGTCCCTAATGCTAATGACTGATTAGAATTTACAATTCAATTCGTAACATGAAGTGCTCCCGGGCCAGCTATGTGGCTTACCCTTATTGTGGTCATCCTGATATAGGTCAACTAACTAACTGACCGATAGATCGCTTCATAACCCTTCGTAATCAATAGCACATGTCATACCTTCTCACGGCGCAGTAAAAATTCTAATTGGAATATAATGTTATCCCAGTTGACATCATTTATTGTATCATTGACGTCTGAAAGTTCCATCAGATTGAAGTGTAGGCTCGCCATCTAACGGAATGAATATTGGGAAGATCGTAACGTGTGGATGTCGTTCCTGGAGCACGTCTCAGGTCTGCAAATAAACGTATTCATGTGGCAGAAAGCATGCATGGGCTAAACGCAGCATGAGACTTCGTCAGATAACACGTGGCAACAGAATGCATATTGCCGTAGCATAGCCAACTCATTTTTCTGATTAATGACGGTATCGTTAGTGTCGATTTACCTAGCTAGAAATTCAGATACAGATACAGATTGATGCTCAATATCAAATCCTTTGAACCATCATGCTTTGTCTTGTGGTATTTTCTTGTTTCTACGTCATCATCATTAGTTTATTGGTTTACGTGACTTAATTAATTGCAATGAGGTGAGGGTTTTTCGTTGAAATTCTGCAATTCCATAAACAAGTCGACGTCATGATTCTGAATTAGGTGCGCTGGATATGATGAGTATTATTCAGTTTCGAGGCGTGAATGAATTGGTGTGTGAACCAAATGTCGTCATGAAGTCCGTTATCCTTTATCGCAGTATTATGTGGACTGTCACATATGACTATAAAGTAATCATTAGTCAGACTTTGAAAGGGTTTCGCGCTGTGTTTCCACACGAGGGGTGGAGCAGAGTAGTAGACACAGTTCCTCTTATGAATGACACGTGAGTGAGTAAGCTAATTCCATGATTTTGGCAGCGTTCATGTCTAGGATTCCCGTGATATTTGATACGTTCTTATGCAGTTAAGCAGGATGGAAGTTTAGCGCGCGCTCATTTCGTGCTGAATCGCTGAAGCATTTGAAACGCTATTAGCTACCGGATATCACTTCCTATTATAGTCTCAGAGCACATTCGTCCTTTTAGATAAACGTGACTTTAGCAAAACGGCGTGTATATTTATGCAGGTGATAGGGATAATGAGCTAGCTCATCTTTTTATATCGCCGAGATTATTGCGATAGGGGGAATTAGATAGGATGCATAGGTGTTGATGCAATATTCAATGTAATTAGTAATCTCCAGATTTACCGTGGTCGCGTATAATGCTGTATTATTAAACAATGTTGTTGCGACATTGCGCGTATTTGTTGACTTGGATCAAGATGACATTGACACGCGTTCGTCATTATTTCGCGATGACAGCAATACGGAATCCGTCAGAACAGAAAACTGATGTAATTTCGCACAATATTCCCACACATCAAGTACCTCACCGCGTGGGAGCATGACACAATCCAAAGTGAACCTGCGCCGTGTGGCCGAGTTTGACTCTAGCAATTGTACCGAGAAATGATTTCCTTTGCGGGGATTCAATTGCCCTTTGTTTCCACTCCTGACATTTATCTTTCTGATACTATTACCACTTGAAAACAGGACGGCGACACAGCTCGTGAGACTGCTACACAGCTAAGCAGGTTTCTTGGAATGGTTTGAATTCGGCTGTTGCACATGTCGGCTGGACCGCAAGGGTAGATAATGGCTATTCTTTGATTTCGTTATTGATTTCGTATAACTATCCTCGCTAATTAATGAAGTTCAGAACTGATTGACAAGGGAGGTAATGTTAACCAGCAGGCTGCCAGCACTCTTGCGTGGTTTGTAGTAGGCCTAATATAGAATATTATTACAATGCCGCATTGACGTGTGCACTGTGCAGCCGGTGTGGGCCTACTGTTATCTGCCATTAAATTATATTATCACCTTTTCATATCATTACCCCCGATATGAACAGTTTGAACTACAATTACCGCATTTCAAAAAACAGCTGGTCTCTAGTGATTCCCAAACAGGATACAACGGCACACTAGTGTGACGCTACAGATTCTCAGGTGTGACGCGAGTCTTTCTGAAACTTTGAAAAATGACTGTTTCATACTGAAGATGTGAAATATATATAGACAAGCATATCCGACTTGAAAGCGGCCAAACTTCTCCAATAGCAAATAAATAAGCAGATGTGACCGTGTCCATAAAACCAATCATGGCATTGTCGATGAGTTGGACAATGCCCACATCATAATTGTATCTGCTACGTCGCGAAGAAATTATTTGATTTGTCTCATATCAACTCACAAAGAAATCGTGACGCAATTCATGAGCACATTATCTGAACTTCAACTTACACTTCAACAATACTTGTCAGGATTTGCTGTAAACAAGTTAATCGGTATGCGAACATATTTTCTTTACATTTCAACTGAAATTAAAAGCTGTAACCGAGACACACTGCTTGGAAAACGACGCAATGTGGGTATGTTTGTCAACAACTAAACATCGTTTCAGTCGTCTATATGTTCGTATAAACAAGTATAGCCATTACCAAGTGAAAAAAATTTTAAGCAACTTTTTGTAAGTGAACCGCGAGCCTGCAAAGTTTGGGAACTCCTGTTATAATGTCAAAATACACACTCGAATGTCCGTTTAGAGTGGTGAAGCGGTTGTGGATTCTGGCCATGTAGCATCAAGATGTTAAATCTTGAAATAAAGACAGGATAAGGCAGTAACTCGTATCACTGTTGATTACAAGGTTGTTGCGATGCCGTTTCGGATACTTGTACTTCACTGCAGCGTTATGAAGGATAATGTGTCACAAATGTTATCGATTTTCTGAAAATAATTATGTATATATTTACAATATGTATCTTCCCTCCTGAATTCGTTTTTGTTGTTCGATTTCACGTATTCCAGCCAATGTTCCCTCTAAGCTGCGCACGTGCGCAAATGCGCAGTGCTGAAACGGTCTCTGCGCACAGAAAATCTACGCTGCGCACAAAAAATCAGAAATGATGTTTTTTTATAGTTGTTGCGCACTGTTGTCCAATGGACCACGCAGGCGCGCAGATTCGTGAAAATTAAGATGGAACATTGCCAGGGCCAAATAGTGTTATCACTGAAGTCTGAAACCAAGGTACCAGTGCGCCCCGCAAAGGTAACTATTGCGCTTAGTGAAGAAATGAGTGTTCACAATCACCTGCGCCTCACGGAAGATATTTTTTTAGTATGGCCTCGTACACGTGAGCGATACTGATATCATTTCAATAGCGCATTATTTTTTGGGAATGGCGAAATAACATGGTTTAACAAAGTTATAAATAACAATGGGCTAGCTCGGAGTTAATCTGCGAGAAACTAACGAATGATAGTCTTCTCCGCGTGGCATGAACATTGCGTAAGATTTACTCAGGACCGTAACTTTCGCACCCCAAACCCCTCAATTGGAGGGGCCGAGCTCGAAGGGGGTCCAAAATTATTTCGAGAATTAACATAAATCTTGGTGTATTTTTTGAAATTTTTCAGGAATTTTTTTTCGCGCTACGCGCGTTTTATTATTGTAAGATATTTGATTATTGGGTACCCTTTCCTAACAAAAATCAGGCATGATTTATAGAAATGGGCAGTTGGGCGTCGGTCGTTACCACATCATGACGCGCTAAGACATATGAAGCTAAAGGCTATGTAACATGCGAATCCAAGAAGTGCGCCAGAACGATCAGCAGCGAGAAAACCTTGGGCGAAAAAGACTGCCCCGGTGCTGACCGAAAACTTCGATATATACAACTATATGTGTAGTTGTTCATGTCCATGGGCGCCTGAATGGATGGCACCGAATGTTCCTGTCCTGGCGATCCGAGTCCCACAACAAGGCAAATGCCATATCGAGGGAACATTATTTTCCAGTTAAGAAATACCAATTTGAAATCGTGTACGTCTTTTACTTTAGTACGTTTTGGCGATTTCAATATCTTTTGACATAGCAGATAGGGGGTCACGAAATAGCATCATGTAACGAAGTCATTATATCAACGGGTACGCCCGAAGATGTTTTATTATTATTTAGAGGGCCTATCTATTCCAACACACCTCACTGGATCAGCTCTACCGGTAAATCTGATTATGTGAGCAGGGAGAGGATAAAAATTGATAGCAATATATATGCAATTCCCGATCATATTGGCCGATGCAATCATGAATTATAGAATTTTTTTCGCGCCTCGCGCGTTTAGGGACGCTACTACTAAATGGCCACCCAATGTACATGATAAGTATCGGAAGAAACCTAGAGCCGTAGGGGGGTCTGGGGGGCGAAGCCCCCAGTAGTTAGTTTATCACCCTATTGGAGGGTGGTTGCGCACTGTTGTCCGAGGACCTGCGCAGTGAGTTGGCGTGTTTGCGCAGACTCTTGAAAAATTAGAGGGAACATTGATTCCAGCACTACGTAGCAAAGCAGACAGTGCTTCCAAATTCCACGGCGGATATTTTGTAGTTTTGTTTCTTCTGGGACTTTTTGGTAATCTCATAATCTGTTCACTGAATAAACTAGAATGCAGGGGTGTTGAACCTTTAGTACCAGCTGGCCAGATATGAATAGCTGAGTGAAATAGTGGGACGCATGTTTATTGTTTATATATAACGCAGAATCTTAGTAGTGGCAGACACGAACGACGAAGCTATGGTTTCGAGGGAATAATACTTACAGTTGAGGAATTCATTTGGAACCGATTCCCCTAGCTGTGACTTATGAGAATTATATAAACTTATGAAAAATGCGCAAATATCGAAGGTTTTTTGGGGTATAAAATGGGTTTGGTCTAATTTGATTAAATTACGACTCAAGAAACTCCAGATTACACCTCTTCGGGGAATTATGCACAAGTTAAGAGCCGTGTGTCATTCTAGCACAACCACGATTTGCTCAGTTGCTGATGCATCACCCTATTCGGAAAGGCAAGATTGCTCTCTTTCAAATATTGCATTTAGATCCAAGTTGGTCGAACTTTTGACGAGCAATGCATTTATAACTATACTGTTGAAAAAAGTTATAGTAGACTATCGGGCGTATATAGTACCACACGTCTGACTCTTATTCGTTGCAGTTGGAGATCCGAAATATTTATAACCTAGATGTCTTTTTAGCAAAATTAAAACAACACATTTCACCTTGCCGATACGGCGATATAGTAGCGGTGCGATGAATTTCACGACGCTGTCAACTCCCAACGCCACTGGTCACGATGGATACTGCGTCAGCAGGAACAAGCCGTCTTTCATCGCATTTGCGGCGATACCGTCGATCCCGATCATCATCAACGTCGGCGTGCTCGTCGCCGTTGCGATGAACAACCGGAACTTGTTACGCCAAAGCCGAGTGTACGCGCACGTCAGTTCAACCCTTGCCGCCAACGTTATCTTCTCATTTTTAGCACTCATTCAAGTAAGTCTACCTTGCTTTCGATTTCATTGACAGTGGTGCAAAAGGCCGTTAGGCGGCAAGAATCCGAACTTGTGGCTAAATAAATCAACAAGAACAACCTCGCTCGATGTTTGAAAAGGTGCAAGGCTTGTAGGCTTCTTAACCTCGGAATCAAAAGCGCACAAGTACGACACACGCGCGTCCGCGTCATCCAAATATTACATGAACGATCGAAAAGATCATCGCTCTATCAAATATGCCGGACCTGACTTGTGGAACAGTATCCCGACGGCCGACAGTCGGCGAGCATGTCCACATTCAAGTCAAAATACACGCAATATCTACTAAATAAATACTAGTCCGCCTTGAAGATTACCGGACATGCCATCCCATTTTTGTCGCTTGCTTTTTCTATACTATATTATTTTACTTTTCATTCAGTGTGCATGTGCAATTGTGCATGCCTCCTCTGTAGATCGCCTAGGCCAGGGGTTCCCAACATCTTTCCACCCGCGTACCATTTCGAGGTTTTATGGAGTGCTCGCGTACCACCTACCCCTACATAAGTCACGCGCGCCTAAAGCGGTCAATTGTTTCCACTCCCCATATTAAGGCGCAGTATATGATTTCTGTAGTGGGTCCATTTGAAATTCTTGAGGTCAAATATAATAAAACGGAATTTGGTTAGGTACGAAGCCCAATGCTTTACGACTAGATCTCTTCCCCGTGGGCCGTCATTGGTGGGATAACCCCTATCCACGACGACGACAGCTCCAAAAAACTCAAAATCAACCCCGCCTGAACTAATAACTACCGCCGGTCTAAAATCAACCCCACCTGAACTACCTTCGGTTTAAAAAAAAACGGGAATCTAGTCGCGTACCACGAATGGGACGCGTACCACAGGTACGGTACAGGTACCACTGGCCTAGGCCAAGGTGGGTTTCTGATTCCAAAGACTACTCCAGGTGGTTTCGACATTTTCCTATCTTTCGTTGTATCGCAATTTATGTGGCGTATTGAACTGATAAAATTGCTAATAAACCGAACTGAGCTTATCAGAAACGGTCAGTAACGAATAACTTCCGCTTTTTTAGCAGAGATGAGCAATTGAACAATGAGCATGTATTAGGTTTAGGATTTGACACTGGATTAGGATTTCAGATTTAATATTTATTGGATTAGGATTGGATTTGCCGATTTTCGGGAGATTGATGTCCTGTGGCGAATGAAGAGAGAGAGAGATAATATTATTTTTCGCCTGCACCATCGAGATGCTTTGACGACGGAGTTGCGATACGGCCCTGAGGTCATCTAGTCTGCGCCCCCGTTTTTTTCTCCTCCATGCTATCCGTGAATGCTGAGCGCCTAGCAGGATGGCTGCGGATACCAATTTCGAGTCTTTGGTATGACCCGGCCGGGGATCGAACCCACGACCTACCGATCCAGAAGCTGGACGCATAACCATAACACTACCTCGCTCGTTGAAAGTTTTTCGTCCTACCAAAGTTACTGCATGTTCTTTGGCACTCATTATGAGTGTTAATTCTTTTTACATAATTATGAGCATAAGATTTAGGCTTTCTAAGAGGAATTCTAAATTTAGGATTAGGATTAGGATTGGAAGGTACAAAATTTCTGAATTCTGACTTGGATTGAGATTTGAAGCTTCGGATTTGGATTGGATTAGGATTAGGACATAGAAATTTCAAACCCATTAGATCACTATATTGATCGCGGACCCCTTCAAGTTTTCTGGACGGTTGTGCGTACTAGTGCGGAGCGGATCGACAAATTCTCTGGTTTTACTCCGATCCAGTCTTTAAAGCTCTGGTCCGACTCATAGGCCTGATTCTAGAAATGACCGTGATCCGCTCCGAAAAACTCCAATAATAATTATCTACTTACATGACTGTAATGAATATTGATTGAAATAATGCAAACAGGAAATTAGGAACTCAAAGATCAAGCCCAACCCTTATCTGAAGTAATTGTGCCAACTTGGATCATGTGGGTTGTTCCCATGAACGTTTCACTTTAACTATTGATTCTAAGGCGGAAGAGGGTAAGGCTGCCCTATTCTTAGTAAAAAGTACGGATCCATCTCCGATTCGGCTTCGGCCGAATCAGACAAAGTACTGCTCCAGCTCCTGCCGCAAATGACAAAATCCGGCCGGAGATCCAATGCGGCTCCGGTTCATGCCTCGCTCTAGCGCGCACTCCTCAAATTTCATGAACCAAAGACTAGAAGGGCATTACATCAACCTCAATTCTATTTAGGTTATTACACTTCTAAAATAAGATAACTAATGACCAGACAAACTTGTCACTGTCACACTCATGATGTCATTGTCAAAGGAAAATATGTTTTTGTAGTTTTGTGATGACGTATGTAATGTATTGCCCTTTCACGGACCCCCTAAAACTAGTTCACGGACCCGGTTTAAAAACTCCTGCTCTAGAGAGTAAGTAGTGCGATTAGGGAAAACCGGCTAGATTAGGCCTTCTTCGAAAAGTAGAAATACTGCGTTACCGACCACCTCTATATTGAGTACCAACGATGACTACTTCAACCCTCTCTGGCTTGTAGTCGAACACTTGGCAAACATTTAACGGATAATTCTATCTGTGCCAAAAAATATCGAATCGACAGATTTGACGTGGTCGCGGGAGGCCATTTGTTGTTTCATTTGTCGACTTTTAACAGAATCTGCCAACCTATAATTTGTGCCAACAGAAAGAGTTCGTGTATAATTCTGTATAATAGTACATTGAGCTTGGGCCATCTCTTCGCCGCGATTATTATGCCTGTGAATTCATGTTTGGTAATAACCTACCACTGGTGATATTAGGCTTACCATATTTTGGAAATCAAAATAGAGGACACTTTTTCAGAAATTTGCAACTTGCAGATCCGGAGTGAAATTCTCAAAAATCGGTTAATTTTTCCCACTTTGTGATCGGTTGACTAAAAAAAAAAAAAAGGTCATCTCTTCCGCTCAGAACTCAAAATACCGTTTTTCACCCCACATTGCCAGGTGGATGACTAAAGAAAAAAAAAAAAAAAAAAGGTCATCTTTTCGCTTAGAGCTAAAATCACCGTTTTTCACCCGTCGGAGCTTCACGTCTGTGCTAATATGTGGCATATCACTCGCAATTTGCTCGAAATATGCTCTAAATCCTAAAAAAGAGGACAAAATCTCAAAAAAGAGGACAAAAGGGCGTCCTCCGAGGACACTTTCAAAAAAGTCAAAAAAGAGGACAAATCCTCTTAAAAGAGGACGTATGGTAAGCCTAGGTGATATACAAATGCAATGTGGTTTTTGAAATCTCTACTAGTGACAATTACTCCTGATGAGTGTCAGGCTGAAATATTCGCATTTCCTTCGATATGAATATATTATTCAATTGGATATCAATCCCTATACTTTTAGATCGTCAGTTTGTATTTCAACTTGGAGGGATACGGTATCGAATCCGATCACAAAGGCAAAGTCCGCGAGGAGCTGGTGAAACTCTGGGCCTTTCGGAAAGCTTTTCTCTACGGGATGTACGTTGTGATGTGCGGCAATATTGGTGAGTTTCCGTGAACTCTATCGTTATCGTATTATGCTACGCGCGCGTATAAGTATTTTTCAATATGCGCTATATCGCGGTATATTCTATTCGCGGATGGGCGCCAACGTCGTAAACAAGTCACGGGAATTGTGCCAATGTGTCACAGTATTGAATATCTTGAACGGGTTATGACTAGGGCTACGCACAATGATTTCAGTACTCGAATCGGAATCTAGTATTAATTTTAATGATTCAAGTCGAGTCGTCAGACTTCTTATCGACTTCTGAAATTATACGCTCCTTCCCACCAAGAGGTCATTTCTCAACGGGTATTGTAGTTTCGATACTTTTTTCTCGTCGATGTATGCCTTGAAACTTCGATTGATCGTATCACAGCGTACGAAACATTTAGTAAATAGTAACGTGCGTTAGAGGAAATGATACTTCTTTTGATTTCCGATCAACCCACGACATTGTCATAAAGTGCAATGAAATAGGTATGATAGAATATATACGAAATTAGCTTTAATGTGATTGAATAGTATATTCATATTGAAATGAAACCCGAATATTTTTGGCTGACACTCGTCAGGGGTAATCGTCAGCAACTAGTAGAGAATAAGAAAGAACATTGTATATCAACAATCGTATCACAAAATATGACGTCACCAGCATGAAACTTCGAATGAGAGAGCGTTCACTGCACTATTCCCAGGTGGTACACGAACTCCTGTTGACAGTTTCGGTTGGTGTGTTTTGATGAAAGTCGACTCCAAGGCACACAAGTGGAAGTGTGAACGGCCCCTCCCAATAACGCGAAATTTGTCGTCTCTATAACTGGCTTTTCGTTTCTTTGTGGGTACATATTGATTCTCAGATATTCGACTCGACTCGAAGCCCTAATACCCGATTCAAGATCAAATTACTGGGCTACACGGTTTTGCACAGCCCTAGTGATACTATAGAAAGTTAAGTGCGATGTGTTTCCAGGATTTTTGATCGAAGTGATGCGATCTCGAATCAGCATATCGCTACGTAGCGCAGCGGGAGCAGTGCGCATCAACGACAAGAAGCCATATTCCCGGTCGTATAGAAGTAGCGTGCGAGATACGGCGGTGCCGAGCAGGTACCTTGGTCTATGTATTCTGTCTTGACCGTAGCGTAATAGAATAGTAATGCTCCACTAATTACTCTCAGAGTGTAGCCGGACAAAATAGACCGAACCAGAAAAGTCTAAACATCGCTATGCGGTGACTAGCGCATGTCCTCCGGTATATGCAATGTAAAAATGCAGCCAGAGGAAGTCAGACTGGCGATCGTCGCTACTCAAGTAGAAATAGAAGCAAGTTACAAATAGAAGTATCGGTTTCCAAGACCTATCGAGACTGCTTCAAGCGAAAGCATAGATTGAAGGTCTGAAAGACATTAATCGAGCAAGTAGTTCAAAAAGAGGATTTGGAAGAGGAGTCCCATACTTTAGCAGTTATTCGGAGGTGGCTACTTTAGAAATCACACGGTGCATCTTCGCAATCAACGTATACGGATTAATGACACTATAGGCCTATACCTATGAGATTTTCCGTAATATATTTAGTTGTAGTGATTTAAGGACTGTATAGCACAGACCGTATAACAATTTCTATCTATCCAACGTCCACGCCTTTGATTTACATCGCCAAGGCCAAGATGGGTGTCTGATTTTAAACACTACTCCAAGTCGTTTCAACACCTTCCTGTATTTTCATTGTATCGCAGTCTTGTGGTGTTTTGAAGTGACAACATCATCAATAAATTGGTACTGGATTTAACTTATAAATGTGATGCAAACATACCTCACAACTACTATCGCTAAAAAGTAAATACTTTCGCCTACCAAGGGATTATTAAGTTAAAACGGAAGTAGCCTAATAGCATACAGGCACTTGAGTAAGCGGTGCGAGTAGAGGAATTACGTTACTGGAAACGTCAGAATGAACTATGAAATATTTAGAATTAAGAGAATAAGGGAGCTTCAAGTTTGACTGGGGCAATGCACGAGTAATATATTACGGGAAATTGGGCTTGACAAATTCAATACCATGGCATTGGAAGACAGTGTATCGAAAATTGACGGGTCTCTGAAACTCCGTATGGTCCCACCTCGAATTACTGTGCAACGTGACGCTTTCCGGAAACGCTGCAGGCTCGGCGGCTTAAATGTAATTTTTCGCCAATAAAGCTCCATAACAGGATATCCCATCGTAACAGTCTACCGACTTAGGGTTTGTGATCAAATATCTTTCGCGTCTACTAGAATAAAATCGATGGCATCGCGCCGAAACGTAATGTCAACGAATTGCGAAAATATCTAATCCGCCGGAAATGCGCTATGCGACGCCGTGCGTTTTAATCCTAATACGACGGAAAGGGATGTCCTTTGGGAATATGGTAGACATCGTTGGTATTATTATGCTTGCCTTAACCCGAATATTTTTTGCTGACACTCGTCAGGGGTAATCGTCAGCAACTATAGTAGAGAATTGAAACGAACATTGTTCATCGACTATCGTATATACAGTAGTGCGGAGCATGGACCGGAGCCGGATTTGATATCCGGCCGGATTTTTTTCAATTTTTGCCGGAGCCGGATCAGCACTTTTTTGCTGCGGCCAGAATCTTTATCGATAAGCATCACTTTTGTAACTAAATAACCACCAACCAACCACACGCAAGTAATCGCCAAGCCAGTGCGAAAATAAACGAGCCATATTTATAAATCCACGGAACCACCGTACCGCGTAGGGTCGGATTTCCGACCGGACTTTTTTCATTTTTGGCCGGAGCCGGATCGGAACCGGATCAGTACTTTTTCCTGATACGGCCGGAGTAGGACCAGATAATTTGTCGATCCGCTACGCACTAATATACAGTAAGGCGGCGCATGGACCGGAGCCGGATTGGATATCCGGCCGGAGTTTCGAATTTTTGGCCCGAGCCGGATCAGTACTTTTTTACTAAGAATATGACAGCCTTACCCTCTTCCACCCTCGAATCAATAGCTAAAGTGAAACCATAGTGTCCTATAGGGCGTGAACACAAGCAAATCTCACGGCTCGCTGCGATTGGTTTACGTCACGCTTTACATTTGGCAAAAGGCAATTTGATGGTAATTTATGACCGGCTTGCCGAGCAATAAATTTGATAAGTCGATGACCTGTATGATTCGATTTCGAACCGAATATTAGGATGAGTATTCGGGCACCAGCACTCATAACACGTCATAACAGTCTGCATGGCTTGGGAAGTTTAAATGAGTAACTTTTATGAGACCACAAATAAGAGAATGCCTGAAATTAAACGTAATTTGGAATTTGGACCATATCTATTTCGTGGTGCTTTATCACGACTCCGCGATTCATTCGTCCTTTCACAGTCACTGCCGACGCCTTGCACTACGTGTTCTGGGTGATGGGGTGGCTTCAAGGCTCCCGCTGCTAAAAGACAGTAAAGAAACTTTAATTCTCATAGTTGCAAGGAATGAAAAATTACTGTGCTTGAAAATATCGTTTTCATTGCTCGACACGAACCGTTACAGTTAATACTCGATTCGGGTTTGTGTACCCGAATCATTGTGCGCAGCGCTACGTGTGTTTCGCGCAGTTAAAAATAACCACCCCGATTATTGACTGATTGCTCGGGAGGTGGCGGTAGCCATACACAGGTGAAACGATTACTCATTTCCTGTTATTCTCCGCGAATAGCACACTGAGTTTCTGCGCATTTATAATTACGGCACGGAAAGGACAAATGTGAGGTATAGGCCACATGCTGCGTGATTCATCGACCGAATTTGGATCCATTTTCCATGTCAGCGGTTCATAACCTTTAGTAACCTGGCGAGCCCTTACGCTAATCTGCAGGCCTTCGGTGAACCCCGGAATGTCGCCGAGTCACAACAACGGAAATAGATTATATTCAGAGATGGTCAAAGTAGTCAAGAAAGCTACTCAAGTAGAAGTAGAAGTAGCGACGGAAAAATCTACTCAAGTACGAGTAGAAGTACTTCTTCCATAAGCAACCTAAAACTACTTGCAGTAGAAGTAGAATTGACTGACTTTAAAAGTACTCAAGTAAGTAAGTAATTGTGAAAACGTTCCTAATTTGTTCACGTGAATTGTATAAAGGTGCAAATTGAGCTATGCGAAAGGTGACGAGCTTGATTCATATTGATGCATACCAGCAGGTAACCAATTTTCGATATCATAAGCATTCGTCCACATCATGGGATGAAAATGTTAGGATTGATATGGAAATGCGATACTTATCCTGTCTTCTCGAACAGCACGTTTTAGAAAATAGCATGGTATTGCGCCATCCTCCATATTATAAGGTCCGTAGTTTAGTCGAAGAGCAATACGGAGAAGTATGGGATACGGTGTGAACGCTTTGCGCGATTAGTAAACGTTAATAAAAAATATGGTGGACCGTAAAAATGCAATATTGGGTAGCTTTATTTCCGTAAATTAAAGGTATTACTACACTTGCTTTTATACTTCAACATGTATGTTATCCAGACTAGAGAACTTGTATTAATTATAACTCAAAGTATATGATAGGCCTACTGAGAATTGAAAATGGAACTTAAATACTAGTTCTAAAAGTGGAACCCGTTTTTCATGCCTTTAGTCCAGAAAGTTTCAAAGGTGGTATGCTAAAACAGTTATAAAACTAAAAAAATGTCAGAGTCCACTTTTCCAGGTTAGGACGCGCAATGGACATGCTAGATTACGATATGACAAGTAAATGCTAGATTGCGAAACATCAGTTTCAAACGTTTTGATGAGCCATATATACTGCGATGAATTATTTCATATGGGCGAAGAGCGACAATGTGGTGTGAACTCAGGGATATCTAGATCTAGATATCCCTGTGTGAACGGAACCACGCCAAGCCGCTACCTTAATTATATTTATCGATACTTTCGTGAAATCATACTGGTTACGCCGTATATCCACTACGCGCGAAGCGCGACGAAAATTCTGGGCTTTACTCTACTTTTATGAAAGTTAAATGTTGATACTCCGTGAAATCAGTCCCGAAATTCCTCAGGCTATCTTCCTGATTGGAAGATTGAACTACTTCTACTTGACAAACTGAAAATAGCGAAAAGTAAGTAAGTAGATCACAAAATATTATGAAGTAGAAGTAGAAGTAGCGTAAATCATATCTACTTGAGTAAGTACCAGAAGTAGAGGAAAACTACTTGAGTACTTCGAAAAAGTAGAAGTACTTCGTTACCAGTGGCGGCTCGTCCTATAGGGCAACTGGGGCATTGCCCCACCTAAAATTCTGTTCAATAACAATTTAACCATTTATAGACGCACAGCAATCAATATATACCGAGATCACAGCGAAATCCGCGTTCTTGTGCTTTCGCTTGCAAACGCCCATACATAGCGAAATCTCTGCGAAAATCGAATTCTCTTCTGTGTTTTCGCTTTGTGAATGCCTAGCCGGGGCTTGCCCCGGTAGCGCTCATAACAAGCTTTCACTATCTATTCTCTCAAAGCCGCGCACAATAAAGAAACGGTGATTTACTCTCTCCTATTCGTAAAATGGCCGAGCAACCGGGGCAAATATGCCTACTGGCCCCTAAGGTGTGATGTAACAATCGTATCTATATCTGAACTCGGTTACCGTAATATGCGTTGAGTCGACCTTTGCTGGTATAGGTCGATTTTGACGGTGTTTCGCACCATGATAATTCTTGAAACTTGGTATGATATGTCGTGAAGGTAGTATTTAACACTGCTTCAAGTTTCAGGCTTGCTACTTAAAGATAATGGTAGTAATTCCGTTTCCGAAGTTCAGTGTGTGCTGATCTATCATGTACATAGTACAGCAAACAGATTTTACTCAAAAGCCGGTATTGGTCTCCATTGATTTTGACGATGTTCTATACCGAGATCGGTCATGACATTTGGCACGGTAAGTGTTAGTATCGACCGCTGTAACAAGTTTTAGGTTTGTCACTGAACTATGTGGGTGGTAATTTCGTTTCCAAAGTCGAGTAAGAGCTGACTCTTATTTATCGCCAACAAATTTACGCAAAAGCCGTTATTGGTCTCTATTGATTTTAACGATGTTCCATACCTAGATCTGTCATGAGCTTTCACACGGTATGTCTTGATTTTAGTATCGAACGCGGTGCCAAGTCTTAAAGTTGACACCCAATGATTGAGGCAGTTATTTCGTTTTCGAGGTCGAGTATGGTAGAGATGCGCGCTGATCTGATACTTAGCCTACCTACGTCATTGCGGATCTCACGCAAAAGCCGGTGTCGGTCTGTGCTAATCTATAGTCTGCGTTCCATAACGAGATCGGTGATGATATTTCCATGATGATCGCATGAAACAGCTAACCAAGATTCTCGGTTTGCATTCAAATATTCACATGATTTTATGTTCGCCAATGTCCATTTCACTGTGAAATTGTGGCCTTCAAACCATTTGCTTACAATCCCCTGTCAATTGCGACAGCTATTTCATTTTCGATGTCGGCTAACAGCTGATCATTCGATCAGCCTATTCCTCGATCTATTTTACTCAAAGTTCGGTGTTCGTCTGTTTGCATTGATTTTGACAGTGTACCATACCGGAATGGGTTATGAGATTGCGTATGCTACTTCTCGATGATTTCTTGTAACAGTATACTAAGTTACGGCTTTTATTCATGTATTTATATATTAATATATTTTCCAACGGCGATTTCGCAGCAGACTTATAGACAGTAAGCCGTATGTGTTGTGTCACAGTCTCCAGTTTCAAGGCCAAAATGTCCTACGTTGTTCCGAGACCGAAGTTCCGAGGATGCTGTCCTTAGTTCTTCAAAGACCATTCAAATTGATGTTCTGGATTCAATATGACAGGCCCAATCTATGAGATAACAATTGCGTATGTGTCCGAACTCGTTGACCTTTCCAGTTAGGCTTACGCAATCTCTCAAGTTCTAGTCATTGGAATTAGTCAGGTCAAGTCAAGTGCGAACATGAATCGTATTGAATCTTTATTCCGTACGTAGTTTACGCAGTTGCCTTTAGAGCGAAAATGAGAGGTCTAGAAGTTGTCCAGTCTATTGATCCAATCGTACGCCGGGTGCCTCCGCTTTGGTTGCCTATTATCACCTGGTCGTAACCAGAGATGGCCACAGTCCGGTTCAGGAGCCGGATCAGGATTTCAATGTTTTTTTACCTGGCCGGACTGGATCCGGATTTCGAATTTGGGGTGACGGTCGGATTTTAGGGTCTATCGATTTGCGTAATCTATAACTCTACCATGAAATCAAAACGCATGCTACTAAGGATGACCTGATACTTGATTCGTGGCATAGGGACGATTCTTAGTTCACGTACATTTTGTAAAATAATCCTTTGATTAAAAATAAATGAATAAAACATTTGTTACCACACTTCAAGTCACGGCTCACCGGCAAACCTCTCGCGGCACCTACGTTAAAATCACTGTTGTCGGGAAATTCATGTGACCATCATAAAGTTACTTTTTTACGTTGGGAAACGCCATTGTGACGTCATGTTGATAAAAGTCGCTCGCAGCCCTTGCCCCACCACCCGATATTGTCACGAGCCGCCACTGTTCGTTACTGACCACCTCTGGTTATATTACAGATTTAATTCATTACCATAGGCTACTGGCGCACAAAATGGACTGTACAAGTGTACTGTACAGCAACAGTGTCAAAAGAACAAAGCCATTGCGACATCATTTTCACACAAACAAAATGGTCATGATACAGTCAGTGTGACATGTGCCGTATGAGTCGGGTGTGCGTCTTGACATAAAGGGCTAGTTGGACAACTAGAAGATTTTCCGTTTACCCAAATTAGATTCTAATTATAATTATAGCTACCAATTTCTTCCGCATTAGATTAGAAGTAGAATTACTGAATTCGCGAGAACTTGGAAATTGAATTAAGCCTAGATCAATGGTTCTCAACCCTTTTTGTCTTCGCGGACCCCTTTTGGACCGCCAAGGACCCCGCGGACCCCTCCCCAAATTTTAGTTCAAATTTAGCTCAATTTAGCGAGATAGCGTAGTGGTATAATCCACATTCCACAGCAGCAACACGGTGGCGAGATCCGCGGGTGCAACACCAATGGGTTGCGGGTTCGAGTCCTACCGAGGTCGACTTCGGAATTCCTATACCTAGATGTTGGAGGTTTATCTAGGCTCCTCCTCGCCACCTCATCCGCGTAAGCGGTGTCTCACAAAAAGCCTAGAAGTGGGCCGTGGTATAAATCGGCAGTTAAGGAATTTAAAATGTCCAATGGTAGTCGACTAACACCATGAATACCTCAGAAAATAAACAAACAGCAGCAACCACCACTGGGTTGCGGGTTCGAGTCCGACCGAGGTCGCCTTCAAAATACCTACCCATGTATTGGAGGTTTATCCAAGCTCATCCTCGCCATCTCATGTAAGCAGTGTCTTATAAAAGCCTAGAAGTGGGTCATGATATAAGTCGGCAGCTATTAAATAAAAATGAACAACAATGGCCTAGTGTGAATGACCATAGTAGTCGACAAACACCATGAATACCACAAACAAGCTCTAATTATCGGGCAATCGTCATCTGTGTTTTACGAATATTAATTGCAGGCTATAGTGCTAAATATTGCAACAAACTAATATCACACTATTTATGTGAAAATTGGGTAGACGGTAACAAATTCTGAAGCTGACTTTCCTGAAATTCGTGGCCATGTCTTGAAAATCCGCCTCTTCAATTTGATATGACCGAGTGCCGAAAATTTATTTCTATAAATATGGGTGGGGTGAATGGTATATTAATGGGGACTGACGACCCCTTGGAGTATGATCGCACCATATATAGCACCAAAATCGAGACTCCGATTTTTCATTGAACACATAACGTCCATCCTATCCATTTTCATCCAGCAGCTCATCTTGAAGTTGGTCTGGGATAGTGGTTTTGTATATCACTCCAACAAACTTCTCTGAACCGCAACACCTTTTTCATCAGTAGGCTATTGGCAATTTGGCAATTAAAATGAGTTTGCGCAGTAGGACATGTCATTTCAGACGGCCTTTATGTCGATGTGAGTCATGAAGTTGTAGGAGTAATGAAGCGAAACTGACTTACAATAATAAATCATTTTGCAAGTTTAGAGGCTTCGCGGACCCCCAGGGGTCCGCAGACCCCCGGTTGAGAACCGCTGGCCTAGATCGTATTGATTTGCATAAGCATGGAAATAGCAAATGTCTGTACAACAAACTTGGCTCGCTTTACACTATATAGTTCTCCGGTAGCATTTTCAGGAAAGACTGAAATTAATTTGCAATTAAAATAACAGCTTATAAACATTTCACTAATTAGATTAGAATTAGAGCAAAGAAACATTTAACAAATTAGAAAATAATTAGATTAACGGCATTTCGCTAACATTAATCTTAATAGACAACAAGTCTGTTCCGGTGAACCCCTGCGGTTCGTTTTGGACCCCGGTAAAGACACACTGTTCTATATCACCGAACTATTATTTCTTCAGTCGCGTCGCAAGACGCAGACGGTCGTACGTGGCGATCGGCTTGCTGTGGTTACTTTCTCTCATCTACGTCATCATTCCTACTCTGGGCTGGAGCTGCGCCGATGTCTGTTCTTGCTTGAGTTCGTGCTTCACGGAAGATGAGATCACGGACCCGCCGGTGTCCGGCTGCTCTAGAGCTTTTCCGCCGATGTCTAACTCGTGGATCGCAGTGACTATTGGAATGTGGGCCGTCGCACTTATGGCAGTGCTGATTCACTTACGGAGGTAAGCAGTGTTGAATAATTGGAAAATCTTCACTTTTTCAAAATTAGAATACTAGCTAAACAGTTTTCTTTTTATACAAATTAGATTGGAATCAGAATTACAGAGTTCGCAAAAACTTGGAAATTGATTTAAATCGAGTTCATTTTCATAAACATAAGAGTGAGTGAATGGTAAATGTCTGTACATCGAGCTTGGCTCGTTTGGTACTATACAGTTCTGTATAATTTTCAGGGAAAACAGAAATTAGATTAGAATTAAAATTGGAGCATAGAAACATTTCATAAGTCCGACTAGAATTATCTAGTAAAATTGGATGTAGTCTTCAGAGATGAGCGGATTTGAAATTTCTATGTCCTAATCCAATGCAAATCCGAACCTCCAAATCCAAATCCTAATCCATAACTTTTACGTATTCAAGTCCATGTCCAATCCTAATCCGATTCCAACTGGAAATTCAGAAAAAAATACTAATTTATTCAATGGAGGAATTCGAAAATTTTCTTTCACAATCAACGATTCACTTGATTCAAGATAACTTAGTAGCCATAAGTACATTAATAACTGATCTGAATAAAGTTTGTCGCCATTCGCCATACACGACATTTCGATCTCCCAGAAAATAGGTCAATCCAAATCCTAATCCGTTCTGAAAAAATGTCTAATCCAATCCAAATCCGACAAAATTTCACAAATCCTGTTTTTTTAAAACCTAATCCTAATCCATGCTCATCTCTGGTAGTCTTACTCCGAATAAATAAAAGTATTTAGTTTCTGACCACATTTGCCTGGGGCGGGTAACATACGGCCCGCCGACAGTTTTAGGTCTTACGTGATGATGAGGCCCGCGTCGCCGTCCACAGGCATTTAGGCGCAAACATTTTCGAGCATGAACATTAGCAAGACAAAGCGACGTTCTAATACAACTGATGTTCACCGCATTGACGTAGTCAGTGGCCATGCCATTCCCAAATTTTTCGAGAATATTCGTAATATTTATTAATAGTGGAATATTTTTAGGAAGATGGATCCAAACTTTAAAAAAATTCGCGCGCTTCGCGCGATTTAGTGTCTCTCCGTACGTGTCTTGATTATGGTATATAGATATACACTATAGAATAGCCCGAGGCCGTGGGGTTGCAGGAGTGTTCAACAAAGTAATAATTAAGAATGAATCCGCCCGGAGTGAATAATCTACGATAAGCTCATGAAGGTATATTTTTATGCCATGATCAATGTTCAAAATTATAATTATACGTGCTTTAAATTTTCGAAGAAACCACTTGCTCATACACTCACCAATATCATTGATCAAATACCTTCATTTATGCAAAAACTTTTCGCGCTCCCGGCGACTAGAGACCAAATACACTCTGATTTTTGATCACATTTATACCACCGATTTGGGCTCGCCCGTGAATCGGTCGCCCAATCCAGACATAGTTCGCAACTGCAGGAATGTGTGCGTTTGTGAATTGTGTGTACAAAGGGTAGTGCAGGTTAGGATGAAGCGATCTGTAGCGCGTTTTCCGGGGTGTCCCCTAAACTCATAACAAAATTCAGGAATCATGTCCACCTCATATTCATGTTCCCTTATCCGGCCCGCCGGATGGAGAAGTTGCCCGCTTCTGACCTTTGGCTACGGCCGATATGTGTATCACGCAAATCACTACTGTAAATCTAGGACCAGGAAATGGTTTTGCCGAACTGTGATTCAGGGAATACACGGAATACTGCTCATTTTGTCATAAACTAACAACCGACATGAATATTCACCTGGTGTGAAACGATCATGGGATGTCGCAACATCGTGCATACGGAAATTAAGAGCAAGAGCATTGTCCTGACAGTTTACGCGAATTGCTTCCTATGTTCTTGCAGATGACCCTGTTTTCAAATATGAACATATACGGAACTAATTTCTGTGGAATAACGCCTTTGCTGCAGGCAATCCGCAATATGAAATTTTTCGGCGCGAATTACAAGACCTGTTGGGTATTCAGGCTAAGAGTTAACGTGTATTTACTTACATAATGACATTATCCTCAAAACTATACGCTCTCGCGGTCTTTGCAATTTCAATCTTATACAGAGGTAATGAAAGTAGTCATCGTTGTTGTTGTTTGCGGTATTCACGGCGTGTGCCGACTGATATGGTCGTCATTTACACCGGGCCAATATTCTTCGTTTATATTTCGTAGTTGAAACCCATGTCAAAGTGACGTCGTGAATTTATATTCAAGTAGACGTAGAATTACCAATTTCGGAGAACGGAATCGTGCAAGTATTCTAGGTATAATTTTTCCAAAAACACTGAAAATTATTGCTTAGAAGGAGTCTAAAATCATAAGCGCATAAGCAAAGAGTGCCAGTATAGGCATATTCCACCTGAATAATTCGAAAAATCACTTCTAAGCTGACTACATGTGATTTTATGTCATATTTATTTCGTCGCTGTGAAATCCAAGTAGCCTATGCCCATTGTCAATTTTACACATTTTGAGATAATAGAAACAGCCAGGATATGGCGGGAAAAATGAAAATTTATTAAAAAAAAATTGAATTTATACAAATTTGAAAAATATATTTCAAAATTTTAAAAAATAGACATAGTCCACTTTGATACCACCGTTTTAGCTATGATATCTGATACTTGCAGGTCAATAACATCACTTCGAAAGGTGTACATGGAACATCTCCCCCGTAAATCAAGCGTCTCCGCGAACGTCACCGAAAACCACTCTTCGAACGTCGAATTTGACGCCTCATCATCTTCACCATCAGACGCCAAACATACCGACGAAAAACTGTCGATGCTGAAGAAAATCGAAGATAAAGGCGCTTTCCAGGCCACTAGCGCTGCGAGATGGAGCTTCAAGTCGCTGCTGATTTGTTCTCGTTTCTATAAGCGCGGTGGAGAAGACAGGTATCGTTTGAGGCCGGAAGAGCAATTCAGACATGTGGTGCTGCTTACAGTGACGTATGGAATATGCACGGCGCCGCCTATGATATTCCTAGCTGCAGATATGTCGCTCCCGCAAATGCAGATGAACATGGTTCTAATGAACGTGTGTCTGTTGTTCCCTTTCATTTACTGCGTCATCAGCCCGATACTCTTGATCAGATGTCTTCCCGGACTGCAGAAATCGATTAGGAAGCTTCTCATCAACACTTGTAAATGCTCCTCCGGACGCCAATCGAGGCGGCAGACCTCGATAGCCAGTCACACGAATTCATGAAATGACTACGCATATTGTATGATCCAAGTGATATGATTTAACCACTAAATCTTATTCACTGTGTCGGGATGCGTGTACTGACTACCATCTCCTAGGAAACCAGAAATGGCTAATTACGTTTCAATAAGTTCCATTGAAGTGTACTCGTCCATTGAGATGAGGCACCTTTTCTTAAACATCATGCAGCGTATACTTTCACAGTTGTTTCAATGTTGTCATGTAAAAAGTTACACATTTCCAAGCCTTAATTCTACAGAGAAAGTATCCATTGATGTCGACTGCTCATTCAGGATACAGATGTCTATTGAGGCTTTATTCCATAAGCAAACTTGAATCAATATTTGGCTCACACGCGATAGATAAGTCAACACGGCTCATATCTAGACTTCCAGACGTCCACTATAGTTAGAAGTACTTCCTGACTTGGTTATGTTTACGTAATTGACCTGTGGGGGCTTTGATATATTTACGTTGTAAGTTATCCACCGGGAGTCGCGCGCGGCACCATAATAGATCTAGGGAGCGGAAAAGAATAACAGCAGCAAGGGAGTGACTTTTCTGTGCTATTGTTCATTATCACGATGAGGCGGGTAACTCATTGTGTCATATTCCTCAAGCATACAGATAGATACAGTATAGGTTGATTGATCTGGAAAGTCATTGCCAGCTGTGTACTTCGTAGTCGTGCTAAAGCAGTTTGCTTCGTAAACCGGCTTGTACATTATCGGATAGATACGGACGCAGTCAATGTGTCCTTATAACAGCGGATCTAACAGATTGATGCGGTGTCGGAAGTAATATAAAGATGTATCTGAGGGGTAATTTGGTCGTTTCTACGCTGCCAAATGAGAGAACCAAAGACAACGTGAAGTTAGGAGCACTCGAGACTCAAGCACTCAACAATTGCTTTGAAGGGCGTATAAGTAAACTCCACGATACTAAGGATACACTGTACTGTACAATATGTAGAGAGTACAGTACACTGTGTAAGGAGTTGTATAAATAACCAGTGCATAATGTGCCCACCGGTTAGAAAAAACATATATACTATATCCACATATTTACCAGTTGCTTTTAGAGACAGGTAATGGTATTTTTATAGCCCAGCTGTCATAGGCCTATAAATCCGCGACCATGAATGTGGCTTCTAGAAGAACGAGAATGCGACATCTGGAGAAGACAGGGCACAGATTAGCTCTTCCATTGCACTTCGCCATTTGGAACAAGATGGCATCGGAAATTCGGTATTTAGTAGAAAACGGCGCGGACGTAGACGCGCAAGACGCCTACGGAAGAACAGCGCTAATGATGTGTTGTATGGAGAATGACGAAGATTGGTCGGTCGGAATAGCTACAATGCTACTTCAGGTATCGTTTTCCATACGTTGACTGACAGCGGGTTGGATACACAATAGGCTGGCATTTCATTCGTAATATACTCAGTCAGATATGATTGACGTGTGCTCTCCGTAACGAATATAGACGACAATAAAAGAAGTCGTACATTATCTGATTTGCGACGGATATGAAAAATCGATTGTATCAATTTCATACTTCGAATCGTAGTTGGGAGAGGTGTGATCATCCGTTCTTGTGTTTAAAACAAACGACCAAATTTGCAGTTTAAAGTTCAGCAGGCTTACGATATTCTCAGCATCTAAAAAGAGGACATTTTTTTCGCGGCAACTAAATCGAAAGTAGAGTTGTTACGTTTGAATTTATGATGCTTTACCTTACCTATGTAGCTACAGGCAAACGTTACAGAAACAAAGGAAAGCAAACGTTACTAAACAACAAATTACATTAAATTTCAGATTCATGCCCAATGCCCATGAATACTTCGCCATTTCCTTGACTTTTGCCAACATGGAATGATCATTTTCAACGAGTTTGTTAAATTGTTTACACGAAATATCATTGAAACTTTAATACAAGATGCTCGAAAATGATCCAACTAATAGGTCTATGCGTCAGATCCTAACATGTGAAAAGGCCCAGATGTTACAGAGAACGTCGAACAATGTTTGCAATAACAATCACGAAGGTGGTGATGGTAGGGCAATTTGTTGGACACCATATTCCAGCTTGCTTCGTGGCTACAGTGTTTTTTGAAAAAATAAATACCACGTGTAAACGTGTTATTGGTAGTATATGAGCAACCAACTCGAAATGCTAAAAAACGAGGACATTTGGGTATTTTTGGGCGTCCTCCGAGGATGATTCACTTTTGAGATAAGTGGACAAATCCTCCTAAAAGAGGACATATGGTAAGCCTACAATTTACGGGTGGACCCGGAACGGGGCATCAATATATCTAGCATAGTGGATATGCTAATCCCTATGTGTGTTGCAGCATAATACACATCGACATTTAGAGGTCACCAGGCTTATAGTCACCAATGTCCAATTGTCCATTCCACATACGGAAGTTCCGCATGCGGACAAACTTCAGAGAGCACGAAATATGTTCGCAATGAGATTCCATCACAATTCAATTTTGACTTACTAGTCGGTAAGCAAAAACAAAACTTCCAAGCCCGCCCGTCTTACATAGCCAATAAAATGGCACGGAGACTCGGAATCGTTAGTTAAACAAGCCAAACTTACTTACTTTAAGTAACGGCCAGGACATGTACTTTACGTAGTACCCGATCATAAGCGATGTAGTAATATGCAGGACTGGTATTATTAATGTAATTTTTTATTTGTGGAAGTTTCTCGTTTGCTATTATTAATGATTCGATGAAGGTACGATTCAAGGTTCACCTGTAATTGCGATACTGCGTAATAGGCGTTTATTCGAACGATATTGTATACGTTATTTAAACTTGGTAGTTAAGTTTGGCCTGAATTATGATCATTTGTGTATACCAATACCAATGTGGACCATCAAACAGACAAACCCATCATTCCAAACAGATCGCATTTACAGGTACCTCAGTTTCGATGAGTTATTTAACGATATTCCGTCGATTTTAACGCTATATCGTATTGAATTTAACGTATTGTTACAGATAGAAGGGTTGAGTTTGAGTTTCCAATATTTAATTAGCTGAAACGTAATTCCGTTTACTTTCATACATCAGGTCGGGGCGAACGCGTCTTTGTGCGATTCGAACAAAAGAAACTCCCTCATGTACTCGTTAATATTTGGAAAAAAACGATTGACAGAACTTTTGTTGAAATCTAAAGACTGTGACCTTAATCAGGTAATTATATAATTACATAGTCCGAGTTGATCGAAAGAATGTGTGTTCAACGGAATATTGATATATTTTTACACGACTAATAGCGATAGAGTGCATATAGGATCTAGCGGACCGCGCACGCACAGCTGTAAAATATATAACGCCAGGTATAGTAAGTAAGATAGCGTACCGGATGTCATATTTCCAGTGTGACGTCATTATCCTAAAATTGTCACTATGTTAGCAATTGAGAATATATCAATCATATTTTTAATTCGACCAATTTCACGTTCACACACTGACTAGGCCTACCATCCATTTGTCATGTCGCATAAAACGTAATAATGTCCTCGAAATTAACTTTTTTCCGATACGAGATGGATTACTATACTTCGAAGTTCAATTTATAGTTTTGTTAGGAGTGCAGAACCTGAGCGAATTGAATCTAATATATGTATATTTCCATGTCATTATGACATTGATATATTAGACGCAAGCAGCCGGTTCAGACAAGATCAATGCCAATCTGCATTCTTGACGAGATAACATCCACAATCCACATCATAAATCACACCCGATCAAGTAAAGGACGCTACCGTACTTACGCAATGCGATAAGGCAAAACCGATTAACATTTGTTGAATCAATATTTGTCTTCCAGGTGACACGAGAAGCACGTCCAGAGTTGATTTGCATCACGACAAGTCGATGTCACATATACACGTTGAATTTACAGTTGTTTGTTAAAATGAAAATCCATTTAATTACAACGCATAACACATTATAGCAGGGCCCTTGATAAAAACATGTATTTTATAGTTTTTTATTTGTCCAAGACCACATATTTCGATCACAACTTTTCGAAATCCAACCAACTGCGACTCACCCAAAACCGAAGGAAACTTTTGGGTCGCGGCCACACTTAACTTAACCAATCACTGGTTTAAGACATGTTGTTAGGCAGGTTTGTCTTAAAACCCGATGCAATTTGTTCTGCAACCCTAGGTGAACTGTTTCAGGGTTCAAACAGTAGGCTCCAGCAGACGATTTCATTCGTGTGAGATGTCATGGGCTTAAGAAGTCGATATACTTGGATTTCTCTGTAGGCGATAACTGTAACATAGCAAATCTTGCCATATTCTAAATTTAGAGGGACAGAAGTCGGAGGACTGTGATCGATTACGCCACCATGTGTGGAAGCCAGGAACTAATCAGCCGACTGACAAGATCCACAACAATCGAACAGCCGGAAACCGTTCCGGAGCAAAATGCCAGCGAGTCAAAAATTTTGGTACGCATCGGAATGAAATCGCAGGAGATTAAACAAAATATTAACCGCCGGCTTCATCATGTTTAGGCTCAACGCAGACCCAAATCGTCGCCAGTTTGCACTACCATAATTCGTAATTCTCTCGCCTCCGCTCGAGTACACGCACCGAATTCGGATATGAACACGCACCAGTTCCGAAGATTAGTTAAAAGTCGATGGGGAGAAACGACAGAAACCACACAGAGATTCAATTCTCCCATTCCTGTTAAAGAAAATAAACGTACCCTTTCTCGTTCGAAATCGGCCGGACCTCGAAGATCAGCATCGAACGTGCTTGCACCGGTACGGCATAGCTATTCCAATACTGCTGGTGCAGGTGAACGAAAAACACAGAGGCCTAAGTCAGCTAGTTGGAAATCCATCGTTCCGATACTGTGGGACGCCTTTTCGGTACAACATTCTCATTCCTATCGTCACGCCGCAAAACCCTTGCGGCAAACATACGAAGAAGCGCTAGGAATAGCACCGGCTGAAGACCCAAACGAAGATGGCGCCGTTAGTGGTGATGATAATCACTTTCAAGACGAAAATCGTAAGTATCTGCATGTCTCATGTTACAACACGATAGAAACCACTCATGCTTCGTCATTTAGAGCAAATCGTACCACGCAGAAGCAGCATGCCTACATCTTCGCAGTTGTCACATCCATCATACAAATCACGTCGCCGCTCAGAAGCGATAGGACTGTCGTCGAGTTCACTAAAAAAATTCTTCTTCAGCGAGAAGAAAGTAGACGAGTCATTCGTCATGTCGCCGGACACCGACTCGGATTCAAAGTCTGGGAAACGGTTCGACTCGCCTGCAGATAGTGACGGGGATTCAAAGAGACGTGTCCAGAAGGAAAATAAAGCGATCAGTAAAGAAAGATCGAATTCATTGCCCACAGCTGGAAAGCTCACTGATACCGATAATAGAACTGCCCGAATGAATAGGCGAAGCTCGCTTCCCCTAGGCAAACTGAGTCGGGATGGCCCCAGTAGTGCTCGAGTAAATCGGAGAGGATCGCTGGCGATTATCAATAGTAACCGGGGAGATTTCCAGGATCCTGTCACATCGCCATCGTCTGACGACTCCGAAAATTCAGAATCCCACTTTCAACTTCCCCCACAAAGAATGCAGCAGCTGAATGTTAAAAGGAGGCGACGCGAGTCCATACTATCTGAGAATCGCCTCTTGCCGAACATAACTGAGGAGCAATAGTCCCGTTTTTAGCAACTCCGTTTGAAATTATGAATTATGTCGTCATGCTTTATACCACAGCTTACACAAATACCAGTAGCGACTGCCGTAAAGGACTTGAAACAGAGCAGTTAGCCCTGAAATTAGTCAAGGCAGGTTCAAATGAAATACTTCTTGTGAGTAAAGTTTTTGTTCTTAATTTGGTCTGTAGCGAGTCTTTTTTTTACTTTTTGTGATTTCTATTTTGCTATACATTGCTCCGGTTTAATAGATCAACAGACAGCAATTTCCGTGGGTCGCTCTCATACAAATTGCCACAGTTCCCATGAGGCTACACACATAGCAAAACCGACTCAATATCTGGCCAATCTGGTGCTTATGAACCACAACGATAGTTATACCACATTGTTGGCCTAGCGCGCGTAGACTTTCAAAGCTATGTAGATGCTGCGCCTTGTTACAAATATAGCATTACATTACATCAAATTAACAACAGCCTATGCTCATGCTGTACGTAAGCGACAAACAATATCCCAGATAGCTAGATATTAGGGATCGTGTGAACCTCCTGAAAGGTTCAGGTTCGTGTGAACGCGAACCTTTTTGAAAGGTTCTGTGTGAACGTGAACCTCATGACGTCACGTGACGTCATATCGCTAATTCCAAGTCCAACTCTACATTTCAGTGAAGTGATAGCCTATATTATTGTAAACGGTAGCGACGACTCGAGCCGCAATGTTGAAGTACATGTTGACGTCTCAAACGTCGCCAAATGTTTCAACTGGGGCAATCAAATGATATAATCATAGCATAGTGTCCTATATGGTGTCGACACAAGCAAATCGCACGGTTCAATGAAATTGTATCACGTCACAGTTTCCATTTGGCTACAGGCAATTTGACGGTGATTTTTGACCGGCTTGCCGAGCATTAAATTTGATGAATCGGATATCAATCGAAAGCTGACTCTGCACTGATTACGAAAATATAAATTTTATTCCGCTCGCGGCCCTGGAACCCCCACAATCAGCCCACAATTATTCATTGTCGAGTAGATTGGCAGTGTGACGCAACAATGCTGTCTGGCGAAACGAGAGACTAGCTTAAGAGCAAAGATGCGGCCGAGCGGCGAGAGTGGGATCAGCTGACGTCGCGGCAATAGCGATATGCAAACGCGCCACAGAGAAACGCTGCGCTGTTGATACTTTTTCTATGCGTTTCGGTACAAGCGAGCACACACCAGCCTTTTCTTGACTTGTTAGGGTAGAACTGGGTCCACAGAATGTATTAGGGCCCTACCAATTTTCGCGCAATATCCTTCAGCTGATAAAGATATGTAGGCTACGTCTAAGTAGTCTACATTGGATATGTCAGATTATTATGATATCGATTGCCTTAGCCCGCTTGTTGCGTAGGGCTCCAGAGACACGTCGCGCTGTTGATGGCGGGTGTCGATACTTTCTACAGTCGCTTTTATGGTTAAGTGTGAGCAAGGAGCATTGAGCATGAGCACCAGAGATGAGCATGGATTAGGATTAGGTTTAGAAAAAACAGGATTTGTGAAATTTTGTCGGATTTGGATTGGATTTGGATTAGACATTTTTTTCTGAACGAATTAGGATTTGGATTGGATTTACCGATTTTCTGGGAGATTGAAATGTCGTGTGGCGAATGGCGACAAACTTTATTCAAATCAGTTATTAATGTACTTATGGTTACTAAGTTATCTTGAATCAAGTGAATCGTTGGTTGTGAAAGAAAATTTTCGAATCCCTCCATTGCATAAATTAGTATTTTTTCTGAATTTCCAGTTGGAATCGGATTAGGATTGGATATGGACTTGAATATGAAAAAGTTATGGATTAGGATTTGGATTTGGATTTGAAGGTTCGGATTTGGATAGGATTAGGACATAGAAATTTCAAATCCGCTCATCTCTGATGAGCACACATTACAAGCTTTTATTTGATCCGTATGGGTAGGACTTGGTCCGCGAATGCAGCAGGTAAAATGTTGATTGTTGAATAACGTTTAACAGCAGGAGTGTCGAATTAAACTGGTATCGCTGTCCGGATTCAATCCGTTACTAGAAAGCTTGCGGGCCATACCTGCCAAATGATTCCAAAATGTTACCACCAAATTCATACCTTTGTTTTTCACTGGAATATATCTGATATCACTATAAACGTTGACGTTGGAATTTGGTTTAGCATTTTTCAATCACCAAATAGTTTTTTTGAATGCCGGGGACCTTTTGCGTCAAAAGTAATACAGTGGTATCACAGATATGTGAATTATATTCATTCTGTAGCCTGTATATATATTCCTAATGTAACTTACGTAAAACGGATTTGCAGTATTTTTTTCGCATCTGTGAATAACTGAATGTCCATTGTCCATTCGGCCCAACAGAGTTTGCACTTTTTCGCCTTCTCGGAATTTGGCAAGGTCACCGACGTGGTGCTTATGGGGACTAGAGTGAAAACTCAACACTGTAGTTGTATTACTACAATATGATATATTTACATTATCTAAATTTGCTGTCTTGAGTGAATCTTATTACTTGAAAGTATATTTTTCTTACTAGAAATATCTCTAACAGCTGAAGGATTGCGCGAAAATTGGTAGGGACCAAATACATTCTGTGGACCCAGTTCTACCATTACAAGTCAAGGAAAGGCTGGTGTGTGCTCGCTTTTAGCGAAGCGCATAGAAAAAGTATCAACAGCGCCACGCATCTCTGGAGCCCTACGCAGCAAGCGGGCTAAGGCAATCGATATCATAATAATCTGACATATCCAATGTAGACTACTTAGACGTAGCCTACATATCTCTATCAGCTGAAGGATATTGCGCGAAAATTGGTAGGGCCCTAATACATTCCGTGGACCCAGTTCTACCCTAACAAGTCAAGAAAAGGCTGGTGTGTGCTCGCTTGTACCGAAACGCATAGAAAAAGTATCAACAGCGCAGCGTTTCTCTGTGGCGCGTTTGCACATTGCTATTGCCGCGACGTCAGCTGATCCCACTCTCGCCGCTCGGCCGCATCCTTGCTCTTGAGCTAGTCTCTCGTTTCGCCAGACATCATTGTTGCGTCACACTGCCAATCTACTCGACAATGAATAATTTGGGGCAGATTGTGGGGGTTCCAGGGCCATGAGTGGAATAAAATTTATATTTTCGCAAGCAGTACAGCGTCAGCTTTCGATTGATGCCCGATTCATCAAATTTAATGATCGGCAAGTCGGTCAAAAATCACCGTCAAATTGCCTGTAGCCAAATGGAAACTGTGACGTGATACAATTTCATTGAACCGTGCGATTTGCTTGTGTCGACACCATATAGGACACTATGGCAGAACCTATCAAGGTTCGTTTGTGGACGTGAACCTTTAAATTTGTGAGGTTCACACACAGAACGCGAACCCCACGTTCACACAATCCAGGGGCGGGCAACTTCTCCAAGTCGGCGGGCCGGATATAGGAAAATTAAGTACTTGGCGGGCCGGATTGCTGAATCGATACAATATTCGCCCATTTATCCACGTATTCAAGGAATAAATCGTATTTAATGAATGTATTTTAACGACAGCGATGCAACTTCAAAGCCATTTCTCGCCAATAATGACGAAGACAATGTCGATTTGAGAACAGCACTGTCATACAGCAGGGGTGGCCAATCTTTTTGCCAGTCACGGCCGCATTTCGACTACTCATGTAGCCTACGGCCGCATTCCAGGGAATAGTCGTAATGAAATAGCAGGACGCCAAATACTCTGTTAAAGTGTCTATGTCCATTGTCCATTTCCGGCGACCTCCGTACTAATCTATTAAATAATGTAGGCTGTTCATAGTCGCGACAAGCGCAAAATTTTTTTCAGATTTATTCATGAATTTCGTCATTGAAATTAGTAGTTCTACATATTATTTTTCATCCCATGTGATCAGACTCACCGGTAGAGTAGGTGGAGGGTCGGTCAGGGCAGGTCAATTATTATTAGTCACTTTGTTGCATGCTGTCTGCTGTCACTTTGTTTGTATGTCTTGACCTCCCGTCAGGATTGTCGATATAGTGAAGTAAACACGATTCCGAGTTGGTATTTCTATATGTGGCGCAACTGTACTGTGGGGCTCTGATTGCAAAGTGCGCAACTATATTAAAATAAAGTCGCATTGAATCGCGCGCTGGGCGAAGAAACTTTCACGAATAATTATAATCTTTTAAGAAATCGGGAGTCAATTCGTAAATTCAAATTATACGTCGACGGCCGCCAACACCTACTAATTGAATTACGTGTCCACGCCTCCACGGCCGCACAAATTTGCTTCTACGGCCACAGGTTGGCCACCCCTGTCATACAGGTACCACCATGTCTGCTTCTCTCTGATCAATCAACACACGGTGCAATCTTTCATTAAGATTTCAAGGCGTTCAATAAGCCCGGTACCCCAAATTTACCAAGATATCAATGCATTAGGGTTAAGTAGGTGACGAGATAGCGTGGTTGTTAAACTGTGCGGCCTGTCTATCTCGATATTGAATTCATGCGGGCCGCGGCCTTGAAATTTGAAATTGGCCCGCGACCCGTTTTCAGTTGGCGACACCTGGCATAATCGGTGTCTTACAAAAGCCTAGAAGTGTGCGCCGTGCTACAAATCGGCGGTTACGGAATCAAAAATAAGAAATATCTGCCTGGTGTATATGACCATTGTCGTCGACAAACACAATTATTACCACAAATGACATTAGGGTTCAGTACATCGTAAATGCCGATAATGCAAGTCTTCTCGCTTCGACGAACTTACGCGTAAGCTCCACCCTCGCTCGCTGTACAGTGTACATACATATGTATAAAAACATACAATCACTATAATGTATGTGAGCAAGTAGTAGGGAATCTCGGAAGACTGGGGCCGGCGGGCCACATTATCATGTAAGACGAAAAACTGTCCGCGGGCCGGACAAAATCCCTTCGCGGGCCGGATCCGGCCCGCGGGCCGTATGTTGCCCACCCCTGACACAATCCCTACTAGATATTAGGGATGGTGTGAAGCTCTGAAAGGTTCAGGTTCGTGTGAACGCGATTCGCGAACCTGTTTAGAAGGTTCTGTATGAACGCGAACGTGAACCCCGTGACGTCATGTTGCTAATTCCAACCCTACATTTTAGTGGAATGATAGCCTATTTGTACGAGTAGGCCTACACGATACCTATAGCAACGACTCGGGCAAAAATGCTGAAGCACATATTGACGTTTTAAATGCCGCCAAATGTATCAACTGGGTTTATCAAATGATATAATAATCCCATAAAATCAATATCTTCTGTCGCTTTGCCAACAATTTCGACGTGGACTTGCAAAGGAATGTAAGCTTACGCCTTCACGGTCCAGGCCAGACTGGAGAATGTATTCCGCGTCCGAGTATTGCTACGTTGATATTGAGCTGGGTGTAAAACGGGTTTCTATACTTCCTACCGATACCCCATTAAGTTAAACACAATGTATATATATCATTGGTTAAACAGCAGTAGCCAATACCACGATCACACGGATTTGGTTTTTACGATACAATAAACATTAAATCAAGATTGACCGCGTACGCCTGCGAGATTTTTTACATCAGACAACCTACATGTAATGCATTTCGCTCTTGATGTTGTGTGATTGCGGGTCAATCTCACAGTAGAGAGTGACTAAATATTCGACCAAAGCTTAATAGCAAGAAAATTTTGTGTGATTGTCAAGGTGCATGCTCGTTTAGTGTTGAATTTATGCTGCCAACGCAGTGCATATAGTGGCCGCAGTTGAAATGCAATAAATTTCAACCAAAGCTGTTATTACGAAGTGAAAATTATAATTTATGAAAAAGGTTCACAGTGCAGAACCTACCAAGGTTCGTTTGTGAACGTGAACCTCTAAATTTCTGAGGTTCGCACACTGAATGCGAACCTCACGTTCACACCATCCCTACATATCACTTCTATCAGGGCTGACGCGCTATACCATGAGAGACCACATACTAATTTCCACTGAATGATATGCGGTCGCTCGTGATTCAGCTTAGGAAAGAATGAGGTTCCAAAGTTAGCGTTCCAATTCATGCATTTGAAGACTAGCATAATAAGTAACTAGACCACCAGTTTCCATTATCCATCATGCCATTACTTCCTCCAAATATCCGCTACCCTTTGATTTTCGCCCTGCGCCATTACACAACTTATAAACCGGTTTTAACCACCACGGTTTGCAAGGTTGGCACAGAGCGGTATGAAGTGTGATTCGTTTCGGATTGTAGATGTATTCGAATGCATAGTGACGCGAAATGACGTCACATGATCGCACCATGCCACCGTCCCTAGCTATCAGCTCACGAGTCCAAAATTACCTGTTGCCCAGGAACGCTATTGTATGACATATTCAATTATTCATATTGAGATTAACCCGTACGTTTTCGGCTGACACTCGCCAGGGGTAATTGTCCGCAAGTAGTAGAGAATTCAAAAGATCTTTGTAAGAAGTTCAGCCGAAAATATTGGGGTTTATTCCAACATGAATTTGAATATATCATTTAATTGAATTTCTGCACCTCCAAGAGTCTCTTTATAAATACGCTACTGATCCGATGTATCAGCCTGACAATCCGCCAGCCGATTCACCATTCAACCACGAGCACAAAATTGAGAACAGATCGATATAATTGCACGTTGCTTCAACGATTAGGCATATCGCAGAGATACGAAGCGAATTTCCACCCACGTCCGGCTTAACATATCACAAGACAGGATAGTTCGGGAAAAACATATCCACGATTCAACGGAGAATCAGTTTGACAGCGCCAGACCGCCTCATCGACACACGGACATCTTTATTGGCACTATTCCCGACTATTCCCGGGTAAAACACAGGCTAACTTGAGGACAGGTGTGCAAAATCTGATTATTCACCGCACGAAACAAGAAATAGCAACACACAAAGCAGCATGTAACACATCAACAGTTGCAGGGAAAAACATGGAATAGCTTTGTTGGTCACCTTCCCAATTACGTCCGGGGTGATATCACAACTAAAGTCCGACCGATTATATCCGATAAATTGAGCCTACATCACACTTCTTGAGAACTAACTGTATCAGCCATTATAAGTAAAACATGTGGTAAAGTAACATGGTGGTAAAGAGTCGTAGAAGTATATAATCTGCCACTGCTAGACTGTGAATATCCATATATTTCATATAGTTTGCTAGTGTCCGGATGCAGTCTTTCTAGTTAATTTCATATCCAAGCATAGCATGGCCGTAAAGCTGTATAAATAAATGGTCTGAAGTTTGGGAATCGCGCCCTAAACTAGATGGCATATCTTTTGAATATCGGCTGACTATAATGGGGTTATCTGAGAAAGTGATATAGTCATCGATTTTATTAGCATCGACTTCAAAATCTTATATCGGTCGGGCTATAATCATAATGTACAAGCGACTACATGAATTCATATTCTTGCGGGTAGATGCGATGAAAATGAAGTCGATTACACGACCGCAATTATAATTTAATTCTCTGAAATAAGCCAGTGCGCGGACCTGCGGCAACTTGGACGCCTCGCGAGTGCAATCTGCTGATAGGCGTCTCTACAAAAATAAACGGCGGAAAACTTGCATATCTCTTCATAACTCGTCGTGTGGCCGGTCGGGAACTTCGATTGCTTCGCAAGCGGCGGGCGTGGTGAATTCAAACTTGTATTCGCACCGTGACGGCTCCGACGCGGACAGTAGTTTATTCTCGTCCCCGCACGATATGTTGACCTGCAAACGCGGGTGGGTTGAGACGCAGCCGATGGCATTCGTTAGCGCAGTTACATAATTAGTACCCGCGTATTAAATTTGTGTATTAAGTAGGGTTGTAATGACTTGAGTCAATCTGTGTATTGACTCGACTTGGACTCGAGTCATTGAGCATGACTCGAACGAAGTCAAATGACTTGAGACTCAGACGGCCAAGACCGACATTTCATTGTAATTTCGAAGAATAGTAAAGTAACCACCATATTGGGATTTCCTCTATTGGCACTGGTGCCTGAAAATGCGACCAGAAACTGCTGAAAGCGAGGGAAATTAGTATATTATGACGGAGAACCATTTGATATCACCAAACAGAGTTATAAAAAGTGGGTTTAACATAAGGTGACCATATTTTGGAAATCTGAAATAAGGACATTTTTTCAAAATTTCCAAACTTACAATACCGGAGTAAAATCTGAAAAAATTGGGCCAAAAAAGGTCATTTTTCCGGCTCGACACCTGAAATATACACTTTTATTGAATTCTCCGTCGGTTTCTTTCTGGCTCAACACCCGAAATACCCGCCGGAACGTTATTTGAGTATTAATTTCCTATATCTCGGATGAATTTTAACATGCATTTAGCCAAAATCTTCAAAAAAGAGGACAAATTATCAAAAAAGAGGACATTTGGGCAGCCTACAAGGACACTTTCAAGAATGTAAAAAATCGAGGACAAATCACCTTAAAAGAGGTCGTGAGGTAACCCTAGTTTGACGAGACTTCAACTGGAAACTGAGCATGCAACGCAATGACTTGGACTCGGACTTGACTCGTTGGTGAATGGAAAATGACTCGTGACTTGGTTACAACCCTGGTAGTAAGCTTCGAGTCAGCTCAGTCGACTTTCTTTTCGGCTGATTTTGGTTTTTTATGATACACAAAGCGCTACTCACGGTTGTGGATCGATCTGGTCCGTTCCAGCATTTCAGACCGCTGAGATACTTCATAGCGGAGTACTTGTTCCCTCGACCAGACCACGCTCCCCAGCGCCTTAAAACAGTCAACACTCAATACACAATTTTCACACCGGGTCACCTTCGCATTTTCGTATGGAATGATCCGACCAACAGCCGATGGAATTATTGCAGGAATGATTTTAGTCGGAAGATTCATCATAGCATCGAAAATACGCCGCTACAAGGTGCCTGTTGCGACACAGGTGAGTTGAGAGGTGGGCCATTTAACTATTTCAAAAATTGTGACGTTGGTCAAAGGGTTAGTCTCCCATTTACTCCTTCATTCTGACTAGCAAAAAAAGTCATATCGGATTTTGGAAACTACATTACGCTCAAAGCTGCATCAGTAAACACAGGAAATCAAGTTCAAAATGTACAAAGATTCATTTCCTTGTGACGCGAGACTCAGAATAGCATACGCCAATCCACAGTTAACAGTAACCTGCACAAATTCCTTCAGGAAACGAGTACATGAAATAAGTAAAAAAGCAGAGCATGGAAAATATTTCCAGGATCATATGCCATATATCTGTTGTTTGTATCACACAGAATTCTTCCTATATTCCGAGTGAAAATTCAAGAAGTGGGCCACGAAAAAGTTTTAAAACAAAAGTCAGCCAAGACTCGGAAAATACCAGGGTTGCAAGGACTTGAGTCATGACTCTAATGGAGTCACGATTTTTTGTTGACTCGACTTCACTCAAGTCATTTTTTCAAACACGTAAAATGACTCGGCTGCAGTTCATTTTTGTATTGACTCAACTTGTACCAGAGTCATTGTGCATGACTCGAGCCAAGTCATATGGCTCGAGACTAAGACGGCTAAGACAGACATTTCATTGTAACTTCGAAGAATAGTTAGGTTACCATGTTAACGGTATTTCGTCTATCAGTCTTGACACATGAAATATAGGGTCAGAAATTGTTTAGACTGAGGAAAATCAGTATAGTTGAAAAAAGGTGATTGGACTTGACTCGGCGGTGAATTGAAAAGGACTCGACTTGACTCGAGTCAAATGTATAAAAGTGAGATTGACTTGTGACCGGGAACCTTGTGACTTGGTTACAACCCTGGAAAATGGTAATAACCCCTACGCCTACGCTTAAATACTGTCACATTTCCGCCAAGCAAACCTGGCTTCTCTTTGTCATGGTTTCCATTTGCCAATATCGTAAGCCCCGAAGCCATCATATTTCAATATTTTTGCCACACACATTGAAGCATTTGAGAGCGGTACTTGAGTATGCGACATGGTTTTCTACGCGCCCATATTAAAAGCCACTATATTTCAATATATTTTCTATACACAAAGCAGCACACAAAAAAGTGCGACAAAACTGCGAAACACTCCTGTCAGAAATATTCTCCTCGGATCACGTTTGTGAATTTTGCCAAGCTACCAAAAAGGCCACTTACCCAAGACTAGTTTCGGCGCCGCCATCTTTAGGCTTCTGCGCTGTCTTATCAAACGGGCACAGCTTATAGGTGTACCTAAAACGCATACGCAAGCTAGACACGTATCACACAGCAGCATACTCGCAGCAACATACTCGTGCGTGTCAAGCTCAAAGCATTTTCCGTGCAGTTCGTGAAAAGCCTCGTCCGACCCAAAGTCCATCTCGATCTCTTTTTCCAATTTCCTAAACGCGGACACGTAATTCAAACACACGGTAAAGAGAAGCAAATGGTCAAATGGTAATGGCGTACTGGATGTCACGTTCCAAGTCCGACTTCTTCTTCTGCTGTTCGTCGTATTGCCTGCGAGCTTCGTCAGCGGCTGCGGCGATAAATTTAGTGTCGCTGCTCCAAACGGGATCGTCGGGTAGGTTAATTTGGGGAGTTTCTTCTTCGTGTGCTTCCTACATAAAGCAAAATATGTATTATATATTTAATGGGATAGTAAGACTCTTGGAGGTACAGAATTTCAATATACAAGTGAATAATATATTGATAGTCAGGGTTGTAATGACTAGAGTGGTGATTTTTTGGTGACTCGACTTTAACTTGAGTCATTTTACAAAGATGTAAAATGACTTGACTCGAGTCAATTTTGGCATTCGAACCCGGTCATAGAACTCGAGACTAGCCGGCCAAGGACGACATTTCATTGTAACTTCCAAGAAAGTAAAGTCACCTCATGATTGGTATTTCGTCTATCAGTTCTGATACTTCGAAAATAGGGCAAGAAACTGTTATTAATTGGGAAAATTACTATATTATGAATGCGAGCCATTCTATATAACTAGCAGAGTTGAAAAAGGTGGGTTGACCCAGATTGAACTGTAAACTGAACAGTGAACATAATGACGTGAACTCGGACTCAACCAGTTGACTTGGACTCGGACTTGACTCGATTGTGAATTGAAAATGACTCGACTTGACTCGAGTAAAAACTATAAAAGTGAGATTGACTTGTGACTCGTAACCTTACAACTTGGTTACAACCCTGTTGATATGAAATAACTTGGATATTTTAGCTGATATCAAGATCAAATGTAACCAAGTGGTGGAGTGCAAACACAAAATGTTCTCAATCCACTATCCATCACAAGTAGCCTACATGACGCAACGTAGCGCCATCCAATTTTCACTATCAGCAACAGCAACAAGCACGCAAAGTAAATCACAACATTCAAATCATGCATGCCTACTGCATTCGGTGATCGCAACGCAAATTTTGAATACTAAATTTGAAAATCGCCATGCGTCTCACACTCTACCGCAAAATCACCAATAGACAGCGTTACATCACATTCGTGCTTACCCTTGTGGGGCACACGGTGCAATGACCCCCTTACTTAACATGAGCATTATGCATTCTGAAGTTCTTGATATGGCATTGAGAGATTAGAAAACCAACAACAAAAACCAGTAGCGAATGAATGTTCAATATTTTTAAAAGCTGATAATAAAACGCCACACTGGAGCTGGAACTATCAAGTTAGATTGAATACTGCTGGACTAGAGTATATGCTGAAATTGTGGAGTGAAAAATCCTATTTTGGTTTCAGTGAATTTGAACCACGCCTAGCAACCAGAGTAAACATTCCCACTGCCCTGGAACTTAGTTTACGGCTAACTCTCTGAGGGGGAGATCGGAAAGACAAACTGGCCGGCCCTGACCTCACCTCGACTACAGGCTGGGCCACTTGCTCAGGTGGCGGTGGCGGAATATCGATGTCTGGTTCATCCAAGTCGTTCTCGTATTCTTTGTCTTCTGGATCTTCCGGATAATCTTCCTCATCCTCGTCATCCATATCGGGATCAAGGTCATCATCTTCCTCCTCATCATCATCCTCGTTATAATCCTCCTCCGGCTCATCGTTTTCGTGCTAGATAATCGACCAGAATTACCGGTACAGCTTGGCAAGACGATTTGAGTACTCAAATTTGAATCGCGTATCAATTGGAATAATTCGGGTCAAGCAGTAAGAGTAGATATTTTTGAGTGCCGAAATTACTTTCTTCTGCTCTCTAAGTATGATTAGTAGGGTGATTTTCCTTGACATGTCAAAAAAAGTCAAAATTTTGTCAAAAATGTAGGGCTAGGTCAAAAAATTGTCAAAATTGGTAGTAAAGTCAAAAAAATTTTGCCAGTTGCAATTCGTTTGTATCATAGATGTTTGCACTGTCGGTGAATGTATCATTTGTCATGTTACACACTGTAGCCTACTAGCAACACGGTGCGTCACCAGCAGTGTACGCACAAGTTCAATGTTGCCAGCCAACAACTGCTGCTGCTGTTGAACGTTCTTTCTCCATTCTTGACAAACTAGATAGTAAGGACAGACACTTTCTAACCGAGAATGCAGGAAAGTATCTTTCGTTGTACAACAAATTTTAATTACCGTAACACGGGGTGACTTTAGCACTGCCGGGTGACTTTGGCCGAAAACCAATATTCGTTTCTATCGCACACATCGAACAATATATCGATGTATGAGTACTTTGAGATATTGTTTAGGAACAATCTGCATCAATAGAGTGCTATTATTGCAAATTTCATGTTTGATACAACACTTTTACATGTTCGCAGCCATTTTTATATTGACAGGTATGATAAGAAATTTCACCACACTTTTTACGTACTCAAACTTTTGTTTGGTTTACATGCAAAGTAGGTGTTTGAGGCAATTTCCTTTCATTTGCAGACAAAAGCTATGTACCTGACAACATTTATCGGGTTTTCTGGGCGAAAATACAGTTCATTATTTCAAGATTGTCAAAATCCTGTGGCTGATCAATTTTTTTATTTTTTTGCAATTTATGGGGTGACTTTGGCCAGCAATTTAGAGTCAGCTAAAATGGGTATTTTTTGCATCAAGATTAATCTCGGTATCCGTATCTTCTAAATAATTAAATGCCAAGGAAGTATAGAAAAAAGCTTGGTGCCAGGAGTTATAAAGACCACACCGCAGATGAGATCCAAGCGGCACTAAGAATGATTGAGGAAGGAATGTCCGAAAGATCTGTGAGTGAAATAACTGGTATTCAGAGAGGGACTTTACAGAATAAAAGGATAGGAAAGCATCCGAAATCACCAGGAGGCCAGCCTGTTTTATCGCCAGATTTGGAGAAGAAAATAGCAGACCATTGTATGGCGCAGGCAGATTTTGGATTTGCTGTAGACGAATTTTGCTTTAGGAAAAGTATCTCGGAAGAGGAGGTTGCGAGGATAATTGCTATACAAGAGGAGAAGGCTTCAAAACGGAGGAAAAATGGTGACCAACCGTCAACATCCCAACAAAAATGAGTTGAATTAGTCACGAGCACTCAACATGCAAGTTATGACGATTCTTCAGAAGCAGAAAATTTCCAGGAAGATTTGTGTGATGATAGAGTTGAAGTGGGAGCATTAGGGGAGGAGTTGAAAGCAAAACCAAAAGCTGGCCAGTATGTAATAATTGAGTATGAGGGAGAATTATTTCCAGGTGTTGTGGAGAGTACAGAACAGCATGGTGCAGAAGTCAGTGTTATGCAAAAATTGGGAAGCAATTGGAAATAACCAATTCAAAAAGATCAGATATTCTATTACTGGAAACATATTAAACAGAATCTCCGACCCAGACTCACTGAATGTTCATGTCATGGAATCTACTAAGTGAATGAACTTGAAGGACATTGGCATTGAACTACTTTTTATCATTGATTTGTTTAATTTCGTTGTAAGTTCTTCAAAGATTTTTGTGGTTTTGCGTTGAATTAAACTCTGAAAAGTCACCATTGGTTGGATGCTTTTTTTTTAAAAGACTGTAATGGCCAAAGTCAACTTCTCAGCTTGTGTCATTGGCATATAAGACTGCTAGATGTCCTGGAAGTAGAAAATATGATGCTCGGCTAAAGACACCCCATTGCCGGGTGACTTTGGCCACCACAGAAAAATTGAAAAAAAATGATCGAAAACATGACAATAATTTTCTTTTTCAAGTTTAATCCATAGATCTAACCCTTCCGCCCATAACAAAGTTGAAGAAGGCAGAAAATCATAACGTACCATAAAATAATTTAACATTGAATGTGAAAAGTGGTACAAGGTCACCCCGTGTACTTCTACGATAATGCGTGATGTACTGGTAACTACTGGAATTCTTCATAGGTCCAGATTTCGTTAAAAAAAAGTTTTTTCACGTAAAAATTTGTCAGTTTTCAAGTCAAAAAGTTTTTGCAGGCCAACAACAGACAGTTCCAACCAGAAATGAAAATGAGTACTACAATTCTAACATTATGTGCGAAAACACCTAATTTACATACGCGAGGGCCAAATTTTGACAAAATTTAGTTTCTTTAAAGGCAATAAATCTCGATTTTTTAGGCCGAAATCTCCTGTTTTTCTGGGTAAAAAAATCGCAATAGTAATAAGCATTGAAATAGTCAAGTTCAGGAAAGGCAACATTAATTCTAATGATGTCAGACTGGCATTATCTACTGCGTGGCTTCGAAAAGGCACACATTTTTAACGTTTTAATCATTACAACTGTTATTATGCCATAATAGGACCTAATTCAAAGGAGTGAACTCCACCGAGACGATTCAAGATTTTTATGATGATTTTATGATTTTGCACCTCAATCTCGAGAACAATCAAATCTACAGACAACGCGGTGATCGAGCACATGTCAACCATGACGGCAGCTACTGGCACAACAAATCTACGCGAAGTATTTCGACGAGCATGCAATGGCACAGACAAATTTGATGTACATACATTCGCTTCGGTTTCCGCGGCCGGTTTGCTTTGAAATTTTTCCGATATCTTGCCCCAGGTCACTTCAATGAATTCGGGAGCTTCCACCGATACGGCCTCGAGTATATCCTGGTGGAAAATTCCATAGCAGCATGAATTCAGATATAATTGTGAAAAAAGAGAGCTATTACGTGAGAAATAATAATAAAACTAAATCCAGAGGTGGTCGAAGTAGCAGAAATGAATGTACGACAGGACTTACTCTGGCTTCGTCCTCTGTAAACTCGTCGTCTTCGGCAGACTCATCAAGTTCCGGATGCTGTCGAAGCTCATCCGCAGAAACGCTGAAAAATGAGATGTGGACATTTTGAAAAAGTCATCGCTTACAAGGAAAGCGATCACGTTGATACGAATTGTAATTGCTCGCAAATAAAGTAACAGCGCACAATGAACAGGCCTACGAAATACAGATCGAGGCTTCTTACTATTAAATAATATATTGATATCAATTATTTTTGGCCGACAATCGTCAGCAACTAGTAGATAAATAGAAAAAACAAATCATACATCCACAATTGTATCAATTCTCGACTAGTTGCTGACGATTACCCATGACGAGTGTCAGTTGACACTATTCGGGTTTATTTCAATATGAATATATTATTCTATTGTATATTGAAGTTCTGTACCTCCAAGAGTCTGTTCAAAACCCTCAAACTAATGTGTTTAGTCCTGTGAAATTGAAGCGTTACCTCAATGAAAAGGACAGATTTGATACAAACAGGCGATGCCTTACGTCAGTGATTCCCGAATTGTGCGCCCCGCAAAACTCTTTCAGAAAAGAACTGTACAGTGTACATTTTATGACACGCAGACATGCATATCCGACTTGAGGGAACTCTCATTTCTTTAATAACTGACAAATAAGGATATGTTACGATCAAACCATTACCGCACTGCATTGCCCGTAGTGTAGGGTGATTAGTGTTAACAACTTGAGATAAGTAGTTAATACATTTGGAAGCAATGAATAAGTAATCTTTGAAGAGCTTGTTGGAGGAACAGAACTTCACTATAAGTCTGCAACTGAACAAAATTTCGACACTCGCCGGGGGGTTAATTATCAGCAGCTAGTAGAGAATTGGAATCGACATTGTTAGGGTTATTCAAAATGAACTTTCGCTTCAATCAATGAAATTGTAGCGTTGCTTAAAAATAACTGCATTACAATGGGTTGGAATTGAGCTAAATTTGTTATGCATCGTTTTTGTAGACAATACGACAATTTCATGTGGTAGACAATAAAATTTGAAATAAAACGAAAAAATTGAATCCCGCTCCTACAGGTTGAAACGGTACCAAATTAAAGTCGATGCACAGTGCTTCTTTAGGCAGAATAACAATTTCACCAGTAAAATTTGAAAAATATAAGTCATGTTTGGACAACCATAATCCGTACAATCTGATTAATAGATGGTCGATTCAATTCAAATTGCAATTATAGATATTTACAAGATAGAATGAATCGACAGCACCTTCCATCCTTGTTGGTGTCCAATTCCGTAAAAGCATTCGCGGCTTGTCTTGCGTCGTGCTGCTGCTGGACCTTTTCTTTGAAATTGGTCCACACCACTCTTTCGGCGTCTTTCGCGTCGTTTTCGGCCTTCTCCGCGTTCTCCTTACGGACTTTCAAGCTCTCCTCGTTGGCCTTGATCTCTTCGATCTCCTTGCGGAGATTAGCTACTCTTTCCTGCCAAAGAATTGACATTAATAACGTAAATGTTGAGCTGTTGCCGTCAATCAATATATTTCTTGATGAAACATCATCAACAAAAGAATAATTTTAATAATATCCTACATAATACAAGGTAGCCTACACAAAATACACCAACCAAAACTCTGTCAACAAAAGGAGTTCGTGTACCACCTAAAAATAGTACATTGAACGCTCTCTCTTTCATGCTGGTGACGTCATATTTTGTGATACGATTGTTGATATACAATGTTCTTTCCAATTCTCTACTACCGTAATTTTCCATGTATAATGCGCAAAATTTTACCGATTTTTTGCCCTAAAATAGGGGGGTGCGTATTATACATGGGTACAGCAAGCCTTGAAAAAAAATCCTATGATCAAAAACTTGAAATCACACCTTTCTTCATGCTTGTTTAAATTGCGCATCACCTCTAGCCATTGGGCCCCTGTAATTCGTATTATAGAGTGTAACGCGCTGCCTAATAGAGAAGCGTGTTGCCAATTAACGAAAGCGTGTTTCTAATTAACCAGAGTCGTGTGCAAAGCGCGCGATCTCTTGCTGAGTTGGTTTGCCGTTTGTACGCGAGCGAAATTAGGTCGCTGTTTGCTACAAGCGTGCGCGGCAATCCTTGTTGATTCATCGCGTCAACGACAGGCATTAACAATCGCATACACAAGAGGCCATGTGCGCAAGATATAATCGCTTGCGTAATCAGTCGCATCTCCAACAGGACTGGTGCGCCCGACATAACCGTTGGCCTGAGCAATCGCATCTGTAATTGTAATAGGCCACGTGCGCAAGATGTCGTGTGCCGCTTGCCTGAGCTATCGCGTCGCCGACCTCGCAGGCTTTGGCTACTATCTACTCTTGTTCAGAGACAATGCCGTTAATTGTATTATGATTAGCGATCATTATGTCATGATTGTTCGACAGTGACATCGCAAAACAGAACAACATCGAATACTAAACCGCAACTATTCATGTACTCATTTACTGCGAATGCAGGATGCGTACTATACATGGGAAAAGGCTTTTTCCCATAATATACACGTAATTTTAAGGGTGCGTATTATACATGGGGGCGCACTATATTCGGAAAATTTCGGTAGTTGCTGACGATTACGCCTGACGAGTGTCAGCCGAAAATATTCGTGTTCATTTCAATATGAATATACTATTCAATAGCATGTTTTCAGTGCGGTACTATTGAAGACATCAGTCTGCAAGAAATGCGTCAGGCTAGTCTGTTGTAACAGCAAATGAAGTGAACAAAAAACTAGGTCGTGACACAAGGACTCCAGTACTAGAATCTGAATTGAGTATACTTATCAAGATTTGACTCGAATAGTAGGAGATTATGTTTCCGGAACGGATATTTTAATATTACCTGTTAAAAGACATCAGTTGGCAAGAAAAAGGTTAGGCTGCTATATTGTAACTTCAGCAAACGGATTGGAATAACAATAAAAACAATGATTTTATTTATGGACATTTCATAACGCGTTCTCAGCACTATTAAAGACGGTACAGCCAATGATTCGATGAATAAGACAAGTGTAGGATTGGCTAATCAAACACAAATTCAACAATACCCTGGTACACAGAGACCTTCGATACAATTACAAATATACAGATGTGGTCATAGTGCTCGTAGTTACACTCTGGAGGTTGAGTAATGACACGAATTTCTACTACACGTAAAGATTTCCAAATAAGTAGAAGCTTCTTGGAGGTTCAGAACTTCAACATGCAATTGAATAGTATATTCATATTGAAATGAACCCGAATATTTTCAAGAGCTTCTTGGAGGTACAGAACTTCAATATACAATTAAATAGTATATTCATATTGAAATGAACCCGAATATTTTCAAGAGCTTCTTGGAGGTACAGAACTTCAATATACAATTAAATAGTATATTCATATTGAAATGAACCCGAATATTTTCAAGAGCTTCTTGGAGGTACAGAACTTCAATATACAATTAAATAGTATATTCATATTGAAATGAACCCGAATATTTTCAAGAGCTTCTTGGAGGTACAGAACTTCAATATACAATTAAATAGTATATTCATATTGAAATGAACCCGAATATTTTCAAGAGCTTCTTGGAGGTACAGAACTTCAATATACAATTAAATAGTATATTCACACTGAAATGAGCCCGAATATTTTCAAGAGCTTCTTGGAGGTACAGAACTTCAATATACAATTAAATAGTATATTCATATTGAAATGAACCCGAATATTTTCGGCTGACACTCGTCAGGGGTAATCGTCAGCAACTAGTAGAGAATTGGAAAGAACATTATCGAGACGACCGATTTCGAATCGTAGGGCGAGGTCGTTCACAATTCCATTTGTGTGCCTTGGAATCAACTTTTATCAAAATACACCAACCAAAACTCTGTCAACAAAAGGAGTTCGTGTACCACCTAAAAATAGTACATTGAACGCTCTCTCATTCGAAATTTCATGCTGGTGACGTCATATTTTGTGATACGATTGTTGATATACAATGTTCTTTCCAATTCTCTACTAGTTGCTGACGATTACCCCTGACGAGTGTCAGCCGAAAATATTCGGGTTCATTTCAATATGAATATACTATTTAACCGAATATTTTCGACTGACACTCTTCACGGGTAATCGTCAGCCACTAGTAGAGAAATTGAAAGAACATTGTATGTCAACAATCGTATCACAAAATATGACGTCACCAGCATGTAATTTCGAATAAGAGAGTGTTCAATGTAGGCCTACTATTTTAGATGGTAGACGAACTGCTTTTATTAACACAGCCTTGACTGGCTGACCATAAGGCACACATATGAAAGTGTGGACATGATCTGTCGTCTCGATAATTAAGTAAAAGGTAGGTATTGTAGACCTAGTTTAAGTACAAAAGACGGGTAGTAGTAATCCAAAACATAACCCCCTGCAGCTTGAGTGAATAGTGCAAATACACAAAACCGTACATGACTGACTCCGAAAAAGATGAGTTACTGACAACCTAAACTAATATATACAAGCCTACGCACAGTAAATTCTAATTTCATCTGCTCTTGACGAATGCGATCTATCGTATAATACATCGTACCTTATCTTCCGCCTTCTTTTGCACACCTCTCGCGGAATATTCTTTCCGGACTTCCACGCCACGACTAGCGGCTGCTGCCTGTCGTAGTAGGTGCGCGTGTTCGTTTCTCCACAGCTCTTTACAGGAGTCTGGAAGCAAAAAATCACGGCTGAATGCAAACATATTGGAGTTATTTCCCAACCATATTGTAGTCAGTTGGAACCAGAGGCAGTTTTCAGCATTGGTATTCGTACTCAAATTATAATTTAAGATCGTAAACTAGGCTACTACTAAATAACATAGACGAGCTAGTGATCCAAAAGATATGCACACACACGATCTGTGCATATGCATATGCCGCTGGACAAGGAAGGTACAGATACAGCCTTGTAAGGCTTTCTAAGTCTTGCACCACCCATTCACACTATCCCGGAAATGTTGAGCTGAGAAGTGGAAAGTGATAGGCCTAAAAAGTTAATTTTGCCGAGGCGTATACTTTCGTTAGTTAATAGAAGCTGTGGTTAATTTCAAAATTCAAAAAAATATGATCGCAGCTACCGCAAATTGACTTACGACAATGCGAATACGCAGTTATCATGACGCAGGAGCTATTTCGGTGGGTTGTCAGGACAATTTCCCTCTTACGAAATCGAGAAAACTATCCAAAAATCTACTTTACAACAGCTAAATTGTAAAAAAGTAGGCCAAAGTAGTTTTGATTCAAAACCATCAAGTACAATTGGAAGTTCTCTAGAAGAATATCCACTCATGTGAATAGTGCAAGCTAGCAAAGCCTACTTGAGTACTTACTCCAAAAAAGTAGATATACTTCTTTACTGATCACCTCTATTTAAAACGGAGTTTACCTTCACACGAGCTGTCCTTTGCCCATTCATCTGATCCGTCGCAGCAATCACAAATTCCATCGTTCACACGGGATGACGGGATATTTAGTGGTCTGTGGCCTGCAAGTTTTCACACACATAGATATAAACACAATATACATACAAATATGAAATAAGATATCGAAACAAGAAATAACTTATTCTGATGACTCCATATTGTAGCTAAGGCACAACATAATAGTTCACATGATCAGCGAGTGTGCTGCTGAACTTTAAACACTTTGTGTTTTACTGGTACTGCTAGATGTAATTCAAAATGAAAATTCAGGTTACATACCCAGCATATTTTCGAGTTCAACCAGAGAAAGTAGCCTAAACTAGGCTAAAATATGCAACATTATACAACTATATCTCTATTAATGTGTAATTTACACTAATATTGCTACCATCACATAGTTTGACATAGAGTATCAAGTAAGCATCTCTGGAAGTATGTAGAATTACTTTTTGTACACATTAAGAAATTTAAGATTCTAATCATTGCCCCTATGTGCGTCCAACATATTATGTGAGAAATTTGACCTAAATTTTCCCTTTGAGAAGCATGATGAAAAATAGTGATATACATCCAGTTTAACGAGGATCACTGTCAGCATAAGGAGAAGACTGCGGCTCAGCGCAACAAATTGATCCCACCTGCGTTGGTGCAATGGAAAGAGCCATTTGGGCAGGCAGACGTCCCTGGTTCGTCAGACCCGTCATGGCAGTCGCAGTAATCATCATTGACCTGTGAGAATGGCATTCTGCCGGAGCCATCAAAGCATGCAAAGTCTTTGGAGGGATCGTATAGAACATTTCCTGAAAAATGTAGCAGGTTATGAAGATATATGCGAAAGATATAGATTACAAAACATGTCTACAATAAAAAAATGTGGAAAAAAGGGACACTATAACAGAAAAGTGGTGGTAATTGAATTTCTGAGCGAATGAAATGGATTGGAGGAATTTCAATTTACAATGATTGGCCATGATATTTTCACCATATATCATTATTTGAACAGCTTCTTTGAGGTACAGAACTTCAATATACAATTGAATAGTATATTCATAATAAAATGAACCCGAATATTTTCGGCTGACACTCGTCAGGGGTAATCGTCAGCAACTAGTAGAGAATTCGAAAGAACAGCGTATATCAACAATCGTAACACAAAATATGACGTCACCAGCACGAAATGTCGAATACGAGAGCGTTCAATGTACTATTTTTAGATGATACACGAACTCTTTTTGTTGACACAGCCTTGGCTGGTGTATTTTGATAAAAGTCGACTCCAAGGCGCACAAATGAAAGTGTGAGCGACCCTTTCCGAGTATGCGAAATCTGTCGTCTCGATAATTTTTCGCACAGGCGGGATTATCCAACAAGTGTTTGCCAATTGCACAATTTATGGCCTTTGATTGGTCCGCATCAATCTTGAGCGGGTGAGTTAAGGGTGAGCTTTTCACCAATCAAAGGCCATAAATTCTGCAATTGGCAAACACTTGTTGGATAATCCCGCCTGTGCGAAAAATTATCGAGACGACAGATTTCGCATACTCGGAAAGGGTCGCTCACACTTTCATTTGTGCGCCTTGGAGTCGACTTTTATCAAAATACACCAGCCAAGGCTGTGTCAACAAAAAGAGTTCGTGTATCATTTAAAAATAGTACATTGAACGCTCTCGTATTCGACATTTCGTGCTGGTGACGTCATATTTTGTGTTACGATTGTTGATATACGCTGTTCTTTCGAATTCTCTACTAGTTGCTGACGATTACCCCTGACGAGTGTCAGCCGAAAATATTCGGGTTCATTTTAATATGAATATACTATTCAATATATCATTATGTATATTATGTATGAGCGCAGTTCAGAAATTGGATAAATCACTAGCAGCAGTAGCAGGCTTATACACTTGATGCTTTTGATGAAAACAAGCACAATTGTTAAACATCAAGTATAGCCTTGATTTGGTAGCCTATTCTAAATGTGAGTTGGTCACTGAAATCAGCTATAGTAGCCATTTATTCAAAGTTGACCAAACTCCTCCAAGTACAATTACAAAATGTTAACCTTTTTTACTTTTCGTAATGAATTTGCCAGTACACATTACCATAAGTACAAGCACAGTCAAACAGATAGCGTAAGTGATTTTCCGTAATTACTTTAGTGAGAAATATAGTTACTCACTTGTCAAAGACACTCCGCGGGGCCTATCCACTTTACTTGAATATGAATAGGAAATTAAGACAGCCAAACTAACATGCGAAATTATACTATTTCGCAGCATACCTGCTACCGCTGTTTTAAAAATCAAAAATATATTTTACATAATATAAATTCAAATTTAACATCAAAAAGCTTAGCAAATACAGCAAATCACAGCATAACTAACAACACAAGCCAAGCTGCAACAACCAACAATACCATCGCCGCCAACAATACCACTTTTCCAGTTTTGCACAGCATCACACTTCCGTGTTACGCGCCAATGATGTCCCCTGAAGAACGAGACCGCCACCGGTAACTGCGTGGCCTGTCAATCATTCGCGGCTCAGCAAGAACTGAGAATATTCGTATCATTCGTATCATCATAATTGATTTATTAGCAATTTTTATCAGTTCAATACACCACAAAAACGCGATACAATGGAAAGATAGGGAGGTGTCGAAGCGACTTGGAGTAGTCTATGGAATCAGACACCCACCTTGGCCTAGGCTAGTGGTTCCCAACCGAGGAAATTTTGAAATTTTTAGGGGGAATCTGGCTTCGGCGTTGTATTTGAATATAGTCTGGATTCACAATGTGTAGTGAGATAGCGCAATGGTATAATCCACAGCTGCAACACCAATGGGTTGGGGGTTCGAGTCCGACCGGGGTCGACTCCGGAATCCCTGCATAAGCGTTTGGGGTTTATCTAGGCTCCCCCATGCCATCTCATCCGTGTTTGCGGTGTCTCATTAAAGCCTAGAAGTTGGCCGTGCTATAAGTCGGCAGCTACGGTAAAAATATGAAGGAAATGGGAATGGTGTAAATGACCATAGTGGTCAACACACACCATGAACACCTGAAAACAAACATACTGGGTTCACAAGGTTTTTAGATTTTTATGGTAACGTTAAGTCATCATCATCAAGTAGAAACTAGTTCTTTATAATTTTATGTTTCTTCATCGGATTTTAAGCTGGGTGTAGGTTCAAATGCCTTCCGTAGGTATTACACCCGCTGGTAACGTGAGGCCCGCGAGACGATTTCGTTGGGCCCGCGACAGCCTCTCGACCAAATTGCTACTACGCAGGAAAAAGTCAAGCCGAATTCAGCACAAGGCAGCTACCTTTTCAAGCCAACATATGAGCTAATGTGAAAAACATCAAATTCAACGATACGACTCAAGGCCATAGCAAGCGGACTTGGTGATTTGTTTTTCGTCAGCGGCTACCCGACCGGTAATAATGAACAAGTCAAATTTAGCTGTAGCCTACTTTACCAAAGTGTAGTGCGGTCCGCATTCGACATAGTTCGGACATATCTGAATATGTTTGGCCAGTAATTGCTCTGTCAGCAAATGGTTGAGCGTTTAAAAGCACCTTTTTTAGTCAAAGGGGGGAATTTTAGCTCATATAGGGGAGACCGGGGACAATTGTAACACTTTTCGTATTTTCCAACATTACGTGTTTTTCTCGTGGAAATTTCACTTCCAAAGTTTTATATAAAGAAGCCAACAACTCGATAGTTGATATGAAAACCAAATTGGAACTCAATCAACAATCAATCATGGAAATTTTGGGTCACAAAAATCGCTGCTCAAATGTTACAATCGCCCCGTACCCAGGGGCAATTGTACCACCCTTGCGGGGCAATTGTAACAGTGTTATTTAAAACTAAACAGAAACTAAATGAACAACGAAAACGGAAGCAAAAATTGCAATATTGCATGAAACTAAAGGAAGAGACGTTTGAACGCTTCCAGGCTACGCCCCATCGCATTTATGGCATCTGAATGCAATATCACCCTTCGTGTCTTGTTCAAGCTTAAAGTGTACAAGAGACACATTCATTCTATCATCTCCCTACACATATTCGGCCTCTTCTACCAAGGTTCTGTTGTTCAGTGGGCATAATGGGTTGGTCATTCGGTCACCTGCGAAGGTGTGAAACCGACCTGGCTAACATATCTTGGTTGAATGGGCCGATGATATTATAGTAAAACGAGGACGCAACTTTGTGTGGCGTCAAAGCTATAATGACATTTATCTGTGCTGTAGAAAATTAACATAAATTGTTAACATCAAATATCAAAATGTAAGTTGGCCATGATCATAGTCAGAGGACGAGAATTAAGCCATGACTATTGAAGTTCGACACACCAAAAGTCGATCAACATGATAAAGGGTGGTTGAATCACGAAAATAACCGAACCGTCAGATTCGCATCAACACTATTGTATGGCCGTTTCGCCAGATGATCGTGTTAGAATTGCTATCGCAAGGTAGTATCTGTTCTGTTGAACTTCTGGCTGTTGCAAGATTATCCTGCAGTAGATGAATGGTAATACCAACATATGAACAAAGACATTCAGAATTGTTAACATATTGTAACGGGGCAAAAGTAACAGAGTGTTACGATTGCCCCTGACACTCTCGACCATGATTAGCGTCTCAGTATGGTACCTTCCCGGCGATGCAAGTCCTATTCTTTCTATCACCACGGTAGACTATAGTAACATTGTTCCAGCTACACATATTACGTTGTAACTACTTGAGGTACTATTCGTCTAGACAAATTATTCCAGACTAGAAAAACTTTACTCAGGGGTCAAAAATTTCGTTTTTTGCAAATTATTCCGGGGTTTCGCATCGTAGCTCAACGTAACTCCAGGTATAATAGGAGAGATAACTACTGCATGCGCACTTAAAATATCAAGCTGATTTCTCCATCCTACTAGCGGTGAGGTCGATTGTTACATTTGCCCCTAGTTACATTTGTCCCCGGTCTCCCCTATAGGCTAGGCCAAGGGGGCCACGTATCGAAATTCTAAATACTAATCAGGGCTCGAGGTTACCGGACCACCATCTAGCAAAGTGATTCTCAAACTCGATCTCCCCACCACGCCCACGAGACCCGTTGGCCACGGCCCTGCCTGCAATTAAGTACGCTGCGCTATTTATAAGCATCTCTTAGGATGTATGAGATGTATATGAGCTTTCGCGGCGGTTTCCTAAACAATCATTATAAACAGATATCGCAAGATGAACACTAACAGCGAACACATGCCCATTCCATCCTATTCTACTCAGAGGTGGTCAGTAACGAAGTACTTTTACTTTTTCGAAGAACTCAAGTAGTTTTCCTCTACTTCTGGTACTTACTCAAGTATATCTTTTTTTCGCTACTTCTACTTCCACTTCGTAATATTCTATTAACTACTCACTTACTTTTCGCTATTTTCAGTTTGTCAAGTAGAAGAAGTTTAATCCCCCAATAGGAAAGATGGCCTAAGGAATTTCGGGGCCGTTTTCACGTAGTACCAACATTTAATTTTCATAAAAGTCATGTAATACCCATAATTTTCGTTGCGCTTCGTGTACAGTGACAAATATGTTTTAACGAAAGTATCGCTGAATATAATTCAGATACCGGATTGCGTGGTTCCGTCCACACCGCATTGTCGCCTATACCAAATATTTCATTACAGTAAGTATGGCCCCCTATAACGTTTGAAAATATCGTTTTGCGATCTAGCAATAACCTATTATAAGCCTACCTAGCAGCCCATGACGTGTCCTAATCTGGAAAAATGGACTTTGACTTTTTTTTTAACGTTAGACCTGTCTTAGCAGACCACCGTTGAAACTTTCTTGACAAAGGACATGAAATATATTTTCCGCTTTTTAGAAGTAATATTTGCATTTTTCTTTCAATTACAAGTATTATACGTTGAGTTCTAATCATAGTTTCAGTTCTTTTGTCTGGAAAACATACATGTTGAAGTACAAAAGCAAGTGTAGTAATGACTTACATTTTCCGAAAATAAAGCTATACACTATATGCATTTTTACGATCTGTCATATTTCTAATTAACGTATACTAGGGTTGCCATACGTATGGAATTTCCCGGACATGTCCGGAATTTCACTGAAAAATCTGCGTCCGGGAGGAATTTCTAAAATATGCCTAAATGTCCGGAATTTTGAAGGCTTGAATAAAATATAAATAAATAAGTATAAATATAAATAAAATAAAATATAATAAATAAATAAAATAATAATAACCATAATTTACTGAATAAGCCTGATTGTAATCACAATTATAAGCTAACGGTATATTGCTAGAGTTGGTTAAGGCCGATTGGATGATTCAGTCACAGACAGTGGTTCCAAATCTTGGTGTCGTCCGCTTTTATCTGGGGATCGCGATGATGTTGGACGTAATCAGCTTCCTATAGGCCGTGAGTAAGTTAGGGCAAGCTGATTTTTTTAGTAATCGGATTATCAAGTTTTGAGCTTTGCCACTGAACATTTTTAAGTGAGAAATGAGGTCGCGACCATGAAAGGTTGGAAATCACCGGATGTGCAACCTGCTGGTGCATTTTATAGTAGCCTAATCTATGGAAAATTCAATATTATCGACATAATTCATACATAAAATTTAACAGCCAAATGCATATAGTAAGTGCCCCACAAGTTACATCGACTATACCCTATGGCAGTGGTTCCCAACCTTTTTCCAACCACGTACCATTTCGAGTTTTTATGAAGTGCTCGCGTACCACATACATAAGTTACGCGCGCCGAAGGCGGTCAAAATGTTTTCTCTGTGTTGAGTTGCCGAAGGCAGAGAAACAGAACATAAACTGCCCATATCAAGGTGACTTATGCAGTGGATCATTTAGAATTCGTATGGTCAAATATATTAAAACGGAATTTGGTTAGGTAAGAATCCCAATGCTTTACGACTAGAGCTCTTCTACGTAGACCAGGGACGGGCAACTTCTCCGGTCGGCGTGCCGGATATGGGTAAATGAAGTAGGCTTCTTGGCGGGCCGGATTACAGAATATATACATTATTCGCGTATTTATCCACCAAACAAGGAAAATTGGTATCCGGCCCGCGGGCCGTATGTTGCCCGTTCCTGACGTAGGCCGTCATTGGTGGGATTACCCCTACCCACGACGACGACCTTACCACGACGACGGCTTCAAAAAACTCAAAATCAACCCCACATGAACTAATAACTCCCTTCTGTAGAAAACAAAAACGCAGAATCTACCCACGTACCACCTGGAAGACCTTCGCGTACCACTAGTGGTACGCGTACCACAGGCTGGGAACCACTGCCCTATGGTAAGCCAAAGATCAGTGTTTTTTTGGGCGGAAGGGGACAGAAAGAATGTTGTTTCGGACCTGATTAAAACACATAAACGGATAGATAGCCGCACCGACCTAAGAGTAGCCTATAGCAGGGCTGCCAAACACAATCCTGACAGGCCAGACACGGCCCGCCAGATGATTTGATCCGGCCCGTGGAGGAATCTATTGCAGACCCTAACAAGTAGCAATCACCAGAGCTCACATTACAGATGGCCCAATTCATGACCTATATCCCACTCCATTCCTGTATACAGTCGAATGGCAATGCTTTGCTAGTGTGACGTCATATTGACAGGCAATGTGTTATACCTCATTTTCAAATTCGCTAGTGGGCGCTAAAGAGTGTCCGGAATTTGCTCCACAAAAATATGGTAACCAGTGGCGGCTCGTGACAATATCGGGTGGTGGGGCAAGGGATGCACGCGATTTTAATTGTATAAATGACGCCACAATAGTGTATTCCTACGTGAAAATGTGACTTCGTGGTGGTCACACACGGTTTGTATGGGGTATAGACATTAGGCATGGTTAATATAGCTTACGTATTTCAAATTATTCGAAAGAAAATATTGAGTACAGTAGTTGATACCTGCATATTGTAACATTGTATTAGTAGGCCTATTGCGCGCGGCGTGATTTCATAGTTGTTTGTTTGTTTGTTTTATTACATCATTGGCGCTTATCGCTATTATAGTCATTTGCGCCCAGTACATCAATTTCATAAATGTCAGAAGTCTTTGTGCTTTTTGCTCCTGGAACGCGATCTTTAGCTGCCATCTTTCAAGAGTTCGGCTCTCTCTTCGTCTGGGCTTTTCAATGCGCTGTGTTACAGCGGGATCGGCGATGAGGAGCCCAGATAAACCTCCGACACATAGAAAAATGGCAGAGCCGTGACTCGAACCACCAACCATTGGTGTCGTGACTGCAGTGTTTTAACCAACTGCGCCACTCGCTTCATAGTTGCAAAAAGTTTAATGACGAGCTCATTGAAATCTGGAATACCCAGAATGAGAGCGTTGAGAATCATGAGCACATCTAACGCATCGAGCCTAATTACTTCAGCAAAGTTGAAAGAAAGCGATTCTTCAACTATAGGAATTGAGGAATAGGCTGATCTAGTCATCAGCTGTTAGCCGTCATCGAAAACGAACTAGCTATCCCGCTTGACAGGGGGTTGTAAGCAAATGGCTTGAAGGCCACAATTTCACGGTGAAATTGATATTGGAGAATATAAAATAAAGTAAATATTTTAATGTAAACCGAGAATCTTAGTAAACTGTTTCATGAGACCATCATCTCATCCCCTATCTCAGTATGAAACTCAGTTAAAATTAGCACAGACCAAGACTGGCTTTTGCGTGAAATCCGCAATGCGGTAGTTAGGCCTATCTGTCAGATATCTCTACCATACTCGACCTCGATAACGAAATTACAGCCCTAATCATTGAGTGTCAACCTCGGGACTTGGCACAGCTTCGTTACTAAAATCAAGACATACTGTCCAAAAGCTCATCACCGATCTAGATACGGAGTAGGCCTATCGTTAAAATCAATAAAGACCAATACCGGTTTTGCGTAAAATCTGTTAGCGATAAATGACGAGTCAGGTCTCACTCGACTTAGAAATGAAATTACCACCACATAGTTCGGTGATAAACTTAAAACTTGGTACAGCGTTCGTTATAATATTAAGACTTACTATGCCAAATGTCATCACCGATATCGGTATGGAACATCGTCAAAATCAATGGAGACCAATACCCGCTTTTGAGTAAAATCTGTTTGCGATACAAGACGGATCAGCACACAGTCAACTTTGGAAACGAAATTACTACCCTAAACTTTAAGTAGCAACCCTGAAACTTGGAGCAGTGTTAAATACCACCATCACGACATAACATACCAAGTTTCAAGAATTATTATGTTGCGAAACACCGTCAAAATCGCCTTATACCAGCAAAGGTCGACCCAACGCATAGGACGGTAACATAGTTCAGGTTTATATACCATTGTTACATCACACTGGCAGGGCGACTTGTCAAGTTGCCCCGGTTGCTCGGTAATTAGATGAATAAGAGAGAGTAGTTCACCGTTTCTTTATTATGAGCGGCTTTGAGAGAACAGACAGTGAAAGCTTATTATGAGCGCTACCGGGGCAAGCCCCGGTTAAGCATTTACAAAGCGAAAACACAGAAGATAATTCGATTTTCGTAGAGACTTCGCTATATATTGGCATTTACAAGCGAAAGCACAAAAAGAATGCGATTTTTGTCGTGATTTCGCTATATATTGATTGCTGAGCGTATATAAATAGTAAATCATTGTTATTGAACAGAATTTTAGGTGGGGCAATGCCCCAGTTTCCCTATAGGACGAGCCGCCACTGATGGTAACCCTAACATATACTAATCGCGCAAAGTGTTAAAGCCGTATCCGACACAACTTCTCCGATCTCTTGCTCTTCGGCTGAACCAGGTGTCTTATAATATGGGGGAGGGCGCCATGCCATGCCATTCTCTAAAACGGGGTGTTCGAGTAAACAAAGAATTTCTATCGCATTCCATATCAATACTATCATTTACATCCCATGATATGGTCGACTGCTTATTCTGTCATAAATTGAGATGAGATGAGATTTACGAACCGTTGCGTGGGCCACTTGAATGTTGATGACCTTTACCTGATTGGGTAATGGTGAAAACGATACTTATAATAATACGCATCAAAATCAATAACAATTATGGCATGAAGACTCAGTGTGCTGTGCATCCATAACCTAGACACGTGCAGCGCGAAAATTTTTCAATGTTTATGAATGAATTCGGTCAACTATAATGTTACTTGCATAAATTGTGGGTCGCCTCTGCAGACCGCTGGACTCATTTGGCAAGTTCAACGATTTTTCGGCACTTGGACTTTTCAATATCGATGATTTCGGCGAATACGCGGAATATTCTACTTTATGGCGTCATATACGAGGATCTACGAAAAATATGGCTGGCCCCTGGATACGCCAATACCTCGGAACTGATATTTTAGTCAGAACATCCCAAATTTTGCGGTCTGACTAATCTAATTTTTGGTTGGCCTTGCAAGTTCACAATAAATTACCTGGGTAATTTATTTTTGATAATGTAACTATAGTTTCGATAATTGACCGGCGGGCCACGGGTTGGCCGCCCCTGTGCTAGATAGAAATAACCAGGCTTGACGTAATATTTTCATCTAAAAAATTTGTTTGTCAATTTTAGTGCCATATTTGTTGCGAGCATACCCAAATGTGTCGTCGGAAGCGTTACGCGTTAACATTACATTCGTCGACACCTGTATTTGTAGAAATTGGTTTTCGGCACTTGTTATCAAATTGAGGCGCAGATTTTCAAGATACGACCAGTCGACCACGTATTTCAAGAAATGCAGTTGCAGAATTCACATTAAAATAATAAAAGTCAACCAAATTTCTACATGAATAGTATGATCTTATTTTCAAGAAAAGTCATTTCGTTGCTGTTTGTCACTCAGCCTGCAGCAGTTATCATTTGCACAAGACAGATGACGATTACACGATAATTGAGCTAAATTTGAACTAAAGCTTCGTGGGGGTCCGCGGGGGTCCGTGACGGTCCGAAAGGGATCCGCGAAGACAAAAAGGTTGAGAACCACTGCCCCAGCTAGACGTATTCATCCCCTGGAGCTATAGAATCAGACCAGGAAACGGCCGTGAATTCAAACATTTCTGGCGGATATCATAAAGTCGTGTTGATTAGAGAGTCGGTTTTATCGCGTTCATCGGGATTTAGCAACGCGGGATTAAGGAAATCGGTTGATCGCAGCTCATGGCGTTGACTTAACGAACCAGGACAAACCGTACGGTACACTGCGTAAAGTTCATACGCAGACATATTTGCAATAATGACCGTGGCGATTGTCTGCTGTACAATGGCTTCATTCAAATCGCACAATAAACTAATTATGCACGCCTCATTGCAGAACAACATATCTATGTTCTGTAAAGTGTAATCCGTTTCAATCAAAACTGCTGACTCATAAAGTTGGATAATATTTTGCGCAAGGATTATCACGATCACGAGTCGTCTAGTGACGTTTTAATTCAGCAAAGTAGGTTGCCTCGCTGAGCTATATAAACGATTACCGATAAGTTTTTCATCAGACGATTAGCATTCTCTCGGATAAGCTACCTTTATGATCTCAGCCCATAGGGCATATCTATATCCTACAATCTGCTTCGTCAACGAACCGTACTTATATTTGTCGTCTCGTCACTCGCAGGTAAAGGATGGAAGATGTAGACGTTGTTGGCTTGGCGAAAAATCTCAAGGACGAAGTCCCGTCAGCTCGTCTTAGTAAGAGAAGATTGGTAGACGTGAAGAATCCGTTCAGCTTGTATGGCGAAAGAGAGTTTGAGGAACGGTTTCGTTTTACGAAAGATCGAGTTTTGTTGCTGCTGGACAAAATTCGAATTGACAACGACATATTCGACGTGAGAGGTCACTCCTTAGATCCATTATTGCAACTTACGATTGCGTTGCGATTTTTTGCGTATGGCCATATCCAAATGACAGATGGGGACCTAATTGGTGTGTCACGCCATACAGCTCGACGCCATATTCACCGAATTTCCAGGTGCATAGCGAGTAAGCGTGGGGATTTCATAGCATTTCATGGAAATGAAGATTCTGTGAAGGAGGACTTCTATGCCATAGCAGGATTTCCACGAGTGATTGGCTGCATCGATGGCACGCACATTCCAATCGTGTGTCCAAGTGGTGGCGATGCCGAAGTGTTCCGAAATAGTAATGGGTTCTTTTCGCTCAATGTGCAAATGGTTTGCAATATGAAGCGAGAAATCACTAATATTGTCGTCAGATGGCCAGGTTCAAGTCATGATTCACAAATATTCGATAACTCCGTTTTGCGAGATGAATTTGAAAGCGATAGGTACGGTGATGGCCTGCTTCTTGGAGACAGCGGATACGGTTGCAGGAAATACCTCATGACTCCATTACTGGAACCGAAGACAAATCAGGAGCGGAATTATAATCGAGCTCATATCGCAACCCGTGCCTGCATAGAAGATAGCTTCAGACTTATGAAAATGCGTTTTCGTATGTTAACCAGTCCTATGCGAATGAAACTTGAAAACTCGATTCCGGCGATCGTTGCAGTAGCTTGCCTACATAACTTCGCTATACAAACTGGACAGAGGCATCTATCTGAAGATGGCATTATTGATTCACAAGGGGATATCAGTAATCATGATCATGATGGCGTAGTCATATCATCTTCACCCTCAGGAGAAGCTGTTCGAAGAGAAATAATTAAGAATTACTTTTAATTGGTGAACGTTGATTCAGGTTTTTTATTCTAATTCCCATTCACATTTATTCACAGTTTTTCAGATTTTCCCCAACGTGTTTAGCCTACATGTCGATGCAACCCTAAAAAGATTGGAAAACTAGGCCACAAGGGCTAAGAGCCTATTGAAAGGGCACCATGATTCGAAACATGCCGAATAGAGAATCGATATCACTGTCTTGACATGGCAGGGTGAGCACTGAGCAGTGAGCACGTGTTCTCGGGCATTGAGTCTGCGATTGTTGATTTGCAATGTTATTTGCAATTCGCTTCTAGTCGCCGACGATTGCCCCGGACTATAGTCACAGCAAAAATATTAATGTTCGGGTTATTCCAATATGAATATATTGTTCAATTGTGTGTTCGTCGTGACGTCTCCTAATAGTAAACTTGGGTATCTTGCAAATATTCCCTTACGCGGCTGTGTTCAAGGCAATCACATAGCCGTGGCCTCAGCGATTGTGCCAATCATATGATGGTTGGCGGCGTATTGGAAATTCTAGCGGAATGGCCATTTCATTGCGAAGGAAGATTTGAGATGAGCTGGACGCGATATTGTTACAAGTAGGCTACATGAGCTGCCTGTGCCTCACGAAGAAGTCAGGGATATCTTGATAACACGAAGTCCCTGGAAGAAGTATATCTTATACCAACAGTTCGTATTGTAACTGGCCTAAAGATGTCATTCGGTGACCGGAACCGGTGGTGTATCCATTGGTTCCGACGGCTTCAAATGCAACTAATTATTCCCATATAGTTTTCCCTTAATTGGATGTATTAAATTTCCATCATCATCATCATTAATTAAAATTTTTATCAAACCAATACACCACAAGATTGCGATATAATGAAAAGATAGGAGTGTGCCGAAACGAGAGACGCACCCACCTTGGCATACACCATGTAAATACGAAGCATGCACATTGCACACTGCACAGTTGCACATTGAATCTAAGAATGGGTAACACAAAAGGAAGCGACAAACGAATGCAGCCTGTGTCGGTACTCGGTAGGCGAGCAGACTTGTACAAACTACTGGGTTTTATTTTTCAGAAAGCGCAACTAGAACTAGGACTATAGTCAATTTTCAAAATTTGTGACTAGAACTATAGGACCACTCATTTTTCAATATCGGCAACTCGAGACTAGAACTAGAACTACAACTACTCATATTTTAAAACCCGCAACTATAAAAAAGAACTAGAACTAACGGCATCTAACAATTATTACACCGCAGAATATAGTGCAAACTTTTGACTTGGTCCGCCAACGTATTTCCTGCTTCTCATTCTCCGAAAAATAATTGCCCACCTCTGGCGAGGGGTTCTCAAGTCATTAAATGTGGAGAACCGTACGGAACTGGATTTCATTCTCCTAGGCAACGAATTGATTTTTATTATATTGAAATTATCATACTTAGAATCTCCAGCATTTCAAAAGGACGGCGTTTCGAGTTTGAAATGGGAGAGATTTCGAACCCAAAAACCCACCCCGTTGGCTACCTACCCCACTGCTAGTGGTGATGGCTCTGAGCTATAGTAATGGCTGTACAATGTACATCGCACAAACATCATTCAACATAACACCGGTATCTAGTTGGGCGGAGCATGGACCCGAGCGGGATTGGATATCCGACCGCATTTTATCATTTTTAGCCGGAGTCGGATCAGTAGTTTTTACTAAGAATTTGTCAGCCTTACCCTTTTCCACAATCGAATCAATAGTTAAAGCGAAACGTTCATGGAAATAAACCCCATGCCAAGTCCAAGTTGGCATAATTACTTCAGATAAGGGTTGCTGTAGTAGTTGATCTTTGAGATTTTAATGTCATGTTATCAATCAATATTTAATATCGGAGTTTTTCGTAGCGGATCATCACGGTCATTTCTAGAATCCGGCCATGGAGTCGGACCGCAGTCGGACCAGAGCCTTAAACGCAGAATCGGAGTAGGACCAGAGAATTTGTCGATCCGCTCTGGATTAGGGTTGCATTTAAAACAAAAATTAAGTTATAACAAACATGTTTAAAACAAGGCCCTTGTTTAAAACATGTCTTTTGTAAATCATGGCGTAACGAATATTCAATTTTGACGTCATAGTGGATTAACATTGAGAATTGGAAAATATATGGTAAATATAGCCCCTTTGACGAGATATCTACGCACTATAGCTGTTGAACTGACTATTTTGAGGGTTCCACTATCCCATATCGTATACGTCGGCTATATCGGGTGTTTGTCCGTAGGCTCATACAACCTGTTTTTTGGAAAGTATTTACACAATCATGGCATGATTTTACAACTTGAAAAAAAACACAATTTTTTTAAAGGGCCTTTGTTCAAAACACTGCTTAAAACATGATTTTAAACAAAGTGTTTTAATGCAACCCTAATCTAGATACACGCAAAACGACGGCACCTGCTTTCTGGTTGTTCGGCAACTAATGTTGTTTTCAAATGTAGAACTAGAACTACCGTATTTTCAAAATCTGTAACTATATAACTAGAAATAGTCACTTTTCAAGATCCGCAACTAGAAACAAGAACTACTCACTTTTGAAAATCCGCAACTATAGAACTAGAACTTGTATTGCCGCGCAATATTGACGGCCGAGCGGCGAGAGGTCGTCAATAAAGGTTTGCAACCAATGTTTGAGTTCATATTTTTATAATATGTGCAACATAGAAGAGTTCTAGGCGTCCACGAATGTATCTAGGGTCGGATTGCAATCAACATTAAGTATATCTCGATTATGCCCAGGGATGCAACCTATATGATACAATACAAATTCTAAATGATATATCATGATATACAGCGCTCATTTCAATTGCAACAAAAATACTTGGTATGGCTACAGATATATCGACGTATTTGCACCGGGATTTCGGATGCAAAAACTCAAAACAAATAGCACCTTATCTAGGCGTACAGATGAAATGTTGCGTAACGGGACTATTGAAGCGAGGTTGCGCGCATGAATTATTTTCAACAGATATGATAGCGCAGCGACAATACACAGGTAACATCGATTTTTGATTGTCTGCAATATTAAAGCGGTTACATTACGTGGTTAGGCTACAACGTTGATGGATGACTGCCTTGATGGAGACTGTTCAGATAAACTAAGCCTAGTAAAGTCAACGGAACTAGACAGGAATGCATAGAGTAAAACATTGACTTTTCAGATATACTAGGTTATTAAGGATTTATTGGTCCCTTTACGTGTTGTTTACACAAATCAATATGAAGACATTGCAACCAAACAAAATGAAGACAGCAAATATACTATCAACCATAGCGTTTTGGTAAGTAAATAGGCTATTGATATAATCATTCGCCCGAAGGGATCTAGGATATCATCAATCAAACCGACGAATGATGCCCTGCCTACAATTTCGATTATACTGTTTCATCTGGAATCGCGACCAAAGCAACCACAGAAGATCGATCATTACTCGACTAAAATTAAATGATGTAGATATTACGTACATTAGGCGATACTAGGCCTACTGTAAGAATCACTGCCGTAACCGATGCCAGTTGCAGATAAGCGATTGGTGGGATTCCTTGCTTGAAACGATATTAGGCCTACTGTAAGAATCACACTGCCGTAACCGATGCCAGTTGCAGATAAGCGATTGGTGGGATCATAGTGTCCTATATGGTGTCGACACAAGTAAATCTCACGCCTCAGTGAAATTGTATCACGTCACAATTTCCATTTGGCTACAGGCAATTTGACGGTCATTTTTGACCGGCTTGCCGAGCATTAAATTTGGTAAAACAGGTATCAATCGAAAGCTGACTCCGCACTGATTACGAAAATATATATTTTATTCCGCTCGTGGCCCTAGAACTCCCACAATCAGCTTCGAATTTTTCATTGTTATGGAGATTGGCATTGGGACGCAACAATGCTGTCTGGCGAAACGAGAGAGTAGCTCAAGAGAAAAAGCGCCAGATAGCGTTGTCCATTCTCCCAACACTGATGGAGCCTGCCGGCTCGTTCGAGCGCTATGTTCGGTATCTCGACTGATAATGTGTTGTAGGGATGGTGTGAACCTCTGAAAGGTTCAGGTTCGCGTGAACGGGAACCTTTTTGAAATGTTCTGTGTGAACACGAACGAGAACCTCATGACGTCATACTGCTAATTCCAACCCTACAATTCAGTGAAATGACAGCCTATATTAATGTACATGATTCCTAGCGACGATTCGGGCCACATAATGACGCAATGCAGGGGTACTGTCGCTTTGCCAACAAATTTGACGAGGACTTGTAAGGGAATATAAGCTTACGAGACTCTCTCTCTCTTACGGTCTATGCCAGAATACAGTCCATCCTCAAGATTACCGGACCACGACTGACCTATCGATCTCGCTTCCCATGACATGCCGCCCTATTTCTTGTCGCATTCTTCTTCTATACTATCTTCTTTACTTTCATTCAGTGTGCATGCCTCCTCTTTACATCGCCTAGGCCAAGGTGGGTGTCAGATTCCATAGACTACTCCTTGTCGCTTCGACATCTTCCTGTCTTTTCATTGTATCGCATTTTTGTGGTGTATTGAACTGATAAAATTGCTAATAAACCAATGATGATGATGATGATGGACAATGTGGGCCTATTCGGCGTCTGGTGATTGCTACGTTGATATTGAGCAGAGTGCAAAACGGGTTTCTGTACTTGCTACCGACATTGCCCCTTAAACAAGTTATTCAGCAGTGGCAAACACCCCAATCGCACGGATTTGGTTTTTATGATACAATAAAGATATGAAATCAAAATTGACCCCGTATGCCTGATAGATTTTTTACATCAGAAAACGCTATCAATTTCATTGACTGGTTCAAGCATCATTCGCTGACTATTACATTATTTCGCTCTTGATGTTGCGTGATTGCGGGTCAAGCTCACATCAGAGTCACTAAATATTCACAAACGGAAAGTTGGATATTTCGAGTAAACTTTAGTTACAAACAAGTAAAATTTTTGAGATTGTCAAAGTGCATGCTTGTTTAGTGTTGATTCTCGTTATGCTGCCAGCGCCGTGAATAGAGTGGCCCGTAGTTGAAATGCAATACATTTCAACCAAAGATGTTATAATGAGGCGGAAATTGTAATATATGCAAAAGGTTCACAGTCCAGAACCTACCAAGGTTCGTTTGTGAACGTGAACCTCTAAATTTCCGAGGTTCACACACAGAACGCGAACGTAAACCGCACGTTCACACCATCCTTAGTGTGTTGGTTCATGGGTTCGAGTCTAGGACAGCTGTTGGCTGTGCGGTCGGGCCTAAAACCTATGAACCCAAAAATAAACTACTTAGATATCGGACACTCTGTCCATATGGTGCATCACTGCAGCAGCCGCATGTTTATTAGCTTCATTGAAATACTATTCTATTGTGTTGTAACGACTCATTCTTCATTCCACCCCAATCTTGTGGCGATGTGAACAGATAGAAAGATAGCCTTTATATGAAGACTTTTTGATAAAACTATACCAAATCACCGATTCTTATATCTCCACAAGTGTTCTAGTGGTGTGGATACCAGTGATGAGCGGTCCGACAGCTCGAGTCTTCAGGGAGCAACCCGGCCGAATCTCATCCAAAAATCCATGCAAATCCGAAAAATCTATCGCTAGCCCAAGAACCCGAATCCGTCGAAAATAATCCTACTACATTCACTACAGATCGGCGGAATTCTGTCACATTCTCAAACAAATTTCCAAAGATCCTCGCAGAATGAATCTCTTGAATACAAAAACCACCACCAAAAACGACGTAGTCTGATGAGTCAACATTTATTGACCATGACCAGAAACGCAGAACAAAACAAAACACAACAAAGCGACAAAAAGCATGTTCAAGAAATTATCGAGTCGGGTTTCAATGATTGTAAATCGATGATTAGGCGTTACATTTAAATATCAGGCAGCGGATGCAAAAACACAGGTCCATAACGAGTTTTAATCACAATGTAGGCAATCCTGGCATAGGAAATCTCGAAGCGAACGCCGACACTTCTCCTTTAAGAGCTTTGACTTCCTCCACAAATTTGGGGTCCTTGTAGAGCTTGTCCTTGAAGTCCTTGAAAGGGGCTTTGGGCTCCAACGAATTCTGTATGTCCAACGTCAATTGCACGGCGCTATGCAAGACAAAACATTTTGTGACGATGCTGACCGTGCCAGAATCGCAGACGCTTACAATTCGGTCAAGACAATTTACAAGTGTTACAAATACTTTTTGAACAAAACTGGTATAATTTCGACAGTACAATTGGAAGAGCTTTCTGGAGGTACAGAATATCAATATGCAATTGTATAGTATGCTTATATTGAAATAAACCCGAATATTTTCGGCTGACATTCGTCAGGAGTAATCGTCAGCAACTAGTAGAGATATACTAAGTAGAAGTAACAATTTCAAATATATATCAAAATCACTTCAAATTTAAGCAGAAAACGCTGATCTGAAAAGTGCTGAAGTAGTTTCAAAAAGTACATTGTAGTAGATGGGTCACGTAATTTCAGTTGTTAATCTGAGGTCACTACTTCTTTCTACTTTACAAATTTCAAAGTGTAAAAGGTAGTAGTAAAAGGCATAACCACATAAGTAGTAAAAGCAGACAAAACCGAATTGGGTACTTAAACTGGAAGTGCCGCATTACTGCTGCGATATATGCAACTCACCGGTCTATCAAATGAACAACTTTATCGAAGTCCTGCTCCTTGAAACCTCTCGAGGTCAACGCCGGAGTGCCGAGCCGCAATCCGCTGGGCCTCAACGCTGACGTGTCCCCGGGGCAAGAGTTTTTATTGCACGCGATACCGATTGCCTCCAAAGTCTTGTCGGCCCTGTTCCCGTCGGTACCCTGAAGGAGTCCGACAAAGATCAGACAAATTTCCTGAACAAAGCGAACCTAATGCAGACCTTATTCTTCAAATTGACGAGCATGAGGTGGTTATCGGTACCGCCGGTTACGACGTTGAATCCCCGGTCCAAGAGCAATTTGGCCATGTGTCTTGCGTTAGCAATAGTCTACAAATATACAATTGAATACTATTGTCATATTGAAATAAATCAGTATATTATCGGCTGTCACGCATCAGGGGTAATCGTCAGTAACTAGTAGAGAATTGAAAAGAACACTGCATATCAACAATCGCTCTAAGATGCATAATGGAAGAATGAGCAGCCTCTCTCGACGGCCATCAGCTGTCCACGGGATGAATCAAATAAAATCTTTTGTACGAGCGTGTAATAAATTGATGGGATGATGCCTATAAATACCAAATTTCATACCCTTCGAATAGCATATCACAATCGAAATGATACCTTATTTTCTGGTTACATTAGAATTAGCATTACTGAGTTCGCAAAGTCGAATTAAATTCCTAATTTGAAAAGAAAATACGGTCCCCAAAATCTGAGAGCATTGAAACATTTCACGAGTTAGATTAGAATTAGTCTACCGGCATCTCGCTCCAATTAGTTCAATTAGAAAACAAGAATTATCTAGTCATCTAAGGGGTTGCAAGGACTGGACTCATGACTTTTTGGTGACTCGAACCAAGTCATATGTCTCGAGACCAAGACAGCGAAGACAGACATTTCATTGTAACTTCGAAGAATAGTGAAGTCACCACAATGATAGTATTTCGTCTATCAGTCCTAACACTTGGAAAATAGGGCCCGAAACTGTCAAGACTGAGGAAAATTACTATTTATAAATGCGAGCCATTCTATGTCACTTGAGTAGAGTAGATTGAGCAGGATTGGACTGAAAACTGAACATAATGACTCAGACTCGAGTCAAAACACTAAGACTCGGACTCGGCCCTCATTTAGCTGACTTGGCATTGAAAATGACTCGACTTGACTCGAGTCAAAACTATAAAGGTGAGATTGACTTGCGACTCGCAACCTTTTCACTTGGTTACAACCCCGCATCTAAGTCTGCAGACAGGTACCTGTTTCTGGTCGGCAATGAATTCCTCGGTCATGGCCTGCTTGAGCGCGACAGCCACCCCGCCAATCGCGTGGTTGTGCGGTCCTCCCTGCAGACCAGGAAACACAGCTTCGTTGATCGGCTTCTCCAGGTTGTACATCTCTTCTTTACCGGCGGCTGTCACTTTGCGTACGCCTTTTCGGCAGAAAATCATTCCAGAGCGTGGGCCGCTAGCGAAATGACACAAGATTTCAAGGCGACAATACACTATCTAGCATTAAAGTAATCATTGAATAGTACATCATATTGAAATAAACTAGAACATTCTCGGACGACAATCGTCAGAGGTAATCGTCAGCAACTAGTATACAATTGAAAAGAACATATAGATATTGCACGTTAACAATCAAATCACCAAATATTACCGAAGAGTCTTATGAGTCGTGGTCGTAACGATGTCGCAGTGCTCGAACGGAGACGGAACAATGCCGGCAGCGACCAGGCCACTTATATGAGCCATATCAGCCATGAGGTACGCGTTGTTCTCATCAGCAATTTCCCTCATTCTCCTAAAAAGAAATTTTGGCACATTCACATTCCACATTATGACAAATAGCATATTCACTAAAGCCTGACCGATACCTATCAGCTCAGCACGCAGGTAATATCGAGCCGATAGTACACTTTGAAATAAATATCGGTATCGACCAATAGAGGCAATAATATCGGCAATTTTCGTGGTGTCACACTTGAGTTGACTCGAGTCAGTTTGCAAAAATGACTTGACTTGGCGTCTTCAAAATGTGGATTGACTAGCGGACTTGAGCAAAATTTTTGAGTCAATTTCAAGTCATCTGTGTCGATCAAGTTGCTGTACCTGTATGTAGTGTAGGCACATGCGCTCGACACACTGTCATCACACCAGGTGTGAGCACTGAGCAGCCAGTCATTCAACGAATGCACAGTCTGGTTTAACTCAGCCTCTGTCAGCAATTCACAAATAAATTGGACCGCAAACATAGTGATTAGATAGAGCTTACGTTGTCATAGGCTAGTATTATTCTATCAATGGTAGTAGTGTCTTTTTGCTCAGTACTAATCTTAACGAACCTCTTGTATAATTTAAATCCGACTGATATATTAGCTATACATTTATATTGCTCGTCAACAATTGGCGCAGGCTTAAATTGTAATGTATGGAGGTGCAGGTGGATTGCTTCATATCAATTTGTTTCAACTTTATGAGATTTCATAATATGAAATCTATTTGGCGGACAGTAAACCGGCGTGGCCTAGTAGTTCTGTGTATATGTGGACCACACAATACCCCGCTAAAGGTGTAATTACTTCGATATTCGCTACATAATTAACAGTGTATCAATGATCAATCTGTACCTCGATCATTGTGCTTCAATCATGCCACTCGTGGCTTGACTTGAGTCACCGCCAAAAATTGAGTGACTTCAATCCCAACACAACATGGCAGTAGGGAGTTACAGAGAACTATAACCTACGACTGCTAGACTACGAATACGGACATATTTCTTATAGCTTACAGCCTCACAGGTGTCCATGATGCAGACTTTCTGGTTTATTTCAGGTCCAAGCCTAACAATGGCTGTAAGGTCGCTCAAATAAATGCTCTGAAGTTATCAAAAATGCGCCTCAAGCTAGACGCCATATCGTTTCAGCATAGGCTGAATATATCTGGGTTATCGGCGCGAAAATACTAGATCGGTCAGGCTCTCATCTTTGCACTTACTTGTAGTCCAAATGCCTAGAGTAGCAGCTCACTCCTGCGATAATAACCTTTGGCTTGAAGAGTTTTGCGTTTTCCGCTAATCTGTCGTAATCGATGTAGCCAGTGTCTTGGTGAACCTGCGGAGCAACGCTGCTCACAATTCAACGTGTCTTTTCAGTTAATAGTAGGTAAATATACCTTGTATGGCATCGATTCAAAAAATATGGAAGTCGCCGACACTTTCTTTTTGTCCGTCATAAATCCGTGAGTCAGGTGACCGCCGTCGGGCAGATCCAGTCCCATTATTCTGCCGTGAGGTTGTACAATCGCTGATAATGCAATACTGGAGGTAAACATAACTGGAAGCGGTTGTGCACTTTCATAACTCGAGTTTATATCTTACACATTTGCTCTAACCGCAGAGTTCGAAAACTATTAAGTTTTCCAAATTAGATTAGAATTAGAATTGCTGGAAAACTGATACATTGAACCAAGCTCAGTTTATATCAAATCAGATTCAAATCATATTCATAAGCATGAGAAATGTCAAATGTCTGTACAGCAAGTTTGGTTCATTTCACAACATTCACTTTTCCTGCAGCATTATCAAGAAAAACAGCGATTAGGGTAGAATTGAAATTAGAGTTCAGAGAAACATTTCACAAATTAGATTATTGGCATTTTGCTCAAATTAGACAACCAAAATCATCTAGTTGTCTAAGTCTGCACAAGTGGCTGATGTCTTATCACTAACGCGTTGTAGTTTAAATAGCATAACTGTAATGTGTTGGTGTATGTCAGGGTTCCATGATGTTGAAATTGAGCAAATTCAACACTACTAGTGTCATATTAAAACAAGTGGAACCTACTGTATCATACAAAGCATTTGATACAGTGTACAGACGTGCAGCAGTTGCTGATGAATTTCATAACTCGAGAGCACTAAAACTATTACAGAACTGACTGTTGATTAGGCCTAATATTACCGACTAGAGTCATTCAGGAAAACATCATCTAACAAGATTTAGTTACTTCAGCCTTTTCACTTGAAATAAAGGAAGTACTTGAAGCGCAATTTTTTCTTTCACTGCTGTAATGTTACGTAAATTTGATGCAGAATTTAACCATCACATATATTTCCACAAACATCCCCACCGATACCGGCCGGCTCGTAAGCATAAATATTGCACAACACTTATTGTAGGGTGGAAGATGTACTATGAGCAGTGAGCACGGTGTACAGCTGGACTGGATTGGCCTTGACTTTTAACATTAAACAGACAGAATAAATGGACTACCCTTAGTGAAAGCATGGTACATTTTCCACAGTAAATAGGAACATGATTGTCATTGACGTTTTTGCGGCAATTACACCGACCCGACATCTGTGTATATGCACGCAATGAGCGCATGATGTGCATATGCCGCTGAACAAGGAAGGCGCAGAAATAGCCTTGAAAGTCTTTACGACTCTCGCACATCCCCCGTGCTGATATTGCGTGTAACGACACAATACTCTAAGTCGCAGGACCAATTTCCCTGCTTGGTATTTAAGCAAGGTTTTACAAAACTACACTCCTGCGTGTGATGCCATGCCACTGCCAGCATAACATACAATTCCCTTTTCACAAATAAAACCTACAATGGCCATCTAGATTCTAGATTGTGACCTGACAACATAGTCAGCTAGTGAGTAGGCCCTACCTGCAACCTGTTTGTGCAGATTTCATAACAATCTGAATACTGTACCTGTAAACACTGCAAAGTTAGCAGGCGACCCAGAGTAAGGCTGTACATTAACGCTCCATTTATCAGCATCTAGTTTGAAAACTTCACGAGCTCTTTTCTGACATAGACGCTCCAGTTCGTCTATGTGCTCCGCACCACCATAATATCTGAATACAAGAAGGGATGTGAGTCAAGCGGAGTCAGAGTCTTAAAATTCTCTAACACTTATTGGAATCGCAGCTGGGAAACACATAGGCTGATGTCCAAACTAGTGAAAATGCACCGACTTTAACTTGAACTAAACATTCTCAAATGTCACCAAATACTACTGTTGCAGTGACAAAAGTTACTAAGTTTTACGCACAAGTGGACCTTCGCAAACTCTTATTTCTTCATGGAGTATAGAGTTTTTTCAAATTATGATTATAGTAAGTTCCACTTGGTAATAATAAAACTACACTGTAATTTCTGAGTAGATTTATAGGAATATCGGAGTTCTGTGATGTGAAGAAGTATTACGATTGAATATAATTATATTGAAGTATACTCGGGAATAATGGTCATTATAGAACTAAACAGTAATGAGCTTATAATTTTCAGAGTAGATTTACAGGCATACTGGAGTTCTGAGAAGGAATATATTACAATTGAATATTTTCATACTGAAATAAACTTGAATATTTTCGGTTGACACTCGTCAGGGGTAATCGTCAGCAACTAGTAGAGTATTGGAAAGAACATCGTATATAACAATCGTGTCACCAAATATGACATCACCGTCACTAAAATTTAAATAATGCAGGCCAACATATGGCTTAAACTCAATGTAGGCCTACTAATTTCCAGATTACACGCGTATTCCTTCTGTTGGCACAAACTAGCTGAAAAATTATGAGGATTTAGAATTGGCATATTGAAAATGTCTGGAGTCGCGGTTAACACAGATTTCAATCATACAACATACCGGACACCGGGATATCCTTCGGAGTATTTGTTGTTAAGGCAGGAGCCCAAGGCCTGTAATACTGCGGCACTGGCAAAGTTCTCAGACGCGATCAACTCCAAGCCGGACCGCTGTCGTTCCTTCTCCTTTCGTATAATCTTGAAGACCTCTTCGTCATTTTTCTCCAGCGAATCCTCAAGCCAAGCTTGATCTTGTTTTTCGCACATGATTGAAGGATACCGCAAACACCCAAACTATATACAGCTTATTAGATATGAAAGAACCTGTGCATTGAAAGAAAATTGAATAATATCTTCATATTGAAATAGACCCAAATATTTTCGTCTGACACTTGTTATGGGTGATCGTCATCAACTAGTGTTGGAGAATTGGAGCGAACATTGTATATTAACAATCGTATCACCACAGTAGAGAAGAAATTCAAACATTTCCCTTGAGTATTGAGACTCATTGATGCACATCAATGGTTGTGTAGGGCCAAAAAGCTGACTTGATAGAAGATAGGCCTTCAGTAGTCACTTTTTCATTTTGAGGAGGGTAGCCTATCCCTGTGACATTTTAGTTACGTGTCTCGATAGCTTGTTTTTGGTTTTTGAAATATTTTTTATTAGGTTCTTCAATGTGGGCTTCATGTAACGAAAGAACACGAAAGAAAATCATTTTAATGTATGGTACAGTGCAGACACATAGATAAGAGGAGGCAAAGATGAGACATTTTTTAAAATACAATATCTTGATTTACAGAATGATTCAATTCAACCATGCTGTTCCCACAATGCCATTCTATAGTTTTACCATGTAGACTGAGGCAGACAGGTTCGCGGTTGAACAGAAATATCCCAAAAATGGTATCTTTATAGCTCGAGTTAAGTTATGCTGATTCATGTTTGTAATGTCATGCCGACCATAATGCTCCATATCATGAAATGACATTAATGAAGTCCGTAGATTACGATATTTGCATGGTAGCCAAGCCATACACTTGCTTTTGAAAAGGCCTAGACAGGAAAGTTTTGATACCATTACCGGTACCATAGATATCTGAGTTGACCAGAAGGGACAGTCTGACAAGCCTCAGGTCATGAAAAGAATGGCTCACTCCCATTGTTGCTGGCTCCCGTAGACAATCTACTCTTGATCGCGTTTAACGTTACAAATGATTTGCAAATTCGTTCTGAAAGTGGATTAGTTCGTGGTCAATAAATTTATTTCGTTATGTTGTCAGTTGATGAATCTATTTGGGATAAACTGGTGCTGTAACAAGAATTGCTGGTGTGTCTCATCTTGGACCCAGAGTTTCTCATGTTACCCTCAACCTGGGGTAAGTTGAAGCGTTTGACCTACAATATTTGAAGCCCGAGAAATCCGGGAGTATGTTTCAATACAACTCAAAAGACAGGACTGAATAATACAGATCGCAGGCTTTCCATTGGTACCAAAATGGATGCTCGGAGAGCATTACTCTTTGAGTGGCGTTGAAATATCAAGAAGTGTCTCATCTTTGCCTCCTGTCCCTGCATGTGTCTTAGATGCTCCTGCACTAACACACCATTTTGGTCTTAATTGAAAGAATTTAGACAATCCAATCTTTACATCTGGGTTTTGCTGTTTAAACAGGGTATACAATTCTTCCACAGTACATAAAAGTAGACGTTTTTGTTGATACACATCCATTTTAACGATAACCCGATCTTCGATCCCTGGCAGCATCGTGCTATGTTCACTGTTTTCAAAAAACTTCACAACTTTTTGAATTGTTTCTTCTGAAAGCGTCTTTCCTTTTCGTGGTGGTGGCAAAGAACAAACTCCATTTTCTTTTTCTTGCTCTTTGGCATCTCTCGCCAACCTTTCACTGACTCCAAAAAATTCTGAGATCTTCTTCCTTGACCAATTTCCTGGAGCCATTGTTAGGACTTGAACTTTTTGAGCTCTTGTTGAACATGGATTATTGATTTTTTCTTTTATTTTTGATATGATACTTTTCAAAGCAGCTTCATTTTCATTTTCCACTTTATCCGTCTCAACATCTTCCGGAATCTCATCAACTTTTAAAACCTTGGCAAGCTTTGCTTTAACATTGAGATTCAATTTTTGTATTTTTCTTTTACCATATGATATTCTTCGATTTCGAGAAAGACCATGCAGCTTTACTGGAGATTCACCAACAGCATTAAGACTCTCATTCAGAGAAGATAATGAGGATTCTGCTTCAATTTGTGATTGGATTTCTTCCAACTCGCTGTCGCTACTAGCCGATGTATCAGGATTGTCTGGAAGCCTGTGTTCCAATTTTTTTCTGCAATTGCTGCACAGTTTCCTCCCCGGAATGACATTATAACTGCTGGCGTGATGTTCATTTTTTATATACCAGTCATAACTAATGACGCGAAGACTGGGGTTTTTGATAGGTCTTTTGTGGACTTTGAATACATCAGAGCAGGATTTATATGATGCAGAATAATGGTCAAGAAATTTATACTTGTGAAACGTGCAAACTGTACCAGTAGTTGAAAGATCAGTACTAGTATTGATGTCGCATTCTGCAGCAACCCTCATTCTCAGAAGCTCCTGTTCTTCATAATTTAGGTCATCCAGTGAAGTTAATTTTTGCTTTTGGGAATGGAACACCTTTTTGTCGCAACCACCTTCCAAAACAGCGCCTATACTACAAATATTCATACCCGCACTACAAATGCAACCTACTATGAACGCAAATATTTTTACAAGCAAAACAATTTTTCCAAGACTGTTCTACAACAAATTTTCCTAATGTTATGATTAGTAAGAATCCACTAATATTATACTCGAATTCAAAAGTCCTTTACAAGAGCTTTCCATTGATACCTTAGACCGAATAATACCACCTGGCCAGAAAGAGATACCCGCGATTGAAAATGATCTTAAGCATGAGTGATTTTTAAAGGTATGAACAAAATCAGGGATCAAACAAGGGGTAAAGTATCAAGTAGGGTATGTAAATGACCAAGTGTGAAAGAATCATCCTCAAGAACCCTAATTTGACGAAAATATGGTTAATTTACAATAAATCTTTGACATTTTTCGAACGGTGATAGCTTCTGTTCCAGTTTGTTTCCCAATTTTGATGAAGGTTATCGAAGTTCTCAAATCAGAAAATAAAGTTTTGTAAGGATACTAATTTTCATGATATTCCAAGAAAGTAGGTTAAATGGCCTGGATTAACTATAACATGGAATGACTCAATTTCACCAGATCCATACACCACAAGATTGCAGTACAACGAAAAGATAAGAAGGTGCAAAATGATGATGATTGATTGACACATAGGCCTGTATAGGGAATCGGTGTCCTGTGCTCACACTATGTTTTATTTTTTGATTATTTTTTATCAAATTACTTTGACTTGAAGAATCGTCACTGCTGACCTGATATATCAGGCAAAACGTACCGAGACTCCAGTAGGGCACATAGGGGGGGGGGGGCCAATAGGGGTGAGGACAGTGTCTACACCTGAATAGCTCCATCTATCACAGTGCTTCCCAGCATTTTATGGTCGCAGCCCAGTTTTTGATTTGAAGATGTTCCGTGGCTCACTTCAATATTTTGTAGACTGATCGCTTGAAACAAAGGTCAGCACATTTGCATCCCCACGCCACATTGAAAACCAGTGATATTCCATGAGTTTTGACCGTTATTGGTAATTTTTAAATGTCAAATGAAGCTTTGGTAATTTGCAAGGTTAGAACACCAACCTTATCAGATATATCCGGACACCTGTTTACTTAGTCTTCAAAAATTCAAATTTCTTGATGAAAATACAATCAGCATACCGAGCATAGTGACAGGAACAGTGTTGTGTTATTGCATGAAGTTTATTTCTGCTTCTCGGATACATAATTTTCGTCCCCCATTTCCCTTATCACATACATTTCGTTGTTACATGTAATTCACTGAATCTCCAATCTTAAATACAATCAAAACATTATCTTGTATAACGAATGGTAGAACACTAAAACAGTGCTACCGGTTTTTTAATGTGGGTTGTGTTCGACTCGATGACTTACCTGTCCCTTGCTATTATCATTGCTTATGTACGTTTTACTTTGTGGCTTCAAACAATAAACTTGCCCGTCTTCTATCTCGGTCGGAAACCTGTGACGAGTCGTGTTTACATTTCGCGCTCTTCAGCAACAACCACGTGACTAGATTCAGCAACGGATCCGGTGATTGCTGCATTCTGAGCGTGAGTATTGTGTGTGTGTGTGTGAGCAACTTATACTCGATACTTTCGAGGTTCAGCCTTTTTCGTAATACCGAATCGACGGTATTGTTCGTCAATTCTATTCTTAATTCCTTACTATCCTATCCTATCCTATTCGCGCTCTTCAGCAACAACCACGTGACTAGATTCAGCAACGGATCCGGTGATTGCTGCATTCTGAGCGTGAGTATTGTGTGTGTGTGTGTGAGCAACTTATACTCGATACTTTCGAGGTTCAGCCTTTTTCGTAATACCGAATCGACGGTATTGTTCGTCAATTCTATTCTTAATTCCTTACTATCCGGGTTCGTATGCTATATCTATCTGCAGAAGTACACAATTTGAGCCTGCTGTATTGATCAAAGTCCACCACACTTACCGGCATACAAAGCCTAACATCGTTTCACTGAATTCCAAATGCATATCCCGCACTACTACTACTAGGAAAGTTCGGCATACGCGCGTGCACGCACACTGCCGTCGCAAAGGTAAGCTAAGAGAGCTCATGTACCTTGCTACCGGCGGATTTAAGGAGGCCACCAGCGCTAACGAACACGCAGAGAACTGATGCTGATTTGGCGTGGTAATGATTTATATATGAATCGGATCACCGCTGGGTGGATCCTGTTGAAATTGCGCCCTCGATCGTCTGTTAACCAGTCGGACATCCCCTTTCGAACGTCGGAAGTGCCAATTTGGACAGTCATATAGTATACTTTGTAACGCAATCTTCGTGACGGCCCATGCTCTGCGAAAAGTCGATTTTGGCTCCAAGGTGTAATTTTTTCTCAGCGAGCCGCACGCCGAGCGCAAATTGACCTTATCCGGAGCGCGATAGATAATCCGGAACGGTTTCTGTGGCAAGAGTGGCGCCGGTTCCGTACAACGACAGACCATTTGGGTTATCTGTCGGCACCATTGGCGTCTAACACTGGGATAGTGGGATAGATACTCCGCCTAGACAGGGGTAGGTTGCCGAGGAGCGCTTCATCGTTTCGTTCGCCGCCCCTTTGCGTAAGATGGAGGTTTGGGTTACCGTTACTTGGTTTTCAGTGATTTTATTTCAAAGTGCACACTCAAAAAAATAAATTGTACAGGCTTTTAAGATGCTAATCTTCTGCTTAAGCGAAATGGTGAGTGTGGGGTTTGACGTATACAATATATCATGCAATGCACCAAGTTATCATTAGCAATGTTCGCGTTCTCCTTCAAGTAGGATTATCATTCACAAGTATATTACGCACATTTATCATTTTTATATATACACGTTTACATCAATTCGCGCGCGCGTATCTTTCATTCCTTTGGTTCGCGGGTTCGGTTTTCTCTGTTTGCGTTTATACGTTTTCGGATGCCTTCGGTTTGCGCTTCTATTTCTTCTGCATACTCATTTTGTATGTCCGGGTATATTTTCCATCTCCATATTTCGGTTTTGAGATCTATGTATGCTGGTATTGTCGTAGCGGCTGTTTTTCGAGCGCCCCTTCTATATCTTCCATAGTTGCGTATCACATTTCACAGAGTTGCATTTTTGTTATGTAGGGATTCTAGGCTACTGTTGATTTGCACTGATAATATCGGCTATGCATTTAACGTGGGGGTTTGATTATAATTATCTCACATTCACCCAGTCCTAACCGCAATCTTTGACTACAGTAAACCCTGTAATCATATCACAAAGTGAATGTCCGGAATTCGCCAAGCTAGTGCATCTGCATGAAGATGTCTGTATTCATGTCCGAGAAAGCCCTATCCACCTGATCAGGATATTCAGCCAACGGGCACAATAGTTCATAAGCACTACAAATCGGCAGTATGAAAAGCAATTTCATTTATTCATCAACGTCGCAATCTCATGAAAAATGCATGCTTGCATTCTTTCGAGTCAGGCCTATAATATTTTTCATAGAAATCGGCAATAAAGGCTTCAGGCTTGAATCCAAATTTCTGGTAGACTAGCATCGCCGGATTCGAAGCAGACACGTGAAGCGTCACATCCTTTCCCATGCAAGTCTGAAATTGAAATGTCCGACATTAGAAAGAGATATGGATGCCTTGCGCAGGACTGCACAGTGTATTGTTAACGTTACCATTCAAATGCACACTTCAAACACAAATCTAGTGGACAAATCCACTCACAACCTTGTTTCACTCATTATTAATGCTATTAGATGAATAATACCCTCTCATCTCGGAATGGGAAAACAATTTCGAGAGATAACAGACAAAGTTTTCTACATTGTACCACCTGCTCTCAACTCACGCACCAGAGTTTACAATTCTACCGAGCATTAGACCTACTTGTTGCATTTACACTGCCAGCGATTGGTGCCATGCAAACAAGAAGTGCTTACTAAAATCACATCGACTAGGATAATAGCAAGATACAAGAATGATACATGCCGACACAGCATTCTCAAGCTATCGTAAACACGGTTTAAGGTTTGTCGTGTTCGTTATTGCAAACCTGCAAAATAGTATGACCAGAGTGGTCCTACACACGAACTGATTAAATTCTACCGACGAATTGGTATTTTATTAAATCAGAAATTGGACGTAAATTTAGGACTGCATATAATTGTATGTAGTAGTCCAGTAGCACTGCTATTCAAGTAGAAGTGGAAGCAGGGTTGTAACCAAGTGACAAGGTTTCGACTCTCGAGTCATACGACTTGGTTCGAGTCATGCACAATGACTCGAGTAAAAGTCGAGTCAATACAAAAATTGACTCAAGTCGAGTCGAGACATATTATTTCGTATTTTGAGAAATTGACTCGAGTCGAGTCACCAAAAAATCGCGACTCGAGTATTTACAACCCTGAGTGAAAGTTCTCGAGTAAATACTTAGTAAAGGTAGATTCAGTCGAGAGGTCGAAAAATTTTGGCAGTTTATCGGAGGCGGTAACTTTCGAAATGGTAAGATGTGTCTTCGCGACAAATGCAAAATGGTTAAATGACACTTCTAATAGGCTGTCTTTGAAAAGGTATTTGAAGAGCTTCTTGGAGGTGCAGAAATTCAATATACAATTGGATAGTATATTCATATTGAAATGAACTCGAATATTTTCGGCTGACACTCGTCAGCAACTAGTAGAGAATTGGAAGGAACATTGTATATCAACAATCGTATCACAAAACATGACGTCACCAGCATGAAATTTCAAATGAGAGAGCGTTTAATGTAGGCTACTATTTTCAGGTGGTACACGAACTCCTTTTGTTGACAGAGTTTGGGTTGGTGTGTTTTGATAAAAGTCGACTCCAAGGCACACAAATGAAAGTGTGAACGGCCCCTCCCAACGACGCGAAATATGTCGTCTCGATAATTATTCACACTTCCATTTGTGTGCCTTGGAGTCGACTTTAATCAAAATACACCAACCCAAACTCTGTCAACAAAAGGAGTTCGTGTACCATCTGAAAATAGTACATTGAACGCTCTCTCGTTTGAAATTTCATGCTGGTGACGTCATATTTTGTGATACAATTGTTGATATACAATGTTCTTTCCAATTCTCTACTAGTTGCTGACGATAACACCTGACGAGTGTCAGCCGAAAATATTCGGGTTCATTTTAATATGAATATACTATTCAATGGAAAAGGTATTTATATACTGTGATACAAGAAGGCTATTCCATGCGGTTCTCGTGAAAATTTCACCAACAGAAGTGATTATAAACTCAAAATTAAAAGAAAAGTATTGTCTACTTTTTAAAATCCAATTTTCAAAAAGTGGTTTTTCGCTAAAACTGTCCCAGTAAAAGTGGTCCAAAAGCATGAGTACTTTGAAAAAGTAGAAGGACTTAGTTTCTGACCACACCTCTGGTCCCCAAAATATTGATTTTCATACCAACGGCTACATACCAGCCGACAACCATACCTGAATCAAATGATACAACATGAACGTTCCAATACCGGCACTTCTCCAGTCGGGGTGCACAAACAGAAACGTGATGTAGGCCTCATTGAAACTCACGTCCGGCACCATAAATCCGAAACCGATAACCATTTTCCTACAAAACAGACGGACATAAGCTTGTACATTTCATCGCAACCCACTTCGCGACACAGACCTATAAAGCGCCACCACGCTGAAATCCGGGTACTGCAAGGACTCCGTCATGTCGATTTCGGGCCAGAAGAAATGGTGACACAGAGAGTTGATGGAAGAGATGTGACATTTCCGGACGTAACAGTAATCGATAGGCGATTTTCGAAGGCTCCATTCGTCGGCCGAACTGCAGAGAAAAACAATGGAAAGTTTCCCCTATATATGCGATCGAAGCGTATTGATACCCGGAGGCTGTCGGTATCTAAGTACTTCTACTTTTTCAGAGTAATCAAGTAGGTCTTGGCTACTTGCAATACTTACATGGTTACAATTTTAGACTACTTCTACTCAACAGATTTCGGTTTTTAGGCAAAACTAGGCCCAGAAAACATACTTTGACATCAAAAACGGCTACTTAATCGCATGTGTCATTACCTCTTCTTGTGCGCCCTGATCTCCCGTAGCAGTCCGAGTTTCAGCGGGACGGAATCGTAATCTCTCCTGATGTACGGCCTCAGAACTCTGTATGAAAAATTGCTGAAAAAAGCTATTTCTATTTCTCGATATCCAATTTTCCGATACCTCTGTGTGTACGGGCTGACGATTGCTGGCGGCACCTCGTCGTCTCCACATCCGACCAGTTTTTGACGGAAACTTCGATAGCTGGCAGACTCTTGGGTAGCGGCGGAAAAGCCAACCTGAACAGGCACGACGATTTGAGTCATTTCATTGCAATCTTATTGAGTGAAAGGTGCAATTTTAACGAAGTAACAAGTGCATATTGTTAATTTAATCGCCGCAAGCATTTCGACTGGACCTGTCAGGAGCAAACGTCAGCAATACGGTGAATCATAATGTTGGTGTGACAGAATAAAAACAAAAACATACCATTAGTTGACAGGTGAGGTACAGTACTAGTGATGATACATAACAAAAGTAACACAACAAACTTGGAACTCGTTCTTACGGTGTATGACATTATGGTAAATGGTACTTGAATACTCAAAGCTTAATACTCGATTCGGAACGAATCGTCGGATTTTCCCAATCAGTGTGACCACATCGTGAAATACTATTCCGACACCGTTACCTGGAAGCGATCCAAAATGCGTAGCTGACCAGAGGCGTCCACGGGTGCACGGGCGCTATGTTCGCGCATTATCGACTTTGGCATTGCAGTCCCGGTAGCAACTAGATTCCTGACGAGCTCGTCGAAGCCAACGATCGGAAGATTCAACTCGCGTTTTTTCTAAATTTAACAAGGACCAAACTACAGATGAGCCGGAGACAAGTTAGTACGACCCGGAATGGGTGACGTTGACATGTCTAAACTCCTTCGACTGGGAGTAGAAACTGAAATCTCTGAAAAGTGCTCGAGCAGTTACAAATAGTAGCGCACGTTCAGCAGTTGATCGTCGATGGTTAGTGTAGTCGCGACTAACACAACATGATTAATGACACTACGAGTAGGAGCAATCTTCGAATAAATATATAGCCACACTGACACGGGGGCTGTTTCTACCAGACTCGTTCAAAATACTCATTTAGTTTGGTCAACTAACTATTGTTTGTTTGAGCAGTTCTAGTTCTAGTTGCAGATATTGAAAAGTTAGTAGTTCTAGCAGAAGATTTTGAAAATTCAGAAGTTGTAGTTACAAATTTGAGGAAAATATTAGTTGCCGAACAACTAGAAAGCACTTGTCGTTTTGCGTGAATCGAGATACCGGTTTTCTGTTCAATATTTTTTCTGCAGCAATTACTAGCTCAGATTCAACACTACAAAGAGTGGTGTAGCCAGCGGGTGGGATTTTGGAGTCGACATCTCTCCCATTTCATACTTGAAACCCCGTCCTCTTCAAATGTCGATTCTATTTCCGAAAAAAAAAAACATCAATGTTTTGCATATAAGAGAATGAAATCATACCATTTAATGGTGTGGGAACCCCTTTGCCAGAGGTGGGCAATTATCCTTCTAAGAATGAGAAGCAGGAATAATATATTCTGCAGTGTATTTAATTTAGAGGTCGTCAGTTCTAGTTGCGGAATTTTGAAAACTGAGTAATTTTTGCTTTAGTTCCAGTTGCGCATTTTGAAAAGTTGATAGTTCTAGTTTGAGTTGAGTTTTATAAATTGAGTGGTTCTAGTTCTAGTTGCGTTTTTTGAAAATACAGTAGCTTGTACAAGCCAGTATTTCACGCAGCCATTATACGACAATTGCACCCCTGAGAAGTGATGCAGACTTGTCCCCAAACTACTCGTAACTTCAAAATTCCAAGTGTGGAAGTAGGCTATGTAGCAGGGTTGTAACCGAGCAGTGGCGTCTCGTCCTATAGGGCAACTGGGGCATTGCCCCACCTAAAATTCTGTTCAATAACAATTTAACCATTTATAGACGCACAGCAATCAATATATACCGAGATCACAGCGAAACCCGCGTTCTTCTTGTGCTTTCGCTTGCAAACGCCCATACATAGCGAAGTCTCTGCGAAAATCGAATGCTCTTCTGTGTTTTCGCTTTGTGAATGCCTAGCCGGGGCTTGCCCCGGTAGCGCTCATAACAAGCTTTCACTATCTATTCTCTCAAAGCCGCGCACAATAAAGAAACGGTGATTTACTCTCTCCTATTCGTAAAATGGCCGAGCAACCGGGGCAAATATGCCTACTCGCCCCTAAGGTGTGATGTAACAATCGTATCTATATCTGAACTCGGTTACCGTAATATGCGTTGAGTCGACCTTTGCTGGTATAGGTCGATTTTGACGGTGTTTCGCACCATGATAATTCTTGAAACTTGGTATGATATGTTGTGAAGGTAGTATTTAACACTGCTCCAAGTTTTAGGCTTGCTACTTAAAGATAATGGTAGTAATTCCGTTTCCGAAGTTCAGTGTGTGCTGATCTATCATGTACATAGTACAGCAAACGGATTTTACTCAAAAGCCGGTATTGGTCTCCATTGATTTTGACGATGTTCTATACCGAGATCGGTCATGACATTTGGCACGGTAAGTGTTAGTATCGACCGATGTAACAAGTTTTAAGTTTGTCACTGAACTATGTGGGTGGTAATTTCGTTTCCAAAGTCGAGTAAGAGCTGACTCTTCATTTATCGCCAACAAATTTACGCAAAAGCCGTTATTGGTCTCTATTGATTTTAACGATGTTCCATACCTAGATCTGTCATGAGCTTTCACACGGTATGTCTTGATTTTAGTATCGAACGCGGTGCCAAGTCTTAAAGTTGACACTCAATGATTGAGGCAGTTATTTCGTTTTCGAGGTCGAGTATGGTAGAGATGCGCGCTGATCTGATACTTAGCCTACCTACGTCATTGCGGATCTCACGCAAAAGCCGGTGTCGGTCTGTGCTAATCTATAGTCTGCGTTCCATAACGAGATCGGTGATGATATTTCCAATGGTATATCTCGATGATCGCATGAAACAGCTAACCAAGATTCTCGGTTTGCATTCAAGTATTCGCATAATTTTATGTTCGCCAATGTCCATTTCACTGTGAAATTGTGGCCTTCAAACCATTTGCTTACAATCCCCTGTCAATTGCGATAGCTATTTCATTTTCGATGTCGGCTAACAGCTGATCATTCGATCAGCCTATTCCTCGATCTATTTTACTCAAAGTTCGGTGTTCGTCTGTTTGCATTGATTTTGACAGTGTACCATACTGGAATGGGTTATGAGATTACGTATGCTACTTCTCGATGATTTCTTGTAACAGTATACTAAGTTACGGCTTTTATTCATGTATTTATATATTAATATATTTTCCAACGGCGATTTCGCAGCAGACTTATAGACAGTGAGCCGTATGTGTTGTGTCACAGTCTCCAGTTTCAAGGCCAAAATGTCCTACGTTGTTCCGAGACCGAAGTTCCGAGGCTGCTGTCCTTAGTTCTTCAAAGACCATTCAAATTGATGTTCTGGATTCAATATGACAGGCCCAATCTATGAGATAACAATTGCGTATGTGTCCGAACTCGTTGACCTTTCCAGTTAGGCTTACGCAATCTCTCGAGTTCTAGTCATTGGAATTAGTCAGGTCAAGTCAAGTGCGAACATGAATCGTATTGAATCTTTATTCCGTACGTAGTTTACGCAGTTGCCTTTAGAGCGAAAATGAGAGGTCTAGAAGTTGTCCAGTCTATTGATCCAATCGTACGCCGGGTGCCTCCGCTTTGGTTGCCTATTATCACCTGGTCGTAACCAGAGATGGCCACAGTCCGGTTCAGGAGCAGGAGCAGGATTTCAATGTTTTTTTACCTGGCCGGACTGGATCCGGATTTCGAATTTGGGGTGACGGTCGGATTTTAGGGTCTATCGATTTGCGTAATCTATAACTCTACCATGAAATCAAAACGCATGCAACTAAGGATGACCTGATACTTGATTCGTGGCATAGGGACGATTCTTAGTTCACGTACATTTTGTAAAATAATCCTTTGATTAAAAATAAATGAATAAAACATTTGTTACCACACTTCAAGTCACGGCTCACCGGCAAACCTCTCGCGGCACCTACGTTAAAATCACTGTTGTCGGGAAATTCATGTGACCATCATAAAGTTACTTTTTTACGTTGGAAAACGCCATTGTGACGTCATGTTGATAAAAGTCGCTCGCAGCCCTTGCCCCACCACCCGATATTGTCACGAGCCGCCACTGTAACCGAGTCACAAGTCAATCCCACTTTTATAGTTTTGACTCGAGTCAAGTCGAGTCATTTTCAATTCACCACAGAGTCCAAGTCATCGAGCAGAGGTTCGAGTCCGAGTCATGATATTATGACTCGAGTCCGAGTCCAAGTCATTGTGTTGACTGCTAAGTTTCCAGCTAAAGTCTTGTTAAACCCACTTTTATAACTCTGTTTGGTTCGTATTTATAATATACTAATTTTCCTCACTTTTAACAGTTTCTGGTTGCATTTTAAAGTACCAGTACCAATAAATGAAATCCCGATAGGGTGGTTACTTTGCTATTTCTTGAAATTACAATGAAATGTCGGTCTTGGCCGTCTGAGTCTCGAGTCATATGACTTGGTTCGAATCATGGGCAATGACTCGAGTCCGAGTCGAGTCAATACACAGATCGACCCGAGTCGAGTCGAGTCATTTCCGCATTCTGAGAAAATGACTCGAGACAAGTCGAGTCATCAGAAAATCGTGACTAGAGTCTGACTCAAGTCGAGTCATGACCCGTGTCAGTACAACCCTGCTATGTAGTTTTTTTAAACAAAGAATCGTTCAACTAGAAGTGGAAGTCTAGAAAGACAATCGCTTGAGTAAGCAGAGCAAGTGCGCAAAACCGTACCAACCTGCCTCACTAACAGTTTCCGACGCAACCGATACGCGCTCGGGAATTTTTTCAAACCCGACCCGAACGATTCCAGCTTCTTCAGCAGACTGCATTCCTCGTACAAACTCATTTCCCGTAACCTTAAAAATTAGCCCATCCATATCTGACAGCACAAACAAGCTTACGAAAACCTCCGCTTACCCGGCGTTCTGATCCTCGTCTGTGCGAGTCGCCTTTACTTTGATCGATCTCCTCCTCACGGGGGAAAACGCAGACCGGGGACCCTCTGAAACACGATAGTTAATTAGGATTGAAACCACACAGCCAGATACGATTATGGCGAGCACCATCTGTCTTTCTATAGGTCTGAACTTCGGTCATTACGTTTCGACTCAAGCTGTGCTCTTCGCCTTCTCCTCTCGTCTTGGGGTGACTTTCATTCCTCTCATTTTGGCTAATTGTTTGACTTGCACCGACCAGTTTGGTCACGATATGGTCCCACATATTTCCGATCCTTTTTCTAGTTTCGCCTGTATTTCACAGTCTGATTGTGGCACGTTTCATTTTGTTTGCAATACCTTCACTGGGAAGACACGCAATACCAGGAAAAGGACTTTTGTCACAAAAATGAGGCCAGCGCAGTTACAGTTTTACAGATTGTATTCATCAAGGCTGAAGATCAAATTTGAGTCAATTCCAACCTGTAGAAGCATCGTCATCAGAGGATAAACGTCTTGGACTTACGGAATAAAAACGTCACCAATACCATTAGGATCAGATTTTATTCCGTGCCAAGGTGACACAAGCCATGACAGACCCAAGACCATTCAAGCACAACGCAAGAAATTCGTTTTTACGGTAAGAAAGCGATCACTGCAAGTCAGTCAGTCTCACGATCCCTCAACCACCAACTGATTACCTAAATGCGGCAAACTGAATACTTGCGAGTTGGAAAATCACCGGTACCGCTAAATCATTCTCGCTATTCCGTGGACTTCTAGAGGCCAGCAAACAGCAACATGGCATTTCTTTCGCAAGAAACCAAGCAATGAAAATAAAGTTACTGGTTTTTAACAGGACTTTGCCTTGCAGAAACTTCAGTATAATCACTTCTAACGCGTCTAATATATAAAGTAGCATTAAATGTTAAGTTTCCAATATTTGCTTCTGAGCTGCATACGTTTGTCGAATTACCTTTTTGAAGCTAACCATAAAGATCGAAAATCACTTTTCTAAATCATTCTCAGTTCTTAGTCTTGAAAATTTCGCATCAATCAAAACATGACCGTACCCTGTTCCTCTGCATCCTCCTCGTCCAACTGTTGTAAACCGAGTAACGGCGGGTCCGCTATTTCTTCTTTTGTCGACATCATTTCCTCCTAACAAAATACGCATTTTGCCTTAACGCCATACATGCCGGGGATCGTTAAAGCACATACCGGTATGCAGGGACTGCTGGGTGGCGAAGACACGGGGCTCACGCACCCCTTGAAGGACGGGGGTGACTTTTCTCGGTCCGCTTTGTCTTCGTTGCCGGCGTTTTCGGACTTGCATTGCTCCTGCTGAAAAAAAAATCGCTTTCGTCACGAAATAATACTATTCGAAAGGCACCGTTTATCGCCCTACCCTGAACTGTAAGAAAGCAATTGAATAGCGATTGATAACTTGTAACGGACACTGCAATTGGAGTACTCGACTTCTTGAATCCAAACTAGGTATAAATTGCAATGGTTCGAGTGGGGTAGTTAGAGACAATTTTGCTACTGGAAGTTATACTGCCCTTGCCAGCAAGAGATATATAGTATTCTGAATGAGAATATTTGTTTCGAGTGTCTTCCCTACGTGGTAGCCAAGTAATCTAGATTGGTCGTAACACAGCATCCAAAACATATACCACAAAGCAACGCGAGTTGGTGGAAACAACGTTTCTGTGATGTAATAATCCACCTACGGCATTTTCACAAAGCGCAATGAAATAGGCCCTGTCGAAAAAATATCACATTATCTTTAACGTGGCGTGTTACTTACGGTTAACACATTTTGGAATCAGGAAAGGAGAACGCTTTTTAAAAATCGTAAAAAAGTTACATTACCGGAATTGTAAACAGCTAATTTTAAAATAGTTGGCTGGAAATCTTGTTGTGTTAACTAAAAAAGGATATCATTCTAACTCGACTCCCGAATTACCCATTTATTAACAATACTGCTGTTGTGCTAAGTAAAAAAAGGTTATTTTTCAAGTCCTACTCTCCAATGACCCGCTCGAACGTCCTCATTACATATTCCACATCATTTATGGCGTTTTTTTAGCTGAGCCTGTCCATTAGCCTAGTTGTCAAAGCTGTGAAGGAGGACGAATTTCCACAAAAAAAGCACATCTAGGCGTCCTCGTAGGACATTTTTGATTTCCTGAAAAAGAGGACAAATCCTCCTAAAGGAGGATATACGGTAATCACTTTGATAAGACTCCCAAATTCCACGATTTTTTCCGAAACTTTGACTTTCGCTGCATCCGAGTCCAGTTTTTCATCGCAGTTTTACTACATTTTCTTCATTCGTACATCGAAAATGGTCGTCAGTTTGGTCTGATACTAATCAGTGCCTTGTGCGAAAGATAGAGTGATAATTTTGTTTCTGTACCGCAGCTTAGAGGGAACGTTGATAGTAACCCTAATGTTTTCTTTGTGGTTGCGGAAAGGTTGAGCAATACTCAAATACGCGACTCAAAACACTCAGGTATTTGATTTTGCCCGAAACGCATTGATACCCCGCGAAAGTCACCTGTGTGTTCATTTTCTGCTCTTTGGTTTGTGAAACGTTTGGGGTAGCAATTGACCTTTTTCTCGATCCTTCCCCTCTCGTCGCTGAAGGCGTCGCCATGTACGAAAGCTTGTTCTTGCGTAATTTCATTTCTGAAAATCACAGCAGCACCTCAGCTCAAGGACCGCTCCCAATTGACGCGATGATGTTTTTAAATTTGAAAAGATTAAAAAATCGTTCACGACATTGTATAAATGCGAGATATGCATATTATAGGGTAGAGTGAAAAAAGAAAAATTTGAATTTCAAAAAGTGCCACTGATATTTGGTCCCAAATCTCAAATGAATTACTTCTACCATGATTTCAGGTTCTTGCACCCTCTAGTAGCCATGCAATTTCACCAAACGAGCCGAAAATAGCTAATTTTGCCATATCGTGATAACCGCTTATGCTAGAAATTCAGAAGCAACATTTTTTTTATCTCACTTGGGAACCATAGAACTTTGTCTTGAAAATGTACTGAAAAAAGTTACAAGCATTGCATATCATTTGCAAGTCTGTCATTACTAAGTTATGTGTTGTTTGAATAAATTGGTTTTGCTTACAAAATTGATATCTGATTATAGGCCTCACAAGTTTTAGTATATTTTTCAATTCATATTAGGTGATGACAACTGCTGATATATACTGTTCTTTCGAATTTTATACTACTTGCTGGAGATTACCCCTTATGTGAAACAGCCAAAAAGATTCGGATTCATTTCAATACTATATTTTACCCGCGAAGGGAGAGTGTTCACTAAAACATCGCCGTTGGATGTGACTTTTAGATGCAGCAATCCTACGATTTCCAGTAATTACACCGTGTTGGCTACAGGAACAGGTCACGAAGTGACGCTAGAAAGCATGAGCAAGCAAAGATATTCAACTCGACACTGCTGCACTGGGACAGAAGAAGTATTACAAAAGAATATTACAAGAGGAACTTGAGAAGACTCTCTCAAATATTTTCAGCAGACACTCGTTAAGGGTAATCATCACAAACTAGTACATAGAAGCATTGTATATCAGCAACAGATACGACATCGCAGGCAAGAAAATTAGAATATTTTCTGGCAACAGGTGGCTTCAGGTTAATGTACCGTTATACAATATGCGCAATATACTAAATTATACAGAAACTACAACATAGCACAGACTACAAAACCGCAAGAGGAATTCAGCTCATTCAAGCAGGAGCACAATAATTGAAATTCAAACAAAGTGAGAGAAAATACCTTTGGCTCTAGCGGCAACAGTGCAGTGCGGGTCGTACTCCGGCGGTATGTTAGGATCAGTCAGCTTCCACCATCCAGACTCCTTGAAAAAGCCGTAACCGCTCGTAAACTGATGCGGGTTACCAGCCGACAAGGTCGCGGCGATCGTGTTCACCCAAGTGTTTGTTTTTTTCTTACTAATCAAAACGGAAAAATGCTTCACACTCATTACAGACCGCTTACAAGCGCCGTCTTACGTTGAGCCGAATAACGTTTCCCAATGTCTTTCGATGAATTCCACAACCACTTCCTTCCATTTGTGGAAGCCGTCCTTGCCGGGACTTGATTGCGCGATATTGTATAACGCGAGAGAAGCCACCGTGTTCCTGTCCATACACGGAGATAGGAATTGTCTCAAAATCTCAGCGGTGAGCACAGATCACAGAAAAGGACCTTATTTATTTGTTTCACTAGTACCCAGCGGGATCATTGTACGCTATTACATAAAGAGCTTCTTGGAGGTACAGAACTTCAATATACAATTGAATAGTATATTCATATTGAAATAAACCCGAATATTTTCGGCTGACACTCGTCAGGGGTAATCGTCAGCAACTAGTAGAGAATTGGAAAGAACATTGTATATCAACAATCGTATCACAAAATATGACGTCATCAGCATGAAATTTCAAACGAGAGAGCGTTCAATGTACTATTTTCAGGTGGTACACGAACTCCTTTTGTTGACAGAGTTTGGGTTGGTGTATTTTGATAAAAGTTGTATTACATAACTAGCTTTGCTAATACAGAATGCCATTTTTTCACTATCTCACTTCAAAACTATTTACTTTTCATATTCAATCTTTCTAGATAAATTTAGGGGTGTCAAACTTATGGCACATGATGTGACCATTGTAGGTGTCATTGTTCAAAGCCCAACATATCAAACCTTATAATTACCTATGTATACAGCGTTTAAGACTGTATGGAATTTACTTAAAAAAGGTTTACATCTCTCACGCATTTTCTCATCTCCTCACAGGTGTCAGTTTTACAGCGAAGAAGTCAACCTCAACTTTATTATGATAATACGTTCAATTCGAGTTAAATTCGCAACTTACATTAGATACTACATGAGTTTTGTAGCCTGACAAATTCTAATGATATAGGTTAAAATTGAATAACTAGCTTACAGGTTTTACATCAAACAGCTGTAGTATGTATGCAACTGTACAAGTAACTTTAGGCTACATTCAAGGCTACCGCACATTAAATTATACATGGCCCTTTGAATGCGGCCTTTATGCACGTGAAGAAGTATAACTAAGCCTGCTTCGTTATTTACCAGCTAGCTGCACCTATGTGTCCGTATATTCAAAAGAGAGTTAACACAAGTAATCATCTAGTAGCGATACAGGTCCGCAATCGAGTCATTACCATGTGAGTTTCATCCTAGCAAAGCTCTCCTCGCCATCGTCAGAACACCGGACGCATTTGAAATTGAAGTAGTTGTCGAAAATGATAGGAGACGGCGAGCCCGACAGAAGGCAACCTGAGTGCAGAGTGGACGATCAGAAAATAGAGATGAACGAAACATTCCAGGGTTGTTATGGATCGAGTCGTGACTCGACTAGATTTTTTGGTGACTCGACTCGAGTCATTATGCATGGCTCAAACCAAGTCATGTGACTCGAGACTAGGACGGCCAAGACAGAAATCTCATTGTAACTTCGTAGAATAGTAAAGTCACCAAATAATTGGTACCAGTATTCTGTCTATCAGTCTTGCTACTTGGAAAATGGGGTCAGAAAATGTTAGGACTGAGGAAGATTACGATATTATGAATGCGAGCAATTTTTGTATCACTCGAGCAGACTTGAAAAAAGTGGGTTGAACCGGATTGAACTCAAAACTGAGCAGTGAACACAACGACTTGAACTCGGATTCGAATTGCAATACCATGACTCGGACTCAACCCTCTACTCACCGACTCGGACCTGACTCGGTGGTGAATTGAGAATGACTTGACTCGAGTCAAAAATAGAAAAGCGAGATTGACTTGTGACTCGGAACCTTGTGACTAGGTTACAAATGTACCATGCAACTTCGAAATGTGTCACCTCGGATCTATCTGCAAAAAGTATGCGACGAACTCCTTATTGAAACTATATATTGGAGTAGGCCTACTTCTCAAACCATCATTACTTGAAGTCGTCTCGAAATGTCTTGGAAATTGCTACTCTACTTGAAACTGAGATGAAATTTTCAGCATTACGTCTAGTTGAGTACCCACGCTGATTAAGATCATAATTAGGGCGACTTTTTTTTACATGTCAAAAAAAGTCAAAATTAGGTCAAAATTGTTCACAAGGTTCAATATTTTTTGCAACCTGAATTTCGTTTGTATCGTGGATTTTGCACTGTCGGTGAACTTATCATCTGACATTTTACAGCTTGTAGCCTACCGTTGTAGATGGCCCATTGTCCGCTCATTGTGAATCATAAACACTCAAATGAAACAAATACATGGCGTTATGCTCAACATACCGCAATATCCCAACTTAAACAAGACTGCGTGGGCATTGCTTGGTTCTTATATCAAGAAACGCACGATGAAAAATTGTGATGTAGACACCATTGCCAGAATGAAGCAACACGGTTTGTCACTAGCATCCGAGAATGTAGAGAAGTATCTTCGTTGTACTATAAAAAATTTTCAATTCTTTCTACGATAATGCGTAATGTAACTACTGGAATTCTTCATGAGGCAAGATTTCGTTAAAATGTAGTTTTTTTTCGTGCCAAACTACTTCGTAAGGACAGACAGTTCCAACCAGAAATGAAGATAAGTAGCTCAGTTTTAACATTATGTGAAATTTGGTCAAAATTAAGATGTTCTTAGGTAAAATAATGTCAAAATTCTGATTTTTTAGGTCAAAATCTTCCGTTTCTAGGTAGAAAAAAATCGCCCTAATCCATAATCTTTGACTTGTCAGAGCATTTAAGACACCGCTGAAACCTTTTTTCAATAGTCACGCCACACAATTGCCATATTAATATAAAATTCGTATCAGTTCACAAAAACTCATACATACTGGAGTGCACCCATTTTCCACACATATCACAGTAGAAAACCGGCAGCCCCTCTTTCTCGCAATCGCAGTAACCACATTTCGCAGTCGCCTTCTCTGGAGTTTCTGTCAAATGTAAGACTCTCATAAAATATGGGAAACCCTCTTCGAATTTGAGTGGGCTAGCTTAAACTGACGATGTGCAACAACATTCACATTGATCATTTTATCGTAACAGTGCGCAACTGATGAATTAATACCAGTGTATTATTTGGGTTCAAATCGACTACCGGTAGGCCAATCTTATATACTCAATACAAACACCCCCAAACTATCATTTGTGATCAATGTGCATTGGTGCTACACCACCAGCATAAGCAACCCAATGTGTCATACCATGAGTTTCACTCAGAACATCAATCAGTGAATCGTCTGACATTATCACGTATCTACATAGGAGTAAATAATCATACCAACACCTGAAAAAAGCAACACAGATTGAAGATTAAATAGCTTAGCGCTAAAATTATATCACTACTGTGTGGATAATAAATAATACAATTGGCATTCAGACGGAATGAACATTGCGGGAATAAGTTGATGAGTTCGCTGTAAGAATTGCAAGAGCTGATATAACATGGCTTAAATTTCATTAGCAATGTAAAAATGAAAATGGGCTGGTGGAAATTATCGATTTATTATTTGGCACTAAGTGTAATAAAAAACCCATATGTTCTGCATTTGAACCCTCTTTCCCTTTTCCACTGTTGGGTCAAATGGACAGTCGATTAAACTTCGAGTCAACTCAACAGTATTGATATTTCTTTTCATGAATAGACGATTTATCATCACATTGAATCGACAAGAATGAAATTTGGTCACGGTATTTTCTCGCCTTGCTAGATATGTACCCTTGGTAGCCATTGGGGATATTCAAAGATACCTATCGCGGTAGCATATTCGTGAACAACGCGGAAATCTCAAAAATATCACTTCAGAGAGATCTATGATAACCTAGACCCCATTATTTCGGAATGAAATTTCAGAAAACCCAGACCCAGAACATACAGTAATTGAGGAATTTCCAACCGCCGCTCCACGTTCTTATAGTAAACGACCAATTTTTCACAAAATACAGTAGGATACAAATTTATAGACACAAAGTTCTAGTATAGGTGCTAAATTCCTCCCCTATGTAGGAGCTAACAGACAATTTGGCAACATGTAATATCCCCCGCATTTGTGATAGGGCTCCAGTGTAAATTGATACTGGATACACACGAGACACGACTTATTGAAGATGGAGCAATATTACAAAGACGAAAAATGGGAAGAGCGATCGAGGGTAATGGGTTAACACTCCCTTGTTTACAAATCATGTTTGTGGAATTTACAGACTATACAGTAAAAAAAAGAATATATTTTTCTCATTGAAGGAAACCCCCCATTCTCGCACAGTGCTAGCACTTTTGACTTGCTAATAGGGTTCAGTGCATTGAAAGAAGTACCAAAAGTACGTGCACCAATTCAACATGAATGAAGTTGACACAAGAAAAATCACGTGTGTAGCATGCGTAACCACTGTTAATGCTAACTAAAACACAGACTAAGGCTAAATCAAGCAATTTCAAGATTGAGAAGGAAAATGGCGTTTTAATTATACAGTATTTGGCTAAATACAGAAAATATAGCTGTCAGTAAAGGCAACTCTTATATCTGAACAACTTATACCAATACGCGTTTCACCCTCATACCAAATGTAATGAGAGGTACTATACATCCAAATTATGGTAAAAGCAAGTGAAGCAATAAATACATGTAATTCTGAAGACACACCAAAAAAGAGCAGCAGAAATCGAGAATCTGTTATTACCTACAATAATTAGGCAGTATAATAGTGCAGTAAAATAATGACAAAATCGCGAGGCATTACCACTACACTGATTACGATTGCACTAAAAGTCATCAGGAAAACCTGCAGTAACTTTACGCTAGATTAAAAACCAGAAAATAATTGAAGATTCGAAGTCGATGAAGGCATCAATTGCCGAAAGGGCAAATATCGGAGTGTCAGTGTCGTTTTAAATTGTCGTGCACGAGTAGATGCGAAATCTGGAACACAACAACCACTCTCAATCCATGTTCAAGCTGCACACAAGGACGGACTTACAATATGAAGCATTATTGTTGCATCTTTCAAACTGCAGATTGCGACTTTGGAGTTTGCTTGGCACGAAACGCCACCGCCGAATAGATCACACTTCCGATCACGCTATCAAAACAAGACGAAAATCAGTTGCAATCCCCTTCATTTCAAGTCTCAAATCACACCTGATGTTGACCCCGATAAAATTGATCCACGAAAACACGTAATCGCCGCCATAAAACATTCCAACGTATGTGATCAAGATATTTTTTAGGCATCCCACGACAGTGGTGGTCAAGGCAGAATTACAGGCGGTACACAGCGCGATGGAGTACATCAAGACTACCCTTTGAAAGGAAATGACAAATAATTACTAGGAAATAGGGCCTGCATACACATTCATGTTTACATTGGAAGGAATGGTTTACATCAAACATCAGTATCAATTTCCAAACGAGTTCCAAGATTTTGCAGCTTTTCAAGTGACTAGCCAGTTATTCCTAACAGCCAGACAATTTTACTTGCAAATTGCCAGGGATTTCAACAACCTACACACAAGCTTTCATTTAAGATTGAAGAGCTTCTTGGAGGTACAGAACTTCAATATACAATTGAATATTCAATATGAATATACTATTCCATTTAAGATTGAGAGAGAATTGGATAACCAGCCAATTTTCTCTCAACAGACATTATTCATACTTTTAGATGTTGATTAGACCAAGGTAAACATAGATACCGTACTTGTTTAAGACAGCCAAATACTCCATCATTACGATTGTCTTCTAGAACAAATGGTGATATATCAAATCAGTATCTGCCACATAATACACAACACAGCACATGAAATCATTCGGGTTGTACATGAAGTCATACATACCCCATAACGCATGATGTGAGAAACGGGATAACAAAATAGATACTGTCCCATCCAGGGTATTCGATGGCCTTCTGAAGATCCCCAGTGGCGTAAAGCAAAATCAACGAAGGTACTACCATAATCAGACAGTTGTAGTACGTGATTCCGTATTTTCCTAAATCCTGTCAAAAATCGTGTGCTAGTAAATCATTGCCCATTTTAAAGTGTGTTGCTAATTACTCGCCTTGGCATTCAGTAATTTCTTCATAAACACATTATTCAGAGCGGTGAAAACATCGTTGAACAGCACCATCGTATAGCCAACCAGTTCAAAAGCCAAGTCATCACTGAAGTGCAATTGTTGGTGATCAGTAGGGCGTTTTTTTTTTGACATGTCAAAATTTTGTCAAAATTGTAGCGTTAGGTCAAAATTTGTCAAAATTCTTCATGAAGTCAAAAAATTTTTGACGTCTGCACTGTTGGTGAACTTATAATTTGATATTTTACCGCCGTTAGCCTATTTTATAGGCCTACCGTTGTAAACGGCTAATCGTCTGCTCATTGTGAATCATAAACGGTCAAATAAAACAAATAATAGTTAGACATGGTGTTATGGTCAACGTACCGCAATATCCTAACTGAAGAAAGACTTCTTGTGCATTGCATCATTCTTATATTAAGAAGCGCATGATGAAAATTTGTGATGTAGACAACATTGTCAGAGTGAAGCAACACGGTGTGTCACCAGCACCAGCAGTGTACGCACAACTTAAGTGTTGTCAGCCAACAACTGCTGCTGTTGAACGTCCTTGGCAAGCTTCTTAGTAAGGACGTGCACTTTCTACCCAAGAATGTAGGAAAGTATCTCTCGTTGTACTACAAAATATTTTAATTATTTCTACCATAATACACAGGCCTATTGTAACCACTGGAATTCTTCATAGTGCCGGATTTCGTTAAAATATTGTTTTTTTTCATGCAAAAAGTTGCCTGTTTCTAGGCCAAAAACGCTTTTTCAGGCCAAACTACTTCGTTAGGACAGTCAGATCCAACCAGAAATGAAGATAAGTGGTACAATTTTAACATTATGTGGGAAAACACCTAATTTGCATACGTTAGGTCAAAATTTGGATTTTTTAAGGTCAAAATTTTCTTTCTTTTAGGTAAAAAAAAACGCCCTAGTGATCAGTAAGAATCGAGAAAAGCTACATCTGTATTTCAATAAAGAGCTAATCAAACTACATTGCAATCAAGAATTATGGGATTTTGCGTGAACAGAAAATTCTTTTGTCTGGAGAATTAGAAGAAATGCTTCTGGGAAATGTTAAAAAATCTTTTGTACAAAAAGTGGTTGACTAATTGCAATCCCAGTTCCCAGATGATGTAACACACAAGTCCAGGCGAATGTATCATGATTAGAATGACAACTGCCAAATTGTTACCGTGGTTCAACACTGTATAAATACTATATTATGAAAAGAAGTGGTCACCAAGGTATCAAGCTATATAGAAAATACCTTGCTGCAATTACAGATCCTCCAATCATCAAGCCAATTGTCATCATAATCACCGTATTCCTCTCTTGTCTGAATGTAACATACTTGTTGTAAACACATCTCTAACAAAATAATGGCCACTATAGGCCTACTCATTGCCAATGATTACAATCCAACTCCAATGAGCATATACAGTAAACAGTATAAAGTTTTAAACCCCACCTTCAAATAAAGATTTGAATAATATATTAACATTGAAAAACACTCCTCAGGGGTAATCGTCAGCAACTAGTAAACAGGCTTGTTGTGAACACAACTCTAACAAAATAATGGCCACTCTACTCATTACCAATGATTACAATCCAACTCCAATGAGCATATTCAGTAAACAGTATAAAGTTTTAAACCCCACCTTCAAATAAAGATTTGAATAATATATTAACATTGAAAAACACTCCTCAGGGGTAATCGTCAGCAACTAGTAAAGAATTGGAAAGAACATTGAATATCAATTTCAAATACATATTTTCAATTTCAATAAAGATTTACATCTCCTGCAGCACATAAGAAAGTATAGGATGTTGTGGTGATAACACCTTAAAATGTATGGTAGATAAATAGAATAAATAGAAGGTTGAGTAAGAAAAGAAAATTGACCTATAGGAATAAGTTACAGTGTAGCACAAGAAGCTGCTATATTTACTTATGCTCGTATAGGCCGATTCCATGGCATGCGTACAGCCCGGTAAGTAAACATTCTCATTTTTCCAAAGAAACATTAGGAACATTAGCAATATCTAGCATAGCCTATTATACCGGCACATTAAAAATATCAACCAATCGGTATACATAAGATTTAATTTCATACTATAGGCAACAGCCCGAAGTACTGCCATTGTGTAGGCATCGATAATTGGTTATACACTACCACACGTTTTTGAAAGTAACAGAATCACGGAATCAAGCACAAATAGTTCAGCTTACTTCAGAATGACGATTTCCAGGATCATGGTGAACAAAATTGAGAACCGTCGAAGTACAGTGAACATAGGTAAACTCAATGACTTTGTCCCGCCAAGTCCGGCAATCAAATTCGCTAGGTAAAGAAACGGAAGAGGAAATATCTGCAATTGAAAACAAAACCTTTTAGGCATCATTCGACAATAAACAAGAAAGAACAAAATCTAGTTGGAAATACTACTGAAATACAATCAACTATAGCCTCTGCTATATTCTTTTAATGTACCAACCAAAACAAACATTCACTCTTGTGGCACTCTATATCATAATACCAATATATTTATACTTTCTCAGCTAGCTAATACGAGGTATTAATGTATGAAATCCAACACACAAAAATATCAATTGAATAGAATATTCATATCAAAATGAACTGGAATGTTTTCGCCTGACACTCATCAGGGGTAGGCCTAATTGTCAGCAACTATAGTAGAGAATTGGGAAGAACATTGAATATCAACAATCGTATCACAAAATATGACGTAAACAGCATGGAATTTCGAATAATAGAGCGTTCAATGTACTATTTTGAGATGGTACAGGACTCCTTTTGCTGACACATCCTTGGCTAGTGTAATTTGATAAAAAGTTGACTCCAAGGCACACAAATGAAAGTGTGAACGTCATATTTTGTGATATGATTGTTGATATACAATGTTCTTTCCAATTCTCTACTAGTTGCTGACGATTACCCCTGACGAGTGTCAGCCGAAAATATTCGGGTTCATGTCAATATGAATATACTACACTACTACAGTATTCAATTGTATACTGAAGTTCTGTATCTATAAGAAGCTCTACAAAAACATCAGCGCATTACCAGTTTAATTTTACTTTGGTTTGAACCTTCCGAAATAAAAATATACAAACCTTTTGAGGTATGCGACTGTCGCAATCAGGAAAAGTGATAAAGCCAAGAGATTTGGCAAGTTGAAGTATGAAAACTGCTGCGATCATCTGACCGAATCCAAGAAATTGAGCGGACGGAAACCTGCAACCAACATACAATGTAATGCATATTTCAATTGCTCATACATATCAATATGCAACTAGTGGGTCGACAAAAGGTTCTGGTATGGTAATATTGACTTCCAACAGATGTGATGAATTCGAGTAAAATGACCAGCAGGCTGTTCAGTTCGAAAAAAAAGTTTCTACGAATCCCGGGGATTCACTGATTAAATTTCTAGATTACCTAAAATAAAACGCAACACACCACATTTGGCTCAATTCCTGGCAGTAGAAGCAAAAATAGTAATTTTTATTTTCAAATGTTGCTGTAAACCTCATGAAATTGTTGAGTTGTTTAAGAAAACAATACAAAACAAATTTGACACAATTCCAAGCCGTAAAAGCTAATTTATTTAAATTTTTCACTAATAATTCTGGGTTTCCCCACCGTCAATGCTATTTTTGCAAATTTAAAACTTTCAACTGCAGTAACTTCGCTTCTACTGGTTGGAATTGAGCAAAAATTGTTGAGTAATTCCCTGTCAACATGCAAATATTTTTTAAATCCGTCTCCACACCCCCTCAAGATTTTTCTCTAAATCTACATACAACTAAAGTATCTAGTTCTGAGTACAACCAAATTTATTTCGGACAATTTCGTTGAACGGCTCTCGAGTTATTGCAGTTTGAAAAATGATGATTTTGTGGTTACTCAACCATGAAATTTGGTAACACAAAACCTGTGTATGATTGTAACTGATATAGCTCAGAGGTTACGTAGAGTAAAGGTTTGAATGTTATTTAGCAATAATTGCTGGTACATGTTCTTCCCTTACCACGAATATCCCCGCTCTACAGTATTGGGTCAAGGTTCAAAACGCGATTTCAAAATTGGCATATGTTAAAATCGGTGATGCATAACGATATTTTTCAACTCATCTGGTGCAATTCTATTTAAACCAAAATTCACAAGCAAGGTGTCATTTGAAAGCTGTTTCCAACTAGAATGCACGAAACATAGTTTTATTATTGATATTTGACAGCAACATGGTTAAAAATATAATATGGTGCATAATGCAAAATAGGTCATTTTTTAATTAATTTTAATTATATTAATTCAGTGATTATCTGATTTTGCTATTATTCTACTCGTTATATGATAATGTGTTTCAGTAGATAATTATTGCCATGCTCAGAGAGTACCTTTATTTATTGCCTGTGCATTATGCTTGCAAGGGTGCTTCTGGGTTTACCGACTATCAGTAATTCGAGTCAACATCCAAATAATATTTCAATTCGTCTTCACACCCTCTCAGATTTCTCTGCAATATCATGTACAACTAAAGTACTCAATTCTGAGTAGAATAGAATATAATTAATATAACTTTATTGACCGGTTCTTGAGCAATTGCAGCAGTATGAAGAATGAGGATTTCGTGCTTACTCAACCATGAAATTTGCGTATAATTATAACTGCTAAAATCATACTTATACAGGCTGAAGGTAGTAATGCTCCTGTTTGGAATCGGTGTCCTGTGCTCACACTATATTTATTTTTTTAATTATTTTTTATTAAATTACTTTAACTTAAAATCATCGCTGCTCCGCTGATATATCAGGCAAAAAGGCCAGCGATTCCAATCAGGGTAATGCTGGTAAGCAATGATTGGTAATACATGTTCTTCACTCACTAGGAATTCCCCTCCGCATTACAGGATCAAGGTTCAAATCTTGATTTGAAAATTGACATACCAGTATGTTAAAATCAGTGATGCGTGACGATATTTCCGAACTCTCTGGCACGACTCTATCTAACTCAAAATTCATAAGTAAGGTGTCATATGAAAGCTGTTACCAATTAGAATCCATCAGACTTGGTTATAAATTGAATATAAGATTGGACCACGGTTAAAAATATACTTTGACACTTTATGCAGAACACGTCATGCACTATTTAGAGCGCATCTTTTCATTCAAGTTTTAGACAAGTGGCAGTCAAATATCACATGCAATACCATTTCAGCAATGTTCTACTCTTTCCAAGCTTCCATTTGACACCTTCCTCGAAAAAATCTGTTTAAATAGAATTACGCTAGGCGGAGTTGCATATTTGTTACGCATGGCTGATTTTGAAAACATGATGACTTTGAATTGACATTTGACCCCTAACCCCCATTAGTAAAGTTAAAAATTTAGGTCCATCACAATAAGCATTTACCAAAATATCTTACTACAGAAATTTAAGTCTGCCCGGCAGTAATTTGATCACTATAATGATAATTACAATTACACACAGGTTCCAAGCGGTATAGCGTCACGGCCGAGTGAGCACAAAATGTCATTTTTCAAATTGCAATAACTCTGTAACGAATTGTCCGATTTTCTTGAAACAAAGTTTGTTATGCACCAAATTTAATGCCTGATCGATGTGAAAATTTTCAATTTGATCTGAAATGGGTGTGGAGACGGGCGTTTGCATGTTGAGAGGGAATTACTCTGTTATGAACCGTTTTTTGGGGCAATTCAACAATTTTATGCGGTTGACAATAAAATTTGAAATTTATGTTTAGTAACAAATTAAAAAATTTCAAATGGCTCTGCGTTGGCTTTTACTGGTTGGAATGGTGCAAAATTTGGTTTGCAGAGTTTTTTTAAAGCAACCTAGCAATCTACTCCGTGAATCCCCGGAATCCAAAAGAAGAAAATTTTTTTGAACAACCCTAATGACCAGACTATATGATGATTTCTGAGTGCTACCAGCCGATAGAGCCAGTACGGGACCTGGAATCTCGGTACGTTCTGCCTGATATAACAGATGAGCAGCGCTGATTCTCCAAGTTGAGGTAATCTATTTAAAAAAAAATTTAAAAAAAGACATAGTGTGAGCAGTGAGCACAGGACACCGATTCCATACAGGGAGTACGGTAGCCTATCACTATCTAATCCCCAGTGGCCAACTACAATGCTATGTAGATGTAGGCTAGCGGCTGAGCTGTCCAGCACAATCCCAGGCAGGTATTCAAAGTCAATATTGATAGATATAAGAATTGAGAAAGTCCGTAAGACTATATATATATCTTACTTGTAATTTGTCAGCACGCTCTTATTCACAATCATAATTAGAATGGATGCTGTGCCATAAAACACTGCTGAGAGCACTTTCGCAGTGGTGGTCACCTTATTTCCATTATCCATTCTGCGTTTTATCTAAATTCACACAAAGTTATGAAATATCAAATTCTAAAAATGCAAGGTATGGCAATGAAGAGATGTCAATAATGATGGATATGCCCTGATGGTGTTAGAACAATAGACTTAGGAATACCTATCTAAGACTTCAATACGTTTGCGTTACCAGCATAGCAAGATATTATTGTATAAATAAAATGTAATGATAACGATGACCACGCACGCGCTGCATGCCTGCATCATCTGTATATTATGAATTCGATGTTTTTGTTTATAACCAACAACAACCGATTGAATGCACCCTCGCGCACTACCACAGCATGACACCAAAGGCCTAGCCTCCCTCGCCATTCTGATAGATCACGTTTCCAGTTGACGAGCTGACCTGGCTCGAACTCGAACTTCGCACACTGTGTTAGGTTCGGACTTCGGAGTTCGAAGCCTGACTGAAAAGAGATCACATATTTCCCGCTGGGTCTACTAAATTAAATAGTACCTACAACGCCGGTGTGGCACTGAGCCGGTGCGGTACCGCGGTAGTTCAGAATCGTTTTTATTCGGTATATTCATCGGATATGGATTTTAGACTATAGTGGTTTACACAAAATTTTGTTTGGTTTGATTTGGTTTGATTTTGAGATTTGATAGCATTTCAAAATAATATTGTAACAATCTGAGTCTATGTGGTAGGAATTAATAATGATATCTGCACATATTTATTGCGCTATGTGGAGAAGGATATAAAACAAGCAACAATTTTACATGATAAACTTATAAATCATATTCGGAGAGCATAACATTCGACTTATGAATAAAATATGGTGTGTGACAATGCGCACTAAGGGATTCATGCATATTAAGAGGTACAATTTTTTTTATTCTGGCAGAAATTTCAGTATGAAATGGAATCGTTGGCGTGCGGATTGTAGATTTTCTGTATGATCATGTATTAACAAACAGCTTGCCAAAAGTTTTACCTCTCTGTCGAATGTACTACGATGTCACTTGGTTCAAAAATGAGGGTAAGAGATATGTTTTTATTTTAATATTTGTTGATTTGTGTACGTTTCAACATGAGCATTCCTGGCTTCGCTGCCGACATTCTCATTCATTTTATCTCGTGTGATTTCTACAATGTTGTAAAGTTTTGATCGCTTCTTTCAAGAAAAAGCAGCACTTTTACCACTAAAATCTTGATACTGTGAAAATTGCGGTCAAAGAGACTCCAATGTCATACATCAAGTTATATCTGGTATTTGAAGAGCGATTTTGTGGTGGTACTGACATTAGTATAACCGGAATCCATCATTCTCATGTTCAAATATTGGTACTTCTTCGATGGCAGTCACAGATCGAAAAGTGGTCACCATGATCACCAATGAATGTTTTCCATGAACACGAACAAAAATTTATAAACGTCAAAATAAATTGTTTTTGTGTGCCTTTGGAGAGACGGATATTAGAGTTGGGGTCGGGGGTATTAGGGTGGGGGAAAAGGGAGATTGGAAGTGGGTTAAACCCCGGTTTGGGGTAATGTCACCCCAACTTTGAACCTAACCCACCTCCAACCCTTATATCCCCCTCCACAACCCCAATATCCCCTTCCCTAATATCCTTCCTCCCGCAACACTAATATCCCCCCTCCCACAACCATAATATCCGTCCTTCCACAACCCTAATATCCCCCCTTCCCCAACCCAAATATCCCCCCTCCCCCAACCCTAATAACCCCCATCCCGCAACCCTAATATCCCCCTCCCGCAACCCTAATATCCCTCCTCCCACAACCCTAATATCCCCCCTTCCCCAATCCTAATATCCCCCCTCCCACAACCCTAATATCCCCCTCCCACAACCCTAATATCCCCCCTTCCCCAACCCTAATATCCCCCTCCCACAACCCTAATAACCCCCATCCCGCAACCCTAATATCCCCCCAACCCTAATATCCCCCTCCCACAACCCTAATAACCCCTCCCGCAGCTCTAATATCCCCCTAACCCTCTCCAAATGCAAAAACAATATATTTTGACGTTTATAAATTTTTATTCGTGTTCATGGAAAACAATCATTGGTGATCATGATGAACACTTTTCGATCTCTGACTGCCATCGAAGAAGTGCCCAAATATTAATAACGGACTGTTCTCCATTCTCGTTTCCAATTTCTTTGCTAGTTGTAATTAAAACCATTATTTTCTTATAGGCAGGAGTAATAGAAGGTTGTAGAATGCCTGTCTTACGCGATCTCGAAGGACAACATGAATGGCGTAAGTACGGTTACTAGCTAGCATTCTGTAATCCACACAAATAACCTATCCACCTCAGATGAATGGCTTTCCAATATATTTGAATACAACACTTACATTTTAGATCTCGCTGAAATCCTGAGCATTCGCGAAATGGGAAATTCGCATGAATATTATGTACATTACATCGACTGTAAGTATGAATCCGATACGGGCTAGTTCTCTCCTATTTGTGGTACATGAAACACACTTGCATAAAATGCAAGTTTCTGTAAATTCCATGTCGTTATCCAACAGTCAACAAGCGTCTTGATGAATGGGTTACCGCCGAGAGGTTGGACACTTCAAAGATTCAATTTCCAAAGAAAGACACAAAATCTAACAAAAGAAACAATGATTCGCGCCACACCAGTCCTGATCGGGAGGTCATGGTAAGTATTGCTTCAATATGAAGTTGAAGTGGAAGTAGTCTGAAAACATAATTACTTTAGCAAGAAGTGAAAATTGGCAAAACCTACTCAAAGTACCGTACTCCAAAGAAGTAGTACTCCAAATCGATCTCTTCTTCCGACACATGCCACCTCTTTTTGTCGCCTGTCCTTTTATATTATCTTAATTTACTTTTCTTTCAGTGTACATGCCTCCTTTTTACATCGCCTAGGCCGAGGTGGGCGTCTGATTTCATTGACTACTCCAAGCCGTTTCGACACCTTCCTATCTTTTCTATTGTATCGCAGTCTTGTGGCGTTTCAAAATGATGAAATTGTTAATAATAAATTGAATGTGGGAGTAAGGTTTTTTTCAATTAGATATCCTAATAATTAGGGCAAGTTTTTGCAACTCTTTTTACAGCTTCCGGCAGCTTCCTAAATACTCGGAAGTTATGTAGAATGCTGTTTGAAGGAATCTTATAGTGCAACTTTCGTCCATTTTTTTCATGCAACTTTTTGCAAATTTTTCGATTTTTCATGAAAGTTTTTTCGATTTTTCATTCAACCAACTTCTTACTGGAAGTATTTGGCAGTATATGTAAATAGATCGCTGGATTACATCACTGACAATTTTGGTGAAATACACGACCAAATTCGACTGAAATACCGTAAATCAGCACTGAAGTAACTCTGTAACGGGTATTTCAGGAGCTGAGCCGGAAAGTTGACCTTGTTTTTTAGTCAACCAATGGAGAATGTGGAATTTTTTTATCTCGGGAGTGGAATTGGAAAGTTGAGCTTTTTTTTTCTTCAGTCAACCGTCCAAAATGTGGTCTTTTAGTGCAACTTTTGTAAAAAAATAAATACAACTTTTGTGAAAAATGAATGCAACTTTCCACGGATTTAACTGCAACAAAAACTTGCCCTACTAATAATCATTGTACATCATTGTCTCCTCTACATCACTATGGATTCGAAAGGTTCCTTCCATGTTTGCTACCAACTGATCCAGAGGTATTCCCTCACAATTTTTTTCAAACATGGACATTGTATAGAATACTGCACCGAACAGTGTGTCCTGTCCATAGCAAAGCTGTTGTGTAACACAGAACTCTTTCCGTATTTAGGACAGCAAGGTTGAGAATATCAATTGACAGTGTGTCCTGTCCATAGCAAAGCTGTTGTGTAACACAGAACTCTTTCTGTATTTAGGACAGCAAGGTTGAGAATATCAATTGCCGAATTTCGTCGTAAGACTATGCCGCAATTTTCAACTGAATGCTGTTTTCTAGGCAAACGGTGCTTCCCATCCTGCAAAGGTGGCGGCCGCCATCAAGAAAATCCCGAAAATTGGAAGGAAACGAAAAGCTGCCGATGCGGGAATGGATGAGGTATGTTCCAAGGCTTTATCAGAGTAGCGCACGATAGTGACTAAATCGCTGACAACAGGTTTGTCGATGGGTCTTGCCTCTGTAAGTTTCGTCCAAGGCCCTAATCCAAATCGCTAGTGCTGCCAGGGTAAACTTACAGACCGGACTTTGGCTGTGTGTTAGCTTGTGATTAGTGCCTGCCTGATATCAAGATTTCGAGCTGATTCCGATACCGCCGATATGCTAGGTTGTAACCAAGTCACAAGGTTCTGAGTCACAAGTCAATCTGACTCTTATAGGTTTGGCTCAAGTCAAGTCGAGTCATTTTCAATTGATTACTGAGTCCAAGTCAGCCAGTAGAGGGTCGAGTCCGAGTCATAGTGTTTTGACTTGGGTCCAAGTCATTATGTTCACTGTTCAGTTTTCAGTTCAGTCCGGTTCTACCCACTTTTTTGAACTCTATTCGAGTGATATAGACTAGCGCGCATTGATAATATAGTACATTTCCTCAGTCTTAACAGTTTCTGGCCCTAATCTTCAAGTACCTGGACTGATAGACGAAATACCGATAATTGGGTAACTTTACTATTCTTCGAAGTTGCAATGAAATGTATGTCTTGGCCATCCTAGTCTCGAGACATATGACTTGGTTCAAGTCATGCACATTGACTCAAGTACGGTACGTATTGACTCGAGTCTAGTCATTTTACGCACTTGAAAAAATGACTTCAGTCAAATTGAGTCACCAAAAAATTGCGACTGGAGTTGAGTCATGACTCGAGTCATTACAACCCTACCGATATGAAAATGTGACACATATATTGACTAGAACAGTGGTTCCCAACGTGGGCGATTTGGCGGTCTAGGGGGGCGAAAATGACGAAGGGGGCGACGGTGGGCGAAAATAGCGAAGGGGGCAAAAGTTACAAAAGTGTCAAATTAGGCTTCGAGCCGAAAAGTTGATCTTTTTTTTTTTTAGTCAACCCACCGGTGATTATAGTTTGTATGCCCAATTTTCGGTACACAAAATTTGGGGGGCGATGATCGGTGTTGAGCTTGAAAAGGGGGCGATGGGTCGAAAAAGGTTGGGAACCACTGGACTAGAACTTTCAATTAGTGACAGTACGGACAGTCGGACACCTAAAAATCTGGAAAATGCACCACTCCAAAACATTGATTAATCTCTTTTCTTCAAACATGGAGTCAAATCGTCGCGATCTCTAGTGCTTGACTGCGGCCTGCTGAAAAATTCCAGTTCATGTTATTTCAGGATTCGCAGGAGTCGTCAGACAACGCCCCGAGACAAACCGGCAGCATGACAGTCCACGTGAAGGAGGACAAGATCAGCAGGATAAAAAATATTCACACCATCGGTAGGCCGTGACGAGTTGACGTTCATGAGAGTATGTGACATACACACGGTGCTTTATAGAGGTCGGAAAATTTCGATTGAAACCCTGGTATTTCTCGCCTTATCCCGTGGAGCTGACGTCGTATCCGGTGGTTTTCCTTTGCGAGTGGTGCCTGAAGTACGTGAAAAGTCTGTCGTGTCTCAGAAGACATCTGGTGAGTATGGGAAATTGTAGTTTAATCAGAGACGGTCACAGTACCGGTAGAAGTAGAAGTAACATTGTCGATTACTAGTGGAGTAGTTAGAAGCAATGATTTCCAAGTAAGTAGAAAAGTCGGTATTCCAGGTCTGAAAATCGCTAAGTGGAAGTAGTAAAATAAAATCGTATCTACTGAGTAAGTAGTTGGAGTATATGTAGAAGCAGTGTTTTCCAAGTAAGTATTCTAGGCCCAGTGTTGCTAGAGCATTAGTAGTAGTATTTGAGTACTGACCGACCACCTTTGAGTTTGTTACAATGTCTTTGTGTCTGTGTTGCGTTAGCGGTACTAGACTTGGCTGGGTCAGTAGTAGACTGCGGACCTTTGAGAGTTGTATCGCGTTTGTGAACAGGGAACGGATTTGTGACGTCATCATAGACCGGAAATATTTGCGTGTCTTGAATTTCCCTTAGTGTTTTCGCTCTGCTGCGAAAATGAACGGTTCGCCCGGTTTTTTAGACGAAGTGTCAGCTGAAATATCCGCCCGGGAACGAAATCTATCGGAAGGGTAACATTTCCTTCTTTGAAATCGACGGCAGGAAGAATAAGGTTTGAAAAATTGATCTTGACTGATTTTTTGTTCGTCACCTCTACCGTGTTGCTGCGTGATTTCACGTAGAACAGTGGTCCGTAACGTTTACTAACCCGGCGAAGCCTTACTACTAATCTGCAAGGTTTTGGCGAACTCCTAGTCACATAAACTAAATGTAATACATTACTACAGAATACCAGTACACGAAACTAGAACCGCACGGTGTCACTGTTGAGCTAAAATGTTTAATCGGTATTGCCGTGTGAAGCACCTTCAGCCGCTGCCGTCGAGTTTCAAGCATTCGTAGATTATATTTTGCTGAGGCCTACTTCAAATGCACATCAATCTCTTATTCATTTCCCTTTATGTTTGAACAGACTCTTGGAGGTACTGAACTTCAATATACAATTGAGTAATACATTAATATTGAAATAAACCCGAATATTTCCGACTGACACTCGTCAGGGGTAATCGTCAGCAACTAGTAGAGAATTGGTAAGAATTTTGTATATCAACGATCGCATCCCTAAATATGATGTCACAGTCTTGGAAATTCGAATAATCGAGGCGAACAGAGGGCTTAAGCTCAATATATGTATAAGTATTAGTCCTGGTATTTTCAGAGTTACGCACAAAACCTCTGTCTGCTTGCGAAATGCTTTCTCGACCACAAGACCCTGTACTACGACACGGACCCGTTTCTTTTCTACGTGATGACGGAATACGACGCGAAAGGATGCCATTTAGTCGGCTATTTCTCGAAGGTAAGCCTGCATTTGTGAACGACTTAGCTGTAGCTTTGGTGAAGCAGCTACGATTTCAATCTCTAGGAAAAAGAGTCGACTGAAGACTATAACGTCGCGTGTATTCTGACTCTGCCACCCTTTCAGCGGAAGGGCTTCGGCAAACTTTTAATCGAATTCAGTGAGTTGATGGTTATTCTGTTGCATGTATACACCGTTGAATAATATATTCATATTTCAATAAACCCGAACATTTTCGGCTGGCATTCAAAAATATTGGGGTTTATTTCAATTTGAATATATTATTCCCTTGCATGCTGAAGTTCGGTACCTCCAAGAAGCTATTCAATTATATGTAGGCTACCAGTCCGTAAAATTTGTTTCGAAATAAACGATTTGAACAACAGCTGTAGACAATGATGTTGGTATAGCCAAGTAAAGATCCACTATTTGCCCCCGTGAATATGCCGACGGTAGAAGTGTCGTAATGGGAGGTGGTCAGTAACTAAGTAATTGTACTTTATCCGGAGTGCCTATGCCTATTTTCACCGCTGCTGAACAGTTATCTTCAATTCACAACTTGGTCTACAATGCTTACTTTTTCACTTACTCAGATATCGCAATTTCTACTTGTACTAAGTATAAATTTTCGGCGTTACTTCTGCTTCCATACTAACTAATTTAGGGATGGTGTGAACATTGAGGTTCACGTTCGCGTTCAATGTGTGTTAACCTCGGAAATTGGGAGGTTTGCGTTCACAAACGAGCCTTGGTAGGTTCTGCACTGTGAACCTTTTTCATATATTGCGATTTTCACGTCATTATAACATATTTGGATGAAAATCTTTCCTTCTAACCTTCACCAATAAACGAGCATGCACCTTGCCTTACTAATTTTTTTATTCGTTTAGTTATATTCACCCTTCCGTTTGTGAATATTTAGTGACTCTGCTGTGAGCTTGGCCAGCAATAACAATTGTTATCAATGATTGACATTAATGAAATTGATATAAAAAATGCATCTTTGTCTAATGTAAAAAGTACATCAGGCGTGTACGGGATCTATCTTGATTTGATATGTTTCTTGCATCATAAAAGAACAAATCCGACCGATTGGGGTGTTGGCTACAGCATAACATATTTTTGAGGTAACGTCTGTTGCAAGTAAATAAACCGGTATTTCACCCTCATCAATATCAACGTAGCAATAGTTTGACGCTTTAAGAATACATTGTCCGGTCTAGCCTGGGCCGTTATGACGTAAGCCTATATTCGCTTGCAAGCCCTCGTCGAAATTGTTGGCAAAGCGACGGACAATATTAATTTTATGGAAGTGTTATAGCTTCAGTTGATACATTTGGGGATGCTTATATAGTAAGCTTTTACTCGAGTATTGTGTCATCGCTAGGTATCGTGTTCATTAATATATGACTTAACGTGATGTAGGGTTGGAATTAGCAATATAACGTGACGTCACAGGTTCACGTTCACGTACATGCTCGCACGAACCAGAAACTTTCGGGGGTTCGCACCATCCCTACTGCGGTCACTTTGGTTACTTTGGGTTTTTTGTGTTGATTTGCATATTTTTTCTCGGCATGCCCCGGCCCCTAGAGCGTAGCTATAAATAGTGAAGTGAAGAGGCGAAATATTTTCGACAATCACACCTACTTGACTGTCGTGACGACAATGGCCGCTTACTGCGTCGTTGACTCGCCCTTGATTCTGCCTTGAAAATATAGAGTATCAAGTTTACTACTATAAATAGCGCGCTGCAGCTGTGCTTTTCAATTCTGGAAACTGAACGATTCCGTGACCCAGTTCGTCGATATGCTTTAGCCGCGCACGACAATCATGAGATCGTGGTTACGGCTGGGCACAATGATTCGAGTACTCGAATCTGAATCGAGTATTAATTTTAATGATTCGACACTTGTAGTAAAAGACGTTTTTTCCGAGTACTGAAGTTATAAGTTCCTCGCAACTGAAAGTTAATTTACTAACGAGAATAATAGTTTTGATACTATTTTCCACTGAGAAAGCCTTGAAACCTTGATTAGCCGTGTCGCAACATACGAGACATAGTACAAAGTTACGAACGTTACTGGAAATAACGCATTTCCGAAGTCATGATCATCCCACAACATTGTCAAGAAGTGCAATGAAATCGGTATGGTCGAAAGAATACCAAAGTATCTTTACTGTGAGGGATAACAGGCATTATGTTCTTTGTGGTGGCATAAAAGGTACCTATTGGAACTTTGACGTAGCACATTCAGTTTTGACGTCATAATGAGTGATACTCGAATACTCGACTCGAAGCGTAATAGGCGATTCAGAATCGAATCACTTATGCACTCGAATTTGCCCAGTCTTAATCGTGGCTATGTAATTCTAATCGATAGCGGCCATTGTGGTCTCACAGGGATGGATAACTTGATCATTGTAGTTGTCTAATGAGGCTAATTTGTGATATGTTAATATGCTCTAATTCTACGCTACGTAGGAGAACTATGGCGCGAAACGAGCCAAGCTTGCTGTACAGACATTTGCCGTTCTCGTGCTTACGATAATGGACCATGACTTGATACGAACTTAACTTGATTTTAGTTTCATTTCTTTCTATTTACGAATTGTATTCAATTTCAGTAATTCGGTAGTTGTAATCATTATCTATTTTGGAAAGGCAGAAAATTTTCCAGTTGTTTAACGGTGGCTTTGGCCGCCCACGACCATCACGAAATCGTGGTAATCTAATTCGACAGCACTATTGTGGTCTCACACGCCTAGGATGGCGCGTTTGATTAGCTATCATCGCTAGCGATATGCAGACTAATGATCCAGGTGCAAGAGGTGTCTGCGTTATTCCACCAATTAACTCTACGCCGCCTACAATCAGGCGCGGAGATAGCCTCCAGGAACGCATCGTTATCGATCGCCCACGCGCAGAATTAGCGACGCCTTTGCTTTTTCACGGTCGCGCTAATGCACCAATCGTTTCGGTATTTCCGCAGGCTATGCACTTTCGAAAATCGAAGGTAAAACCGGCACGCCGGAGAAGCCCCTGTCGGATTTGGGCCTGCTCTCGTACCGATCGTACTGGACCAACGCGATACTGGACATTATCGTGAATCTGAAGCCGGACAACGGGCAGGAGAGGCCGCAAATTACGATCAAGTACGACGCTGTTTCGATCCGAATTGTAGACGATACGTTGTTACCGAAACAACTATCATTTGCCTCGAGATTCGAGGATGCTTAAAGAGTTTGCATCCTTGCAAGTCTCGTCAAGTGATAATGATGATAGACTAGGGACATGCTATTCCCGCAGAAGATTTGCTAAATTATAAACATATAATCCTAAATACATCCGAAGAAATAATGCAACCAAGGGTTGGTGAACTGCGCCACCGGGCACGCAAGCTGTTAATATGTACACTAGGGCTCTTCAAAAATGACTTTTTTCTCAAATCGTACTGGCTACTTAATAAAATTGTTAGGTTACCTAATTTAAGCCTACACACCAAATTTGGTTCAATTCCAACCAGTAGCCGCATTGCTACAGGAGAAGAAAGTTTCTATTTATTATATAAAAATGAACAACAAAAAATTTGAAAATTTTCTGTTCACCCCATGAAAGTGTTAGGTTGTCTATAGAAACGATGTTCATCAAATTTGGTTCAATTTCAACCAGTGGAAGCGTAGTTATAGCCGTCGAAAAATTTGGATTATGAATAAAATAGTATTTACGGTGACCAATTCTTTAATTATTTATTATAGTCGTGCCCACCGTAAATACTATTATATTCAAATCCAAATTTTTAGACGGCTGTAACTCCGCTCCCACTGGTTGGAATTGAACCAAATTTGGTGAACATCGTTTCTATAGACAACCTAACACTTTCATGAAGTGAACAGAAAATTTTCAAATTTTTTGTTGTTCATTTTTATATAATAAATAGAAACTTTCTTCTCCTGTAGCAATGCGGCTACTGGTTGGAATTGAACCAAATTTGGTGTGTCGGCTTAAATTAGGTAACCTAACAATTTTATCAAGTAGCCAGTACGATTTGAGAAAAAAAGTCATTTTGAAGAGCCCTAATGTACACTTGTACAGTACATATAGTACATTTAACAAGCGTCACTTTTACGTGTGAAATCGTCAAAGGCAGTACGCAAAATAGTCATCGCGGTAATTGCTAAATGCATTTTCAAACTTGTACCTAATTGTAGAGTCATTACTCATTTGCGCTGTTGGCGATGACGCATCTCGCAATTCCGAAAGACGCCCGCATCCGATTAACTGCTCAATGCGTGCGACTTCACGACCGAATCCACTATTCGCAACTACTTACCAGAGGGTGTCGTTGGTACTCACCTGGAAGAGGCGATTTTCAGTTCAGTAAAAAATAGAGTGTGCAAATGAATGGTGCATTCATATTGGAATAAACCCGAATATTTTCGGCTGACAATTGTCAGGGTTAATCGTCAGCAACCATTAGAGAATTGAGTAGGACGTAGGAAATTTTTTGCTTGTCCGTGTACAAACTGTACAATCGCCTGGCTCTCGAGGCTACAAAGTAGGACGAATTGCTAAGAAGGAGGACATTTAGGCGTCCTCGGAGGAAATTTTCGATTTCTTGAAAAAGGATGACAAATCCTCCTGAAGGAAGACGTATAGTAACCCTACCTTAAGCCTCAAGCTTAATGGTGACTGCAAACTGCACTTTTGTACCTACGAGGGTGTCTTCAAAAGAGGAAGTATTCTAGGCCTGGGTTTGCCAAAAAAAACGAATATTGTTAAATAGAATTGAAAGTAGTAACTAATTAAGTAGTGCAAGAAGGCAAAAGCGAATACTTTTCAGGATTTTTACTATCTAATTCCATTTAAAGTAGTTTTGACACGTCTTTTAATGCTTTAATTTTAGTAGAAACCTCTATTGCCATGTGAGTAGCAATGCTGACTGCATCCGCCCACACTCAGTGCCCCAGTATCCTCAACTAGCCGCTTTTTCTTACAGCGAGATATGCGAGAAGACGAGCGTCAAGAAAGAAGACGTGATATCGTCGCTACAGCATCTCAACCTTATCAACTACTACAAGGGCCAGTACATCGTCACGCTCTCGGACGAAGTGATAGACGGTCACAAGCGGGCGATGGCCAAGAGGAAAATGAGGATCGACCCAAAGTGCCTGCAGTGGACCCCGAAAGACTGGAGCAAGAGGGGCAAATGGTGAGGCTAGCTTGCGTGACGTCACTGAAGATATTATGTCACAGTACGCGGAGAGACGAGGATGTCGGCCCGTTCTGTTCTCGGCCTTCGTGGATATGCCATGCGGAATTTCAACACCGGCGGCTGTGTTTTGATCTGTGCGTTCGCAATCGGACGTTTATAGTACAGTAGGGTTGTTCAAAAATTACATTGTTTTCAAATTTTACTGTGAAATTATTAGGTATGCCTAAAAAACGCTGCACGTCACATTTGGCTCAATTGCAACCATTGGAGGCGAAATTATTACCGTAGATTCGAAAATTTAGGATTTTAAATTCGAACGTTTAGCTGTGTCGGAAAGGTGTTGCGCAGTCTGTATGAACGAGAAGCGATGCTGAAAAAAGTTGTTTTTGAACAACCTTAGTCCACGGTGTTCACTTTACACCCCGACAGGAATATGTAAGCCTAAGGAGTATGCGTCGTCTATCACGATCTCTGATCATGAATTAAATGCATAGATGCAATCTCTTATGCGAGTGGTTCTTCGTCTGGTTTAAGCGAGTCAGTCTCGGGTTCCGTGTAGGTCATGCCTCTGAGAAAAGCATGCCGCATGCTAGAAGGTTTACCAATATATTCCGTAGTGGTTGCAATTGCCGTTCGCAATGTAACGACTATTATCAATATGGAACAGATGCATGTGCAGTGCATCAATATTATGATATTAAATCCGAAAACGAATGTTTTGTGAGCGTGGCTAGTGGTATTCGGATCTTGCTGTGATGTATGTCTTCAGGTTAGAGTTCCGAGTTCAGTTAGCGTTGGGCATTATTTTGGAAGTCTGAAAAGAGGACACTTTTTCAGAGAGAGAGAGAGTCTTTATTTTTATCCAACCAAAATACATAACACATTGCAGTGATGGTTGTACAGAAAATATGCATATGCATGCACAAGCACAGTATTCGGTATAAGATAGGAATGATCGATAAGACCGTGAAGGTCATCTAGTCTGATCACACCAGCATCAAACAGGTACACTTGACTCTAAACACTCTGGCTGTAAAAAATGTTGGTTAAAAAAGGAAAATAGAAGAAAAATTAAACAATGGTAGAAAATGATCAATGAAGCAATGTATAGGCGAGGTAGGGCAACAGCGTTAGTAGTATAACGTCAAGAGGTGATCAAGTAGGTCTTTTTTGAATCTATAATAAGGCAATTCACGGATATGTGGTGGTAATGCATTCCAGATAATAGGTCCCGAGTAGTCGATAGATCTCTTAATAAGGTTGCTATTGGGTGGGGGTAAGTAGATATTTCCTTTTGACGAGGATCTCGTGTAATGGGAGTGGATATTTTTAGCAGGTATGAAAAAGTCATCAAATATAGGAGAAAAACTATTGGAAAAATATTTGTGGATGAATTTTGATACTTCGAAGCGATATAGTTCGTCAACTCGCAAAATTCGATGCTTACGGTAGTAACGCGATAGTTTGGTACGTAAAGGTACAGATGAGATCAGCCGTATCGCACGGTTTTGCAGGGTTCAAATTCTGCACAAAAATGTTGTGCATTCGTTTTCCCATACTACGATTCCATATTGCAGGTGAGAGTGGAAAAGAGAGAAGTAGATAGTTCGTAGTATTGATCTGGAAACCAAAGATTGCAGACGGGTTATTATTCCCACACACCGAGCTAGTTTTGATATTGTGCATTCAATATGCTGCTTCCAAGACATTTTGGCATCAATGGTGACGCCGAGATATTTTGTCGAGTCACATATGGAGATTTGTTTATGACTGATGTTCATTGTTCACAGTGAAAATATGATTGGCTTTATTTAAAAGGAGCATCTCGGCCTTATCTGCATTCAAACTCAGTTTGTTTGCTTGCATCCGTCTCGACACTTTTGGGAGTTCCCTATTTACAGATGCATGCAAATCATCGACAGTGTTGGGGGTTATGAAGAGGTGAGTATCATCAGCAAATAGGGTTGTGCGGAATAAAGATGCATTAACAATGTCGTTAATATAAATGAGGAAAAAAGTCGATCCAAGGACTGACCCTTGTGGCACTCCACAAGTTATATCGCTGGTAGTCGTTCTTAATGTCCCCAGTTTAACAAATTGTTTGCGGTTTGCCAGGTAGCTTTCAAGTAGAGTTGCTGCAATACCCCTGATTCCATAGTGTTCCAGCTTGTATCTTAAGATTCGGTGGTCAACTGTGTCGAAAGCTTTGCGGAGGTCGATAAAAATGCTGCAGCCACTTCAAAATTTTCAGACTTGCAAAACCGGAGGAAAATCATGAAAAATGTATGGTAACGTATGGTAACCCTACATTATGGTACAAGCGAAAAAACTGTGGTACCTGACTACCATAACCTCAGACTTGCATCACTGTATAAATCAAATACAACATTTTAAGGTAGGATTTGAAACCGCGATATTATTCTGAGTTTGGCTCTGTTTTCGTGTAGCCTACCACACTTTGGGTGTGAGTACACAACTACACACTCCTTTTGCTGAGAGTGTAGGTTAGGATTATGATTTGGGGTCGCCAAAGACCTAATTCACTGGTAGCCGTTACAAGGTATCTGGGAGATCAGTCCTACACCAATTTAAAGATGTTGAAACCAAGAAAAACAGCAGACTTTGCTGCAAGAATGACGTGAGAGAGGCATTTACCAGTATGAAATCACCGTTGTTTCGCAGCGCTGCAATTGTTCGGAATGAAGCCGATTTCCATCGCCACGAATGATGTTGTTAAGATTCAAGTGTCCAGACTAGATTGCAATTTATATTCACGGGATCAGTGTGAGTGAGAGTTGAAATTCAAACCGTTTTCTTTCATCTCTTTAAGGGTAGGGACTAGCTAGCTATAAATTTACCAAAAGGAGTAGCTCGCATCGTAGTACTTTTTCTGCCGCGGACTGTTCGATGAATGCATGCTGTGTGGTGATCGCGGGGCTCCGTGCCTTTCAAAGTTACGGAGCACTGTCTTGTGGTGTATCTTATAGCCCTATTCTAATCAGGTCATCATATATCAGTTATTCACTGCTTTCCTATTCATTAATTTCCACATCCTCTTTAAAATGATACTGTTAGTGATCGAGTTCTTTTTTAATTGTCATTCACTATGTATGCTGTGAGATTTCAGTTAGTAAGAGCATATGAAATTGCTGGCTTGTTTATACGGGGTTGGCCTACGACAATTGCGAATGTATATGTAATGATTGTGGGGCTCGTGCCTTAATAAAGGTTAATGCTTATGCACTTATGCACTTATGCTGGCAATGGCATAGTCTCACCCCAGCGGACGCATCGACAGCATTCCATTCGTGTACCACGAATAGATAGCCTGCTGGCTCAGACACGGTTTCAATTGGGTGACTGATTCGGATATTTCCTGGAAATGTACATTGTACGATCATGGTCTTTACTGAATAATTTTGGCCCCTTACTCGGTGCTCGTGTATTGTAATTTCACGCGTCAGCGAGATTTCCACGCGCGCAGTTGCTCATGCTCAAGGTACATCATCAGGATAAGCGCAGTTTGCGGTGGGAATCAAGGGCAAAGTACACTGAACTCGATCCAATATCAAGGCCATTGGCTTTCCAAGGTCCGTAGTTGTGATGATTGACAAGCCGACGTATTGGCCAGCTGATGAGAGAGTCACCGAAATGTGACTTTGCTAGTTAAATCGTCATCACAGCACCCGAAACCAGCTTTTACATCTTGAAATTTGTCATAGATACGTTATGCTCTCTGACTCGTCCTTGAGTTTGCTCGATCCCTAAAATTTAGTCGCCATGCAATGCCTGCATTACAGGCAGTGACGTGTAAATTATGATCCAAGCCATAGTGGCCAAGGTCGTGTCCCTTGGAACTTAACGTTGGTCAGGCCAGTCATTGTGATTTATGGCATCCTCCGCATTATTGTATGCAACTCTTCGTTGACTCGCATTCTTTGTATCAGATGTGGAATTTGTAATATGCATTTGTGGTGTTCCTGTTCCCGTGAATGTGGAGACGGGATATTCGTGTGCCGGTAGCACGAACTCGCAAAATGAGTATACCAAGAGCGTAAGCACGTTGTAATGCCATTGATATGCGCGCATTGCATCATCTGATATGAGTTATGAGCATGAATTTGAATTTAAATAAGCCTAAACAGATTAGCAGTAAGAGACCGGATTCGGGTCGACAGTTGTATTTCCAGGCGACAGCAATATATGGCCATATGCGTAAATTCGTTGTAGCGATATGAAGATGTGTTGTGTACGCTTGTCTCTTCTGAGATATCACGCGACCGCAAATAATGATCTGCTTACTGAACGATCACGAGATTTATTCGACTGAATTCTTTGGGTTTGACTACACTACCTACTGCCTCTGGCATTCGAGGAATGTGTCGGCGGTACTATCTCGTTATGGGTACGAAGGGACAGAGATATCTACTCTACATACTGCAAATAAGATCGTTTATTTTGAGAGCATTCCTCCGAGGTTACAACGATTTGAAATCCATTTGCTTTTCCCACGATTAACGTGCGTCTTACGATGTGTGAGGCCGTGTTAAGCATACGCTATGTTTATCCTAGTGTCTATTAATACCATATTCATCAGTTTATTAATGATTTAAACTTTTCAAAAACACAACAAGATTGCAATTAATGATTCGGTTGTCACGGCGTCGATTGGCATTCGTGAAGCGATCTGTTGTTGCCGATAGTTGCTGAAAATTGTTATGTAACGGTTCTGTAGTCACGATGATTCAGTACAGTACTTCAACAGCATTGTTTGAGTTGCTGGTCGAGTGAAGCAACACCGTGACTCTGCAAAACTAGTCGTCACATGATCGGAGTCGAATAAATAGTACCGGGCAGATTCCGCCAGTGTTTTTGCGGGCTCAAAAGACAAATTTGATCACGGGTTGGTGCGTTCTTGCTTTACCATTCCCATGGAAATTACAATTGTTATCACGAGCCACGGCTCATATGATTGCGATACGACCATATACCATAGATGTAACTGCTATGTCGATTTGTTTCCTCGTAAAATATATATGCATGTCGCATGACTTTTTCACGAAATTATTATCCTATATCAACCAAGATACTAAAATTGATGAAGTACGGCAGTCATGTTTTCCACTCTAACCATACTTAGAACCTGCAGTTCCACTTGAGACAGCCAATCGATCAGAGCGATGAATCAGGGGTTTGCTTCATTTTCGCCATAAATAGTCCGATTACATCAGACGAGTAGTAACAAGCGACCGTCACTACGGAACTGGAGTGCAAATCAACATACGGCACGTGTCAAAGTCAATGCTCGTAAATCTTTCAATGTATTGATAATAATCAGGACTCTTTGTGGCCACGTGTAATTTTTGACGCGTAGATAAATAATCCAAATCTTCATGACCAGAATGACATAACTTGAAGATTGTGTGATTATGGAATGTGGTATGTGTCACAGTCGATAGTGTGACGCTGATAATGTTTGGGAAACATAATATCGATATTACGATCAATACGGATTGCTCAATACTTCTCATGCTCGGCAGCTGCATTCATCAGTACTGCAATGCAGTATTGCAGCAAAACAGTATTGCATTGCATTCCGTTTGTCTTTGATATTTTGCATTTGAATTCAGATAAATATACACAGTGCCTATAAATTACAGAGTAGATTGAGTAATCGCACCTGAAACATCGTACTGCTCTATTTTTCCTGGTTTTGATACGGGGAATCTTGCAGAGTCGTCACCGGGATTCCCATAGTTACGTATTACTATATTTGAAAGCCATGTAGTAATCGGTAGAACGATTTTGAAATAATATCGCCTCCGGCGTTACGGCGTAGCTTTGAGAAAGGCTAATATTGCAACATCTTGTTTTTTACCAATCACCTGTCCAACGAAAATCTGCCGCGCATATTTTTACAACTCGTGATTCGGAGGGCATGCGCTGATCTCGCATCAGAGAGAGCAATGTGGCTGGGCGTGACATAATCGCGTGATGTCAGTAACTATACGTCATAAGCTATTCCGCTCTCGTAACAAAGCGGAGGTGACCTTGCTGCCTTGTTGGTCGAGAGTCTGTAGTTAGGAACAGCAGTACATACTAGACCAGTGGTTCCCAAACGGTGGGGAATTCCCCACTGGTGGGGAATTCGATGGTTTCTGGTGGGGAATAGACGCATTTGTTCAAAATTATATACAGGACAGTCTACGTATTCACGGAGACACATGCGCAATTACCGTTACCAGTTAACTGCTCCGGAATGTATGTATCGAAAATTATATTGCGTGTTGTTCACAGAACCTCATATTTAACTCTGGATGGCCAATGATGGCGACACAAACGCATACAGCACGACTAGTTTGACGTGAAATAACGCTTTCGCGAAATTTTGAGCGTTACTGGTATCGGTTCACAATACGTTTTACGTAGCAGTTATAGGCGATTGTCTTGCGTACTGGTGTGGTTGTGTGTCTTGCGCAGCAGTCAAACCAGCAGATAGCTGCTCTGCGATGACAGAAATTCTTGGTATTGAGGAACAGAACCGTATCTGCCGCACCCCCAACCCCCTATTGGGGGACAGGCGAGCTCGAAGGGGCCAAAAATTATTTCGTGAATTAACATAAATTGAGACATTTTTTTGAAATTTATGCCACTTTTTTAAAAAAAAATCGCGTTATTTGCCCGATTTTTGCCGAATATCTGATTATTGGGTACCCTTCCCCCTCAAAAATACGTAGAATTTATAGAAAGGAAGACTTCGGCGTCAGCCATTACTGCGCCACGATGCACCAAGGCATATGAAGTTATTAGGCCATGTAGCATGCAACTCCAAGAAGTGTGCCAGAACGATCAGCAGCGAGAAGACCTTGCCAGTAAAGCAATACCAATTTGAAATCGTGTGTGCCTTTTACTTTTGGCGATTTCCATATCTTTTGACACAGCAGATATAGGAGGTCACAAAATAGCATAATGTAACGAAGTCAATATATCAACGGGTGCACCCGAAGATGTTCAATTCTTATTTAGAGGTCTTACCTTTTCCAACACACCTCACTCAGCTCTACCGGTAAATTTGATTATGTGAGCAGAGAGGGGATAAAAAATTGATAGCAACATATATGCAATTCCCAATCATATTGGCTGATTCAAACACGAGTTATAAAAATTTTTCGCGCTTCGCGCGTTTAGCCGAATTCAGGCGACGTACTAAACAGTTGACCCAATGTAGCTCATAAGTTGAAGGGAAGAAACGTACAGGCTCAGCGGGGCTGAGGGGTTTCGGGCACCAATACCAACGTTTTTTGGTAGGCCTGACAAAGTCCTGTTACGGTCCTGGTGGGGAATGAAGGCTCGGAATAAATCTGAAGTGGGGAATGCAGACAAAAAGGTTGGGAACCACTGTACTAGACGCATATAGTCTACTCTACTGTACTTGTGTCGTAATAATATAGCCATCGCAGTGTCGTCGCGTTGAATATTCCCATTGCTAGGATATAATTTTGCAACCAAACGATTTCGACATCTGCCGTGGATCTGCACGGAATGATCTCTTGTTTGATTGTTGGCAACCGCTGAAATTATATTTTCCTGACGTCAAGTATAGCGAAATTGTTGACATAATTGATTAAAGCCTTGGTTACTACAACATATTATTGGCTAACCGACGTGTTGGTGCTACTGCGGATTGTGAATACAGATGTAGTTTACTTATAATGTACACATGCTCATTGTTTACCTAATATGGAAACATTGATTTTTGAGGCTGGGTTTGGCGCATATTCGGATGTCTACACGTCGAAACGTCGAGAATTGATTAGGAACTGGCTTATTACAATATTTATTGCCCACTTATATGGCTATATCAACCGTCTAGGTTTGGCCATGGTTTGACATAACAGTTTCGAAATACCATACTACCAATTCGTTATTTTCCTAGGAATTAAATTTTCATGATGCTGATAACGACCTGTTCAGAAGATGTCGTAATTAACGTCATTTTCAGGTTGATGATGCGCTACACAATATCTAGGAGCAGCTTGGGTATTGGTTTCTCAAACTTATTTGTGAAGTCGTGCGCTATTCCATAGCCATTTGCATAACGCGTAGTACTATGCCATGAGTCAAAACATATCATTATCATCATCGTCATCATTTCTTTATTAAAATTTTCATCGAATCAATACACCACGATATTGTGATCAATGAAAAGAAAGGAGGGTGTCGAAACGATTTGGAGTGGTCTTTTAATCAGACACCCAACACTTTGGTGCAGTGCAGGAACATAAGAGGCACACACAATGTATGAGTCAGGACATGTGCATTGTGCATTGTGCATGCAGTGACCCAAGCTCTCGGGTGAATTCTAGCTAATATGTAACGCTGCTCGCTCATTGAGATCACCTTTGATCTTACCTTCTGGAAAACGCATTTGTCTAGTCACGGGTACCACATTCGCTTCCTTGTACAAAACATATGCATCCGCTTAAGCGCCTTTATCCGAGCAAGAAATAAAACTTCCTAAACGCGCAAAGGTCGTTCGGCGGCGTGTAACTTACAGCAACAAACTCAGTCGCACACAAACAAGGGAATTTCCCGCGCCATACCAAGCTTCTCGATAAATAGCTCGCCGCCTAAATTTGACTTGCGTAATGTCGACCGATATTTCGTAATACAGAAACTGCCTGCCCCGACACCGTCTGCTTTCCAAGTCATAATCGCACAATGATGGTTCGTTTTATTCATGTCACGATTAACACCAAAAGTACACATGTTTAGGTCAGTTTAACACGAACATGAACGTCACTATTACTCAATTTTCTTACGCTATTACTATATTCTTTAAGAAGTACAGCAGTCACTGCGAAAATACGCATTTCGTTTGACAAGATAAACGACTAAACGCCGTATAGTTTACATCTAATACATGCAGTATCGAACTAACGGAATGATGAAACAGGCGAACAGTTCGCCTTCAAACGGCATGAAGCATGTCACTATATCACATGCTAGTAAAATGAAACATACACCGATCAAAATACGCAAAACAGTATAGCAAGCGATGCGATGCGATGCAGTTTCCAATGGAATTAACTCCTCCGTCGTAGATTTTCTTGAAGTAGACACGTCGACACGCGTCGAAATGCTTTTTTCTCCGATTTTTTGTATAATTTCACAGCATCGAAAATCTGCAAGGTCCGTGTACAGAAAAAGCTAAGGAACAGGATATCCTCTCCTCAGCCGTTTGAGTCCTCGAGGATTACCCAATAGCTAAATCTGAATTGGAACCGTTGCGAGACCTTCCGTCCTCCTCTAGATCCAATTCATCGCACCGGAGAATCTTCATTTTCTTCTCGTTTACGAGTTTGAAGTTTTTGTAGAAAGATTTTTGATGTCTTCTCATTTTTTGGTTTATATATAGATGCTAATATTGCCGGAATTGACCTCGGCATCAACACAGTCTTTTCTGTAGTTGAAATGAAAGTTTTCTTTTCTTGGCTTGTAAATCCGCAAAGATCGCAATTGTCTGACGCAGTCAGACTCTACTGACAGTGTAGGCCCATCTTCGCGTTAAGTTGCTCGGAGTGTATACCTTAACGACTGAATGCCGAGAGAGCGCGAACATCATATTTATAGCGAGAAAGCGTTGCGATAACGAAAGGCGCCGGGAATTTACCGGTCTCATGACAACCACGTCTCTCGTATTTCGCCGGCTGGTATGGCGCAATCGAATCTTTTCGCGCGCTACTGACTTATCCACTGTAGTGCCCACTTGCCCAGTATACCGATGTTTTGGGATGCATTCGACATCACTAAGTTACGCTACATTGTGGTTGCGGTGTTACATACCTTACAGCAGACCTGGGCAAAGTGCGGCCCGCAGGCCACATGCGGCCCGCGTAGCCATTCTGTGCGGCCCGCGAAAGGTTGCTTGGAATTCAAAACATAAAACATGCTTTTTGAATGACTAAAACCATAGGCTGTATCAAATGAACAGGAAATTTGTTTACGTCGCCACGATTACGCTGCCTACGTACCTGGCATGCGTAATCCAGATTCAAAATAAAGGCATAATCTGGGAAAGTATGAGTAGCAATTGAAGTCACAAGAAATCACTCTTTTCATATAGTTTAGTTCAAACCTTCCTTGTTGCCATTGTCACATTACGCATTATACGGTATGTGTTTCAATTTGTTATTATGTGATATGTTTCCAAATATCTATTTCGTAAAACAAATCAATCAGTGCTCGCGATTACTCTACGACTCATCATATCTATCACCCATAAAGGATTAACGGGCATGCCAAAAAAAAGGAAGCCGAAAACTGAAATTCAAATAAAGTTTAGGTTTAGAATTTAGAGCACTAAATATTCGCATACCGGAGTCAGGGGTAAACCCGTCCTTTCAGTTTTCGCCGAGCATGTCGCAGAGATTAATGATTATAATTTTAAGAATCAGAAGGTGGCGAGAAGCCGAAGTTTATCGAAAAATCTTTTCGCGCTTCGCGCGATATACCCAAGCTTATAGTTTGTGCTCTGTGTACTGTCCGACTTTTATATTTCACAATTCTCTCATCAACAGCCATATAATCTCCCATGTCATCAAACTATCCGTTGGTATTGCTAGCATTCTGGTTGCACTTTTTAATATTTTGTGATATCATGATAAGGGGTGCGAAATTGTTCACTATCATAAAGGGAGGCGTGCCTAAAAAAGTTTGAGAACCATTGTTTTAGAGTCTTAATAGAAGAATGTGAATATAGGGGTTTAAAGAGAGCTAAACTGTATCATGTTTAACTTTGTTTCGAATCCTCACAGCAAATAGATATTTTTTTAATCAACCACATTTATTAACAATGTAATTTAGAAATAAAATTTAAAATATACGATGGATAATATAGCTAAAAATTTTCACTCGGCCCGCCAACGTGTTTCTTTTTCAAATTTGGCCCGCGCAGGAAAATAATTGCCCACCCTTGCCTTACAGTGTGTGGTTAGCGGACGCTAGTGTATTTTTGCACAATTTTAATCTTAAAACTTCAACAATCATAACCAATAAACCAATGATGATAACCAAGAATGTGAATACTCTTTGATGCTGACGTGGCGAAGGCTTGGCTAAGGCCGGTCACGGGTTTACAGACAACGCAAATCCAGCGACGTGGCAAACAAATACCTTAACCGTCGCGTCACATTGTATAGGGTTTTACAGGGATAGAGTTTCGACAGGCTACGACGAAACTCTACCGGTGAAGAACCCAACCACTACACAGTAACTCTACCTATGTTTTTCCTCCTCGCATCTGGTCGTGTGCACTGTATTTAAATTAAATTCCTCATCATATCAAAACATCACGTTGTTGTCTTGGAATATATTCCAGGTTTGGCGTAAGTTCACAACAAATGTACATAGCAATATAAAGGTTATGCATATTGTGTATATGTAGTCAAATTTCGAATCGCAAACAGGTGCGGTTGTTTACAGCATCTCATGTCAACCCTGGAGATGCCGGGAGAATATTTGTCTTCGTGGGGTTCTCCAAGTTTGATTGCCGCAGCTAGGAAAAGATACATTAATTTCATATCGCATACCAATGCTAACGATCGAAGGACATTTCTCTTAAAAGCTGTATCAATTCAGCATAAATACTGGCATAAATATCACAGTGAAACTGAAGAACTGCCGGGCATTTTATGTGTTCAATGTTATACATCGTGTATCGCTACTTCAGTCTCGGTTTCGGGACGTATTTGTTGCCTAGCTGTTCCTCGGCTTCGATCCGGTAATACCCGCAGAGAAATAGCAGGCTTCGCTACGTATCTATAAGTATTCTCTCCTATACAGAAGACAATTGAGAAAGTAACTTTAGAAAGTATTCTTTAACGGAATGTTTGAAATAAGATACATTTGTGGAATCCTTTTAGGGACTCGCCGGTACAAATGGTGGCGTAAAAGCTACATGGTAGCGATCGTACACGTTACGGACACCTATTGGAATTTGTATTCGTAATACAGCGATCGATTTGTTGAATACATGTTCCGTCGATTTGGAATCAAGTAGTGTTTCGGGAAAGATAATTTATTAAAATCTTTATTTGTGTTCTTCTTGGATTGGAAATCACAATCTGAATGATAATATACAATAGTAGAAGCCAAATTTGTTGAAAATCAGATATAGGATACTCAAAACTTTACAAAGGGCATGGAAAAAAGATTGGACTATTATGGAACGTTACCATATAGGTGATGAGCAACAAAGTACGAATACTTTTTTGGTTCACTCAAGTAGATTTTGCCTATACTTGGTTATGCTTTTAGACTACTTCTACTTGGCAGTTTTAATTTTTAGGCCTGTATTACTTACTTACTTACTCACTCACTCACTCACTCACTCACTCACTCACTCACTCACTCACTCACTCACTCACTCACTCACTCACTCACTCACTCACTCACTCACTCACTCACTTACTTACTTACTTACTTACTTACTTACTTACTTACTTACTTACTTACTTACTTACTTACTTACTTACCCTAACCCGAAACATAGCCCTGAAATTAACCCTTATATATATCCTAACCTAAAGCCTAACCCTAACTCAACCATAAATCCAACCCTAACCTACCCCTAACCCGTAATTTAACCCACATGCTCATGTGTCGCATGCCAAATTGTCGCACGCCGAAGTGTCGCATGCTGTAATGTCGCATGCTCATATGTCCACGGACCAGCTGTATGATGGGTCCCCACTTGTATGTTTGTCCTTCACGAAAGCTTTTAGTACTATGTATATAGTTATTCGCCTTGGTGATGACTACATGTTTCATTTTGATAAACAGTGAACTAACTAATAGCGGGGTTACTAGTAGTTACTAACTATAGGCAACCGATATTGCATCGGTAGGAAAGTCAACAGGCGACTAGAACTCTGTTCAGTTGTCTGTTTGATGGTAGCCAAGACAAAGATCGAAAGGTTTAGACGTTTAAAGTCAAGTTGATCTCAACGTATTGAACATCCTGCGACTGATTGCCCTATGCCCACTTATTGATCGCGAGTGAAGTACCCTTCAATAGGCTCCGTTTCGTCCTCAAGAGTAGCACAGCGGGGTCGCCTTCGCAACCGCGGGACATAATAATCTCCGCGGATATGACTTGTACATCAACTGAGAGGTGGTCCTTCACTTTTACGATGAGTCATAAAAAATGCCGCCGTGAAACCAGTTCTCCCCATGTCGCGAATACCGTTTTACGAGTCGACGGGCATAATTCGATATCATCAATTGTTTGTTGACTTTGATGCTTTGATGGTGATTTTGAATTGAAGTCAGTGTCATTGATAATAATTTTTAGCGCTATCGTTATATAAATCGAGCTTCTGAGATAATGACCGAAGACACTTCACAGCCGTGGGGTCGTCTATTAAAGGAAATTATCCTTTTCATGTCGGTGGTCCTATCCGAAGAGTGTTTATATTGGCGGATACAGGATAAAGGATTGACGTCCACGGTAGCGTATATAGATTTATATCCGGATGGGCTTCCATGGAAACGTGATCCACTTGAAAGACACTTGTCGGGTTTCCTACAGAACTACAGCAGTTGACCTACACAGAGGCTAGATGTATGTTAGGCTACATGACAACATGTGGATTGTTATGGTGTTCGGAAACTAGCGTCTCGAAAAAGATTGTGATAGATTATGTATCCTGGTGTTGATACCACGTAGTAAAATCCTGTTGGAATTAGCAGCCCATCTTACCCAACCTCGCGTCACAATTGTACTTGCCCAAATGTGAGTGGTGTCATAAATGTCCATATTCAATACAATCTTTAATCATCACTGTATCATAGGTATTGCAGATTTTTATATATATATATCATCATTTACAGCAGTGGCTCCCAACGCTGGCGATTTTGAGAGTTAGGGGGGGGGGGGAGAAATTGTTGAAACGTTCTGTCAATACTTGACGTGAAAAGGCGTTTATCACAACACTAATTTCACCTTTTTATTTGGGATTCGAATAAAATAATATTTACGGTGGGCACAACTATAATAAATAATTCAAGAATTGGCCACCATAAATACTATTTTATTCAAATCCAAATTTTTCGACTGCAATAACTCCGCTTCCAGTGGTTGGAATTGAGTCAAATTTGGTGGACATCGTTTCTACAGACATTTAGACAACCAAACACTTTGACGGGGCGAATAAAAAATTTTGAATTTGTATTCAAAAACAATTTTTCTATAATAAATAGAAACTTTCCTCTCCTGTAGCAATGCGGCTACTGGTTGGGATTGAACCAAATTTGGTGTGTAGGCTTAAATTAGCTAACCTAACAATTTTATCAAGTAGCCAGTACAATTTGAGAAAAAAAGTCATTTTTGAACACGGACAGGAACGTCTATACTAGTGGCTCCCAGCGTGGGTGATATTACCCCTAGTGGGCGATTATGAGAAGAAGAAAAAAGGAGGCGAAAATACCAAAGGGGGCGACTGCGGAAATGTTAGAACATCGAGTGAAATATATTTATAATTAACACGGTCAAAAGATGCAAGTGAATATGGCCTTGCATATGGTGCGAAAAAAGGTAAAACGGTCAACTCAACGGAAAGTAGACGCGGAAACCGATTTTCGGAGCACCTACCGCCTCGGAAATGGCCTTTTTAAAAGTAAATTCACCAGCCATCAGAGTTAGGTGAATAAATTTCCCGATTATATGTCCTCTTTTTCGGATCCGCAAATATGGTGGGCGAAAATTGGAGTCAATATTGATAAGGTGGCGATGAGTTGAAAAGGTTGGGCACCACTGAGATATAGGAAATAATTACGCCTGACAAACATTATTTTTAACGAGGATTGCTATGTCCGAGAAATATATAGGACTGACTGGACCATGTCCGAGAATACTGCTGGGGTTTATGAGACGGAGGGATTATAGGTCCGATCTGTAAAAATCCCCAACTTATAGGGAAATCGATCTGCAAACATGTCATTATGCGCAGGCAAAAATCCTGCATCGGTTTTTAACTGTGTAGTGTTATCAATAATGTCACATTTCCGTGTTCTCATCATCAGGAATTGATATATTTGGGGATATTAATCAGTGTATATAATCGTTTGAAGTATAATTTACAGATCAGTTCAATTCATGGTGCGACTTACCAACTCTCTTTCTGGGAAACTTGGGAGAATATCCGACCGGACAAATAAGTTACATGCAACTCCTACAGCAATTATTGTCAACGGGGGATCCGAGAAGCATTTTCAGGGGGTCCGCGAAACCTTCAAATTTGCAAAATTGTTGATAACCTAATTTGTATATTTTTAAATCGAGAAGCAGTTTCGTTTCATAACTTATAAAACTTCAGGAATTACAGAAACAGATTGGCCGTCTGAGAGGAAATATTCTACTGTTCCAATAGCCTACCGATACAAACATATTGCTATTTACAGGTGTTTTGTTGGGGTTTGGGAATAAATTTGTTAGCAAAAATCCATTTTCTCCTGTGAAATACATAACCGTTATTCCAGAATAACATCAACATGATCCCCTACATAGAAATGATTATAGGCTGGACGTTATGTTGGTGCCATATATGTTGCGATCATATACCCAAATGCGTCGTCGGAATTCGGAATCGTTACGCGTGATTATTACATTCGCCACCACCTATCTCAGTGGAAATTAACGGATTTTCGGCACTCGTTCATGTCAAACCGACGTCGTGGATTTTCAAGACACGGTCGTGTATTTCACGAACTGCAGCTACAGAATTCGCTTTGAAATGATAAAATTCTTCCCAATTTCTACATAAATAGTATGATGTTTTTTTTTCAAGAAAGGTCATTTTTTTGCAATTTATCCCTTTAGCCTAGACTTAATGTTTGCACAAGACAGATACGATGCTTGCACGATAATAGAAGTAAATTTGAAGTGAAACTTGGGGGAGCGGTTCGCGGGGGTCCGTGACGATCCAAAGGGGATCCGCAAAGACAAAAGGTTGAAAACCACTGCCCTACAGTGTTAAGCTTAACGGGATGCGAAAATAATAATACGCAGCTCCGACACTGGAATATTATATATAGCTAGGCTTACACCCCAATCTTTGTCGACTGCTGTGGATTTCAAGGTCGAATCCCGATGGTTAGTTCATATGTCACTCGACAGAGATGGTCAAAGTGGTCAATGCTGGTACTAAAGTATAGAAGTAGAAGTAATGGCGTGAGTTTCTACTGAATCACAAGTAGAAGTAATCACTTCGAATATATGTCAAAACTACTTCAAGTAGGAGTAGAATATGATGGGCCGTAAACTTCACAAGTAATTGGCTCCATAAAGTAGATTTAGTCCATGGATCACAAACCTTTAGCAAGTAAATTCGGTGATGGGTACTTTTGGAATTGCAAGGGGCAGCGTCCCCATGACTAAAGCTAAATGACTAATGACACCAAATGAGTGAAATCGTCGACACTATCTTCAGTCAACATATCCCGAACCGCGTTTACTTTACAGAACCCAAAGTGGTAAAGTAACTATTGTTGCCTACTGTTAAGTAAAAGTGGAAGCAGTCTACAAACACAACCACTTGTGGGAGTAGTAGTATAAGTAATCAAAATGTACTTGAATAGCCTACACTACTCAAAAAGAGGGACCGCTCGTTAGTGACCACTTCCGTGGTCCTCTAGACGCTCAAAACAAAGGAGGCTAATGCATCGCTACTCATGGCCTACCAGCAGGCCTGTTTATTTTTGGATATTTGGTTTTATTTTTGGAGATTCTCCAAAAATAAGATTTGAAAACATCCAAATATAAGCTTTTTTTGGATGATGTTTTTCCAAGTTTTTTAGTGAAATGCATGAGTCAGAGCAGTGTAAATACTGTTAAAACAACCAGGAAACTCACAAACACACACAAAAACAGCATGTGTGTGCGGGAGGGGGTCTCCGAAACGCTAAAAGTACTTCCACTTACTGGAAGGATCAGAGGCGACACGACAAGGGTTAAAGAGGCGGCATGGTATGAAATCGTGCGAGTGTGGTGCGGGCGGGATCTTGTGACGTAGGCCGAATACCGCCACCTCTACAACAATAACTTCGTCCACACGATGATGGGACTGAATGGCTACCTCCAACGGCAACAGGACTTGATCCAGGAAAAGAAAAGTATGTGCCCCAAGTTTGTAGACACGTGTTGGTTGTCAATTAAGAAGATGACCACTTGGTTGCCTAGACACCGTACCAAACTCCTCGGGGTTATAAACGATAAAAGTCCGGCCTGTGCACCTCCGCTGCATTGGTGGATCCAACTTATCATCCTCGAGTGCATGGCCACAGAGCTGAGCACTACCGTCACAAAGATTCAGGGACTTGGTCATCTGATCGTGGAGCATCAGGATGAGCTCCATCGCCTGGTCGAACGCCTTCGAGCTCGGTGCCCGCTGAGGACTGGGACAATGACACCTGCGGCAAGGAATGTCCTCTGGTCAGAGGGTGCTGGAATTTCAAGTTCACTGAGTCACGCAATTTTGTGGAGGGTCAGAGTGTGCACTGTGCAGTCCTCGACCTTCTCGAGAATATCGACGAAGAAGAGAAGCAGTCCACGTTCGAGGCAGCCAGGATCCTTATAGCAGGGCTCATCGACGGCATAAAGAAAATTGAAGTTGCCGACAATGAAAGGGTTCTGCCCTGTCTACCACATCAAGTGGTGCAACCTCGTAGGCAGGACAGAACAAACACTTCTTGCTCTTTTAGATTCTAATAATATAAACAAGAGTGATACATATATGTAAGCTACTTTATTTGCAGATCAGTGAATTGATCGACAAACACCGGGGTGGGCTGTCGAACAAGTGGACACCTGAGTAGATACAGAATATCGAAGACCAATTCCAATCCATGTCTGTCTGATATAAAATGGACGTCACTTTCAAGCGCATTATTGACGAGCGACAGTTCTTTGGACCCACATGGCTCGATGTTTCCCACAACTGCGACGGTCGAAGCCGATTTCTCGAAAATCAACTGGGAGAAAGGTCTCTACCAGGCGTCACCAACTGATTTTTATTTGGAGGGCATTCTCCAGGCCAAAGACTTTGTGACGAATATTAGACAGTTGGATCAAATTCACTGATGATGTCGATGTGTTGAAGAACATGAATACATGATACTAACATACTTTCGGTGAAGTTTTCTATGTATTATTAGGGCTAAAAACACCTTCATTTCTTATTTTTGGAGATTCTCCAAAATTTAATTTGAAAACATCCAAAACTAAGCTATTTTTGTTATTTTTGGAGAAATCCAAAAATAAACAGGCCTGCCTACCAGTGATAAGCATCGGATGGACTCGGATAGCGTTCGGGCCGGATTTTGCAACATTTTGAGACAGTCGGATCGGATTCGGATTATATTGCAGATTATATTGCAGATTTTGTTTCGGATATTTTAGGATACTTGTAACTTTTGCTTCGGATAATTTTGGATAGTTCTGACCAAAAGTGACTTTTGATTTCAAAAAATCGTCCGTTCGACAACCTAACACGGAAAGTAAACACGTTCTGATAGGACTGGTGGCACCCTAAAGCTCTTCTGTCAAAGGTCCAAGTAAATATAGATCAGTTAACCCTAACCTTAGCATTTGTAAAGACTACTCTGCTCAGATGTACAATTAGGACTATTCGCAAAAGTTATTCGATTCGGATTTTTCGGATTCTGGACCGCATTATTCGGATTCGAGTGGATTTTTGGTTGGGATTGTTCGGACCCGGACGGATAGTTCATCATAGACTCAAGATGTAGGACGGATACGGATTCTCAGAAATCAGTATTAGCTCATCACTGTGGCCTACTAAAAGGCCATGCGCTACTAAATTAGTTTGCTTGTTACTTTCGATCTCTGCCAGCTGCAGCCAGACCTCAATGAGTGATTTGTGACTTTTCAATATACAGTTGAATAATCCGGACAAAACACATGTGATGCAAGTCATATATCATGTAACGGTGTAATAACAAACAAATAGCATGACACTACCGCGGTAATTCGAAGAGTAATAAACTACGCATAGTGTATCCACGCGGGCGTTCCATGCTTCGATAGCTCATACCGGATGCATGAGTTCATTGGTTTAATTTCCGTTGGTTATATAACCACTAGGGTTATGTAATATGCATGTTAGAAGTGGATCCCACGCGACTATAGGGCAGTGAAAAGGCGTGGACATTGGTGACACACATAGTGATCTGTGAATATGTTGGGAGAATTCTAGAAAACGTATCGGCAACACCATGTCGGCCACATAGGGACCAAAATACCTGTGAAATTCTTTTGATTGTCTGGTTCTCGCGGCGTTACAACCTTATGAAAACACGCCCAACCTCGATTTAAGAACATCATCTATTTATATACGTGATCATGCCCGCCACTGTAGTGACTTCGCAGATGACATTTGCTATCAAGAAACATACCATTTGCCGAGAATAATCCGGATTGGGCAATAGTGGGTATTTGATATTGATCTGTAGAATAATCGTGGGATTGCTTCCTACAGGAAAAGTGTTTGCGGTGTGATCTCACGTGATACTAGTGATTTGAAACATGACGCTGCGATACTGCAAAATAATATTAAACTATGGTGTGTTCTACCTAGCCCACGTTGCCAGTACAATTGTTTATGTCAATACGCATCCAAAAACGCACGCAGGAGTGCTTTTGCATTCGGAGTGCGTCACCAACTACGTTCGCAGGAAGTAAATCACATCATATCAACAAGCACTTAATGTTATGAGCGCAGTTGGTCTCGGAGTAGAAGCTTCGCAACTGTGGGTCGCAGAAATACTTTCACCACTGTAAATCTAGGACTGCTGTATGTAAAGAGTCGTAGAAGTTTCTAACAAACGACAACGATGAGACAGCTGGTCATCCGCCAGTGTCGCAGTTGACCTATAATATAAGCTCTGTCTTTTCCGCCACCTAACGGCCAAGACGATAAATTGTAAAATAACTTCCTAACATTAGTAGATGATTGCCTCTTTGCATAGCAGTAGCTTACGTTTCGTCATTCAAAATTATGACAACAAACGTTTCTCATGGTATAGCTAATTACGTTAGTAGCATTGCATACTGTAATATCATTTTATTCGCGAGTGGTCATTTATGAATAGTGGTGTTCATTGTGGGAAAGCGGCTAATACAAACTTCACACAAGAGTGTACGGAATCAGTTCGGGGGAACCATTCCGACAGCGTCAACCATATTGTATTCAATTCACCAATGCTCAAGCTCATCGTTACTCGACAGGCAGGTTTGCACGGTCTCTACTCTAGGGCTAGGAAACATATAGAGCTTGGTAATATGTAATCGTTGAGCAAAAATGAAATTATTGATGTCGAGTGGCTGTGACCAGCATCGCGAGAATATACTTTCTAGCACTGCATCAACAGTAGAACACAGCGACTTTACGGTGATTCTTCATTTCTACTGCTACTCAAAACAACATCTTTTTCATTAACTCTGTTTCACGCAATCTGTAAATCTTCATGTTGAATTGTAACAGAGTTTATTGATTCAATGACAGGCGAAGTTAGTGGTGCTCGGCAGTCGGCACCGCTAATATTTTGGTTGGAGTAGGCAGCTGGCAGCCAATGGCTTTGTTCTGTGCCAACATGTTTGGGCGTGTTCGATCGCGTATATTTCTAAAAGTTGCGCAATGCTTTGTCTCGTAGTAAATCTGGTTGTGTCCGCAGGCTGATGTGATAGTAAATGGGTTAAAGCTTAATAAACACGTTATATAATCTATACATACACAAAGAGGTGAGTCTTGCAACAAGTTGGAAGATAATATTGGTCATCAGACACATTACTAATGACTGTATTCAAGACAAATAGCAACCAATTCATTGAACACCTCGACAGCCCCTCAATACGCCCATTCGATTATTATGTTCATGCAAATGACGCATTGTGACCTTTCAATAACACCAGGAGACCATGGCAATGTCGATGTATGTAGAAGTGTAGCACTGTAAAAAGTCCTGCGAAATTTATAGGCGTTTTACACTGCATAAGACACGACACTAGTGGTATTAATATGTTTACAGTAAACACCTTCTGTTTGGTAGTGAGTACCAAGATTTCATATTGAATATGTGTTGTGTAAAGCATGAATTTGGTGATTGAGATGGTATTTGGTTGAGTTTTGCAGCTAGCGAAAGTAGAACATCTAGTTATCTCAATGAAATGGCGATTCACGTATGAGAGACATACCCAAGGCACTGTTTGGGATTATAATTCACGCCGACTTCGCAATAGATTTTGAAGCACGTCCAAAACATATTTACTTTCAAAAGCAGAGAACATTGACGGGAGCTGGACATTGGCAAATCCTCGGAAAAACACGGTGTTAATACGACGATTACGCCACGTAATTTGAAGTTCACCTACCCCATCCTAACGCATGTAGCAATGCCTGCAGTAATAATATACGCAAGTTATAACTAGGGCTGGGCAAAATCGAGTAGCTGAGTGATTCGATTCTGAATCACGTAATATGCTTCGAGTCGAGTCGAGTAATCGAGTATCACTCATTATGACGTCATAACTGAATAAAATAAGTCAAAGTTCAAATATGTACCGTTTATGCCACCATAAAGAATATAATGCCTATTATACATCTCATAAATGATACTTTGGTATTATTTTGTCCATCCGATCTCATTCCACTTGGTGAAAATTCTGTGGCATAATCATGATTTTGGAAATGTGCTACGTCCAGTAACTTTCGTAGCTTTGTACTATATGTTTCGTATGCTACGATACCGCCAATCAAGGTTTCAAGGCTTCAACTGTGAAAATGAGTATTGAAACTATAATTCTCGTTGATAAATTAACTTTCAGTGGCGAGGAGCGTATAATTTCAGTACTCGAAAAAATCGTATTTTACTACTCGACTCGAATCATTAAAATTAATACTCGATTCAGATTCGAGTACTCGAATCATTTTGCCCAGCCCTAGTTATAACCGAAATAGCCCGTGTGCGCTAACGGTGTCGCTTCGAATAGGACATAATCGTCTAGAAATTGCGATCACCGGAGGCACTCAAGCGAAACAAAACACAGCACTCACTAATTTACTACATCCTGGAAATCCATAAGCCCAACACGTGAACGTAACATGATACGATCATAGTGTCCTATATGGTGTCGACACAAGCAAATCGCACGGTTCAATGAAATTGTATCACGTCACAGTTTCCATTTGGCTACAGGCAATTTGACGGTGATTTTTGACCGGCTTGCCGAGCATTAAATTTGATGAATCGGGTATCAATCGAAAGCTGACTCTGCACTGATTACGAAAATATAAATTTTATTCCGCTCGCGGCCCTGGGACCCCCACAATCAGCACCCAATTATTCATTGTCGAGTAGATTGGCAGTGTGACGCAACAATGATGTCTGGAGAAACGAGAGACTCGCTCAAGAGCAAGGATGCCGCCGAGCGGCGAGAGTGGGATCAGCTGACGTCGCGGCAATAGCGATGTGCAAACGCGCCACAGAGAAACGCTGCGCTGTTGATACTTTTTCTATGCGTTTCGGTACAAGCGAGCACACACCAGCCTTTCCTTGACTTGTAAGGGTAGAACTGGGTCCACGGAATGTATTAGGGCCCTACCAATTTTCGCGCAATATCCTTCAGCTGATAGAGATATGTAGGCTACGTCTAAGTAGTCTACATTGGATATGTCAGATTATTATGATATCGATTGCCTTAGCCCGCTTGTTGCGTAGGGCTCCAGAGATGCGTGGCGCTGTTGATACTTTTTCTATGCGCTTCGCTAAAAGCGAGCACACACCAGCCTTTCCTTGACTTGTAATGGTAGAACTGGGTCCACAGAATGTATTTGGTCCCTACCAATTTTCGCGCAATCCTTCAGCTGTTAGAGATATTTCTAGTAAGAAAAATATACTTTCAAGTAATAAGATTCACTCAAGACAGCAAATTTAGATAATGTAAAGATATCATATTGTAGTAATACAACTACAGTGTTGAGTTTTCACTCTAGTCCCCATAAGCACCACGTCGGTGACCTTGCCAAATTCCGAGAAGGCAAAAAGTGCAAACTCTGTTGGGCCGAATGGACAATGGACATTCAGTTATTCACAGATGCGAAAAAAATACTGCAAATCCGTATTACGTAAGTTACATTAGGAATATACATACAGGCTACATAATGAATATAATTCGATCTGTGATACCACTGTATTACTTTTGACGCAAAAGGTCCCCGGCATTCAAAAAAACTATTTGGTGATTGAAAAATGCTAAACCAACTTCCAACGTCAACGTTTATAGTGATATCAGATATGTTCCAGTGAAAAACAAAGGTATGAATTTGGTGGTAACATTTTGGAACCATTTGGCAGGTATGGCCCGCAAGCTTTCTAGTAACGGATTGAATCCGGACAGCGATACCAGTCTAATTCGACACTCCTGCTGTTAAACTTTATTCAACAATCAACATTTTACCTGCTGCATTCGCGGACCAAGTCCTACCCATACGGATCAAATAAAAGCTTGTAATGTATGCTCATGCTCAATGCTCCCTGCTCACACTTGACCATAAAAGCGACTATAGAAAGTATCGACACCCGCCATCAACAGCGCGACGTGTCTCTGGAGCCCTACGCAACAAGCGGGCTAAGGCAATCGATATCATAATAATCTGACATATCCAATGTAGACTACTTAGACGTAGCCTACATATCTTTATCAGCTGAAGGATATTGCGCGAAAATTGGTAGGGCCCTAATACATTCTGTGGACCCAGTTCTACCCTTACAAGTCAAGGAAAGGCTGGTGTGTGCTCGCTTGTACCGAAACGCATAGAAAAAGTATCAACAGCGCAGCGTTTCTCTGTCGCGCGTTTGCACATCGCTATTGCCGCGACGTCAGCTGATCCCACTCTCGCCGCTCGGCCGCATCCTTGCTCTTGAGCGTGTCTCTCGTTTCGCCAGACATCATTGTTGCGTCACACTGCCAATCTACTCGACAATGAATAATTGGGGGCTGATTGTGGGGGTTCCAGGGCCCCGAGCGGAATAAAATTTATATTTTCGTAATCAGTGCAGAGTCAGCTTTCGATTGATACCCGATTCATCAAATTTAATGCCCGGCAAGCCAGTCAAAAATCACCGTCAAATTGCCTGTAGCCAAATGGAAACTGTGACGTGATACAATTTCATTGAACCGTGCGATTTGCTTGTGTCGACACCATATAGGACACTATGATACGATCGTTGTTGTATACACGCATCCAACAAAGATATATTGTAAGTCTGTATAAAGCGGTAATACGAATTGTATGACCTCTTTAACGAACCCTGTTGACAACAAACAACAAAGACCGATACTACTACGGCTTTCCAACAAAATCTCGCAATAGCGATTTGGGCTGATAGGTGAGCCTAATGTTATTGGAAAACCAACACAACATGCGTTAATAGCATTCGGGGATGCGTCTACTAAACTTTATACGCAATGGCAACTATAGCAAACACTTGATATCATTAGTGAGATATACCAGCGGTAATTTGTCGCACCTTGTAAATGTAGTACCATATCAGCCAGACCCATAGCATAAGCCTTGACTTCGAAATTGATGTAACAATCAGCAGTGTACCATGTGAATGTAATATCATATCCGTCAACCTCATAGCATAATTTTTGCCTTAAAACTTAACGTATACAGCAGTGCACTGCACAGTGCACTGTAAATAGGATTGCATTTAAAATAAATGGTTGTTTTAAACACTTTTTAAAAGAACAGTGTTTTAAACAGAGGCCTTTTTTCACAAAACAATTTGTTTTAAAGTTGTATAATTATGCCACAATTGTGTAAATACTTTTCAAAAAACATGTTGTATGAGCCTACGGACGACTACCACCCTATAGTGCCGACGTACACGATATGGGATGGTTGGAAACCTCAAAATAGTCGGCTAAACAGCTATAGTACGTAAATATATATATCGTCAAAGGCGCTATATTTACCCTATACTTTCAATGGTGAGTGTGAATCCACTATGACGTCACAATTGAATATTGGTGACATCATGGCTTAAAAAACAAAGAAAAACACTAAAAAACATGTTTTAAACAAGGGCCTTGTTTTAAATATGTTTGTTTTAAATGCAACCCTAACTGTGGATATAGAAATATTCACCCTAAATGCTACAGACCACAATAGCAATGGACAATATCAGCCATAATGATTGGGTAATGTTGGATAGCCGTGATTGCTGGTTATACTGCAACACAACAGTGCCTACATAAGAAGACCAGAACAATCTAGTACTGCTAATATTGCAACCGGAGGTGTGGCAAAGCCAGTGGCTCCGTCTCCCGCCTGTGCCACGCCAGCACATTCAGACAAAGGCTGCTTGCTATATTCTGCAGCAATAATTTCCCTCTTGTTATCCACGAATTCGCTACCTGGTCGTATGGAGGTGATCTTTAGACACAGCACGGTCCCTGTTTGGAATCACTGAAACAAAAGAAGCTGTAGAGAGCTTTGCGCGACACCATCAACAACCGTGACGGTGGCGGTACGCAATGTTTTGGTGCCGTCACTACAAAGGCATTACTATATCGCGTAGGTAAAATACATAATGGCGGCAATCGAGGTTTAAATGAGTCAAGGATGGTCTATAATTCTGAAGTAACAGACGCAAAAGGTTACACCACGAAACTCATTCTGATCGCCATATACCTGAGATTGATGCTGCGAATCAAATTTAATCGAATATCTAGGCAAGTCTACCCATAAACAAAAAGCAAATACTGTTTACAATTTGTATGTTGTATATATATCATTGTTGTCATTGCTTGGCAGTGGATAGCCTATTTCCCGAGTTGAAACTTTCAAATACTGTGGTTTATCACTGGATTCAGAGTTCAGACTTGTCCTGGAAGAGCCATGAGTCACCATAGAGAAAAATTATACCACGTATGCGACATGTTGCGCATACGCCGCACATACACCCATCTTTCCGAACTTAGTGTTGACCATTCGTTTCTTCTCAATTTTCCAATCTATGCAGTACTACATGGCATTCTATACTGGGGGGTCTCAAGTACCCATGCACTGTCAGTACTGCAAGTCCTACAACATCGGACACTTACACGCAACTTCAATTGGATTACTACCAGCGGAGGTATTGAAGTTACCGAATCGACTTCGTCTGTATTCAATGGTGTCATGTCTCTTCATCACCCATCTAATTTTCGATGTAGACTATTTCTCATTGCGTTTACAATTGTACAGTACATGCCTGTTTTAACACTCCCTTCCCTTTTTACTATATTTGTAGGCTATAGTGATAGTTTGATTGATTGATTTCACCATGTAATTTCGACTCAATTCTGTCTTTTCATTGTATTGCAATCTTGTGGTTGTTTTTCTTATGAAATTCTCTGAACAACACAACTGTTCGTTCTACTTCGATATAAATAGATAGTCATGCGCGGAAAGAACTTGTAAGTTGGAATGTCCACAAGATAGCAAGTTAGCGAGCGTTAACTCCACTACCGGTGGATGACTAATTAATTTTTCAAGAGTTGCCAATGAGTATATTGACGCTTTTAACGTTACTGATTCTCGAACCGACGAATGTTTTGGTCTCCATGGCGATATTACCAACTGCCTTTAATAATAATAACATCATTAGTAACATGACTGCGATCCGTAACAACTACAACTCTTCGGATGAAATGTGTGTTCTCGTTAGCAATGCCGCATGCTCTTTGAGGAGAATCTCGTAGGAACAGAACTTCTATAAACATTTGAATAATACATCCATATATAAATTTCGGTTTCAGAAGAGCAAACAACACCAAAAAAATAACGTTTGCGCGTTTCGCGAGTTTACTGCAGCATCTTCAAACGATGCAGAGCACGCTAACCGATTCCAAGAATCGACAGGAATAGGTACGACATTTCGCACATTATTAGCATTCAGCATATAGCAAATACTGCTAACGCCCCCTTGTAAATACACCAAGCCTCCGACTGTGAGTGTCTTTTCTTTTAAATACCTATTTTATATCGACACGCGAACACAGCTGTCAAATGGCGACTGTGACGTATCGTAGCCAATAGGATGCTATACCACTCACGCACACCCCTGCTCTGTTTCCAACGGATCTCAGACTGTTTCGATTTAAAAAAGAGATTTTTACATAATACAATATCTGAATAGCTTCTTGGAGGTACAGATCTACAATATGCAATTGAGTAATATATTCATTGAAATAAACCGAACAGAAGTGAATTGGAGAGAACTTTCTCTACCAGTTGCTGACGATTACTCCTGACGAGTGTCAGACGAAAATATTCGGGGTTATTTCGACGTCAGTATATATTATTCAACTGTGTAATACAACCTAATGCAAAGGAGTCGAATTTTCATTTTCCCCACTCGGGTTGCATAAAAGACAGTGGATTTGGTGTCCACCTCCTGCTCATGTCCATGTCCAATGTCCATGCCTGGTGATCGCCAAGGAACATAAGAAGAAGTGCGCTACCAGTCGCGTTAATGCGAATTACCTGACTAGGTCTGATACCAAATGTCCATGCATTATAACTACTACAGCGACTCTGTCTTCCGGAAAATATAGGAACTGTTCAGCACAGTCCTATTGAACTCATTTTATAGAAACCTTGGTTAGTTCACACTATACCATATAATATATATGATAGGCTTACCATACGTCCTCTTTTAAGAGGATTTGTCCTCTTTTTTGACTTTTTTTGAAAGTGTCTTCGGAGGACGCCCTTTTGTCCTCTTTTTTGAGATTTTGTCCTCTTTTTTGAAAATTTAGGTCAGATTTAGAGCAAATTGCGAGTGATATGCCGCAAATTAGTGCAGAAGTGAAGCTCCGGCGGGTATTTCGGAGGGAAAAGCGGTGATTTCAGCTCTGAGCGAAAAGAAGACCTTTTTTTCTTTTTCTTTTTTAGTCACCCACCCGGCAATGTGGAGTGAAAAACGTGATTTTGAGCTCTGAGCGGAAGTGAAGACCTTTTTTTTTTTTTTTAGTCAACCGATCATGAAGTGGGAAAAATTTACCGGTTTTTGAGAATTCTTCTCCAGTTTTGCACGTCTGAAATTTCTGAAAAAGTGTCCTCTTTTTTCATTTCCGAAATATGGTAAGCCTAATATATGATATCGAATTAACATTCATCACAAGTCAACAGAAATGCATAAAAGGCTACATGACTTGACCTGTGTCAAATTTCAGAGAAGCAAATGTTCGAGAGCGCACAATAAATAATGCATGATGAGCAACGGTTCTCGTATCTTTTTACCAAATTTCTACAGAATTAATAATTAGTTCGGTAGCGAGAACAAACTGTGCAGCAAGTTCACACGCTGTAGAAATGCTGCTACTGCTCTTGCTCTCCAGTGAGGGCTACTAACAAGAAGTAGATATCAATTCATCAAGTCATGCCCTAAGTTGAGTGTTAAGTCATTTTTGCCAAATATGAGTGATTGTAGCAAAAGCAGTAATACAGAGCAATGAGCGTATATCTTACCTTATCATTATAGGGAGACTAGCAGGTCTTTCGCGATCGACTATATTGACTTAATCAACCATTGATTTTATTCAAACCTTGAGAATCAAAATTTGAGTTTCGTCGCCCATCTCAAGGTGCAAATGTAGCATCAATTTCGCCCGTCAAAACCGATCAAGCCCAACGTTACAGAGATTTTAATCACGACGTATATACTTTATTCGCATAAGTCAGCTTTATCTCATACTGTGCTAGGAAATTTTTCATGGTCATTGGTCACACTTCCGTTCCAACATGAGCGAACCAATATTCACTACCGTCCATTGAATTTGTATTTTACACAGCAGCAGGCTGCCCATTTATGCCACGCGGCTACAATGACGGCATATCCCGCACGGTTTTTATCACGCCGTCCAGCCGTGTTCATATAATGCAAGCCGTACAAAATTGTATCGGTTTATCACATGGATGATGGGTTGCGATCCCGGAAATTTTCCAATTATGGCTGTCGCGTGTATACTCAGCACGAATTTATCTTCTGAAAAATTCGGGGTTGAATCATAAAGCGCCATGAATACTGCAACTAACAATGAAAGTTCGTCGTTCGTGGGTATTTTGCAAGTCTTTTACTAATCTTCTTGGGGCTACAGAACTTCAATATACAATTGAATAATATTTTCATATTGAAATAAACCCATACTCTACTTTAGTTGCTGACGACTACCCCTGCCTAGTGTAAGTTATAAATATTCGAGTTTATATCAATATGAATATATTATTCAATTGTATATTGAAGTAATTTACTTTTTACCTCGCCTGTAACGATAAACAGTCGTCAGACAGACAGATTCTGTATTGTATGAAGCGCAGACCACTCCCGCCTCGTTCGAGCTTTATTCAAAACTAGCAATTTTCCCGAAAATTAATTCCGTAAATTGTGTTGGAAAACTGGGGAATTTCAGTCAACTTTGGAAATTCACGACTCCGCCTACGAAAACAATAGTCTAATACAGACCCCCTCTTCATGACAAACCTACTACCTGTCTGCCGACACTTGTTTACTCTTGGCAATAACTTTCACTACCTTTACATCACTTTAACAGTTTATCTTATCATTATGTTATAGGCGTACGTGTACATGATTACGCCTTATCTGCAGGGATTCCACTCCCCACGCTCTGCTCAAATGAAATCCACCACTTGCCTTCATTGACCAAACATTGTGGTAAATTCCGCACGATTTCCAAACTTTCACGTGGGTGTATCATGCATATTTTCATGCTATCACATTTTGTCGACAGTGTGAAATTTGTCATGACTTATCCCGTCGTTCATGCTAATGTATAGAATCCTAGATCAAATCATTGATAAATCCTAATCACTGCTAAGAACGTCACGTAAAATATCTATGTCGTGCACAATGCACAGTGCGCACTTTATTTACTGTTGTATCCACATTAAATCTTCGGCGTTTGACTTCGAGAAACTATCTTTTTACGATAATTTTAATTCCCATTGTGCTAATTTCCTACATGTAACGAATGGAGGCTTCAAAGAATATGAATATCATTAGTAACCGGTTTTAGTAAGTTGAAGTAATAATGACCATTTGCGTGTATCATTTACGATAATAGGAATAGCACTGGAATGGAAATAATCCTACTCAGAATGTGATATGACACTGGCGTCTATTAAGGCGAGTTACTGCGAAAAATATGCTTTGAGGCGACGATAATTTAGTAATAGCGTCGGTACAATGTTCAATTTCCTTCATAATTTCCACGCAATAAAGTTACACGCTGGGTCTCGCAAATCGGATGACTTGCATTATTAATCGCTGCAGAGCAGGCCGTAGTTATGTAACAATGCATCTCTCCCTTGAGTAAACGTTACACAACGCTCATTACTTCTCAGTTCAACTATCTGTCATTGTGTTGCATAACAATGTCTCATCTGCGTTGCACGGCGCGTAATTGTCACCGTGAGGTGATATGGAATCACACGAATTTTAGCAATCATGTGAAAATCGCTATACTTAACCGGTTCTATTATGGTGCAGATGGCAGGCAGTACACTCACAAAGGAACACGGGCATAAAAGTACCGCAGCGCCAGATGGTAAACAACCAACCGTTTTAATGCGTCTCTCCAGTAACCAAATGTCTCGCGAATAAGGTTTTTCTCAACAAAGACTACACCACGATAATTACACCTTCAACCCGCCCTGAAATGGATATAGTACTTCGATCAGTTGCAGATTGCAGATTCATTTTATTAAAAAAGACGTAATGAAGATATTCGTAAAAAATTTATATCAACGGTAAATATGTTATAAAACTCAAGGCAGCGCCGTGAAATGCAGTGCAAAATCAAGGCAAGGCCTAGACGCGTTTCTTCGATGGTTGCGTTTGTATAGTTCTTGTAATTGCGCTTGTATCTTGCATTTAAACAGAAGTCGGTACTGCAAATGCGTATCGTTCGTGTGGCGTGTAGCTGTCTTTTCGTTCCAAGCTTCAATTGCTTGTTGTTGGTAATCGGTAAAAAATCGATGATTTTCAATCTGAAAAGGAGAAGTGTATGTTTAATATATGATTCCCAAAATGTATATGATTGGCTAAACTAAGACATTGTATGATGAAATAGCAATTACAAAAAGGCTTGGAGAGTCAGCTTACCGATAGCAATATTTCTTTCGAATTCGTTTTCGTCGTGGGTCGAACTGGTACGAAGAAGTCGAATGGTCGCATCGACAATTGCTTCATGATATCAAGTAGTCGTGGATGTTGCTCACATTGCTCCGATTGGATAAGATATCCTCTCATCTACCTTTAGAGTCCTCAAGGATTATCTTGTATAATTCCAATCTTCGACCGCGGTCATATCCACAGTGCCCCTTCGCACTCTTGGCTTGATATGCAATTGAATAGCATTCTTCAGTTCATGTTTCTTTATAGTATTCCATATTTGCTTTTGGCAATAGTTCTTTTTTGCTAATTTGATCAGGTTATCTGATTACTCTTCCCTTCCAGGTTGAGGTATTCCGTCTTTTTCGGCGAGCCCACGTTTGGTTTAAGCATCCTTGCAGCCCGGCGTCAAAGCAGCGGAATGAGTTCAGTTTGCGATGGCTGTGTTTATATATGGACGCTATTTCGGTTCATAGAAGCGCGGCTCTCTCGTTTCTCAGAGGCTCGACTTCAGTACGCGAAAGTAAGCTGGCCTTTCCGAGACAGGATTTGTTGTTTCAATTGCTAAGTGGCGCGTGACGGGCTCTTGTCTTCCCACGAAAATAAACAAAGACATGATAAATCCGTTACGGGATACCGCAGAACTACCCGGTATACGCATCCATCACGATACATAATAGGGAGATATACCATGGTTTCCTTATGCTCTGCCTGTCAGCGGTCGCATGCCCTATATTTTGACACGGCTTTGTTAAACTGTAGCAAATCAGACAGGCCGTGTCTGCTAGCCGCCGTGGGAATAAGCGGGCGATCTGGACATGTGATCTGTTACAGCCATAATATCTCAATCGATCGTTGCGCCTTATCTCTTTGTGAAGCGCAGCATTCGGTTTAATCGCCGCGTCCAGTTGACAAAAGTTGTTAACGCTTTGTGTGGATTCTAGATTTCACCATAAAACAGTCGTTTTTCTGTAAGTTGCTTCTTGGCGAAAAACAATAATTGCCGATTCTTTTTACAAACACTCGTGGTGCAATGGTGCCTGGTTCTCGTTCGTTTTATTAATGTTGTCGTCAATTCACAACAACACACGATCGCGATAATATCAAAAGAGAGGAAGGCGTCGACACGACTTGAAGTAGTCTTTCACTCAGACACCCAACTTGTCTCTTCACATCATGTACTTGACCTTGATACTGACGATAATTTCCTATCATTCCGGCGGACATGACATACTCTCGACTTGTGCATCGGGGACAGATCAAACCGCAGACTCACTTACCGATTCTACTTTAAGCTCCAGACTGGTAACTTCCGATCAACAAATCTTCTCGTGTTTTCGTTGGTACACGAAGGCTTAGGTAACGCGTTCGTGGACGGGAGGTCGAATGCTATCAACATGTTATTATGGTGCCTAATTCTCACAATATTTATGTGCCGCCATTATTGTAGCGTATATTCGATGCATCCGACTTCCCTGAAGTAAGTCGCACCGGTACACCATATGACTATTGAACAGATTTAAATGCACGCTGCATTCATTATTTCCAAATACATGTAGCTGCAACTGCCCAATTATGCATGTAGTTGTCCGATATGGCGTGCCTCTTTGTGGATTGGGATTGCCGAAATACCGCGTTTAGAAGGCGTGTCAAGTACAGGTGACTTATAACACACCATACCATTACACAATTTAGTATAACCCCAGCATGAATGTTAGCCTATGGCAGTGGTTCCCAACCTTTTTCCGCCCACGTACCATTTTGAAGTTTTATGCAGTGCTCGCGTACCACCTACATCCACCATTTATGACGTCATAATCAGGTATTTGACATGAGCTAGGTGTGTTAACAAGTTCTATTAAACTAGGCATCACCAGTCAGGGTTGATGCCTTGATGGGATGCATGGAATTGTTTTTTCACCGCCAGTCACAAGAAGAACAACATATTGAAATAACAATAAACAACAAAAGTATATTTATTAAATGCGATGGCTGTATTGCTTATTTTGCACTAGCCGGTCGATGCGTGGCATCATAGCGTCCTATATGGTGTGGATGTGGACAGTGGACACGAGCAAATGTCACCGCTCAGTGAAATTGATCTACGTCACACTTTCCATTTGGTCAAAGGCAATTTTAAGACCATTTTTGACCGGCTTGCCGAGCGCTAAATGCGGAAAAAGGGTATCAATGGAAAGCTGCTGCTGTACTGACTACAAAAATATAAATTCTATTCTGCTCATGGTCCTAGAACCCCCCTAAACCAGCCTCGAATTTTGCATTGTGATAGAGTTTTGAATTGTGACACAACAACTCTGTTAGCTACACTCTCGGTTTGCCAGACAGAATTGTTGCGTCACAATTTTAAAACTCGATCACAATCCAAAATTCGAAGCAGATTTTGGGAGGTTCGAGGACCATGAGCAAAATAAAATTTAGAATTTCGGAATCAGTACAGTAGCAGCTTTCCATTGATACCCGTTTTATCGAATTTAGCGCTCGGCAAGCCGGTGTAAAAGGGCCGTAAAGTTGCCTTTGACTAAGTGGAAAGTGTGACGTAGACCAATTATACTGAGCCGTGAGATTTGCTTGTGTCCACACCATATAGGACACTATGGTGGCATACGTTTGCTCACACCGCATCGAAAGTCATGCAGGGGCGCAACAAGTCGGTTTCGTTTCTTTGACGTAGGCTTCCTTACCACGGACGCACCTTACCAGGACGACGACGGCTTCAAAAAAAACTCAAAATCAACCCCACGTGAACTGATAACTCCCTTCGGTCGAAAAAAATACGGAATCTACTCGCGTACCACCTGAAGGACCTTCGCGTACCACTAGTGGTACGCGTACCACAGGTTGGGAATCACTGGCCTATGGCTACACAAAATACCATACTTTGGTTACTGGTAAGCGTTTGGAAAACTATATTTTGGCACCTAATTCGGATTTGACGAAATCTAATAAGCTTTGTCATGCTGATTCTGAAAAGTGCACGCCCAAGTAGTAGAACTCTATGCATGTGCTGTGCATGCGGCGTGCTATTTTTACATATCGAAAAACGTAATTTAGCGTATATCTTGCGATAGTGACGCACAGATGATATAATTTCAACTGAAGCATAGTAGTTATTCAGGAAATCCTTGTGTTGTTTGATATTGTTTATACATCACAAAACCGTAAAGGGAATGCTTGTAAATTTTCAAATTAGAGAATAAAATGGATTGTTACAATGTAAACTCGAGAACAGTACTGCATAATGACGACGCATCAAGTAGAAGCTTATCAATGTTGACAGGTATTGTCGCCAACTTATCACAAACACCACAAATCAAGACCCACATTCCAACTCACTTACTCCCATTTACGCCTTTACGACCCTAGAGTTTAATACCAATCACTTGGCAAATGCTATCCACATGTAAATGTGGTTGAAATTTGAGAAAGCATAGGGAAGAGGAGTGTTGCAGTAACGTAAGCCCAGTTGGAATTCAGGATGCGTTGCTATAATATTAACAATGCTTTTCATCGATTATCCGCTCCCGAAAACTCCCCTTGGGACGCTATTTCTGGTAAGACCATTTCTAGTAACGAGTATACGTACATTACGTAGATTCTGCGTCATAACGCACGGTTTTAGCCTGGTGGCCTACAAATTACACCTTGTACAATGTGCAAGGTGCGTGCGTATTCTGTCCAATTGTATACATATATTACGGATATCATAATATAATAATACCTTCGTTGTATTAGGAACATCATGTGTTTGACGTCATAAGCTCCTTGTCCATTGGAAGGCACGATTCACGCTAACGCTGTAATTCCGACGCTTATGAGCCGCTACCGATACTGCACTCGGGTTTAATTCCTATCTCTGGAGGGCAAATGCACATAAATAGTCTATCAAACGGGTGATCCGTACAAGTAGTATCACGGGTTATAGGCATTGATTTGATTCTCATACGGATGCATTGAGTCGGATAATACAGGCGGGCTTCTTAAATTATGGCATTCGAAGCAGTCGACGCGGGTCGCCTAATCGTTGGAATTACGGTTTCAAATTTCTGATGCATTTACAAAATTCATTTTTGGAAACATTCATGCCAATACCGCGATAATAAGCGAGCCGCATTCAAGCCTCATACGGTTGAGTACAGGTCGCCATGACCCGCAATTATTACCGCAACTATGTAAAACGATATAATCGGGAAATTTGGTACGAGCCGCGAACAATGAATCATTAAGATTTGAGTCAGCAAAGCGCTGATTTTCTAGATGCCCCTTTTGTCTTTGGTAACGATTTAAGGCGGATAACTACATCGAAGTCGCGACACGGATATGATTTAAAACAAAGCATACAAGCAAACCACAGATAGGTGTCACGTATGGCAATTATGTGGTGAAAATCAAAAGATGTTTATCGTTTAAATCGGGGCAATTTGGAGTAAAGTATAAGATCTTTTCGATCGAGTATCTTATTGCTTCAATTTAGAGTAATTTTGATAACTCTTGCTTTTGTACTACGGCTAAGTGGCGATATCATAAAAACTCTTTTGAAGGTGTATTTGTGATGACAGAATTTATTTCACGTAACCGAGCAACAGAATACTCTAAGTTCAAGATCCACAAAAATATTGTCAAGGAAATACTGACATGTCCTCCTTTCTGTAAGTCGCAGTCAACATCGAAACGTCGTAAATCTGGTCAGTGCGATGGGACGATATCTCTCACAAACTTGAATATGCCGACCGAGCAATAACTGACGACATATATCCGGGATATCTATAAAATCGTTTATTATCATACAATTCCATTTCGATTACATTCGTGAATTTAATTGGACTGTTGCCGAAAGACGGCTATTTAGTAATTTTAATACGTTCGCATTCCTTCGCGAAACATGGGAAGCGAGAATTTGAATGCAAGACTAATTAGCATAAGCGCTGATACGAAAACAATGAGATTTGATTGAATTGAGTTATTACTCATATCATTTGATCCCAATGACATTATTTAACATCCCATCTCCCTTGTAATCAAAGGAAATCCCGTTTTGTTCGTGAAGAGTCGGCATCCGCTCAAATTATGAGTTCATCCGGCCAAAATAGAAGCTCATATCCTTATAGTTCGTGATCGGTTAGGGATTACGGCGTGGACACTGTACGTTGGGCACATCGCACATCATACTGATTCGTGGATAATATCAAAGTTTGATGTGTAGAAACATAACGACAGCTTTGTGTATAGGGTGTCATCGTATAAAGACCTGTGTAGCTATGCAGCGCAATAGTAAAAATCAATATATGAACTACTGATAAATAAATAAACGGCCCCAACTAGTTTAGCAATGTAACCTTCCAACCGTTACCGTTATGACAGCACAAAGTCGTAATGAAGGCAAAACAAGGCCCGCCGATGAAGTTTCCGACAACAGGAGAAGTTTTGAAAACATATTTACGCGGTTAACCCGACTCAACATATCGAGCCGCGATCGAAGAAGCCTTTGCCGCGTATTTTTGCAGCGATGCCTGAAGTACCCGCATGTAATTTAAATGGATCCGCCAAAGTACTGGATGAGTCGTAACTAATCTAGTACATGAGGGTGGTGTACTGTTACTCACCCATCGCGATATGACTCGTCTAAGAATAAGGAACAACACAGTCTCATCAGATAGTTCACGGCGACCCTGAAATGTAGTTCATCGGTTTGGGTTGAAAGATTCAACTTCAACGTCTATGACTCGAATGGGATTACATACATGAGACACAACACAACCCATTTTGGGAGACGTGTTTTTTTTTGCAGTTACTAACGAACTCCATTACGAAAACATGTGTAACGTCTCGTCGGGCTTTCTCAGGTTACGTGTTTGCTTTAGTTCCGAGTCACGATGGAACAATATTGCAATGCGATATTGTCTCGAAATAAAAGTCATGTAACTGCGAGTCCACGTATACATACAGCTAACGAAAGACAAAGATCGTACGGTATCAGATATTAAGTTGGTTGCAATCGAAGATGGAAATGGGTAATGCTAGCATTACAAATACATAAAGAGGAAACGAATTACAAGCGCAAAACCACTTGCGACTTGTGTACATGTTATCCGTTACATTTGAATTACCACGGAATCGGGTTCATTTCTTATCCACTCAGTTACGAACAGCAATGCTAAGGCAAAAATGAGACCGATTTCAACATGAGCTTATGCGGGCACTTGTGCAGTGCACGCGCTCTGACATACTCCCTATTATGATATCAGTATAGCGACCGCCTATGCGGGCACCCAGGTCGGCGACATGTCGAGTTCGTTTCCATGTTTGCTTGTATCAGGTTTGAAATGTTTGCGATTGGAATTTCAGATATCTGCTTGAATATGGTGGTCTCCATTGGCGACATATATCGGTTGTCCGATGCATACCACACAACAAAAAGTTGATTGTTTCAGTAGTTGGTTAACCAGTTTGGTGTCCTCCCTCAATCCTGACTCATTCACAGTGTGGATATATTTAACGAAGTTTTTTTCAGTGTATGTACTGTACAATTGTGTATGCCGACGTACATAGTCATAGTTGCGACTACGCGATATGATTATGAAGTCAGGACCACATGTAGCTTGTTTACGCTACCCGACCACCTGAGACAACATTAGAGTTAACGATGACACAAAGGTGTTAAACTATATGTTTGGGATGAAGTCTTGCAATCAGACGGGAGGACTATTTGTCTTTATGTGTCTTATCATGTGCGAAATAAGCAGTCCGAAGGAGTCTGCGTAACTGTATGCTTAGTGCTTACTTGTGAGAATATATACATTCTACGACAGTTGTGGACCAACCAAGTGCAACAAATTATAGTATTAATGCGAAACAAAATCGTGTAGTCCAACTGTTCCGATCACAATTCTGATTGATTTACGCCGATGCATTGCCGCCAAAGGACGTCACGTGCGCCCCATGGTGGTTGGCAATCTATTTACAGCTTATTCCACATGTTTGTAGTTAGAAGGGTGACATATGCATCAGAGTGTTCGAGTATAGGGTTGTCTACCTGGCATTTACACTATTAATGCATGCAGATTTCGTGAAACCCACTAACGCGAGCATTTAATCGAATGTTCATCAGCAAGATTTACAAGGGCACGCAAAAGAAATGAATTTACTCGCAGCCGAACTTGTATGTTTGGTAAATTTTGGCATGAAATTGACAGTTTTAACACAAAGGGTACACATGAATTTCAATGCGTTGTTTGTATACAGTTGCCTCGTTAAGTTATCTGCACCTATTAAAGCAGATCTTACTGGTGTATATTTATTTGTTGGTGGTATATCTTTTGGTTCAATTTAAAACAATAGATACTGACATAGCATTCTGCGTCGTGCAGATATGCATGAGGCGTAATATCTCGATATCTGATTATAATGTGCTTGTGCGATGTGTTTGTTGTTTACCGAAACGCGAACTTTCTCAAATTCTGGTAAACACCACGGAACAAAGTGGGCTGCAATTGAAATGTATCGCCTGCTATGAATTATTCAATCGCGACAAACATCTCTTACCGAGTATCATCGGTAGCTAAGTTGTAGTCAATAGACCTTAATGCAATAACTTTTCACAGAACGGTAAGGAGGATTATGAATATCTGAAGATGTCTACAATTACTGTCCTTGCGCGGCAACATGTTACAAACGCTGTTTGCAACGGACCGTGTTCGTGTGTATCGCTTCGAGTTAAACACTCGTGGCCATTGCTTAGAATCGTACGTCTCTCGTTTGATATCCGTACAAGGAAGGATTGAGTCAAACCACTGTCTTTTGAGTGCCAAAGTACGCAATTATAACCGGTCTTTTGATCATTAACAGCCTCTGATTGCGGCGATTAATCCGGAGTTGTTACATCGAACATTTATGGCACGTTTCGTCGAAAATATAGTTGTTGAAAATACCGGACAATTACATCTTATCAATGTATCTTTATTCAAAGCCGTGCCTATTCTGAAAAGCGATCAAGGTTACTCGCTACACTCACACCTATTCAATTCATGCCAACGTTCCAGGTATGTTGTTTTTCTGGTATAATATATAATACAAAATACATAAAGGCTTATTGGCAGAGTGCATGTTAACTGGAAGAACGAAAGTCCGTAATTATGCATATAATTGTTCTGATTAACGTATAGATTCGTAGATATTGACGCTGCATATTCGTTTCAAGAATTGCAATGGATTGATGACGCATTTATTCTATACTACGACGCGCATGTGCGATTAATTGTCTCAGCCTGTAACGAAACCCGACCTATCCATTCGAAAGTGCACGCATCGGGAGCGTTATGAAACAGATGTTCTCATTTGAATTTCGGGAAGATTATACCTGATAGTAACATTTGACGACCTGAAAGTATCAAAACGAATTCTCAGATATCCACCGCGATGTTTGCATATTGGATGAGAAATGGCGGGGTTGACGAGAACTCTTTTCGGTGATATATCACTGTTATCTGTGATGCAACTGCGTCGTACAGTCGACGAAATTGAAATTTCCTTATCGGAAATTGAGAGCTTGGCAGGCGGTTTTGTTTCGGGAGACGACACGGCTACGCCACGCCAGGCTGGCGTTCGCATCGACACAAAATACGCGAACAATGCCAGCATTAAATTCGCTGAAACGGTTATACTCAACACCACAAACACGTGAAAGGCACGGTCTATTCATAAGAAAATTTAGGCCAGACCTAACGGCTGTTGATAGTGATTTGGGTTCGTCCTATCGTCGCCAGTGGTTCGACAAGGCTCGTCTTTCAGGGAACGCTACACACGTGCACGTGTGCGTGCCCATTGAGACCATCCACTCGACTGAAGTCATGGTTTAGTTTCGGAGCGAAATACGAAACATGGTTGGAGTCGAAATCGACACTGGTTTCTGTCACGCGTTAGTTACGTTTAACCTGGGATTAACAGCGCATCTATAGTCCATACTCGATATAGAACAGTGGTTCCCAACCTTTTTCGACTCATCGCCCCCTTTTCAAGCTCCACACCGATCATCGCCCCCCAAATATTGGGAACTGAAAAATGGGAATACAAACTGTAATCACCGGCGAGTTTTAGTTTTGATGTGCCTTAAAAATCGCCATACTTTTACTTGGAATTGAGTACTTCCACTTCTATTTTAACATCAACTTTGAACACTTCTGATGATAACTCACATATCACGTATGCGAAAAATATTACAATAAGTGATTTTACAAATGGCTTTACCAGAAATCAATGAAGTTTAATGTTGTTATCATAATAGATAGATCGTAAATAAGACAAACAATAGAGAAAGGATAACGTGGTTGCTGTGTAGGGGTAAGAAATTGTCCAGTCAGGACAATCTCGAATTTAAATTGTCAACTGTGGGCTCTATATGGACAAATTAGACATTGCAGGCATTCACGGTGGCTGCATTGGTTTCAAGATAGCCTCGATCGCCATATAAGATCCGTCTTTTTAACACCGGCTGTCTATATTTGACATCTCATGTATTTCTATCGAGATAATCATGACATTCACGCAGGCGACAGGAAATGCCGCGTTGTTCCGACAGAGTTAAACGTCCGTCAACAGGAACAATTATAGCGCCGAAATGCGCGCTGCTTCCGCGCGAGACTAATTGAAGCCCAGGCTCGCCGAACAAGGATAAACGGGCAGCGTAATTGAACCAGCACTCGTTTGTCTTTAAGGCCTGTTCTTGTGAGATAAAAGCGGTCGAAGAATGGGATTAAGGAGCGCTATAATTGCAATGTCGGAAGGCAGGTGTAAACTCCAATTTTACGCGCAATTGTTCCAATAATAATGTGAGATATTTGGTAATTGACTCTGGTATATTTATTGAAGAGAATGTAAAATCGATGATTGACCGTACTGGATTTGAACGCTCGTGACGGTAAACAGAGCTTGATGAGTGAATTGTCACTTGTCGATTTACTGGAATACAGAGCCAGCTATTCTCATAAATAGCTAAACACCGACAGGCAACTCGACAACATGAATGTTATATTGTTTTGGAGAACTTTCCAGCGAATGCTGGATTGGACAGTGTCAACAAGTTCTATACGGTAATGTCATCGGAAGTATTGGCGAGTGTTTCGCGAACTGAAATCCATACCATGTACCGAAAGCTTTTTTCACTTTTACATGACAGCAGCTGAACAAGAAATAGTGCGTTGTTGTTAATAGTTACGGACGGTAGAAACGTTTGATATGTGAACTCCACTGCTTATTCTTACATCACAAGTAGTGGCTATGCGGTTGATTGCGTCATAAGGGAATAATAATGATCCACGTGTAGCCGTGTAGGTACTAGGTAGACGATGGAAAGAATTTCAATGAAGTACTACGATACATGACTATGATCGTTCCATGTCTGGTCCAGCTTAGATCCCTAGTCAAATTGCATTGTTTTGACTATTTATCGAAAACAAAGCGTTATTCGGTGTGACTCTGAAGGCAACACGCGCAATCGAACACGATGAGCATTCGCCACATAATATACAAGTTCCTCATTACTATGCAGGTTTCAGGGAGCATCACAGTGTTGCGTATTGCTTGTTTCCCATGAAGTCTCTAAAATACCAGCATACCACATTGTTACATAAATTTGCGATAACGTATCGGTTACTCAGTAAACTTCGTAACAACGTCGTTGCGCAGTACAAATTATATCTGTTAGAGTTAGGTGGTATCCACAAAAGTATTTATCGAGATGGGAGCCATAGCCGGGTAAAGACGCCATGCAGCCAATGTTTTTATTGGTGCAATCGAATTGACTACAGTGAAGCGATGTGAATGGAATAGAATGGAGAGGGATGTAATAGTTCATCGCTGTGGTCCCAAATGTTCATCGCAAAGCCCTAGAAGATGTGCTTTGTGCAGGTGTGGGGATAGCGGAGCTATTAAAATGCGCTCTTGAAGGACTATATGCGGTGTTATTTATCCACCGATTTAACAACCAACTATATTTGTTTTATGCTTGATTGCCCATCATGCAAGTTCGTTAAACATTACAAATTGATTAATGACGATAGTAAAGCCTAAAAACTATAGCCAACCATGTCTCAAGTATATTGCTAGATAATTCCAGAAATCGTATTGAAATGTTAATATGTCCTGGGTATGTGAGATATTCATGAACTATACGAGTCGTTGTTATCTCATTAACGACTTCCAAACATTATTCGACATATGTGAATGTTGAAATGACGCATGTTTTCAGGAATCCGGGTGGCTTAGAAGGAATAATGCTCGAAAAATACGCACAGCCGCACGATCGAGCCGTATTTGAGCCGCTTGCGTCAAATGATCATCTGTGGTATTAATATCAAAATATTCCCTTCACACAATCTCACTTTCAGTCTTGGGGCGAAAACGCAAAACCACGAATAATCGCATCAGAATTTTGACTCGAAATGTCATCATATTCTGCACGCAACGAACATGTAAGTTGAAGCCCTCTTCACGCGAAGGCTGATTGCGAGGTGAGATTGATTAGGCCATTATGCGTTGAGTGAAAGGCCCTTCATTCCAGAAATAATACCAGCGAATGTACGTCACAGATGACGCTTCTTATCGTAAAATAAACCGAGCAAGTCAGCCAGTCAAATATCATGCCAGCGATTCGCGAAAATATGATTTATTAAACACATCGGTGCAATCAATCAACTGTTGACAGATATTCATAAAATCCAAAGACTTATACGTGAATACGCGGAAGAGGCGATGTTAACGCAATGCGTATACTCTGCTAATGTTGCATAATAAGAACTTGCAGTTATAAATAAGACACGTGTATCTATATTTGGATAAGAAGATAAATATAAATCGCAGGATGTTGATCTAATTTTTGTCACAAAATTGCGTCAAAACATCGACCTAATTGGTGTGTCATGATATGTTACACCTGTATGATTTTTAGGGTATTTCTCTTGCAAGGTTCACGCATGAAGCACTGAAGCAGCTATTCTCAAGGTTGGTCGGGGAACTGTAGCTAGGCCTGGTACGAGAATACCAGTATAGGAAATGACGTAGATTTATTATAAGAATGGTGGGTATTGGTAGCCTTCCGGATTTTATGAGCAATGGCGATAAATGGTACGTACCATCACAGCATTTAATTCGTCTTCATTTAACATACATACAGAAATCTCTTCAGCCCTCAGCCCCAAAACCAATCGTTTTAGTAGCTTATTTCAGGATCGAAGACAAGAAAAGTTAAAATATGCAACCACAAAGAATATAACGCAAGTTTTACAGCACATAAAAGTTAAATTGGAATATTTATACCATGCCTATTCCCTTGTACTTTGGGACAATGTTGTTCGTTGATCACAACGTTATTTCCACCAACGTGTGCAGTGTATCTTTTATTCTTTGTACGCGTGTTTCGTATGCTGCGATAACGACGAATCGAGGTTTCAAAGATTTCATAGTGGAAAATGCTATCGAAACTATAAGTTTTATTCAAAAATTTTACGTTAGTGGCGACTCGAACCATTGTGCCAATCCCAAATCGAAACACGTACAACGCACGCCCTGTTTTCCAAGACCAATCATTACCCGTCACGCCTGAAAGAGCTTGTTGTCTTTCGCGTCGTAGTAAATAATGGACTACCATACGGTCGAGTTGATCGAGGTCATCAAACATGGCGACGGTTGCAACAATACTTCTGTGTTTGCAGTTTCGCTTTCGGGGGACATTACATACGCCGGCAAGGAATTTACAAAGAATGTATCAGTTTGCATGGGCGGTTATAAACTCCTGTTCCTAAATTCTACCCCACTTTCGCGATCTTCCGATCATCAGGCGATATCGCCTGGCAACTATAACCATCACTTGGAAGCTTGATGTTCGGTTCACAGTGATGCAAATATGATCAAAGCCCAGCGAAACGTATTGTATGGATATCCTATTCTTGATTGAGGATGTACGATCGATGTTTCTCGTCACGGCGTGTTGTTTCATCTTCTAGGGATACGTAATCCTGTGCGTGGGTATGGGGTTAGTTTGGCACTCCACAATTAGGGCTTTCTGCGCCAGGCCTGGTTAACAGGGTTAATGTGGGGCTATATTCCAATTCTAGTCAGTGTCACGAATTCTATTAATGGGCGTACCAACATGGGTTTGCTCAATGCTCAGTAAATCAACAACGTTCGTTGGAAAATGTTGCAGGCCTGAAATTACAAGCCTGAAATCAATAACCTCTATGGGAGTGGTAACGCGTGCAGGGTATTAAAGAAGTGCTCCAACGTTGTGATGATGCTTCAGTATAACCGGTGATTAACATAGGCCCTTTACTCTCTGACAGCATTCTGACTGCACTTTATGGCATTAAAACTTAACAGCATAAGGCATTAATTACGATTATCTTCCCATTTCCCCACTATCATTCATCAACCTTCTCATTTCTCCAGTGAACCACTTTGCCGGTACAGAATACAAGGAAACGCTCGCTTTTCTTTTATTTATCTGTTGAGGTCTTAAGTCGTTTGTAGAGGAATATCACATTCAGGATTTGCGTCACGCTAACAAACGCAGGAAACACGACCTCAATGGAATTCTCAAAAGATGGACTGGAATGCCCCTCTTTAAAAAATGTCGACGGATACCGGCGGTACACACAGGCTAGTTCGCGGCGGTTTACGCTCAAAATTTGGTCAAAACACTAACTGATCTAATGAAGCGTGAAACGCATAGGCGTTGGCCGTGCATGCCTCCTCCCAGGACCGAGCCTCTCAAAATACAAAACAACTTTAAATTATCATCAAAGAACAAAGGTCACATGGGACTTACTACTTGCAAGGATCGGTGTGTCGGCAACACGTAACACAAAGAAAGTATATGTTTATCACACGCTCTACTCAAATTAATATTCCACGTTAACTATCTGTTACAACAAACAGTGCAACTAACGCCAATCAGTCAGGAAGTCAGTTAGTATTGCAATGCAAAGTCGCAAACCAATTTACACCAATGTCTAATGGATTTTTCGCAAAAGATGTTCACAATTCATAAATATGGATATTTTATATAGATCAACAATATAGCTACAATTGAAAAAAACTGCAAAACCGGAGAGAATGAATCCAGCCTTCTCTATAACGTTAAATTCGCTATATATCGGCTGTGGATGTGATGCAATCTGCATTTATAGGGAAATAATATGCCACGAGATTTTTCTTGCACCCATACACTTCCCGAGTTTGCAACAGGACGATACATTTCCACACTCGTGACACTCCAATTGTCAACAGTTTGACTGACTCAACTCTCGATGCAAGTAAACAAAATTATACCCAAATAATTTGATTAGGTTTTCCTCAACGAAAACATGGGAGAAGCTTCCTTCAAAACAAGATCTTATTCTGGGATATTTGTTTATTCCATAAATCAAACCGGAATCGATCGTAATCACTTTACAATCGTACGGTATTTACAACAGTGGGTTGCGTCTCTTCTCTTCATATCAAAGTTAAATACCGCCATTGCTGTCGTGATGTTGGAAAGTACTGCAGACGAAGAATTAAACAACGTTGTCATAACAATTTACAAATCATATCTCGCATAAACACGTGGAAAGGTAATCGCAGCATCCATTCTGATGGGATGTCACGAATTCAATGCTAAACGTGACTTGTAGCATTCGTTAGTACGGATGTCATTACAGCAGAAATTTATCCATCGGATTTTTCGCATCGCTTTCGAACGCACGCAGACAAGCAATTGCTAGACAAGAATCTTGTAATCTTTACACGAAAATACATCGCACCCTTCCACAACTTCGATGAAAATATAATTTCGTTTAGATAATGGGCGGCAAAATCCCAAATAAGTGGCAAATCTTTGCATATTTGGATAAATGTACCTTAGTGACAATCGTACAGTGCAAGACTTGTCCATGACAGGTATGACGTTTTCTTTGGAATTATAAGACTCGTACGCGTAGATTCAAGTCGAAAGTCTTCAGCAGCCTTACTGAATACCATCATACGACACAAAAAGAAGATGCGAGTAGGACGTTATGTATTTCTGTCCCTGATGTTTTTGCGGCATATATACCGACTCATGATACACGCACACACGATGATCTTCGCATATGCATACCATGAGTGCATTATGTGAATGTGCATATGCCGCTGGGCTAGGGCGGTGCGGATATAGCCTTGTAAGGCTTTCTAAGTCTGGCACCACCCCTTCATGCTTTCCCGGAACTGCTAAGCGCCAAGCCGGGAAGTTACAGATTCCAGTTTCTCTGATCAAGTCTTTGATCTGACCTGGCCGGTGATTGAGCCCACTACCTACCGGTGTTCATATTCAAAATGATGAAGTCACTCAATCAAACCAAATATGTTAGCCATTTACCACGCCGGTATTATCATCATGATATAGGCAGATATTCTAACAAGCACTCGGTGAGCACAGGTATCGAATTTCCCGATCTACTTTGGTGTGTAAGTGTGCATACTAATTTGAAATGAATTTCCATTGCTACGCTTCAACAGCACACGTTGTCAAATTAAGGGATGGTTTTCAAAAGCATTTCCTTTCCCAAGGCGGACATGACTGACGGTGACCTTCACAGATGCGTCTCTTGGCTAAATAATGGGAAATTGGACCGATGATGATTCTAATCCGGAAATCCAAATCTTGCATATCGCCCCTTCCGATCGTGTCTCGCTAAAATATGATGACACACATCGGATCCGGTATATAGTTACTTCCAAATAGATAAAACAAACCGGGCGTAACCGATTCTGAGATACCGGTCCCTACTTAAACTTGATTGTTTACATGAAGTTGCTAGTATATGGGAATTATGTGAATGTCCACAAGTCTCATCTCTCGCCGTGAGTCGGTGTCACAAATATTATTATTCACCGTTTGGAAATGCTTCAATTGAACATTGTGACTCATTATATCGAGCGGATGGAGGAAAGTGTGACTCACACACACCTCCATTTCCTGAAAACAAATTCAACTAAATTTTGATGACGAAACACCAAACCAACTACAAGAGTGATCCCAGTAATCGGAACGCCAAAGGATACACTCGCACCATATCAAATAACTGTTTCACATCGCCGACGTAGCGCGCAATGTGACCCCAGACAATGTCGCCACATTTTACATTGCATTATTTGAAACAGGCTTAACATCGACGAACGAAAATAAAGCCACATGAAATCACGCTGGAATCAAAATATGTATTCCTTATTGATAGCTTCCCTACTCGGCTAATTTTTTGCTATCAGTGTCATTACGAAATTATATTTCTACATTTCGCTGTAGCGTTATGGTCTATATATGCGATGTCATTTTGCACATTTGGCAATAATGTCACCCTCCTCTGCACGTTGGATTGTTATCTCCTTTTATTTAAAAATAGCTTAATTTATTGTTGTCTTATTGTATGCGATTTCAGGTGTTCCAGTGATAAACTATATATCTTTGGATATTTTAATTCCTGTGTTTTTGTCTCTTCGGATTTTAGATATACTATATAGCCTAATAACATATAATGCCTTTTAGCCAGGACGGGGAAATACAGAAGACTGACTGTTAATACTATAAATGTTTTCACCGATTCCAATGCATCTGTTTATCAATTCAAGTGTCATGTCCACCATGAAGCGAACAGGAATCATCATCCGTCAAGTCTTTGCTATACTGATTTTGCCTCTTCTGTGGAAATAACCGATCACAGCATGAGACCACCGACTGTTGAAATAGACGCTTTCCGTGTTCCTGAACCGGTATCTGTGTGTTTGTGGATTTTTTTGCTTGTAGCAATATCTTGAGAATGTGCTTATGCCCTGTAAAATTGGTTCGAGGTGATATCGTGGTTAGAAACTGCAACCTGGATTTAATGTTTTACTTGTATATTATGCCTTGAGGGCAAAAGGTTTCGAGTAATTTTAGCAAACATTTGAAAATACTCATCATTTGCGGTCGTGTCTTGACGTCAAGATTAGGTACCGTTTACCTGCAAGTAAGTGAAAAATCTTCAACATATACACTGCGGCCGACAAATTAGCCAAAAGCTTTAACACACACTGTCACATTATTGGATATTTACTGTCACATTATTGGATATTTTGTGGATAATTCATTAAGACATATACCGATTTGATTTGGCCGAGAAATACGTCAGCTTCTGTAGAAGTTAGTAAATGAAACAATATATTTACGTGCGTGTAGCGGACTGGGGAGGTCAGCAACCTTATTGAACTTGTGCTTCCTAATAGTGAGGTTTTATCAAGTCCAAGTTACATTTGAAGTCGATTTTGGGCATGGTTCTGACGTTGGTAACATTAAAAAACGAAAGAATAGCCCCTACCGAGAATTGCCGTATCGGAAATAATCATGGTAAAATGTAGTAATTATAAAGTTACCATTATGTGGGTGCTTCTGAAGAAGTTTAGAAATTTAAATAAAACCCACGTTTTGAGTCAAATTCGCGGTAAAATACTACGAACGTGTTGTTGACATATCCCCATATAGCTCCAAATTCCTTAACGTGACTTCCCATCCGACCGGTGTATTATCGGCTCTGATTAAAAGAAACCAGTTAATTAGATCGCTAATCATATTAATCCCTTTATTCTGCACTTATAATTAGGAACATCGGAAATGTTTACAAAGTCACATCAATGAACTCAAGATCAACGGATCTCTAGGAATGAACACGTTGGGATATAAATATATACCGGATGCATAATATTCAGAGCTTTAATGACCCGGCAATTAAAATTTTAATAGGCGCCGACGCCGGAATATATAGGAAATTCGATCAATATACGCTTTGGTGTACCAAGAAGATATGAGCGCATTTGACTTATTCAAATCCGCCGTGTTCCGATTCTAAGGGAGAAAATCGAATTGATTGCAATACTAGAGGCTTGAGTTACGCTTTATTCACGCTCTCATTCGGTAGAATTTCATGAATTCCGGTAAAGTTTTATGCAAATTATAAGGGAAGCCGAATCGTTTAGTGAGAGTCTTTGGGCTCAAAAACAACCCTTCAATTGTGCTAATCAAGCCAAACCCATATCTTTCCAGGATCATTTCCCGCACTCGACAGGATGCAGGCACGTCACGCGTAAAATTCCTATTGGTATTCTATACGGGGGTGACGAATAAAGCGTTCTTGGCAGATTTACTCAGATCTTTTACATTCATGGCGTTGACGAGCAAAAAATTCCTAGGACGTCGCGTCCTAGGTTTCCTACCGAGGTCTCCTACTTTTAGAACACTATCGCAAAAACTCGCTGACTATGCATTGTCGGTGACTCACATAACTTTGCAAGATTATAAAGGTGCGATACTATAATCCATCTGTTGACCCCAAATCGAAATTTGCATAGCCTCACGCAGATCCTTCATAACATGTGTGGCCTCTTTTCGAAAAACATCATATAAATTACTCGTTAGTCACTATATGTGCCTATTATAGATGCTAGATGTTATTTAGGAATCCGGAATGCTGTCTTCGCAAGGGCCAGTAAACCGTGGAGTAGTAATGTGGACCACGGGGGTTGTAAAATTTGTATAGTTCTCAGGTCTTGCAATACAAGAATATACGTGCTAACTATATACTGCAATTTACCGAGATCGCTATGAAGGACATTTGCGTGTTTTTGGTGCAATGGAAAATGGCGGAGTTAGGATATCAATTGTCGGATCGTAGCCCAGAAATTATACATTTAATCGAAATCATGTTACCGATGCTCTGTAAGTCTGTATGTACTACTGTCGGTATTGTACATGAGACCAAATGCATATTATCGCATTTAGAAACTTTATTAATAGTGCAATGGCGAGATAAAGAATGATCAAAATGACCAGTGACCATATTCTGCGACGCAAATTAAATTAATTGAAATCTAAGACGCATGCACATTACACACTGCAGACGAGAAACCATACAAGTAAGGAAATGAAATGTTCAATCTTATGCAAATACAGTTTAAAGCAAGATTAGATTCGCGTTCTACTGTGGTGTTTTAAAACAATAAATCGGAAGATAGGGTCGGTTTTGAAGAAACCATCAGTGGAGTGGTGTGAAGCAGGTCGTGGGTAATTCTTTCACGGTTATCTGCAACATGTTTACCGATGTTACTACAGTTGCTATGTAGGACAAGGCCAACACAGCCATGTCTCTTTCACGTGGGCTCACACCAGCAACACGGCACAATCCTATCTATGGCAGCAATACAGAGCTTGCCGAAGTCTCAATAGCGGTGAAATGCGTGATAAGTCTCATCCGATCTAGACGTTCAATGGCTCAGTTTGGCAGGAACATAGCAAAAAATGTGATAATTCTCGTTTCGATTGGCGAGGCTGGCGAAAGTTAAGGTGAATAGGTCATCCGACAGTCCTGTATCGTTCAGGTGGTACGTAAGGTCAAACAGTTGAGTGTAAGGTCGCGTAGACGTACACTTGTCTGACCTCGATTGAGCCGGCAGACGGCTAATTATCATTCGGCCCGAGCTGCATGGAAAATTTAGAATCGATACGTATCGTTAAGTCATGTCTGTCTATTACAGCCGTACGCGATCGCGCGTCGACCCGGCATAACATCGTTTCCGATTTGAACTAGAATCAATGATCCGTGACACAAGTATTATCATTGTGAGCCTCATAAAATTGTGTGCTGCAACGCCGTTTGTAATGTGTAAATGGGAAAGATATTCCCATCCGGAATCTAAAAGAATCGACAATACAAGGTTATGCTTTCACTTTCGGAAATTTTGCGATTTGAAAATAAAATGGGACCACTTTCCAGTTGAGCATGGAAGAAACGCACTAAGTGATGCATAACGACTACGATTCTTTTCTATTTTCGGAGGTAGTATAAACTTTAACGGATGCTACTGCCGTGTTGTATTTAGCTACCGCAGCTCAATGTTACACATATGGTCTCGGATTCGAATCTCGTCGTATGAAGCCAGTGCCGTTCCCTGGCCCGAGTAAATGGGTAGGGTTGCGGCACGAAGAGCATTCGCGAATTAAAAAATTTCAGTCACTCATGAACTCACATTCGGTAGATCCCGAAATATGCTCTCTCATTGTTAAATGTGGATAGTTGTGAATTTGAATAATATTCTCAATGTGACAAATTTTGCAAGGTCGCAATTTCAAAAAAAAGCCCCTGTAGTCGTTTCGAAAGTTCATTCAAGGTATTACTGGACTATTCTCATAGCATTCCATTACAATGGCGGTAAATCTTCGACTCGTTCGGGAACTGACAGTTGACAGATGACTGCGAGACGTAAGCTCCAGCTCTAATTGCGTTTTCATCATCATACAGACTAAAATACAGTTTTTAAAAAGTTCAAAATATTATGTTTATGTCGGCTTTTATTTTAAATCTAATTTTGTTTCACATAAACCGTGGAACATCCCTTTAGCAGAAAATATATTCTAAATAGTAGAAAGTACCCCAAAAAGCTTGCTGATGTAGTCATAATTAGTTCAAGCCTAATAAGTTTGTGAAAAGCCATATATGCGGATAGGCTAGTTTTCAGTTTGAAATAAGGCTCAGAATTAGGGACGGTAAAAATTTGCCGACAATGCAAATCAAAATATATCTCCCAACAAAATTAGTATGAATAAAACGTCGATCATCATAGCCATATAAGTAACCCTTTTGTCAGCGATACGGTGATCATTTTCGTTTTACAGGTCGTTCCTAAGTTATGGCAAATCGGTTGATTTGTGAGCGTTTCTAGAATAAGACACGTTGTTCACGACAGGCGTGGTTGGAATCTTATTACTCAATCAATCGATCGATTGATTCACGCCTGTAATTGGATTATCGACGCAAGAAAATCAGATAAATATTACTTCTCAATGCAACATGATGACGAGGACAGATCAGTGCAAATATATTATATCTAACACTTGAATTTGACGTCACACAATCGCAAAACCAGCAACTACGATGACATAGATCCCGATCTTGTTACCTGTATATGTTGATATAAAATCGATTTTTGTGGTTACAACATTGTCGATTATGGATGCTATTTACGTTTCAAGACGAGTATTGTACACTTTAACGTTAGCCAATCAAAGTGTCGTGCAGAGACATATCAGAGCAAACCTATTAGGTCGATCGATTGCTGTAGTTACCAAACCATATGGTTTGAAGTGTTCGGGACGTTTGCAGATTATTCAGGTCTTTATCAACTGGGGCTGGTATATTTCTATCTAAGTGATCTGTGTTTTGGACACGGAAGAAATCGAATATTCAAATCAAAGGTATATATAATCAAGAAGGTTGCAAGACCGAAAATCAGTTACTGGTGACCTGACGCAGAATTTACATAAGCACTATTCATCTCGCTGACATTTTACCAACGAGTCTGTGACTTTATGACTCGTATGCGGCAAGATGTAATTTATAACTATATCGCCTAGACGCGCAGCCACGTGTGTGTCTGATTGCATCCTGTTTTCCATTCAAATTACTGTGATGCACGCGGAAGTGTAGAGGACTTGTGACACACGCACTTGACCCTAATTCAAAGTGGAGCATAATCCTTCATGTCGGCGTCATCTCATATCAGGAAACCCGATGATCTTATCATTTATCGATGCGAATTTGATCAATATAATGAAGTTTTGTATGAATTCATCAACAACGAACATCTAGTAAAACAGCGGTTATTAACCTTTAATAAACCGGGGAACCCGTAGACTAATCCACAAGTCTTCGTTGAACCCCCAAAACCAAAATCTACAACATTATACATATACCTACAGATATAATACATACTATACTGGTGATTACTGGTACACAAATTAACAGTGTATCGACGAAGTGCTGAAAGAAAAAGAAACAGTAAGATATGATTTTCACACAGTCAATATTGACATTTGTTTTTTTCCTTTTCAGAGACCAGTTCAGAAATGCGAGGCTTCGCCCTAGAAAGTGCCATCATAATGTTCGGTCTAGACGCAACAGCGTGATGCCAACTGATTAATTGCAAACGAGCTAACAAATATAGGAGATTGTGTCGGTATTTCAGAAACACGGGGTTCCGATCTGGAACCACAACCTCCCCTGTATACGCCACTGCAATCCCATTTCGACTGCTGGTAGCCAATTATCGCTAATACGAGCGTCATATCACGAATAATATGCATGCGTTGAATTTGTGTCTTGACACTATCCTGGGGATCCCGGTATGCCCGGTCAAGAACCACCGATGTAGAAGAAGCTTGCGTTATCTTACATCTTCCAATTGGAACGATATGTATCGGTGCGTTTACACTCCTTGTGTACACTCTGTGAATTCCAATACAGTTGCGAGTTTCGTGCTGGAATCTGTAGTTATCTACTAGCCCCTTGAAGCAGGTGTGGAAACTGGAAGTGCCCTATTGCTTTGGAATTAGAATTGCATGCGTATACGTCAACGCACTTATCCAAAAACGACGCAACGTTAAGTAAATAAGCAAAGAACAGTAATAATCAGTCTGAAGCCGAGTGGAAACGCTTTAATACTAAACGACAAGTGAAAGTAGAGACATACAGAAACTTCAAAAATGTTGTTTTATTACTCTACCATACAACGAGCCGGTAATGCAATGCATAACCAATTTGAGATTTCATGGAGTACGCAGACGAAAGTCTAGACTGCCGCGGCGCAGTGAAGCGTATACATTTCCAGGAATATCTGTCTGAACATCAAGAAATTGTGAGAGAATGCATCGCACGATCTTTCGGTTTGAATTGTACGACAATGATGCTTTAAATAGAGTCACCACCAAAATAGGTGTTCATTTTGGATTTGCAAAAAACTTCCAGTGGAATTTGAATACTTATATACGGTCCACGTGCTGCGATAAGTCCACGATTTCGCGATTATGGTTCGGTCCGAGTTTGCCACCTAGCTAATCTTAGCCTTACAGGTTATATTTACAGACACTCTGGCAAACTGTTCGCAAATAGTTTTAATTGCGGGACGCCAAGAATCAGGACTGATTGATGACACATCGGGGTCGAAAGGCAATCAACCTGACTGTGCGTTCTTATTGCGGAGGGTTACTCTCAACATATCAGTCGCGTATGTGCGGAAAGTATCACGAATTTGGCAGAAAACGTAGAATAACAGACGAAAACCAAAGAATTGCTTCGTCACAAACGTCTTAAAATAACAGAATGCTCACTGTGTGTGCAATGTGCATCCGCGCTCTGTATATGATATACGTGGAAATATGCAAAATAAGAGTTTCGATGAGATCCGGACGGTTTAAAATCTGGAAATTGCAACAAATACACATTTGCATGTTGCTGCATATATTCATCCTCATTCGGAGAGCTCATGGCATAAGCGTCACAGGGCGAATATGTGTAGCAATATGTGTACTGTGTATAGCCTATATATTTGATGCTATATTGATTTTAGCAATAAAACTGCAAAACACGATACTGAAGCTACCATTTATAGACCGGTAGACTCTTTTAACGTGGTTTTGACTGTATTCCGCCTCCAATCGATTTAAAGACTGTAAAACTGGAATTTTGAATTAGCTACATGAAGGAGGAATATAACTTTCCAAGGATCTACGTATCAGGTGTGACATCACCGTTAGAAGTCAAGTGTAACAAAATTTGTCTTATTTTTGGACGTTCTACAGAGTTTTCTTGGTGACTCGTAAAACCGAATCCAATATGCATTTTGACTAAACGTGGCAATGTATTATGAATGAAATATGACTCGCACTGAATTGTTTCTGGTGTAATAGACCGTATTAAATAGGTAACGACCGATCCTGAATGCTGATGACACCAACAAAACATTTTGATTGTCCATTTTCTACTATGACAACGGTCCAGCGATCGATACACCACGTGCGCAGCACAAATTCCAATCTAATTAGGCACACGCGTTGCATTTCAGTCATACTTTCGAACACACGGGCATAACAAGTAAGGACATGTTGGTGATATTTGAACAATACCAAGCGGCAGACACATTAACGTCATAGTAGGATGTCCAATAAAATTCTGGCGATCTAGTGATGACTGTCCATTAAAAAAAATAGCGATAGTGCTGCGTACTATAATAAAACAGGGGGCGTGCGTTATAACCACCAATCGAGCGCCTTAACCCGATGCCACCAATAATGGACACAAAAGGGCCAACATGAACACAAATTGCACTACAACAATGTAGGGCGATGATTTGGCTCAAACTGCAGTACATCTCCAGTAACAAAACATGATGATGGTAGAATTTGGACATTTCAAATTATATTTCCCGGAGATTTCTTCCAAACTGCTTTTAAACCCAGTTGGTTCCTGTGAAATTTTCTGAGTTACCCTTTTATACTCGAAACAGTTCCGTTATAAACGGGGGATATACGGTACTGACAGCATTTCACTTTTGAATAGAAAGATATTGGAGACTATTGTTCGCGATAAACTCTGGATTGTCGATAAATAATTATGATAAATGCATACTCTCACATGACAATCACTTTACATTGGCGCTACTAACGAAACGTATTATCGCTATGTTACTACAAGTATATTGACATATTGACAAAGACGTCGTATTTAGTTTGCAGTTGTCATAAGCACGTCATGAATCTACGCATTTTCACATTCCTTCCCAATGATTGGTGCTGGTACGACGGATTCCAGAAAAGCAGATTTTTATCAACTACTGGGTCAATAAGTCAAGCAAATAGTAAAATATTTAACGGTATATGAACGACTGGACGTATCACCCGGATACAACCGTCTATATCTGACTTATGCGTTGTGTTGTCGTAACCGTTACGCTAAAAATATCTCGGTATGTCCCAGTGAGCAGCAAGCAGCCTATAGGGCAGGTGTCACTCTCACCCGTGATGAAATTGACCAGGAGAGCTTCCGCACATCCTTATGATCTTTCTAACGATACCGCGAAGCTTCCTACGATCTGCGGAAATGGCTGCCTCTTATGACGTCAAACAGGCAATAGATTTAAGATAATATAAACGCAGCAACATAGCAGCCGAGAGAAAGTCTCCTTATGACGCCACAGTGTTGATGCGAATGCTGCACCAGTGTTTAACAAATAGATGGTGACCTGAACCACGGACTGCCGCGATTTTCCCGTGTGAATTATGAATAGAAATTGAAATCGTTAGAAAATGAAATTGTTTCGCCATCCACACAGATGTAGCATGTACTACGACCATAAACATGCACCATAAAAATCATCTGTAAGCACATTTTGGATTTGGACATCGCTTTTCCAGAAAACTATTGTTGTCGAAGTAGTTGCAATTGAATAGACCAGCATTTGTCCATATTTCTTGTGAGTATATCATAACTTTTTTGCATTTCCGTACTGGCCAAGTTGAAATGAGAACCCAGCTCACACGAGACACAATAGACCAGCAAAGGCAAATATGCTGTGCCAGCTTCTTGATGATCACCCGTTTTGTTTGACAAGAAGGAGTGCCAAGTATACCGTTATATCAAGATGGTCATATTTTACAACATCAGTAAGAAGTATAAAAGTATATCTTTAGACTGTATCAGTTACTTTGCTAAGTACCGACTACCTAGTTCCTAAAAATACTGGGGGATTCGAAGATTCAGCAGTTTACAATCATGAAGACGTATACATTTATCGTAATGATCGTCATATGTTTGAGTGTTGGTAGGTACTAAGTATAGATAGCATTATACATACGACAGCCTATTTCAGTCATTGACATCGGGCAATAAAACCTAAAATTTTACTAAAGCGGGATTACCGAGATATGAGGAAAAGGTGGACACTGGACATGATTGCTCATGACCACGTTTGATGCAGCTAGAGACTAATTATATTGGCGTTCATGATACTGATATTCCAGCGATATATGTTTTTTAATGATATTGTCAGTAGTTGTGGCGCCTAGAGGAGTAATGTCCAGCGAGTATCCAATTTGGTGTGGGTAAGATATGGACCTACCGTTTCAAAACATTACAGATAATATCTTTACACTCATACAAGACAAACTGAACTACGGTTTGCAAGATCGAAACCCCAAATCAGGATTGGGGACATCGAAACAAATTGAAGTGCAAATATAGCACAGTTGGAAAGGGTTCGGGCTAGACTTATTTCTTCGTGACATTGTCCCAGTGTCCCTGCAAGATTTCTACCAGACAATGCACAGTAAATTTGTTATGTCTATGTGCAGAGCACACGTTTATATCAGCGATATCCTTCACGAAGCGACGAAATGGTCTTCAATACGTGTGAGACCAAAGGGCTACTCATACCTCTGTGATCACCTATTTCCATATTTATCAGTCACCAAAATCCTTTCGTGACAGATAAGCATTTGAGCACTGAAGTGCTACGTCAACGTTTAAGTCTTCATTATGTTTATCAAAGTAAACCTCGAAAGTGTGAGGGTGAGCGCATTGAATTGTCTTGTAATATAACAATGGAAACTTGTAATTTCAGCTACCGGGAAACCACCATCGACCCGACGATTCGACGATGCCGAAGACGCGATTAAAGTAAGCAAAATGAAGACAGTTTAACCAATCTGTAATACGTTGCAAACTGTTGGCAGCCGTATTTTATGGCTTAAATCAGCATTGCACATCGTAAACAGACGTAGGCGTAAATACGATGGCAGGGTAAATCGTGGATCTACAGCGAGTCCAGAGGCAGGGGATTTCGTTGTAGTGCCAATCTCCCACTCACAAGGCTCACGAACTTGACGAGCATACATGTAGTTTCGTTCTTAGGAGTACGTACAGGATCTGCCGCGCAAACATCATAGCCTAATATCCACAACACCCAGTAAATGAATAACCTCAGCTGGTAACCATACATCATTTCACAGTCTCGTATACCTGTCTGCTGTACGGATGTAACACTTTATCGCAATATTTTGCAGCATAGCCAGTCATTTGGTTCCGTTAATTTCAAACCTCAAAAGTACATGATATCATGTATTCCTTCAGGTACACTGTACAGTCGCAAAAGTTTCTTACTCATATAAATGTGTATCTTACGTGATACTGCCGTAATCTGCAATAGTAATTATGAAAGCAATTGAGCCCGTATATGTCACACACGTGATTTGGTTGAGTTAGTTTATAGATGTCCATTATCCAATTTCTCTGGGACTTTTCTAATAGCTTACCGATGCTGTTGTCAATATAGTTTTATGTTAGTTACGCTCGTTATATGTCTTGTCGCTAGTTTTGACATTTGCTTCGTCTTTCAAATGATGTTGTTCTCTCAACCGCAGGCCACTACGCTGCTGTTTTAAAATAATGTTTCAATAAATCTTTATTTTGTTGTAGTCCGGACATCCCTTTTCATAAAAGATGCACAATGGCGTAGCACTTCAAATTTTCGACTTTGACGTTTCGACGTCAATCTTTCTCACTATATGCAGCAATGGGTATTCGTGATGTATCGTCATTACCTTACACAATTTCACCCTAACCCAAAGTTTTCTTCCTGGCTACGCCTGTGATCGATCATCACCAGCTCAGGCGTGAAATTTCAGATGCGATTTTTAAAAGTGGCAATCATAAACACTACTCAAGTTATAGCATCAGTGGCCTGGTGTACAGGAACGCTTGGCAATGTAAAAATTGGAGTTCAACTCACAGCACCATTTGAATTCCCTCAAAACGATGCTCAGATTTGACATTGGACCAATTGGTAATCAATCAAACGATTAAATCTAGAAAAGCGCGTCATGGAGAATCGCTACACCGTGTCTCATAAATCTAAAATTTAATTTGAAACGAGTGTACTTGCTGTATTTAATGACACAATTATTTCTTTGCAGTCGATGAAGTGCTACGACGGACCTATGATAAACAGGTAAGTCAAATCTATATCGAGTAAAACGTTGTGGATTGCCACCCGAACAGCACTATAGCGGTCAATTTGTATCTCTTCAGCTATTTCAAATCAGGAACATGGCGTGCATGTTACTTTTCACAGTATGATTTCATATATGTAGACAATCGTGCTTCATGAACGTGGAGAGAGATAGCTGCGATGGGAAGCGAGGACAATTCTATTACAATTCAGAAGAAAGAAAGTGCATCAAATTGCCGGCAGGAGAATGTGCAGGCAACGCAAATGGTTTCATGGTAAGTCGCATAGAGTCGAAAGGCCAATCCATCTCACAAACCCCTTGAACCAAATAATAAGTATATCAATTTTTCGTTTATTTACGTATAGACAAAGTCAGAATGTGAACATGCGTGCCCACGAGCGCTGTGTCACAGCACTTGGTCTGGATGCAGCCCGAGCCAGATGGGCTGCAGTGGTACGATGAACATTTGCCAAATTTCGAGAGACTGTTTCATGTGTAAATGCGAGTGAGATGATGGAGGTGCGTGGCGCGGAAACGATTTTAAAATATACTGCATCGTAACCTGAATTCAACACTTTACAGGACGTGCACACCACGAGTTTATAAAGGGAATGGAAGAATTTCAACTTCACGAATATTATATTTTCCTTATTTCAGCGCTAGTGAAATGATTTTAACAATTTCATCGCGATGCAATGATAGTGATGACGTCCATCGATTAAGAATTATGAATCCAATTTGGTTCATACGGGTATGTCTATATGGTCTATGCTCGGCATGTAAGAACGCTTCTTGCCTCATGTGTCCAGATTTTGTTGTGAACAATAAATATTACAATTGCACATTGAGCGTAGTGCGTAGTGCGCTGCATTGTACGATTTCAGTATGCCGCTGAAGTACAATATATATGCAGTGGTACGCAACATTTTGACCTTGCGGACCGGTAGAACACGAAAATATATGCCAAGGACTGGCGTACCTTCAAAATTTACCCATATTACAATTACGACAAATGTATTCAACTTAAAGGTAAATATTGGAGACTTAATTTAATGCTGCCTTTTGATATTAAACGTATTATACGTGGTTTTATCGAAGTTCCCGTAATGCGAAGTGCTGTTAAAACCACAAACTTGAGTTTGATTTTCCTGGTTCTTCAGACAGAAATGCGAGTTTGCTGCTTAGTAGCCTCTATTCTGCTGCTAAATTGTGCCGTCCAAATGTAACGTAATTTGTTTAACTGTGTCCTTGTAGCTTTCAAATATAGCTGTTCCTCAAGGAGTTTTTTTGCTTTAAACAGTTTTGTACAACACTTGCAGCATGCGACGTACGCAAAGTCCAAAGCAGACAATAAATTCTATATTACGACACCATTCCAAAAAATACGTTTCAAATTTCGAAATCAATTTAAAATTTGATAATTCATTTATCTAATTAATGAAGGATCGTCTATAAGTTAAAAATATTTGGCGGACCATCATGGATTTTGTGGTTGAGGACCACTGTGCTGCGGCATTACCCATACATTGTGACATACTGAAACCATTGCTGTGAACAAGAGCAAATTAAAATAGGGGGATGGAAAAGGTGGCGCTTTCAACCGATCTTGCATTTTATATGATATTTAGGATATTAGGGACATTATATATATAGAGAGAGAGAGAGAAAGAGGGGAGAGAGAGAAATTGTTTTCGGGGAAGAATGAATTTGATAACTGGGATGGTTAAACGATTGCGGGTCAAAAGATATTCTCAGGAGAAAGCAACAACGTTGATACTCAAATTTCCGACGGAACACGAAGTATAGAAATTGAAGTCGATACATCCAATATTGAATAGTTGATAAGGCAGTGCTATGACCGAACATGAAATGATATGTTGCGCTTGTGGTGACTGTTGCTCGTTTGAGGCAGGCAGTTCAAAATTGTTTTCTGGAACTGCATGTGCATAGCGGGATTCAGGGCTGGGCAAAATCGAGCACCTGAGTGATTCGATTCGGAATCACGTAATACGCTTCGAGTCGAGTGATCGAGGATCACTCATTATGACGTCATAAAATAATGGAATATGTCAAAGTTCAAATATGTAGCTTTTATGCTACCGCAAATGATATAATGCCTGTTAACCATCACATTAAAGATACTATGGTATGTTTTCGACCATACCGATTTCATTGCACTTGGTGACAATGTTGTGGGAGGATCATGACTTTGAAAATGTGCTTTTTCCAGTAACTTTCGTAGCTTTGTACGTATTATATGTTTCGTATGCTACGATACGGTCAACTAAGGATTCAAGGTTCGACAGGGAAAATTACTATCGGAACTATAATTCTCGTTGATGAAGTAACTTTCAGAGGCACGGATCGTATAATTTCAGTACTCAAAAATATCGTCTTTTACTACTCGACTCGAATCATTAAAATTAATACTCGATTCAGATTCGAGTATTCGAATCATTGTGCCCAGCCCTAAGTGGGATTCTTTTTGTTCGCGAGTCCGTTCATTGTTGCAAAGCTGTCTGCAACGGGAGACAAAATAGAGCGAATATATTCAATTGTAAACGAGACACGAGACAGCGATGTGTGGCCCTATATTGTACTGAAAGTTGAGCAATGGAAATTACACAGCCTTGAAGGTGATAACACCTTATATTAATGACCGCGGCTGAGTCGCAAATCAGCATAATATGCGGGATTTCCCAGATAATATATTTTACGAACGCTTTTTGTGTTCTCAATGTGAAATTCAATCGCTAAAATTCATTTCACATATAAAACGATATTACTATTCCTCTGAAGATGAATGATATCATACAGTTTGCTGCAACTCCAGGAAATGAGATCGAATCATATTAGGTATAGGCCTGTTACTGAGTGTGTGGCATACTCAAAAATATAGTATGTGCAGTGCATTTGAAGATATGCGACGCGTTCAAAGGCCGAAATTGATATAATGCCTGTTATCCATCACATTAAAGATACTATGCTGGTATGTTTTCGACCATACTGATTTCATTGCACTTGGTGACAATGTTGTGGGAGGATCATGACTTCGAAAATGTGCTATTTCATACATGCTGAGCGAGAGGCCGAATGCCAATTCACTTAGTTGAGACTAGAAATCATAACCATGACCTGATAATTGTTGAATTACTCCAACTATAACTATGTTAAGGTATGCTGTATGACCAGAGTGTTGGTTAGTCATGTCTCAATTACGTTTTGACCAGTGAGTAAAGTAAACATGCCATGTCTGAAGGCTTTTAATAGCCAGTAAGCCGGAAGCGTCTAGATACGCTCAGTAATTGAAACTACCAAACGAACTCGATCGGTGGTCGCGTTTTCTCGGAGCAAACTGGAATTTTACCAAATACAGTTTTGAAACGTCAATAACAACCGTCACTGCCGTCTTCATCTAATAAAGATTATGAATGCAATAGCAATCGTGAGATGAAATCCTCAAAGTCTTTCTTTAAATCGCCATCTCGCATGAAAAACGCAGTCAGAGAAAGGAATACTGGTCAATAATAGATCGTCTATTTGTACGTATACACTTGGTGATAATGGGAAAAGCGGACGACAAACGTTTGAAGTTTCAGGTCATGGTAAAATGTACCAAAAATATTTTAATCGTGCAAAAAAACGGTGGGGACATGTTCAAAGACAGAGCAATTTCTATTCATGACAATATGGGTGCTTCGATAAGTCAATATTAGTTGATGGGCCATTTCACGCATCAATCGCAGACACATTGAAATTGAAGATGTTAAACAATTAGCAACACCTGACAATATTAGGTAGCGTGCGAAAGACTACAGTGGGCACGAAAAAATACGGATTTTTGTCTATCAAAAAGTTTCTTTAAGTGACAATGCCTAGGTATCATACGACAGACCGATCAGAGTAGGAGCTTGAAGAAGATTCCTCTTGGCATCATTACCTTTTCGTAAAGCGAATATGAAGATTTTAGCTACATTTCTAGTAGCTGTGCTGGTTCTCGGCGTAGGTAAAGTACATAGTTACTCTTTTATTGTATCTCAACATATGCTGCTGTCTGTATCAGTCTGAATATTTGCCCACTAACCCTATTTCGATTTGTATGAACTAATCTGACATATAACAGCATAATTGGGTATTGAAATATTTTCAAAATAGCTTGGGTATGTATGTATGTTTAACGTGTGTGTGCGTGTTCTGTCCAGTCAAAAGTTAATGTGAGGAGAGGGCGAGAGAGTCGGGAAGAGTAACTTCAATTAGAATTTCTGAGTAACATATTTTCAACGCGGATTATATCGTCGTTGTGGAATCAGAGTATAGCCTTATGTCCATTTTCAACATCTTGGGATAATCAAGTTTGTAATATTGCGATATACATAAACATGGCCAAGATATGACCGACAGAAAATGAAAATCTTACAAAAATTGATTTCACCATGACCTTAAAAATGGACTTCAGCGAATTTGATTCCATTTTATCACTATAGTGGCCGATGCGTTCCGGGCGCCTTCTGTGGAAGAAAGTGAAAAATCTCCCCAAAGTCCGCAGTTTAAACGATTCAAAAGATCCAGTTCGGGCAGCTCCAGTAGCAGTAGCAGCAGCAGTAGTAGTAGTAGTAGTAGTAGTGGAACCCCACAACAACAGCCGAAAACTACTACAACTACCACAACAACCACAACAACGACGACTCCTACAACCACCACAACGACTACTCCAACCACAACGACTACAACAACCACACCGACTACAACGACGACAACAACTACTCCCACTACAACTACAACGACCACACCAGCTCCAACGACCACAACAACTACACCAACCACAACTACAACTACCACACCAACTCCAACTACCACAACGACAACTCCAACCACAACTGAGCCGACTACGACGACTCAGCCCGAAACCGTCCACACTAGTACTCAACCGCCGGTTGAATCAGAGACGGAAAACACCGGTACCACATCGACGAAGAAAACAACGGTATCCACGAGCACGATCTCCAGTACTGAAACGCAGAAGTCTTCCACAGCAGAGATAGTATTAACCAGCAGCACCGCCGATCCCGAGATTGAGGCATCTGAGACACCAGGTGCATCTACAACTACAACGACCACACCGGCTCCGACGACCACAACGATTACTCCCACTACAACTACAACGACCACACCGGCTCCAACGACCACAACGACTACTTCAACTACAACTACAACAACGACCACACCAGCTCCAACGACCACATCGACTACTCCAACTACAACTACAACGACCACACCAGCTCCAACGACCACAACAACTACACCAACCACAACTACAACTACCACACCAGCTCCAACTACCACAACGACAACTCCGACCACAACTGAGCCGACTACGACGACTCAGCCCGAAACCGTCCACACTAGTACCCAACCGCCGGTTGAATCAGAGACGGAAAACACCGGTACCACATCGACGAAGACAACAACGGTATCCACGAGCACGATCTCCAGTACTGAAACGCAGAAGTCTTCCACAGCAGAGATAGTATTAACCAGCAGCACCGCCGATCCCGAGATTGAGGCATCTGAGACACCAGGTGCATCTACAACTACCAGTACCGGCGGAGTTGTTTCATCTACTCTAGGCGCCGAGCCGGACACTGAACCAACACTAGAATCAACCACCACAAGCGAAGCAATTTCCACAAGCAAGTCGACTACTGAGCCTACGCCGGAAACCAGCAAGAGCACTGTATCCTCCACAACTATTCTGATAACTGACAAAACTGTACCACAATCTACTACTACCACTGAAACGGTTACTTTATCTACAACTGAATCATCGATATCTACAACCACTGAAGGAACTTCAAGTACAACAGAGAACCTCGAAGTAGAAACCGATCCACTATCGAGCAGCGAATCGCCTAAAACAACGTCCAATGTCGAATCGAATCCATCTATTTCCACAACAACGGTGGGAACTGAATCCTCAACTACGCTAAGTACTCAATCTACTACCGAGCCTACAACCACCGAACCCGTGCCGATATCCACAACTACCGAAGCGATTCCCACAGCACAAAGCACCCAGTCCTCCACTGAGTCGACAACGAAATCTACTACCACCCCAGCTGCTCCTACGACAAAGTCCACTACTACAACAGCGTCTACCACGAGCAGTAGCCCAGAAACTACCACCCAGACGACAATGCCGCCAACCACGGAAGCCACTGAAAGCACCGCTACCACTGAACCCCCACCTGAATCAGAAAACGGCGATAATGTGGACAGTGGAGCAACCAAAACCACTCTGGCTTCGACCACACAGAGGCCTGCAGGTAAGCTACTCACAAAAAAAGCTTTCGTAGGTAAGCTACTGACAAAAAAGCTTTCGTATGCTTCTGAAGATTCGATAATCAGATAAGCACGGGTGTCAAACTTCAATCAATTACCAGCAACAATTTATACACGGTGCAGTTGATGCTAGTGGGTGCTATTGTACTTTCAGATTGCAGTGATGTCAGTGGACTTCCCAATGGATATTTTTATCCGATTGGTCCTGGATGCTACTCGAGATTTTGCAGACATGTCAATGGTAAGCAACATGATATAAATTCTTCCAGTTTTGAATGCTGAAAAGATTATCTTAATACTTGAAAGTCTTATCCAGGGTTCTATACTATTACCGAGAAAACTATTACCGAGAATGGACAATACCGAGAATGCCATTACCGAGAATGGACATTACCAAGTATGGACATTACCGAGAATGGTCATTACCGAGAATTGACACCACCGAGAATGGACATTACCGAGAATGGCCAATGTCAAGAATATAGCTTACTGGGACTGACGTTGTTGATAAATTTATGCCTGAGCATTGATACCGAATGTGGCAACGACGTGGTGCTCACACACGACCAGTTCATGTGCATAACATGCCTGCATTGCATATATTGCATTCTCGGTAATGTCCATTCTCGGTGGTGTCCATTCTCGGTTATGTCCATTCTCGGTGGTGTCCATTCTCGGTAATGTCCATTCTCGGTGGTGTCCATTCTCGGTAATGGCATTCTCGGTAATGGTTTTCTCGGTATTGACCGGACACCCTTATCCAGACACCTCTTGGGTTACCATATTTTGGGGTCGGGAAAGGAGGACACTTTTTCAAAATTTTCAGACTTAGAATTGTTGAGTAAAATTCGGATAAAATAGTAAATTTTTCCTAACTTCCCGACTCTGTGGTTGGTTGATTGAAAAAAGGTCGTCACTTTCGTACGAATTTCCTATTTAGCGTCATTTATGCCCATTTCTTAGCTCCAAAAGCTGTAGAGGAGGACGAATCTCCAAAAAGGAGGCCCTTTGGGCGTCCTCGGAGGACATTTTCAAAAACCTGAAAACGGAGGACAAATCCTCCTAAAGGAGACGTATGGTAACCCTAACCTATGTCTACATGTCGCAGATATAACCCAAATAAATCAATACAGGTTACTTCTTACCTCTGTCTCGTAATGGCCCCTCACATAAATATAGCGACATTTGAAATCTCCTTGGGATGTCTAAATGAGGAATAACTGTTTTCCGATTCAATATTAAAGTTTGACCCCGAATTCAGATTGCGAGTTTTCAAGTTGAGGCTATGCGAACTTACAACGTCTATCATTTTAATAAGGTATTGGGTACGTAATGGATTGTGCTAGAGGAGCAGTATACAATCCAATTGGAAATGGACATTGCGATTGGTATTACAATGTGGATGCTTGCACGCAGGTAATTTAAACAAGTCGGTATGTATATTGCCCTTGGTCGTTGTTAAAGGCACACTGCGCTGGTCTCGAGTTAAAGATGAAGGTCATTTCATCACTGTTTCACTTCCTAGACGCGATTAAAGTAGAGAAGGGGTTTTAGATAGCCGATAGCCGATATTATGAAGGAACTGTGTCTTACGAACAACGACGGGCACGTTGCGGTGTACGTACTGGCATACAGTCCCAGCGCTGAACAGACAACGATCACCTGGGTGTAGTTCTTGGTGAACCTTCCTAGCGGTACCGGTACCAACTTCTTTTCATTTGTTATTACGTCGTCTGTTTAATGCCGACACCATATACGCCTGCTAGAGATGTATGGATTTCGGGATCCGGGATTCTGATCCAATCGAGGTCCTGTTGGCGTCTTTAATGATAAAATCCGGGTCCGAAAACATCCCATTGAAGGGGGAGGAAGCATCTATTACCCCTATCGTCGAAATTGGTGGTCAGTAATTAAAGGGGTACTGCACTCGAGATTTGGGAAATCTGAAAAGAGGACACATTTTCAAAATTTTCAGACTTACATTACCAGACAAAAATCCGGAAAAATTGGTAAATTTAGTTCGAGTTTATAGTTGGTTGACTAAAAAAAGGTTCACTTTCTGCCTCAACACCCCAATGACCCGCCGGACCCTTACTTGAGTGCTGATTTCCTATATCTCAGTTGAATTCTCACGTACATTTCACCAATATTTTCAAAAAAGAGGACGAATTCTCAAAAAATAGATAATTTAGGCGTCCTCCGAGGACACTTTCAAACAAGTCAAACAAGAGGACAAATCCTCTTAAAACGGTTGGTGATTTCAGAATTATCAACGCAAAACTTGAATAACTCCGTTTCTACGAGTTGGAATTGAGTCAAATTTGATTTGCGTCGTTTTTGTAGACAACGTATCAATTTCATGGGATAGCCGGTAAATTTGAATTTTTTTTTAATATATAAAAAAAAGATAAATGTTAGAAATGCGCGATTACCGGTTGGAATGGATTCAAATTTGGTGTGCATCGTATTTTAGGCAACCTGCCGATTTAATCTCCTAGCAGCCAAGACTTGGAAAAATGTTTTTTTTTTCAACAGCCCTAGTATACATGCATATTGCTTTTAACATATGTAATATTGGTCCTTATATCTCATTTTAGGACCTATAGCTTCCTACGAAAAAATTTCTCAGGCGTAACGGCAGTGTTTCTGACGGTAACAAAAACTTATGACCAAAATGACCATTGTAATCGAAACACACCATGAATGCAACAACAGAACAAAGACTCTATGTATTTAGTCAAGTTGTTAGCTGCAACTTCATTACCTTTTACCTGTGCCCCTGCAAGCTTTTATATGCGTTTCAGATACATGATATTTCACAATAACAATGTGACGTTGTTCTGATGAAGTTTTTATTGACATGAAATTGATCATTCAGGTTCGCAAGTTAATAAGCCTGATTTACTTCTTTTTACTCTTCGTTCCAGCCGAATGTAATGAGTTGCACTGATCCTAGTGGAGAGCCACTCACTGGGGTAGATTTTACCAAGTCCGAGGATTGCTCAGATGGGACCTATTATAGATGTTGGGAAGGTAACGTAAGGCTTACTCGGAGACGCACCACGTACTCATTGGTACTTAATTTTTTAATATCAGGAGTTGCTCAGCGAGTCATGTGCATGACCCCGCCAGGCCTTCCCGTATTGTATGTTTATAATCCGTGGATGGGAATGTGCGTGATCGTTAACGACGGTGATGAATGCAAAGCCTTCAGTACTGACAAAGCTAGTAAGTATAAATGAACCTAGCCCGCAATTGAAAAAAAGAGCTTTTATTCCACTACCTGTGACATGATTTCGTAGCTATATGCGAAAGTAATTAAATCAATATTTTTGTGACTCATTCATATCTTCTAGAAATTTGAATGATTCCATTTTAGCAAGCAAGAGAAAGAAGAGAGCATTGAAAAATAATAAAAAAGTGCGGCGCCCTTTGAAGAAAAGATGAACGAGCACTGCGCTGTGATCGACAATGCAAAATTGAATTTGTAGCATTCTGCGGTTTCGCGTTATACATTCAGCAAATTAATCTCATAATCCGATACTGTAATGATTCAAACATGTAATATAAATGTTGCCTTATGATGTATGTATAATTCATAATCAAAACAGATGAATAAAATACACACCTTTTGATAGCAATGTATCTTGATAATCGTCAGATTATATTTCCATCTGAACAAGACACACAATGCGATGTAGTGAACAGATATCAGGATGCCGAACGACAAGTCTCTTAAACTGGCATCCAACTCGACCTATAGTACCCGATGTCACAGTTCTTTTTCGACGTTAATCTCTATTTCGCGGCTCTTTTCTTCTCGCTTCATTCCTTGTGAGTGCGTTCTCTCATCGGGTCTTTTTCTGGGCTTTTTTGTCGTCGTAAGAACCAGGGCTTTGGAGCCGGAGCTGGAGCAAGGAGCCAGAGCTCCGGAGCCGTGGATTTTCAGCGGAGCTGGAGCCGGATCTCTACATAAAATTCAAGAGGAACCGGAGTCGGAACTGGAGCTGGTTGTATGAACAGTAGCACTCCGTAAATACTGTATTACGGGCATACCTATACCCTCAAATTCGTAGATCGTAATGGCTAATTGTGTGGTTCGAAAAATAATGAAAACCATGCATGTCACAAAACGGGATTGATGCTTCTGTGAGATGAGCAATATACCTAATTGGTAATGAGACGAATATAAAAGCGACGCCATAGGATATAACCATGACCTTGCCGCACATGTCCACACAGGTTTATTGTTTACTCATGTCGCACGCCGAGAAGCATTGTCTCCTTTCTGAATTGGACGAGCAAGTGCACGTTCTTCGTCGATAGCTTCTAATCGTAGCGCCAAATTGGATAGTGTGTTATCGGGGCTTACGTTTTTGCCTATGAATTGAAATTCATTCAAGCGCACGATCGTTTACTCCAGTAACGATTTGCGAACGTAAATATAGGGAAATGCACCGAAGCAGCCCATATCGCTATTATAGTCTGTATGTAGCATACAATTGCCGCGATGCGAGCTAGTCAATGCGGTGTCCGAACCCTGCCCTGGTGTTGAATATAAGAGGGCAATTAGTGATTGTATGCGCGCTTTCCAATTTCTAATCAATTTTGTGTATTCATTCTTGTCGTATTCATTCGTGTATTGATTCTTCTCGTGTTCTTGAAGTGCCGTGCAACGACACTTGCGAGCTTGCAGTATAATTGGTTACTGACTTGTATAGTGCACGACATGCACGGCGTTGAATATAGTTCTCAAATATTGATGCACCATCAGATTGTCAGTGGCACTAACTTAGAGTTTATTCGATTCATTTGAAGGAGAACCTTCTATGCTCCACTAAACTTGATGGATGGCAGACGAATTGGTAACGAGCGAACCAATATCGAATTTGAAGCCATTGGGTATATATGGTAAAAAAAACATTTCGAATTCACCCTGATTGACCTTACTACTTACTACTTTTTATTTAGGATTTGAAGTAGTCAGTCTCGACAAATTAATTGACAATCGTTTGGATTGATAGTTTCCGAAGTTTTTATCTAATCTGTTCCGATAAAGCAATTGAAACCGCGCCACGAGATCCATACATAAAATCCATTATTCCAGAATAACTTCAAGATGAGCTGCTGGATGGAAATGACTAGGCTGGACGTGATATATTCATTTAAAAAATCTGTTTCTTTTTTGTGTGTCATATCTGTTGCGATCATACCCAAAGATGTCGTCGGAACAGTTACCCGTTATTATTACATTCGCCTTAGGTATGGTGTGAAGGTGAGGTTCACGTTCGCGTTCTGTGTGTGAACCTCGGAAATTTTGAGGTTCGCGTTCACAACAGAACCTAGGTAGGTTCTGCACTGTGAACCTTTTTCATACATTACAATTTTCACTTCATTATAACATATTTGGTTCAAATTTATTGCATTTCAACTGCGGCATGGCGCTGGCAGCATGAACAATCAACACTAAACGAGCATGCACCTTGACAATCTCAAAAATGTTACTTGATTTGTTAGAAAAGCTTTCTCGAAATATCTGGCTTTCCGTTTGGGAATATTAAGTGACTCTCTGCTGTGAGCTTGACCCGCAATCACACAACATCAAGAGCGAAATACACTATGTAGTCAGCGAATGATGCTCATTCAACCATGCAATCAATGAGATTTATATCGTTTTCTGATGTAAAAATCTAGCAGGCGTACAGGGTCAATCTTGTACAGGGAGATCTTAATGTATCATAAAAACAAAATCCGAGCTATTGGGGTGTTGGCTACTGCTGTATAACTTGTTAATGGGGTAATATCGGTAGCAAGTATAGAAACCCGTTTTACACTCTGCTCAATATCCATGTAGCAACACTCAGACGCCGAATACATTGTCCGGTATGGCCTAGACCGTTAAGGCATAAGCTTATATTCGCTGTCAAGTCCTCGTCGAAATTGTTGGCAATGCGACGGAAGATATTGATTTTATGGGATTATTATATCATTTGATTGCATCAGTTGATACATTTAGCGACTTTTAAATCATCAATATGTACTTCAGCATTGTGGCATTATGTGGCCCGAGTCGTCGCTAGGTATCGTGAACATTAATATAGGCTATCACGTCATTGAAATATAGGGTTGAAATTAGCAATATGACGTCACATGACGTCATGAGGTTCACGTACGCGTTCACACAGAACCTTTCAAAAAGGTTTGCGTTCACACGAACTTGAACCTTTCAGAGGTTCACACCATCCCTAAATCGCCTCCACCTATCTTTGTGGAAATGGATTTTCGGCACTCGTTCATATCAAATCGAAGGCGCGGATTTACAAGGCACTACAACATATTTCAAGAAATGCAGTTGCAGAATTCGCTTCGAAATAATAAAATCGTGTCCAATTTCTACATGGCGTAAGATGTTATTTACAAAAACGTCATCCTCTTGCGGTTTATCACTAGCCTATGCCGTTAATATTTGCATAAGACAGATGACGGTTGCACGATAATTGATCGAAATTTGAACTAAAAGCTAAGGGAAATTGCGGGGCCCGTGGCGGTCTAAAACGGGTGCGCGACGACAAAAAAGTTGAAAACCACTGTCCTAGGTTAATGGAATTTTCATACCAATGCTGTTAACTTTGTCAGGAAATATTGTTATGTGAGTTTTCAACAATGTTATACTTCCGAAGACAAAGCGACGCAGTGTCTTATTGGATATTCAATATGACATGCGACTTACTCTTCACACCACCATCGCACCAACTGAAAATGTATTAACTGATTATTGCACTATCATCTTTATTGCGTGTTGGATTTATATTATTTTATCATTCTATGTACCGGGTAATGTATAAACCAGTTTTGTACATTACAAACGTTTCTCAATTTTAAAATATAGGGGGGCATTGCTTTTTTCAAAACTTTCAAAGAGGGACACGGTATGAAGAAGGCCGAGTACGCCTGAGTTAAAAATTAGGCCAATGCAACTCATTACAACGCATATAATCTTTATAGATCACACATGTCAAGTATTCGCGAATATATGGTTCTTCTCTTAGGCATGAAATTATAAGCAATATTGCAGTTCCTTCGCTAACCCGCGATATATTATAGTAAATAGCACATTATGGATTTTATAACTACGCTGTAAATCCATTGCTCAATTTTGTCACGGAGCCACTCCCAACAACACATATGAGCTTCAAACATCTTGATCAACAGTCGGTCTTCAATTGGTAATAAATTCCATCAAAGCAAATATGTACCAAGAAAATCTCACTGTTTAACAGTCACAAGGTTACTGATGCAACTTCGCTCGTATGGCATTTAACGTCTCAGTTGGCAAGGAGTAAGTACACGTTATGGTCAGTTTAGAGTGAAATTGAATATATTTAGGGTAATTTTATATAGTGTCGGTTAAATTTCAAAAGTTGCTATTGTTTGCTGCAAACTTGAATTGAATAGATTGATTATAATATAAAGTAATAATAGCAGTTGTAAGTGATTATTTTTTCTGGAGGCATCGGGACGACCAAGTTGCACAAGATGAAACTTCAAATTGCAATGATACTGTTTTTGGTCTTCGTGACTATGGGTAATAAAGCATATTCTTCCATGATACATGGCATCATTAACTAATACTTGTGTTCTAATCAGTTAGCGAAGCTTATCGCACATCACAACTGTGCGATGAAGCGGACGCCTTAGACAGTAGTCCCAAATTATATCGACTTAAACGGTCTCGGTCTGAATCGAAAAGTTTAAGATCCGAGTCAACTAAGGGTCGCAGCGGTTCTAAGAAAAAGTCGACCAAAAGCCCTAAAAGTTCGAAAAGTCCGGACGAAACAGCGTCAAGTCCCGGCCGCTACGATACGGAATCTTCTAAGACTACCGGTAAATCGAAATCCGGATCCAAAGACGGTTCCAGTCGGTATGACTCAAAATCTAGAAAAAGTCCCAGTTCCCCCGGGACTGGAACGACGAAAGGCTCGAAATCGGAATCTCCCAAAAGTCCTGACAGCCCGAAAAGTAAATCAAGCAAGAGTCCGAAGGGCTCTAAATACGGATCAAGCAAGAGTCCGAAAAGCTCGAAATACGGATCAAGTAAGAGTCCTAGTAGTTCTAAGAGCGGGTCCAGCAAGAGTCCAAGCAGTGGATACCCTGGAGATGATGCTTCGCCTACTATTACGACTATTGCGACTACTACAACCAAGCCAACCACTACGACTTTAGCAACGACAACGATGAAAACAACAACAACAACGACGACGACAACGGAAAAACCGACAACGACAACTACCACACAATCTACGACGACTCCTACCACCACTACCACTACAACCCGTAAACCTTCTACAACTACCAAACCACGCACAACGACCACTGCCACTACGACCAGTACTACCAGAAGCACCACGACAACAACAACTACGCCTTCACCGACGAGTTCTTTATATCCGTCAGGTATACATTTAATCGATATATATGGCAAGATACTGGCAGCATGTAACCACATTAATCAAACGTATGTCCATCTGGCTATTAGGGCGGAGCATGGACCGGAGCCGGATTGGATATCCGGTCGGATTTTATCATTTGTGGTCGGAGCCCGTTCGGCGCCGGATCTGTACTTTTTCTAATACGGCTGGAGTTGGGTCGGAGCCGGATCAGTACTTTTTTATAAGAATACGGCAGCCTTACCCTCTTTCACCCTCGAATCACTAGTGAAACTAAAACGTTCATGGGAATAAACGACATCCAAAGTCCAAGTTGGCACAATTAATACAGCTATAGGTTGGGTTTGATCTTTGAGCTTTTAAATTCCTATTTGCACTGTTTTAATCGATATTCAATACCATCCTGTGAATAGATAAATTATTATCGAGGTTTTTCGGACCGGATCACGGTCATTTCTAGAATCCGTCCTAAATGAGTCGGACCATAACTTGAAAAAACAGGATCGGAGTAGGACCAAAGAATTTGTCGATCCGCTCCGTCCTACTGGCTATGCGCTGGTATTTTCAAGACGATGGCAAATATCATAATTGATTGCAAGCTCTGGAACTGTTACCGTAGGGTTATCATATTTTGAGATCAGTAAAAAGAGGACACTTTTCAAAAATTCTGTGTTGACTAAAAAAGGTCGCCTATGATACCGTCTATGTTACCGTAGACCAACAAATTCAATAATAAGTAAATGTAATGAGTAAATTTAGTAAATGTAGTTTTGTTCTTCTGGTCAGATTGCGGCAATGCACACGGGGTTTCAGAAGGAGAGAGGTACCCTGTTGGGCCTGGATGTTATTCAACATATTGTCAGTATGTGCATGGTAAGCACTTAATCAAAAATACATCTATTATAAAGTTGTCACCGATATCCATATTCAACATTACAGGCGAAGGGATTAAAAGGGACTGCGCACCAGGAACTGTCTATAATCCTGAAACAACGCTGTGCGACTGGTACAGCAACGTCGACGCTTGTTTAACGGTAACTATCAACACTGCAGGCAGCTGGCGAGGTCCCATAAATACTGTCAAGGAAGTTAGGAATGAGTCGTAAATATGTCCGCCTGAACTTCGCTTAGTTGATATTGCGAGCGAGCCTCTCAAGGTTTCGAAATATCGCAATTATAAATATCCTAACTAAAAGTTTTAAAGACTTATCATGCGACATTGGGAGACCTATATTGATTTTAGTCAGCCAGTATAGTATATTCATTATTCATGTATGATGATCATTGGTGCCTTCTTGATAATTCTCTGAGCTTTATGGTTGTACTCGATTTGCTTGTCTTTGACGACTGTTGTAAAATGTAAATCGCAGAGTCATATTTCATGGATATTTCCATTGCAGACCGATGTTATGGACTGCACAGATCCAAGCGGCGAACCACTCGACGGAGTGAGCTTTACTAAAGCAGAGGACTGCGCCGACGGAACGTACTACAAATGTGTCGCTGGTAAATGACGCAGAACCTACTCTCTCGAATTTCTTCTGTGCTATTTTTAAACTGCAGGAGTCGTTGAGGAAGCTAAATGCGTGAACGCCCCGGGACGTACGACTGCCTACGTTTACAATCCGCCACAATTGACGTGCGTCGAAGAAACGGACGGAGGTCAATGCACAACATACAGCACCGACAACGCCGGGCAGACTTAGATTAGAAACCGTAAGTAAGCATTGTGACATTTTCTCCGTACGTGCGCTGTCGTATTTTCGAAAATACGGTGTCTACTGCAACTGAAAGCGTGCAACATTTTAAATCATACAATCAAGTCCTGATTAGCAGTTAGTTTCCATCTATGAAAACAAGTCATTCAGTAAACAAGTCAGGAAGGACGAGTGTCTGACAAATGCATTTATGATAAATAGGATCGATGATATTGACACTACTACATGCGAAAAGCATACTAATAAAAAAAAACGTAGCCACTCTGGTTTCTGCGCCACCAATCACAGCAGCTCCGAAATGCTACGGAAATCATTTATTATAACTTTGAGAAATGGGTTAGATGGGTGTTACGAAGCTTCACACGAACATTATGATTTCGTGTCATTTATTTGCATAAGGCTTCGGAAACTATGAGTTGCTACCCCATTTGAAAAAGAATGATACCCTACGAACAACATAGCATTTCAATACCGAGCATGTTAAATATTCCGATTAGTCGAAAGAATATTCTGAAAGGCGACTACTGTATTGTATATATATCGCTTCGTTTTTTGTGATTGTGGGTTTTTGTTCCACTGAATACACTTTTAATGAAAAGGGAACTTGATATCTGCATTATCGGGTCTACATTCAAAGGACTTTTATCAGTCAAATATCATCCATGTACAATATGCATGTGTTGTTGCCGCTCGTGGGGTCCCAAGGAGAAAAGTGTGAGAAACAGTGGCTAAGCAAATCTTGGATATTAACTCATGTCTAACCGTACCTGTACCTATCCTGCTTTGGGTGTTTCATGATTCTAATTCCCCGTGCCTAACATATTAGTGCTTTTGTTCGATCACACTAAGGATGGATTGACAGGAAATATCTGTACATATATCGCAGGCTACGCCTTACATACTTTCTTGTTTTTTGTTGTTTTTGGTTCAGTGGAGTAAGGTAAAGTCGGAAGGTGACCTCCTTCAAAGGAAATCGAATCGCGGAAACATAATCATACTTCATACTAACATGGAAAAGGAACCTTTCAATGCTACTATGGCTTGCTCATCATTATCATTGCAATCATTACTTATTCATGAAACTTTTTAATTGTGAATATGAAATTTGTATGTATTCATCATTGCGTTACAGCATATTTGTTTATTACGGTAATATTTTCATGTCTTTTTAAGTACCAGAATGAATAAACACATAATTACCAGTCACATTCAATGAGACAAATGCTTAGTTCAGTGTGCACTGTGCAGGTTTGATGATCTTGTTCCCATAAAGGAAAGGCTACTCCCTCCAATTAACTGCCACAACTGTGTCGGTGTCTTTCATAGCTTTGTCGAGAAGTAGTAGTCGGGCACACCTCCAATGGCCTTACTAATCTTCTGGCATTGATTTGTATTATTGCTTTGTTATTGCACTACTATGTTGACACGATTGTGACTTCGTAGAGTGTCATCAATATAGCAACGGCCGTTTTGAAGTACGCACAAGAATGAAGAAAAGCATTCCTCACCGGGTTTATTAATACGAACACTTTCCGGGTGTGGTGTATCCGAAGTTACTCAATAGTTATGACAGTCAAATACAATCCTTAATAGGATTAAGATACTAGGGATCCAAGTCCAACTCAAATTTCGATTATCCACTAATGATTCTTGATCACTTACATGTTGGCATTCTGCACGGTGCTCTATACTTCCCGTGCTTATTGTCGGTCATGTGATTTGCTTTTTGTAATGACCCTATACCTCGATAAACTTACTGAATCTAAAGTAGACCCATGAAATCGGTTGAACGGAAATAGCCCAACAAAATTGGGTGAACACCAAAAATAACCCAAAATAAACGAGTTGATGGGTTACGAAACGTGATGAAACTCAAATTCAGTCGAATTACAGTGCGGACGTTTATCACCGATAGATATTCTGCGATAACGTATCGCTCATCGCAAAAATATCTTCTGATAACCCGTGGACATAGGATAATTTTCAAAGTATTTTATTCATTCCATATAAAGCAAGGCACATGAAATAACAAAATAAATACAATTCGCGGCAGAGGATTTAACTTTTTGACATTCTGAAGGAAACCTCGTTTGAATACTAACGTTCGACCAATGCAATTACGAATTAATTATCTTTTGCGAATAATGTGAAGTTTTTTTTTCTGTTTAATATAAAACTTCACGACCAGCCGGTCTCAGGGAAGGGTTCTTCTCTTAAATACCCACAAGCTATCTGAGCTCCGCTCTTTCAACCGGCAACTCAAGTGGTAAAATCTCTACGCTGCAACGTTGTAGAAAAATTCGCAATCGCGACTCCACTGCATGGGATCGATTCGGGCGATATTTGCCAAGTTCACACGATGCAGGGATTGCGGTCAAAGTTTGCTGTTAAGTCACGAATTTCCAACTCCTATTCCGTCATAGCGGCTGTTCGCGGTGATCCTTTATGCAGGTGACGAGCTAGGTTCGAAGGATTGCGCTGAGGATTGAGTGAAAATCGATGGTGTTTTGTTTATGGGTTACCGAGATGCAAAAACACGTCGTAACTCGCGGCCGCGGCCGAGAGTTTGTTAACTTTACGAGCGTATAACTGTAAATTGACGTAAAGAGGAAATTCACTTCTCATTAGTCCCAGCTCATCAGACAACCAAATCGTGATCGCGGCATATAACGTTCCCCGCCTATATCAAATATCCCCGCTTAGTTCAGTGGTCTTGAGGTGAGGATATTTGTAGTATGCCGTGTCTTGAAACATCAATGATCGACGACTAGAGTTGATTAATGTATATTCTTACTGACTATCCTTGAATGCAGTATAACCTAACCACCGTACCAACGTTGTATAGCTGGCCGAATGGCTATGATTATTATATTTTGATTTCCCCGAGGCGTGGCACGCAATTACCGTAAAGCGCCTACATCCATTTTCGATCCATATGCGATGTCAAAACGAAACCGATAAATGCGTTGCGATTTTCGCTGATTTTGAGACTGCCGTCTGTGGTTTCAAAGTAGGTGTAGGTGATAAACACGAGGGATAGAGCGAATATTCGGTTCACGTTCGTAAAGTCAAGGCAAACCTTGCACAGTCAAAAACTATATCAATTTTCTGTAACTTTGCTTGACATATTCCGCTATTACAACTGTGAACAATAGAATGAGCCTATAGTATACAATATTGGATGAGAAACACGAGTCATTCCGGATCGCCAAGAACTGAGTCTATTAGCTTTATTGGAATTTTGCCAGTGAGTTATTATATGATCTTATGTTAGGACAATTCTTATCTGTCACATCCCACTAAGAGACATCATACGAAATGCACCGAGCATACTGTCATTATTAACTATCACTATCATACCATTTTACTATACTTCGACAATATCTTATATACAGACATTCCAGACAACAAGCAATACGGCTAGGCGCTTTAATATATATATTCCTAACTTTAACGAACAATGGCTTGTAGGCCTATTCCCTAAATTCAATCCGGATTCTTATTTATCCAGCCAAGCAGGACCAAGAATATAGTAGGGACCTAATATGGACGGAATAGCTATGAGATTGAAGTCTCTACATATATGGACCATGGAAACTAAGCAAGCCAAGCGTCTGTCTCTTGATCTTGGATCAAGTCATTGTGACGCCATCGTCATCGTACAGCTGAACGTCATAATGAAACTATATCATATTATCGCGTAACATAAAATCTACTCTGTTCCTAAGCATTGTAAACTTTACATCACGCGGAAATATGGCGTTTTTTAGCAGTGTGACGTCATAGGTTCGTGTTCAACTGTTCACGGTCGTGTTCACCACTGTGTACCGTTCATGAAAGTTCAACCTGCCGCGGGTTCGCATGTAAATCTCTAATAAAATGACAACTAGATCCTCAGAGTGCAGAGATGTCTTAACGTCGGTTGCAGACACGAAACTGATTCATCGAGACTACCCAGCAAGCCAACAACACCTGTACCCACTGGCGTAGCAGCCACCTGGCGGTTCTGGCTCTGCGCCAGGGGCGGCAGGCTCGAAGGGGGCGGCAAAATGAGGCTGCACCAGCCGGCTAAAAGCAGCGTAATTGGTAGTCCTATAGCTGGCGTCCCGCGAGTTAAATTTAATCAAACTAGTCTCAATCGAAAGCTAGTGTTGCGCTGATTCCGAAAACACAAATTAATAAGTTAACATGGCAATGGAGCCACTCCGAAATAGCCGTCATGGCCGGTTGTTCCTGACAATCGCAACACAATGACCAATTGACCATGATAATGGAAATTATATCGAGCGATTATTCGGAACTACGCCGATTTTCAGACTAGCATGTAAATTGTATTTCCGGAATCGGGGCACCAATAGCTTTTAAGATCAGTATTGTTAAATTTGAGCGCTCGGAGGGCCTTGCTAACTATAGGATGACCAAGACAAATAATGCTGCTTTTAGCTGGCTCAGCAGTAGGCTTGTCTGCGTATTCAAGTGTGAGAACTAAGTTGTGCATCTATTCGTAGGTTAGTGATCTATACTCTGGGTTACGATTTGGTACAGCAGACCGAGATAGCTGTGAAGATAAACCAGTCCTAGGAATTGCTTAAGATGGTAATAATTGTCAGATTGACAGATTGCGCTTAAATTTATACAAGTGTTAATTAAGACTCGAAAATAAAACGTGTCAAGAGAGTGATGGAGCTTTCTTTAGAAAGAAGAAGGCAGCAAGACAAGCAGAAATACAGAAGCAGATTTAAACTTGAAGCTGAAACTAGGTTTACCGGCATACACCACTTAAATGATATGTTTTGATTTTTAATCCCCAGGCGCTGCTGCAAAGCGAAAGTCCCAATTTATTCACCAGCGCTTTTAAAAGCACTCATGACGACGAGGTGGACTTTATGAAGTAGGCTGCGGAAATTGACAGATTTAAGACGCTGGTGCGGAGCAGTGAAACCACGTTTGATCGTATAGTGCAACAGCGTTTGATGTCTTACAGTAGTTAGTTAATGCAAAGCTACTTGAACCGACACCGTATTTATGCTCGTGTCTGTAACTTTATCTGACCATTGGTGTTTCAAATGCGAGCTGTGAGAGGAGCTTCTCAAAGCTCAAACTGATTAGGTCGTATTTACGTTCTGCCATGAATGATGATCGCCTATCAGCTCTATCCACTCTGTCTATAGAAAGAGACTACGTTCAAAAACTTGAATTTGAAGATATTATCGCTGATTTTGTTTCGGCGAAAGCCCGAAATGTTATGTTTTAAGGTGGCTATTGATTTTATATTTGCACAATATTATTATTAATATGAATTCAAGGCACTTCAATGACGCTTGTTAGGCCTTGTGCATCACGACATGGAAATTATACAGTTCAGTGTCATTGTCTTTTTAAGTATCGTAGATATTTGCGTCAAGATTTCTTCAAGCGCTTCGCGATCGTTCACTCTCCCATGCATTCAACTTCTGGTCTCGCATGCTGACTTTGTGCAGCGTGGCTTACTGCGTTTCTGGGTCTTTTCAAGACACTGTTAGTGCAGCAGAATCAGCGATGAAGAGCCCAGATAAACCTCCGACACATAGAAACTAGCTTGAACATGGGTTCGGACTAACCACCATTGGTGCCGCAGCGCAGTTGATTTACACACTGCGCCACTCGCCTCCCCTATGTGCACAATACACTCGTTCGCTATTTCTTGTCTTGATTATTTGTGGCCTTATTAACGTTGAGACGGTGACGCTGAAACGCGGCGTATTATTTGTAATTATTTTTATCGAAAAGATTGCTTGAACTGGAATCTATGTCGAAATTTGCTGCGGTCTACTTAGGGGGGCGGCATTTTAATCGAGAGCCAGGGGCGGCACCGCATGCTGCTACGCCAGTGCCTGTACCGATACCGCTTCACTTCGCGATAAGTCGGTCATCCTCAAATTTCATTCTCTACATATACCCCATATGTATGTATGTATTGATACCGCCCATGCGTCGATGGGGCGCGACGCAAGTGTAATTTGATGCTGAAACACACACAAGTACATCATACTAGTGCTGGTATCTGATGTGTATAGAATAAGATATTTACACATGGATCAAGTAATTCAGAAGCGGGAGATATCAATCATAATATAAAACTAATAACAAAACCCACATTTTATCAATCCTATAAAGTCGAGCGTATGGAAGTTGCGAATGCGCCTTCGTAGGAGATAACCTACATTGTGGTAAACCACTTTTACTGATTGGCTTCACAATGCTCAGACTACAAAATCTGGGTTCGCGCCAATTCTACAGCCCGACATGTTGATATTATGATCGCAGTTAACGGGACGAAACTGCGTTTTCGCACCAAACGAAACTGCGATTCGCTGGAGTGATACGAGAAATCATCAAAACGTTAGTTTTCGGTTTACAGCAAATTCGATCAATTTGAAGTGACGCGGGTCCGTCCGTTGCCTGCCATTAGATATATTCCAAAAATATAGTCGATAAAACAAGATATATATGATCGGCACAAATGGAGGCACTCTATGGGGACGTTGAATATCACGGCGGTATCTTCTCGATGGTACGGCGTGAATATCGCTTCCATAAATGGATGAAATTCGCTATAAATATAGGTTGAAGACGACAATCTAATACTTGATAGCAAAGGAATAAAGTTTCGGTGATTCAGAGATTTTCGCAATGCAGAACTATGGGACGAGTTTGAAGGTGGTATACAGTGGTGGACCTACGAACGGGGGGGGGTGGGGTGGGGGGGACTGGGCGAGACTTACCGGGGGGGCCCCCTATAAGTATCTATCCGTAACTTATGGGGGGCTCCGCCCCCCAGACCCCCCTTCCGCATCGCTTATTATTATCTATCTTTCACCACCGCAAAAGGTTTGCCCAGGTCCTGGATTCGGCCATGTCTGTTTTGCATGTGTGCAGGATAGACTACATCAAAATTAAGTAATTCTACCGCATGCAGAGACGTGATGATTAGCGGGATACTGGAGTTTTCTAACAAATGCAGTGATTTGATGATGATTGACACATCTGTACGGAATCATATTCTTGCTTGGTACACGGATTTCCATGTTTATTCGTCATTCTCCTTGAAAAAAGCGCAAAATCCAAATAGGGGGCCCCCTTCGATCAGAGGGGGCCCCGGGCGACCGCCCACCTCGCCCACCCCAAAAGCCACCACTGGTGGTATACATCTATATTCTATAAGGTACAATATGTTGCATAACTGAGCAATGCACAATTGCACATAGAATGGGGGTTGAACAGCTTCTCTGAGGTACAGAACTTCAATGTACAATTGAATAGTATATTCATATTGACATGAATTGGGGTTGTGGAAATATTTCATACCTTGCGAAATTGAGTTGAGCACATTGTTATAAATTGGATTTTGATATTAAGAATGATGCAAGTGACATTGTTACATACAATATACATATAGTAATTGTTCTGTAGAACTAATTTATAACAATTGAATTTGATTCGTCGCGATGACCTGAAATTAAACTGACATTTAAAAGATTCTAAGTATACTCTGTCGCACAGGGCCAGCATAACAGTAATGATTAACTTTAGGCTAGATTTAGATGAGATAATTATGGCAAACCCAGCTCATAATCAAAGTTCCAGAATGACGTGTGAGTGTCTCCATAGCCAAACCCCTCTGACTCAATACCCAGTCGTGTGATTTATACCTTCGCGAATACAGCCAGGCCTTTACCGTCTCAGTAATTATATCATGCGCGTCTTTTCTCATCACATCGAACTCGATTGTTGTTCTATGGAGCCGAATCTGCCTGCGTAAAGCCGTGATTCAGGCAAGTCTGCAAATTTATCTCCCGTTAAAATTGAATACACGGTCATAACCAATAACTATTCGTGTTCGAATGCCACCCGAGATATAACGATGATGACATTCCCACGGCGAATTTGCGAGAGGTACAGTGGCGGCTTGTCAATACGCGACCAGACGGTAAGAAATTTTTAGTCACTGACTATGTGGCAAAAAGTCGAAAATAGTTCATCTACATGCGAGAACACGGTATGACTGAAGTGGACATTGGCGATACTGTTCCCATTAGTCAGCATTCCATTCCAAGTCGGGTTTACACCTCAAAGGCAGGTTGCCCGGATTGGCCGTATAAGTACATTAGAGGTATGGTAGAATTCAGCGGCACGAACATCAAGCCACCGAACATATATTTGATACGCGGCTCTACCGCATTATTGAAATGTTTGACATTCCACGGCAGCGAATACCGTACCGATCACAAGGAACGACTCCCTTATTCCCATAGGGATAACACACAAATATGTCTGGTTAAGTACTACATGTATTGATCGAGACCTCGATATACTGAATGCCTCTTTACGGGAAAACGTGGGAAATGTGTCAACAGTTACGAGAACTGACTTTATGAATTTAATTAACGAATGTAGCTGATCATCACGCAGGCACGACATATGAATATATTACTCAACTAATGTACGAATTCCGACTGGGCGTATTGAAATCGGTTTAATAACTGATTCCGAATTTCCTTTAGTTTCTCGAAAAGACTAATATTATAATCCACGGGTACATCCGCAATGTATAATTCAGTTAACTTCGATGAACCCATAACATCAAATTAGTATGCTTCATATCGACTGGGTATTACCAACGTGGAAACTCGTTCACTGAAATCGTTCGGGAGTTGCTACCAAGGGTACCAGCAAATAAACGAGACGACACGAAAGCACAATTTTCTGTCTCGAAATATAACAAAACAACGCTGGTATATAAGCTCGCGATTTGGCGAACGAGTATCAGTCTACTATCAGGAGCTGACGGCGCGTGGTCGAGAGAACGTGTAAGCCTACGATGTATCGAACAACAACGCAGCATACGTATTATGGAATACCGGGATATTCATATTGCAACATGAAGGACGGTTGAGAACTGCATTTCTACAGCTCATATACACGAGCGGATATAGTGCAAGAAGAAAAAACAAAGACATGGTCCAACCAACGTGAGGCTAACCTACGGTAGGAGCCTCAGTCTATGTCAAAGCGATGGAGCAACCGATAAACCTTGAGGACTCAAAAGGATGATGAGAGGTTATCATTTCGTTGCCATTGCGAAGACATAGGACTGGATACGATGTGATGTCTACAACATCATTGAATCGAAGGACAGATGCTTCTCGGCAAGGACGCTGTTGCAAATCTCAGCACGCCAAGCCTAACGACACAAAAATTCACAGCAAAGGCGCTATGCAATGCAGTCTACACCTAATGGACTACTTGAAGAAATCCAAGATTTACGCGCATTTTTATACATTTCTATTCATGCATTTTGATCGTTTATATATCATGTTTTCTAGAAAGTTCTGGCAATCGTTGCCAGGGCAAATACACTCATGATTGCAAAATATTTTCTCCTGATTTCGAGTGGGCTTGGAAAGGCTGTTAGTGGCAGCATAGTAGTGACTGTAGCGTCCTTCACGCCTATCAGACGGGTGGTATGCCATCGACGGTAGTGAGATACGAGGCCGAGCCAAGCCGTGCCTCGCAGCGAGGTAATCAGACCGCGTTTTGCGGCGTGTCGTTTATTTTGAGAGCAGGCCGTCGCGTCGTGGGATTCGCATAACAAGTCCGCAACAAAGCCAGCGTCTCCTCGTACCGGTCGGCGGTGGATTTTGTTTATAAAATATCACAGTGCTGTGACTGCAGTCTCCGTAGAATATGGTGACAAACACGATAAGCGATAAACACGGGGAGCAATGGGCGTGTGCCGTTGTTATTGCTGCGTCCAATCATATTTACATCAACACAAATTCGGGTGTTGCAAACATAGTTTCCCATTTCGACGAAATTGTATCAGCAGCGGTGACTTCGAAATTGATGTGTGGTTATTATTATGGATGCGCACAATTATTCGAGTACTGGAATATGAATCTAACATGTATTGCCATTCAGAGTTAATTTGTCAACCAGAATTTTAGTTTCGATACCATTTTCCACAGTGGAAGGCCGTAAGCCTTGATTGGTCGCATTGTAGCTTACGAAACATTTATTACTAAGCTATGCACGATAGTGGAACTGACATATCTGTGAAGTCATGATAAACCCACAACATTGTCACAGAACGCAATGAAATAGGTGTGGGTTGGAAAATACTCTAGCATTATTATTCTTTGTGGTCGCATAAAAGTGCATATTTGAACATTGCACGTCGTTCATACTGGTGTGACTCCATAATTAATGATATTCGAAAACTCGACTCGATTTTGCCAAGCTATAGTTATTAAGCTTAAACCCACACGCGTATATTTGATATCAGACACTGACATTAGCTCTATTATTCCAGTTCCGGCTCATTTGATACAAGGCGGCACTCGAAACAATTTGTTGTAAGTTAATGGTCGACTGATAGCGTTTGAAAAATCGCGACAGGCATTTGATCCGAGCCGTCGTCTTTCATTATGGCGAGACTACGAACTGTGGAAAGGTCGGCAGCTTCAAAGCCCCGCGAAGCCTTTCGATGATACTTCCCGCCGGTGAAAGCGAGAGGCAAGCCAACAACATACCGCAAGTCTTTCCGCTTGCGACTATGGCCACAAATGGAAATTGTATCTCGTACCGTTAATCATGTCGGCGGGAATTTCTGACACACGCTTCTCAAAGTCAATAGCCTTCGCCATGTACAACGTATACGTATGAGAAACCGATGTGATTATATGGGAAGATACCAGTGCGATGAGTAACTGGGGATGTGGTCATCAAAGGGTGCGATTCGCACCCACAAATTTACAGCAAACAATTCCTGCAGAGTTCAACGTCACAGGAGAATGAGAGTGACTGGGGCGAGGAAACAACACCGTTTCCGGTATTGATTTCTGCACCCTGTTGTTGTTTTGTTTGTTTTGATATAGCACAGTATCGAACTGCAGTAAAATGAAGCGGCTGGAATGCGCTTGGTTTGTATAGTCAAATCGAAGTCGACAGTGACGTGTTTATAAGGATTGCAAGATGTATGAAATTGTTCATATAAGGGTTTTTTGGGACTCGAGTATAGGTTGTTCCACTTCCACTTCAGTGAAGAAAAAATAATGTAATATCCCTCCCACAATAATGAATCATGTATTGCAAAGATAACTGGCAGTTAACATCGAATACCTTTCGATTTCAAACTCCAGTACCGATTACAGACGACATCAATGACGTTACCGGTCGCGAGTCGTGACAAAACGCAACTGAAGTACCACCGCCTTGATGAAAGCCGTAGCAATCCATCGGCAATACAGCCGCGCTGATAAATACAATATTTTCCGCCGCCGATACACTTAAACTCCATCGGATTCCTACAAACATGTTTTGCCCGACGTGAATCATCTCACAGACTCTAACGTCGGGGAAATTTTACTTTTCCCGAGCAGTTTATTCAAGCAACAGGTTCTCAATACATAGCGCCTGGCTAACGCTGGGTGCGCGTGACTCACGACACAGCCGATGCGCTCCTGGGGCCCACGATGGTCAACATTTATCGATCTATTTCACTGACGATTACTTAAATTTCTAAGCGAACCAGCGTTCGATCGATTGCACATCATTTATTGAATGTGACTGAAATATTTATTGCGCTGCACTCGTGACCCGCGAATCTTATTGCCCTGCCGTAAATTGTGTGACTATGAGGAATAAGAGACAAGGCCTGTTGCATTGAGTCACGTTGCGAATGCAGATATAGATGCAGATGCATAATATAAATTTTTGTACGATGTGTCTATGCAATGCTTGTTATTCGCCTACCTCAACTTTTCAGCACTGGCAAAGACTCAAGAGGTCAGTAATAAATCACTTCTACTATTCCGAAGTACCACCGTAGGTTTTGCCTACTTGCACTACACGCTCGGGTGACTATGATTTTAGACTGCTTTAACTTGTACTTCAGTTTCAGACCTCGATTGCTTAATTTTTACTTAGTTGGAAGTCGCTATTTCTACTTGTACTTGCATGCAAATTTAGGACATTAATTCTTCTTTTCCAGTACCATCGATGACTACTTTGACTATCTCTAGTAATAAAATAAGTTGGTCGTTATACTTGCTGCAGAGGCTGGCCACAATACCCATTGACTTACAAGTTGGTAATTCGGACTCCTGGAGTATTGTTGCTTTCTTGTATATTTGTGATGTCACACTGAAACATTGTCGTCTCTGCGTTGCTGGAAGTTATTCTGGATAGGCCGACGGAGTATAGACAGTTAGACACTTATAGCAGTATTGTTCCAACCGTTCCAACCAATTGTTCCCGTTCCAACGTTTGCCAAAATACTCATGTCAATGTCTTTGGAAATTGAATGTCATATCAAATTCAGATATAACGTAAGCGAGACCTTTGTCCATTGCAGCAAGCGAATACTTCGAGTTACCACACCACGAATATAATATTCCCTAATAATAACACCGTGCTTTTGCGTTTTGCATCATCAGTCATCTGTTTGCTATCCGCATTCCAGACGGCGTAGTTCGAATATGGTATGGTTCGTGACATAAATATTTAATGCATGACATCTAAGATCAGATTTCCATCAGGAAAGCGTCGCCACTGTGACGCATTGAAGACGTGCAGCTGGTAGAACATAAGAACAGCCATTAATGCCTACCCTAAATCATGCAATCGGATTTGTAGATTCTCACCACAGCGCCTGCAAAAGGAATGCGAAATACCGGTTGGCCATGGGTTCAAACAAATGCCAAACACATGTGCGGTTTGATATCTCAGAAACGCATACAGTATTCGATCTCCAATGGGTCTGTCATCGCTATGACATGGGTTGATTCGGTGTTGCGGGATCCGAGAAATGTTATGTAAAACGCGGAAATGACCTCGCGTATCCGATAATCGTTAGCGGTATGGAATAAACTTAATCTGCAAAGGCATCAAATGGAATCCGGAGTACGAGTGAGCACGTAGGGTAGTTCTTGGAACGGGAAATATCGGCGTCGTGCCTTCATTTAAACAAAGCTCTTAGCCAAGCACAACCCTTTGTATTCTTCGTATTGATGATACAATTGAATAGTATATTCATATCCTATCTTTCATTGTATCTCAGTCTTGTGGTGTATTGAAATGATGAAATTTTAGCTATAAATTGAATTGAATTGAATCGAAATTAGTCCGGATATTTACGGCTGTTTCTTGTCGAATGTAGGCCCTAATCGTCAGCAACTGGTAGATACTGCTGAAGAATTTGCATATAAACACCGTAGTATCACATAAGATCACTGTCAATCGAGGTTTTGGCACAATCAGAGGGATTTTTGAAAAATGTTCCTGATATTCTATAGATTACCAGCGTAGCTTAGTAATCTATAGATATTCTCTCTCATCCTGAGTCATCTCGAAGGTCTTTGCTGCCAGCTTGTGGTTCGTGATTAGTGTTGCAATATTTCGACATGCCAACAAATTATTTTATTCTTTATTCACAGTAAGAAATTGGTCAGTACACACATAATCCGGGGAGCAACCTGTACCCAAAGGAAAATGGCGAGATTGGAGTAAATTTTTAAAATTTCAGTAATGCAGTCAAATTGTTATTCCTATGCAATACATGGAGAAGTCAGATTACAGAATTGCAGTAGATGAAGAATTGGCAAGGGTTATAGAGCAGAAGTAGAGATGATTGAAAATGAAGAATCGAACCATTGATGAAAAGTTGAGTGACGCTTTTCGCCTGTGAGGCCAGGTGCGTTACGGACTAGAATGAGCATGCCAACAAATAGTGATGTGGCAATACAAATCCTTTATAATCCGATATCTGCAATGGCATGCGCAAACATTACTGTAGTGGTTCCGAAAAGAAGGGTCGCTACGACCCAGAAAATGGTCGCAAAGTTATAACTTTAATTTGCGGTAACGCATATTCTAAATAGTTGAATCGTAAATGCCATCATTTAATTTACCTAAAAATTGAAACAATTATTGCAGTTGACTATTACAAAAATGTCTTCGATCTCTGGTAATGCTACTATGTAACTATGTAACAATAATTGGTCGGCGCATACAAGCTGTAGAAAATATCTACCCTGATCATAAATATTGTGCCTACCCCTTTATTATATAATATTATATATATTATCGGTTTGATGTCAGAAAGCAGCAAGTTTTGCCTTAGGTTTGATAGTGAATCCCAAGAAAGCTCTAGCGCAGGAGTGCTTAAACTTTTTAGCGCGGACCCCAAAATTTTATGTTTATTTGTCACCTAGTCCGGTCAACAAACAACAGCGACAGCGACAGCAACTCCAACTCCATTGCGCCAGCCTGCGTTACGAATTTTATGTGCATAATAAACAATCAATTGATTTACAGAGTATGCAAATTGGGTTGAAAAATATGGTTAAATGGCTATGATTTATCACATAACATACTACGAAAAGAAATGGTGCTAATGAAGTTTATAAATCAAACAAACAATCAATCCAGCATCATTGATCGGATTCGTGGGTGGAGGACATTGAATGAGGACATGCAGAAACAATAAACTGAAACGGGGAGGCAATCAAGGCTTACGATACGGTGAGCCGTTTCGACACCTTTCCACATATTTTCATCATATCCTTCATAAAAGTCAGGGATATCTTCATATTTTTATGTTTAAACAAGGAACAGAATTGCGAAATTCGACATTAGAAGTGCGATATCCGTATGATAGTTTCGAGTTCTCCGGCCATGCGCCATGCGGATGGATAAATACTTAGGGAATATATCTCATACCACTAAGATTATAACAATTATGACAAGCATACTTTTTACAGTATCATACCAATGCGAAACTACGCAGGACCATGTCGGACAGGTTGATGAGATGTGGTATTATTTTTATTTCTAATTGAGAACCATAGCCTTACCGAAAGGAAAGAGGAAATGCTGGATTGAGAACGCGTCATGACTAAATAACACATCTGACTACGATGTTCATTTTAACTCGTATCGCCCTAGCCCAGAGGTCTTAAACACGCGGCCCGCGAGAGCATTTTGTGCGGCCCGCGACGGCATTTTGGAATTTCAAGTATTCAACAATATATTCAAGTGCCATATATCTTTTTTAGAAATAGGAACTTGAAAGCTCACGCTAAAACTACTAAAAAATCACTGAAATCTTCATTATCGCAATCTTCATCATCGCATCACTTTTAAAAGCTACCATGCGGTAGAAGATCAGCTGTTACGTCACATTTCTAGTTCATGATGATAAAACATGACTCCTTGATGATTCGTGACTGAAAATTGTGATTGTATTTGGTGCGACATTCTCGTAAAATTGCTCGATTTCGGATTGACTGCGTGATAAAAAGGACTCGAGTTGAGTCGGGTCAAACGTTAGGATCAGAGAAGAACTGGTGACTCGGAACGGTGACTTGGTAATCCTACGGACGCAACAATCTATGAAAGTGTCACGGGGAAAATAGTAATATCTCAAAAGGTCGCAACTTGCGTTGCGTAGGGTATGGCAAACATTGGTATTCTGTGAACCCGTGATGTATAGTTGGTTAGATGCTGGGCGTTGTTTGTTCTCTTTATCCATGTTAATATCGCTGGCGAGTAAGGTAGCATAGTACGGTCTACAGCTGTAACACCAATGGATTCTTCGCCGATTGGACATTCCTATTTCAGGGGTTCTTAACCAGGGTCCGTAGACCCCATCGGCGTACGAACCACCACATCAGGGTGTACGAGATGCATTGTGGAATGGGGCCTATATGCTGTGGAACATTTTCTTGGCCAATTTATTCAACTGGAAAATAGTCTTCGGGCTACGCGCGACTTCATGTGAATGGCCTTTTTTGCTATTGCTATGGCTCAATAATGATTATATTTAAGTTGTAATTCATACGTTCCAATAATAGTCGAAGATAAAATCTAACGCTGATATAATTAGACTTTGGCAATGACAGTAACAATAGCCTATAGCCTACTTATCACGACTATTAGGCTACACCGCTCAAATGCTCTGATATCAGATCAATCTTATGTAGATTTAAAATTTACATAAAATTGTGGCACGTCAAAGGTCCACTAGCTGCAATATTATAACCCGACAGTTTTACGATGTCATGACGCACCCTCTCGCATGATGTCTATAACTCATTAATGAAAAAATTATGCCCGGCCCAAAAAAATTACTATTTAATTCAAATATTTGAAAATGTTTTTTTTTCCGCTTCAAGCCTGAATAGCACAATAGTAAATTACATTTCAACGGTGTTTGAGGAATGCCTGTATGCAAGGTCCCGTCTAATAAGACCTAATAAGAAATTATACATTGAATACCTCTATTATTGATGCTGCGGCCCGTGGCGTCATCAAAAAATAGGAAATTGGCCTGCGAGCACATTTGAGTTTGAGACCTCTGCCCTAGCCTATATTGGTTAAAAGTAGAATTACCACTAGAACAGGCGCTTTACGGGTAACCACATTTGTTTAGTATGTAGGAGCTGATTTATTTTCATTCTAGCAGGTATGTCCTTCAATAAACAAAGTTCTGAAACGCCCACACAACTTTGTTGCAAGTGGATCATTTGTAATCTATATAGTTGATTACCTACGGATACTTATGTTTTGCCGCATGTCATGCAAGATCAATGAGCACTAGTATATAATCGACCCAACATCCCATTTAAATATTCCAACATAATATATTGCAACCCCAAATGTCAAACCCATTCACGTGGTATAGTACAATATAATTTAATATTACATTCACTCATGCTGCCCAGTTGATTCCGTTACATTGCGTATGCTTGCCGTTAATTTAGCGACACGCGACTGAATGATTTTGAGTATTACGGAAAAAAGATTTAGGATCGTTTCTGATCCATCCGAAACCTTCAGTGGAATTTCCTTGGATATTCAAAAATGCATACTTGGGTTTCGTAATGCTATTCACCTATTAATTGAGCGTTTAGTTTTTTTTTTCGATGAAGCGAGTTGGGCGATATAGGCTCTACTATACAACAGCGTTGTGGCTGATACAATGTATCAGCTGTTCAAACAAAAGTCGGAACTGAGCACTAATCATAACAATATGGGATAGTTGGTTTGCAGCGATCAATACGTTACATTTGCACAAACCCTTGCCAGATTAAGCAATTCCCATCGATCACGATAACCATAATATATTGACGAAACAAAGATACAGTATCGGGTTATAACGTATCAACATCTTCACAAGTACCAACAAAACATGGGTTACAAAGAAATCAAAAACAACTTGATTGGATACACCCCGTTTACAACACGTGTATTGTCTCATCCTGGTAAATATCAGCCATGAAAGATATGGACTATGACGCTTTACGTAATACAGCCAATTCATAATAAATTACTGTGACGCACATTCGATTGCTATCAAACTGATCGGGAAAATATTGTAGGAAAACTTAGAAATGATATCGTCAATACGAAAACGTACAGTTTCGTAGCATTCCTTAGGCTATTTTACAGTCTGATGTCTTCGGCATCAGCAAACAAGGATTTTCCGCCCCGGGAGCATGGACATAGCAATTTAACATGAGATGGGGTCAAATACCACCGACCTATTACTTGCAGACTATAACGTGGCTGTCACTGCACTGCAATACAGCCAGTAACAGTCAGTAACTAACTCGTAACCATGATTCGAGAGGTCGTGATCCAAACCTTGGATGAACAACAGAACGAGAGAGTTTCGTGACGAGAGAAAATTTACCATTTGTCACGTTTGACGTCAGATCATTATAAGGCAGTTCTGCAACGGTACATATATAAGCCGTTTCGTTGTGGCATCACAGTTTACGAAACACCAGCTCAGGCCGACACGGGCAGAAATTCACTGCCTGAAGAGAAAAATCGACTTACTTCGCCGCCGATGTATTATAAAGACTCAAGATATCCTGACCAAGCAAGCACGAAAGCTGGAAGCCGCGAATCGTCAAGAGAATCCAGGAGTTCGTAAATGCTATCGCGCTGCTACGTTGCACAAAAAACTTTACAATTGATATAAATATCGGGGGAAAGCGTAATGTTTCAGGAGCGCGACATATTAACGGACAGTATTCCGTGTAAATATTCAGCGGGCTTGGACTTAATTAATGAACAAGGCGACATGATACGCCTCGAAGACTCTAAAGGATGAGGAGAGGGTATTCACGCCTTCCTGTTCAAATGATTACTTCAGCATAGCCCTGCTGAATCATAAAACTACACGAGAAGACTCCGAAGTCTACATGATGGTCTGCTTCGACTATATTGTCATATAATGCTTGCGTCGGTGATATTCTAATGTGTGTTGTAGTGTTAATATTGCATTGTTAATAAATTTGTTGCCAATTTCTGTATGAAACTGCTTCTCAAATTACTGGAAATCCTTAAGGAAAGCGCATGTTGTCAATCAGGTCACCACGCATTGACGCGATGACATCACGAGAAAACGCAGATACGATGAAGTCCAGGATATTTCGAGGAATGCTAGTGACAGGAACGTGGGAAAAGCGACTTTGATTTGCGTGATTTCGTTGTCAATCTCACCACGATCTTGGCACCCATGTGGCTATTTAGTAATAAAGTCTCGGAATCGAAACAGCAAGCGTACACACTACACAGTGATAACTCGGAATGGAATGTTTTTATTTATCGAATAAAATGTGAGCACCTGTACGCCGTAAACTGAACTGATGGGAGAAACCGCCCCTATACGAAAATTGACTAACTATTGTGAACAACGGGACGATTCTTGTCGAATGTCGATATATGACTCGATCTACGGCTTATTCATAACACAGAACATGTTCCATTCGGAAAATAGAGTTTTGCATAGACGAATATATCACGCGCATGACTACCGCGATAGCAATATATCTCAGGAAAATTTCCACAACAAGCATAGCTATAATTAGAGTTTGAGAAACATATATCATTTGTAATCAGTCGCGGCTGAATTCTCGCTGATCTAAGCGGCGGCGATCGAAATAAGATAATATTAACTTTCGAGGCTCATTTTCGTTACTTATTCCACACTCTGTTTGTTACGCGGGGAATTTACAAGCGACACCGCATCGGAAGTATTAGGCATTACACGGCGATCACATCTTGCTTAGGGCAAAAGGATGTATCCGGCTAAAGCGAAGCGAGTCGATGGTGGGGAGAATTGAGTAACCTCTGATCACACGAGGTTGCATTGCTCTGACAGATTGACAACAACGTGTAAAAGAGTTGACCACATCCGTTGCCGGGCTGAAACGGCATTCACGGCAAATATACACTCAGGAGAAAGTCGTCCAAGCGACACCTTTATGTCATCGGATGTACACCTGAAGAAAAGTCCCATTATTACTATGCCCAAACAATTCGTTGTGACACCGTTCTCTCTACTCAAATCGAAGTTAGCCATGCGGCACAAGCTCATGAATATCGGTGTATGTCGGCTACCGCAGGCATTTCTCCCTACTGACTGTGTATTTTAGCAGAAGGAAACAGTCGCTTGGCATATAGGCCTACTCCGTGAAATTCATGAAATCATGCTTGCTTTGGATCAACAAAATCTTTGGTAATGGACTTGTATCAGTATTATACAGTCGGATTGCAGATTCGTTTATTACATCCAGGTACGCTGTCTCCGACAATAAAGATTTTGCGAATGAGAATTGTAGTGTAAACCAGTCGATAACCAGTCCTCCAAGAATTTAAACGGAATAATTTAACAACTTTCGGGCACGTAAGGTGGACGAATTCGATATTTATACGTCAAGGTAATACCTGATCCTACCACGCAATTCAGTCGATGTTCTATGGGTATATCGTGACACATGCCCCTGGCAAATGGACCGACACTGCAGGCAGTTTGTAGCTACTCATAAGTCAATGAAATCGCTGACATGCTCCTCACTAAATTGAAACGTAATTCATGAGACACACACCATACGCAATTATATATATGCATCGCTGTTTTTCGAGGCATAACGAATATATGCATTGTAAATGCCGACGAAACACCCCTCATGAATGATTGAGTTTGGACTAATTTTGCGAATATTTCATATCATTACATCATATGAGTTTCCGTACAATGCTACACCGCCTCATTTCTTAAACCTTGCAGGATGAATATGTATGCGAGCACATAACGCCGTAAAGATAAATCTCGGGAGTTAGAATATTACGTGGTTTGCTTTTACTATACATGCGCGATTATTGTAACACCTCTAGCACGTCGTATGTGTTATTTCATTCATGATATCTAGCGATTATTCATGGGCATAAAATCATTTGATGAAGAGCCGAAACATATAATCACTTGAAACCCTTTTCAGGTAGAAGAGGTCCGAGATCTATCTACTATATGCATTGGGGCGGATGTCGTTCCACGATTAATAATGTAGCCACATATCTGTCTAATTGTCACGGTCGCACTTTATCATTCACCAAGTCGTGGTTGATGCAAATACGTCACACTCGTCACGGTTTATATTTGTCCCCAGATTTGGGTGGGGTTATGGACATATGTGGAAAATCTGACCGTGTGTATGACTGTGAGACGAGAATGGCAACGCTGTTTGATATATCTGAGAATAGACCGGCCATCGCTCTGTACAGTGTACAGTACATACTGTACATATAGACGTATAAGATCCGTGCAGTATTCCACTTCCATCATGTCGCGCTCGCATCTGCCATCGAAGATTAATTGATATTTCATGACGCATTGCGAAATATCAGTCGTTTAAACAACGGAGAATTTAGCTTACTGTTCATTTTCTGCAAGATACGAATCTCGAGATTCGAATAGGTCGAAGACCTCTGAGGAATGTATTTGTGAATTTTGTTCTGAATTGATTAACATTGCGCAATACTGCAGGTTCATTCACACACAAGACGTTGAAATACAAGGACTTAATTCCACTCAAGCTGGTAGCCACAGCGTTGGTCAACACCTCATGAAAAGGTCGTATCACTGTCAATCGATGTGCCATATGGTGTCATCGCGGAAAGGTGCTGCATGTCTCGGGATCACGTAGACTTAGTCCTTCCATTTTTATTGAGAATTTCTACAAGAAGCTTGACAATGGTTACAGATACGAGACAGAAACGTGCATCGGCTACGTGTGGTAACTATATAACCGGAACGGTAAATGTTTTATTGCATAATATTATATTGTTCCCATTTCTTTCTACATGTGTCCTAGGTTTATTATTTCCGTATGAGAATAGGAATTTGTACCGCTGGAGCCAGCGGCTCTCAGCTTGTGGTAAATGCCTCTCTGGGGGTAAATTTCCTATCATTTTGGAGGTAATGAAAGCAGTATATAATCTAACATTCTAAATAAACAACCGAAAATCCGCTTAGAAGAATTTTAACCCCCGGGCAGCTACAAATATAAACGAAACCACCGCAACCTTACGCGAAACATCGGTATCTTACTTTATCTCTCCATTCCACATACTCAGATATGTATACTATATACTAGGGATGGTACGAACCCCTGAAAGGTTCTGGTTCGAGTGGACGCGAACCTGAACCTATGACATCACGTGACGTCATATTACCAATTCCAACCCTACATTTAAGTAAAGTAATATATTAATGTACACACCAGGGGTTCTCTAGTTCCCATGTATAGCGGGCCGCATTTTAACAGGAAAACCGGCTGTGGGCCGCAGAACATTATTAAAGAGCTTCCTGGAAGTATGGAACTTCAATATACAATTGAATAGTATATTCATTAGGGCTCTTCAAAAATGACTTTTTTTCTCAAATCGTACTGGCTACTTGATAAAATTGTTAGGTTACCTAATTTAAGCCTACACACAAAATTTGGTTCAATTCCAGCCAGTAACCGCTTTGCTGCAGGAGAAGAAAGTTTCTATTTATTATATAAAAATAAATAGTAAAAAATTTGAAAATTTTCTGCTCACCCCACGAAAGTGTTAGGCTGTCTATAGAAACGATGCTCACCAAAGTTGGTTCATTTCCAACCAGTGGAAGCGGGGTTATTGCCATCGAAAAAATTTGGATTTGAATAAAATAGTATTTACGGTGACCGATTCTCTGTTTATTTATTATAGTTGTGCTCACCGTAAATACTATTTTATTAAAATCCAAATTTTTCGACAGCAATAATTCCGCTTCCACTGGTTGGAATTGAACCAAATTTGGTGAGCATCGTTTCTATAGACAGCCTAACACTTTCATGGGGTGAACAGAAAATTTTCAAATTTTTTATTATTTATTTTTGTATAATAAATAGAAACTTTCTTCTCCTGTAGCAAAGCGGTTACTGGCTGTAATTGAACCAAATTTTGTGTGTAGGCTTAAATTAGGTAACCTAACAATTTTATCAAGTAGCCAGTAAGATTTGAGAAAAAAAGTCGTTTTAGAAGAGCCCTAATATTCATATTGAAATGAGCCCGATTAACACTCATCAGGGGTCATTGTCAGCAACATGTAGAGAATTGGAAAGAACATTGTATATCAGCAATCGTATCACAAAATCTGACATTACCAGCATGAAATTTCGAATAAGAGAGCGTTCAACGTACTATTTTTAGATGGTACACAAACTCTGTGTCAACAAAAGGAGTTCGTATACCATCTAAAAATAGTCGCTTATCCAAAAATTTCGACGAGGACTTGCAAGGGAATATAAGCTGTCGCTCTAACGGTCTAGGCTAGACCGGACAATGTATTCGGCGTCTAACTATTGCTAAATTGATATTGAACAGAATATAAAACGGTTTTCTATATACTTGCCACCGATATTACATTTAATACCTCATAAACAAGTTATCCAGTGACACCCAACCGCGGCTCCAAGCTAGCCTTCTTGCGCCTCTGATATAGTATGCTGTAGTAATGATATGCGTTTTCAGTTTATTTCAACGCATAGCACTCGTCAATCTACGTCTACCAATGCTAAAATAACTGATATAGAATCTATTGAAGTCTATGTGCGTGCTTTTGAAATAGCTGAATGGCGGGATCCAGAGGAAGGCTAGCTGCCTTCAAATTTTCGTTATTAAGTACTCGGGTGTTTTCATGCGTATCACTACGTAGGCTAGGGTTACCATATTTTTCTGACCCAAATTCCGGACACCTTTCCACTAGTGGATTTCAAAATGAGTTATTTGAACAGCTTCTTTGAGGTACAGAACTTCAATATACAATTGAATAGTATATTCATATTAAAATGAACCCGAATATTTTCGGCTGACACTCGTCAGGGGTAATCGTCAGCAACTAGTAGAGAATTCGAAAGAACAGCGTATATCAACAATCGTAACACAAAATATGACGTCACCAGCACGAAATGTCGAATACGAGAGCGTTCAATGTACTATTTTTAGATGATACACGAACTCTTTTTGTTGACACAGCCTTGGCTGGTGTATTTTGGTGACTAGTTGCTGACGATTACCCCTGACGAGTGTCAGCCGAAAATATTCGGGTTCATTTTAATATGAATATACTATTCAATTGTAAAATGAGTTATGAGCATATTGTCTGTCAATATGATGTCACACTGGCAAAGCTTTGCTTATAGACCAGAGATTATTATTATTATTAATTCAAGGGATTTCAGTGGCGCTTATAGCCTTTTTTAGGCCTTGTGGACCACGGCATGAATATTGTACAGTATAATGACATTCTCTTTTTCAGTATCTTCGACTTTTTTCTTTTTGCATCGTTCTTCAATTGCTTCGTAATTGTTCACTTTTCATTTCACTCTTCACACTTCATCGCATTCTCCCATGCACTCAACTTCGGTTCTCGGATGCTGACTTTTTGCAGCGTGGCTTACTGTGTTTCTGGGCTTTTTCAAGACACTGTTACTACAGCGGGGTCAGCGATGAGGAGCCCAGATAAACCTCCGACACATAGAAACTAGCCCGAACAAGGGTTCTAACCAATCACCATTGGTGTCGCAGCGCAGGCGATTCACACACTGCGCCACTCGCATCCCAATAGACCAGAGATGGTAACGATCCTGTTCATGAGCATGTGGCTGTGTGTTGTGTAACCGGGACCGAAACCAAATTTCTTCAGCCCCTTCTCGCCCAAATAAACAATCATTTTGGGCGCACCATCGGGTAATCGATGCAACTTGTGGAGGGGCTTGCTATATGCATCTGGTTTCTATATGCATCTGGTCGTTCAATTTTTTGAATGAATTCATTCAATAATATTGGTTCTGCCATATTACTTTATAGTTAGATCGATTGTCCACCCGCATGATCAGAGTTAGAGCTGGTGGTAGAGCTGGTGTAGGATAATGACTTCGAAAATACAGGGAGCGTACAATTGTGCGTCGTTAAGTCACGTTCATATCACACCGATAAGATTGTTTATCAGCCTTATGTCGGTGCGCACCACGGAACTTTATAAACACCCCACATCCAGTGGTTTCCAACCTTTTATGGCCGCGACTCCATCTCCAATTTGAAAATGTTCTGTGACCCAGATCAGAATTTGACGAGCTGATTACTAAAAGAAGTCAGGACCTTTGCCCGGACTATTTTGGAAGCTGATTACGTTCAACATATTCGCGAACCCCAGAATGAAGGCAATCGACCCCGCGTTTGGAACCACTATCTCTGAATAAAGCATTTAAACGGCCTAAACCATCTCTAGGAATATACCGTTCTCCTATAATTGCGATTTCAATTAGGCTTATTTCGGTAAATGAAGGTTATTTTTGTTTATATTTTATTACATTTGCGTGGGTGATAGTCCCCATATTAAAATCAAAACATGTGATAGTAAATATCGCGCAGCGCGAAGAAAAGTTTAACATAAATCTTCCCAAAAATAATGTTATTATTTTGATTTACGAAAAAATTGTGAGCCTACGTAAAGCCTTCAAAATTCCGGACATTTAGGAATATTTTTGAAATTCCTCCCGGACGCAAGTTTGAACAGTGAAATTCCGGACGCATGGCAACCCTAACGTAGTCTGAAGTTTGAAATGCAGCACCGATATGCAAAAAGGTTGGGAACCACTGAGTTATACAATAACAAACACCCCAATCGCACGGATTTGTTTTTTATGAAAATATAAACATAGCAAATCAAAATGGATCGCATACGCCTCATATCAATTTGATTGATTGGTTGAATAAGCACAACTCGCTGACTACCTACATGTATTGTATTTCGTTCTTGATGTGGTGTGATTGCGGGTCAAGCTCACAACAGAGAGTCGCTAAATATTAACAAACGTAAAACTGAATATTTCGAGCAAACTTTTGTAACAAAGCAAGCAAAACTTTTGAAATTGGCAAGGTATGCTAGCTTCGTGTTAAACTTTTTTATGCTGCCAGCGCCATGCAGCGAGTGGTGGAAGTTATGATGCAAAGAAGTTCAATAAAATGTGGTATAATGACGTGATAAATTGTAATATAGGAAAAAGGTTCACAGTGCAGAACCTACCAAGGTTCGTTTGTGAACGCGAACCTCTAAATTTCTGAGATTCACAGTCACACACAGAACGCGAATGATAACCTCACGTTCACACCTTCCCTGCTATATACAATGTATATTCGTTCAGAATTAAAACTGCCCTTTGGTACGCATTAATGTGAACGAGGCCGGCGATGTAGTGATGGTCTGGTTCATTTTAGCGAGACGAGCATTGGATTAATATACTACTACTATTTATACTACTGACGACGCATGCGGAATAGCGTAAGTGTTTCGCAGGTTATGATAGGTTAAGAACCCATTGCTCTGCGACTAACGTTCGTTAGCGTCTATGTACCAGAGTTGGATCAATTACATGAATTCTGTCCAATTACAATTACAATTACAATTACTCTCTTGCAGGTTTCAATTGCATTACAATTACAATAACTCAATGCTAAAAATATGAAATTACAATTACAATAACAATTACTGTTAAACATGTAAGTAATTACAATTACAATTACTGTTGAACATGTAATTTATTCGGTAGAGAGGTGCTCTTTGACAACGTAGCGACGAAATTAGCAACAATCTCAAGCTATTCATGTTTCATTCATGATACGTAGAATGCCCTTTTTAATTAAAAATCTCGAACTTATTCGAACTATTCCTAATCATGAGTACTGCAAAATACAAACACAGAATTTTTTTTAAAGCGACTATTAACAACCAAAATTTGACCGACCAGACAGTAAATGAAATGTAAATCAAACGAATACTGAGAGCTGAGTAAGGCAAATGAAATGTAATTAGTAAGGCGTCAGCGATAAGGATGATACCGATAAGGTGTGTGAAATTAAGATAAATGCAAAAGGAAAGAAGCTCCTGATTACTACGAATTACAAAGTTTGTTTGAGAACCGCTGGTTTAGCATTTATTGTAATTCACTAAGTTTTCTGTTGCTACTGAAGTATGGGAAACAGTTTAGCATGGCTGAATTATCTAGTTAACGAGCCACGCATAGAACACCCATGTGAAAAGGCTAAATATTTTATGTTGTGATTGTTAGGTTTCAATAACAATGTAATTGAAATTGTAATTAGGCAGAATTTTTATCAACTTACAATTACAATTACACAAAATAGACATGCTTCAATTGCAATTACATGAAAAAATGTAATTAATTACATTCAGCTCAATTACAAATTACAATTGATCCAACTCTGCTATGTACTGTATATAACTCTTTAACCATCGGCCTTGCAAATTGTGGTTGGTTAGTTGATTGTATTCAATCGCTTCCAAAGAATTTAATCGCAACTGCAGCAGATCACCGGATTAGATAGCGATTTGATTTTGCGTCATTGCATACCAGTACGCAGAGTGCCGACCACAACATTATCCGCAAATCAATAAAAAGACAGCGCACAATCGGGTATATAATCAGATGCTTCCTGCGTAGTGACGTCAACCATGTTCCACGAGCATCAATGTGACTGCACGGTATTTCAGTCTCGAATAGGGCTGGGCAAAATCGAGTACCTGAGTGATTCGCTTCTGAATCACGTAATATGCTTCGAGTCGAGTCGAGTAATCGAGTATCACTCATTATGACGTCACAACAGGATGTACTATGTCGAAGTCCAAATATGAACCTTTTATGCCACCACAAAGAACGTAATGCCTGTTATCCATCACATTAAAGATACTTTGGTATTTTTTCGACCATACCGATTTCATTGCACATTTTAACAATTTTGTTGGATGATAAAAACTTCGGGAATGTGTTATTTCCAGTAACGTTCGTAGCTTTAAACTGTGCCTGGTATGCTCAAACACGGCCAATCAACGTTTCACGGCTTCCTCTGTGGAAAATAGTATCAAAACAATAATTCTCGTCAGTAAATTAACTTTCAGTTGCGAGGACCGTATAATTTCAGTACTCGGAAAAATCGTCTTTTACTACTCGACAGGAATCATTAAAATTACTACTCGATTCAGATTCGAGTACTCGAATCATTTTGCCCAGCCCTAGTCTCGAATTCATACAATGCGAGAGATGCGACGAAAGTGCTTTCTCTCGTATAAACTCCATGGTACAGGACATGCGAAAGTGAGACCGGAGTCTTTGTTTTAGTGCTATGGTACCAATTACGATTGTGGTGGCTGTTCTCACGCCTTGTCAGTGACTGATTTGACTATGATCATTGATCACCAATGGCGGTTTCAATTCGTTTTGTGACAACGACAACCAGGGAAAAATCAGGTATTCCATTTTTGTTGTTGATGTTTATGACTGATCTACAATAGCCGACTCACAGTAAATATTGCAGGTCATCATTAGAGCATTCCAATAAGACATGTACCATTATCAACGATATTGTAGTTTCGAAACTTTTTTCCAACGTGGAAGTCTTGAAGTGTTAATTTTTCGTATATCCAGAACATGCCCTACAAAGCTAAACACGCAAAAGGAAATGACATGTCGTGGTCAACCCACAGCATTGTCACCATGTGCAATGAAATAGATGTGATCGAAAAAAATATGAAATTATCTTTATGTGGCGTAGCACTGGTATTGTTTTTGTTCTGGTCGCAAACTGTGGATACGCGTATGACGTCACTCGGGTAATCGATTTTACCTATCCCTACGGTCATCGTCACCATATACTCGTGATCATGGGGTCATCAGAGCTGCTGCTGATCCATACTACCCAAGTTATATAATAAAAAATAAATACAATATCCATTGCTTCAAATTACCCAACTGACTAGGGAACATGGATGTTGCAATCGATAGATTTGCATCTTTTTCTTCTTTCTTTGAAGCCTTAGTTGGCCGATCAACCTTTTCGTGTTTACATCACATGATCTATGCTCCAATGTTTTCGCACGCTATTAGCACAAACTGCAGGAAGCTCTACTCGACATAACAAAAACATACAAACATTGGAAAACTCTTTGGCTATGGAAATCGTTATTCGAGCAACATGTCCTTTAACGTATGTAATGCATGCTTGGCGCATATGTTAAGTCCACAAATTTAATAGAAATACAGAGCATCATAGGACTCTTCATATCAAAGTTCTAGTGATGTCATGCGTGTTGGGAATCGTCATGTGTGGCATTGTACCTTTAATCTCCATTTCCCCTACAATCACCAACAAAACAACTCTCATTGCCAGTTTCACGTGATTTATGAGGTGAAAAGTCCGCATCAAGTACAAATCTAGCGCCCGTCGGAAAACAACAATATGGCGAGACATGACCGAACACAACTTTATCCGCAGGACGTCATATGATGATGACAGCATCGGGTAAAACCCCGTATATTTTACGAAGGCAATTTCGCAGCCGACTGTAGCATGTGATATAACAGTAATCATAAGGTTTGAATTCCTGATTTTACTGAAAAAAATCCTAATTCGAACAGCGAAAACCAGTCAGTCGCAGCATACTACGTACCGTCCGTCGTCTTTAATTTGTCGAGGTAAAACTATGTCTCAACTTCGTCATAGGATATGACAATATCGACATGACGCCAATATGAGATAAACGCTCTATGCTCATATGTATAGCCACAGCAGATCTATTCGCGAGAGCTGTTTCTATATTTAGCACCCTAAATATACAACAATCTGGCTACCACGTCATCACAAGACTGTACTAGGCCTATATAGTACCTGTAGTCAGGCTGTATTATTCCGGCACTCTGTGTTTACGTATGTCGCACATGCTCGTCGACTAGTTCTGTCACGATGGTGACGCGCCAAAATGTTTACAACTGAGAATGACTGAACAGCATACCATGTGGTAGCATCACAAGGTGCGAAGGAAGTATTAGTTACGAATAATCGCCGTGTCTGCGAGGTCGCGGCGTTTCGCTAACTATTTCTTGAATACGAAACTTTCTTACGCGAGGATTTTCAAAATTTTCGTTTTATTGGGATTTTTGGTGTCGAAAAGTTTCTGCTTCACATCACCGTACCATAATGAATACGTACAAGCAAGAAAAATATGAATTGAAGTAGCTGCGTTTATTGAACCAATGGTATATATCATTGATATACCATTGATTGAAACCATAACTTGAGACATTCGGAAATGCATTTAACATATAAAAACAATACATTCATACTTGTTTTAAGTTACTGCTCATGACTGTTCTTTTCTTATCTCACAGTTTGTTGACTGGAATTCCTCGAAACGATCGGGGCCGCATTTCTTACAATGACGATTCAGGTGCCATCAGTATGTTTGGGTGACTGCAATCGATTTAGCGGATTGCAGTGAGATTGCAGGGCTGTCATTCCTCGAGTACCGGTAGCAGATAACATTAAGTTCTCCTAACCTATTTCGGGATCAGGTAATTGATCTCGAACTAATGGGTTCATACCATCAACTCTTTGCAATGGATTTTCGGGGAAGCTCGACCACTAGTGCAATCAATTCAACTTCGTTGAAATGCCGTGGCCACATTGATTTCCTCGTTTGCGTCGTCGCATGCTGCATCGGTATAGTCATCTCACGTTGGGAGTTGGAATGGCAATTCAAAGGAAACCGGTAAGGAACTGAACGAAGGGAAACTGTGGTTAGAATGTTAAACTGGAATACTCTATTTTGTAGGTTTGTGGTTCTCGGGGAAGCGAGTGGCGCAGTTGGTTAAACACTGTAGTCACGACACCAATGGACGCTGGTTCGAATCCCGGTTCTGACCAACGTCTACGTGTCGGAGGTTTATCTGGGCTCCTCATCGCCGACCTCACTACTACGGTAGTGCATTGAAAAGCCCAGAATGAAAGTGAGCCGCGCTACAAGTCGGCAGCAGAGACCACGATGGGGACGCATGGGAGCGAGAGACAATGATGATGATAATGATTCCCACAGTCGGAGGTTTTCTGGGCTTTTCTTTCTCGTGTCGCCGTTTTCACGGCGATACTAAAAAGTATAGAAAAAGATCCGATGCAGAACGTACTCGAAGCGAATGGAAAGAGCAAGAAAAGAGCATCTAAAAAGGACCGCCGAATAAAAGTAAACAATAACATCGATCGGAAGTGTGAAGTCAGGCATTATTAGGTCGAAGTGCATGCCATATTTAGAGGCCACAACTGCTCTTTCCGCTGTTCATTACATTGTAATGTGTCTTGTGTATCGCATTATACATTGCGTGTGTCTTGATCGGATGCCGGTATATAACCTGACGACCTTCAATTGTCAAAATTGACCGAAATTGCAATATGGAAGTCAAAATGAAAATATTGAAAACTATTTAAACTTCTTCTATTTAAACTTATATTTTCGAAATTTAACGAACTTTGTTCAAACGTGTCGTTGTAGCTTTGACATATAACTGTTCTGTGTTCCTAAACGAGCTGTAGGCTACTTTTAACAGTTTCCTACACCACTTGCAGCATTTTGACGTATGCTAAGTGCAAAGCAGACCATACATGAACTCTATGTTACAACACCATCTAAAAATTATACGTCTCAAATTTCATGATCAATTAGATGTTTCATCTCTCTTATAATATGGATAAGCATCCAACTTCTTGCATTTTGTAATTGACATATGAAAGACTCATTTATTTGGCGGAATGACAGGAAACTTGCCACAGACCGGCAATTGAGACCCAGTGATGTAGGGCAGTGGCGTATTAGTATATGCTTCCGCCTATGGCTTTCGTTAAAAATCCCGCCTAAATTTTGAAATAATTTCAATCTTTTCAACTATAAATATTGAAAATCTTGTGTTGACAAAAAAAGGTCATAGCCTTGAATTCCGCATTACCCACCTTTTTCAGTACTTCTGTGGTGTTGACTAAAAAAGTCATCACAACACGTTTTGCCGACCCCTAGCAGCCTGCCGCCCATGGCGCAGGGTCATAAGCGCCAAGTGGCTGCTACGCCACCGTGTTGGAGACTTCTGTATGAAGACGACAAAGGTATGATTGGATTAGATCAGTGGTATACAGGTACATGAATCAGTGGCTGTTGCAAACAACTGGTGCCTTTGTATGTTGCTTGTTTGCGACATCTACCGGCTGATTAAAGTATCTAAACTGCCAGATCCGTCGAAAAGTCATAGCGCCATGTCATGATTGTAATTGCAGAAGAAGAAAAAGTTACTGGGATTCGCGCCCAAAGTGAAATCTTTTTCAACCTCACGTATACTAATACTATATACTATACTACATACTAATCAGGGCTTGAGGTTCCCGTACCACCATCTAACACAGTGGTTCTCAAACTTGACACCCGAGACCCCATTGGCTACACTCCTGGAATTATGCATACTGCACTATTTATAACCATCTGGCAGGAAGTACCAATTCAAAATGTATGAGCTGTCGGGGTGGTTTCCTCGAGAATGATTACAGACAAATATCGCAAGGTGATCACATGTTAATTCCATCCTGTGCTACTCCAAAAGGAGCCACTAAATCCGTTACCAACTGTTAAATGATGAGGAGAAACATTTGCTGATGATATCACAAAAGAAACGTAATTACCATGTTGGGTACAGTTCATATGAACATTGTACGATATCGCGCATCCGGTCAACCTGTTCTGAAGCATGAACTTGCCTATCCATTGTGATAGCTAGTTATAGGTACATGGCAATGCGAATCTGGTACACCCCATCCGAGTGATACACCCTTCAAACATCATGGTACACTCTGGGGTGCACGATACACCTGGTTGAAGAGCCCTCTTCTATACTACAGTCATAATATTTACAAGTTAATGTAATACTGTAGAGATGGAAAATGAATTTTCAGTTAGGTTACCAAAATTGATCACTATAGCCTACCTCAATTTCCACCACAGAAAATGATGTTCTTGAAACATAACCCAAAATGCAATGGTGATACTCGTTGGTCAATCAATCTATCAATCAGGTTTATTATTATTTTCATCGTTTCAAAACATCACAAGACTGCGATACAATGAAAAGATAGGAAGGTGTCGAAACAACTTTGATTAGCCATTAAGATCAGACACCCACCTTAGCCTAGGCGAAGTAAATAAGAGGCATGCACACTGAATGAAAAGTAATGCAGAGAATATAAGACGCAAGCGGCAAAATGGGGTGGCATGTGGCGGAAGGCGAGGTCGATGTTAGGTCGTGGTCCGGTAATCCTGAAGACTGGCTAGTATTGATTTAGAAGAAATTGCTTGTATTTCGACTTGAATGCGGACATGCTCGACGACTGTCGGATAGCCGGCGAGATGCTGTTCCACAATTGGGGTCCGGCATACTTGATAGAGCAATGCGTTTTCTTGTATTCAGTCCTGATCATATGGTAGTTGTTCTTCGTAGACGCGCGTGTGCTGTACTTGTGCGCTTTTGTCAGTAACGAAGACCTAATTATTCGGTGTTCTTATAGGTTTTCACTGCATGCACTACTCACTTTAGTGTTTATGAGCTTACACCACTTCACTTCTACTTGACTCTTTGCGGTTTTATAGGCTTACTTAGTACTTTTTATAGACTCAGTTCAGTTTATTACTAAAATTTTCGTCTAATCAATACACCGCATAAGGTCCCAGTACAATGAAAAGATAGGAAGGTGTCGAAACGACTCGGAGTCGTCTTTTAAAATCAGACATCCGCCTAGGCCATGGCGATGTAAAGAAGAGGCATTCACACTGAAATTCTTGCTTATAGACTTACATTTTGACTTACTTGGAAATCGTTCAATCTACTTACGCAATGTCTACTTTTACTGGAGCACCAACGATGACTACCTTGACAACCTCTGGCTTACTCTGTAGCGTAGCCTACCCACCTAACCTAGCCTACCTAACTGTTAATATCGCTGGTCAGCCCGTTTCCAACACAGATAATGCCAAATATCTCGGGGTTTTACTGGACTCGAACATGTCCTGGAAGAGTCATATTCAGTCCCTTGAAACTAAATTATCACCGAAGTGCGGCCTGTTCTACAGCCTTGGGCGCTTCATGCCAGCATGGGTTCTTCTGATACTCTTTAAATCCTTAATCCAATCGAAGTTACATTATGGCATCCTCTGTTGGGGGGCTGCCAGTAAAACTGCACTCAAGCCACTGCAGAAACTACAGCATAAAGTACTCCGAATCATAGCTAGGGCCCCAAAGGGACCTGGCTGCCCATCCAATAAGTCGCTGCTGAAGAGATTCGGCGTCCTAAACATAGAAGATATGCGGAAAGTAGAAATCGCCAAGTTTATGTATCAGTTTCACTGCGGCCGTTGCCCCGAATACTTCAATGACTTCTTTACCTCTGAATCAAAAGCGCACAAGTACAACACACGCGCGTCCACGTCGTCCAAATATCATATGATCGACCGAAAATATCATCGCTCTATCAAATATGCCGGACCTGATGTGTGGAACAGTATCCCGCCGGCCATCAGGCAGTCGACGAGCATGTCCACATTCAAGTCGAAATACAAGCAATTACTACTAAATAAATACAGTCCATCCTCAAGATTACCGGACCACGACTGACCTATCGATCTCGCTTCCGCTGACATGCCGCCCTATTTCTTGTCGCTTCCTTTTTCTATACTTCCTTCTTTACTTTCATTCAGTGTGCATGCCTCCTCTTTACATCGCCTAGGCCAAGGTGGGTGTCCGATTCCATAGACAACTCCTAGTCGCTTCGACATCTTCCTTTCTTTTCATTGTATCGCATTTTTGTGGTGTATTGAACTGATAAAATTGCTAATAAACCAATGATGATGATGATATACGTATTTTACTGGAATCTTCCAATGTAGCAGGATCGTTATGTTCTCGCCACTAAAAGGCGACGACGAGACGAATTCCATCTCCGGAATTTGTTACGCTTGTTCGCGGCCTCCTTTCGGAAGATGTCGCAATATCACATACCAAAACAAATCCCAACGCAAGAGACCAGCTCTCGTAGAATAGATGCGACAGGAAGCGCTCTTCAGTCTCTATATTTGGGGCCTTGCTCCTCAATGCACCGATAACGTCAATTCGTTTCCAGAACTTTTCTTTCCCGACGTCATATCACTCTTTCAAGCACAAATCGCTTTTGTTTTGCGGTCTGCGCCTCTGCGTGTATAAATTACTTTTTGGTCTGTGGTCACTAAAATGAGTAGCCTACGCTTGATGTCATTCTAAAGATGTCACGCAACACTATGTGACTGGAACGAAATGTACAATCAATTGGTAAAATCCAAGGTTGATATTAGGCGCTTAAGTGCCCTTTTTTCGCGCCCACCATTGTTGGTCCGCCCACAGAATTCTCGGAGCCCAGCATAACAATTTCCCAACTGGACGCAAATATTCATAGCTCACTACTGTGTTACCGCGGAATTAGATTTGCATGAATTGCATGATATTTCAAGAAACATTCTTGAAAATCACAATAATTGGTGTTCAAATACCAGTTTTTTTAGTTTGCTTTTGAATTTTCTCTCGTGTTCCACCTTGATGCATGTGGTGAGTGATAGTAAGTTAATATGTAGGGAATTTTGATAAAAAATGTTAGCATTACCGTAAAATTATTATGCTTCACATAATGCTATGATTACATCCAAAGCCTGTTATTTCACAAAAATACTGACATTGTACTGACAGGGGCGGCAAACTTCGCCATACGGCGGGCCGGATAGGGGAACATGAACATAAGGCGGGCTGGATTCCTGACATTTTTTTAATGATTTTAGGGGACTCCCCCCCCCCGTGGGAAAGAGCCCCTGATCCGTCCATCCTACCCGGCACCACCCTTTGTACATACAATTCAGAGACGCACACATTCCTGCATTTGCGAACTATATCTGGATTGGGCGACCGATTCACGGGCGAGCCCAAATCGGTGATGTGAATGTGATGAAAAAATCAGAGTACATTTGTCTTCTAGTCGCGCGAAGGGCGAAATGTTTTTGCATAAATGAATGAATTTGATGAATGATATTGGTGAGTGACTGAGCAAGGGGTTTCTTACAAAATTTACAGCACGTATAATTATAATTCTGAACATTGATCATGGCATAAGAATATACATACATTCATGAGTTTATCGCAGATTATTCACTTCGGGCGGGTTCATTCTTATTAATTACTTGGTTGAAAACTCCTGCAACCCAACGGCCTCGGGCTATTATAGTGTATCTATGATACTGTATGCTCATAATCAAGACACGTACGTAGGGACACTAAATCGCGCGAAGCTCGCGAATTTTTTTTTAGTTTCAATCCATCTATACTCGAAAATATTCCACTATTTACAGATATTTCGAATATTTTCTAAAAATCTGGTAATGGCATGGCCCCATTCGGCCCTGGTCACGTCAATGCGATGAACATCAGTTGTATTGGAACGTCGCTTTATCTTGCTAATGTTTATGATCGAAATTGTTTGCGCCTAATTGCCTGTAGACGGTGGCGCGGGTCACATCATCACGTAAGACCGTAAACTGTCGGCGGGCCGCACAAAATCCCGTCGCGGGCCGGAACCGGCACGCGGGCCGTATGTTGCCCGCCCCTGGACTGTAGATCCTACCAATTAAGTCCCCATTACGAACGTGGACTTTTGAATTACCATACCGAATCACACCGAACACGAACGTTTTCCGAACGTTAGCATCATACTCAATGTGCATGATGGGCCATTTTGAGTTGCGCGACAGCTGTTAAGATTCCAAATAACAGTCATGATTATCGTATACTCCGCGCGAGTTTTAACAGTTGAATTGCCACCTGGAATCATTGAACTGGCGCGATTGTCTCGAGTCACATATTGTAATATCCATTATCCCCTGACATTGTCGAAGTTTTGGATATTGCGTCTTTCAATTACAATAGACATTCAAAGAGGCGTAGGTAGTAATAAAGGGCGAGCACCAATTTCCTTAGCAATTACTCTAGTGGCGCGTCCAGTTGCTCATCCAACCCTCGGAGATAAGACGTATAGGTCGTCCTAAAGAAGCAAAGACGATTGGTTGAGTCTGGTTGCACGCCCACGCAGCGATATTGCTTTTGTATTTGTTTAAGCTGCGGTGTTACTGTGAAATCAAAGATTGGCCGATAGGTTATAGGTTATACAAATGGGTCGCGGGACATCACATATAGTATGGGTTAAAGCAACACTCTAGCAACGTTCATGCGCTGAAATAGCGATGTCATCACGTTTTTGCCTCCCAATCCAAGCAAGTACTTGAATGCTGATAATAGCGACGCATATAGATGAAAACAATCGCGTCGGAATGTTGTGTGCCAAAATTGGAGTTATCTTAGTTCGGCGCGCGCATCTGTTTGTTTTCGCTACAACAACTGACAACGCCTACCTGACCTGACATACCACCACAGCAACTTTAAGAGGCTTATAGTGGAGAATTCAAATATCAGCGGGTAACATTTAAATGTCGCGTGTAGCGATAGGTATTTATATTACTCTTCCAGTATCGAACATAGTGAACGACTCACTCGCATTTTTATCAATTTTGAAGGAGAATTTTTATTATAAAATAGTATATCATTGACGTATAAATATGATCCGTTAATTAGCATACAGATTTTATTACAGCATTTCCCTGCCATCGTCATGAATCACCACTCAGCTCGTATATATGGGCCTATTATGAATCTCCATGACTATACGGAAGACATGTTTGTTTCCTATACTTTGCATTAGTTACATGCTTCAGATGCTTTAAATGTTTTGTAAGCTATATATCAACCAAAGCGCTTGCCATCTATGGACTCTGTCACCTGACCAACAACTCAATAATTCTAGAATTTGTAGAGGAAGGTTTGCCTCTTTCACATCTGTGAGTAGGGTTGGGACTTCGGGATCAAATTTGAAATCCCGGGATCGGGATTTTCCCGGGATTCTCGCTTCTCAATCCCGGGATTTCCCGGGATTGGAAAAGTATTGAAATACACATACAAGCTACACAATAGGGCTGTTCAAAAATAACCTTTTTTCCTGAATCTTGCTGGGTACGTTATAAAATCGTTAAGTTGCCTTAAAAAACGACGCACACCAAATTTGAATTCATTCCAACCAATATTCGCGGGTTTCGTAGAGTTTGAAAATTTTGAATTCAAAAATTTTTTTTTCAAATTTTTCTGCCAACCCCATGCAATTGTTGGGCTGTCTTCAAACACTATGCAAAACAAATTTGACTCAATTACAAGTAGGGTTGGGACTTTGGGATCAAATTTGAAATCCCGGGATCGGGATTTCCCGGGATTTTCGCTCCTCAATCCCGGGACTCCCCGAGATTAGAAAAGTAGTAAAATAGACATACAAGTTACACAAATAACATTTAGTCCTTGTGATATTGAATTGACGCAAAACATAAGAGCATCAAGAGTATCATCGTTTAGATCAGGGGTCCGAAACTCCAATTTTATCGCGGGCCAATTTCGTAGTTTTTGATGACGCGGCGGGCAGCAGCATCAAATAGGGGTATAATATGTATTTCCCAGTACGCCTTTTTGTCGGACCTTGCAGATTGGCATTCCATACACATTGTGAAAATGTAATACAATATTGTAATATTCACGGTTGCCACGAAAAAGTCATATTTTTCAATATTTTTTGAAAATATTTTTGTGCTTGGCATAATTTGGCGACATAAAGGAGTTATATAGACAGTTAGAAACCATGCGAGACGACAAATGCATCGTGTCATCGTAAAAGCTGTCGCATTATAATTTAGCAGCTAGTGGACGTTTGATGTGTGATAGCGATTCAGGTTTTTGGAGTGGTTTCAGAATGAAATTTCAAGTTCTCAAATCCGAAATCTGAAATTTTCGAGTTTAATATTGTAGAATGCTTGAAAAGTCAAAACGCCAACGTGGGCCGCAAAAACAGTTCTGGCGGGCCGCGTGTTTGAGGCCACTGTTCTAGACAATCAGCGGAGTTTGTGACACTGCTTTATTACCAAAATAAGAGATATGGCGCTACATAGGCCTTGGTAGATGCTGTTCACAAATCCCGGGATTTCATCGGGACCAATCCCGGGATCGGGATTGCTTCAAATCCCGGGATCCCGGGATCGGGATTTCCCGGGGTCCCAACGCTATCTGTGAGTCGCGGAGACAATATCGATTCGACATGCATGTGGATTTCGGTTATCATTCGACCTCGATTGCTCTTACTGCCCCACATATTTCAATTCAAAATCGTGGCTATAATTCAGAATATTCGGTAACACGCTCTTGGTGTATTGCTACCACGTGTCAGCTATAAATTAGAGAATTAAGTAGTGATTTATAAAAGGGAAAGCATTGTGTTTGTGTCGCTACGATAGGTGTTAGATGAAATACATATTTATGAATTTAACGATGATCCTCACTCACGAACATCAAATCTTAAGGCGTTATCCATGGATCACCAACGTCAACTTGGTTTTCCTGAAATTGACCCACCAAAATATACAGAACGTTCCAATATAGCAATTTTATGCTACCGTGTCGATCGTTGCTGAAGTAATTTGCCAATGTGCCATGTCTGCGTACTTCCAGACTTCCCATGACTCGCGACTTCACGCATTTTGAACCCATCGACGCAAAGTGGAAGTACATCACGCCGTATTCTTGAATAAAATTCCATATGTATCTGACTTTCGACATCATTTTAGGGCTAATATTAGCGTTCCAAATGTAACAATACCGTCTGCACGATCGGTAAGTCCTTGATACGTTGACCCTGTTTCTAATTTAATATCGGCGTGGCGAAGGTGTGGCAAACAACATACGCACACGTCGCACAGTCGCTCGCTTTTACGTTACGTATGGGGAACTCGTTCCGGTTTACGCCGTCGCTGGATCAAAACAAGACTCGAGAGTATCAAAATCCGACAATGTTGCACGCAATCTTTAACCGCTATACGGACGTTACTCATCTGTTTTTCGTACCGATGACTGTGAAACAGTGGCGTCGAAGACTGTCGTTATTCATGCTGGTAAAATCAGCAAGGTGGCCGCAGTCAAAACTGTATTACCTGCATTAATCAGGTAGAGTGGATGTGATTTTCCTCATACTACGAACCGTAATCATTGTTTGATCTACATTGACTCATCCTCTGGGGTTCTTTGGCAAGTTTATTAGAATCGTTCTGGATGGTTTACTTGCGCGCATTCTTATGCTCAAGTTGGATTTTGAATTGGATAGGTCAACAATGACTGTTTGATAAATGGCTTCGGATGTCAACGCTGCGGCTTATTGACGGATTGAATGATCTCTGCTCGGTGGTGAGATCTGAATCACAGAAACTCACTTCGGCATAAAGTTCATAACATTCGTCTTTGAGTGGTGCTGAGCTTACGATATCCTGAGTTTGTAAGATAAATACTGGATATACCCTGCTCTGCTACAATAGCCAACTGTGCTAAAATTCACAATATGGAGGAGTAAATTGAGCTTACCGTTGAATTCGTATTTGGCGATTTTTACCGGATTTCGACCGATGTTTAACTTGGAATCCAATCCGGAACCGGATTTGGATTTCAAAATAATAAATCCACTCCCCGTCACTTTGACATTCGTAATTTGATCAGAGTGAAACGTCTACGTAATTATTATATATTTTACGCTACAACGATCACATCACCTGACATCATCAACATCAACAGCTTAGCATTTGAATTGATAGCGTCGTCAAATTTCATCAAATTACGAAGCTTCTTTCAATCAGAACCATATACAGAATTATATATGCAGATTACATAATTGTAATCTCTATCGACGATGACTTACATTCCATGTCAGGAGAGACGTCTAGCGCAGCGTTCTTAAAATATGGGTCGCGAAGGGTATAAATTTGGGTCGCGACCGCACCAGATCGTTCTTTTAATACATAAATTATCAACCGGTGTTCCATGGAACACTAGGGCTCCATAAGCCAATCTAAGGGGTTACGTGAAGATAAAGACTCACATCCAACTCATACATATGATTTCTGCTGATATACGCCCGTCTTGGCCATCATGGGTTGCAATTAGGCCAGATCAGTGGTCGAATTATGACTTTGGTGGTGGTACGCCGCGTGCAGTGGCGTATACGCAGGGGAGGTTGGGGCTCGAAGTCCTTCTGAAATGTCAATTTTATCTCCGATATTTGTAAGCTCAACTGGAATCAAGCAATTGGTATCACGCTTTTGTGTTTCAACTGAACAATACGATGACACTTTCCAAAATGAAGCCTCGCATTTCTGAACTGTTATCCGAGAGCGAACAGCAGAAGTCACGCTAACCTGCAATAAATTTCCACTGTAAGGTTTTCGTATTGTGTGAAAATGATATTTTATTGGGTTTTCTTGTTTTGACACTTTGTTGAAGTGAAATTAGATGTGTATTGGTAGATTGGTAGAAGTTTAGCGTAAGTGTTCCGAACGATAGTAAGGTTACAATGGTAGTAGACTTGGTGGTAGAGGCTAGAGATGTAAGTTACTTTTACACAGTTTCTACTACACTTTCACCATTGTGACGTACGCCCAAAGTAGACCATTAACTCTCGATTTCAGTGGTTCTCAAACTGGGAATCGTGAAAGCATCTGAGGGGAGGCGCGTAGCCGCCTGAGAGAAATGCTATTTCTTGAACTTGGGATAAGTTTAATTTGTGCTGTAACTTCCATGTTTAAACAATGGCAACAATTCTAATTATATTTCGATTTTAGATGTCGTAATTACGTCGTACCATCCACGGTCACACAATGATACTATATCTTTTATCTGATACTGAATCTTGTACTAATCAGAAGGTGTTCCCGAATGAAGTGTAACTGGTGAATGCGTGTACCTGTGCCATTGGTTGTTTTTAATTTTGCTTAGGGTCGGGTACGTCTGAGCTCAGCTCAAGTGGGCTAATAGAAGGGACTAGGCACCAAAATCGCAAAGAGAATCACTGCTCTATTACGATACCATGCTGAAAAATAGGTTTCAAACTTATAAATCAATTTATAATTCGATGTTATATTCGTATAATTAACGGAAAAGCGTCCAACTACATGTATTTTGAATTTGAGATACACAAGTCTGATATATTTGGCGGACCGGCAGGAAGCTTGTCACGGACCGGCGGTTGAGAACCACGGTCTAAAGTAGAAATCTAAAGTCTTTCAGCAAACTTGGCGCATTATGAGGTCTTTCGTGATATAATTTGATATGTGGTTGCATCGATGACTTATTTTTAAGCGTGCGTAAAGGACTTATGTTATAGCGGATTGGAGCTACAAATTTACAAGCAAAAAATTATTTGGCAAGAATCACGAGCTAATGCGTATTCAAAAAATGCTTTATTATGGTTTTAATCCCTCTACACCAGGTGGAGAAAATGGGCCCGCGCTTGCTTTCAATGCATGTCCGCATAATGATTTGTGGGAAATAAGAAAATATGTCAAACCTTGAAATCTGCGGAATGGATCGCATTTACTTTCGGCCAACATATCTGTCATTTTTAGATTTTTGGAGCTATTTTCGAATCAGCATAGGACGTCGTTAAATTGTAAGAAAAATTACGTCGTGGTTTTGAGAAATGAATCACTGAAAAATCATGAATGTATTGCATATATCAGGTGAGGCCTATTGCGTCAGCAATACAAATTCTCATATGGCCAGCCGCTAGCAGTGACATAAGCAAATCGAATGTCAACAAGCATCTTCACTTCTTTTTCACGACCAAGCTATTTCATAATTACCCATATCGCCGAGTGCGGAAGTCTGAAATATTAGAAGCTGTTTACATCACGTCATTAACGATCTGTAGCTTATTGCTGGAAAGTTCCTTCAAACAAATAGTAAATGTCAGGAGTTTCGTGTTGATAACACTACCCGGTATGCGCAGTTGGGTGACATTTGCGTAGCGCAATCGCCGTCCGAAAATCCGAATTATTGTCTCGACTATTGTCTACATCTAAAAACTTTGAAGTTGCACCCACGCAAAAGTAAGATCCGTCAAACATGAATAAATGCTGTTTATTCGAAGGACAATCATAAAGTGAAGTAATAAATACGAGTGAAGAAAGGACGTCGGTAGGGCTTTGCCGTTCAATGCATTTTGAATAGGATGCGACAACCCACTATAGTTAACGATATGTTTGACATTGAATAAATATGTAAAAATATATACGTATACAATAAGTAATAGCATTTTGGTTAATTGCTGCTCCAAAGATAAATTCCATATTTTTTTATTGTGTCACCACAAGACACAGTGTTACGATAATTCTGACGATATTGCCACTTGAAAGATAGTGTGTTGGCGCCTGCGCTTGAAGAGAAGCGTTCCCCGTTCAGGTAGCTTCTCATCCATTCATTATTCAGCCAGTCAGTCTCAAAGTACTGATAGGTGCGAGAATGCCGCTTTCAGACATTTTCCAAACTCCCATCGGCTGTTTCCAGATCTGTATGAGACACTGTTTTCTCGAGGTCGCTCGGCGAATGATATTTACGTGAATGATGTCGCCATTTTCGCTTTAATCGGTACAGGCCGACCAGCGCAATACCAAAACATAGTCCCGTTATAATGCAAACTATACCCAAAACAACCGTGGTGCTTCGCAGCTGTTCTATCGTTTGATCTCCGTTTTTGTAAGTGAAACTGGTGAGGTCAAACGTGTCTACATTATGACATCTTTTCCCGTGAAATCCACTCGGACACAGACACACAACTGCGTCTGGAACTCGGGTAATGCCCCGACAAGTGCTGCCGCTGAGGCAATACTTTTCTTTACCAGCTGGACAAGAAGTGAACATACTGTCGTCTCCGGCGCGAACGAATTCGCTTTTCATTTCAACAGTCACGCCTTCAGAATCGGTAGCCACGCATGTATAAGTACCGGTGTGCAGATCAGAGGCGGACGATATGATGAGCTCGCTTCTGCCGTCTTCAAGGTCTAGGCGATTGACAAATAGGCCGTAACTGGCGTATTCGCCTGCTGTTCTCTCGTCGATAACTTGGCCGTCTTTTCGCCATTCGATACCGGTAATGGAGGCCTTCGACGAAACGTGGCAGTTGGCTATGATAATAGCGTTTCTATGCAACGTGAAAATTGGCGGGAAACCGGCTCGCGATATCTTCAGCTCACAACTCTCTGGCGACGCCACGCACCACCTTCCCCAAATGTCATGTCTCTTCGAGTGTTTTCTGATTGGAAGAGGCGGCAAAACGGGGTAATATTCGTACCCGTTACTGCGAAGACCGAGTAAGTATCTTTCGTTGGACAGAGCCTTGTAACATTCCGCCGTGACAGCGTCCAGACTGTCGTCAAATGATACTTGAAAGTCAGCATTCACGTCCATTAAGCCGCCATCATCATTCCAAAGTCTTATGATCTCGAATCTAAAATTAAAGAGCTGTTGTTACAACATTGTAAAGATGCGCTCGCGCTGCGTGAATAGGCCGTAGCCCCACACCCACGCGCAGCGCTTGAAATATTTATAAGTGCGACGGGCGCTCCCACCGCGGTTGAACCGTTAATTGTGGTTGGTAAAGTAGACAGCGTCACTGGAAAATGCTATAACAAGTCTGCAAATCCGCTACAAAATATTTCTTATACAATTTTCAATAATATCAATAATTTTGGCAAAGTGGGTCTGTTCAGTACTAGTAAGGTACGTGTGGCGGAAAATGTGGTACCGAAAGCGGGGCATTTTAAACGACATCGATATGCGACTTTAATATAAATAGCCTGATAGATTTGATCATATATTTACAGTGTACGCTCAAATAATACACCCCGTCGGGCAATGAAACCACTCAATAAAGCAGAGAGGCTTGAGCCCTCTTAAAGCATTCAAAGCAAGTAAGCGGAATGTTTCTGTAGAGATTGGCTATTGTGACCGATGCGGTGTTGCAATCTAGTAGGCCTACTTGCGAAATATTTCCTCGTGTTGTCACGAAACTGGCGTTTACTGACAACCAGACTTCGGCGATTCCTTCACTTTCAATATTAGCTTTGCCGTGAGGTATGAGACTTTCGCAACTGCTTCGTCGTGTAGTTAAGTTACCGCTTTTCATCTTCCCCATTAAATGGCAGAAGTGAAGCGATACCACCATTATCCGCGAACGGGATAACCGCAATTGTGATTTGGGATCAGGTAACGGCGTCACGTTTAAGAACACGGGACCTATTCATTTCTGTATCCGCGTGAGCGGAATTTGCTGGCAAAATATCTCCGACGGAGTTCATCACAATTACAAAACCCTTTAAGTTCCAATACCTATTGATAATTTCACATCTCATGGGCTGTTGGGACTCAAGAATTGCGAGATTAGTGAGCCAATATTTACGCTAGACTTAAGGAGGTTTAACAAAGCGTCTCGGCAAATAGGCCATCAGAGGAATTTACATTCTAGATTTCGCTTCGCTTACTATGTATAATGTCGCGAGGAAATGCATATACCCCGTTTAGAATGGAACCAAACCGTGATAAACCAGTGCTACGCAATGCATTAAACTTCGTGCGAAATAAAATTGATATTGCTAGCAAAAATTGAATCCAAAAATCAATATAATACAATAATTCTTACCTCTTTCTATTTGGCCGATATCTTGCTTCTACTAATATATCTCCTTCGCTGAAATCACTGAATTTCTGTTCGTATTTATTCGCGACGCGCGAGTACGAGCATTGCTTGGCGTTTGCAACGACTAACGTAAGCAGTAGAACCATCCATACAGGTAAATGTGACATTATGATTTGTTTTCAGTTTGTTTGATATCTATGCCGCTATCCGATTCGGTTTTGGACTAACTGCTCCCAACGCTGGTATTTATATGGATATAGGCATACTCTTTTTTCATCCGGATAACTATTAGATACGAACGTGCGTCTCTCGCATACCCCGGCGGAAATTGGACATGACGTAATCGCACCGCATGGCCCGCGACCCATTATTAGGAAGCTGGGTTTCGCACAAGAGATAAACCTAAATTGTTCGATTGATTTTCTTTGCGCAATATCTTTAATCACAGTATGAATTGCAAGCAACGGCTGTATTGGATTCGAATGTAATTTGTAAAACAAGGATAGAAAACAGATACCTTTGACGTTGAATATCCCAGCACGGTTCAATACTTCGGATCGGGAGAAAATGAATACCTTTTCCGTACTATATATCATCATTGCGATAACCAACGCCATAGCTCGTCCACGTTAATCCGTAACGTTGATTGATGATTTCTGATCAACTTAGCCAACATTGAACTTGATCGTATCTATAGTATCCGCTATATAAGATCAAACCATTGCGTATGTTGCAATTTGATGTATCCCACCCCTTACCCCAAAATAAACTAATATCTCCCCGCCGCCTATCATTTGGAGTTCGTTGACTTCGCGAAGGGGCAATTTTTTCAAGATCAAATCCACCGCAGAAGCTTTGTATGTCCGTCGGCATTTGCGAGATGTTTGTACGTCGTCTGTACAAGATGAAGATAAATGTCATAGACATTTTTGTGACGATGAATACCCCGGATTCTGTGAACAAATGAATAGATTAAACTTCGAAATTTAACGATTGAGGGAATAACTTAAACAGTGTTAAATAAACTATGCGAGCTAAATCTTCTTAACATGTCGCGCATGCCGACAACATAACTGCTTTTGTTATTCCACACACAAAACAGTGGCGCGTATCTCTTTTAAGGTCCTATGTGCGCCTATAATAATTTACCAACAGCAAATATTCGTTGACTTACGTCAAAAAAAAATTAAGTCAAGGGACAATTTCACTCTTTGCTCTTTCTTACTTCGAAACGTGCATTTTCGTGTCGCTAATAATTTATAGGTGTCTTTTAATGGGTTGTATGTGCACTTCGCAACGTAATCGGCAATGTGGGGTCTGAAGTGGCTTATTTAATTTAAATTCGAATAAATTACGATATTCACAGACGCTAAAGTTGGCGATATTTTGCTGAGATATTGTATAATGAAGCGAATGCGCAGAATAACATCAACCGGCAGTTGCCCGTGACACCTACTCTATTATGGCCACACTATGAATTTATTATATCATTAATCATCGAACTAGCAAACATTATCTCACCGTCATATTCCTGAAATATTACTTCCAATATCAGCTTCACGTATGCAGTACCACAGAATTGACATTCGAATATGTTCTAGAGTTGTAAAGCAGATGTGACTGAGAGATGATTGCGTCGATTTTGCCGATGCAATAATACCATTGTAGTAAATATTTGATAATTAACCGAGTTCACGCCGAGTCCGCGTGTACTCTATGATACAGGCACGCAAATCTTTCGGTGGAGTTTCTGTTTTTGAGACATTTATTGATAAGAGATTTCGGAAGTAAACACAATGAGATTTTGAGCAAACTTTTCTTGAGATTTGACAAATAATTTTTTTGTATATTGTAGCAACCAAACTACCACATTATGAAAAGCTGGAATTGTTTTCGGAACATCCCTCCATGGAATGTAACGAATGCGTCGATACCAGACTTGTTATACGTGTGACGTACATCGTTGTGAAGACAAATTGTCGAAAATTGAACATTTCTATAAACGTTGAGACCTCGAAATCTGGTGTGCGGGCAAATAGGGCGAATGGAAAACATATATTTAGCGATTAACATTCATAATGACGCCACGCTAGAAAATCCAAAACACAAAGCGACGGTAAAGTGCTAATCGAGGCTGAACATCAATACCGAACACTGAACAGTCATTAGAAATGCACATGGAGCTGGATACGAATATTCTGACATTGCTTGAGGCATCTATCGAAATACAGAGCACTTCACCCGTGTCACTGAAGCGGGCTCTTTCATGTAATTTTTTATCGGTAGCCTTAACTGAGTTTTGGTAAAGTTTTGCTTTAGATTTCTCGTCATTACCGTAGATTCGTGCTCGGCCTAGATACTTTAATTTCTCGAACTTCTGCAACGTCGAAGCGTTGCGCGCGTTGGCAGGTGGAGTATAGTGGTACGTTTTATGGGTTTATCTGGATCCACCTGGTGGTCCATGCATGTGATGTCTGACAAAAACCCAGGACGAAAGTGGGCTGTAAGTGGCGCAGTAAGGCGACGGTTTGGGAATCAATCACTGAGCAGGAACCGGGTAACTGGACAGCTGGACATGAAAGGTGCAGCCTCGTAGGGCTTTCTCCATGCTATCTATCCCGGAAATTCCAAGCGTCAATTGGGGAAGACTAAGATACCAGTTTCACTGATCCGGTGTTTGGTCTGGCTCGGCCGGGGATTTAACCTAAGACATATCGATCATGACACAGGACGCCTAACCATCACGGTATTATTCTGATATCGAATGGCCAGAAATGTTATAACACCATCTTTGAGACCGACAGGTAGAAATTCAAATGCTGTCTCCAACTGAGCCGGGTACTGGGTATAGTGTATAACACAAGCCTTTAGAGCAGGGATGACAAACTCAACTCGCGTCGCGGGCCGGATTCAAATGTATTGATCGCTCGCGGGCCAGACCATAGTCAAATGACCCAAAATGCTACCTCCAACTCCATACCTTTGTTTTTCAATGGAATGCTTTATTATCAACCGCCCTGCAAAATACTATGATATATTATATCACCGATCATATGGGCTCTATTCTAGCATCACCGTTATTCGCAAACAATGAAATTGACAATATGCAATTATTGGACGATTGAAAACAGTTGTACACCACTAAAACTGAGTCTCTAATGAAGATATAACTTGAAATATTTCAATATTGTCTTGCTGCAATCTTGATGCGTCGTTGGCCCTGCGTATTCGTGGTGAGGAATAATAGACATTGTAAACGAGGGCGCTGGAATTTTGTTCATCATTTTAATACCACCAACTCACTATTCGATTTCTCTGAAGACCGGGGTCAGAGTAATGTTAGCAGCAGTGTGACCAGAGATACTTGAATTCTATTCTTCGTATAGCTATTATATCATTCATGTATTTTACATGTAACGGTTTCATTGTCGTTTCCGCCTGTGTGAATAGCTATTGTTTGGTTCTCTTTCCCAGAAAACTCTGAATAGGATGTGCATTTTTTTGCCTTCCCATTATGCAGCGTCAATGTCACCGCCTTGTTCCTGATAGTTAGGCTACTTGAGTTAGAACTCAACACTGTCGACAGATGGTAATAATCTGGCCGATAAGCATATTCGACACTTACTTCCATTAGAAATATGCTGTATAATATAATATTTTTTCAATGTACTCCGAATGACATAGCGGACCGGATGAAATGGTCTGGCGGGCCGTATGTTTGACACCCCTGCTTTAGAGTGTGGCGCGCTATTCGTTGGTCTGTCAGGAATCAGAAAACAAGACAAAATTTATGATTCTGGTAAAGTGACCATTGATGTAGAACCAGCATTAATAAAAGTCAAACTATATGTCCAATAAATTTCATATCAAGCAAGATTCCTTCGAGTCTTTCAGATTTTCGCCATTTTATATCACTAATTCGACAGGCTTACATATATGATATTGCTGCCACGACTATAATGGTGAATCATCAATGATTGCTCACGCCAACGTAGGCAAGTTCAGAAGTACTTTTACGGGAATCGAAATAAATCGATACCACCAAAGTGGGTCACTTACCAATTGAAGGCGAAGAAGAATTTTTATCATACCGCAGACTCACATTTCAGCAGAACATTCTGTCAGCTTTCCGATTTCAAATTCTCAAATTTGGAGTATCATCTGAAACATGGCCTAGGCCATGTCTGAAATTATTTACCCATTGGATACTATTTGCATCTGTGCACTTAGGAGTATATTCTTGTTACGCCCCGAATCGCAAACCGTAACAGAAGCAGTTTGTGCAAATGCGATCTGCATAAAAATATCTCCAATCCGCATAAAAATGTAGTTTCGTGACTGTATATAGCAATCTGGTCGGAGGCAAGCCGGAAAGCACACGATAATCATTTTCTTTTCTCGTATACCTCTAATATTACCTATTTGATTCTCGAGTATGGGTAAATCTTCTATTTTTAACGGAGATTGAAATTTGAACGGATCACGAATATATGGGACCAATGTCGAGATATTGAAAGTTATTTCTCTTGGCATTCACACCTATAGGTTACGACCGTTATCCAGAATTACCAGAAATAGTCTTTTAATGTAGGCGATCGGCCCTTGATACAAAGTTCGTTGAACCTTTCACATCCCGGCTCTTACGAGAGAGTCGTTTGTTTACGGACGGATGAATGCTCAAGACATCGTTTATCATTTCAGTTTTCCCCATTGATACGGGCGACGCACCACACACGCAATAAGCCTCGGAAATTTGACCTTCACAGTCAGACGCATTAACGATGGTTATTCAATACCGTCGAATAGCCGGCGAGTTCACGCATAGGCCATGTCACTGCGAGCTTTCTATTCACTCAAAAAACTATCGTCATATCACAGATACAAACACGACTTTGAGACTTATTATGCCATTCACGGTGATGTCATAATCTCCTACGTTGTCGCGTCGGAAATGTTGTAACGATATCTCTCTAACAATCATATCCCGCGAATTAGTAACAGTGTCGCTTGGTATACCCAACTGATGTTATCGAAGACGAAAAAATAATTTCCACGAGATAAGGTAAATATAGAAATGTAATGATGAATCCATGATTAAATGACTTGTTCACCTCAAATAATGTGGATGTTTAATAGCGATAAATTGATGTTGTAACATCGCGATCAAATGCAATGAATTCGACGAATGTGGAGATGAATTATGAAATTAAACGCGTGTTATACTTCCTAATTTTATATGTCCAATACATCCATTGGTGAACGAGATCTCATAAGTGCACATAAAATTTTGACACGCACAATTTAGCTACTTTGATGTGGTATTTCCATGTTTTGAAATTCGACCTCGAAAAAATTGTATATTCTCAATCAGCGATACAATCGTCGTCCGTATTACGTGTGATTAATGAAATGGCTTGGATGACATGTGCTCTCGGCGATAGACAAAGACATATCACAACACGGATATACGGGCAATTCAATTAGAAACCATTCAGTAAACAGATCTGATTACTCTTACGCAGGACCGTAACTGCCGCACCGCAAACCCCTGATGGGGGAGAGGCGAGCTCGAAGGGGGCCTAATATTATTTTGTGAAGTATTAACATAAATTGAAGAGTAGCCTATTATTTTGAAAATTTATTTAATGATAAATAATTAATGATTTAATGTTGCCAAATATCATGATTATTGGGTACCCTTCCCCAAGAAAAATACTCATGATTTATAGAAATGGGCATTTTGGCGTCGGCCATTACCGCACCACGACATATGATTATTTAAACCAGCAGCATGTAACATGCGACTGCGAGAAATGTGCCAGAACGATCGGCAGCGAGAAAACCACGGCCGAAAAGGACTATGCCCTTATCCTGACCGAAAACGTCGATATACATATACAAATACATATATGTTTAATTGTCCATAGGTAGGGTTCCGGTTAAAATCAGTTTGCCACTGATTAAAATCTATTTTAATCGAATAAATAATTCAAATCATGATTTTTTTGATTTTATTTTTTACTCGTAATAACAACAATACGAGCAAAAGAAAATGGGATGAATGGCGACCACTTCAATCATGGTTATGAAGGATAACGCTTAAACTTTAATAGTGAGGGGCCTTGAATCCTCATCCCCGTAGCTGAAAACTTTTAACCTATGTGGTAATGATGGGTCGCTAGAATCATTATTGATCTGCTTTAGTAGCGAGGAAACGTGTCGAGTCATATCGGGACCATCCATAATAGTCTTGCAACGCTTAGTCATCAGAGATGAGGCAATCTTCCGATAGAGACTTCGGATTGCGCTTCGTTTTCGGTATCCCACCAGTGCCTCGGAAATGGCAGCATAAGCATGTCGCTGACAACTAACTATCCACAGCAAACACTCTAACATATTGATTGACTACCGATCTTTGCTCTTTTCCCGTCTGTCTGTCAAATAGCTGAACTATACCGTTGCGGGTGACGAATGCTATCTCCGGTTGCTATAAAATGAACATGATAGTACGATAATAAGCGACATTCAGACATCTCGTCAGAGAATTTGAAAAAAAAATAGTCAATAAAATCAAAATGGTGAAATTAAATTCAAAAATCAGCGAAGAAAACCTGATATAAATCACCTGAATTAAATCAGCCTGATTTAAACCAGGTGCCTATCCATAGGCGCTAAATGGCTGGCTCCAAATGTTCATGACCAAGCAATCTGAACCCCACAAGATAAATACAATCCCGCAGGGGACTATTATTTGCCAGTGAAGAAATACCAATTTGCAATCGTGCGCGTCTTTTAGTTTAGTACGTTTCGCGATTTCAATATCTTTTGACGTAGCAGACAGGAGGTCACGAAATAACATCATGTAACGAAGTCATTATACCAACGGGTCCGCCCGACGCTGTTTCATTATTATTTATGGCCCCTACATTTCCCAAGACACCTGACTCAGCTGTACCGGTAAATCGGATTACGTGAGCAGATAGAAGATAAAAAAAATGATACCAATATAAATGCAATTCCCGATCATATTAACGGATTCAATCATGAATTATAGAAAATTTTCGCGCTTCCGGCGTCCAGACGGACTAAGCTGGCTCACTATACAGTACAACAGATATCACTGATAAGTAGCGCCAAAAAAGTACAGCTTGATGAAGGGTCTGGGGGCGTCTCCCCCCAGAAGCTGTGTTCACCAGCCTGTGGGAGCCTAAGGCCAACGTTTGGGGGCTTAACTAAGTGCTGTTTCGGTCCTGCTCTTACATATGCTTGATTCTAAGACTTCGCATACTCGTTTCATTATTGTAATCGCGTGATGCTTTAAAACAGGGAAATTTATAAACCATGCATAATGAGTGCATACCAAATTCTTCGATTTATACCCGAGCATTAAGGAGGTACTAAAAAAAAGCCAGGAAACGAATTGCATTTATCTTTTGGAAATTTGAAAAAAATACACTGGTAGGTCGCATTTATATCTATGTACAAACGCATGCAGTTGAGGCTTACACATGAAATAAACCGCACCCGCGAAGGAATTTACTCGTTCGAATATTCAAATATTCTGAAGGCATACGTACTCGTCCAGTCTATAAAACATGAAAACAAATAAATGCTATTTGATATTTGATAAGAAGGAAATTCTGTCTGAATGTCTCGTTACATTTTAACTAACATCTAAGGGTTGTATTATCGTCAGCAATGGATTACAGGCGGATATCCTGACCGAAAACTTCGATATATATATATACAATATACATATATGTTTAATTGTCCATAGGTGGGGTTCCGGTTAAAATTAATTTGCCACTGACTAAAATTGATTTTAATCGAATAAATATTTCAAATCATGATTTTTTTGATTTTTTTTTTTTTACTCATGATAACAACACGAACAAAAGAAAATGGAATGAATGACGACCATTTCAATCAAGATGATGAAGGATAACGGTTAAACTTTAATAATGAGCGGCCTTGAATCATAATCCACATAGCTGAAAACTTTTAACCCATGTGGTAATGATGGGTCGCTAGAATCATTACTGATCTGTTCCAGTAGCGAGGAAACGGCTTGAGTAATATCGGGACCATCCATAATAGTTTTGCAACGCTTAGTCATCAGAGATGAGGGAATCTTCCGATAGAGACTTCGGATTGCGCTTCGTTTTTGGTATCCCACCAGTGCCTCGGAAATAGCAGCATAAGGATGTCGCTGACAACTAACTATCCACAGAAAACACTCTAACATATTGATTGACCACAGCTCTTTGCTCTTTTCCCGTCTGTCTGTCAAATAGCTGAACTATACCGATGCCGGTGACGAAATGCTATCTCCGGTTGCTATAAAATGCACATGATTGTCCAATTATAAACCACATTCACGCATCTCGTCAGAGAATTTGAAAAAAACAAAATATTCAATAAAATCAAAATAATGAAATTAAAATAAAAAATCGACGGAAAAAATGATTTAAACCAGAACCCTATCCATAGGCGCTAAATGTTCCTGTTCAAGCAATCTGGATCCCACAAGATAAATGCCATCCCACAGGGAACAATTATTTGCCAGTGAAGAAATACCAATCTGAAATCATGTGCGTCTTGTAGTTTAGTATACGTTTCGCGATTTCAATATCTTTTGACATAGCAGACAGGGGGTCACGAAATAACATCATGTAACGAAGTCATTATACCAACGGGTCCGCCCGAAGCTGTTTCATCATTATTTACGGCCTCTACATTTTCCCCGACACCTCACTCAGCTCTACCGGTAAATCGGATTACGTGAGCGCTGACCAGATAGAAGATAAAAAATTGATAGCAATATTATAAATGCAATTCCCGATCATATTGACGGATTCAATCATTAATTATAGAATATTTTCGCGCTTCCAGCGTCCAGATGGACTAAGCTGGCTCACTATACAGTACAGCAGATCTCGCTGATAAGTAGCGGCAAAAAATTATAGCCTGATGAAGGGTCTTGGGGCGACTCCCCCCAGAAGCTGTGTTTATCACCCTATGGGGGGCCAAATTAAGACCAACGTTTTTTTTTGTGGGGGCTTACTAAGTGCTGTTTCGGTCATGCTGTTACGTATGCTTGATTCTAAGACTTCGCATAGTCGTTTTATTATTGTAATTGCGCGATGCTTTAAAACGGAAATTTATCAACCATACATTTGAGCACATATCCCATTCTTCGATTTATGCCCGGGCATTAAGGAGGCACTCAAAAAAGCCAGGAAACGAATTGCATATATCTTTAGGAAATTTGACAAAAATATACAATGGTAGGTCGCGTTTATATCTTAGTACAAACGCATGCAGTTGAGGCTTATACATGAAATAAACCGCACCCGTGAAGGAATCAACTCTTTCGAATATTCAAATATTCTGAAGTCTATAAAACAGGAAAACAAATAAATGCTATTTGATATTTGATAAGAAGGAAATTGTGTCTGAATGTCTCGTTACATTTTAACCAACATCTAATGGTTATATTATCGTCCGCAATGGATTACAGGCGGATGTCAGCTTATGATTATGTTAAAAATTTGGCAAAAGCACTTTGGAATTCATATTAGAAAATCTAATACGGCGACGGCTTGCTTGTAGTTTGGTAATGGGGCTTCAAGTTTGGGCTACAAAGGTTTTGCGCCTCCTAGGACGAGCTAATTCCATCTCTCACACCAATTTCTCGTCACTGTGCATAGCGTGGAAAAGTCATTCCTTCTTGCTATTGTGAACTACAATAAGAAGATTGCTTTCAAGGGTTGTGAAGAGCATGACAACTGTTGTCTTCAAATAATCGAACAGTGGCTGAAAATCGCACAGAGCCGATGAATAGAGGTGATACTCCCGACTTCACAGTCAATCTTAACTTCTGTGATCCCCTCAAACGCGACTGAATTATTACGAAACACGAAATGCAAAATTCAATTGACACAATGCTGAAATCTACGTCGAATTTTGAGTGTTTGTGATCGCTCCCAAGAGGCTAATCAAACCATTGCTACCATATTGCTTAAAATCGAAAGACATCTGGCAAATAAAAAGAAATATATATACGCGTGCTGGTTATTTACGCAATAAACATATCTACAATACATTACGATGTGTTGCACATATGAATATTGTAATTGCAACAGAGGGTAGGATCAATTTATATGACGAAATTCGTCGTCTTGCGAAATGTAGATCGTAAGAGCCATACACACATGTATAAATCCTTAACGCATACGTCGATATCGTAAATAAATATACTTGAGCATTGAGCAAGCAACCGTATATTGCTTTAATGTTCTTGGATATCGACACGAGTCCAGCTGAAATTCTTGCAATGCAGAGAGAATAGTGCATTTCCACTCACCCGCTAGTATACACTGAACGATTTGCATCCGAACACATTTTATAGATCGTTTCGAATCGAAAGTCCATATAGTAAACCCGTAATTTTTATACGGGTACTTTCGTGCAAGATTTTCCGAAAAGCCATATATAGAAGGTTTCCAAGCACAGCCACGACCTTCTATTCAACAAATTAAATTCGTGGAATCGAAATATGATATTGACTCTAGGGATAGTGTATTTTGCGTCATTTGTATACATCTATTTATTCAATGCTCATAATATTAAATGATATGTTATTCACAATGGCTCATTTGGGGAAAGAAAAATAACTATACTTATGCGCGGATAGATTCGTACACCCGCGCTATAGTTTTATTCTATATCCGGTTTAACAGATTTAGGAACGGTTGCTATTTTATCGTGTGTCTGTATCAATGTTATCAAATATAGTATGCAGATTGCTATCAAAATAATTTTCACATCGCTACAATACAGGTGGTAGAATATATTTTCATTCCTAGTGCAGAAGTACATGACTATATGTTATGGGAGCCGGAAAATCTGGAAATCTATTTTCCCATAGCCCAGGACGGGAGAACTGGACAGTTGGAAATATATTATTATCGAAACTCATCTGCAGATCGGAAAAGAGCGTAGTTTTCCTAGCGCCAGCTCATGTATGTGATGTCTGCCAATCATAGTAACGACAAATACTGAATAAACCTTTTCTTCACATGGATTCATTTCACATCGGAGATAGGACCACACACGGGTGGAAATGAGGGCGCCAACGATTAAACGAAATCGAAAACAAATTTTAAATCGGAAACCTGCGGGGGCGGGACGCACCGGCTGTTATTATATTCGACATGTATTGGCTTATAACCGGCAATACCTAATATTGCACGAATCTGTATAATGAACACGACAATACAACCCGACTGCTGGATTATAATGCATTCATTCCAGGAAATAGAACAACTCGAATGTGAGCCTAAACCTGATCTCTTAATCAAATAGCATAGGGACTGATGGATCGTAATAGCCATGTGTGTTACGATATATGCATTGCAATGGATTTCGGGGGTAGCAGTTGCAACAAGCATAATCTTGGATAATGCGCTGGTATCGATACTTCAAAGTATTTGAAAGCAAGTAGGCACGTTATAGTATATCTTGGAAACAGGAGAATTTACCCATTCAAAGATCTTGACCGTTGCGAACAACGTCAAAAGGAGGTTGTTACACGCGACAAGTTAGAATTAGTTTGTTGCCTTTGTAAAACGGGGCTCTATGAAGCGCTATCAATGTCCACTCTACGGTATCCACGTCACATTCCTGTTCAAAGATCAATTATTTTAAGGTCTCAATAGATTGCTAACGTGTCTTGACTGAGGACTTCAGAACAAAGCGTTTCGTGTAAATTCACGTTTTGATAATGTTAAGTTAACACTTGAAATGAGTTCAAGCCGAGAACATGATGGAGCTACATTCCGCGACGTATAGACTCGACGTGAGTCAGAAAAATACAGTTAAAACAAATTACGTTGATAACGTCGACTCCAAAGGTGAGCTCAATTGATGTAAAAATATAACTGTCAAAAAATCCTTACTCATTGCTTGTTTGACTTTTGATTTACCGGTGTTGAAATGAGTCAACATTTACTAAAAAATTTGTAGGCAAAAATAATTTGAGACACTTAATTTGACAAATATATATTTAATATCCGTGTAAACACGGTTACAAATCTGTTCGGATGATGTAAGTCATCGTATTGGTCATAATTTGACTGGGGATTTTTTTTATCATTGAGGCGTCAGCATAAAACCCCTTTCGACTAGACATAAGGTATTGGTGTAGTTGCCCCATAAAACATTGCATATAAATACTATAGCTATATATAAATATAATTGTAATCATACAACTCAGTTTGGAAAAAGGTTAATTGAAAATGTCGTTGAATCGAAAGCGAATTGCAGCTGGAATACAGTATAAACATATCGGAAATTTTCACGTAAATATTCATGTTACACATATATTTTCAAAAATTCATTATATTCCAGCTGGTACCGATAAGCCCATCCATCCGTGGGTGATTCGAATGAATGTTTTCTGTTGTGACTGAATATAAGGGGGAGGGGTGATTGCATGAAACAATATTTAAATTTTTATTTATTTGTTATTTCATGTCGTACGGATAATATATCATGACAAAATACCCTCGATTATTCGCTTAGCTGCCATTTATATTACACGGTGTTGCCTGACGTATAAATAGGTAATAGAAATAAGACGATATGGCATAGTAGATAATAATTTTAGAGGTGAACAACTGCTCGTGCACGTTGCACTGCACATGCTTCATGGTGATGTTACTGTTTACATACTTAAATTCCCCGCCATGGCTAAAAGTTTGACATTATAGTATAGTTTAAAACCTTTCGAACTTATTTTGGAAGAGAAAGAATCTCACGGTGAATGCTACTGAAGTAATGATTGATTTCAACGCAAGTACTGATTTTGCAGACGGCCTTCTTCGCCAGAGAACTAGTGCTGGATATCCCCGAGTCGGCAATGGTAACCCTTGTCGCAACACTTGGTGTTGTAAAAAGCCTCGTCTGTTTCAGAGCCGCACGTGCATGCAGTAAACGACGAAATCTAACCCCCGTTAATTCGACTACACGACGGTGTAACGATGACCGGGCATTTTTGTTTCATTGTATTGGGAATTAGGAACATAATATATTACCCAGATCGCGTGAGCAATTCTCCATTAAACATGCTTAAAACACGATCGCAGAGCAAACACACTATAGAAGTCACGAGCGTTACTAGAATTTACAAGCGTTATCGTTAGGCATCGATCCCATCCCGCGGTTCAAAGTGATATTTTAAATTCCTTTCGAGTGATGCAATGTATTAGGTGGCTCTTTCCTTTTCTGTCGTGTATGAGGGGATGCTACAAAAGTGTGACATCATTGGTCCGAGACTTGTTGCGTCATCTCTCCGTACAATTTCATCACCAGATTTGCTCCCAGATGGTACTATTGAATATGGAACCGGTTATATCTGGTAGGTATATTAGCAATATAGTTTACCTGAACGATATCATATATTTATATAGGCTATTAGCCTACTAGTAAAATGTAACATTTCGCAATCACAACGATTAAATCACTTCTTATCCTTACAAAAGGGGTAATTTTGGTCAACAAATGGGGCCACAGAGTCCACTGGACATTCGTGTCTAGACAGACACACCGAAGTTCATTTCCAAAAATAAGCGAAAATATTTCGGTGAAATGATGTCCGCGTGCATTGGCCACCGATGCTACCGTTACGCCATCAAGTCATTTGGTCCAAATATAATATCAGTATTACATATACTCCTGTATGTAATAAATATCAACAAACGGTGATAATGAAAAATGAAAAATACAGTGAATCCAAAACCGTAACTATAGCACCCAAATTCCATAACAACAAAGCGCCAAGGGCCCCAAAATTATTTCGTAAATCAACACATGCAGTTGAATAATTTTCGGTAAATTTAATCAATTAAAAATTTCTTCCCGCTTCGCGCGATTCAAATTCAGTAGGTTTCTTTATTTTGATACGTCAAAAATGCAAATAAATAATATAACAGGCTCCGGTCAAAGTTTATGCGCAATTATGAGGGAGCGGTGTACTGTAGGCAGCGCTTGTAGTCGTTTGGGTGCGTAATCTACTGGTGTCTTACAGATACGGCGTATCAGTGATTAGTGATCAGTAGGGCAAGTTCTTGCAACTTTTGCAACTTTTTTACAGCTTCCGACAGCTTCGTAGATACTCGGAATCTATGTACTACGGTGCTTTAAGCTGTTTGGAGGGATTTAATAGTGCAACATTTTGCAACTTTTCTCTATTTGTCATAGCCAATCTTTACTGCAACTTTTATCAAATATTGTGTAAAAACGTAAAGCAGTGATTTAAAAACATACTATAAACTATTTCTAGTATGGTTCTACTCTCTTCGATTTGCATAACAAAGAGCTATATGATTGGTTTGCTGCATCTCACTGATATCTATGACACAATGGAAAGAAGTTCGACTCCCCCTGCCAAGCACGACGGTGCCCGAATAATATATAAATAGATAGCTTTATTAATTCTGTCGTTTAAATTTGAAATAGTTTCCGAACGTCCAGGCGAGACCGCCGAAAATTACATTTTCACTGGGTCCCTTTCTTCGGGCTATTGATTTTGTTAAGGTCGCCATGAGTGAGTTTTTCTGTAATGCCTTGGGTCAAGTTTGCGGACCTAGGGGGTTTGGGGTGTGTTATTCTACTTGTTTTAGGGCAAAGGGGTTATCGCGATGTTGTTTGGAATTTTTTGCGGTAATAGAGCCGAGCCTTTCGAGTATCTCATATCCCAACAATTCAACAAAATTATAAATGCAACTTTTTACTTCAACTTTTGTTAAAATTAAATGCAACTTTCTCGTGACTTTAGTGCAACAAAAATTTGCCCTAGTGATCAGTTTTGTTTTAGGGCAAAGGGGTTATCGCGATGTTGTTTGGAATTTTTTGCGGTAATAGAGCCGAGCCTTTCGAGTATCTCATATCCCAACAATTCAACAAAATTATAAATGCAACTTTTTACTTCAACTTTTGTTAAAATTAAATGCAACTTTCTCGTGACTTTAGTGCAACAAAAATTTGCCCTAGTGATCAGTGGTTCCCAAATGCGGCTCACGGAGCCGCATGCGGCTGCGGCTCCAAGGTAGCCTTCTTGCGTCTCTAATTGACCTCTAAATATGCAACAAAAATGATGAGATCCAGAGGTAGGCTAGCTATAGGCCTACCTTTCAATATTAGTTATAAGTAGCCTAGGCCTACTTCAGTGTTTTCAAGCGGCTCCATCCGTACTCAGAAGTTCGAAATGCGGTTCCGACATCCAAAAAGTTTTGGAACCACTGGCTTAGATGAACCATTCCAAGCCCATAATTTTAGATGTCATCAGCTCTGTCGATAAATCTGGCACGTTGGCTGAGAGAGGATAAAAGGTTTACAATAATATAGGCCTATGCAAGTACCAATATTATTAAGAATATGTTTTCTTAGCTTTAATATACATTTTGGCGCATCGCGCGACAAGGAAACAAATGCATAGTAAGCCGATAGAAATAAATGAACTATTCAGCGTTCGCCGTCACCTATTGCGGCTCGTTCGTGTATAACGCACGGCAACCAGAGTTAGTTAGGTAAAGAAGCAGCGCGCGTACTTGTCTCAGGTGAATCCATATACTCATAATTCTCTACTGCTCATACCTGGACAACTAGATACTTCTAGTGGTTCAATAAGACTAATTAAAGCGAAATGCCGGTAATCTAATTCTAATAGAATTTGTGAAATGTTTCTATTCTCTAATGTTAATTTATTATAATTTCTGGTTTCCCGAGTAGCCTAAATGCTATACAGGAGAACTGCATCGTGCGAAACGACCCAAGATTGATGTGCAGACATTTGCCATTTTCATGCTTATAAGAAGGAGCTCCGATACGATATGAACTGAAGTTGATTTTTGTTGTATTTGTTTTGAGAATTTAGTAATTCTAATTCTAGTCAAATTCGGAAAATATTGTGTAGATACAATTCTAAATCTAATCTAATTTGGGAAAAATCTTTATATTTATAATTCTAATTGTAGCCTAATTTCGAAAGGTGAAAATTGTTGTCCAACTCTGCTACTGCTACTATGTTTAAATCACGGGTTCCCAACCTGGGGGCATAAGCCCTTTTCTGGAAGCCATGACAAAAAATTGAAAAAAGAGGATTTTTAAAAATTTATCAACTCTAAATTTAGTCCACTATAAATGTAGAGCCAGTTTTTAAATTAAAATGATGTTTTTCCTTTTTTTGCAAGGATTAAAAATAGGCGGATTTTTTTCTTCAAATTATCAAATGGGATTAAAAGAGGTTGGGAGCCCTTGATTTAACTGACGAAGTCCACCCAATCATGAAACTGACGTTTGGATTTCTTTGTGGATGATAAATTAGTATTAGGCCTACTCCTTTTTCTCGTTTGTGTTATAACTTTGATGGTTTGTATTACGTATGACTCATCGTTAGCGGTTCGGTGCACGGCCTAACGATGAACATTTATTAGATAACATTCGAAACTTGTTACATATCGATAGAAGCAAACAGAATTCTAGAAATGTCTAGGAAATGCAGGTTCGCATTTAGCGATATTTTCCAGGTTGGGTTGAATACTTCAGATCATATTACCGAAAAGATACGAAATGGACGAATCTTTGGGAGTGGTAATTCATGATCTTATTGCTATCCTGATCATAGGTTGTCACCGGACGTAACGCACGCGATGCCTGTCATGGGATTAACGCGGGGAATTTTTACGCCTTGACGAACATAATTGTTCAGCACTTTTACAGGTACAGACCAGGGATATATAGAACTCCGGGATGGCTGACTGCGTCAATTGCGTCATCGCGGTATTACCTAAGTGGGTCCAGATTCGCGCATTCAGTTTTGATGCACGTTCCGTTCAGCCGCTTCATCTGTGTGTAATTTTAAGTTTTTGAGAGCGGTAGAGGCATATAATATCCATGTTTATGTTATTATATAAAGCTAGAGGTTAACTGGGTTATGAGATGTTCAGGTAGTCTGAAACTTTGCGGTATTAGCCCTATTCCTTCAGCAGCAATTTACCGGTATACCGGTACGGTCATTTACTCGCCTTCGGAATATCTCTGCTTCTGTAGTGCCTTCGGAATATCTCTGCTTCTGTAGTATCTTATGTAACATGTTTTGCTGCGCTGATAATCGTGAGAAGATAACAAAATGTAGAATAATTTCCAACGTTAACATTGATATCCGCAGTATGATTTTGATCATGCCTTGCGGTATGTTATGCGAATGTATGTCACCATCCAAGGCTGTACATTGTACAAGTACAAGTGTACATTTGCACTGTGCCGTGTCAACATTAAGGCGACCGTTAGGAGGGACTTCGTCAGTTAAGATCTTGTACTATAGATTAATGTGTGAATATGCTAGTTCTGGTATTGCAGGCTTACCGTTATTCCAGATCATTGCTGGATTATTCCTAGTAAGAATTGGAGCCTCTGAGTACACCACCGGTGTGCAAGATTCAAGAGGCATTTCAATTAAGGATAACCTAACATTTGAATCTAATACAAACACAACATGTCAAGGTCGTTGCAGTTGTAAGTGTCCATAACAACTGTTGAATCCAATCTCTTGCTACAGATACTATTCATCAGTTACATGTCTGGTAAAACAAGGCAGGCTTATGTTTGTTAAGGAACGGCACCTCAATGCTACAGTACTGGAATTATACTTCAACGGAAGTGCACTGAGTGTGAACTGCCAATGGCTGACTCCCAGTATATGGCCACAGCATTTGTTGACCTTTTGCTCTTACTGAAGCCATGAAGATGCCGACTCCCTTTAATGGATAAGCCAACACAATCGTCAGGACACGATACGACTCTGAGATACGGCCTGTCTTTACCATATAAACACTTATAGCCTATAGGCTATAGGCCTGTACGATGGAGGAAGAGAAAACTCTGAAGATTGCTTTCAATTTGCATGGTTTAGTCAAATCGTCGCAATAACGCATGGACTTCTCCTCAGTTGGCCCAAGGTAAGTTTGGCTGATTCTAGTGATACGTTATTATAAATGAGGGATTTACATTAATCCTGATGTGGTTAAAGTAGTCTGTATTGCTACTCAAGTAACAGTTGTATTCCCGAGCGTACTGGTATTTAAACTTCCTCATGTAGCTGTAGAAAGTGAAATGCATGCAAGGTACTTAAGTTTGGAGATGGCTGCTTCAAAATTAGAAGATGTATCTTCGAAAATAGGCAACACCTACTAGAGTACTGCAATGAAGTAGAAGTTCTTCATTACTGACCAAGTCTGCATACATCTATATGTATTCTTAATGTTAATTTGTGTCTCTAAAAACATCATTTGTTCATTTTTGTTGCAGATTCCGGATAAACAAACGCGATGTTCCAGCATTTGCATCACGTCAACAGTGGATATCCCGATATATTATACTGGGCACATTCCATTGAAATCTTGGCAAAGATGGCCACGATCTGGATATTTGGATCTCGTGCCTCCTCACCGAGATGATTTTTTGACATGGAATCATCTATCGCTCTATCGGAAAATCTGCAAGACAATGATACTGAATATTTCTTAACTGATAAATGGCATGAAATGCTTCAGGAGGCCCATTCATGATGTACCGTTAAGCCATGGTGGTAATTTCTTCACTGCGGTCATGAAACTATTTCTCGGTGAACAAAATATCAGCTGAATTCAACAACTGGGTCTACCGAATGCTTCTTAAATTGATAATGATATGTACCAAACTGCTACCCTGGCTACATTTGAACCTGAAGAGAAGTATCAATGGTGTGTTGATTTCTTGATCAACTTTCATTGAGTGACATAGAAGCTGACAATGCTGCTATCACAATTTCGAGTCCTTAAACTCCTTACAGGCCGTGCTATCTTTTCGTTATTGGAAAGCCTCCATGGTAGAGGTGCATTTAAAACAAACAAACACTATGTTTAAAACATGCTTTAAACAGTGTTTTAAACAAATGCCTTTTGAAAAAAATTCTTTTTAAGTTGTAAAATTATGCCATAATTGTGTAAATACTTCCCAAAATACGTGTTGTATGAGCCTACGGACGATTACCACACGATATAGCCGACTAATATCGATATGGGATGGCTGGAACCCTCAAAATAGTCGGTTCAACAGCAATAGCACAGATATTTCGTCAAAGGAGCTATATTTACACTATATTTTCAATTGTCAATGTCAATCCAATATGACGTCACTATTGAATATTCTTGACGTCATGGCTTAAAAAAGTATGTTTTGTACAAGGGCCTGGTTTTAAACATGTTTGTTTTAAATGCAACCCTATACTCCATGGTAATTGTCGATTAACGCTCATTGAAATGGCTAATTTAATCAATCATATTACCCCCCCCCCCCCCCCTTTCCAGCTGCAAGGTTTCCGACAATGGCTTGTAAATAGGTAGAAGACACTGATATTATTCGTTATTCACCCTGTTATTTATCGCCTGATGCAAATTATATGATGTGTAGAAATTGAACACATTCATGATTTACTGAAATTCAGAGTTGTCATAGTTTACTTGGTTGGCTATACAGCAGTGTCATACTCTACTAGGTTGGCTATACAGCAGTAAGGTTGTGATAAGGGAATAATGTCTAGCTTACTAACTATTCCGCAAAAGGTTGAGGATCGTTATTCTAGAAAAATCTGTATCGCTAGCTTGCAGAAAAGTGGATATTTCGAGGCAGATTGCAGGTAACTTTCTGGACCTACTTAGGTAAAGGCCAAAATGAAGTCAGCCATCCCGGAGTTCTATATATCCCTGGTACAGACGAAGCACCAGTGGTGGCTTTTGGGGTGGGCGAGGTGGGCGGTCGCCCGGGCCCCGCTGGTCGAAGGGCCACCACTGCGAAGCACATATTCTTTCACATTCTATCATATTCAAATTTCAATTAAGAATGTCCCTATAGCTTTATGCCGTGGCGCAGCAACGCAAAACAGAATAAAACCAGAGGTTGTATTTCAAATTTCAAAATAGAGCTTTCGTTGTAGCAGGTAAATTCAGAACTTATATTGTCAAAAAATAATATCTCGAATAAATTTAGGTTACCATATTTGGCAATGCAAATTCTTGGAAAAATTATATTGGTAGCCGCCCAATATACTGCCTAGACGTCTTTTCAGATTTTCAACTCAAGTAGAAGTGTCGCTTTGTGAGCTGTGTCAACTATGCCTTCTTTTCGCAGTATAAGTACAATATGAACATGAACACTTTAAGTAAGTAAAGTTCCATATGAATTTGAGTTGAAACTCACCTAGAAACAAAATCTCTCGAGCATGCCTAGTAGTTACTGCACGTAAGCGGAAACTACCTGCGACTTGCCACCACCGATATGCACGGTAGCCTATTTCGGTAGCCAAAGTATAGCAATGATTCGATGAGGAGAGTGTACGTCTGGACCCGACACGTATAGACTCGTATCTAGCCTCTCACGCATATGGGCATCGAGCAAAAATTTGATTTCATACTGAGAATGCTATCATGCAGAGTTGCAGTGGCGGACCCGGACAGTCATGAAATAACGAATTATCGTAGAATAAATCCCTAGAATCATAGCGTCATGGGTCGATTAATTTTATAGAAAATTACTTGTGACTCGGCATGACACTGGTACACTAAGGGACCCTCTCCCAATTTCCAACCAAGTGGCCTCATGATTTGAAATAAGGATCAGATCCTGCAATAGTTTTGATGTGGGGATTAACCGCCTGATCAATCTATGACATAGGCTACTCTGCGGGTTACAAAACATTTTGACGTGGTCGCAATTGCCTCAGGCCGGAATTTCGACAAAATTCAATGTCCGGTCGCTTCGAAACAAACGCAGACTTGACTCAGTTGCGCCACCCAGAGATATTATCTACAGTGTATCACTTTTGTCACGTTCACGAATACTTGTATGTTAGTAGGCATGGACTATAGCAGTGGTTCTCAACCGGGGGTCTGCGAAGCATTTTCAGGGGACCGCGAGACCTCTATAAATTTGCAAAATGATTGATAACCAATTTAACTTTTTTAAATTAGGGAAATCACGAAGCAGTAAGCACACCAATAGAATGGTCGTATGATGAGAATGTCCAACTATGTAACTAGGGGTGTCAAACTCAAATTACGTCGCGCGCCGCAAGCATATATATAGCTATATAGTACAATTGTATCACGGATCATAGGGATTTTATTCTAGCAAGTAGCAACACCTTTATTCGCGAACAATGTAATTGACGACGATGATTGGCTGGTTGAATTGTAGATAACTAACCTACGTAGGTTAGTTATCTATAGTTGAATTCACTTATGAACCGCCGCTAAAACAGTGGCGGTAACGACGATACAAGTATACTTATTTCTAAGCTCCCTTTGCTTAAGCCGTAATCTGACGTTAGACGTGTGGTGTATGCGTTGTGAGGAATACACGAGATATAACTTTAAACGCGGACTTTGGAATTTGTTGTATTCAGGTTTCTCTAGATTCCGTGGACGCAGACTTGGACAACTAGACAATTCTAGTTGTCTAGTTTCACTAAATTAGGGCGAAATGCCGGTAATCTAATTCTAATTCTAATCTAATTCGTGAAATGTTCTTATGCTCTAATTCTAATCTAATTTGCAGAGGTGGTCAGTAACGAAGTACTTCTACTTTTTCGAAGTACTCAAGTAGTTTTCCTCTCTTTCTGGTACTTACTCAAGTAGTTCTGATTTTCGCTACTTCTACTTCGTAATATTTTGTGATCTACTTACTTACTTTTCGCTATTTTCAGTTTGTCAAGTAGAAGTAGTTTAATCGTCCAAACGGGAAGATAGCCTGACGAATTTCTGGGCTGTTTTCACGGAGCATCAACATTTAATTTTCATAAAATTTGAGTAAAGCTCAAAATTTTCGTCGCGCTTCGCGCGCAGTGGATGCTGGCTAACCAGTAGTGTTTCACGATAGTATCGGTGAATATAGGTAGTGGGTTGGCGTGGTTCCATTCACACCGCATTGTCGACCTTCGCCATCTCAGATATTTCATCAAAGTATATAATATTATGGCTTATCATAACGTTTCAAACTGAAGTTTCGCAATCTAGCATTTACTTATCATATCGTAATCTAGCGATCCATGGCGTGTCCTAATCTGGAAAAGTGGACTCGGACTTATTTTTAGTTTTAGAGCTGTTTTAGCATACCAATTGTCGAAACTTTCTGGACTAAAGACAGGAAACACATGTTCTGCTTTTAGAAGTAGTATATATATTCCCTTTCAACTCCCAGTATCATACACTATGAGTTCTTTTGTCTGGATAACATACATGTTGAAGAATAGAAGCAAATGTAGATAGGCTAATGCCATTAATTCCCCGAAATATAGCTACACAGTATGGCTTTTTTACGATCCGGCATATTTTTTATTAACGTTCACTAATCGCGCAAAGTGTTTACACCGTATCCTATGCAACTTCTCCGACTAAACTACAGGCCTTATAATATGGGGGCGGGGGCCATACCATGACATTTTCTAAAACGTGCTGTTGGAGTAAACAGAGGAATAGTATCGCATTTCCATATCAATACTATCATTTTCATCCCATGATGCGGACGAATGCTTATGCTGTCGAAAATTGGATAGCTCGTGGTATGCATCAATATGAATCAGGCTCGGCATCTTTCGCATAGCTCAATTTGCACCTTTTGACAATCCATGTGAACGAATTACGATCGTTTTCACAACTACTTACTTACTTGAGTAGATTTAAAATCAGTCAATTCTACTTCTACTTCAAGTAGTTTCAGGTTGCTTATGGAAGAAGTACTTCTACTCGTACTTGAGTAGATTTTTCCGTCGCTACTTCTACTTCTACTTGAGTAGCTTTCTTGACTACTTTGACCACCTCTGCTAATTTGTGAAATTTCCATATTCTCTAATTCTAGTTCTAATCTAATTATTGTTTTCCTGAAAATGCCTCTTTGTCCGAGGCATATTGCAGTATTGCAGTGAGTTAACAAGAATATCCCTCTTGCGCAGGGATATCCAGTGCCAAGCCGCCATCGCCTTACTTACACCGTGCAGTCATAGTAGATATTATGACGAATAATAGCCTGCTAGAGTAGCTTGTAGTCTGCGAAAAGCATTCTAGTTTTTAAAACTTTACGTTAGTACATCGCCGTTCTGACTAACATGGGCGATGTCCATGGTTACCATAAAGAAGTAATATTTTATTAAAGTATAGTAAAAATCGAGCCAAGCTTGGTGTACAGAAGTTAACCATTCTCATGGCTATGGGAATGCACTGTTGTTGTTGTTGTTTATTAAACAAAACTATGTGGCGCTTATCGCCTGACGGCCTTTTGCACCACGCACTGTGATTTGATATGAACTGAATTTTGCGTTATTCATTTCCCATATACAATTTCATTCAATTTTCAAGTTTGTGCGAACTAAGTAGCTCTAATTCTAATTCTAATCTAATTCGGAAAAAGCTTAATAGCTCTAATTCTAATCTAATTTGGAAAAAGCTTAGTAGCTCTAATTCTAATCTAATTTGGAAAAACTGTGTAGCTTTAATTCTAATTCTAATCTAATTTGAAAAAAACTGTGGAGCTCTAACTCTAATCTAATTCAGAAAAGCTGAAAATTTTCTAGTTGTCCAAGTCTGCGTGGACGGACCTTTTAAGTCAGGAATGATACAGCAGCGCGACCATGCACTGATATTTGAATTATATTTTTGGTGTAGCTAATATATTGTCCATGTAAAGCTCATATAACGATCCAGCATTGTCGTTTTCGCTTTTGTGAATAACTACTTTCAGGAACATTTTTCCATAAAACTCAACTCAGTGCGCACTTTTTGGCCTTTTCGAAATTGGGTGTCAAGGTTTCCGATTTATTCCTACAGTGGTAACAAGTGTGAAACCAAAACACCGTAGTCAGGTGATTACAATGTGGCCTACGAACTTACTTGACATATGCTGTCTTAAGGGAATATTTAACGGAAGTATTTATCTTCAAAACAAATCAACATTTGCGACAAAATTGCTGAATGAGACAAGAATTTTTCAATCAACGCGGCCGGATAAAATTATCTTGGGTGGACCGCATGTTTGACAACCCTGGTGTAAACTCATTTTAATTGCCAAATTGCCAATAGCCTATTGATACAAACATATTGCTGTTTAAAGATGTTTTGTTTAGGTTTGTTAAAAATAGTTTTTTTTTCTAGTCTATCTCAAAAAAAATAGGTTAAAACGTCATCACGAAATCTATTTTCTCACGTGATATACATATTACATGACCACTATTACAGAATAATTATCTTGAAGATGAGCTGCTATATTGAAATGATAAGTGTGGAAGTGATAACTTCATTGAAAAATCCAGTTCTTAATTTTGGTGCGATATATGTCGCGATTGTGCTCAAATGTGTCGTCGGAAGCGTCAGGCGTTAATATTACATTCGCCGCCAGCTACCTTTGTGGAAATGGATTTTCGGCGTTCGTTCATCAAATCGAAGGCGTGAATTCTCAAGAAATAAGAAATACAGCTGCAGAATTCCCTTCGAAATAATAAAAGTCTATCCATATTTCTACATATAGTAATTATTTTGAAGAACGGTCATTTTGTTGCTGTTTCAAAAGGGGGCCGCGAAGACAAAAAGGTTGAGAACCACTGGACTATAGCAATATTTATCTGTAATGTGCAAGACAGCAATGTAAATGTGCTCACGGACAAACCTACTTTACATGCAACGCGTTTCAACACATCAGCTTCGACCATACCGAATACTATGCATGCATATTTTCTGTACCACCATCACTGCCGTTTGTTATGTATTTTGGTTGGATGAAAATAAAGACTCTCTCTCTCTCCCATTGTGACAGGATAATCTGAAGTAGCCTACATCATTGCAAGGATATCACTAGTGAGCGAATAACCGAACAGCGTGAGCCAGTTCATAAGATCAGTGAGAATTCAATAAAAACCGTTTCACCTAATGAGAAAATTCCAAGTACCCATGGTTTGATTCTTCGGAAGCCCAGATCTGAGTCGGTTTCAGTGCCCCGTCTTTACTTCACAATATGACCAAACATAGAGTGCTTTCAGGCGAACATTTATTGCTAATATATTTTTCTAACGAATAAACAGTTTCTGTAATCTCAAAACAAAATTGGATATACTATCAAGAATCTGAGTGATTCTCCGTCTTAGAAGCAGCAGGATTAGGCTGCTGCACCGTAAGTTCTTGATCCGTTATACTATCTGATGGATTTCCATGTTCAGTCAGATTTGAAGCAATATCTTGAACATTCATATCTGAGATTACAGCAGCTTCATTGCCACCCACGGCATTTGATGGACCGCCATCACTTGAGTCGAACTCATGTTCATCAGGTGACTTCACAGCAATATCGACATTAGATTCAAGATCATCAACGTCACACGCATCGCCGAAAACTTTAGGAACATAGGTATTCAAAGTGCTCTCATCAATATTTTGGTCATCCGCATTAGCATTAGATGCGCCACCAACAGAATCTTTGCTTAAACTGAGCTTATCATAATCCACAGCGCTCTCAAGATTAGATGGGGCAGAGCCAAACTGATCGATGCCATTATCCTTCCCATTATATTGTCCATCCACCATCACATCTACTTCACTATCAAAATCATCATCGTTCATAGGTATAACGGTATCGAATTGGTCCGAAGTCGAGCAACAATGTCGCTGATCCATAGTTTCCTTCGTAGCGGAATCGAACTGCTCACCAATTAACTTCGCGGCCCCATCCGAGTGATAACCTGTCATATCTCCAGCTGCATCGCGATCAAGCGACTTCTTTCTCAGTCTAAACACACGCACTCATTTTTACGGTAGCCAAAATCATTCATTTTCATTAAGATACGTTCCTCATGGTACAGAGAGGTACATTCATATTCACAAATTTAATCACGCTGAGGTAGGAGTTCTTTTACTTTTTTGATCGCGGACCCCTTCAAGTTTTGTTGGCAATATTTTCGAAGCAAATGACTGGAAGCTCATCACATCAATCTCAACTCTATTTAGGCTATTCAATCCTCAACATAAGCTAACTAATGAGTATACAAGGTAGTCACACTTCCCACTCACGACGTCATCCTTAAATGGTAATCTGGTTTTGTTGTTTCTTAGCGAATTGCCCTTTCCTGGATTTCCTAAAACAGGGGTTCTCAAACTTTTTAGGCTGCGACCCAAATCTGAGTTCTCGCTTATTGGCTATAGTACCCAAGACAGTGACCTCAAAAATATACAAACTATCCACAGGAAATTGTGCTAAGCGCGAATAGATTTTTCGTTGCAAGAACTTCAACAATTATTACATACATTTATTTGATCTCTCTGGTGTCGTCGTGACCCAAAATTATACCCTTCGGCTTTGCGACCCATAGTTTAAGAACCCCTGCCCTAAAACTAGCTTACGGAACCCCATTCCCCGCAAGCTTTTCAACTTGATCTAATGGATATTGTAATTTGAAATTTAAAGGTAAATTAGATAGTGTGACATAGTAATAAATTGGGCTGAACAGAAAACTCACTCATCGTATGAAATGCCGAACATCACAATCGACCCAAGCATCAACAGGAGAACCACCATCGCTATTACCGCACCATCTAAATACAAATATTGAAAGAATCTTTTGGTCATATACAACGACATGATGCTGAATTTACCCGACAAGCCAGTGTCTGCGACATGAGGAATACTTTTCCTTGAAAACATCACAGGGTCGCTGGTCTTCACATGAATAGTTGAATCTCCGGGTGTCGTTGCAGCCACGATAAAACTAAAAACCAGAGGTGGTCAATATCCATGTACTTCTACTTTTTTGAAGTACACAAGTAGTTTATTTCTACCTCTACTTGCAGTACTTACTCGAATAAATAAAATTTTACGCTACTTCCACTGTTATATTTTGTGACTGACTTACTTTTCGCTAATTCAAAGTTTATCAAGTAGCAGTATTATTATTTTTTAATATATGAGAGAGAGAGAGAGACCAAGACAGAGACTTTCTGTGGCTGTGTTTGCAAAGTGAGTCCAGAATTTTTTATCATGTCTCGCACGATGGTCGCTTAATATAATTTATGTTGTGGTTGCGTGGTTTATTTATAATTTCAGGCCGTATAGTCGGCCATATGATAGTTTCATCCCTGTAAATAGTGCCCAGCAAAACGTTTCAAATTATACAACTACAATATTTTAAGTTGTCTTCCTAATCGCGCAAAGCGTAAATGTAGTATCCGTGAAACCCAGCTTTATGAACCGTCCGTATATGCCAGTTTCCAGGCCAATTCCATGAGAGCGCATTGATGACTGCTATACAAAACTACTCAATTTCTTGAGTAGCCTTCAAAGACAACAAATCCTGGGATGCTTCAAATGCACTACTTCTGCTCGTACTTGAGTAGAATTCTTGACTTCTTTGACCACCTCAGTGAAAAACACACCTTCAGGTTACGTGTTACATTGAATGATTGAAGCTTAACATATTTATAGCATGAGTAAAATCAGTCTACGGCTATCTCTACGAGAAATTGTTCGTCTTTTAATAGTTACTGACGAGAGCAGTTGAACAGTATGCTTAGCATGGTTTGAGCATGGCAAGAATGTTAAGTTCTGGTTGCTGTCATGATTGCACTGTCACTCGGAAGAGAAACATACTCAAAGACCAGCGTAAAATTCAAACTCAACTGAACAATACGTTCGGACGTTTATTGACTAAAGTGGTCTTGCGAAAGCACTCACATTCATGTTATTGATTGTTATTTGCAAAGTACAAATAAGGTAGATGGTTTCCGTACTCAAGTAGAAGCCGCAGTAACGTCGTAAATTTCTACTTACAAGTAGAATTAGAAATTTCTAAGTCATGACAAAACTACTTCAAGTGGAAAAAAGGAAATGAAATTAAGAAAAGTTTGAAAGTAGTTTGCAGAACTTTTAGGAAATAAACATGACGTCTGCCATTAGTTTCGTTGAAAGTTTAAGCAATTAACTGGAAATGCGAAAAAAAGGAAATATGCCCATTTTTCAACGTCCTCAGAGGAACATTCACTTTTCTTGAGAAAACAGGACAAAATCCTCCTAAAAGAGGACGTATAGCAAGCCTACCAGTGACTGCCACTGAGCACGGCAGAAGACTAAGACTGCAATTTCCATCGCAACGTTCCTACCTGTAACTCCTCCCCTCAGCTATTCGTTTATTTCGCGCTGTCAATACTTCTGCAGACAAGTCTCGCTTTTGTATGCCGTTGTTTGACGTGTCATCAACGTTCGAGGCGTCGCACTGCGTTGTGCTATCGTCGCCCAACTGCCACGGTATGACAGACGTTGAGGTACCCGTATCGCTGAAGTCGGTTCTAAAATATTATGTGATTTCCAGCAGATGTCATTACGATGGCTTCTAGTGCACGGCTGATATCGCATTTCTGAGTCAATACTGATAACAAGCAGCTTCACCGATAACCTCGATATATTCAGTTGATATTCAAAATATATGGAATATAGTTTAAGGCGCGTTCCAAGGCTTCACATCATTTATTTGAATCACTATACAGCCATTACCATGTCTGGACATGAAATAAACTAGAAAGGCAGCATCTGCACAGTACACATCTGTAAGCTTTAAAAACTATATCAATACTCCCAGTGAAGCAGTCTCATATTTCAGTTCTCTCTATCTATAATTATCATTGATTTTGCCCAAAATCTTACTTCAACTCAATCTATGTGGATTCGTGTTTTCAGATATGGTGAGTATAGCCTATGCGTGAAAGCATTATCCGCGATAGATCGAGTCAAAGCCATTTTAATCGGTAAATTGACATTCTAAGTGAAGGAGGAGGAGAAAAACATAACCAAAGGTCACCTAGGTATAGCTACGGCAAGATAATCGTCACCGGGCAACAAGTTTTCAGACGATGTCGATTTCCTGGCAAGCTCTTTCATTTCCTCTAAGTCGTAAGTCCTGCTTGCGTTTGCGGAGGCTGAGTTCAAGTTAACAATAACAAAAAGGCAGCTAGAAAAAAGAAAAGTGAAGCGCATATGATATACAATATACATATTCAATTTAAACGATTCCAAAAAGAATTAAGAATTATTTTTAACCGAGCTTGCACCTCGGTCAGTAAACACGACAATACGAATAGCTACCTGAAATGATGTAATACAATATTCTCTGAAGCATTCAATTGGTAGTACAGACACGCCGGCAAATAATAGTCTGGGCATAGCACATAAGTCGATCAAACGTAGTTTACGTGTGCAATAATTAAAACAGTTTTTGTCAGGGTTGGGACGCAGAAGGCGATCGCAAAGTTATCATATTTCAAAAAATGACCTTGCACCGGTCACACAATCATGGATTTCAATTACATTTACTTTACCTGTGACAGTAACCGTCATAAACCGCGTAACCAAGTGATCGAATGAGCAGAAACTTCTTGTTATACTAGTTATGTAATTGCTTTAAAATAAATTGAGACATATTCAGATATACTTCACAATGTCTTGAGCCAAATTGTAGCAAAATCTGAAACTTGATTGAGACCAAACTATGTTTTTGTTGTTGATATGACATGGAACTATGCGTACACTAGGGTTGTTCAAAAATAACTTTTTTTCCCAAATCTCACTCGCCTAGTGACTAAATCGTCAGGTTGTCCAAGAAAACGATGCACGCCAAATTTGACTCAATTCCAACCAGTAAAGGCCGTGCAATCTTGAATTGAAATTTTTAATTTATTATTAAAAATTAAGAAAAAAAAAAATTCTCAAATTTTTCTGTCAACCCCATGAAATTGTTGAGCTGTCTCCAAAGACGATGCAAAATAAATTTGAGTCAATTCTGACTTGTAGAAGCAGAGTTATTCGAGTTTTTCGTTGATAATTCTCGGATTATCCTTGATCAGGGGATTATCAACGAAAAACTCAAATAGTTCCGCTTCTACTAGTCGGAATTGACTCAAATTTGTTTTGCATCGTCTTTGAAGACAGCTCAGCAATTTCGTGGGGTTTGCAAAAAAATTTGAGATTTTTTTTTTAATTTTTAATAATAAATTAAAAATTTCAATTCAAGATTGCCCGGCCTTTACTGGTTGGAATTGAGTCAAATTTGGCATGCATCGTTTTCTTGGACAACCTGACGATTTAGTCACTAGGCGAGTGAGATTTGGAAAAAAAGTTATTTTTGAACAACCCTAGCGTACACGTGTTGCAGCATGCATAAATCTATAACTTTCCAAACACAGAAATAACTCACATGAAATGACACCATACCTGACGGGTCCGCTGCGTTGATCAGGAATAGCTATCCCGATAGGTACTAGCTCCTTGTTTTCCCTGTCTCTTGACATCAGAAGAGGAACAGAAACCACTTCGGGAGCTAGACGTCGTACCGAAAGATAAAAAAAAATTTCTCTCCACTTTGATGACCTTCATTAAAGTTACCTGCAACATCAGTTACGCATTGCTCGCTTGCACGGTTCCCCGGAGCCAAACCATTGCACGTTTTTGCTTGGGCGGTAAATGAATACATGCTATTGGGGTTTGTTTCTACGATATGAGTTCTGCGACTTCGGGGAAGACGGATTGTCAATTCTCTGTTCTTCAATGAACTTTCCCCTATCAACCTTGGACTCTCCGTTGCGAGAATCTGTGATACCACACTCAGTTCAATGTATCACTAATTACATCATTTCCAAACATCTAAAGGTTGAGATAAAATGAAATGGAGAAATTGAAATGACTCGAAGCATGGAGCTGTCTTTCAAAGTAACACCCACCCTACGTAAATAGGAGACATGTACTGTACATTGACCACACAAATTTCATATTTCTTTCTATCTGCACTCACAAAACAAGGTACAGTCAAAATAAATACAGTAGTTGTAAATGTAGCCATGTCACTCTTCCCTATTGCTCGCTACTAACCTGAAAGCCGACAACTCCCGTCTGATTGACATCCCAATTCAGAATGCACTCACTTCCATTGTGAGTTAGACGGAAATCTGAGAGGGCGCGAGTTTCAGGACCAACATAGGTATCGGTCGTTGCTTGCAATGCCGTGCGATAAGAAGTCGGACAGTTTGGGCATACTGTGACCTGCATCGAAAACTTCACTTACATCTCTAAATTATAACGAAGCATACTCCCTACATGGAAAATGAACAATTGAACATAGCTCACGCCCGCAAAAGACATTATCAACAATACAGACTAAGAGTAGGCTATTACTGCCTACTTTACCTACCTTTACGTCATACGTTGATCCGTTGGAGACCTTGAAAGCCTGAAAAACAGCATTGTTGTTCCAGTCACTTGGCAAGATATGCTTGCGATGTAATATTTCCCCTGTCCTGTTGTCAACAACTTCAACACTGCAGAATTACAAAGTTTAATGTATAGAAAGCTATGTCAATCAACGATCCTTGCATCGTACAGGTGAGTAATTGAGTCCAATCGGTCCCCGGGAACAAAATTCATGTCAACCTCACTTTCACATTCCTCAACAACGGCACGGAAGTCCTTCATTGGCCCTACGACTGAAAATTTAACAAATCCGATGAATATTATTAGTCGTAGTTGCAATTTGTCAGGAGGTAAGCAGTAAAAATGTACAAATTGTAGTGTGGGGCACACAAAAATTTCCAAATACTTGCCATACTAAAAGAACATGTCCACAACTCTCGATCACGCTTCAATATACAATGTAATAGCATGGTTTTTGCGAAATTGACGGATCAATACAACTGCTGACTTGTTAATCAGCATAGTGATTTAGGATGGAGGCCAAAAGTCTGATGTCACAGCCGCTACAGGAAATTGGCAAACACAAAATCCCATTTAGTTTTTCTGTCAAGCGGTGAACAAGATCTTGTTTGGCGGGATACAGATCTGAGCTGGCAATACAATATAGCATTTCTTAGGTAAATACAGTTGTCTATTGCACTGCAGCACTTCCCATAGTGGTGCGAGAGCAACAACAAGCTATAAATATAGGACAAATGTAGAAACTGCTCTTTCTCCAATTTACTACAACAAATAGGGGAGAGGAGGCCAAGATGAGACACGGGGAAAGATGAGACATCTAATTTTTTCATAGAAAAATTTTCTGATGGACAGATTCCTTCAACTATGTCGTTCCCATGATGTCATTCTATAGTCCTACCATATTAGCAAGGCGAACAGATTTGAGGTTGGGCAGAAAAATGCCAAAAACTACATTTTCATAGTCTGTGTAAGTTATGCGAATTTATGTTTGTAAGGTCGGTCATAACTATCATAGTATTTCATATTATAAAACAACATTACTGGAGCAGTGTATTTTCAAAATTTACTGTTCAAGGCAGACATAATAGATTATTTATCTACAAATGTAACACTACAAGACAAAACAATAACAAAACTCCTATTTTTGCTGTTTCCCATGGATAATTGGTTTTTGATGTCATTCAAATTTGTATATGATGTAATAATTCTTTTTAAAAGTGATCATGATTATTATATGTTATTCATGATGCTACTAGTTGATTAATCATTTGGGATGAATTGGTGTCATGAGAAAGAATTGCTCGGTGTCTCATCTGGAACACAGTGTGTCTCGTCTTACCCTCACCCGGGGGTAAGTTGAGACATTTGAGCAAGGATTTTTGAGGGCCAAGAAATCCATAAGTATGTCGTTCAATATAACTCAAGACATGGTCATATATAGTACAGATCACAGGCTTTCCATCGGTACCAAAATTAATCCTCAGAAGGCATTACTCTTCGAGTGGCGTCGAAATTTCAGAAAAGTGTCTCATCTTGGCCTACTCTCCCCTAACATCCAATGCTGTCTTAAAATCTTTCTCTGATGGTATACCCAGTTTTTGTGAAAAGCCCTGCGTACCTGAACTCTGGCATATGTACGGTCCTGGCTGCGAGCAACTGGCGACGGCCCACAACCAACCGATGCTCTTCTTCAAAACGACACAATCACCGCTTGACGACGAAGGTTCAGACTCTCCCCACGCTGTGAACCTTTTACAAGTTGTGTCCGAGTGAGTGACAAGTTAGGTAACAGAACTTCAGTTCAATTCAGTGAAAGATTGATAAGCATTTTTAGATCAGGGCTGTCAGACTCATCCAACCCACAGGCAAAAATGTTCCACTGTGATGTCGATCGGTCGTATTGTAGCATACAAAACATGAACTACAAAGCTATGCACGTTAGTGGAAATGACATATCAGCGAAGTCATGAAGCATTGTCACAAAGTCCAATGAAATAGGCATGGTTGAAAAGTTACCAGATAAACTTTAATATGTTGTAGCAGACGCCATTATAACTATATACTTTGTGGTCGCATAAAAGGTACATATTTGAACTTTCCGCATCTTTCATACTGATTTGACGTCATAATGATTGATGCTCGAATACTTGAATCAAAGCCATTTACTCATGTGATGTGGTCAAAACTATATTTTTCACTTCAAGAGAAAATCAGCATCCAAATAAGAAATGAGTAATCTCATCACACGAATATCATAGTCACATCAATCGATCGTATTACATATCTACCATAGTGACCGAACCACATGCGAAAGATATAAATTGAATCATTATCTCAAAATACACAATGTTTGCTTTGGTTGCACTGTTCTTCATGACTTGATTTTAATTGACTCGGCGTTTCAGCCATCTGAATTTTGACTCGTGACTCGAAGCAAAATTTCCGTGTCGACTAAATCATTTTACACTAGATTCCGAAGTGAAGAGACGGTTGACTTTTGCGGGCAGTGACCGGAATCAGTTGATCAACTCTACAGAAACATAGGTAGATACCACAAGTTATAGTTCATTTGTGACAGGTATGTCAGAATGCTCAGTATGCACAATTGAAGTACACAGTTATGAAGATAAAAGTCGATTACCTATCCCCATTGCCATATTGATCACTGACTGGAGATGCACCACTGAGAACCCATGACACTGTTCCATTAACAATATGCTTCTTCAAGTCGATAAGTACTGAAATGGTAGCGGAACAATGAAATATTCGATTGGACACCATACCTGCGAGTATATATGTTACTTGATGTCAGTAGTAACAGTAATAGATGAGTAGGTGGTAGTAAAAATGATGATGTGATGAGAGAGTTGAAGTCTTCCTAATACAACTAATATATTAATTATTGGAAATATTGTATCGATGCTTTTCCTAATCTGCGAACATGGAAAACTCAGTTGCCAATGACAAGTTGACAACACATTCCAAACATGCCATAGAAGGCTACACAATGCGAGTATGTTCACAAAAACACCATTTCTGTTTAGTAGCGATTGAGCCACATAAATCATATCGTAGATTACATTAGTAAATACTATATGTGGTCGCACAATAGGTACGTATTTAAACTTGGGAAATCTTTCTCACTGTATGTGACATTATGAGTGGTACTGAACTCGGAATCGGATCATACAAGGACACAATATTGCCCAGCCCAATAAATCATGCTATGCTATTCTATTGTTCACATACATACAATATTCCGATACCAAATGAGATTTAAAATCTTACCGTCACTTTCCAGATTCCGAATGCTCAATTGTTGAGAGATCAAGTTTTGCGTATAGTAATCTGGTATCTGCAGCATGTTTTTACTCATATTTGAGCAAACATTGGAGTAAGAAGATTGATTGCTTGTGCGTGTCTTATTCACCAATTGGTAGGTGTGGCTTTCTCCAAAAATCAAATCTGTAAACATTTAAAGTTGGCATACAATTTAATAATATCTTCATATTGAAATAAACCGAAAATATTCGTATTTGTGCATCTTGAGCGAATGAAAATACTATCCAAATTACTACAGTAGCTATGTTTGATATCTTTCCGGCAATGCCTTACCTTACTTAGCAATACCTTCAACTTTCTATTCCTAAAATGACGAGCTGATTTGTAAGCCATAGAATTCCTAACCAGTTGAGATCCAGAAACATGCTTTGCTCAATGCTAGAATGCTAGCTTAAAATGCGTATCACTAAAATTGACAACACATGACCTAGCTCCTGGTCTACACCAAGTCACTCCTGTCTAGTAGTAGTCTGGTTGTGTTACACAGGTTCGTAGCAATCTCAAAATGCCGTCCGGACACCAAATAAACAAAGACTCGTTGCGGATATTATAGCGTACACCAAATTTCTTGCAATACTTCACATGACTTCTACAATATTGGGCACTACTGGAAACTTATGACCTACCACTTGGAACGACTCTGTGCACCACCAGTTGAGAAATACCAATCTACAAGAACAGGAAAGCGAACGAAGGGTGTTAATATATTTTTATCCGTACAATTGAGGTGCTAGGATGATGGAGATATGAAAGAACAGTAAGGTTATCAAATCAGTTCTATTTTCTTTGCCGTAATATCTAGGAGTCCCGAGCGGAGAAGATATGGAGACCAGTTTTACAAGTAAATTTGGTCTGAACAGGCTAGGCTCAAACCCACAACGTATAGTGATTGAGAAGCCAGACGACATATGTGCGGGTAATCTGGGAAACTGGAAGCAGCAAGTCACATCAATATAAAGAGCTTCATGTAGGGTTACAACAGAGAAAGTAAGCATGTCTAGCTAGTCTCACCTGAATTTGGCTGTGTAAATTTGATCTCAGACGTCTCGAAAGGATTCTGCGCGTAACATCCAATTTCAGCGTTGCCCAAGAACTCTCGGTTTCTTATCATTAAAGTTCCCACAGTCTCACTCGAAGTATTTGTGTTATAAACAAAGAAGTTGCTATTCATGTTTAGAGACGCTGTGATGTTAGTAAGAGCACCATCTTGTCTCCAAACCCATTTTATTGTGGGGCGAGGAGTGCTCTCAAAACGACATGTGATATTTATTTTGTAGCCATCTTCAGCATCCCTTGCTATTGATGACTTGAGAAATTTCATACTTTCTGGAATGATAACAAAGTAAGTAAGATAAGTAGGGTGAAGAGCTTAATACAGTCAGTTAAAAATCCCACAAACATTGCTATAAGATGAAAAGATAGGAAGGATTCTAATGATTTGGTCGGGTCAAGTCTCTCAGTCATGCACCTACGGTACGGTTGTTCAGTATTGAACTACTTTCAGAAATTCGTTGTTTTCAGTCAGTTTTCCAGGCCTCGTTCCTTAAAAACGTATACTAGCTCTATTTTTCTATACAGTAACTCATTCCTTGCATATATCATTGCCAAAATTGATTTTTCATCTTCTTTCAGCCATATATTGGCCCCAATTAACTTCGAATTAATGAGACAGACATAACCGTGGCCTAGATATGGGTGAAAAAAAGATTTGAAAATTTTTCAAAAACTCGATTTTTCTCAAGTTTTAAAAATCGACCTTCAAAATTTGAGAACTGGACATAAGCTACTTTGATACCACTGTGACGATATGTTCATTTTGAGAGCTACAAATATCTGGTAAAAATGGGGGAGGGGGATTCCCATATCATTCGAGTGCCGTGATTTTACTTGACCTAGTAAATGTAATAGATAACAGGGAGTAAACAGCTATTAGGGTCTAGGATGCTGATACAAAAAATATCCGTCCTAAATGTTACCTGCCGCATCAGTTATGCATTGTTCGCTTGTACGATTCCCTGGAGCCAAACCACTACATGTTTCAGCTTGGACGGTGAATGAATACATGCCGATGGGGTTCGTTTCAATGATATGACTTCTGTTACTTCGGGGAAGACGGATTGTCCATTCTCTGGTCTTTACCCACCCTGTCAGCCTTGGGCTTTCTGTTGCTACAATCTGTGATACCATGTTCCGTTTATTACTAATTTCACCATTTCAAGGTTTTCACCCAGGTTGTGGTAAAATGAGAAGACAGGAAGGAATCGAAACCAATTGGAGTAGTTTTTCAATCAAGCACCCCTCTTTGACTAAAGCCACGTCTATTGGACAGTTTTTAGACTTTGGATGCTAATTGCACCACAACTGAATATATTTTCGTAAATTGCACCAATTTGTAGTGACATTGCTACCTAAACTGGTCGTTGTTATTTTTACTTCTACTCGGCACTACTGACTTATTAGGATTTTGTAAAATGACTGGGTGAAATATCCTCTATATAACAGTTGTATATATTATCGTAAATGGCAACAGCTTGTAGTGCCAATAGTCATTTTGCGTAAGCGGTGTAAATGCGCCATGAAATTTTGACAGTTGATATTGATGTTAACGGTTGAATATGATGATTGTCATATTACTCGAGACATTGCTACACTGTTGTAGATATTGTACATATCGTGTGTTCGTTGTTTACTGTACTACTATTTGATATATTCTGGAACTTTGATAACTAAACCTTAGTCTCCCAGCATGAGTGAGGATGACTCATTTTCAAAGTGTTCTGGTTTCTCTGGTTTGTTGGAGTTAATGTTTTTGGGTATAATTGGTATTGATCCGAATCCTTTCATGGTAGTATGATACTTAACTCGATGTACGAACAGGTCTGCTGTAATATACTCTGCTATGTGTGTGTGTGTGTGTGTGAATTGATATTATCAAGTGTAATAATGGATCTCAATCCGCAGTTAGAACGGTACAGATCCACAATTTCATCATTAACAATATGGTTGAGAGGTGTCGGTCGATTTTCACAATAAAAAAATTGCAATTGACGCATCAGTAGTCACACATTTCAAAACTGAAGTAAACTCTAGCAGGCTGTGAAAACAGAAAGCCAAGTAGAAATCCCAAACCACAGTTACCCTGAACTAACCTGAAAGCCGATAACTCCTGTCTGATTGACATCCCAATTCAAAATGCACTCACTTCCATTGTGAGTTATGCGAAAATCTGATAGGGTGCGAGTTTGAGGAAGAGCATGGGTATCGGTCGTTGCTTGCACCGAAGAGCGATAAGAATTCGGGCAGTTCGGGCATACTGTGACCTGCATCAAAAACTTGACTTACAAGACTAAATTAGAAGGAAGCATGTTAGCTACATCGACAATGCAAACTATTATGACATTATCAAGAGTTTATTTCATTCAAACAAGAGTCGTCAAACAGGAATGTATACCTGTATATCATACGTTGATCCCTTTAGGACGTTGAAAGACTGAGAAACTGTATCGTTGTTCCAGTCACTTGGCAAGATATGCTTCTGATGTAACGTTTCCTTCGTCCTGTTGTCAACAACTTCAATACTGCAGAATTTCAGAAAAAATGTACAGAAAGCTATGTCAACCGGCTAGCCTAGTGTCTTACAGGTGGGTAACTGAATCCACTCGGTCTCCGGGAACAAAACTCACGGCCACCTCACTTTCACATTCCTCAACAACAGCTCGGAAGTCCTTCATTGGTCCAACAACTGAAAAAATGTGTTGCATAATACTACTCGTCTTTGCAATTTGTCACGGGGTAAGCAGTGTACTAATTGTAGTTGAGTAGGGTTGACACACAAACCTTTCCAAATACATGCGACACTGTACAATTGAATAATATATTCATATTGAAATAAACTCAAATATTTTAGGTAATCGTGGGCAACTAGTAGAGATTTCAAAAGAACTTTGTATATCAACAGTCGTATCACCAAATGATGTCACAGTGGGGCTATTCAGATTTCACTGGCTATGTGATAAAATTGTTAGGTTGGTGATAACAACGCTGCGCACCAACTTTGGCTCAATTCCAACCAGTAGAAGCGAGGTTCTTGCAGTAGAAGCGAAGTTATTGCAGTAGAAAAATTTCTAATTCCATCATTTTACAGTTAATAATCAAGTTAGCCACCTTGGATACTATTTTATTCAAATAACTTCGCTTCTAGAGGTCGGAATTGAGCCAAATTCGGTGTGCATCATCTCTACTGACAGCCGAACAATTTTATAGGGTTGACCGAAAAATTTTGAAATTTTATTTTTCTATTTTTTATTGAATAGCATATTCATATTAAAATGAACCCGAATATTTTCGGCTGACACTCGTCAGGGGTAATCGTCAGCAACTAGTAGAGAATTCGAAAGAACAGCGTATATCAACAATCGTAACACAAAATATGACGTCACCAGCACGAAATGTCGAATACGAGAGCGTTCAATGTACTATTTTTAGATGATACACGAACTCTTTTTGTTGACACAGCCTTGGCTGGTGTATTTTGATAAAAGTCGACTCCAAGGCGCACAAATGAAAGTGTGAGCGACCCTTTCCGAGCATGCGAAATCTGTCGTCTCGATAATTTTTCGCACAGGCGGGATTATCCAACAAGTGTTTGCCAATTGCAGAATTTATGGCCTTTGATTGGTCCTTTGATATATTCAAAACTTTCTACTGCAAGAACCTTGCTTCTACTGGTTGGAATTGGGCATAAGTTGGTGTGCAGCGTTGTTTCCACCAACCTAACAATTTTATCACATAGCCAGTAAAATCTGAAGAAAAAGTTTTTTTTAATAGCCCTAATGTCACAGCCATAAATTTGATGATTATTCAGACTATTTAAGCGTGTGAGATCGTAACTAGCCTTGCGTACCTGAACTCTGGCATATGTATGGTCCCGGCTGCGAGCAATTGGCGACAGCCCACAGCCAACCAATTTTTTTCTTCAAAACGACACAATCACCGCTCAACGACGAAGGTTCAGAATCTCCCCATGCTGTGAACCTTTTATATGTTGTGTCCGAGTGAGTGAAAAATCATTAAAGTGACATAATTCAGTTCAGTGATATGCATTGTTAGATCAGGGGTGTCAAACTCGTCCAGGCCACGGGCCAAATATAGTTTACCAATGACGGTCAAAACATGGGCGTATCATCACTAGGGCGAATTTTTTCAACCTAAAAAATGGATGATTTTGACCTATATATCAAAGTTTGGACATTTTTTACCACGAAAAACTTAATTTTTGACAAAATTTTGACCTCATGTATGCAAATTTGGTATTTTCGCACATGTTAGAATTGTATTACTTATCTTAATTTCTGGTTGAAACTGTCTGTCCTTACGATGTAGTTTGGCCTGAAAAAACTTATTTAACGAAATTTGGACCTATGAATTCAGTAGTTACATCACGCATTACGGTAGAAATAATTAAAATTTGTTGTAGTACAACGAAAGATACTTTCCTACATTCTCGGGTCGAAAGTTTCTGTCCTTACTATGTAGCTTGTCAAGAATATAGAAAGAACGT